>NC_044037.1:137380711-138862988 GCF_901765095.1 Microcaecilia unicolor
CGGGGACTCCACCTGCGTGGCTGTCGAGACCGGCACCGCAAGCGGCGGCGGTGTCCGACTGCCCCGGCGCCGGCTAGAGCTCGCCGGCGCCACAGTCATCGGCGCAGAGGGCGCAAGCACCCCCGGCGCCGGCACAGCCTGGCGCATCAGCCCTTCCAGGATCCCCGGAAGGATGGCTCTGAGGCACTCGTCCAGGCCCGCTGCCGGGAAAGGCGGTGGGGCCGGTAAGGGTGTCGGTGCCGGAAGCTGCTGGGGGCCAGGAGATGGCACCGAGGTGCCGGAACCCCGACGCGTCGGTACCTCCACCACCGACGGAGATCTCTCCTCTCTGCGATGACGCTTCGGCGTCGACTCCTCTTCAGGGTGCACCGAGGGCTCCCGGTGACGGCGCTTCTTGTCTTTTTTCCGGTGCACGTCACCGGTGCCGGAGGGCATGGAGGAGGAGGAGGTCGATCCTCCTCGGTCTCGGGGTACCGGGTCCGACAGGGTTCGGTCCCGTGGCTCACGAGTTGAGGGAGTGACCGGGGCCGACTGCCCACGCGGTCTCTCTACCCCACTCTCGCCGGCGGACCGGCGGGCCGACGGGACCTGTTCTCCTGGGGTCGCTGCCATCGGTGCCGATGTCTCGGGCATCGATACCGGTACCGAAGAACCGGCCTTCGATACCGATGCCGTCGAGGTCGACGTCGAGGGGCCGGCGCAAGTTCCAAAAAGACGGTCCCGCAGAACTTGCCTCGCAACCTGAGTCCGTTTCCGGAGACCGAGACACAAAACGCACGACTTGAGATTGTGCTCCGGCCCGAGGCACTGGAGGCACCAAGCGTGGGTGTCGGTCTGCGAGATCGGCCGGCCGCAGCGACCACACTTTTTAAATCCACTCGGGACCTTCGAGGACATCGACGGAAAAAATCGCGTCGGCGAAGTCAAAGTCGGCAATGGTGGCTAAAATCACACCACGAAAATTGTAACCGACCGAGCGGCCACTAGGCCGCAACGAGGCGTCCCCGCTAGAAAGCGAGGGAAAAGAAGGAGCGCGTGCTCCACACGCGCAAAATTCTTTTTTTTTTTTTTTTTTTTTTTTATAAAAGAGAAAGAAGAAAAGGAAGAGGCCGAACAGGCCAAAAGCGACGATCCGCGTAAACGCGGTCGAAAAAATCCGGCGGCTGAAACGAGAGAGAGGGGAAAACACAACTCTCTCAGTCGCGGAAAAAAAATAACTGGCGGGAGCGGTCGCGCACGGGCGGGAAGACGGCCGCGCATGCGCGGTGGGCGTGCCCTGCGTGCTGACCGTCCCGCGAAGCTTATTTCCGGTTGGTGGGGGCTGCCGCGGACGTCACCCAGTCGTGAGAACAAGCAGCCTGCTTGTCCTCGGAGAAAATACATTACAAAAATGATAGAAATGGTTCCAACTGTATTAGGTAACTGTCTTTCCTTTAGTCCCATAGACCAGTCCAGAACTTGCAAATTTATGTCCATCAACCAGCAGACAGAGATGGAGAATACAGAATATTATGTTCTGCCTTATCGGGGCAGTATATGGATATTTCATCACCAAGACACTATGGAGTGGAGTAGCTGCCTAATAGTTAATGAAGTGGGCTGAGAACCTGAAAAACTAAGTTCGATTCCCACTGCAGCTCCTTGTGGTTCTGGGCAAGTCACTTAACCTCCTCTGCCCCAGATACAAAAAACTTAGCAGGCAATTACAAAGCACATATGACAGTTGGGTTGGAGAGGCTGGGAACAGGATGAGGAAAGGAAGAGAGAACATCCTGGAGAACTGCGTAGACAAAACAAGAAAGAATCAGAAGGTGCCAGGTTTTAGTATGCGTTTAGCAAGGCTCATATTTAAATGCAAAAGAACATGTGCCAATGTGTGCTGCCACTTAGTTTTCTATGGGAATCCGCACAAAGATGCTATGATTACCAGCATCCGACTCCTCCCCCAATTTGCTACCAGTTTTCCATGCATATAATTTGAATGCATTTAGCTAGAATACTTGAAAACATGATGAATTGGCAGATTACGGTGATGAAAAAACGAGGTTACTAACCTGTAGCAGGTATGCTCCGAGGACAGCAGGCTGATTGTTCTCACGATTGGGTGATGTCCACGGCAGCCCCAGGATCGGAAGATCTTCCTAGCAACAGAAGTTTGCTAGCTCTCGCGAGTCCCGCGCGAATCGCGCAACCATCTTCCTGCCTGTAGCGCGAGCGTGCTCCTCAGTCAAGTAGAAAGCAAAGACAAGGGAAGACACAACTCCAAAGGGGAGGTGGGCGGGTTTGTGAGAACAATCAGCCTGCTGTCCTCGGAGAATACCTGCTACAGGTTAGTAACCTTGCTTTCTCCGAGGACAAACAGGCTGCTTGTTATCACGATTGGGGTATCCCTAGCCCCCAGGCTCACTCAAAACAACAAACATTGGTCAATTGGGCCTCGCAACGGCGAGGACATAACTGAGATAGACCTAAATAACTACAACTAAGTGAGAGTGCAGCCTGGAACAGAATAAAAATGGGCCTAGGGGGGTGGAGTTGGATTCTAAACCCCAAACAGATTCTGCAGCACCGACACTGCCCGAACCGACTGTTGCGTCGGGTATCCTGCTGTAGGCAGTAATGAGATGTGAATGTGTGGACAGATGACCACGTCGCAGCTTTGCAAATCTCTTCAATAGTGGCTGACTTCAAGTGGGCCACTGACGCTGCCATGGCTCTAACACTATGATCTGTGACATGGCCCTCAAGAGTCAGCCCAGCTTGGGCATAAGTGAAGGAAATGCAATCTGCTAGCCAATTCGAGATGGTGCGTTTCCCGACAGCCACTCCCCTTCTATTGGGGTCAAAAGAAACAAACAATTGGGCGGACTGTCTGTGTGGGCTTGTCCGCTCCAGATAAAAGGCCAATGCTCTCTTGCAGTCCAATGTGTGCAACTGACGTTCAGCAGGGCGGGTATGGGGACGGGGAAAGAATGTTGGCAAGACAATTGACTGGTTCAGATGGAACTCCGACACCACCTTTGGCAAGAACTTAGGGTGAGTGCGGAGGACTCATCATAACACAGTAAATTTGGTATAAGGAGCATGAGCTACCAAGACTTGAAGCTCACTGACTCTATGAGCTGAAGTTACTGCCACCAAGAAAATGATCTTCCAGGTCAAGTACTTCAGATGGCAAAAATTCAGTGGCTCGAAAGCAGGTTTCAACAGCTGGGTGAGAACGACATTCAGATCCCATGACACTGTAGGAGGCTTGATAGGGGGCTTTGACAGGTTTGAAGCGAACTAAAGGCTGTCCCGAGACAGGTTTACCCTCTACACAATAATGAAAAGCACTAATTGCACTAAGATGAAATCTTACAGACTTGGTCTTAAGACCAGCCTCAGACAAGTGAAGAAGGTATTCAAGCAGGGTCTGTGTAGGACAAGAACGAGGATCTTGGGCCTGGCTGTCACACCAGACGGCAAACCTCTTCCATTTGAAAGCATAACACCTCTTCGTGGAATCTTTCCAGGAAGCAAGCAAGACTCGGGAGACACCCTCAGAAAGACCCACGGAAGCGAAGTCTACGCTCTCAACATCCAGGCCGTGAGAGCCATGGACCGGAGGATGGGATGCAGAAGCGCCCCCTCATTCTGAGTGATGAGGATTGGAAAACACTCCAATCGCCACGGTTCTTTGGAGGACAACGCCAGAAGAAGAGGGAACCAGATCTGGCGTGGCCAGAATGGAGCGATCAGAATCATGGTTCCACGGTCTTGCTTGAGTTTCAGCAAAGTCTTCCCTACCAAGGGTATGGGAGGATACACATACAGGAGGCCGTTCCTCCAATGTAGGAGAAAGGCATCCGACGCTAGTCTGCCGTGGGCCTGAAGTCTGGAACAGAACTGAGGGACCTTGTGATTGGTCTGAGTGGCAAAAAGATCTACCAAGGGGGGGCCCCCACGCTTGGAAGATCTTGTGGACAACTCTCGAGTTGAGGGACCACTCATGAGGTTGCATTATCCTGCTCAACCTGTCGGCCAGACTGCTGTTTACGCCTGCCAGATACGTGGCTTGGAGCAACATGCCAACGCGGCGAGCTCAAAGCCACATCCCGACGGCTTCCTGACACAGGGGGCGAGATCCGGTGCCCCCCTGCTTGTTGAAACAGATCCAATTTTTGGTCGAAAGCTTCCCACTTAGGTTACCAAGCCTTTTCAACTGCTTCCGTTAGCTGCACAAGTTGTAACTCAGAGAAGGACTGCTCTGACAATGTGGTTACCGTCGCCATCTTGGCTTCCGGGGTGACGAGCTTGCTTTTATCTTTCTCCTTTTTTGCCGCTCTAAGTGTCATCCCAGCTGGAGTTTTATTGAGGTATTTGTCCATAGAAGTTAATCAGGGTTAGCAGCCTCAGTAATTAATGTTAATGGAGCGGTTTCCAGCTTTAATGGGGCGAGGGCTCTCGAGCTCCAGCTAGACGCAGCTGCTCAGCTCATTGCACCACGTGACTCGGTTAAGGAGAAAATTATTAGAGTCAATTTAAAGGTGTTCATTTCGATTTTGAGTTTTTATGGTGTCTAAAGGCAATGTTTTGGTAAGATCTTTGGAAGCTATGTCTGTAGTCATAAGTAAGATATACTCACAATCATTGTTAAGTCGTGATGTCCTAGGACCCTTAGGTTTTTGGGACTGTAATTCCGAAAGAGTCTCAGGCACATTACAATCGGTTGCGAAATTCAGCCATCATTGTCACCATGGATTCGCATCACCCAGTTTGTGATGGTTGCTTGAATAGTCGCGATTATTTGGGTCGGGGCACGCCGTCCCGGATGCCACGTTGTTTGCATCTCTCCGCTCTCCACCGCCACCGAAGATGAGCGGATCGTGAGCTCCATCAGCTGGGCTCAAGGATGAGTTGGCGATCGCGTTCGGAGTGGGTCCCGCCCCGTTTCCGCTGTCTGTCTGGCTCACCCAGTGGTTCTGTGGGGCTCCAGTGAGGCGGTAGGGTTGGGCGCTAAGCGCTGCTCGGTCAGCCTCGTGGCCCGCCGTGTGGAGGGTCCGAGCGTCACTCGGCTTTCAGGCGAGGAATGGCTGAGGGAGGATTGAGGTCTATAAAATCCTGAGTAGTGTAAAACAGGTAAAAGTGAATCTATTTTTCACTCTTCCAAGAAGTACAAAAACCAAGGAACATTATTCAATCGAAATAATTTAAAACAAATAAGAGAAAATATTTTTTCACTCAAAGAATAGTTAAGCCCTGGAACTCATTGCTAGAGGATGTGGTAACAGTTAGCGTATCTGGGTTTAGAAAAGGTTTGGAGTCCATAGTCAGTTATTGAGATGGACAAGAAGAGGGAAGCTGTTTGCCCCAGGATTGGTAGATGTTTCTAATTGGATTTCTGCCAAATGACCTGCATAGGCCACTACTGGAAGCTGGATACTGGGTTAGAAGGACCATTGGTCTGACCAATATGGATATTCTTATGTTCTTATGACATGTATGCATTCCAGTGATGTCATTTACAAAGCAAAGAAAAACATTTTTTAAATCTTTTATCTTTATCAATATCTTTTAAATAAATTATAAATATATTATAAGTACATAAGTATTGCCATACTGGGAAAGACCAAAGGTCCATTGAGCCCAGCATCCTGTTTCCAACAGTGGCCAAGATCCCAAAAATGTACAAAACATTTTATACTGCTTATCCCAGAAATAGTGAATTTTCCCCAAGTCCATTCAATAACTGTCTATGGACTTTTCCTTTAGGAAGCCGTCCAAACATTTTTTAAACTCCGCTAAGCTAACCGCCTTTACCACATTCTCTGGCAACAAATTCCAGAGTTTAATTACACGAGTGAAGAAAACTTTTCTCCGATTTGTTTTAAATTTACTACAATGTTGCTTCATCGCCTGTGGCGTACAGATTTGGATGGGCCTAGGCAAGAAGTGGGTGGCACCAAGTGTTCTCCCCCGCACCCCCCTCACCACCACCACCAAAAATAATATCTAAGCTGGCAGGAAAACGCTTCTTTCCACATTGGCAGTCTGCAGAAGGCATGTGCTGAAAACCGAGCATGCGCAGGTTCTGGTATCGTTGAGAGTAGCATTTTTGTTACCATTAGGCGGAAGTCTTCAGCTGGTGGAGCTTGAGATCCCCACCAGCTACTGATAAACGTGTGCTACTGTTGGGTGGGCCTAAGACCTAAGTGGGTGGGCCCTGGCCCACTCAGGCCCACCTGTGGCTATGCCACTGTTCATCACATGCCCCCTAGTCGTAGTATTTTTGGAAAGCATGAACAGATGCTTCACATCTACCCATTCAACTCCACTCATTATTTTATAGACCTGTATCATATCTCCCCTCAGCCGCCTTTTCTCCAAGCTGAAGAGCCCTAGCTGCTTTAGCCTTTCCTCATAGGGAAGTCGTCCCATCCCCTTTATCATTTTCGTCGCCCTTCTCTATTAACAATAAAATATCCCTGTTACATTTGTCACCCCTAATACCACACCTCCCCAAAAACTTCTGATCATCAAATAAATCCATCAAACTAAAACAGAAGACAGCAGGTCCGCTGTGTGGGGCCTTTTTTTCTGATGACCCCAGACTTCACCAGTATGTATATCATTAACCCTCTACACAGAATCCCACCCCACCTGAGAGCTCAAGGTATAGTGGCTGTTCTCTCAAATCTGTCTGAGAAATGATTCAAAACTTGACTACGGGCTTTAGTAGATATCCTTTGCAAGTAGGCACCCCAAACAGATAGAAATCTCTTTTGCCTCTTGGGAGATACATAAGCTCCATAATATTCCCATAACATTAATATATATATGAAGCTTATTTCTCAAATACCATATTGATGGAAGATAAGGCAACAACCAATGATTGATTATGTACTCCCCCCCCCCCCCCCCAATTTAGATTTACCCAAAAATAATTTTTTACCAATGCTTATTGCTCCCATTATTGTAGTGGAGCTAAAAAGAACCCCTTCAAATGAAACTGAGTTACTGAGTTGGTGACCAACAATGGACTGTAAGAAAATAAACATGTCTTCCCAGAATGCTTTAATTTGCCACAGCACATGAAACAAAGGAGTTATCACCTGGACTACACTTGAGACTTTGGGTGGGGGTAGGTCTGCGCATCCCGCAAGATAAGTCTGCCTTTGAGAAAAATAAGCTCTAAGAACTGTTTGGAAATGACACTCCTGGAACTCTGCACTTTGTAGCAGCCCAGGTATCATTCTAAGGGCATCCGAAACACATGAAGCACGAAAAGGCCGCTCCACATCCCTCTCCCATATCTCCATCACTCCCTGAAAATCCTTTGTGGAAAAACATTTAGATAATGCTTTATAAAACCAGGAAATGGAAACCATTCCCAATGTAACTCTTTCCAAACATTCATGCAACTGGAACCCAAATCTCAATGACAAGCTTTGCCTAGACAAAGAAGACATGTAATGTGACATTTGAAGGTAAGCGAAACTATCCACTGGCCCAAAAGCACACTGGTGCTGTAAATCTGGGAAAGTGAAAAAAAGACCCATCCTCTTTAACTGATGTTCCAGATGCTTATGCTTTGCATCAGTTAAATATTGCATTTTCCATGCCTGGTAAGAAATCACCACTTCCATTTAAGGGGAGTAAAATGCTGCTAGAGCCTCCTGATTCCATATTGGGAGCAACTCCCTCCACAAGGCCCAGGGGGGTTGTAATAATGGGCTCTTATGCACCTGGTTGGGCAACTGTGCTAGGGTGCCTGAAGGAGATTGTTAAGGTGCCAGGGATGAAAACAGGCTCTTTCAAAGGTAACATCAGTAAATGTACTAATATCTAAGAGCCAATCTTGCAGATGGCACAGGAGACACGCCTGGTTGTACCTTTTCAGATCTGGAACTCCCAACCCTCCCAGGGCCATGATCCTAGCAGACCGTTCCATCTCAATTTAGGCTAGGATCATGGCCCTGGGAGGGTTGGGAGTTCCAGATCTGAAAAGGTACAACCAGGTGTGTCTCCTGTGCCATCTGCAAGATTGGCTCTTAGATATTAGTACATTTACTGATGTTACCTTTGAAAGAGCCTGTTTTCATCCCTGGCACCTTAACAATTCCTTCAGGCACCCTAGCACAGTTGCCCAACCAGGTGCATAAGAGCCCATTATTACAACCCCCCTGGGCCTTGTGGAGGGAGTTGCTCCCAATATGGAATCAGGAGGCTCTAGCAGCATTTTACTCCCCTTAAATGGAAGTGGTGATTTCTTACCAGGCATGGAAAATGCAATTTCTCCCCCCCCAACCCCCAAACAGAATGTCACCAAAAGCCTTTGTAGCGCCTTAAGGTCTTGGTGCAATTAGCAGAAGGGTAGTGACTGGAGAACATATAACCAATGTGATAAAATCACCAAACAATAAAGATTAACGCTACCCAGCAAAGACACCAGTGGTCTAAATGATCTTTTGTGTCTTGAAGCAATTTATCCACATTTAATCTATAGACTGAAACAGTGTCCATAGATAGCTGTATCCATAAATAGCAAAAAGACCTAGGCTTCCATTGCAATGGGGAAGTCATTCCCAAGCCTCCTCTTAATGAGTCAGAACTTGCCAAAACCTCCAATTTAGCAAGATTTATCTCAAGTCCAAGGAAATCCCCATATTCTCGGAGGCTCTCCAATAAGACAGGGAATGATGAACAAGGTTCGGTAAGGAACACTGACAGGTCATCAGTGAATGACCCAACCTTCATACAATGGACCTCTGGCTTACCCTGAATTTCTCAAATCAAGGGATCAACGGTCAACACAAACAGCAAAGGAGAGAGAGGGGAACCCTGGTGTGTTCCTCAACAGTAAAAGGTTCAGATAATATTCCATTTGCACAAACTCTTGCCTGTGCATCAGTATATAGCGCTTCCACTGCCTGAAAAAAAAATACACTCCATAGGCCCGCAAAATGCCACAGAGAAACCCCAACTCCACCCTATCAAAAGCCTTTTCAGCGTCAAAGCTAATTAGTAGAGAAGGGGGTCCCTCCAAACCATGTCAACTCCAAAGCAGCTAGAATCCGCATCATGTTTTTAGAAATTGTGCAGCCATACATCAACCATGCCTGGGGCTCTGCTACCAATGTAGGAAGCACTCTAGCCAGCCTGTTGACCAAACTTTTTGCCAGCAACTTAGCTTTATAATTTAACTAGTAAAAGAGGCCCGTTTCTGAGCAAATGAAATGGGCGCTAGCAAGGTTTTCGTCGCCAACAGCCCCCCCCCCCCCGCCTCTCTTCGTTGCTCTGCCATTGCTCCGCCCCCAACGCCATGACGTTTGACGCGAGGGCAGGGCCCGGAGCAATTCCCCCCCCCCGCCTACCCCTTCATTGTTCTGCCATTGCTCCGCCCTTGAGGGCGGGGCCCTGAGCGATTTTGGTGGCTTCACCACCACGAACCTTCGAACCTTTTTGAACGAAGTCAGGGCTTGGCGTCACTGACGTCAGTGTCCTCAGAACGTTGAGGGTGAGTTTTATTATAGTAGATAAGGAAATGGGATGGTATGACTCTGGGTGGTCTGTATTTTTCCCCACTTTCAATAGTACTATAATTTGTGCCAAGTTAAGAGGCCTTGGCAGAGAACCCTGTGATATAACTGCAATAAAGACTGATGTCAAAATGGGACTTATTTCTGCTTTTAATAGTTTAGAATCTTCATTCCGTAGTTCATCGAGCCCTGGGGCCTTCTTCAATGGACTTTGTTGAATTACCCATTCTATCTCCTCTACCTGAATATCTGCATTGAGCACAGTGGCATCCAAATCAGAGATTCAGGACAACTCTTTTTTTTTTTTTTTTTAATTTACATTTATAAACCAAGCATCCACTTGTACAGAAAAAGGAAAATACATTTGAAATAAAAGAAAAAAATATATACATCCAATAAGAATACATGTCATTTAACTCCAGTCTTCAATATTAAGGGTAGACCAAGCCAATAAAGCAGAGAAACAAATTCAAAGAAAAATAAAGAAAAAAACTGCTAAACAATACCAAGCTCTAATACAGATGACAATTCCTATTATGTGGTATATTCTATCCCATGTAAGGGAGAAGAGGTCCTATCACCTCTATCATTGAAGACAAAATCTCAGCCTGCTTGTCCGACATTGCTGCTTGGATGTCTCAACGCCATCTAAAGCTCAACATGTCCAAAACTGAACTTCTCGTTTTTTCCCCTAAACCCACCTCCTCTCTTCCCCCTTTCCCTATCTCTGTTAATGGCTCTCGCATCCTCCCTGTCTCCTCGGCTCGTAACGTTGGAGTCATCTTTGATTCCTCTCTCTCCTTCTCTGCGCATATTCAACAGATCGCCAAAACCTGTCATTTCTTTATCTACAATATTAGCAAAATTCGCCCCTTCCTTTCTGAATACGCTGCCAGAACCCTTATCCACACCCTTGTCACCTCTCGCTTGGACTATTGCAATTTACTTCTCACTGGTCTTCCGCTCAGCCATCTCTCTCCTCTCCAATCTGTCCAAAATTCTGCGGCACGACTTATTTTCCGCCAAAATCGTTATACCCACACTAGCCCACTCCTCAAGTCACTTCACTGGCTCCCTGTCCGCTTATGCAATCAGTTTAAACTTCTCGTACTGACTACTACTACTGTTTAGCATTTCTATAGCGCTACAAGGCGTACGCAGCGCTGCACAAACATAGAAGAAAGACAGTCCCTGCTCAAAGAGCTTACAATCTAATAGACAAAAGATAAAGTAAGCAAATCAAATCAATTAATGTGTACAGGAAGGAGAGGAGGGTAAGGTAAGGTGGAGGTGAGTGGTTACAAGTGATTACGAGTGAAAAGCAATGTTAATCTCCCCTCAGCCGTCTCTTCTCCAAGCTGAAAAGCCCTAGCCTTCTCAGCCTCTCTTCATAGGAAAGTCGTCCCATCCCCACTATCATTTTCGTCGCCCTTCGCTGTACCTTTTCCAATTCTACTATATCTTTTTGAGATACGGAGACCAGTACTGAACACAATACTCCAGGTGCGGTCGCACCATGGAGCGATACAACGGCATTATAACATCCGCACACCTGGACTCCATACCCTTCTTAATAACACCCAACATTCTATTCGCTTTCCTAGCCGCAGCAGCACACTGAGCAGAAGGTTTCAGCGTATCATCGACGACGACACCCAGATCCCTTTCTTGATCCGTAACTCCTAACGCGGAACCTTGCAAGACGTAGCTATAATTCGGGTTCCTCTTACCCACATGCATCACTTTGCACTTGTCAACATTGAACTTCATCTGCCACTTGCACGCCCATTCTCCCAGTCTCGCAAGGTCCTCCTGTAATCGTTCACATTCCTCCTGCGACTTGACGACCCTGAATAATTTTGTGTCATCGGCGAATTTAATTACCTCACTAGTTATTCCCATCTCTAGGTCATTTATAAATACATTAAAAAGCAACGGACCCAGCACAGACCCCTGCGGGACCCCACTAACTACCCTCCTCCACTGAGAATACTGGCCACGCAATCCTACTCTCTGCTTCCTATCTTTCAACCAGTTCTTAATCCATAATAATACCCTACCTCCGATTCCATGACTCTGCAATTTCTTCAGGAGTCTTTCGTGCGGCACTTTGTCAAACGCCTTCTGAAAATCCAGATATACAATATCAACCGGCTCCCCATTGTCCACATGTTTGCTTACCCCCTCAAAAAAATGCATTAGATTGGTGAGGCAAGACTTCCCTTCACTAAATCCGTGCTGACTTTGTCTCATCAGTCCATGTTTTTGTATATGCTCTGCAATTTTATTCTTAATAATAGCCTCCACCATCTTGCCCGGCACCGACGTCAGACTCACCGGTCTATAATTTCCCGGATCTCCTCTGGAACCTTTCTTAAAAATCGGAGTAACATTGGCTACCCTCCAGTCTTCCGGTATTACACTCGATTTTAGGGACAGATTGCATATTTCTAACAGTAGCTCCGCAAGTTCATTTTTTAGTTCTATTAATACTCTGGGATGAATACCATCAGGTCCCGGTGATTTACTACTCTTCAGCTTGCTGAACTGACCCATTACATCCTCCAAGGTTACAGAGAATTTGTTTAGTTTCTCCGACTCCCCCGCTTCAAATATTCTTTCCGGCACCGGTGTCCCCCCCAAATCCTCCTCGGTGAAGACCGAAGCAAAGAATTCATTTAATTTCTCCGCTATGGCTTTGTCCTCCTTGATCGCCCCTTTAACACCATTTTCGTCCAGCGGCCCAACCGACTCTTTGGCCGGTTTCCTGCTTTTAATGTATCTAAAAAAGTTTTTACTATGTATTTTTGCTTCCAACGCTAATTTCTTCTCAAAGTCCTTTTTTGCCCTCCTTATCTCCGCTTTGCATTTGGCTTGGCATTCCTTATGATCTATCCTGTTACTTTCAGTTGGTTCTCTTCTCCACTTTCTGAAGGATTGTTTTTTGGCTCTAATGATTTCCTTTATCTTACTGTTTAGCCACGCCGGCTGACGTTTAGTCTTTTTTCCCTTTTTTCTAATACGTGGAATATATTTGTCCTGAACCTCCAGGATGGTGTTTTTAAACAGCATCCACGCCTGATGCAAGTTTTTTACTCTGCGAGCTGCTCCTTTCAGTCTTTTTTTCACCATTTTTCTCATTTTGTCGTAATCACCCTTTCTATAGTTAAACGCTAGCGTACTTGATTTCCTAGTTTCACTTCCTTCAATGCCAATATCAAAACCGATCATATTATGATCACTGTTATCAAGCGGCCCTCGTATCGTTACCCCCTGCACTAGATCATGAGCACCACTAAGGACTAAGTCTAGTATTTTTCCTTCTCTTGTCGGCTCAGAGGTGGGCTTTCAGTCTAGATTTAAAGGTGGCCAAGGATGGGGCAAGACGTAGGGGCTCAAGAAGTTTATTCCAGGCGTAGGGTGCAGCGAGACAGAAGGCTTGGAGTTGGCAGTAGTGGAGAAGGGAACAGATAAGAAGGATTTATCCATGGAGCGGAGTGCACGGGAAGGGGTGTAGGGAAGGACGAGATACTGGGGAGCAGCAGAGTGAGTACATTTATAGGTTAGGAGAAGAAGTTTGAACAGGATGCGAAAACAAATAGGGAGCCAGTGAAGCAACTTGAGGAGAGGGGTAGTATGAGTAAAGCGACCCTGGCGGAAGACGAGATGGGCAGCAGAGTTTTGAACCGAATGTAGAGGGGAGAGTTGACTAAGTGGGAGGCCAGCAAGAAGCAGATTGCAGTAGTCTAAACGAGAGGTGACAAGGGTGTGGATGAGGGTTTTGGTAGAGTGCTCGGAAAGAAAGGGGCAGATTTTACGGATGTTGTAAAGAAAGAAACGACAGGTCTTGGCGATCTGCTGGATATGAGCAGAGAAGGAGAGAGAAGAGTCAAAGATGACCCCAAGGTTTCGAGCTGAGGAGACAGGGAGAATGAGAGAGCCATCAACAGAAATAGAAAACGGGGGGAGTGGGGAGGTGGGTTTGGGGGGAAAAATGAGAAGCTCGGTTTTGGTCATGTTTAATTTCAGGTGGCGTTGAGACATCCAGACAGTAATGTCAGACAAGCACGCTGAAACTTTGGTTTGGATGCAAGGTGAGATTATCAGGGGTAGAAAGGTAGATTTGGGAATCATCAGCATAGAGATGGTAGGAAAAGCCATGGTATGAGATTAATGAACGAAGGGAAGAAGTGTAGATAGAAAAGAGGAGGGGACCAAGAACAGAACCCTGAGGTACGCCGACAGGCAGAGGGATAAAAGTAGAAGAGGATCCACCAGAGTGAACACTAAAGGTGTGGAGGGAGAGGTAGGAAGAGAACCAGGAAAGGACAGAGACCTTTAAATGCATCCACTCTGCAGCCCCCCATTACCTCTCCACTCATTTCTCCCTACATTCCTCCCCGTGAACTCCACTCTCTTGTCGTCCCCTTTCTCCTCCACTGCTAACTCCAGGCTTCGCTCCTTTTCTCTCGCGGCACCTTATGCCTGAAATAGACATCCTGGATCTATACGTCTAGCTCCATCTCTACCTGTTTTCAAATCTATGCTGAAAACCCACCTTTTCACAGCTGCTTTTTAGCTCCCATTACTTCCCTCACCCGTAACTGTCTTGTCTGTCTGTATTATTTAGATTGTAAGCTCTTTTGAGCAGGGAAAGTCTCTTTGTATCAGGTGTTCAGCGCTGCGTGCCTCTGGTAGCGCTATACAAACGCTAATAATAATAACAGTACTGGTGATCCCTATGGTACCCCACACTCAGAGATCCATGAGGTTGATATCTGGTTAGACATCTTTGCAATATAGGGAAAGGGAAATAGGACTTGATATACCACCTTTCTGAGGTTTTTTGCAACTACATTCAAAGTGGTTTATATATTTTCAGGTACTTATTTTGTACCAGGGGCAATGGAGGGTTAAGTGACTTGCCCAGAGTCACAAGGAGCTGCAGTGGGAATTGAACTCAGTTCCCCAGGATCAAAGTCCACTGCACTAACCATTAGGCTACTCCTCCACTATTCCTTAGGAAGCCATTGAACCATGTTGCCACTGCACTGCTGATTCCAATGTTGTCAAGCTGAGTCATTAATGTAGTGTGGTCTACTAAGTTGAATGAACTTGACATATCGAATTGAAGTAGTAATGTTTTGTCACTGGCTTAATAAGATTTTGAATTTCGATATCAGGGTGGTTATGACTGTCTCAATGCTGCAATGCTGTGTTGTGGTCTGAAACCCGATTGGGAATTATGAAGGATTGAGAATTTTGTCAAGTGTTCCATTAGTTGCTGTGTTACAAAACCCTCCATCGTTTTGGTCAGTAGTGGTATTGATGCCACTGGTCTGTAGTTTGTAATATTGCTGAGCTTGCTGGTTGCATATTTAGGGATAGGTGTGAGTACAATATAATATAATGCAACACAACATAATCAATGATTGTACTGGACAATCTACTATCCTCATTCCTTGACCCCATGACGATTAAATCACATCTACCTCATTTGTCTACAACACAATCTATTTGTTATCAACCGTAATAGCAAATGCCTTCACGGTACTTTGAAAACCACATTGAGCCTGCAAAAAGGTGGGAAAATGCGGGTTATAAATACTATGTTGCCTTTGTCTGTTGGGAACTGACCTAATTCAAACATGTATATGATGTGTGTGGTGAAGTCAGTGCTTTTTTTGTAGAAAAAAAGGTGCCGGTACTCATTATGGGCGGGATCACCACATATGGCTCCACCCCTTTTATAGCCACACCCACATTAGCCACACCCCTTATACTAGCCATGGCGCATATAAACAGACATCCTTGAAAATATTACACTAGTAAAGAAGAAAAAAATTAAGTGATTTTTTTTTCATTATAAATAATTTCTGTAAGCTGTTACAGCTCCAGTATACCCAGTGCAAGCGAATGATACATACCTGTAGCAGGTGTTCTCCGAGGATAGCAGGCTGATTGTTCCCACGACTGGGTTGACGTCCACGGCAGCCCCCACCAACCGGAACAAAACTTTGCGGGCGGTCCCGCACGCAGGGCACGCCCACCGCGCATGCGCGGCCGCCTTCCCGCCCGTGCGCGACCGTTCCCGCTCAGTTGAATGACAAGCAAATGATCAAAACGCAACTCCAAAGGGGAGGAGGGAGGGTAGGTGAGAACAATCAGCCTGCTGTCCTCGGAGAACACCTGCTACAGGTATGTATCATTCGCTTTCTCCGAGGACAAGCAGGCTGCTTGTTCCCACGACTGGGGTATCCCTAGCTCTCAGGCTCACTCAAAACAAGAACCCAGGTCAATTGAACCTCGCAACGGCGAGGGCATAACAGAAATTGACCTACGAAGAACAACACAGTGCAGCCTGACCAGGATAAATTCGGGTCCTGGAGGGTGGAGTTGGATTTAAACCCCAAACAGATTCTGCAGCACCGACTGCCCGAACCGACTGTCGCGTCGGGTATCCTGCTGGAGGCAGTAATGTGATGTGAATGTGTGGACAGATGACCACGTCGCAGCCTTGCAAATCTCCTCAATAGTGGCTGACTTCAAGTGTGCCACCGACGCTGCCATGGCTCTGACACTATGAGCCGTGACATGACCCTCAAGAGTCAGCCCAGCCTGGGCGTAAGTAAAGGAAATGCAATCTGCTAGCCAATTGGAGATGGTGCGTTTCCCGACAGCGACCCCTTTCCTATTGGGGTCAAAAGAAACAAACAATTGGGCGGACTGTCTGTGGGACTGTGTCCGCTCCAAGTAGAAGGCCAATGCTCTCTTGCAGTCCAATGTGTGCAACTGACGTTCAGCAGGGCGGGTATGCAGTCTGGGAAAGAATGTTGGCAAGACAATTGACTGGTTAAGATGGAACTCCAACACCACCTTCGGCAGGAACTTTGGGTGAGTGCGGAGCACTACTCTGTTGTGATGAAATTTAGTATACGGAGCATGAGCTACCAGGGCTTGAAGCTCACTGACCCTACGAGCTGAAGTAACTGCCACCAAGAAAATGACCTTCCAGGTCAAGTACTTCAGATGGCAGGAATTCAGTGGCTCAAAAGGAGGTTTCATCAGCTGGGTGAGGATGACGTTGAGATCCCATGACACTGCAGGAGGCTTGACAGGGGGCTTCGACAAAAGCAAGCCTCTCATGAATCGAACGACTAAAGGCTCTCCAGAGATGGCTTTACCCTCTACACGATAATGGTAAGCACTAATCGCACTAAAGTGATTCCTTACTGAGTTGGTCTTGAGGCCAGACTCTGATAAGTGCAGAAGGTATTCAAGCAGGTTCTGTGCAGGACAAGAACGAGGTTCTAGGGCCTTGCTCTCACACCAAACGACAAACCTCCTCCACTTGAAAAAGTAACTCTTTTTAGTGGAATCCTTCCTAGAGGCAAGCAAAATACGGGAGACACCCTCAGACAAACCCAACGAAGCGAAATCTACGCCCTCAACATCCAGGCTGTGAGAGCCAGAGACTGAAGGTTGGGGTGCAGAAGCGCTCCGTCGTTCTACGAAATGAGGGTCGGAAAACACTCCAATCTCCACGGTTCTTCGGAGGACAACTCCAGAAGTAGAGGGAACCAGATCTGACGGGGGCCAAAAGGGCGCTATCAGAATCATGGTGCCGTGGTCTTGCTTGAGCTTCAGTAAGGTCTTCCCCACCAAACGTATGGGAGGATAAGCATACAGGAGGCCGGTCCCCCAATGAAGGAGAAAGGCATCCGACGCTAGTCTGCCGTGTGCCTGTAGTCTGGAACAGAACAGAGGCAGCTTGTGGTTGGTCTGAGAGGCGAAAAGGTCCACCGAGGGGGTGCCCCACTCTCGGAAGATCTTGCGTACCACTCTGGAATGGAGCGACCACTCGTGCGGTTGCATGACTCTGCTCAGTCTGTCGGCCAGACTGTTGTTTACGCCTGCCAGGTATGTGGCTTGGAGGAGCATGCCAAACTGGCAAGCCCAACGCCACATGCTGACGGCTTCCTGACAGAGGGGGCGAGATCCGGTGCCCCCCTGCTTGTTGATGTAATACATTGCAACCTGATTGTCTGTCCGAATTTGGATAATTTGACAGGACAGCCGATCTCTGAAAGCCTTCAGTGCGTTCCAGACCGCTCGGAGCTCCAGGAGGTTGATCTGAACATCCTTTTCCTGGAGGGGCCACAGTCCTTGGGTGTGAAGCCCATCGACATGAGCCCCCCAGCCCAGGAGAGACGCATCCGTCGTTAGCACTTTCGTGGGCTGAGGAATTTGGAATGGGCGTCCCCAGTTCAAATTGGTCCGAATGGTCCACCAGTGCAGCGAATTGCGGCAGCTGGTGGAGAGACGGATGACATCTTCTAGATTCCCGGAGGCTTGATACCACTGGGAAACTAGGGTCCATTGAGCAGATCTCATGTGAAGACGAGCCATGGGAGTCACATGAACTGTAGAGGCCATATGACCCAGAAGTCTCAACATCTGCCGAGCTGTGATCTGCTGAGACGCTCTGGTCTGTGAAGCCAGGGACAGGAGGTTGTTGGCCCTCGCTTCTGGAAGGAAGGCCTGAGCCGTCTGAGTATTCAGCAGAGCTCCTATGAATTCCAGAGATTGGACTGGCTGGAGGTGGGACTTTGGGTAATTTATCACAAACCCCAGCAGCTCCAGGAGGCGAAGAGTGCACTGCATGGACCAGAGAGCTCCCGCCTCCGAGGTGTTCTTGACCAGCCAATCATCGAGATATGGGAACACGTGCACTCCCAGCTTGTGTAGATACGCCGCTACCACCACGAGGCACTTCGTAAACACCCATGGGGCAGAGGCGAGCCCAAAGGGCAGCACACAATACTGAAAGTGCCGTGTCCCCAGGCGGAATCTGAGATACTGTCTGTGAGCTGGCAGTATCGGGATGTGAGTGTATGCGTCCTTTAAATCCAGGGAACATAGCCAATCGTTTTTCTGAATCATTGGCAGAAGGGTGCCCAAGGAAAGCATCCTGAACTTTTCTTTGACCAGGAATTTGTTCAGGCCTCTCAGGTCTAGGATGGGACGCATCCCCCCTGTTTTCTTTTCCACAAGGAAGTACCTGGAATAGAATCCCTGCCCTTCCTGCCCGGGTGGTACGGGCTCGACCGCATTGGCGCTGAGAAGGGCGGAGAGTTCCTCTGCAAGTACCTGCTTGTGATGGGAGCTGAAGGATTGAGCTCCTGGAGGACAATTTGGAGGAAGGGAGGCCAAATTCAGGGCGTATCCGCACCGCACTATTTGGAGAACCCACTGGTCGGAGGTTATGATAGGCCACCTTTGGTGAAAAAATTTTAACCTCCCTCCGACCGGCAGATCGTCCGGCACGGACACTTTGAGGGCGGCTATGTTCCCATGGATCCAGTCAAAAGCCCGTCCCCGGCTTTTGCTGTGGAGGCGCAGGGGGCTGCTTAGGCGCACGCTGTTGACGGGAACGAGCGCGCTGGGACTGTCCCTGTGCCTGACTAGGCCTTCGGGCCGGCTGGGTGTACCTACGCTTGTTATAGGCTTAGGGCGCAGCCTGCCTGGCCCGGGAAAAACGTCCACCTGCTGAGGTGGATGCTGAAGGCGCCCGGTGGGAGAGCTTGTCGAGGGCGGTTTCCCGCTGATGCAGTTGGTCCACCAGCTGCTCGACCTTCTCACCGAAAATATTATCCCCCCGGCAAGGGACGTCAGCCAGTCTCTGCTGGGTGCGGTTGTCCAGGTCAGAGGCACGCAGCCATGAGAGCCTGCGCATCACTATACCTTGGGCCGCAGCACGAGATGCCACGTCACAGGTGTCATAGATACCCCTGGACAGGAACTTTCTACACGCCTTCAGCTGCCTGACCACCTCCTGAAAAGGCCTGGACTGCTCCGGCGGGAGCTTGTCAACCAGGTCCGCCAGTTGCTTCACATTATTCCGCATGTGGATGCTCGTGTAGAGCTGGTAAGACTGGATGCGGGTCATGAGCATGGAAGATTGGTAGGCCTTCCTCCCAAACGAGTCCAGAGTGCGAGACTCCCGCCCCGGGGGCGCCGAAGCGGTATCCCTCGAACTCCGTGCTCTCTTGAGAGCAGAGCCACAACCGCCGAGTCATGAGGCAGTTGGGGCCGCATTAACTCTGGGTCCGAGTGGATTCTGTATTGGGACTCTGCTTTCTTGGGGATGGTGGGATTAGATAATGGTCTCAACCAGTTCCGAAGCAGTGTCTCTTTGAGGACATTATGCACTCTCTAGGTGGTGATGGATAATCGAGGACCTCGAGCATCTCAGCCCTCGGCTCATCCACAGAGACCACGGGGAAGGGAATGCATATAGACATGTCCCTGACGAAGGAGGCAAAGGAGAGGCTCTCAGGTGGCGAGAGCTCTCTCTCTGGTGAAGGAGTGGGGTCGGAGGGAAGGCCCACAGACTCCTCTGAGGAGAAATATCTGGGGTCCTCCTACTCCCCCCACAAGGCCTCTTCCTCGGTGTCGGACATGAGATCTTGCAGCTCAGTCCTCAACCGGGCCCGGCTCGACGTCGAGGCACCGAGGCCTCGGTGGCGTCGTTGAGCGGTGGACTCCCTCGCCAGCGGGGATGAAGCTCCCTCCATTGACGTCGACTCCACCTGCGTGGCGGTCGAGACCGGCGCCGCAAGCGGCGTCGGCGGCCTCGGCACCGGGCTAGAGCACGCCGGCGCCTCCATCAACGGCGCTGAGGACGCAAGCACCCCCGGCGCCGGCACAGTCTGGCGCATCAGCCCTTCCAGGATCCCCGGAAGGATGGATCGGAGGCACTCGTCCAGGCCCGCTGTCGGGAAAGACGAGGGGGCCGGTAGAGGTGTCGGTGCCGGAAGCTGTTCGGGTCCAGGAGACTGAATCGAAGTGCTGGCACCCTGCCGTGGCGGTACCTCTACTACAGAGGGGGACCTCTCCTCTCGACGCTGCCGCTTCCTCGGCGTCGACTCATCTCTGGCGCCAGGAGCCGGATGCGTTGTGGGTGACCGATGACGGTGCTTCTTCGCCTTTTTGCGGTGCCCGTCATCAGCGCTCGGTGGAACTGACGAGGAAGAAGTAGATCCCCCTCTGCCTCGAGGGATCGGGTCCGACAGGGTTCGGTCCCGAGGGCCCTGGGTAGAGGGAGTGACTGGGGCCGATTGCCCGCGCGGTCTCTCACCCCTGCCGTCTCCGGAGGACCGGCGGGCCGACGGGACCTGTACTCCTGGGGTCGATGCCATCGGTGCCGATTTCGTAGACATCGATACCGGTACCGAAGAACCGGCCGTCGATACCGATGCTGTCGAAGTCGAGGGGCCGGCGCAAGTTCCAAAAAGATGGTCCCGAAGAACTTGCCTCGCTACTTGTGTCCGTTTCCGGAGATCGAGACACAAGGTACACGACTTGGTATCGTGCTCCGGCCCGAGGCACTGGAGGCACCAAGCGTGAGTGTCGGTCTGCGAGATATGCCGTCCGCACCGACCACACTTTTTAAATCCACTCGGGACCTTCGAGGACATCGACGGAAAAATCGCGTCGGCGAAGTCAAAGTCGTCGATGGTGGCGGTAAAATTCACACCTCGAAAATAAATCGACCGCGCAGCCACAAGGCCGCAACGCGACGCCCCCGCTAAGAGACGAGGGAAACAAAGTTCAGCGTTTTTTTTTTTTAAACTAAAAATAGAAAACGCGAACAAGGAAAAGAAGAAAAGAAGAAGATTCGCGCGAAAACGCGATCCGGTTTCCGGGGCTGACAGAGAGAGAGAGACGAACGCGGCTCTCTCCAGCGCGGAAAAGAAAGAACTGAGCGGGAACGGTCGCGCACGGGCGGGAAGGCGGCCGCGCATGCGCGGTGGGCGTGCCCTGCATGCGGGACCGCCCGCAAAGTTTTGTTACGGTTGGTGGGGGCTGCCGTGGACGTCAACCCAGTCGTGGGAACAAGCAGCCTGCTTGTCCTCGGAGAAAAATAAGACAGCAGATGTAAATTCTCAAATTGGACATATTCCAAACACTAAAATGAAAATAAAATGATTTTTTCT
This sequence comes from Microcaecilia unicolor, assembly GCF_901765095.1. NCBI lineage: Eukaryota > Metazoa > Chordata > Amphibia > Gymnophiona > Siphonopidae > Microcaecilia > Microcaecilia unicolor. The sequence continues at coordinate 137,402,232 of NC_044037.1, forward strand.
ACCTTTGTTGTCTGGTGACTTTGTTTTTCTATCCATATTGGTCCCAGCCTCTGATTCTGCTGCTCTCTTATCTGTTCTCTTAACTCCATTTCCAGGACTTCCTTTCCATTTATTTCTTTACTTTCCTCCTTTCTTCTTCATTTCGTGCTCTACATCCATAGGTAAAAGCTGGGTCCTCTGCAGACTTGACTGGAGGAGGTATAGAGTGAATCCAGTTTTTGCCTATTTTCTCCATCCATGTGCAGTTTTTCTTCTCTCTTCCCTTTCCCTCATCTCCATCCTTGTGCATCTTCTTCTTTTTTCTTTCATCCCCTCCATCCATGACCAGCACTTCTCCTTTCTCCTCCCCTCCATCCATGTCCAGCATTTCTCCTCTTTCTTCTCTCCCCTGTATCCATATAAAGCAATAATTCTCTCTCCCCTCTCCTCCATCCAAGACCAGCATTTCTCCTCTCTCCCTGCCAACTCCTCCATCCATCCATGTTCAGCAATTCTCCTCGATCTCCTGCTCTCCTCTCCATCCATTTCCAGCGTTTCTCCTCTCTCCCCTGCCCTCCATGTGCATCTCCTTCCAGTCTTCCTTCCCCTTCATCCATGTCCAGCATGTCTCTTCTCTCCCCTCTCCTCACATCCATGTCCAGCGAATCTCTCTTCACTGACCTACCCTCACATCCATGTCCAGCATGTCTCCTCTCTCCCCTGCCCTCCCCTCTCATCCATGTGCAGCGATTCTCCTCTGCCCCGTCCTCCCCTGCCATCCATGTCCAGCGATTCTCCTCTCCCCTGCCCTCCCCTCCATGTCCAGTGATTCTCCTCTCCCCTGCCTTCCCATCCATGTCCAGCAATTCTCTCTTCCCTCCCCTCCATGTCCAGCATGTTTCCTCTCTCCCCTGCCCTCCCCTCTCATCCATGCCCAGCGATTCTACTCTCTCCCCTGCCCTCCCCTATCCATGTCCAGCAATTTTCTCTTCCCTGCCCTCCTCTCTCTTTCCCTTCCCTCCATGTCCAACGATTCTCCTCTCTCCCCTGCCCTCCATGTACAGCAATTCTTTCTCCCCTCCCCTCCCAGTATGTCTCCTCTGCCCTTCCCTCTCATCCATGTGCAGCAATTCTCTCTCCCCTCCCCTCCGTGTCCAGTATGTCCTCTCTCTCCTGCCCTCCCCTCTCATCCATGCCCAGCGATTCTCCTCTCTCCCCTGCCATCCCCTGCCAATGTCAAGCAATTCTCTCTTCCTTCCCCTCCTCTCCCCTCCCCTCCATGTCCAGCATGTCTCCTCTCCCCTGCCCTCCTCTCCATGTCCAGCAATTCTCTCTCCCCCTGCCCTCCCCCCTCCATGTCCAGCATGTCTCCTCTCTCCCCTGCCCTCCCCTCATCCATGCCCAGCATGTCTCCTCCCCCCTGCCCTCCCCTCCATGTCCAGTGATTCTCCTCTCTCCCCTGCCCTCCCCTCCATGTCGCCTCTCTCCCCTGCCCTCCCCTCTCCAAGTCGCGGTGAACTGGAAGTGAAGGCAGCAGTGCTCACTGGAGCAGGCACGCAGGCAGGTTCGTCTCCTCTCGCGTCGCTTCCCTCTCAGTGCGTCCCGCCCTCAAAGGCGGGAAGCGCTGAGAGGGAAGCAACGCGAGAGGAGACGAACCTGCCTACTTCAGTGAGCACTGCTGCCTTCACTTCCGGTTTGCCGTGACTTGAAGAGGAGAGGGCAGGGGAGAGAGGCGACATTCCGGACATGGAGGGGAGGGCAGGGGAAGGGAGAGAGAATTGCTGGACATGGAGGGGGGGCAGGGGAGAGAGGAGAATCGCGACCTGGTAATCAAAAGAGTTTGGAGCGCGGGAACAGGAACGGAAGGGAGTGGGCAAGTGAGCCGGACCTCGGGAAAAAGGTGCCGGTATGCTGTACCGGCGCGTACCGGTACAAAAAAAGCACTGGGTGAAGTACTCGATAAACCAGTCTGGTGGGTTTTTCATTGTGTAGTTGGGGCATTTGTGTAAGAGGCAGTATGTATGCATATTTTGTCAGCAGTGTCTTTACTGTGTTTGGTTGGGGTGGTTTGAAAGTGGATGTCGTTTGTTTCACAGTCTTGTAGGTAGTTTGTGATGGTTGTCTGAGGTTGCAAAAGGTTTAATCTTGTGTTTACTATTTTGTTTTTTAAGTGTTGTGCAAGCTCATCTGAAGTTGGTGGTGTTTCAGTTGTTGCCAGTACATTCTGGGTTTTCAGTAGTTTGTCAATGAGTTTGAATATTTTTTTCGTATTAGTCTGTTTGGTGTTCGTATATGTACTATAGTGCTCTGCTTTCACTTTCTTTATGCTGTTTGTATATGTTATCTCTTTTCTCCATATGGTTTTGTTTGTGTCTGTTTTGGTTTTGGCCCATGTTCTTTCTAGTTTCCTGTACAGCTTTTTCATGTGTAGTAGTTTGTCATTAAACCAGGGACATGGTTGTTTTTTGTTTCTTATTTTCATTTTGAGTGGTGCTATTTTGCTTAGTGTGTTTTCGCTTGCTTCATCACAGTTTTTCATGAAGTGTTTGTCTTTGGGTGATAAGTTGCTGTATTCATTTATCATTGTTGTCCAGAAGCTATGGTTGCCCACTTTCCCTCTGGTTGTAAATGTGTGTGGAGTTCTAATTTCTCTTTTCTTACTGCTTTCTTTCCATTGTCGTGTGAAAGTGAGTTTGCTGTGGTCTGAAATTTGTGAGCTAATATGTCTAATAGGTGTCCTTCTCTGTGTGTGATGAATCGCCTTGTGCTATTATGAAATTCTATTGGTTTATGAAGTTCAGTTGGGTTCTGGTGTTTGTGTCGTTTTGTTTTTCTAGGTGAAGGTTTAGGTCTTCAATTAATAGGACATTTGGGTGATCGGTGCAGACGCTTTGTACAGTCCATAAAGTCATCCTGGGTGTCTGTCCAGCTTCCTGGGAGGGGGGTGCGATAGAATAGTATGATGCACAGTTGGTCACTTAGTGCTTTGTCAGGGTTTCAATTGCTGAGGATGTATGCTTAGTGAAGGGTTTTACTGTGGAGGATTTGTGTATTATTGCAGTGCCTCCTTCCCTCTTTTTGGTTTTGTTGATATGTATTATTTTGTATCCTGGTGGGCAGAGGTCTAGTAGTGCAGGGTTGTCTTCAAGGTGTAGCCATGTTTCAGTTATGAGCAGTAATCAGAGTTATTCTGTGTCTATCCAATCTCTTAGTAATGTCGTCTTGTTTATTACTGATCTGTTGTTTATGTAGCCTATGGTTATTGGGACATACATGTTGTGTTTAGAGTTGGTGTTCTTAACAGTTTGTAGTTGTCTGTGTGGTTTGTCTGTTTTGATGTTGTGGTTTTGTTGGGTGCAGTTTGTGTTTGGTTTCATGTTGTTTGTTTGTTTGGTATTTGTGTTGCTGTTTAGGTTGTGATTAAGCTCTTCCAGTTGTTGGAGTGAGCGTCTTCTTCCTGTGAAGAGTACTGCTATTTTGTTCCATTCTTTAGGAGCTGATGCTGGTATATCCCCATTATGGGGATTACTTATGGGCGTATATAGTGGGGTCTACAGAGCTCATAGTAATTTTTAGATAGATAATACTGTAGTAGAAATCTGTTTTCAGTTACCATACAATATAGCAGTTACTGCCAGGAAGAGAAGTGCATCGAAATGTCAGTCAAGGTTAAGAATCATACATGCAGTATTATTCGGGGACTCAAGAGAAAGGGATACGCTAGTGATAAATAATCCTCAAATAACATTCAGAGTAATACAATGTAGAAAGTGTACAGATAGAAGAGAAGTGGCTAGTAAGTGAAACTGACCTGCAGCAGTGATCTGTTGCCCTATTGTGGTAATCTGGACAGTCAAGCCCAGAAGATAAAATAGGAGTATTGGAAATTCAAAGTGATGGAAGTAGCTCCCACACAATATAGTGCTTGAGCAATAAATTACCCTGAATGAAAATGATCAAGGTTGGAGGGATTGAGTGTGGTAGTGTTGTCCCACTCACCATATCAAGAAAATGTGAAGGCAGAAATGATCAGTGATGGGACCGGTTTTGCTGTTCCTCACTCTGTTGGGTGCCTCGCAATTTGGCCAGGTAGTTCAGGAGTTCAGAACTGCAGAAGACTGAAGACCTGAAGGGCCTGTCTCTTGCCGCTGGTAGTTCGGTTTCCTCTCCTTGTCTCCTGTTTGGGCTGTTCCACCTGTGGACTGGTTCTCCTATGCAGCCGGGAAGGTCAGCGCTTCCCTTTATGTCTGGTGTGGGGAATGTGGGGGTGCTGAGCAGATTTCTGCTATTCCAGGATAGTCTCCTCAGCAGTGGAGCGGGTGGCTTACTTATGGCAGGAGTCCTGAGCAGCATGCAAATGACCTTATCAGCAGCCAATATGGATCGGATCCTGTTGAGGCTCGTATTCAAGTAGGAGTGAGTGGGAGCGCTGGGATCGGTTCTCTCCCCAGTCGGCCCACGTCAGCAGCCGTTGAGTCACAGGATTGTCTCCTCAAAGCTAGGTTTCAGAAAATAAAGATTCCAGCAATATCCTTCCAGAATCTAGCAGCTTGGACAGCCAAAGATTTCTCAAAGAGCAAAAATCGCCTTTTACTCTGATCTGAAGGAAAGGTGAAAAAATTAACACTATCACATCTCCTAGCTTCAGAGGAAGCTGCAAAACAAAAATGTGAAATAAGGTCTAGGAACTAAACAGTGTAATATTTAAAAAAGAAAACAATTTAAAAAGAACTTTGGCTTCAACTGGTAGCCAGTGAAGTCTGAAGAACAACAAAGAGAGTCCAATTCTCCCGCAAAAACACACAAGGAAACAACAAGTCAAGCGGAAGATATTCAGAAGGACCAGACTGAAGTCACAGATGTTAACAGTCAAAAATGATGATTTATTAAGACCCTACACGGTCCGTGTTTTGGCCAAGAGGCCTTCTTCAGGGGTCTTCAAATTCAAATTTTATGCCCGTGAAGTCTGGCATAAAATGAATAAATACTGTTGTATTTAGATAGCAAAACATGCGGCTAATTTTTGCACTATGTAATTTTATTAAGTTGGTCTCCTACATTTAACTTTTATTACTACTTATACACGGCTATGATCCTCTTTTTGGAATTTGCGGTATATCACGTACTTTTAAATAGACATAGACACATATCCAGAAGGAATTAAAGGACAGCACATCCGTGAGGTAAATATAATAATCCCAGTGACTCTAACAAAATAAAATCATCATCAGTGGCTACAGCAGCTTCAAAAAGAATATAAAGGTAAAATTATGTATCATACCTGATAATTTTCTTTCCATTAATCATAGCTGATCAATCCATAGACTGGTGGGTTGTGTCCATCTACCAGCAGGTGGAGATAGAGAGCAATCCTTTTGCGTCCCTATATGTGGTCATGTGCGGCCGGAAACTCCTCAGTATGTCGATATCCAAGCTCCATCCGCAGGACTCAGCACTTAGAGAATTACACCCACAAAGGGACACTCTGCCCAGCTCACCACCGCCGAAACGGGGGAGGGGAATTAACCCAGCTCATCCCCACACAAGTGGGGGAGGGGAATCCGTCCAGCTCATCCCCGCGGAGCGGGGGAGGGACACCACCCCGCCGATGCGGGGGGATCTGGCTTATCCTGCAACCGCAACCGCGGGAGGAGCTGACTGACCCTAACACCGCCGAAGCGGGAGGGGTACAAAGCTGCCCTACAGCCTCACGAAGCGGGAAGGAGCGCCGGCAGAATTTATGTCTCAATCCAGCCCCGTAAAACGGAAAGGAGAGGAATGCAGCAGCTCACTGTAACACAAACTCGTCTCAACTTTTGAAGAATCCAATTGAAAAATCTTGAACACGAAGTCCTCCTGAACAGGAACTGAAGACTAAACTTGAACCTGAAATGCAACCAGAATATAAACAGTACAGATATCTGGGAGGGGCTATGGATTGATCAGCTATGATTAATGGAAAGAAAATTATCAGGTATGATACATAATTTTACCTTCCATATCATCATGCTGATCAATCCATAGACTGGTGGGATGTACCGAAGCAGTACTCACCCAGGGCGGGACATTGAAATCCCTGACCGCAACACTGAAGCTCCAAACCGAGCCTCCGCCCGAGCAGCCACAGTCAAGCGGTAATGCCTGGAGAAAGTATGGGCCGATGCCCAAGTTGCCGCCTTGCATATCTCTTCCAAGGAGACGGACCCGGCCTCTGCCATCGAGGCCGCCTGAGCTCTAGTGGAGTGAGCCTTCTGCTGGATAGGCGGCACCTTCCCCGTGGCCACATAAGCCGCTGCAATGGCTTCCTTGACCCATCTTGCCACTGTAGGCTTAGCAGCCTGCAGACCCTTACGAGGACCTGCAAACAGGACAAACAGATGATCCGACTTCCGGAAATCATTGGTCACTTCCAAGTATCTGATGATGACTCGTCTCACATCCAAATATTTGAGAGCAGAGTATTCCTCTGGGTAGTCCTCCCTACGAAAGGAAGGGAGACAGAGTTGCTGATTCACATGGAAGCGAGAAACAATCTTGGGCAGGAAGGAAGGCACTGTGCGAATAGTCACTCCTGCCTCAGTGAACTGCAGAAAAGGCTCTCGACATGAGAGTGCCTGGAGCTCGGAAACTCTTCTGGCTGAAGTGATAGCCACCAAAAAGACTGCTTTCAATGTCAGGTCTTTCAGAGATGCCCTCGACAAGGGTTCAAAAGGCGGCTTCTGCAAGGCTCTTAGCACCAGGTTGAGATTCCACGCAGGCACCACTGAGTGCAGAGGAGGGCGCAGGTGATTAACTCCCTCGAGAAAGCGCACCACATCTGGCTGCGAAGCCAGAAAAGCACCCTTCAGGCGGCCCCTGAAGCAAGCCAGAGCCGCTACCTGGACTTTAAGGGAACTGAGCGACAGGCCTTTCTCCAGACCTTCTTGCAGGAACGCCAACACTGAAGAAATTGGAGCAGTGAAGGGAGAAAGTGAGCCTGCTTCACACCACGCTGCAAAGGTACGCCAAACCCTGGCGTAAGCAGTAGAAGTAGAGCGCTTCCTCGCTCTCAGCATAGTGGCGATGACCTTGTCTGAGAAGCCCTTCTTCCTCAGACGCTGCCGCTCAATAGCCAGGCCGTAAGACCAAAGGGGGAGGGATCCTCCATCACCACGGGACCCTGATGCAACAGGCCCTGCTCCACTGGCAGTCGCAGAGGGTCATCCACTGAGAGCCTGATCAAGTCCGCATACCAGGGATGTCTGAGCCAGTCCGGACCCACCAGGATTATCCGGCCCGGATGCTTTGCCACCCGGTCTAGCACCCTGCCCAACATGGGCCAGGGCGGGAACACATAGAGAAGCTCCTGTGTCGGCCACTGATGGAGAAGAGCATCTACTCCCAGGGATCGAGGGTCCCGTCCTCTGCTGAAAAAGCGCGGCACTTGGCAATTGGCCGATGATGCCATCATATCTAGGCTCGGCTGGCCCCAGCGCTTCGTGATGTCCAAGAACGCCTGAGCCGATAACTGCCACTCTCCGGGATCCAAGGTATGGCGACTGAGAAAGTCCGCCTTGACATTCATGACTCCGGCAATGTGGGCCGCTGACAGCTGTTCCAGGTTCGCTTCCGCCCACTGGCATAGATTCATGGCCTCCTTGGCTAGAGGGGCGCTCTTGGTATCTCCCTGGCGGTTGACATAGGCCACAGCCGTGGCATTGTCCGACAGGACCCGTACTGGTTTCAACGCCAGTACCAGGAGGAACTCCAAAAGCGCCAACCGAATGGCTCTGAGTTCCAGGAGGTTGATAGGCCACTTTGTCTCTGCAGGAGACCAGAGCCCCTGCGCTGTCCTTCCCAAGTAGTGGGCTCCCCAGCCCGTCAAAGAGGCGTCCATCGTGACGACAACCCACTCCGGGGTCACAAGAGGCATCCCTGCAGACAACTTGTCTGTCATCAGCCACCAGCTCAGCGCCTTGCGCACTGCTGGGTCCAAGGGAAGGCGCACAGCATAATCCTCCGACACTGGAGTCCAGCGCTGCAGCAGAGAGTGTTGTAGTGGTCTCATATGAGCCCTGGCCCAGGGCACTACTTCCATCGTGGCCGTCATAGAGCCCAACAGCTGCCCGACAGCTGCCCAACAGCCCGAAGCTGAGAGGCTACTAGGAACTGGTCCACCTGAGCCTGAAGTTTGACAATCCGATTGTCCGGCAGGAACACTCTGCCCACTTGGGTGTCGAATCGAACTCCCAGATACTCCAGGGACTGAGTCGGGTGCAGCTGGCTTTTCTCCCAGTTGATGATCCACCCCAGGGAGCTCAAAAGAGCAATCACCCGGTCCACAGCTTTGCCGCACTCTGCATAAAAGGGGGCTCGGATCAACCAGTCGTCCAGATAAGGATGGACTTGTACTCCTTCCTTTCGCAGGAAGGCCGCGATGACCACCATTACTTTGGAGAAGGTCCGCGGAGCAGTAGCCAACCCGAACGGGAGGGCTCTGAACTGGAAGTGTCGGCCCAGGACTGCAAAACGCAGAAAGCGTTGATGAGGAGGCCAGATGGGAATATGCAAGTACGCTTCCTTGATGTCCAAGGATGCCAGGAACTCCCCTGCCTTCACTGCCGCTATAACAGAGCGGAGAGTCTCCATGCGAAAGTGCCGAACTTTCAAGGCCCGATTGACCCCTTTGAGGTTGAGGATAGGCCGTACAGAAAAGAATGCTACATACCTGTAGAAGGTATTCTCCGAGGACAGCAGGCTGATTGTTCTCACTGATGGGTGACGTCCACGGCAGCCCCTCCAATCGGAAACTTCACTAGCAAAGGCCTTTGCTAGTCCTCGCGCGCTCATGCGCACCGCGCATGCGCGGCCGTCTTCCCGCCCGAACTGGCTCGTGTTCGTCAGTCCCATATGTAGCAAAACAAAGGCAAGGGAAGACACACAACTCCAAAGGGGAGGCGGGCGGGTTTGTGAGAACAATCAGCCTGCTGTCCTCGGAGAATACCTTCTACAGGTATGTAGCATTCGCTTTCTCCGAGGACAAGCAGGCTGCTTGTTCTCACTGATGGGGTATCCCTAGCCCCCAGGCTCACTCAAAACAACAACCATGGTCAATTGGGCCTCGCAACGGCGAGGACATAACTGAGATTGACCTAAAAAAATTTACCAACTAACTGAGAGTGCAGCCTGGAACAGAACAAACAGGGCCCTCGGGGGGTGGAGTTGGAACCTAAAGCCCAAACAGGTTCTGAAGTACTGACTGCCCGAACCGACTGTCGCGTCGGTTATCCTGCTGCAGGCAGTAATGAGATGTGAATGTGTGGACAGATGACCACGTCGCAGCTTTGCAAATTTCTTCAATAGTGGCTGACTTCAAGTGGGCTACCGACGCTGCCATGGCTCTAACATTATGAGCCGTGACATGACCCTCAAGAGCCAGCCCAGCTCAGTGAAGGAAATGCAATCTGCTAGCCAATTGGATATGGTGCGTTTCCCCACAGCCACTCCCCTCCTATTGGGATCAAAAGAAACAAACAATTGGGCGGACTGTCTGTTGGGCTGTGTCCGCTCCAGGTAGAAGGCCAATGCTCTCTTGCAGTCCAATGTGTGCAGCTGACGTTCAGCAGGGCAGGAATGAGGACGGGGAAAGAAAGTTGGCAAGACAATTGACTGGTTCAGATGGAACTCCGACACAACCTTTGGCAAGAACTTAGGGTGAGTGCGGAGGACTACTCTGTTATGATGAAATTTGGTGTAAGGGGCCTGGGCTACAAGGGCCTGAAGCTCACTGACTCTACGAGCTGAAGTAACTGCCACCAAAAAAATGACCTTCCAGGTCAAGTACTTCAGATGGCAGGAGTTCAGTGGCTCAAAAGGAGGTTTCATCAGCTGGGTGAGAACGACATTGAGATCCCATGACACTGTAGGAGGCTTGACGGGGGGCTTTGACAAAAGCAAACCTCTCATGAAGCGAACAACTAAAGGCTGTCCTGAGATCGGCTTACCTTCCACACGGTAATGGTATGCACTGATTGCACTAAGGTGAACCCTTACAGAGTTGGTCTTGAGACCAGACTCAGACAAGTGCAGAAGGTATTCAAGACGGGTCTGTGTAGGACAAGAGCGAGGATCTAGGGCCTTGCTGTCACACCAGACGGCAAACCTCCTCCACAGAAAGAAGTAACTCCTCTTAGTGGAATCTTTCCTGGAAGCAAGCAAGATGCGGGAGACACCCTCTGACAGAACCAAAGAGGCGAAGTCTACGCTCTCAACATCCAGGCCGTGAGAGCCAGGGACCGGAGGTTGGGATGCAGAAGCGCCCCTTCGTCCTGTGTAATGAGGGTCGGAAAACACCCCAATCTCCACGGTTCTTCGGAGAACAACTCCAGAAGAAGAGGGAACCAGATCTGACGCGGCCAAAAAGGAGCAATCAGAATCATGGTGCCTCGGTCTTGCTTGAGTTTCAACAAAGTCTTCCCCACCAGAGGTATGGGAGGATAAGCATACAGCAGACCCTCCCCCCAGTCCAGGAGGAAGGCATCCGATGCTAGTCTGCCGTGGGCCTGAAGCCTGGAACAGAACTGAGGGACTTTGTGGTTGGCTCGAGATGCGAAGAGATCTACCAAGGGGGTGCCCCACGCTTGGAAAATCTGGCGCACCACTCGGGAATTGAGCGACCACTCGTGAGGTTGCATAATCCTGCTCAACCTGTCGGCCAGACTGTTGTTTACGCCTGCCAGATATGTGGCTTGGAGCACCATGCCGTGACGGCGAGCCCAGAGCCACATGCTGACGGCTTCCTGACACAGGGGGCGAGATCCGGTGCCCCCCTGCTTGTTGACATAGTACATGGCAACCTGGTTGTCTGTCTGAATTTGGATAATTTGGTGGGACAGCCGATCTCTGAAAGCCTTCAGAGCGTTCCAGATCGCTCGTAACTCCAGAAGATTGATCTGCAGATCGCGTTCCTGGAGGGACCAGCTTCCTTGGGTGTGAAGCCCATCGACATGAGCTCCCCACCCCAGGAGAGACGCATCCGTGGTCAGCACTTTTTGTGGCTGAGGAATTTGGAAAGGACGTCCCAGAGTCAAATTGGACCAAATCGTCCACCAATACAGGGATTTGAGAAAACTCGTGGACAGGTGGATCACGTCTTCTAGATCCCCAGCAGCCTGAACCCACTGGGAAGCTAGGGTCCATTGAGCAGATCTCATGTGAAGGCGGGACATGGGAGTCACATGAACTGTGGAGGCCATGTGGCCCAGCAATCTCAACATCTGCCGAGCTGTGATCTGCTGGGACGCTCGCACCCGCGAGACGAGGGACAACAAGTTGTTGGCTCTCGTCTCTGGGAGATAGGCGCGAGCCATCCGAGAATCCAGCAGAGCTCCTATGAATTCGAGTCTCTGCCCTGGGAGAAGATGGGACTTTGGATAATTTATCACAAACCCCAGTAGCTCCAGGAGGCGAATAGTCATCTGCATGGACTGCAGGGCTCCTGCCTCGGATGTGTTCTTCACCAGCCAATCGTCGAGATATGGGAACACGTGCACCCCCAGCCTGCGAAGTGCCGCTGCTACTACAGCCAAGCACTTTGTAAACACCTGGGCGCAGAGGCGAGCCCAAAGGGTAGCACACAGTACTGGAAGTGACGTGTGCCCAGCTGAAATCGCAGATACTGTCTGTGAGCTGGCAGTATCGGGATGTGTGTGTAGGCATCCTTCAAGTCCAGAGAGCATAGCCAATCATTTTCCTGAATCATGGGAAGAAGGGTGCCCAGGGAAAGCATCCTGAACTTTTCTTTGACCAGATATTTGTTCAGGGCCCTTAGGTCTAGGATGGGACGCATCCCCCCTGTTTTCTTTTCCACAAGGAAGTACCTGGAATAGAATCCCAGATGGCACGGGCTCGACCGCATTGGCGCTGAGAAGGGCGGAGAGTTCCTCTGCAAGTAACTGCTTGTGCTGGAAGCTGTAAGACTGAGCTCCCGGTGGACAATTTGGAGGTTTTGAGGCCAAATTGAGGGTGTATCCTTGCCGGACTATTTGGAGAACCCACTGATCGGAGGTTATGAGAGGCCACCTTTGGTGAAAAGCTTTCAACCTCCCTCCGACTGGCAGGTCGCCCGGCACTGACACTTGGATGTCGGCTATGCTCTGCTGGAGCCAGTCAAAAGCTCGCCCCTTGCTTTTGCTGGGGAGCCGAGGGGCCTTGCTGAGGCGCACGCTGCTGACGAGAGCGAGCGCGCTGGGGCTTAGCCTGGGCCGCAGGCTGTCGGGAAGGAGGATTGTATCTACGCTTGCCAGAAGAGTAGGGAACAGTCTTCCTTCCCCAAAAAAATCTTCTACCTGTAGAGGTAGAGGCTGAAGGCTGCCGGCGGGAGAACTTGTCGAATGCGGTGTCCCGCTGGTGGAGCTGCTCTACCACCTGTTCGACTTTCTCTCCAAAAATGCTATCCGCACGGCAAGGCGAGTCGCAATCCGCTGCTGGATTCTATTCTCCAGGTCGGAGGCACGCAGCCATGAGAGCCTGCGCATCACCACACCTTGAGCAGCGGCCCTGGACGCAACATCAAAGGTGTCATACACCCCTCTGGCCAGGAATTTTCTGCACGCCTTCAGCTGCCTGACCACCTCCTGAAAAGGCTTGGCTTGCTCAGGGGGGAGCGCATCAACCAAGCCCGCCAACTGCCGCACATTGTTCCGCATGTGTATGCTCGTGTAGAGCTGGTAAGACTGAATTTTGGCCACGAGCATAGAGGAATGGTAGGCCTTCCTCCCAAAGGAGTCTAAGGTTCTAGAGTCCTTGCCCGGGGGCGCCGAAGCATGCTCCCTAGAACTCTTAGCCTTCTTTAGGGCCAGATCCACAACTCCAGAATCATGAGGCAACTGAGTGCGCATCAGATCTGGGTCCCCATGGATCCGGTACTGGGACTCGATCTTCTCGATCTTCTTGATCTCCTTAGGTGGAGAAGGATAGTCCAGGAGCTCAAACATTTCAGCCCTGGGCTCGTCCTCCACAACCACCGGGAAGGGGATGGCCGTAGACATCTCCCGGACAAAGGAAGCAAAAGACAGACTCTCGGGAGGAGAAAGCTGTCTCTCAGGAGAGGGAGTGGGATCGGAAGGAAGACCCTCAGACTCCTCGTCAGAGAAATATCTGGGGTCTTCTTCCTCTTCCCACGAGGCCTCACCCTCGGTGTCAGACACAAGTTCACGGACCTGTGTCTGCAACCGTGCCCGACTCGACTCTGTGGAGCCACGTCCACGATGGGGGCGTCGAGAGGTAGACTCCCTCGCCCGCATCAGCGAAGCTCCCTCCGCCGACGTAGTCAGGGAGCCTTCCTGGGAGGCAACGGCAACCGGTACCGCACGCGGCACCGAAGCCGGAGACCTCACCTCGGGCGATGGGCCAGCCGGCGCCACGCTCGACGGTACCAGTGGCGCAAGCACCGCCGGTACCGGAGGGTTAGGGCGCAGCAGCTCTCCCAGAATCTCTGGGAGGACGGCCCGGAGGCTCTCGTTCAGAGCGGCTGCAGAGAAAGGCATGGAGGTCGATGCAGGCGTCGACGTCAGAACCTGTTCCGGGCGTGGAGGCTGTTCCGGGCTGTCCAGAGTAGAGCGCATCGACACCTCCTGAACAGAGGGTGAGCGGTCCTCTCGGTGCCGATGCCTGCTGGGCGCCGACTCCCTCGGCGACCCAGAGCTCTCGGTGCCGACACGGGAAGGAGACCGATGACGATGCTTCTTCGATTTTTTGGAACGAAGCATGTCACCGGAGCTTCCCGGCACCGACGAGGAGGACGTAGAATCCAGCCGTCTCTTCCTCGGGGCCGAGGCCGATGGAGGTCGGTCTCGGGGGGGGCTGTACCGCAGGAGCCCTCAGGGTAGGGGGAGACCCACCCGAAGGCTCACCGCCACCAGCAGGGGAATGGACAGCCCTCACCTGCACTCCAGACGAAGCACCACCGTCCGACGACATCAGCCGACGAGGTCCCGGTACCACAGACGTCGATGCAGCTGTCCGATGTCTCAGCGCCGATGCAGAGGGCCGATGCCTCGATGCACTGGCGGCCGAGGATGAAGCTCTGGACGCTGAGGACGTCGATGCACTCGATACCCCCGGTGCCGATGCCGACGAAGAGCCCGAGAACAAAACGTTCCACTGGGCCAATCTCGCTACCTGAGTCCGCTTTTGCAAAAGGGAACACAGACTACAGGCCTGCGGGCGGTGCCCAGCCCCTAAGCACTGAAGACACGACGCGTGCCTATCAGTGAGCGAGATGACCCGGGTGCACTGGGTGCACTTCTTGAAGCCGCTGGTAGACTTCGATGTCATGCGCGGAAAAATCACGCCGGCGAGATCAAAAGTCGAAATGGCGGAAAAGGCACCGAAAACACAAGGGGAAGAAAACTTCGAACCGAGGCCTAAAAGCGGCCTACCCCGAAGACGAAAGAAAACTTACCGGGGCGAAAAAGCTGGAAATAGCGGGGGGAAAAAGACCGAAAAGTCTTTTCCCACACAGAATGGATTTTTTTTTTTTTTTTTTAGTAACACACGACGAACGCGCGAGGTCGACTTTGCGGGGCCCGACACGGCGAAAAACACGACCGTACCGAGCGCGGACAAAAGAAGACTGACGAACACGAGCCGGTTCGGGCGGGAAGACGGCCGCGCATGCGCGGTGCGCATGAGCGCGCGAGGACTAGCAAAGGCCTTTGCTAGTGAAGTTTCCGATTGGAGGGGCTGCCGTGGACGTCACCCATCAGTGAGAACAAGCAGCCTGCTTGTCCTCGGAGAACCTCCTTTCTTTGGTACCACAAAGTAAATGGAGTAACGTCCCTTGCGAAGCTGATTTTCTGGCACCGGAACGACCGCACCCAGGCGGATCAGATTGTCCAAGGTCTGCTGCACTGCCACAGCTTTGACCGGAGACTTGCAGGGAGAGAGTACAAACCCGTCTCTTAAGGGTCGGCAGAACTCTAGCTTGTAGCCGTCTCTGATGACTTCCAGCACCCAAGCGTCTGAAGTTACCCTGGTCCACTCGCCCAGAAACGAGGACAGGCGTCCTCCAATCTGCACTGGGCCATGGACCAGGACCCCGTCATTGGGTACGAGACCCTGGGGGAGGACCGGAGGGCGCACCTCCGGGACGGCGGTCTCTGCGAAAGGAATGCTGCTTGGGGGAGAAGTTCCTCTTGAAAGAAGAGGGGGCAGAGGAGCCCGACTTGCCCGGGCGGGTACCGACGGGCTTCCTGAAACCGTCCTCTGGAGTTACCGGGGCAAGCACTGGCCCAAGCCCTGACCTCTGGTAACCTCTTGCCCTTAGACGTGCCGAGATCGGTCACAATTTTGTCCAGCTCGACCCCAAAGAGCAGCTTGCCTTTAAAAGGCAACTTAGCCAGGCGGGACTTAGAGGCGTGGTCAGCAGACCAATGCTTCAGCCAAAGCCACCGCCGCGCAGAGACTGTCTGAGCCATACCTTTAGCCGAGGCTCTCAAGACATCATACAGTAAGTCTGCCAAATAAGCCAAGCCCGATTCCAGGGCCGGCCAATCAGCCCTCAAGGAAGGATCCGAGGGGGAAGCCCGCTGCACAATCGTCAGGCACGCCCTGGCCACATAGGAGCCGCAAACTGAGGCCTGCAAACTTAAGGCAGCCGCCTCGAAGGACGACCTTAAGTCCGCCTCCAATCTTCTGTCTTGGGCGTCCTTTAGGGCCGTGCCACCTTCCACCGGCAACGCCGTTTTCTTAGTCACCGCAGTGATTAAAGAATCCACGGTAGGCCAAAGAAAGGCCTCAGGTTCACTTTCAGGCAAAGGATAGAGGCGGGACATAGCCCTAGCCACTTTGAGGCTCGCTTCCGGGACATCCCATTGAGCCGAAATTAAGGTGTGCATGGCATCATGCACGTGGAAGGTTCTAGGCGGGCGCTTCGTCCCCAGCATAATGGCGGAGCCAACAGGGGCTGAGGGAGAGACGTCCTCTGGAGAGGAAATCTTCAAATGCTCATGGCCTGCACTAACAGGTTGGGCAAATCCTCTGAGCGAAAGATCCGCGCTGCAGAGGGGTCATCCGCTCCATCCGAGCGGGAATCCGTCTCCTCCAAGGAATCCCCAAAGGACCGTTGGGAGAACTCAGATACGCTGCCCTCATCTACATCAGAGGAGACAGAGTCCTCTAAGGCCTGGGAATCCACCCGAGGGCGTTTACTTCCGGGGGCCTCAACCCCTTTATCGGACAAGGGAGAAGGGGCAGCGTTTTGCATAAGGAAGGCCTGATGCAGCAGCAAAATAAACTCGGGGGAGAAACCCCCCAGACTGTGCACTTCAGCAGCCCGGGCCACAGCCCTAGACGCACCCTCAACCGGCGCTCGCAAGAGCGGGGGAGAAACATGCTGCGCATCCAAGATGGCGTCCGGCGCGATACTCCGCGAAGGAGCCGCGCGGGAAGAACGGTGCTTAACTTTAGCCGCTTTTTTGCCGTCTCCCAGCTCAAGGGCGGCCCAAGAAGAAGCCGTCCGAGCAGAGTGGCCGGCCAAGATGGCGGAGGCGAGCAGCGGGGGATGGGCGTTTATGGCGGGAAAAACCGCCGCACCGGAGGAATAACCGGGACACTGACCGGCCTCCAAACTGACACCCAACAAGGGCGAATCAGACTTTAAGACCCCCGCATCCCCGCTAGAAGCGCACACGCGGTCCGGGGAGCGATTCTTCGCGCCCTCGCCCTCCGACGCCATAGGCAACGTGGAGATCGATCGGGGAATCCCCTGCCCGCTATAAAAAGGTAAAAATTACCTGCTTCTCGCTCCGAGCTATAACGAACTGGTGTCCCAGTGAGTAGCTGCAATAAACGTTGAAATAAACGTTGAAATAAACGCCCTTAAGGACGTCCAAAAATTTTTTTTTTTTTTTTTCAAAGGAGCCAGCGGGAGGGGGGAGAAAAGGAGGGACCTGGCACCACCAGGTTTGCACTTGCTGAAGAAGAGCCCTCAACCCCAGGTACTCAACAAAACCTAAAAATTAGGCTTGGAGACCTAGCCAGAGCTGCTGCTGTGTGTGACCACCACCTGCTGAGATAGAGAACATACTGGGGAGTTTCCGGCAGCACATGACCACATATAGGGACGCAAAAGGATTGCTCTCTATCTCCACCTGCTGGTAGATGGACACAACCCACCAGTCTATGGATTGATCAGCATGATGATATGGAAGAAAGAATTCAATAAAATCCATAAACAGCATCTCCTATTAGGTTTTTTTTTAAAGCATTTAGACTTACAAAGTTCCATTGTAACCTATGGAAATTTGTAAGTCTAAGTGCTATGAAAATGAGACCCAGTTTGTTGCAGCAGGAATACCTGCCAGTGCATCAATCAAGTTTATGTGTACTCACATTAAGGTCATTGGTGCTTGAACCAATTCTCAAAAATTAAAAAGCTTAAAACAAAGGGTACTAAAAAGAATTTACCATACAGTCAATTTTTAAGGATAAAATGATTTGGCTCAAATGCTGCTACTACAATTTGATTGATCGCGATATAATGCTTTACTTACCTGACTTTATTGGTATTTCAGGAACAGTTCTTACTTGATTTACTGGTTTACTTTGTGATAGATCATATTCTTTAAGATGGGATAATGTCATTTATGAAAGGTGGAGGATGAGATGTGGAGTCTCCTCAAGGTTCTTCACTCTCCCCAATTCTTTTTAAATCTAATGGCCACCTTTGGAACTACATTGTCAGATAAAGGAGTATCTTAATAAACTTATGCTAATGATACTACGTTACTGATTCCTTTTAAGGTTCAACAATTTTTATCGATGACGTGACAAAAGCAAACATAGGTAAGCACAGGGCAAGAACAACCACCACAGGAAAGGTATAACAACAGAACCTGGGCAGACTACGGTTTGTGCCCTGAAAAAGACAGGTACAAATCAAGGTAAGGTATACACAAAATGTGGCACATGTGAGTTATTTTGTTGGGCAGACTGGATGGACCGTGCAGGTCTTTTTCTGCTTTCACCTACTATGTTACTATGTAGAACAGAGAACCCTTAAAAATAGGAACCAGACATCAAGATTTCTGTTTGCTTGTTTGTTCCCCCTCCCCCAAAACTCAGCACCACAGAAAACACCGTGGCCTGAACTCCTGAAGCCCAGACCCCCATGGAAAGACTATGAAAAAAAAACATACCCCCCTCCCCAAACTGAACCTCTAAACCCAATTCTTGGCACAGTCCTCCCAGTACCACCTCATGGACAAAGTACAGTTTCCTTAGTTTACAAATGATTCAACAAAAAACTGCGTCCCCTACGGCTCAAGGCATTCAGAAAGGCAGTCCACACCAGTAGAAATGATTACTTCTTCACTGAGACTCATGCCGCTCTCACCTCCCACATAGCCAGCTGGTGCACCTGATTATGCCAGTGCCACACTGAAGGGGCCTTTGCTGAAGTCCAATACTGAAGAATACATATGCAGGCAACAAGGCTCAACTTATAAAAACTAGGCCCTTAGACCCAACCCTATAAGCCCCTTGGATATCCAAAAGGAGATGTTCCACCAAACCAAGCAACCCCACCCAGACCACAGACCATGTACTACACAACAGCTGAACAAAACAACTGAATCTTTGGAGAGGCCTTAAAAGAATGCCCCAATGTACCAGCGGCCCCACCACATTTAATACAAAGAGGTGAAGGTGCTCTACTTGCATGAAACACCTGCATCTGGGAGAAATAAGAGCAGTGTATTGTTTTGTATTGTAACATTTATAACCCGCGCTTTCCCACCTGTAGCAGGCTCAATGCGGCTTACATAAAAAACAAATTTACAAGATAGCACAAAATGGATAAAATATTTGAATATAATATATAAAGAGGTGGACTAAGAAAGGATAAGGGAGGAAGGTGGTAGAGGTAGGGAACAGAAGAGGGTGTAAATTGGGTAAAATGTTGTGAAAAAGAAAGAATGAATAATAATGGTTCGGAGAGGGATGAATTCAAAAGGAAAAAAAAAACATATTAAGTTCTGCCAAGTAGTCAGATCCAGGTATCGCAGATGGATTTCTAATGTAAGTCAAGTCATATGAGTATCACTCTAAAATAGAATTCATCACGATGGTAGGATCCAAGATGACCGCACCCTGCTAAGTTGCTGTGAGCCTCGATCTCCATGCTCAAACAAAATGCCTAAACGAAGAGGGAGAACATTGGGTAGAGCTTCCCCGTTACCCCCCTCTTTACCTGGTCCGATGGATTGCTTTTTGAGGCCGCAGGGAGCTACTTCTGACGGCGGAACGCTGCCAGTAGAGAACGCCGGCGAATTGGAGATTTTGGCTTCTCCTGGCTTTGAAGTCACTCTGATCCCCGCTGCGCCCACCCCTCCGCTCCAGCCGATAGGCGCAAGTTCCTTCCTTACTGAATCAACGGGGTCCACTCCGGAAGGTGGTAAGGGCCCAGAAGAACGCCGATTGGAAGCTTCGCTTACATCTCAGGTCAGAACGGAGGGCAGCTTGCCCATGGAATCGCCGCGGATTGAGGGGAGAGGAGCTGAGGGACTGAGTGAGACCCGTGAGCGGTCCTCTGTAAGGTTTGAAATGCCTAAAGAGTAAGTAGCTAAACCGAAAGAAGTAACGTTAGATGCATTATGGGACTTAGTTTCTAACCTGGGACAAACTTTTCTAAAACAGATTAATGAAGTGCTACCAAAAGTAAAATCCTTGGAAAATGACTTACAAAAAAAAAGATGAGCAGTTTAAAGAGTTGAATGATAAAGTGGATAAAATGGACCAAAGAATTGTGAAGATTACTACTACTACTTAACATTTCTAGAGCGCTACTAGGGTTACGCAGCGCTGTACAAAATAAACAAAAAGGTCCCTGCTCAAAGGAGCTTACAATCTAAAGAACGAAATGTCAAGTTGGGGCAGTCTAGATTTCTTGGGTAGAGGTGTAGAGGTTAGGTGCCGAAGGCGACCTTGAAGAGGTGGGCTTTAAGCAGAGATTTGAAGATGGGCAGGGAGGGGGCCTGGCGTATGGGCTCGGGGAGTTAGTTCCATGCGTGGGGTGAGGTGAGGCAGAAAGGGCGGAGCCTGGAGTTGGCGGTGGTGGAGAAGGGTACTGAAAGGAGGGATTTGTCTTGAGAGCTGAGGTTACGGGTAGGAACGTAAGGGGAGATGAGGGTTGAGAGGTAAGGAGGGGCTGCAGATCGAGTACATTTGTAGGTTAGTAGCAGAAGCTTGAATTGAATGCGGTAACTGATCGGAAGCCAATGAAGTGACTTGAGGAGAGGGGTGATATGAGTGTATCGGTTCAGGCGGAAGATAAGACGTGCAGCAGAGTTCTGAACGGACTGAAGGGGGGATAGGTGGCTATGTGGGAGACCAGTGAGGAGTAGGTTGCAGTAGTCAAGGCGAGAGGTAATGAGAGAGTGGATGAGAGTTCGGGTGGTGTGCTCAGAGAGGAAAGGGCGGATTTTGCTAATGTTATAGAGGAAGAAGCGACAGGTCTTGGCTATCTGCTGGATATGCGCAGAGAAGGAGAGGGAGGAGTCGAAGATGACACAGAGGTTGCGGGCAGAAGAGACGGGGACGATGAGGGTGTTATCAACCGAAATAGAGAGTGGAGGTAGAGGAGAAGTGGGTTTGGGTGGGAAGACAAGAAGTTCGGTCTTGGCCATGTTCAGTTTCAGGTGGCGGTTGGACATCCAGGCAGCAATGTCAGATAAGCAGGCCGATACTTTGGCCTGGGTGTCTGCAGTGATGTTAGGTGTGGAGAGATAAAGCTGGGTGTCGTCAGCATAGAGATGATACTGGAAGCCATGAGACGAGATCAGGGAGCCCAGGGAAGAGGTGTAGATAGAGAAAAGAAGGGGTCCAAGGACAGAACCCTGAGGGACTCCAACAGAGAGCGGGATAGGGGTGGAGGAAGAAACATGAGAGTGTACTCTGAAGGTACGATGGGAGAGATAAGAGGAGAACCAGGAGAGGACAGAGTCCTGGAACCCAAAAGAGAACAGTATGTCAAGAAGCAAGTTGTGATTGACAGTGTCAAAAGCGGCGGATAGGTCGAGGAGAATGAGGATGGAGTAATGACCTTTGGATTTAGCAAGGAACAGGTCATTACAGACTTTGGATAGTGCCGTTTCTGTCGAGTGAAGTGGGTGAAAGCCAGATTGAAGCGGATTGAGGATGGTATGTGAGGCGAGAAAATCAATGCAACGGCTGTGAACGGCGCGTTCAACTATTTTGGAGAGGAAGGGTAGGAGGGAGATGGGGCGGTAGTTGGAGGGACAGGTAGGGTCAAGTGAAGGTTTTTTGAGGAGAGGTGTGACAACAGCATGCTTGAAGGTGTCAGGGACAGTTGCGGTGGAGAGAGAGAGGTTGAGGATATGACAGATGGGGGGGGGGGGGGGGGGTGATAGTAGGAGAGATGGTGATAAGTAAGTATTGAAACAATACAACCTGTTATGACAAAAGATTTGACAAACCTCAGACTGAAAACTGAAATTTTTGATAACTATACTAAAAGTCATAACCTGAGATTTGTTAACTTTCCTAGAGTACAGAATGTTGCTCCTCTGGAGATGTTGAAACGCTATATGCGTGAAATTTTGATGATTCCTGACCCGAATTTACCACCTATGGCATATTATATTCCTGGGAAGGATTCGAACCAACCTGATAATTCGATTGATGTTTCTCTTTTGCTTCAGACTTCTGACTCTGATCTTGCAACTGCCGCTACGTTAGTGACGACAGTTGCATTACTACCAGACAAAAATTGGATCTTTCGTTTATTTTTCTGAAATAAAGATAAGCCTTTTTTAGGCTTTAAAGTATTACTATTTCCTGACGTCTCTAAGGAGACTAGAAGATGGAGGAAACAATTTTTGCTCCTTAGGCCTGAAATTTTGCACTTGGGGGGAACCTTTTTTTTAAGATATCCCTGTAAGTGCATAGTAAGGCTTAGGGAGAAGAAATATGTATTTACAGAACCTGCTCACGCATCGGCACTCATAGCCTCAGTAAAAGTGGATAAGTGTTAAAGAATAAGTTAACTCCTCTTAGCAAGGTTTGCATTATCCTGTATACTTTCCTTTTTGATATTTACTCCCGTAGATTTCCTAAATCTTGGATCTCGAATTTATGGACTTGAGTATTAGTTACCTTTGAAAATGTATATTTTCTTATTTTTTCTGATTATTATATATTTGTCTTTACTATTGGATACTTTCCTAAGCAAGATGTTTCTTGTAATAAGTTGAATAAATGAATAAATATAAAAATTAAAAAAAAAAATAAAATAGAATTCATGAAGACAGGTCCCAGAAACCAAGTGAGGGAAAGCCCCAATGGCAACCCAAGGGTCACATGAGTCCAAACCTCGTCCTAAATCAGTAGCCCATCAGCTCTGAATGCCCAACAAGTCACACCAGAGCAGTTGCGAACAAAGAGCTCTATGTAGGCCGGAGATAGATAACTCCCTCAAGGAAATGGAGCTAAACAACTCCTTCAAAGTGGCGTCAATCTTCCGGCTCAAAGAGATGGCAGGAAGGGAAAGTATATATCAACGATTACCCAATTGAACCCCAACTCGCTAATGAAGGTCTTCAAAAGACAGCAATTTCGCCTACTGGATCAAGACATGCTCCAATCAAAGAAGACCAAAATGGTTATCCATCCCAGATTGAAAAGCAGGAATACCCCTAATGGCAAGTAGAGCGGTAACCGAAGGATCCCCTTCTAACAAACATACCAAAGCCTACCATACCTCCCCGTAGTAGCCACACCTCCCATAGCGCGTAAAAGTCAGGGTTATAAAAACCCCCGAAAGAAATAAACGTGCGGCAAGTGAAGCCGCACGCTCATTTCGGGTGGGAGCACTTACCGCCACCCACTGAGGTGGCGGTAAGGGCTCCCGCGCATGGCACTGCCCGATTACCACCGGGTACACACCAGTGCTACAAAAATAAAAATATTTTTGTACCGCCAGAAATGGAGCACGCAAGGGATGGGAACTGCAGCTGGGCTGCTGTGGTAACCCAGTGGTACTTCCCTTTTAGCAAGCGGTAAGCCCGCTGCTTTGTAAAAGGGCCCCTAAATAACAAAATAATGAAATATCATAAACCTCTTTCTTAGATCACCAAATCAAGGAGGAGAGACCAGAAATATAAAACGAGAAATAAAGGAAACAACAAAAAGAAAGGTATAAGCCTTAACACACTAATCCTCAAGTAATATTACTTTAAGTCCAATAGTTATTAACCATTAGAGATTTTCTTAAGTTCCAAAATTCTTATTTGTGCTAAAACAAAAAAGGCATACTTGACACCTAAATATCGCACTAAACACTGGCAGGGGTAAGCTTGTAAAAATGTAGCTCCCAAATTCTTTTCTCCATATGCATCACTAAAATTCTTTCCTTCTATCCTGAGTTACCATAGTCAAGTGAGGATATAACCACAGTTTTTGGCCACAAAAAGTCGCTTTGGAATTACAAAAATAAATTGTCATAACAGAATTCAGGTCTTGCTCGAAGATGAATAAGACTAACAAAGTAGCTCTTTCTTGAACATTAGAGAAAAATCTTTTAAGGTATTTTCTTCTTGAACTTGTATTTGCTGACCTACTACAGATCCCATTGTATTCCTTGAAGCACTTGGCAAACAATAAATCTTACTAAACGGAGGCATTGCATATAAAGGAAACTTTAAAGTCTCAACCAAATATTTTTTGAAGTATTCAATGGGATCCAGACCAACTGCCTTAGGAAAATTAAGTACCCGTAAGTTCAATCTACGGTTAAAATTTTCAAGCTATTCAAATTTGCATTGTATAACAGATCTTTCATTAATAATTGTGGAGATAGTAGCTTTTAATTCTTTAATCTCCGATTGGTTTCTGCTGGAAAAATCCCATACCATTCTGATTAACCTTCTCAACAGATTCTGATAGCAAGTTTACCTTGCTGGCCAGAGCAGAAATCTCATGCGATGCTTTACTAACTGTTAGATCCAGCTTCTTCAGAGCCTTCCAGATTACCTCAAAGGTCACTGCCGCAGGTTCAAGCGAACATGCTGCAGCCCCTGTTGTTTCATCTTTGGGGTTTTGATAGAGCGCCATCTGCTTCCGGGTCACCTATGGTCAGGGTGCAGGCTGCTGCCAGACAAGGACAATAGCATATACCAGAGGGGACAGAGGAATCTTGCCCCAAGAATATGGGCACTCCCTCGACCAGAGGTTTTGGAGGTGTACTGCTCAAGTGTTTGTTGGAGTGGAGAGAAGGTTTGAGCCGCCACAGAAAGGGCCTTCAAAATCCTTTGTGCTTGGTACTGTCATGGATTCAAGGTAGGTGAGCCTTTAGACTACAGTTAGAGCTGCGGTAGAAAAGTAACATGGGCTGCCACAGAGCAGGAGTCAGAACAAAAATGAAGACAGCACTGGGCTAGACAAGACAGGGCTAGCATAAGCCAGGTTTATGGGCTAGACAAGGCTGGACTAGGCAGAACAAAAGTAACAAGGTACAACAAACAAGGAAAGGAAAGCAAGGCAAAAGGCTAGAATGCACTGTGGCCCTTTTCTACTGCCCCCCTCTCTCTTCTTTCCTATCTTAATAGAATTCTGCTTCCCTTTTCTATCTCGTTTATGTGTATGTGTTTTTTTTTAATGCATTTACACATGTAAACAGCTCAGATAAATGTTGACGGGCGGTATATGAAATAATAAAGAAACTTGAAACTAGAAATGGAACCCAAGCAGAACAAGGCAAAACACGGAACTAGGTTAAAACTGGGTCCAGAAAAAGCAAAACAAGGACAAGGCAAAGACTGGAGCTGGACAGGACTAGACAAGGCTACGATAAGCACAACAGGACAAGGCAAACAGACATAAGGACTGGATCCAGAAAAGGCAAGGAGAGCTTGGCAACAAGGCTAGAACTGAACCCCAGGAAGAACAAGGCAAGACATGGAAACAAGGCTAAAACTGGTTTCAGACAAAGCAAGACTAGGCAGGGCAAGAACTAGATCCAGACATGACAAAGAGCAAAACATGACACAGCAAGGCAGGGCTGGAGCTAGGCAAAAACAAGGCAGGGCAACAAGAACAACCCAAAGCAAGGCAAGAAAAGGGCTTGGCTGGAGTAGGAACAGGGCTTGGATGGAGCAAGGCTGTAAGGAACAGAGCTTGCAGGAGTAAGGCTTTCAGGAACAAAGTTCAGAAACAAGACTCACAGGAACAAGGCTAGGCAGGAAACAAGGCAGGAACTTGGCAAGTCAAGGCTAGAGCAGGAACAACGCAGGAACTGGAACCAAGTAGGGAAGACAAAGTCAAGCCTAAAAGACCTCTTGCGAAGGCAAAGCATGGAAGTCCTAAGGTTCATTACAAAGGACCTCACTGATAATGTCACAACTTAGAATGAGGCTTGGAACACACTGAGAAACACAGTAGGGCACCAGAACGAGGCTAAGATACTGGAACATCAGACCGAGGCTTGGATAACAGGGAAACAGGCAGCAGAGGAATCAATGAAGGAGAAGACAGTCTGGAGAAGCCATGGAGCCTGACCACCGGAAGCATGAAATTACAACTGAGGAGGGGAGGCTGATTTGACAGAGGCCTTATAGGTTGTCCCCGGAGAAGAGACAGGAGGCAAGTACAGGAAATGCTGGGGTTTGGGGTAATCGAGGAGTCTAATAGCCCCTGGTCCAGTCCGGTGGTGTTGGTGCCTAAGGCTGATGGGTCCTGGAGGTTCTGTATTGACTTCCGGAAGCTTAACATTATCTCCAGGACCGATGCTTATCCTATGCCTCATATAGACGAGCTATTGGATAGGCTGGGTTTGGCCCGTTTCCTCACCACCCTGGACTTGACCAAGGGGTATTGGCAGATACCCCTTTCAAAGGAGGCTCGCCCTAAAGCGGCCTTTAGTACTCCCCTAGGGCTCTACCAGTTTACCCGATTACCTTTCGGATTGAGCCTGCCATGAGTGGGAAAGCGCGGGGTACAAATGTAACAAAAATAAAAAACAAAAATAAAAATTAAACTCGGCGGCAGCTAGTTGTCAGCGCCTGCTGGACCGGGTGCTAAGACCCCATCAAACCTACACCACAGCCTACATGGATGACGTGGTAATTCACAGTAAGGACTGGGGAACCCATGTGGCGTGGGTCCGGGCGGTCCTGAGGTCTTTTAGGGAAGCCAGGTTAACGCTGAACCCCCAAAAGTGTCACTTTGCCCAGCGTCAGGTGAAATACCTATGCTATAGGGTGGGTCAAGGGGAGGTGTGGCCACTTTTAGATAAGGTCAAAAGTATACAGGAGTTTCCCCAACCCGGTACAAAAACACAGTTGAGGGTTTTTTTTTTTTTTTTAGAACTTATTGGGTATTATCAAAAGTTCATTCCCCACTTTTCCACCCTGTCCACATGCTGAAGAGTAGGAACCCACACCAGTTGAGGTGGGGATGGGAGGAGAAACAGGCCTTGGATGTCCTGAAAAAAGCCTTGTGTCAGGAGCCGGTGCTGAAAGCAGTTGATTTCTCTAAAGCCTTTGTCTTGCAAACAGATGCCTCAGGGGTAGGGCTAGGAGAGGTGCTGTCTCAAGAACATCAAAGGGAAGAACATCCAATACTGAGTAGGAAGCTACTGCCTCATGAGACTAATTATTCAACCATTGAGAAAGAATGTCTAGCTATCCGGTGGGCGGTCCAAGTCTGCCAGATCTATTTAGGGGGCGGGAATTTAAACTAGTAACGGACCATGCGCCCCTGAAGTGGCTTAGCCAAATGAAAAATAGCAATGCCCGTTTAATGCGGTGGTACCTGGCACTACAGCCCTTCCGTTACTCGGTGGAGCATCACCCGGGCAGGCAATTGGGAAATGTGGATGATTTATCACGGATGGAGGAACCCGCCCAGGAGGAAAGGGGCAAACGAAGGGGTGAGAACTTAAGGGAGGGGGATGTGAAGGGGATAAGGGAATAGAGAGGGAGGGTACCAGCAGAGAAGATAAGGCCCAAGGAGGGGAGAACCCAGATTCTTAGCTCAGGGGGTTCCACATGTCAGGAGAAAGCATAGATCATTTTCCCCAGAGGGCTGGAGGTAGGGTAAAAACTACGATTCCCAGCAGCCCTTGAGGAAGTCTTACAACAGAATCAAAGACTTCCTATCCCAGCAGCCCCCAGTGGAGGCCAAGGGAAAGGCAGGTAAAGGTGAAACCCAAGACACAGAGGGGAGGCCAGGAATGGAGGGGGAGCCTCTAAGCAGAGCTAATCAGGGGGAGGAGGATCAGCTGGGGAATGGGTGGGGCGAGAAGCCCATGGAATGGAAGGGGGAAGAAAAGGAGGAAGAAGTGAGGCAAGAGGAGCCAATGGAGTTTGCAGTTCTGGCAAGATCCACAAGTAAAAGGTTCAGACAGCAGGTAACCGCTTGGTGCGGGGTCTTGGTAAACAAGGGAAGGTAGTAGCTATCGTGGAGGAGCCAGGGAGCAACGGGGTCAAGTGGGAGGAAGCCAGGAGATAGAGCTGGCCAGAGGAGGGAGAGGACCCCTGGGAGCTCTCTGCCTCTGAACTGCTGATGGGATTTCTAAACTGCTTGTTTGAACTGCCTGCTTGGAAGTGCTTGTTTTCTTTTAACTGCTTGTTTTTCTTTGTGAAACATTTTTTGCTTTTGGGATTACTTATTTTGAATTGCATCATTGGGACTGCTGAGATTCATGTCCTGTTGGTTTATGAACTGCATGTTTGAAGCTGTGGAGATTCCTGAACTGTTTTGCTTTTGGAACTGCATTATTAAAAACTACTTTTCCTAAACTGTTTGTTTTGGGGATTGCATTCTTGAAACCGCTGGGGTAATTTCCCTGGCGGATATCTTGGGAGCTGTGGTGGAATAGTACTGCTGACATACCTCAGGTCGGAGGGTACACCTGGAGGATTACAGGGAGTTGTACCTAAGTGGAATATCATATAGAAAACTTGGGCTGGAGGCCAGAGTTTTCCTGAGAAGAGCGGAGGGATCCTTCACAAGACTTGTTGTTAAAATAGATCTAGAAAAGTCATCAGCGATACTATTAAATATATCTAACCAACATCCACTGGAACCCCTCAAAAGTTTGGTAAATGGATGCATGCCTGGTGAGATAGGTCAAGCCAGAAAGGTTTCCATGTCTCTGTGAATAATGTTCCCACTGTGCTATTAAGGTCCTGGACATTCAGACGTTCCATACACAATTGTTGCATCATAAATGCTTTCTACTTCTGGGTCACCGGGGCCTCCGCCTGTAACCAGCTGCAGAGTATCCTTTGAATTCCAAACAGTACTGCTTTAATCCCCTCGGGACCGGGTCACTTAGTATGAAATGTCCAAATAGAATCAAAGGTTGACAGGAGACTTCACAGGACCACCAACGTGAGATTGCTCCAAGGATTGTCTTCCAAAAGGTCTGGACCAAAGGACAATCACAGAACATGCGTCCCAGAGTTGCATGAGTTTCAGCACATTTCAAGCATGTTCCCTCAAGCGTGATACCCCTTTGACTGGCCTCCACTGGGGAAACGTAAAGGCAGAGAAGGAACTTTCTATAAGTTTCCCGGTGTTGAACATTAACTACATGCTTATAAAGATATTGTAAAAAATCTTGTAAAAATTGCAGTAAGATTGTACACTGCAGGTCTCTAGACCACCAGTCTGCAAGCTGTTGAAAGTTAATATCTGCAGTAATGTTCTGAAGAAATCAGTGGTGAAAGGTTAAGGGGACTTTTTGCTGTGCACCCATGGTCAGTGCCTCTGACAATGTATCTTGCACATCCTCTGTCAAATCAGTCCATAATAAGGATGACACATAATGGTGCAGTTGCATATACGCAAAGTAGTGAGAGTGAGGTAGGCAAATTATACAATTGCAGCAGCTCTGGGTAAGGTCTCATTTTTCCCTCTTCATTAATAATATGAAAAACATACTTTACTAGTATAAAAGGCCCGTTTCGGTAGGCAATGAAACGGGCGCTAGCAGGGTAATCCCCCCCCTCCCTCCCGAGTTCCAGACCCCCCCTCCCCCAGACCCCTCCCTCCCTTCCTTTCCTTCCGTCTGAGTTCCAGACACCCCTCCCTCCCTTCTGAATTCCAGACCCCCCTCCCTCCCTCCCTCCCAGTTCAAGGCCCCCTCACGCCCTTCCCACCGAGTTCCAGACTCCCCCCTCCCTCCGATTTCAATACCGCCCCCTCCGCGTTACTGACCCCTGGACCCCCATGCCGCGCCCTTCTCAACCCCCCCTTCCTGCAGAAAACCCTCCCCCCCCCCGGCGACACATACCTGTGCTGAAGACAGTCTGATGTCAGACGCACGCACAAAAACTTGAACAGATGATCATTCATCAAGCAACGCCCCGGCGCAGCCGAGAAGAGAAGTTTGGCTGTAGTCAGCACAGGAATGCGACGGCGGTGGAGATGGGTTTTCAGCGGAAAAGGGGGGAGGTCGAGAGGGTCACAGCAGGGGGGTCCAGGGGTCAGTTACGCGAAGGGGGGGTGTTGAAATCGGAGGGAGGGGGGAGTCTGGAACTCGGTGGGAGGGGCGTGAGGGGGCCTTGAACGGGATGGGAGGGAAGGAGTGACGTGTGTGTGTGGGGGGCGGGGGTGTTGATGTTCTTCGGGT
The DNA here is from genome assembly GCF_901765095.1 of Microcaecilia unicolor. Taxonomy (NCBI): domain Eukaryota; kingdom Metazoa; phylum Chordata; class Amphibia; order Gymnophiona; family Siphonopidae; genus Microcaecilia; species Microcaecilia unicolor. The sequence continues at coordinate 137,431,846 of NC_044037.1, forward strand.
GGGGGGGGGGGGGTGCTTTGGTGATGCGCCGGGAGGGGTTCTGTGTTGCCCCGTTCCCTGTCACTTGCTCAGAAGTGGCAGGGAGCGGCGCACTGACAGCTGATTCCCAGCCAGGGGGAGGAGTAGGCCTCTTGCCTTGGAATCAGCTGTCAGTGACTCCGTTCGCTGGGTATATGTCTCCTGTCGTCCCCCTTCTCCCCCACTGCTAACTCCCGGCTCCGTTCCTTCTATCTAGCTGCTTCCCTATGCCTGGAATAGACTCCCTGAGCCAGTACGTCAGGCTCAGTCTCTGGCTGTCTTCAAGTCTAGGCTTAAAGCCCACCTCTTTGCTACTGCTTTCGACTCCTAACCATGACTCTCTTACTCAACACCCTCACTTATCACCCCTATCACTGCAATTTCCCCACCCCTAGCTGTCTGCTCGTCTGTCCAATTTAGATTGTAAGCTCTGTTGAGCAGGGACTGTCTTTTCATGTTAATTTGTACAGCGCTGCGTAAGTCTAGTAGCGCTATAGAAATGTTTAATAGTAGTAGTAGCAGCAGTGTGTTCTTAGCTGCATAGCAGACCACCTCTGAGGGATCCACGGTCCCAGGCAGGTTAGAACGTTGGAGGTGAGAATTATTATACAGGATACCTTTTACAGCCCATTGAGAAAAGATACCCCGACTCTGCCCCGGGGGAAATGCCAGTTTCCACAGATAGTCATGAAGGAGTCACTGATGCCTTAAAACCAAAATAGTGGCAGAGCCACTGCCATGTTTTTCAACCCACTTTATATAAGTGATGCTGCTTGTATATACCAGTAGGTAGCAGAGCTGTACCATGTAAATGTGGCTCAAATCAATCCCCTGGGAAGAAGCTACTTTCCAGGAAGAGGACGAGAAAATAGTTTGTGTCCCGCAGCCAGTCATGAATATGACGCATGCTACTAGCTATAGTTAAGAGACCGAATGTTAAGGAATTCCATTCCCCTATGCATTTGGCGTTTCTGCAAAACACCTATACAAATCCTAGTACGTTTACCCCCCATAAGTATCTCTGTAAGTATCGATGTAACTGACACACATCACATTGTCGCAAAAACAGAGGAAGAAGCCATAGAGTCAATGTGGGCCTGGCACACATTAAATAAAGGTATCCATCCCCAAAGCGACAATGGATAGCCAGCCCAAAGTTGAAGCCACCATGCAGTACCCTCTAATGGGGGGGGGGGGGGGGGGGGGGACACATACTGGCAGTGTACAGGACAGAGATCCGCAGGAAGATAAATCCCTAGGTATTTTAAACTTTCATTTCTCAGATCAAAGGAAAAGTACCTCTCCACTGATCTTTGTACATAGAGGCAAGGAGCATCGCCTTAAGATTTTGTAAGGTTTAATTTAAATCCTGAAAATTTGCCAAAGTGTTGCACTAAGGTTAACAACCGAGGCAATGATACTAGTGGGTCCTGCAAAACACAGAAAAGATCGTCTGCAAAAGCTAGATTTTCACTATGTGGTCTCCCACTCCCACCCCCCTAAACAATCTATCGGATGAGAGGTTCTATGCTTAACACAAATAACAGGGGGGGGGGGGGGACAGGGGACACCCCTGTCTGGTTCCATGCTGAACAGGGAAAAGGGTGGTGCATTCCCCATTAACTAAGAGTTGAGTCTGGGGTTTCTCATATAAGGTGGCTATTGAATCATAGAACCATCCTCTCAACCCCACCCTTTTCAATACCTGTCCCTCCAACTATCGCCCCATCTCCCTTCTTCCTTTCCTCTCCAAATTACTTGAACGCGCTGTTCACCGTCGCTATCTTGACTTCCTTTCTTCTCAAACTATTCTTGACCCCACTCCAATCTGGTTTCCGCCCTCTTCACTCTACTGAAACTGCGCTTACCAAGTTTCTAATGACCTGCTGCTGGCTAAATCCAGAGGTCTCTATTCTATCCTTATCCTTCTTGATCTATCTGCTGCTTTCGACACTGTTGACCACGCCGTACTCCTTGATACGCTATCCTCGATTGCATTCCAGGGCCCTGTTCTTTCCTGGTTCTCCTCTTACCTCTCACTTCGCACTTTCAGTGTTCACTTTGGCGGTTCCTCTTCAACTTCCATCCCACATTCAGTTGGTGTTCCCCAGGGTTCTGTCCTTGGACCCCTCCTTTTCTCCATCTATACTTCCTCCCTTGGTACCCTGATTTCATCTCATGGCTTTCAATACCATCTTTATGCAGATGACTCTCAGATCTACATCTCCACCCGTGAAATCTCAACCGTAATCCAGGACAAAATTTCATCCTGCTTGTCTGACATTGCTGCTTGGCTGTCTCAATGCCATCTGAGCTAAACATGACTAAAACTGAACTTCTCATTTTTCCCCCTAAATCCACCTCCCTTCTTCCCCCATTCTCTATCTCTGTAATGGCTCTCACATCCCTCCCTGTCTCCTCGGCTCGTAACCTGGAGTCATCTTTGATTCCTCTCTCTCCTTCTCTGCGCATATTCAACAGATCGCCAAAACCTGTCGTTTCTTTATCTACAATATTAGCAAAATTCGCCCCTTCCTTTCTGAATATGCTACCAGAACCCTTATCCAAACCCTTGTCACCTCTCATTTGGATTATTGCAATTTACTTCTCACTGGTCTTCCTCTCAGCCATCTCTCTCCTCTCCAGTAGTCTGTCCAAAATTCTGCAGCACGACTTATTTTCTGCCAAAATCATTATACCCACACTAGCCCACTCCTCAAGTCACTTCACTGGCTCCCTGTCCGCTTCCGCATACAATTCAAACTCTCTACTGACCTTTAAATGCATCCATTCTGCAGCTCCCCATTACCTCTCCACTCTCATCTCTCCCTACATTCCTCCCCGTGAACTCCGCTCACTGGACAAATCTCTCTTGTCGTCCCCCTTCTCCTCCACTGCTAACTCCTGAGCCTGTACGTCTAGCTCTATTTCTACCTGTTTTCAAATCTATGCTGAAAACCCACCTTTTCACCACTGCTTTTGGCTCCTAGCTACTAATTACCTCCCCTTGTTCCTTCTCACCCAGTACTTCCCTCGCCCTTAATTGTCTTGTCTGTCTGTACTATTTTTAGATTGTAAGCTCTATTGAGCAGGGACTGTCTCTCTATGTCAGGTGTTCAGTGCTGCGTGCGTCTGGTAGCGCTATACAAATGTTAATAACAATAATAATAAAAAGCTGTGACCAGGAGACAGTGTCAAAGCTTTTTCCATGTCTAGACTAACCGCCAGCACATTAAGTGGTGAGTGGTGACTCTGCAGTGGGTCATGGCTATTAACAATCTCTGCACATTGTGAACTGGTTGTCTGCCCTTGACGAACTCCGCTTGTTCTAGCCCAATCAGTTGAGGGAGATGCATTGTTAAACAACTGGCAAGATCTTCGCCGGGAATTAAGGTCAACATTTAAAATGAATATAGGGCCGATACGAGTCTGCTTCATCGCTCATCTTACCTGGCTTTCTGAGCAAGGTAATTAATGTTGTGTTTGTGTAGGGGGGGGGGGGGGGGAGAATATCCTTGCCTCCACCACTTCGAGAAAATACTCTATTAATGGACCCTATAGTGATATTTGAAGCATTTTATTAATGCTCCAGAAAAGCCATCAGCTCTCAGGGGCAGAATGAGGTTTATCGGCTTTATTGCCTCCTGTACTTCTTCGCCTGGAGAGGCTTATTGAAAGCTTCCAAAGCCTCAGAAGTCCAAGCTAGGCGGTCTATTTGCTCCCAAAAATCAGAGGATTGAGGCCCCATATCTCCCTCGTTTGATGCACACAGGGATGTAAAGGTTGCAGAAGTAAATTAGCTATCTGGTCACTACAATTGGAATGTTCCAGAGGAATCTTTCAAAGCTGCTATTGATCGTGAGTCGCAACAGGATTTAACCACTTTCACAAGAAGTTTCCCAACCTTATTTCCAAATTTGTGAAAATCTGAATTTCTATAAATGATACTCCGCGCGCGTGCTCATGGAGGAGGACTATTAAGCAGTGTCGCTATCAATGTGTCTTTTGTGTTCTGGGTAGGAGAGTCTAAATAGGTCCTATGTGCCTTGCAAAACTGGTGCTCTAGATGAAGTATACTCATGGGTTTGATCTGTGTGTTGAGAAATGTTGTTAACATAATCTGCCCATTATTATTAAGATACGCTTGCGAATCAGCATTATGAATCAAATAGATGCAAAAGTATACTAGACAAATAGCACCCTTATGAACAAGAAACCTCACGCAGGCATAACTCAATACCATGGTCAACGACGCACTGAAAAAACTAAAACACACTTCAGGAAACTTGAACGAGCATGGAGAAAAACAAAAGATGAACACACACTCAACACATGGAAACAACTACAAAGAAAATACAAATACGCAATAAGGCAGACCAAAAGATCTTACTATAAAACTAAAATAGGGACAGACTACAAAGACACAAAGAAATACCAACTCGTGAACAAACTCCTAGACACCAACAGGGTCACTTACAACAGATACAGCTACCTCATCGGCAGATGAACTTGCTAAGTATTTCAATACAAAATCACATAACCTACGCAACACGCTACCTCAAGCCACCAATGACATCGATCACTTCCTTATGAGTGAACCCCACCACTGGAGAATACCCGGCAGACTGGACTTGGCTAACTTCGCCCCTTCTCACCGTCGAAAGTTACCCAGGCGATCAACAGGTTCTCCAACACCCACTGCAAACTAGATACCTGCCCCAGCTACCTAATGAAATCCGCCCCTGACTGCTTCATAGAAGACCTCACATCCCACCTAAATTACATGCTCCAGCAAGGTCTCTTCCCCAAGGAAAATGGAAATATCCTGCTAACACTGATACCAAAGACACCAAGAAAAAATAAATGAAATCACCAACTACCGACCATTAGCATCGATCCCGCTAGTAACCAAACTGAAGGAAAGCATGGTAACCAAACAACTAACAGATTATATATACAAATTCTAAATACTACATGAATCTCAATCAGGTTTTTGCCCACTCCACACACAGCACTGAAACAGTACTACTCACCCTCTTAGCCAAATTCAAGCAGGAAATAGCTACAGGCAAAAATATCCTTCTCCTCCAATTCGACATGTCTAGTGCATTCGGACATGGTAAATCACAATATATTACTAAGACTATTAGCTGACTTCGGAATTGGTAGAAAACATACTCCACTGGATTAAGGGCTTCCTAACTACAAGAACCTACCAAGTGTGGAAAACAGACTGCGGAGTTCCACAAGGATCACCGCTATCACCAATCCTCTCTAACCTGATGACCCCACTAGCCAAATCCTTATCCACCCCTAGGCCTTAACCATTTCATATATGCAGATGATGTCATAATATTCATTCCGTACAAATCCAAACTGACCGAAATCACCAACGAAATCAATCTCAGCCTAAACATTATGGACTAATGGGCAAATGCATTCCAGCTAAAACTCAATTAAAAAAACCCACATTGTCTCATCCTCTCATCCAATACAACGCAGACAACCCCGCAACTATTAACACCCCAGGACTACACCCTTCCTATCTCAGACAGCCTGAAATCCCTTGGTGTTACAATAGACTGTAACCTAACGCTAGAGAGCCAAGTAGCATCCACAACTAAGAAAATGTTCCACTCAATGTGGAAACTCAAACGTATGAAACAATTCTTCCCGGGGGCCACATTTCGCAACCTGGTATAATCAATGGTACTAGGCCACTTAGATTACTGCAATGGAATCTACGTGGGATGCAAGGAACTGACCTTAAAAGAAGCTTCAGACCGCCCAGAACACAGCAGCTAGGCTTATATTCGGAAAAATGCGATAAAGCGCAAAACCCCTCCGCAAAAAACTACACTGGCTCCCAATCAAAGAACGCATTACCTTCAAAATCTGCACCATGGTTCACAAAATAATTTACGGAGAAGCCCCTGGATACATGACAGACTTGACAGACTTACCAACAAGAAACACATCAAAATCAACTCAAACAGATCTAAACCTACACTACCCAAGCTGCAAGGGCCTCAGATACAAATCAACCTATGCATCTAGCTTTTCCTACATAAGCACACAACTATGGAACACATTACCAAAAGCCATGAAAACGACACACGACCATCTAACCTTCCGGAAATCACTAAAAACTAACCTATTCAAAAAAGGCATACCCCGCTGATCCAACCTAAATGCTTGATCTCTGAGACACATCAAAACTAAAGCACGAAATGGACATAACTCAACTCCTCCGCTGCACAATTCCCTAAATGTGACTGCGTCACATGAACTTTATCCTACCACAATATCACTTTGTTTCTGTACTCACCGGAGCCAACAAACACCTCCCGGTACTATGTAAGCCACATTGAGCCTACAAATATGTGGGAAAATGCGGGATACAAAGGCAACAAATAAATAAATAAATAGGTGAGAAAACGCCACCCAGGGGTACACTGATAATGTGCTGGAGCCTCCAAATCCATGGTGATCATAGCATGATCAGATATTTGCTTCTACACCTATTTCAGAGGCACGAACAGAACCAAAAAGAGTACTTTTTGCAAAAATGTAATCTAAGCGGGATAGGGTAGCGTGGGCCCGCGATCTATAAGGTCTGAGGATGTAACATACACCAAACATCCACTAAATCTAGTGAGTGGCTAGCACTCCGCACCCGGGCCGCCCTGTGCCTTCTGATTTTCTGGGGCGGAGCAGAATCTACTAAAGGGTCTAATACCAAGTTCATAGCTCCTACTACAAATAAGTGGCTGATCAGCATAGGGGAACAAAGTGTGCAAAAGGTCTGGACAGAACCATACACTCACAGCATATGGATCTCTCTGATATGCATCCACAGAGACAGCAGCAAGTATCTCTCATATGAGTCTACGTTCAGTATTTTAGCAGTGAACGCCAATGTTTTTCTAATAAGGATAGCTATACCTCCCCTTCGAGAGCCAGAAGAAACTGATAAAAGTTCCCCCACTCATGAGTTTTGCAGTGCCCATTGTTCGGCATCGGTGAGTCTTGTTTCCTGAAGACAGGCTATGTCTGCTTTCCCCCGGTTAAGAGCCAATAAGATCTTTGCCTTGTTAATGGAGGAAGATATTCCCCCTACATTCCAGGAGACTATTTTATACTGACTACTCAGCTATATATAATTCAAAAACTTGTTCTAACATACCAGTGAATTAGTACAGTTACCGAGGATGCCCCAGCCCACATCCCTGATCCGCTCATCCTGAATTCCACACGCCACCCAGAAATTTAGAGGTTCCACTATATTAAAATGCTGCAGAATATCTCTAAAACTCTATATGCAAATGTTATTTTTACATCATCTAGATCTTTCAAATTCCAGAATTCCAACTTCCCTCCCAACTGAGCAACAATATCTCTGTGAGAAATTCCACTGCTCGAATAACAACCCCACCCTCTAAACGGCCAAGCAACATTTAGCAGTGGAGTCCAAACCACAAGTCAAGCAGAGAGGTCCCCCACCCACCCCGCACTTCAGTCAAACTGCATAGTGACTTTTAGCATTACACTTCAACACATAGGAAAACTGGTCCATACCTCACACCAGCTGATCTGTATAAAAGTAAATACTATTTTACAATTACAATCAGTTTAATACACAAAACGATATCTTACTGAGAGCACCTTTAGCCCATCCAAATATCCATCTGTTCAAGGAGGAGGAGTAGCCTAGTGGTTAGTGTAGCAGACTTTGATCCTAGGGAACTGGGTTCGATTCCCACTGCAGCTCCTTGTGATTCTGGGCAAGTCACTTAACCCTCCATTGCATCAGGTACAAATAAGTACCTGTTCAAACTATGTTAACCGCTTTGAATGTGGTTGATTTAAGTTCCATTTCCCTTTCCCCTATGTAGGCTTGCGCAGTGGCACGGTGTCATGAGTACTCCACTTGCCTGCATGAAAATGTTTTAGAAGCGTTGGATATTGCAATGCAATGAAAACAACTCTGCACACAAAGAAGTGAACTTGTGACGTGTTTCTACAGAGAGGTTGAATAGTCATGAAAGATTTTTATGGGTTGACCATTATAACAAATTGATTTGTGATTTTGTCGATAACCCTGTAGAATTTCCATCTTATGGTTGTAGTCAGGATTTTTATTATTACTGCATGAGGGCTCTGATGACCATCTTGAATGTAGCCCACGCGGTGTGCTCTTTCAAGGCTCAAGGGCCACATGTGATCTGAAAGCACAAATCTGTGGACAGCAACCGTTTCAGGATGGTACATAAGACACGGTCTCCCACCGCCTCTGGAAGCCTTATAATCCTTAAATTGTTGCAGCTCGTCGATTTTGTCATTTTGGCAGATACGTCTGATAAAGACATTATATGTGGGGCCCTGTCTTACAGAGCTGAGATCCGCTCTTCAACTTCTCCCGTGCAACGGTTGGTTTAAGCCAGGAGCACTTCCACATTTGCCAGCTGACTAATTACTTGCCTCAACTGCTACTGACTCATCTGCACCTACTGTCTCTGTAAGCTGTGCTATTTGCTCTTTAGTGAAAGCAGAAGCGCCTGACACCATGACACCTTCCAACTTAACATCACTACAGCTGCTGGCATCTTTGTGTCTCCCTTTGCCTGTGTCCTGCCATTGCTTCTGTCGATCTTCTAAAACATTTGTTCCATGGGCAGTAAGGTACCCAGATGCAGCAAAGGAGCACATCTTTAGGTTGAAATGTGATGAGTTTTGGTGCCAATGAGTGCGGGACCTTCAGTGAGCTAAAGCACGTCTTGCCACTCTCAATGCATTATGTGGCCTCTATCATTTATAAGTATGTTTAAAAAGCAGCAGTCCCAGCACAGACACCTTGGGAACCCCACCATCTACCCTTCTCCATTGAGAATACCGATCATTTAACCCTACCCTATTTTCTTGTAACCAGTTTATAATCCACAATAGGACATTGCCTCCTATCCCATGACTTCCAATTTCCTCAGGTGTCTTTCATGAGGTACTCTGTCAAATGCCTTTCTTTTGAAAATCCAGATACAGAATATCAATCATCTCACCTTTATCCACATGCTTATTCACCCCTTCAAATCCATGTTGGCTTTGTCTCATTAATCCATGTTTATGTATATGCTCTGTAATTTTGTTCTTTCTAATAGTCTCTACCATTTGCGTGACACCGACATCAGGCTCACCAGTCTATAATTTCCTGGATCACCTCTGGAATCATTTTTAAAATTTGCGTTACATTGGCCACCCTCCAATCTTCTGGTACCATGCTTGATTTTTAAACATAAATTATCGATAGAAATCAAACAAAATACAACATGGAAAAGAAATAAGATGATACCTTTTTTATTGGACATAACTTAATACAAGAAATGTAAGTTATGTCCAATAAAAAAGGTATCATCTTATTTCTTTTCCATGTTTTATTTTATTTGATTTCTATTGATAACCTTTAAGAGTGGACTAACACGGCTACACACCTCTAAACATAAATTACATATTGTAACAATAGCTCTGCAAGTTCATTTTTCAATTCCATCAGTATTCTGGGATATATACCATCTGGTCCAGGTGATTTGCTACTCTTCAATTTGTCAAATTGCTCCATTACATCATCCATGTTTACAGAGATATGTTTCAGTTTTCTCTGGACTCATCAGAACAAAATACCATTTCTGCCACTAGTACCTCTCCCACATCTTACTCACTGAAGACTGAAGGAAGAATTAATTTAATCTCTCCACTATGGCCTTGTCTTCCCTAGTTGCCCCTTTTATCCCTCAGTCATCTAGTGGTCCAACTGATTCTTTTGCCGGCTTCTAGTTTCTAATATACCTAAAAATGATATTCTGTGTTTTTGCCTCCAGCGCAATCTTCTTTTTCAAAGTCTCTCTTTGCCTTCCTTATCAGTGCTTTGCATTTGACTTGAGGATCAATACCTGAGACCATCCATTAGTCAGCTGCCATGAGCCAAATGATGGGCCCGCTCAATACGGAAGGCTCCCAGGTGCAGCGACAACTCCAACTACGGTGGGAACAAGGCCTTTAGGAAGCCTATCAATTTATGCTCCATCACGGACTCCTCCAGACCCACCAGCTTAGCCTGTCATGCTTCCAATGCTTTCTGTAAGCTGGCCTGCGCCAATTCAACAGCATTGACCCGTATCTCTAGCTCCCTTGTACGCTGCTGGCTTGCTGCAAAGTCCCAACTCAGGTCCTCTAACTGACCTTGCTTGCAGCCAAGTTTTTCATCCAGTGGTTGAAATTGCTTGTCTAGCAGGCCTTCATTAGGGACGCCACCTGCGCTGCTACTTCTGCAACCTATGTGGAGCTAAGTGATGGTCCCGCAGGACTGTTAGGTGCTGCCATCTTGTCCTCGGGCAGCTAGCCTTGAGTCGCGTCCCTCCGCACCCCTTTAGCAGCCATCACCTGTCAGAAGCAGCTTCAAACCCAAGTCTCTGATACAGTAACGATTCTTACTGCAGTAAGTACCGTGAAACTAGCTGAATGCTGTGACAAAGGTCAATTTTGGGAAGGGATGGTGGGAGAGCTCACTATCAGCATCCTCTTCTCATTAGGGCATCACGTGAGCTACAGATCCCATTTAATTCCTCTCTTCAATCTGTTGGGTCTCAGATACAACTTGTTTCTCCCTAATAGAGGATTGGGTAACCTTAGCCTCACTTGATGGTGACGTCTTCTGGCGGAGCCATATTGCCGGAGCTAAGTAAGCCTTTTTAGCTTGTTGGCCATGGTGTAGCTCCCCATGCCTGCTTCAGTTGTGTTCCAAGCTGAGTGCATGAGACAGAGAGAGAGAGAGAGAAGAGAGAGAGTGTGTGTGTAGGGCAGGTGGGTGGGAAAGCGTGGCTGCATTCCCCTGCTGTCTACAGAGAATTCCCATTATAGGTAGGCAACTCCAGTTTCTTTGCAGTCAAGCAGGGGAGATGAAGGCACACTTGATGGTGATTCACCACCTGAAGATATATTGGGTGGTTGGCCAGTCCATTAGCAGGCAAATAGGTTTCTGAGGAAAGATTGGCTGAATGCCATGTCTTGAGACACAAAGTGGTCAAGGTAACAGTGGGTAGGTAATGAGCGAGGGGGGAAACCACATTGCTCCTTTACATATTTCTGGGAGAAGAGGGTCTTTGAGGAAAGCGACAGAGGTGGGCATGCTCTGGGCTTTGTGTTCCAATGCAACCTGGTGAAGGTCGGCCTGCTGTGCATAGCAGAAATTGATGCAGTTTTGTGACACAGAGAGGGCACTTAGATGCCGGAGGTCCTGGATTGTTTAGGTTGAAGGTGATTGAAGAGCAGTAAGCTTTGTGTATTGGGGCAGTGCTGCAGAGGTAGAAGAGGAGGGCTCTTTCTATTGGCGAATCGTGTGGCCCAGGAAAAAAGGATGGAAGAATAATGGATTGCTCCACAGTGGGGTAGGATTGGGGGGGGGGGGGGGGGGGTAGGGAAAAAAAGATGTAGGATGGCATTTGAGGGGTGGAAGAAAAAACACCTGACAATTTAGGAGTGACAAAGGGGAGATGCTGGCAGTGCCATAATAAGGGACTGGGATGCCTTGAGCCAACTTTGATTTGACGCCCCTCCTCTCCCATCGGTGCGCACCCTCCTCTCTCTCTCAGGTCAACCCTCTCCCGGTCTGCCTTTAAATGTGGTTATCCCCTCCTGAGAACCATCAGTGTTTCGACTAATGATACCTACTATGATACTAATGATACAATTGGAGATCGGCGGATGTGGTCCCACTTCACAAAAGTGGTGATAGGGAAAGAAGCTGCAAACTACAGGCCGGTAAGCCTCACTTCGGTTATTGGAAAAGTAATGGAAGCGATGCTGAAGGAAAGGATAGTGAATTTCCTGGAAGCCAATAAGTTGCAAGATCCAAGACAGCATGGATTTACCAAAGGGAAATCGTGCCAAACGAACCTCATTGAGTTCTTGATTGGGTGACAGGAGAATTGAATCAGGGACGAGCTATGGACGTAATCTACTTAGATTTCACCAAAGCTTTTGACACGGTTCCCACAGGAGGGCTCTTAAATAAACTGGAGGGGCTGAAGATAGGACCCGAAGTGGTGAACTGGATTAGGAACTGGTTGACTGACAGACGCCAGAGGGTGGTGGTGAATGGAATTCGCTTGGAGGAGCGAAAGGTAAGTAGTGGAGTGCCTCAAGGATCGGTGCTAGGGCCGATTCTGTTCAATATATTTGTGAGTGACATTGCCGAAGGGTTAGAAGGTAAAGTTACCTATTTGCGGATGATACTAAGATCTGTAACAGAGTTGACACCACGGAGGGAGTGGAAAACATGAAAAAGGACCTACGGAAGCTAGAAGAATGGTCTAAGGTTTGGCAATTAAAATTCAATGCGAAGAAATGCAAAGTGATGCACTTAGGAAGTAGAATCCACGGGAGACGTATGCGTTAGGCAGGGAGAGTCCGATAGGTACGGGCGGAGAGAGGGATCTTGGGGTGATAGTATCTGAGGATTTGAAAGCGACGAAACAGTGTGACAAGGCGGTGGCAGTAGCTAGAAGGTTGTTAGGCTGTATAAAGAGAGGTGGTGACCAGCAGAAGAAAGGGGGTGTTGATGCCCTTGTATAAGTCGTTGGTGACGGCCCCACCTGGAGTATTGTGTTCAGTTTTGGAGGCCGTATCTTGTTAAGGATGTAAAAAGAATTGAAGCGGTGCAAAGAAAAGCTACGAGAATGGTATGGGATTTGCGTTACAAGATGTATGAGGAGAGACTTGCTGAACTAAACATGTATACTCTGGAGGAAAGGAGAAACAGGGGTGATATGATACAGACGTTCAAATATTTGAAAGGTATTAATCCGCAAACGAATCTTTTCCGGAGATGGGAAGGTGGTAGAACGAGAGGACATGAATGAGATTGAAGGGGGGCAGACTCAAGAAAAATGTCAGGAAGTATTTTTTCACGGAGAGAGTAGTGGATGCTTGGAATGCCCTCCCGCGGGAGGTGGTGGAAATGAAAACGGTAACGGAATTAAACATGCATGGGATAAGCATAAAGGAATCCTGTGCCGAAGGAATGGATCCTCAGGAGCTTAGTCAAGATCGGGAGGCGGGGCTGGTGGTTGGGAGGCGGGGATAGGGCTGGGCAGACTTATACGGTCTGTGCCAGAGCGGTGGTGGGAAGCGGGACTGGTGGTTGGGAGGTGGGGATAGTGCTGGACAGACTTGTACGGTCTGTGCCAGAGCCGGGGTTGGGAGGCAGGGCTGGGGAGGTGAGGATAGTGCTGGGCAGACTTATACGGTCTGTGCCTGTGCCAGAGCGGTGGTTTGGGAGGTGGGGCTGGTGGTTGGGAGGCGGGGGATAGTGCGGGGCAGACTTATACGGTCTGTGCCCTGAAGAGCATAGGTACAAATCAAAGTAGGGTATACACAAAAAGCAGCAAATAGGAGTTATCTGTTGGGCAGACTGGATGGACCGTGCAGGTCTTTTTCTGCCGTCATCTACTATGTTACTATGTTACCTGCACCAGCTCCAGTGTTTTCTCTGCCGCACCCCTGCAGAAACAGGACATTACAGCAAAGCAGGGTGGGGTACGGCAGAGGGAAGACTCTGGACTGATGTGGGTAGCATAGGTTTAAACACAGCCGGTGCTCAGAAGGGGAACAACCACATTTACAGGTAGACAGGTGGGAGTGGGAGACCACTGTAGGGGAGCAGGTAAGGCAGACTTGTTGCACCCTGAGCAACTTCCTCACATGGTCCATGCCTTGAGCCATCCTTGGACACCAGGAAGAAGAGAAAAGGAAAAGCAGGATCATCTTAAGGCGTGGGAGCCGAAAGTCTGCCTCACTGGATCAGCCCTTCATAGCTGCAGGACCACGTTCTTCCCTTCCATAATTGTGCAGATACTCTTCTTCAGCTGCCCTACAGATTTGAAACCAAAGACATGGCCCTTCCTATTTCTCCTAAGAAAGGAAGTGCCTAGTTTTATGTTTGAGACCCACTGGGCAACCAAGAGAAAGGAGCAGCACAACTGCAGGAAGGAAGAGCATGCTCCCATTCCCTGCTGGGGCTGATAGGAGGGAGCTGAGGGTTGGGGGGACTGGAGGTTGGTGACTGATGGGGGCTGAGCATTGGGAAAAGGAAGCTGGAGACTGATACTGAGGCTGGAGAGTAATGCAGGTGTTGGGGACTTGGAGGAGGAGGCTGGAGGCCAATCCTGGGTTTGGGTATTAAGAGAAAGGAGCTGCCAGTTGATGCTGGCGCTGGGGACTGAGAGAAGAGAGCTGGTGTTTGATGCTGGGGCTGGGATTGGAAGAAGGAAGCTGGAGGTTGATACTGGGCCTGGGGACTGGGAGAAGTTGCTGGTGTTTGATGCTAGGCTGGGAACTGGGAAAAGGGAGAACAAGGGCATCCTTCATTTTTTGTATGTATGTTTATTCTTGGTTATTTACTATTGTTATGCAGAACAAAATTATAAGTTATATGTTAACTGTACCTGCTGTACACCTCCTTGGGTGAATCGCTTCATAAAGGTGGTTAATAAATCTCAATAAATAGCAAGAGGACAATGTTAAAGAAGGAGAGAAAGAGTATGTACTGTGGAACAGGAACTCAGATTTAGGCATTAGAATTGAGTGGGAGACCAAAAGAAAGCAGACTAAGATTGAGTGTTGAGTGAAAATTGGGTATTTTAAGTGGAGACTCAGGGCTTGGGTGAGATTATGAGTGAAAACTGGGTAGGATAGAACAGGGGGGGACTTGGGGATTAGGTGGAGGGTTAGTGAAAATTAAGAAACAGAGTGGGGACTATGTGACTGGATGAGGTTATGAGACTCAGTGCAGAAAAAATGGGGCGGGCAGACAGTTTGAAGGGCCTAGAGGGGTTGAGAGACATTGAAAGGGACAGAGACAAAGGAAGTAAGAGAGGGTAGAAAGGGGGGGAGGGGGAGATTTATTTATTACATTTGTATCCCGCGCTTTCCCAATCATCGCAGGCTCAATGCGGCTTACATAGTAACAAGAGAATACAATCTGTAGTATCAGAATCAACAAAGGAGATATGTGGTAGGACAAATGAACAAGGGGTAAATGGGATAAAGAGGTATGACAGAAAGGATAGGGATAGGTAAGGACGTACAGCGATAAAGAAGAGGTAGGGGAAGTATGAAGGGTAAGAAGATTGGTAGGAGGTAATTTCTAAGTTATTGTTAATGATAAGATGAACCGGAAAGGATGGGTTGCTTATGTTTGCTTATGGTAGGTCAAGTCGTTCGGGTAAATCTGTTTGAATAGATGGGAGTCTGGATTAGGGTAACACATAAAGGACTGGAGGTAGAAAATGGTTGAATGACAGGGAAGTAGCTGGGGCTGGAAGGGGTAAGATACAAGAGGCTGGGGAGGGTGGAAATGGGGGACTAGAAAAGTGAGTGAAATATAAATGAGAGATGAGGCTGTAGACGGAGTAAGACAGAAGTGGGGAATAGGAAAGCTAGGAAAGTAAGAGGAAGAATAATTACTTTCCAGTCTTTAATAAGTAGATAAAATGTAAAAAGAGGGAGACTGAAGACTGGAAGGGGAACAAAGAGGAATGAAATCTAGATATAGGGAGATAAAAAGGCAAATGAGAGAAATAGAGAAAGCAAAGTAAACAGGACCAATCTAATTGGAAAAATAAAATGATCAGACAACACACCTTTGGTGTGGGGCCATTCTCATGGTATGAGCCCTACTACCCGTTAAGATCATACCAAAAGACTGACCCAAGATGGGAATGCAAAAGCAAATGTTGGCTCAGGGTGCCATGATCCCATGAGCCGGCTCTTAGGGAGACAGTGGTGAAGTGCTAGATTGGGTGAGGGGAAGGGAAGAGACAAGGAAGCTGACATAAACAAATGACAGAGTAGGACAGGGGTCTGATGTGGGGGATGGAGATGGGAGAAGAGGGCAGATGCTGGCTGATGGAGGAGGTCAGACAGTGTGCAGGGGTATATGCAGCAGAAGGTGGAGGCTGCAACAGAGGGATGTATGCTGGGGCAAGTAGGAGAGGCAGTATCAATGAATATTTGAGGAGAAGGAAGGTAGGTAGCCAGATACTGGAGAAGGGGGGTAGGGGAGAGGCAAGGCAATGGCTGCTGTGGAAAGGGAAAAAAAAAGAGGCATAAGGCCACAAAGATGGTGAGAGACCCAGAAGGGAAAGGGCAAAATGGAAGTAAATAAAAGGGTCTGGAAGCCTAGATAAGGTGGTAAGATGTAAGAAAAAGGTTAGGAGGTTGAGTGGGGAGGAAACAGGATTGGTGAGAGGAGAGGCAGAGGTAGATTAGGCTGGGTAGAAGGTACAGAATGGAAATGGGGAACTAGAAGGTGGCTGAAAGATGGGAATGAGAGACACAAATGGAAGGACTAGATAAAAAAAAGGATATGAAGTGGAAGGGTAGAGGGCTGAAGGGGAAAAAAAGAAGGAATAAAACCTAGCTGAAAGTAGATTAAAAAAGCAGATAAAAGAAACTGAGAAAAAAAACTGAAGCAAAAGATTGATGTTAGAGAGAGATGAAGGGAAGAAATGGAGGAGTGATGAAATAGAAAACGGATGCGAGATTCTGGAGAAGGACTTAAGCAAAAACAAGGGGAAGTGGTAAAGGGAGACCAAGAACAACCTAACTAGAAAAACAGAATGATCAGACAAAAGTTCAAAATATTTATTTTTCAATTTTTAGAAAATGAAAAATGTCACCTTGATAATGTGCTTTACTTATATTTTGTTCTATACAGGAGGAAATGCATTTCTGTTTCTCTTTCTTCAGTATTCCACTGTTAAGACTCTGGTGTCTCTTAGGGTTTCCATTTAATATTTGTCTGTACTTCTTTTCTAATTTGCAGGCTGTTATTTTTACTAGGTGATAGTCCGCTTTCCATGTGTAACTGAGGTATGGGATTCTGTTAACATGCAGATTGTGTGTAGGAATCTGTAGGAATGACAAAAAAATCATGGGGCTGGATGAAAAACAGATGTCAAGGGTGGTCTTTGAAGACAGGAAAGGGCCTGGAAGATTTGAGATAGGTGGCTGTGGCCACTTTTCATGGAAGTGGTAACAGGGAAGACCAGGGAAACTATAGGTCAGTAAGTCTTACTTCTATGGTGAAAAAGTAATGGAGACACTGCTGCGGGAAAAAACAGTAACTATCTACAGTCCAACAGCCTGCAAGATCTGAGGCAACACAGTTTGTGAGTGCGGGACTAGGGAACTAGATCAAGCGTATGCCTGGACACAGTCTCCTTAGGTTTCGGCACTGTCTTTCATGATCCTCTTAGGAGGCCTATGAATAAATTGAACAGCTAAGGGTGGGTTCCAGGGAGATGAACTTGATTAGAAATGGACTGACTGACTACCAGCCTCAATGACAGAGATCTGTCATAAGTCTTGTCCTACCACAGCCCATTGTAATCATTTTTTAAAAGCTCTTTTCTATGGTGTAAACCATATTTTACTATATGGTTTTCATAGTTCGTATTGGTTGTATCACTAACCAGCAAGCTAAACCAGCTCAACATCCATGGGAAAAGTTTCAATTTCTTAATTTCCAACTCTTTCTACAAATAATCAGACAAGTAACTTACTATACAAGCTGATAAGCCCTTCTGTAGCTGCTTCAATTGAATAGACAATTGATAATGGATAACTGAATTCACTGGTAAAAAGGAAATGCAATTTGTAGAGGCAGATGGGGGAAGAAAGGCTTGGGACTGGCTTGCTTTTAGCGCCAAAGATGGAAAACATTTAAATGCAGAGATACTTATATAAAATTACCTCTGAATTCCAGAAGCAACTTTCTTTGGTATGATGCAAGTATTAGGACAGGCATTAGCAGTAAATATGAGAGACTTGAGATCTTTTCCAACATACCCCAGGCTTATGGGTGAGATTCAGTCTATTAAGGTATATGCGGAAACCTAATATATTGGAGACGTTATTCCAGCACAAAATGCAGCTGCTCTCTGGAACAGTGAGCTACTTACTTCTACAAAGTTCCCGGAATACACTTCCTCCAGTGTCACCTCAAGTTCCATGATGATATCACTCGTGGAATGTTTCGGTCTTGCTGTCGTGGGTTTCCACCAAACATAAATCCAAAATCACCAAAGAAGCTGAGGACAGATTTGTAAAGGTAAAAAAAAAAGGTTCAAAGTCATTATATTACATACATGTTAATCGATAAATTACCACGGACGCCAAGGATTACAGGCTATAGCAAAAAAGGCATAACTGGGCCTTCAGGATTGAGATAAGTGTAGTCCATTTAATTCTAAAAGAGACCCAATGAGGGCCGTGTTTCGGCGTACAAACGCCTGCCTCAGGGGTCAAGCACTTAAGTTGCAGTGCCGGAGGCGGCATTAGTGAAAGCCTGCTGCTTTCACTAACGCCACCGCCACAACTTCTGTGCTTGACCTCTGAGGCAGCGTTTGTATGCCAAAACACGGCCCGTGTTGGGTCTCTTTCAGAATTAAAAGAACTACACATATCTCAATCCTGAAGGCCCAGTTGTGCTTTTTTTTGCTATTGTCTATGTTTGTATGCTGTTTTACCCTCTCTTCTGTTATCCTGTAAGGAATACAGGCAGCACAGAACAACATGGGGGGGGGGGGGGGGGGAGGCGTAACGTTTATAGAACATTTTGGAAAAAATTCTATAAATGGCGCTCAAAATTCAGTGCCGAAGAAAATTGAGTGCTATGCACTATTCTATTGCGAGAGCATGCCCTTTATAGAACAGTATTTGGCCCGGATTCAGCACCTTTCTGGCACTGTACTTATACCTGCTAAAAAAGGTTGTAAATGACGGTGCCCAACTTAGGCACACTTTGGGCAAATTCTGTAATTCTGCATGCAACTTTCTGAAACGCCCATGGCCATGCCTACTTTTCAGATATAGATTATGAGAGTTAGGTGCCAAGCCTTTTAGAATAGCATGCAACTAGCTGTGTGTGCAAATTCAAACTGATGCCAATTAGTACAATAATTGGTTGCTAGTGGCCAATTATTGCTAGTGAAGGGCTCGTTGATAAATTAAGTTGCACATGCGACATAGACATGTGCTCAAAATTTGGTACGCAACTTTGGGCGCCATTATAGAATCTGGGGGGTTTCTGGATATTGGTTTGAGACGAGGATGAGGAATTATAAAATTGACCAAGTAATAAGTACAAAGGCCAATGAGATGGCGCACACACCTTATCAGACCATAGTTTGTGTGGAGAAGAGATGAGTTGCAATACACACACATGATTTTTTAAATACATGAGTATACGGATTTGGGGAGTACACGGTCAGAGGGGAGCAGGGGGAGGAGTGCGTGAGCAGAGGCAGAGGAGCTAAGCATTCTTCTGGCTTTTACAGTCACTCTTTCTACCTGTTTAGCTATCTTAAGCTCATCCAAAACAACCACCCCCAGCTCCTGATTTTCTTACGTGCATTAAAGTACTTTACCCCTATATTCTTATGATCCCTTGGGTTTTAGAGGCCCAAATGTAAGATCCTACATTCTTTTAGCATTAAACCTTAGTTGCCAAATTCTAGACCATTTTTCAACATAAGAACAGCTATACTGGGTCAGACCAATGGTCCATCTAGCTTCCAGCATTGGTCAATCCAGGTCACAAGTACCTGACAGAAACACAATTAGAAGCACCATTCAATGCTTCCAATCCCAGGGCAAGCATGGCTTTCCTCATGTCTATCTCAATAACAGACTATAGAATTTTCCTCAAGGAACCTGTCCAAACTTTTTTAAAACCCAGATACACTAACCGCCGTTATCACATCCTCCGGCAACGAGTTCCAGAGCTTAACTATTCTTGGAGTGAAAAAGTATTTCCATACAATTTCACTGAATGTTCGCTGGTGTTTGTACTTTTGAATGACAAGAAAAAATGATTCACCAACACTCGTCTCACTCCACTCAGGAATTTGTACCCCCTTCAACCGTCTCTCTTCCAAGCTGAAGAGCCCTAACCTCTTTAGTCTTTCCTCAAGTGGGAGCAGTTCCATCCCCTCTATCATTTTGGTTGCTCTTCTTTAAACCTTTTCTAATTCTGACATATCTTTTTTGAGATACGGCGACCAGAACTGAACACAATACTCGAGGTGAGGTCGCACCATGGAGAGATACAGAGGCATTATAATATTTTTTGTCTTATTTTACCCCTCTCCTAATAACTCCTAGTATCCTGTTTGCTTTTTTGGCCGCCGCTGTACACTAGATCCATCATTATATTATCCACACACCTTCCAGTGTGCCAGCTGTACTGCATTTTTATCATCTCCAAAGACACAAATGATAGTTGACGGCTCTTCCACAATAATGCTTACAAAAATGTTAAAAAGAACCAGACCAAGGACAGATCCCTGCACCATACCACTAGTAATGGCCCTATCCTCAGAATGAACTCCATTACTACTAATCTTTGTCTCCTCCCACTCAACCAGTAGAATGGAA
The DNA here is from genome assembly GCF_901765095.1 of Microcaecilia unicolor. Classification (NCBI taxonomy): domain Eukaryota; kingdom Metazoa; phylum Chordata; class Amphibia; order Gymnophiona; family Siphonopidae; genus Microcaecilia; species Microcaecilia unicolor. The sequence continues at coordinate 137,452,354 of NC_044037.1, forward strand.
AAATAGCCTAATGGTTAAGAAGCTGAGAACCAGGGATCAAATCACACGGATACTCCTTGTGATCTTGCAAGTCACCTAACCCTCCATTACCTCAGTTACAAGCTCTCAGGTGTCAGAGAAATACCTACTGTACCTAAATGTAACTCAACTTGAACTACTACTTAAAGGGTATGAGCTAAAAACAAAATCAAAGTAGTTTCTATCCTGGTCAGCCACTTTAGATCACTCAGTTTATTTTTAAGTTGCATATGTTGAGCCATGTCACAGGTTTTGCTGAAATCTAAATACTCCACCATCCATCACCCTCCTCAATCCAACTCTGGTTAAGCAGTCAAAGAAATTAATCAGGATCTACAGGTCAGTGAATCTGACTTCTTGATGAATAAATTAATGGCAACACTGCTAGGCAGAGCATAATGCAGTTTCTGGAATCCACTGGATTGCAGGATTTGAAGCAGTATGATTTTAGAAATAGGTCTTGTCAGATGAATCTAACATCTCCTCACTTAACACCTTTGTGAAGAAGGATTACATCCACCTTCCCACTTTTAAAGAAGCACTGAAAAACTAGATAGTGGAGCTGACAGAATTACCTTAGGTGCCTTCAATACCTGTGATTGTACCCCACCTGCTTCACTGCTTTATCTACTTTTAGTTTAGCTTTCTAAAAATCATTCAAGATCTACCTTACTACATACTATATGTTTATTTTCTGTGGTCCTATACCCAGCCCTTTCTCCTAAGACACAGAAAAAAATATTTGTTAAGCAAGTTTCAAGTTTATCTGAATGGTTTATAATCCTAAAATAGAGAGTACAGTGTGAACCGTGAGAAAAAGGGGAAGCTAAGAGTACAGTAACATCAGTGTGAAAAAGGGAAGCTACAATCATAAATAGAAAAAAGTAGAGTAAATAGGTTGTGTGTCCTATAATCTGCAGAAGATAATGATAAAGCAATTCTGTTTATCCTCATCAGCTTCTATACATTCTTCGTCTTCATCCTTGAGTCTAACAATGCCACTTTTGTACTTCCTCATCACTAAAATAGACAAAAGCAGGGCAGAGTTCAGAAGTGCCACCAGGCACCTAGACAAAAGCAGGGCAGACAGAGTTCAGAAGTGCCCACAGGCACCTAGACAAAAGCAAGGCAGACAGGGGTTCAGGGTACTCAGACAGGAGGAAAAGGAAGCCAAAAGCAGACAGGATTCAGAAGTGCCACCAGGCACCCAGACAAGAGCAAGGCAGAAGTGCTAACTGCACCAGGAATACAGGGTTCTCAGACAGGAGGGAAAGGGAGCTAACAGGACTGGAATCAGGATAGGATTCAAGGCAAGCAAGACAAGGCAGAAGTGCTAACTGCACCAATACTAACCTGGACCTTTGGCGTTTGCAAAGGCCCTGAATGGAAGAACACCACTTCCTTATCAAGAGCCTGAGTGATGATGTCACAGCTATAGGACTCAGGCAGAAAGCATACTGAAGCACAGAGAGGCTCAACACACACAGGTGCAGTGTAGTGGAGTAATTAGAGCCACGCTGGAAGCAGTCAGCACACAGAGACAGAGGCAGAGCTAACTCAGGCAACACACACAGGTACACAGTGAAGCAGTTAGAACCATGCTGGGAGCAGCCAGCATACAGACACAGAGCTAACTCAGGAAGGACAGACAGAAGCCAGCTAAGAAGCTGACCACCAGAAATAAGGTAAGTTTGAGAGGGGTCACGACCACAATCGTAACAGTGCCCTATGCTCGGCAGATCTTGCGGACTACGCCCATGTTCAGTGACCACTCGTGAGGTTGCATAATCCTGCTCAACCTGTCGGCCAAACTGTTGTTTATGCCTGCCAGATAAGTGGCTTGGAGAAACATGTCGTGATGGCGAACCCAAAGCCACATCTGGAGACAGAGAGGGCGAGATCCGGTGCCCCCTGTTGTTGGTGCAGTACATTGCAACCTGATTGTCTGTTTGAATCAAAATGATTTAATTGGACAGCTTAATTGGACTGCCTGTCCGAAAGCCTTCAGAGCGTTCTAGATTGCTCACAGTTCCAGGAGGTTGATCTAAAGACCTGTTTCCTGGTAGGACCGGGCTCAGAGTGTGAAGACCATCTACATGAGTTCCCCACCCCAGGAGGGATGCATCTGTCGTCAGCACTTTTTGTGGCTTAGGAATTTGGAATGATCGTCCCATGGTCAAATTGGATCGAATTGTCCACACTGAAGAGAATTCCAAAAGTCAGTAGACAGCTGGATCACATCCTTCAGATTCCCTGCAGCTTGATACCACTGGGAAGCTAGGGTCCATTGAGCTGATCCCATATGTAGACGTGCCATGGGAGTTACATGAACTGTGGAGGCCATGTGCCCCAGAAGTCTCAATATCTGCCGAGCTGTGATCTGCTGAGACGCTCGAACTGTAGACACCAGGGACAGGAGGTTGTCTGCCCTTGTCTTGGGAAGATAAGCCCGAGCTGTCCTCATGTCCAGCAGTGCTCCAATAAATTCCAATTTTTTGGACACGAGAGAGATGGGACTTGGAGTAATTTATTATGAACCCCAGTAGATCTAGCACCTGAATAGTCATTCGCATGGAGTCCAGAGCACCTTCCTCCGAGGTGCTCTTCACCAAACAATTGTCGAGATAAGGAACACATGCACTCCCAGTCTGCGTAGCGACGCTGAGACTACTGCTAGACACTTTGTAAACACTCTGGGCGCAGACGCCAGGCCAAAGGGCAGTACACGGTACTGGAAGTGCTGTGTTCCCAGCCGAAATCGAAGATACCTCCTGTGAGATATGCGTGTAAGCACCCTTTAAGTCCAGAGAGCATAGCCAATCGTTTTCCTGAATCATGGGAAGAAGGGGTGCACAGGGAAACCATCCTGAACTTTTGTCGGATTAGAAATTTGTTCAGGGCCCTTAGGTCTAGGATGGGACACATTACCCTGTTTTCTTTTGCACAAGGAAGTACCTGAAATATTTATTTAGTTGCATTTGTATCCCACATTTTCCCACCTATTTGCGGGCTCAGTGTGGCTTACAATACATTGTAAATGATGGAAATACAGTTTCTTATATTACATTACATTACGATTATGGGTTACATTGTGAACAGATAAAGGAAGACAAGGTCAGATCAGTCGCCTTTGGGGCGTGGAAACTAAAGGATATGGTGTAAGGGATTTAATACGCTGATCGAATAATAGCAAGTGAGCGATGGGGTAGACAGTTTTCATCTGTGGGTATATTGAATGGGAGAGTACGGGGACGTGGATTACGTGGGGTAATATCTTGAGGCATTGTTGTGATGTATATGAGATTTATATGTTTTGCTCCTTGCGGTATGTTTTGTCAAAGAGATAGGTCTTCAATTGTTTGCGGAAGTCTGTCAACTCGTAGACCGCTCTCAGGCCGCGTGGTAGTGCGTTCCAGAGTTGCGTGCTCTTGTAGGAGAAGGTTGAAGCATGTAGTCCTTTATACTTTATGCCTTTGCACATAGGGAAGTGGAGGTTGAGGAAAGTTCTGGATGATTTTTTGGCGTTTCTGGGTGGCAGGTCTACCAAGTCGGACATGTATGCAGGGGCTTCACCGTGAATGATTTTATGCACTAATGTGCATATTTTAAAGGTGACACGTTCCTTAAGTGGGAGCCAGTGTAATTTCTTGCGTAATGGTGCTGCACTTTCGTATTTTGGTTTTCCGAAGATGAGTCTGGCCACTGTATTCTGAGCTGTCTGAAGTTTTCTCATTATTTGTTCTTTGCAGCCTGCGTATAATGAGTTGCAGTAGTCCAGATGGCTTAATACGAGTGATTGTACCAGGTTGCGGAAGACAAATCTTGGAAAGAATGGTTTTATTCTTTTCAGCTTCCACATGGAGAAGAACATCTTTTTGTTGTGTTGTTCGCGTGAGTTTCAAGTGTAAGGTGGCGGTCGATTGTTACTCCGAGGATTTTTAAATTTTCTGAAATTGGCAAGTTTAGTTTAGGAGTGTTGATAGTAGTAACTTTGTTGTATTGTATTGGGAGGTTAGTATGAGGCATTGAGTTTTTCTGCGTTCAATTTCAGTCGGAATGCATCTGCCCAGGTGTTCATGATGTGTAGACTTTGGTTGATTTCGTTAGAGATTTCATTGATGTTTTGTTTAAAAGGAATAGATATCGTTACATCATTGGCATATGTAAGGGTTAAGGTTATGGTTTGATAGAAGTTTTGCTAGTGGGGTCATCAGTAGGTTGAAAATTGGTGAAAGGGGAGATCCCTGCGGTACTCCGCACTCAGGTGTCCATGCAGCAGATGTGGTTGAATTTGATGTGACTTGGTATGAGCGTGAGGTTAAGAATCCCTTGAACCAATTTAGCACATTGCCTCCGATGCCGAAATATTCAAGAATGTGTAATAGGATTCCGTGGTCAACCATGTCGAAGGCACTTGACATGTCAAATTGTAGGAGGAGTATATTGGAGCCAGCTGCTATCCGTTGCTTAAATTTGGTCAGTAGGGTAGTTAGTACTGTTTCTGTGCTGTGATTCAAGCGGAATCCTGATTGGGCATCATGCAGTATTGAGAACTTGTCGAGATAACTTGTGAGTTGCTTGGTTACCACTCCTTCTGTTATTTTAGTTATTAGTGGTATGGATGCAACTGGTCTGTAGTTAGTTAATTCACTAGCGTTTTCTTTGTGTCTTTGGGTATTGGGGTGAGTAGGATTTTTCCTTTTTCCTTTGGGAAAAGACCGTTTTGTAGCGTGAAATTCAGGTGGTTCGTTAAGTCTGATATGAATTGATGAGGAGCTGATTTCATGAGGTTACTTGGGCAGATGTCTAATTTGCATTGGGATTTGGCGAATCTTTTAAGCGTTCTAACAATAAGGTCTTCTGACAATACTTCGAATTCGGTCCAGATCCTGTCTGCTGGGTGTATTCCGTCTTCAGGGTCTAGACAGTTCAGGAATGTTAAGTATTCGGTGGGGCTAGTGGGTATTCTAAGTCGTAGTTGTGTGATTTTCTCTTTGAAGTATTTCGCGAGGTCGTCGACCCCTGGTATTTCTTTGTTATTGTTTATGACAGGTGAAGTGTCTAGCAGCTTATTTACAAGGTGGAAGAGTTTGTGGGTGTCTTTGTAGTTTGGTCCAATCATAGTTTTGTAGTGTAGTCTTTTAGTCTGTTTTATGGTGTATTTGTATTTCCTCCGAAGTGATTTCCATGCATTCAGTGTGTTCATCTTTCTTTTGTTCCATGCGCGTTCTAGTTTTCTAACTTGTGTTTTCAGTTCTTTCAGCTCTTCGGTGAACCATGGATTTGATTTTTCCTGTGCGATGTTCTGGTTTGGATTGGGGCAATTGTGTCTAATGTTGTTTTACATATGTTATACCATTCTAGGAGGAATTGTACGGTGTCAGTGTTTAGTGGTTCATTTTGGTAGACCTGTTGCCAGAATGATGTAGGGTCTATCTTTCCTCTCGTAGTGTATGTTGTTCGTTCGTTTTTGTTGACTGCGTTTGTGTGTTTTTCGCCCTTCCCCTTGTAATGCTTTCCGCAAGGAGAGGTGAGCCCTTGTACTCGATGAGGGAAACTCCTCACAGGGATGTCGGTCAAAACCCCGAGTTCCCCCTGTGTCTCCCACCGTTCCTCAGGAGTTGAGCCCCTGAGTGCGGGTAGCCAACAGCAGAGAGAACAAAGTCCAGCACAAAGTCCACAGGGTTAGACCAGGCAGCAGAGAACAGAACATCCAGGGACAGGCGGTGGTCAGTACCAGGCAGCAGACAATAGCAGATCCAGGAACAGGCAGAGGTCAGTACCAGGCAGCGGTCAGGAGCAGATCCAGGGACAGGCAGAGGTCGATACCAGGCAGCAGTCAGTAGCAGGTCCAGGGACAGGCAGAGGTCGATACCAGGCAGTGGTCGGTAGCAGGTCCAGGGACAGGCAGAGGTCAATACCAGGCAGCAGACAACCGAAGATCCGAAAGCACTGCAACTAATCAGCGAACTGAGTAGAAGCCGAAGCACGGAAGAACTGAGGGCAGAGCCTTAAATAGTGTAGAAATTAGGCCCAAACTAGCACAGCTAAAATCAAGATGGCTGCCCCATAGGTGACACCCTATGGGCTTCCTTCCTGAAGCTGCCCTACTCCAAGATGGCTGCCATAACCTAAGCTGCTCCCTACTAAGATGGCCACCCAAACCTGGAACAAACCCAAAACCAAGATGGCCGTCCGATCCTCCAGTGCCCATACTCTGCATAGACAGGGAACGTGACAGTACTCCTTAAAGGCCCCTCTCTCTACCCCGGACCAGGGTTTAGAGGGGTAACGGGCATGAAAGTCTCGGAGCAACTTGGGAGCGTGAATCTGGCTAGCTGGTTCCCAGAGTTATCCTCCGGCCCATAGTGCTTCCATGCCAAGAGATAGTATAGGTGTCCGTTCTTAAATTTTGAGTCCAGGATGTCTTGTACTTCGAACTCTGGCTCTGAGGATATGTCCAGGACTGGCCCTGCTTTGGGTGCAGAATGCCACTTAGAAGACACAAAACGGTTTGAGTAAGGAGACGTGGAATGCATTGTGTATTTGAACGTCGGTGGCAAGCGTAGTCTATAAGTCACTGTTCCTATGCGCTCCATGACGGCAAAAGGCCCAATGAACCTGGGTGAGAATTTAAAGGAGGGCAGTCTGAGCTTGAGATATTAGTATGTAAGCCAAACCCATTGACCTGGTACCAGCTGAGGGGCGGATTGCCTATTCCTATCTGCGAACTTCCGGTAAGTCTCTGCGGCCTGGTGGAGGTGGCCCTGTACGTCCCTCCACCCTTGTGGAGATCGGCCAGAGTTCTGAAAAGCTGAGGAGGGAGCAGAGGCAGGAACTGCCCATGCCCCTGGGGCATGTGAAGAGGCAATCGTGGGTGCCAACCGTAGGCTGCAAAAAACAGAGAAGTGTGCGCGGCCTGAATGGAGGCTATTATTATAAGCAAACTCTGCCCATGGTAATAATGAAACCCAATCGTCTTGTCGCGCATTAACATGCATCCTTAGATACAATTTCAGTGTTTGATTCGTTTGCTCTCGGGATGGTATGCCGAGAATTGGGTCGTGATGCCAAAACTGGAACACAGGACCCTCCAAAATCTAGAGGTGAATTGAGGGCCTCAGTCGCTGGTAATACGCACTTGGCAACCCATGTAGACGGAAGATATAGAGAATAAACTGTTGGGCAAGAACTGCCGCTGACGGAAGACCTTCAGGGGAATAAAGTGGGCCATGCGAGAGAAACGGTCTATCACCACCCAGATGACGTACACCCCTGGGAAGGCGGCAACTCTGTAATAAATCCATTGACAGTTCCTTGCCAGGGAGCTTGCGGCACCGGCAAAGGTTGAAGCAACCCCCACAGCTTTCCGATGGGTCTCGTGTTGAGCACAAGTGGGGCAGGTAGTGACGAACTGCCGGACATCCTGGGCCAGGCGTGGCGATCGATAAAAGCGAGAAAATGAGATGTAGTGTCTTATGGTATCCTTGATGCCAGCGATCGCGGACGCATGTCCCCATCTAAGTATCTTCTTGCAGAACTGTGGAGATACTGAAATCCTGGAAGTTTCCGGCGACGTAAGAGTAGTCGATGCCAATGCAAGCCAGGTCAAGCCATAGGAAGAACCCATGGTAATGGGCCTACTGGCTTTAGTTCAGTCCTGCGGTTCCAGTTCAGTTGTTCCAGCTTTGCCTGTCTACAGCTTCTCCTGCCTTGCTTGTTTACCAGTCCTGGATGGGGGTCTTGTCTACTGCTGTCGCTTCTCGGCAGTGGTCCAAGGGCTCACGTTGTTCCAGTGTCAGAGATCCTGAGACCGTTGACAGACCCCTGAGTGCTTAGTGGCACAGCTTGTGTATTCCTATGTGGTTTCCCTTTATTCTTGAGTGCTGTTGTAGCACAGCCTTGCTGTATTCCTATAGGTGGCTTCACTTTACCCTTGAGTGGTATATGATACAGCCTAGAGTGTGCCTGTGAGTGGCTTCCCTTTTCCCTTGAACTGCAGTGTGCCACAGCCTGGTGTATGCGAGTGCTGTATGGTACAGCCTAGAGTGTTGCTGTGGAGCTTCGCTCTTGTAGAGTCTGTGTCCCATTCTGTCCTCGGCTTTCACTTTTTCGCTGTGGGCTCTGCCTCTGGGTACCTGTGTTTCTGTGTAGCCTTTGTTTGCATTCTCTTCCTCTGGTCGTAGCCCGTCTGTCACCCTTAACCTTGTGTCAGTAGCTAGCACTGTGTGCATTGCATGTGCTCCATTCCCTTTTGGGACCCCTCGTTGTATGACTAGGTTCAAGTTTGGCCTTGAGGCCTGTACGCTTGGACTCTGTACGAATGGGTTCCTCTGCGGCTGTGAGGCCCACCTGAGTGGTCTATCTCCCTTTTCTTGTTGTGCTAGTTGATTGTCCAAGTGTGTGGGGTTTTGTGGCTGTGGTATGCTTAGCGCCTGTTTGGTCTACCTTAGGCCTTGGCCAAGGTCCTTCCTAGCCTCAGCCTAGGCACAAGGGCTCACGAACAGTTTAATAGAACGCTAAAGCCATGAGCTCGACCGAACCCCTCTGCTATACAGTTACTCCAGCAACTGCATGCTCAGATAACAACAGGTTATGGGAGCTGTTGATGTGCTGAATCAACGGGTGGACAATCTTACAGCTACATAGTAACATAGTAGATGACGGCAGAAAAAGACCTGCACGGTCCATCCAGTCTGCCCACAAGATAACTCATATTTGCTACTTTTTGTGTATACCCTACTTTGATTTGTACCTGTGCTCTTCAGGGCACAGACCGTAAAAGTCTGCCCCGCACTATCCCCGCCTCCCAACCACCGGCTCTGGCACAGGCACAGACCGTATAAGTCTGCCCAGCACTATCCTCACCTCCCCAGCCCTGCCTCCCAACCCTGGCTCTGGCACAGACCGTACAAGTCTGTCCAGCACTATCCCCGCCTCCCAACCACCAGCCCCACCTCCCAACCACCGGCTCTGGCACAGCACAGACCGTATAAGTCTGCCCAGCACTATCCTCACCTCCCCAGCCCTGCCTCCAACCCTGGCTCTGGCACAGACCATACAAGTCTGTCCAGCACTATCCCGCCTCCCAACCACCAGTCCCGCTTCCCACCACCGGCTCTGGCACAGACTGTATAAGTCTGCCCAGCCCTATCCCCGCCTCCCAACCACCAGCCCCGCCTCCCGATCTTGACTGAGGATCCATTCCTTCGGCACAGGATTCCTTTATGCTTATCCCACGCATGTTTGAATTCCGTTACCGTTTTCATTTCCACCACCTCCCGCGGGAGGCCATTCCAAGCATCCACTACTCTCTCCGTGAAAAAATACTTCCTGACATTTTTCTTGAGTCTGCCCCCCTTCAAGCTACTGGGGCTAGTGGGAACCCTTCACCCCCTAGGCCACAGTGACCTGTGTCGGGTGGCCTAGGCATTCATGTAGCCCAGCCCTCTCGTTAAATCATACAATATACTATATAAAGTAAAAGACACTTTTATATTAGGCTAATATCCTTAATACTGTAGCAAGTTTTAAAATATTGAAAAACTCAAAAACACTAAGATGGAGTTAGAAGTCCAGCAGCGAGAGGGGTGCTATCCAGTCTTTTGCATTGAGTGTCACATGTATGATTATCTCCCAGTTGGTGAGATGTCATATGTTTGCGCCCGATTCAAAGAGCTCCTAGCTCTTAGAGAACGTGTCCGTTCTCTTGAGGCTAGAGTAGCAGACTTGGTGGAGCTGAGGGAGACAGAGAGGTACATAGAGGAGACCTACAGGGATGTTGTACAGAAGTCCCACCTCCAGTCTAGTAGCCCTTGTGCTACCTTGGAGGAGGGAGGTCTCCTAGAAGGAGAGCATCACCCTGATGAAGTAGGAAGTACTCCTGTAGCCAGGACCTGCCCACCAGGGGATGTACTATCCTCTCGCACCGATGCCCGGGAGGGAAAGATTAGGACAGCTGTTGTAGTTGGTGATTCGATCATTAGGCATATAGATAGCTGGGTGGCTGGTGGACATGAGGATCGCCTAGTGACTTGCCTGCCTGGTGCGAAGGTGGCGGACATCACGCGTCACCTAGATAGGATTTTAGATAGTGCTGGGGAGGAGTCTGCTGTCTTGGTACATGTGGGTACCAATGACATAGGACAATGTGGGAGAGAGGTTCTGGAAGCCAAATTTAGGCTCTTAGGTAGAAAGCTCAAATCCAGATCCTCTAGGGTAGCATTTTCTGAAATGCTACCTGTTCCACGTGCAGGGCCCAAGAGACAGGCAGAGCTCCAGAGTCTCAATGCGTGGATGAGACGATGGTGCAGAGAGGAGGGTTTAAGATTTGTTAGGAACTGGGCAACATTCTGGGGAAGGGGGAGCCTATTCCGAAAGGATGGGCTCCACCTTAACCAGGGTGGGACCAGGCTGCTGGCATCGGCATTTAAAAAGGAGATAGAGCAGCTTTTAAACTAGAAATGGGGGGAAGGCCGACAGTCGCTCAAAAGCGCATGGTTCGGGAAAAGGTATCTTGCAAAGATACCTCACAAACAGGGAAGATAGGGTTTTTGGATAGTGAGGTTGCACAACAGACCGTGGTAGACCAGGTGCCCTTAAATACAACTAAAGATCAGACAAAAGATGTCAAATCAATAGTGTCAGATACTAAGCATCATGCAAATAAGAACAACAAATATACTCTGAAATGTCTATATGCAAATGCTAAGAGTCTAAGAAATAAGATGGAAGAGTTGGAATATATTGCACTAAACGAAAAATTGGATATAATAGGCATTACTGAGACCTGGTGGAAGGAGGATAACCAGTGGGACACTGTCATACCGGGGTACAAAGTATATCGTAGTGATAGGATGGACCGGACTGGTGGAGGGGTTGCATTGTATATTAACGAGAGCCTTGACTCAGATAGATTACAAATTCAGCAGGACACAAATCACACCTTTGAATCATTGTGGGTTGAAATTCGATGTATAAAAGGGAAAAAAACGGTGATAGGAGTGTACTACCGTCCGCCTCGCCAGGATGAGCAGGTAGACGCAGAAATGATAAAAGAAATCAGAGACGCGAACAAAATGGGCAATGTGATAATAATGGGTGACTTCAATTATCCAAATATAGACTGGGTAAATGTAACATCGGGACACGCTACAGAGATACAATTCCTTGATGAAATCAAGGACAGCTTTATGGAGCAACTGGTGCAGGAGCCGACGAGAGAAGGAAAAATTCTAGACTTGGTCCTTAGTGGAGCGCATGATCTGGTGAGGGATGTTATGGTACTGGGGCCGCTTGATAACAGTGACCATAATATGATCAGTTTTGATATCGACCTTGAAGTAACTGTACACAGAAAGTCAAATACGTTAGCGTTTAACTTTAAAAAAAAAAGGAGACTATGATAAAATGAGAAGAACGGTAAAAAAAAAAAAACTTAGGGGGGCAACTGACAGAGTAAAAACTGTACAACAGGCGTGGACGCTGTTCAAAAATACCATCCTGGAAGCCCAGGCCATACATATTCCGCGAATTAGAAAAGAAAGACGGAACTCCAAAGACAGCTGGCCTGGTTGAAAAGTGAGGTGAAGGAAGCTATTAGGGCTAAAAGAAACGCCTTCAGAAATGGAACAGTCTGAAAATAACAAGAAGCAGCATAAGGAGTTTCAAAGCAAATGCAAGGTGCAGATAAAGAAGGCCAAGAGGGATTACGAAAAAAAGATAGCATTAGAGGCAAAAAAACATAGTAAAATTTTTATTCGGTATATTAAAAGCAGGAAGCCGGCAAAAGAATCGGTTGGGCCGCTGGATGACCGAGGGGTAAAAGGGGCGATCAAGCAAGACAAAGACGTAGCGGAGAGACTGAATTAATTCTTTGCTTCGGTCTTCACTGAGGAAGATTTGGGTGGGATACCGGTGTCGGAAATGGTATTTCAAGCGGACGAGTCGGAGAAACTTACTGACTTCACGGTAAACCTGGAGGACGTAATGGGGCAGTTCGGCAAACTGAAGAGTAGCAAATCTCTTGGACCGGATGGTATTCATCCTAGAGTACTGATAGAACTGAAAAATGAGCTTGCAGAGCTACTGCTAGTGATATGCAACTTATCCTTAAAATCGAGCGTGGTACCGGAAGATTGGAGGGTGGCCAATGTAACGCCCATTTTTAAAAAAGGCTCCAGGGGAGATCCGGGAAATTATAGACTGGTGAGTCTGACGTCGGTGCCGGGGAAAATGGTAGAGGCTATTATTAAAAACAAAATTACAGAGCACATCTGAGGACATGGATTACTGAGACCGAGTCAGCACGGCTTTTGTGTGGGGAAATCTTGCCTGACCAATTTACTTAAATTCTTTGAAGGAGTAAACAAACATGTGGACAAAGGGGAGCCGGTTGATATTGTGTATCTGGATTTCCAAAAAGCGTTTGACAAGGTACCTCATGAAAGGCTACAGAGGAAATTGGAGGGTCATGGGATAGGAGGAAATGTCCTATTGTGGATTAAAAACTGGTTGAAGGATAGGAAACAGAGAGTGGGGTTAAATGGGCAGTATTCACAATGGAGAAGGTAGTTAGTGGGGTTCCTCAGGGGTCTGTGCTAGGACCGCTGCTTTTTAATATATTTATAAATGATTTAGAGATGGGAGTAACTAGCGAGGTAATTCAATTTGCTGATGACACAAAGTTATTCAAAGTCGTTAACTCGCGACAGGATTGTGAAAAATTACAAGAGGACCTTACGAGACTGGGAGACTGGGCGGCTAAATGGCAGATGACGTTTAATGTGAGCAAGTGCAAGGTGATGCATGTGGGAAAAAAGAACCCGAATTATAGCTACGTCATGCAAGGTTCCACGTTAGGAGTTACGGATCAAGAAAGGGATCTGGGTGTCGTCGTCGATAACACACTGAAACCTTCTGCTCAGTGTGCTGCTGCGGCTACGAAAGCAAATAGAATGTTGGGTATTATTAGGAAAGGTATGGAAAACAGGTGTGAGGATGTTATAATGCCGTTGTATCGCTCCATGGTGCGACCGCACCTTGAGTATTGTGTTCAATTCTGGTCGCCGCATCTCAAGAAAGATACAGTAGAATTGGAAAAGGTGCAGCGAAGGGCGACTAAAATGATAGCGGGGATGGGACGACTTCCCTATGAAGAAAGACTAAGGAGGCTAGGGCTATTTAGCTTGGAGAAGAGACGGCTGAGGGGAGACATGATAGAGGTATATAAAATAATGAGTGGAGTGGAACAGGTGGATGTGAAGCGTCTGTTCACGCTTTCCAAAAATACTAGGACTAGGAGGCATGCGATTAAACTACAGTGTAGTAAATTTAAAAGAAATCGGAGAAAATGTTTCTTCACCCAACGTGTAATTAAACTCTGGAATTCATTGCCGGAAAATGTGGTGAAGGCGGTTAGCTTAGCAGAGTTTAAAAAGGGGCTGGACGGTTTCCTAAAGGACAAGTCCATAAACCGCTACTAAACAGACTTGGAAAAATCCAAAATCCCAGGAATAACATGTATAGAATGTTTGTACGTTTGGGAAGCTTGCCAGGTGCCCTTGGCCTGGATTGGCCGCTGTCGTGGACAAGATGCTGGGCTCGATGGACCCTTGGTCTTTTCCCAGTATGGCATTACTTATGTACTTATGTAATGATGGTAACTTGTCGGGGCTTTATAAATCAATGCCAAATTGTTTTTGACCTACAGGCCCAGGACTTTCTCTTGGATCAAGCGAAGGTGGCATACATCATCTCCCTGCTCTTGGGATCCGCCCTTGCCTGGGCCTCCCCTTTATGGGAAAAGAGGGACCCCATATTGGATAATTTGACAAAGTTTCGGAAATAATGTTGTCTTATTTTTGAAGAACCCAGGAAGGCTTCCTCAGCGGCAACCCAACTTTTTAATCTGAATCAGGGTCAGCTTTCCCTGGGCGACTATGCCATTCAATTCCAAACTCTGGCAGCAGAACTGGGATGGGATAATCAGAGCCTTACTGCTGTATTCTGGCATGGGGTCTCTTCCACCATCAAGGATGAACTTACGGGACGGGAGCTACCCTCCAACTTGGATGACCTCATTCGTCTGCACCCAAGTAGACATTCGTTTCAAAGAGCGTGCCTGTGAGCTTCTCGCCAGTCAGCAGTTTGGACAGGCTGACTTGAAGGTACCAAAAATGGGCCCTTCATCCCAATCTCAGGTTTTGCGAGATGGGCCAGAATCTATGCAGGTTGAGCGTGTGTTTACTTTGGCCCAGGAGAAGCAACGAAGACACTCCGAAGGGCTCTGCCTTTATTATTGAGTAAAGGGGCATTTTGTCTGTGGTTGCCCGAATAAGCAACCAGTAAAATAGGAAATCAGTAAACTAGCAGCCCTTATCCCAGCCAGGGAGACAGGATCTGGGCAGAAATCTCTCTCCCCCTGAATGCAAGTTTTGGTTCCAGTTTTGTTGTCTGTTAAGGGTGTTCGCTGTCTAGAAGCTCTACTCTATTCTGGTGCTGGGGACAACTTCATCAGCGAAAACCTTGTGTGGAGCCATCAAATTCATATTGAAGATCTGCCACATCCCATCTCAATGTCAGCAGCGTTGGGTCTAGTTCAACAACTGTGCCTTTGATGATACGAGTTGGAATTTTATATAAGGAAATTATCTCCTTTTATGTACTCCCATCTGCAGTTGATTCCATTTGTCACGTCTGTGGTCGTGACCACCCTCAGACTTACCTTATTTCTGGGGGTCAGCATCTATGCTGGCTTCCGTCTCTTTCTGTGTTAGTCTTGTCTCTGTGTGCTGATTGCTTCACTAGACCTCACCTGTGTGGGCTATGCCTCTCTGAGGAGCCAGCATCTAAGATTGCTCCCGCTTGTTTTGTGCCAGCTTCCAAGATGGCTCCAAGCCTCTCCTTGTTGTGAGTGTGTTCCCTGCTCCTGTCCTGCAGTAGGTGACATCATCAGTGAGAGCCTTCATAAGGAAGTGTTGTGCTTGCATTCAGGGCCTTTGCATAGTAAGTGTGTTATGCCAAAAGGCCGTGAGGTTAGTGAGAGCACTGTTGAGCTGCTAATTAGCCTTTCTCTGGGGCTCTTGCCCATCTGCTATTTGTGTTTGTGGACTGCCAGTTCTTCTGTGTGGGCGCTGCCCTTCTGCTTTGTGTCTGTGGACTGCTAGTCCTTCCGTGTGGGCTTTTGCCCTTCTGTTTGGTGAATGTGGACTGCTAGTCCTTCCTTTGCCTTGCTCTGTGTTTGGAGCTGCTGAAGCTTCAGCCCAGACTCTGTTTGCTCCTGGTTTATTCTATTATCCGCTGCCTGCCCTAAGACTCTGCTGGTTCCTGGTTACTTCTTCTGTCTGCTCTGCCTAGCTTGCTTGTATATCCCGAGTCCTGTTTCTGCCAAGCTTGCTTGTATATCCCGAGTCCTGCTTCTGCCTAGCTAGTGTGTATATCCTGAGTGTATATCCTGAATCATGTCTCTGCCTAGCTAGGGTGTATATCCTGAATCCTGTCTCTGCCTAGCTAGTGTGTATATCCTGAGTGTATAAACTGAATCCTGTCTCTGCCTAGCCTTTGTGTACATTTTGTCCCCTTGGTCTGTTGTCAGGTTCTCAGGTTCAGAGCCCGCGGGGCTGGGCTCTGGAGCAAACGTGAGCCCTTGGGCTGCTGACGAGGAGCGACTGCGGCAGGCAAAACCCACCAACCAACGCTGGGAAAGCACACCGACACCGGCAGGGACTGCAGGCACCGCCCAGCGAGCCGGAACACATGGACTGGAGGACACAGGACTGGAACCCCCCAGACTGGAGGACACTGGACTGGAATCCCCCGGACTGGTCCACACAGCTTCACCTGCACTTAGCTACTAAGCCCCCCAGGAGTTGAGCTCCTGGGTTCGAGTAGCCGGCAGGACTTACTGGATACCGGATGACACAGGGACCAGGACTGGAAACAGAAGTGCTCTTAAACCTAAACTGATCTACGTGCTCCCAAGCCCTAAACCAGCAGGAGTGTTCCTAACAGTAAACTGACAAAAGGACTTCCTAAGCCCTATACTAAACAGGAGTTCCTAAGCCCTGCTCAACAAAGGGACTTCCTAAGCCCTATACTAAACAGGAGTTCCTAAGCCCTGCTCAACAAAGGGACTTCCTAAGCCCTAAACTAACAGAGCAGGGAACTAAATACACAAGCTAACACAGGTGCTACTAAGCACCAAGCTACAAGCAGTGCTCTACAACTCTAAACTAACTAAGGTGCTCCTTTGCACCAAACAACCAAAAGAGCTCCTAGCACTAAAAGGGAAGACAGGGAAGGCACAAGGAAAAAGAAGGAAAGCAAACACACGCTAGCAAAGGAGCTTCCTAAGCCCCCACGCTACAGCAGTGCACCACTGCACTAACCTAACCCAGGTTCCACTAAGCACCAAGCTACTGACGTACTTCTCACAGCGAACTGAAGTGCCTCTAACAGCACCAAACCCAGAAGTACTTCTAACAGCAAACTGAAGTGCTTTCTACAGCACCCAAAACCCAAACAGCAAAGACTGCAATGCTCCCAATAGCACAAACACCAGAAGTACTTCTAACAGCAAAATCTGTAGTGTTCCTAACACCACCAAACCATGAAGTACTTCTAACAGTAACAGAGCTTCCAAAGCCCTACACACAGCAATGCTTCCAAAACCAAGAGGGAAAAGCAGAGGAACCACAAGGGAAAAGCAGGAAAGCTAAACACACAAACACCAGTGCACACTGCACTAACACTAGTCTGGCCCTTAGCAAAAGCAAGCAGGGAAACTAGACACAAAATCAGGTGCACACTGCACCACCCTACCCAAAGCAAACACCACCGTTGCAAAGGCCCTGAAGGAAACAACATCACTTCCTTATCAAGGCCCTCCCTGATGATGTCACACTCCCTAGACCTAGGCAAAAGCACACTGACCCAGAGAGGCCCAACCCAATGCAGTCCCGTGAAGCACTTGAAGCCAGTACACCCAAAAGAGGTAGAGCTAACTCAGTCCACCCACACAGCTGTGGTAAAGTGAAACAATTAGAGTCATGCTGCTGGAAGCTGCCAGCACAGAGAGAGAGAGCCAGCTGCTCAGAAAGGACAGACAAAAGGAACAGAAGCCAGCTAAGCTGACCACCAGGAAAAGGGTTAGTTTGAGAGGGGTTATGACCACAATCATAACATCTGTCTTGTGTTTCTGGCTTAGTGGCTGCATGCAGCTTTCAGTCTGAGTCTAGTATTTAGCCTAGTCTCCCTCGTGTACCCCGGACCCAGGGTGGGTCCTCTGGATCTTCAGTTCTTGCCTTATCCTGCAAGTCTTGCCGGCCACCCGCACTCCGGAGCTCAACTCCGGAGGAACGGTGGTCAAGCGCAGGTGAAGTTGTTCCTGTTCTGCCTGTTCTAGTTGCCTGCCTCAGTTATACTCCAGTCCAGAGTTCCAGTCCTGCTCTTCTGTGTATCCAGTTCCAGGGTGGTCTTGCCTGCCGCTGCCGCTCCTCGGCAGTGGCCCAAGGGCTCACATATTCCGGTGCTGCCTCGAGAACCCGACACCATTATTCTAGGATTACCATGGCTTCGCCTGCATAACCCCCGAATTGACTGGGAGCAGGGTCAGTTGTCAGCTTGGGGACCAGCCTGCCATAAAGTCTGTTTGGACAAGGTCTCTTCAATACTTCCCTTGGTTCAAACGAATTTGATGTTCCCAGCCATGTGTAAGTCCTTTAAAGATGTTTTTTCTAAACCTTACCTCCTCATCACCCCTATGACTGTGCCATTGAATTAATACCAGGAGCTGAACCCCTCTCGCAACAGAGTGTATCCTCTGTCTCATCCTGAAACTGAAGCCATAACCCAGTATATACAGGACAACCTTGCCCGAGGGTTCGTTCGTCCCTCAAAATTGCCAGCAGGTTCGGAATTTTTTTTAGTGGAGAAAAAGAGATGGTGGCTTGCGCCCATGTATTGACTATAGAGGGCTCAATGCTATTACACTGAAAGACAAATATCCTTTACCACTTATTTCTGAGATGTTTGATCGTCTTCAAGGAGCCTGAATATTCTCCGTTAGATCTCCGAGGGGCCTACAACCTCATTCAGATATGAGGTGATGAATGGACGACTGCGTTTACACCCGCGACGGGCACTATGAGTACCTAGTGATGCCCTTTGGCCTGGCTAACGCCCCAGCGGTCTTCCAGTCCTTCATGAATGATATTTTCAGAGACCTCCTGTACAAATGTGTAATGGTTTATCTAGATGATATTCTAATATTTTCTAGATCAGCGGAGGATCACTATGAACATATGAAGACCGTATTGCAACGGTTGAGAGAGAACCAACTGTATGTGAAACTAGAAAAATGCGAGTTTTATCGGTCTGAACTGCCTTTCCTAGGATACATTATTTCGAACCAAGGACTACGGACAGATCCCAGTAAACTGACTGCAATTTTGCGGTGGCAACAGCCCACTAGGTGTAAGGCTCTGCAATGCTTCCTGGGATTTGCAAATTATTATAGGCAGCTCATTCAAAATTATTCGTCACTGACCCTCCTCTTACTACTTTGACCAAGAAAAATGCTGATGCCCTTAATTGGTCACCAGAGGCTTGTGAAACATTTGAAAATCTTAAACGGGCTTTTGTCGTGGTGCCAGGGTTACGACATCCTAATCCGGCAGGGAAATTTTTTGTGGAAGTGGATGTTTCGTCGGTTGGCACAGGGGCAATTTTGTCACAGGGCCACTCTAGCGGGAAACTTCTCTCCTGTGCCCTTTTCTCTAAAAAGTACACCCCGTCCGAGAAGAATTATGCCACAGGTGACCAGGAAATTCTTGGGCATTAAACTGGCATTAGAGGAGTGGCAACACCTTTTGGAAGGGGCGCAAGAACCTTTCACAGTATTCACAGACCACAAGAACTTGGTTTATCTGTGTGAAGCGAAGAGACTGAATCCCCGACAGGCCCGTTGGGCATTATTTTTCTCCCGCTTCAATTTCACATTGACTTACCATCCGGCAGAGAAGAATACAAAGGTCTATGGAGTCTGACCTTGAAGTTGAGCCCCTGCAACATGTGATTGAACCTGCTGCCATTATTCCAGCTATGATGTTTGCGGTACCCGCAGATATGACATTTGTACCACCTCGCTTGAGAGAAAGAATACTTCGATGGAGTCATGCCTCTCGAATTGCTGGACATCCTGGTATCCTGGGGAGTAAGCGGTTCATTTCACAGAAGTATTGGTGGCCTACACGCGACCGTGATGTGCAAGAATTTGTGGCTGCTTGTCCGGAGTGTGCTCAGCATAAGGTCAATCAAAGACCCCAGGGTCTCCTTATGCCGCTATCAGTGCCTGAGAAACCATGGGCCCATATAGACATGGACTTCAATACTGATCTCCCTACATCTGAAGGACATACTGCCATTTGGGTCGTGGTAGACCGGTTTTCTAAAATGGCACACTTTATACCCATGTCTAGCCTTCCTTCAACTGTGAAATTGTCGCAACACTTCATCACGTCTATTTTTCACCTCCACGGCCTACCAGAATCGATCACGTCTGACTGTGGAGTGCAGTTTGTGTCTAAGTTTTGGCGAGCCTTGAATCAGGCCCTTGGTGTGAAGCTAAATTTCTCCTCAGGATATCACCCACAGTCTAATGGTCAAACGGAATGCATCAATCAATGCCCAAAGCAATTTCTGAGAATGTATGTTACTGATCACCATGACGATTGGAGTCAGTTGCTTCCTTGGGCAGAGTTTGCCCATAACTATAGAGTGAGCTTGGCTACAGGGGCTTCCCCATTCTACATAGTGTATGGAGGACATCCTTGCATACCGTTCCCATTGAAAACTAACTCGGATGTCCCAGTGGCTGCCAAAGTGGTAACCTCCCTCCAGTCCATTTGGTCTTCCGTCCAGAACACACTTCAATTAACCTCTGCTCGCATGAAGTGTCAAGCGGATAAACATTGGAGATTGGAGCCCCAATTCAGCCGGGTGATTTGGTGTGGTTGTTGTAACCTTCGACTGAAGACTCCTTCCTCTCAATTTGCGCCACGATTTATGGGTCCTTACCCCATCCTGATACAAGCTAATCTAGTCTGCTATCAGCTTAAATTAACGCCCACGTACAGAACACGTTTCATGTGTCCTTGCTCAAACCCGTGGTTCTAAGAAAAGGTTCCTTGCCCACTTTCCCAAGGGGAATATGAAGTCCGTGAAATCTTCAGTATCTCATTTCCTGGAAAGGGTATGGACCAGCGGAAAATTTCTGGGAGGCAGCTACTCATACACATGCTCCAGTATTGGTCAGACGTTTCCACCGCCTCTTTCCTCATAAGCCGAAACCAAGGTCCCGAGGTAGAGGGGGCCCTTGAAGGGGGGAGGGGTGATGTTATGATTCTGCTAAGACAGGCAGGGGAATGACTGGGACTCGCTTTTGATTGGCCAATCGGGGACCGAGCTGACGTCTGAGGCAGCAGACGTCAGAAGTCAGATCTATTTAAACCTACCTCTCCCAGATGTAGAAGGGGCTTGGTGGGAGGGAAGGGGTTGGGGGGGGGGGGGATTGGATCTAGGGCTTTGTTTGTTAGTATATATATATATATATATATATATATATATATATATATATATGACAGAGGAGGGGGGTTGGGAAGAGGGGCAGCTGGAATGAAGAAGGGTGGGGGGAGGGGGGAAAAAGGTTAAAATGTGATGATGCATAATTGCTTTTTGTTATGTACATTCTACTTGGCCTGAGTCTTTTCATATTGTACCATTTGAAGTTGGTAGTATGTATGTTACTTGTGTTAATAAAAACATGAAAAACTAAACCTACCTCTCCCTACAGCCTATGCTTTAGAGTTGATTCCTGTCAGCTGAGCCTCTTTACCTCTCTCTGTCTGTGCTAGTAGCACACTGTGCATCTGATGGAGGTTGCTTACTCTTCCTGTTGCTTTTAGCTTCTCTGTGTGCTGGTTGTTCCCAGCGTATGTTTGATTGTTTCCATAGCCTAGCTGCTTTCCTTGATTACCTTGCTTCCGTGCAGCTGTGGGTGCTCTGTTTGAACTGTCTCTTGTGCTGCTGAGTTCTGGTAGGAACATTATTTGTTTTTCCCCTTTGTTAGCTTTAAACCTTTGACTGCAGTGTAAGCCCTGCTTCTTCCGGACTTGTGTGTTAAAAGCAGCTCTTCCCTTTAGCCTGCTTTAACTCTTTGTCTACTGTGTTTGTCTCCTGTTTCTTGTGAGCTTTGCTCCTTATCTGATTGGTGTATTTATAGGCAGCTTTCCCTGTTTGCTTGCTTTTCCCCTTGTCTCTAGGGTCTGTTATTTGACTCTGTGGCACAGCCTTGTGTATTCCCTTGAGTGCTGAGTGGCACAGTCTTGTGTATTCCTATAAGTGGTTCCCCTTTATCCTTGAGTATTCCTGTGGAGCTTCGCTCTTGTACAGTCTGTGTCCCATTCTGTCCTCGGCTTTCCCTTTTTCCCTGTGGGCTCTACCTCTGTTACCTGTGTTTCTGTGTAGCCTTTGTTTGCATTCTCTTCCTCTGGTTGTAGCCTGTACCTGCCAGTTTTTTGTCTGTCGCCCTTCCCTTGTGTCAGTAGATAGCGCTGTATGCACTGCATGTGCGCCAGTCCCTTTTGAAACCCCTCGTTGTTCTTTTCCCTTCTCTAGTGTATGACTTAGTTCCAGTTCGGCCATGAGGCCCGTAATGCTTGGACTCTCTACAAGTGGGTTCCCGTTCGGCAGTGAGGCCCGCCTGAGTGGTCTCCCTTTTATGGTGGTGCTAGTTGATTGTCCTCAGTGTGTGGGGTTTTGTGGCCGTGGTATTGCTTAGCGCCTGTTTGGTCTACCCTAGGCCTTGGCCAAGGTCCTTCCTAGCCTCGGCCTAGGCACAAGGGCTCACGAACTGTTTAACACTACCCTCATCATCGCTACTTATAGAGACCAGCAGCTGTGGGCCGCAACACTGTATATGTGTTGCTAATGGCTTTGCTAGTTCACCCCCCTCTGATGTCAACTTCCTATTTTGGAGAGGGTGAGAGTAGTAGAGTCAGCAGCGGAACTATGCTGCTGGTCCCGAAAAGCAGCAGTTATTAGGGTGCCAGAGGGTGGAGGCGAGGAGAGAAGAGACCCTGACTGGAAGGGGGGAGGGTATATGTTGAATAGAAGGGGAAAGAGGATAGCATTAATGAAAGACTGAGGAATAAGAGGAAGGGGAATGGTAAGGCCAATGTGAGAGAAAAGTTAGAAAGCTGTAGTGAGAATGAAAATAAGGAGAAAAAAAATACAGAAGAAAGCTAAAAGGAAAAGATCAATGATGGAGATGGATGTAGTGGAGAATGTGAAGAAGACAGGAGAAAGACAAATGATGACGACACAAAAGCCTGGCATGACAGTTAGAAGACAGAAGAAAACAGAGATTGAGACCTACCTGATTAGAAAAATTAAATGGCCAGATAAACGTAGAAAAAATAAATTTTATTTTAAATTTAGGATGAAGTGGGGAGTCACGTGATATGCTAGAGGGAGCAAGACGTGCCGCTGCGCTCTCTGAGGAACCCGAGCCTCTCACCTCGATAAAATACCTGCATAAATCCAGCATCCGGATCTCCACAAGCCTCGAAGCACTTGCATAGGGCATGGACAAATGTTTGGAAACTAATCCAAAAACGATGGCTAGCAGATCGAGCAAACGCGACAAAGACAAGCCCAAGCCTGAAGAAAACGTGGCGGATTCAGAATGGCCACAGTATGGAAGAGCGGGGTTTACTAATGAGCAACTAAACCAGCTAACATCCGCGGTAGAAGCCGCAATGGAATCCCAGTTGGAAAAGCTGTCGTCCCAAATAACCCAGTTTGAAACAGCGCAACGCGAACTGACACGACACACGGGACAGATTGAGCAGCGCATGTCAGACTTAGAGGATTCCTCTGCCCTGACGCCCCCGATACTCAAACAACTGCAGGAGACGGTGGAATCGCTGACAGCCAAGGTGGACGACCTCGAAAACAGGTCTAGAAGAGCTAACCTAAGGCTGATCGGTATCCCGGAAACGATAGGCGATAGAATCCTGGCGTCTGAGTTGGAAACCTGGCTTAAACAAGAATTTGCTTTATCTGACCACGCGGGGCCTCTATCCCTGGAGCGGGCACATAGACTGGGACGTGTGCGTGAAGGGAACAACGCTCCGTATGCGGTGATCGTGAAGCTTCACAACTATCTACACAAAGTAGAAATTATGAACGGATATTGCCTGAAAAAGGAAACTACAGATTACAAAGGAAATCTGGTGAGGATCTACCAGGATTATTCAAGCTCGCTACAGGAAAAAAGGAAAATATTCATGCCATTATGTAGCCGCTTACACCATCTAAAGATCCAATTCATGCTGATCTACCCTGCCACATTAAAAAAAATCAAGCAAAACGGGACTTGGCGCTCTTTTACATCAGAAAAAGCAGCCAGTGACTATGTGAGCGAATTGGAGAAAACCGAGAACATCACCAACACTGGCTGACCGACAGATCCTGGACGATAGGAACCAATAACCTGGCTACAAGATGGTGGTCATTCGCAGGTTTGAATGATAGTGTGAAGGTTATATGCAGCATATAAATTGCTGTAATTCTGGAGGGGCTCGGGGGCCTTAACATTTTGGTGACTCTGTTATGTTTGTAAGGGGTAAGAGGAGGGATGGGGGGGGCTAGGATGGGGTTAGACATAGGGAGTAGATCAGTAGGTGAGGGGGAGAAATTACTAATGCTCGCGACGGGTGATTCAGGGGTGTAAAAAGGTCTCCCAAGCAGCTTATCAACTCTCTTGGGGGGGGGGGGGGGGGGGGGGGCTGGGCCTTTAGACAGCTTACAATAAATGTTCCTTTTCCTTTGAAAACATTACCAGGGAAGCGGAGGTATTAGTCGACCGGGTGTAAAGATCCTATCATGGAATGTATTAGGCATCACATCACCCGTAAAACGCTATAAGATCCTAACCCAGCTGCGCAGACAAGGTGCAGATATTGCATGCCTGCAAAAACTAAATTGACCGATGCAGAGCATGAGAAGCTATGCCAGATGTGGGTGGGTGAAAGCCACTTCTCCTTGGGCAATAGAAAGAGTGGGGTTGCAATATTGGTAAACCAAATTAGCACAACCAAATTAGTATATAAAGACATGGAAGGCCGCATCGTGCTACTACAGGTTAATTACCAAGGCCAGAGATTTTATCTCTGTACAATATACGGCCCAAATGCCTATATCCCTGGCTTTTTTCAGTCCCTCATAGCGCTGGGGTCGCAATATACTGACCTCCCCTGGGTATGGGCGGGTGATTTTAATCAGGTATTAGAGCCAACCTTGGATAGATCATCGCCCACAGCCATCCAGGGGGCGGGAAGAGGATAGGGGATACCAGCGCTCTGTAAACATCTTCACTTAATTGACCCATGGCGGACCTTTCACCCCACTACAAAGGATTATACAAACCAGTCTAACGTTCACCACTCCTGGTCCAGAATTGACTATATATTAATATCGCAATCCTGGTTCTTTAAAGTTCACCGGGCTAGTATTGGCCCCATAGAGATTTCAGACCACAACATGATCTGGGTGGAACTGGATCTGGGGGGGAGGTAAGATGTGTAGTCAGTGGAGATTCCCCGCTTACTTGTATCAGGATAAGCAACTCCTAGAGCACCTACTGGAGAAGTGGCAAATATATGTGGACACAAATCTGGCTTCATGTGCCTCGCCAGTGGTGTTCTGGGAAGCCTCTAAAGTGGTTATGAGAGGGGAAGTGACAGCGTTTCAAAGCACTAGGAAAAAACATCTAGCAGCGGGTATATTGAGGCTGGAAGCAGCATATGCGAAGGCAAAGAGGAACTATTTGTGTAGCCCAACAATGATCAACAGGGACTCGATGTCTGCGGCCTTAGTAGCACTTAATTCTCTTATCCACGAGCAGGCCATGAAACACCTAGTAACACGTCGCCTAAACTTTCAGCGATTTGGGAACAAATCGGGTAAATTGTTAGCTGGAGTAGCTAGAGCATCTGCTCCCAAGCGATTTATCCCCGTAATTGAGAATTCTAGGGGAGATAGGCTCACCCAGCTGCAGGATATAGCAGAAACGTTCCATGAGCACTTCCTAAATGTGTATGCTCCCCAGGCCAGATTCCAAGGCCCATTGACTAGAGATTAGTTAGAAGATGCAAAAATGCCTCAGTTGTCAGAGGCAGCCCGTCAGACACTTTCGGCGCCACTCCAACCGCAGGAAGTGCTTAGGGTACTGAAGGCCTTGCAGCTGGGCTCAGCTCCAGGTCTGGATGGCTTCTCTAATGAATACTACAAAAATGCTGATGCCACAGATCTGTGGGGCCCTGGTAGATTACTTTGACGCAGTAGTGGCAAGGGGAAGCTTTTCGCCAAGGGAGAATGAGGCACTGATTACGCTAATCCCCAAGCCAGGTAAGCCCAAAGATCAAGTAGATTCATACAAACCCATCTCACTACTTAACGTGGACATCAAAATTTTGTCCCATATATTGGCGAACAGATTGATGGCGCATATCCCAGAATTGATTGGAGAACATCAAGTGGGGTTCGTTAAGGGCCGCCAAGCAGTCAAGCAGGTGCGGAAAGCCCTCCTGGCAGTGGCGTATGGGCAGGCTACGGGTGACCCCCTTTTACTGGTCAGTTTAGACGCGGCCAAAGCCTTCGATAGAGTCAACTGGGATTACTTGTTTCAAGTACTCGAATACATTGGGCTGGGCGGCTGATTAATGGCAGTAGATCCATCCCTTTTAGAGTAGAGTGCGGCACTAGGCAGGGCTGCCCACTATCCCCCCTATTGTTTCTCCTATACCTAGAGCCTCTCCTACGCAAGATAGTGTTAGATCCCGACATACAGGGGGTTCCTCTACAAGGAAGTTTGATAAAAGTGCTAGCCTTTGCTGATGACATGTTTCTTACTCTTACCCAACCAAAGACCTCAGTGTCACGACTTCTAAAAGCCATAGATGAGGTTGGATTTTTTTCAGGTTTGCAATTAAACCTGCAGAAGTCATTGGCTCTTCCGATACAGGAGGCGGTAAAGTTGGAGTGGGGAGGTTCGTTTCCATTCCAATGAGCTACAGGGGCACTTAAATATCTAGGGGTCTATATCCCGAGAGACCTAGGGAACTTGTACAAGGAAAACATGAAGCCCCTGAAGAAACGCACACAAGAGGTTTTGCAGGGATGGCTGGCCCTACCATTGTCATTGAGGGGGAGAATCACTATGTATATTATGTTATCTTCCCTAGATGGACATACGTCTTCCAGATGATCCATGCTACACTGAGGTTTAGGGAGGAGAGGTGGCTACACAAAACCCTCACTGTCTTTCTCTGGCAGGGCAAGAGGGCGCGAATCAGTTTAAAGAAAATCACGAGACCCTGTTTGAAGAGGGGGTTGGGACTGCTTGATGTAAAACTTATGGCAACTGCATGCGCAACCTGTCTGACTAGTTTCGCGTGAGAGAGTTTTTTTCTTGCTCTGGGGTGGAGACTTCCCTGATGGCCCCAATGGGATTTGCTTACTGGCTTCATGCCCCGTCTGAGGAACTAACAGCACTGGGACCGTATGGATTTATTTTGAACCCCTTACGCAAAACATGGAAATGGTTGGGTAGGACTTAAGGGTGGAATGGAGCGGTTTCCCCATTGCTTCCTATCAAAGGCAATTTAGCATTTCCAGAGGGGGGTAAATCTACTTTCTTTAAGAAGTGGGATACCTGTGGTATTAAATATTTGTTCCAGGTGGTGTCCGATGCGGGGACCATCAAAACTTTCCAGGACATGTGTGAAGAGTTTGGGCTAGGGCAGAAAGACTTTTTTCAATATATGCAGCTGAGCCACTATGTTAAGACACTGCCTGCGTCAGATCTCACGCAGAAAACGTAGGACTCTATTAGGACTAGAAGCCCAGTTAAAAGTGCTGCTTCGGTACTTTCACTGCCACCTTAGATATCTGCAGGAACCTTTGGATTATACACAAGTGTCGCACCAGTGGCACTAAGAGCTGCGGTGGAAACCTGATCCAGAACAGATCAAACTTTGCTTGAATAGTGTGTATCAGGTGACAGAGAACGTGACATGGCAGGAAATGCAATACAAATTTGTCATGAGACTATACATTTCACCACATAGGGCTTACAGAGCGACCCTGAGGACCACGGATGATTGCCCGAAATGTGGTCAGGCAGGTGCCTCCCTAGGACATATGTTCTGGACAGAACTGGGACAACAAATATCACAAATATGGAAGGTGAAATGGCAGCCAGCACCGGGACAGCAGTTTGATGTTTATTATGTTCGCAGCAAAGCCGCAGGAGGGCCTTAAAGCCTTTTTGAAACAAGCAGTCCTGATGGGTAAAAGGAGTATACTACAATTGTGGCTGAAACCAGAACCACCTGGAATACCACAGTGGCGAGCAATTATGATGCAATGTTGTATGCTGGAAAAGAAGAAAGTGGGAGACCTGGCTTCAAGGAGGGGAGACCAATTCTGCAAAATTTGGCTCTCTTTTTGGGACACCCTGACGCCAGTTGCGAGAAGCAAGATTTTAAACTGTTAAAGGACTGTTTCGGGGGGGGGGGGGGGGGGGGGGAAATAGAATGGGGGGGGGAGCAAGGGGAGTAGGGGAGGAAAATGTTGTAAAATCGATGACATTCCTTTTGTGGTGTTCCTCAAATGGCGTGTAACATGTGATATGGTATATTGTTTGATGTATTGCGAACAAATGTCATCAATAAAATAGTTATAAAAAAAAATTAGGATGAAGTAATGTGGTAGCCTGTTATTCCACAAATAAAAACAGAACAAAAAATGAAAAATAAAACAATACCTTTTTATTTGACTAATTTAATTTTTTTTTTCACTAACGTTCGGAAGCCAAAACTTCCTTCCTCAGGTCAGGAAAAATATACCATAACAGCAGCATACTGTCCTGATCTGAGGAAGGTTTTGGCCTCTGAAAGCTAACTGAAACATGTATTGTTAGTCCAAGAAAAATATAACCTTATTTTCCATGTTTTGTTTTATTTTTGTTAATTTGTAATGTGATTGAAATATGTTGGTATCTGACATGTATACCTGCTCTCTTTATATTCTGCACAATGGAGGGGGCTGTGTGGTTTTCTTTTTCTCTGGTGTTGCATTGTATGCAGCGTCTGGATGATTCAGTTTAATTTCAGGAGTTCTTAAAAATGTTAACAGTGTATTTT
Source organism: Microcaecilia unicolor (assembly GCF_901765095.1). Classification (NCBI taxonomy): domain Eukaryota; kingdom Metazoa; phylum Chordata; class Amphibia; order Gymnophiona; family Siphonopidae; genus Microcaecilia; species Microcaecilia unicolor. Next base: position 137,480,640 of record NC_044037.1, read on the forward strand.
TAAGAATATAGATTGAAGAAAATTTAATTGTAATACTTTATATTTGACTGTACACACTAGGTATATTGCTGTAATCTAACTTGAACTCTTTAAGGTATGGGTGTAATATAAGCATTTGTATTTTTGTCTATCTATTTCTATTTTTAATTTGTAATTACTTATTCTGTACTTAGTGAGGGGCTATCTGTGTTCTGCATCTGTAAAAAAGAGACCAGGTATTCTGTTAGCACTGAATGTATGTACATGATTGATTTATACTACTCCAGATTGTTTAGTTTTCCAATAGGTGTATTGATTTTCTAGTGCAAAGACAAGAGAAGGAGGTCCAAATCCTCATGAATGTGCAACAGCAAACCAAAGAAAAGTGAGGCAACAAACAACAAGGATTCCAAAGATGTAGTGTAGCACCTTAAATAATATCAACAAATCCAATTGCCTAATGTGTCAGACTCGACCCGGCCATATTTTGGCATGTGTGCCTGTGTCAGGAGTCGAAAGAACCTGTCACATCCAGCAATGTAGAAATGTGCTAAACATATGCAATCAAAGGTACATCAAGAGCTTAATGAAGCTTTTGTGGGAAAACCAGCATGCAAAGTGAAACATTGCGTTTAGCATGTTTTTTTGCCTCACTTTTCTTTTGTTTGATTTTCTAGTATCCACTGCAAAGTTTACGCTGTTGCGTTTTCTTAGGTAGGCCTTCTTGTGACTTCTGGAAGTTCGTGCTACTATGGCATGGTAGAATTGCTCTATAGGTCCTAAGTGACATTTGTAGAGTTTTGTGTTTCTTCAAAATATGTGCAATACTGGATTTTAGCTCAAGGCAAGTTACATTCAGGTACAGTAGTTATTTCCCTGTCCCTGGAGGGCTTACAATCTAAGTCTGTACCTGAAGCAGTGGAAGGTTAAGTGACTTGTCCAAGATATTAAGGAGTAGTAGTGGATTCCCTGGTTCTCAGTCTGCTGCTTTAACTATTAGCTACAGCTAATACAGATAAAAGCAAAGTTACTTACCTGTATCAGGTGTTCTCTGAGGACAGCCAGACGGGTATCCTTACATCTGGTGACATCCCAATGGAGTCCGGTGTGGGACGCTACCCAGTGCTATGTAACTAAGAGGCTTTTGGCAGCGGTCCCACTGCCCATGTGCGAGAGCCTTCCCATCCGAAGTGCGAGCACAAGACCCTCAGCAACATCTACATAGTAACATAGTAGATGATGGCAGAAAAAGACCTGCACGGTCCATCCAGTCTGCCCAACAAGATAAACTCATATGTGCCATTTTTGTGTATACCTTACCTTGATTTGTACCTGTCTTTTTCAGGGCACAGACCGTATAAGTCTGCCCAGCACTATCCCTGCCCCCCCAACTACCCGCCCTGCCTCCCACCACCGGCTCTGGCACAGACCGTGTAAGTCTGCCCAGCACTATCCCCGCCTCCCAACCACCAGCCCCGCCTCCCACCACCGGCTCTGGCACAGACCGTGTAAGTCTGCCCAGCACTATCCCCACCTCCCAACCACAGCCCTGCCTCCCGTCACCGGCTAAGATTCTGGGGATCCCTTCCTTCTGAGCAGGATTCCTTTATGTTTATCCCACGCATGTTTGAATTCTGTTACCGTTTTCCTCGCCACCACCTCTCGCGGGAGGGCATTCCAAGCATCCACCACTCTCTGTGAAAAAATACTTCCTGACATTCTTCTTGAGTCTGCCCCCCTTCAATCTCATTTCATGTCTTCTAGTTCTACCGCCTTCCCATCTCCGGAAAAGGTTAGTTTGCGGATTAATACCTTTCAAATATTTGAACGTCTGTATCATATCAGTTGGAAAAGAATTCAACTCTTAGGGGAGGTGGGTGGTTGTATGGATACCTGTCCTGCTGTCCTCGGAGAACACCTACTACAGGTAAGTAATTTTGCTTTCTCCGAGGACAAGCAGGACAGTGGTATCCTTACATCTGGGAATCCCCAGCTACCAGGCTCAACAAAAGCAACAGTAGGAAGTCTCACAACAGCGAGTCTATTCTGAACCAATGAATCTCAAAACAAATTGAAAACCAATTGTGGAACTAATTAAAAAGGGCCCTAGGAGGGTGGAGCTGAATTCTAGCCACCAAACAAATTCTGCAGGACTGTCTGACAAAACTGACTGTCTTGCTTGAGGCAGTAATGAGATGTGAATATGTGAACTGAAGACAATGTTACAGCCTTGCAAATCTCCTCAATGAAGGCTGACCTTAAGTGGGCTACCGATGCAGCCATGGGTATAAAACCTAAGGCTCGCTTGGAGTCTAAAAGTATGTGGTGCACTTTCACCAGGATGTGCATGCGATTTTGGGAAGAATATTGGCAGAACGACTGACTGATTAAGATGGAACTTTGACACTACCTTATAAAGGAACTTAGGATGCTTGTGGAGCACTACTCTGTTATGATGAAATTTAGTATACTGCAGATCAGCTACTACGCTCTGAAGTTAACTTACTCTGTGAGCTGTAGTAACTGCCACCAAAACCAGGACCCTCCAGTTGCCAATTGTCTAGTGGCTCAAAAGGAGCTTTCATCAGCTGGGTGAGGATAACACTGAGATCCCAAAACACCGTGGGACGTTTGACTGGGGGCTTTGTCAACATCAAACCTTTCATAAAGTGAACAACTAGAGGCTGAACAGAGATAGGATTATCCTCCACACAAGTATGATAAGCACTAAATTGTAGAGAGGTGAATCCTTAGTTGGTTTTTAAAGTAGACTCAGTGCCCGATGCACAAAGCTCACTGTGCTTGCAACGTTTGCAGTAACTGGTCTAAAGCAAACGTTATTTAGCATCTAATGCACAAAGGGGTTCTGAGTGGCTTGTGTGCCGTAGCAGCTACCGATAATTAGTATTAAAATGAGCAGTCCATGCAATGCACAGACAGGAATGCCTACATTTAACATACAAAAACTTTCTGGCCGGTCTGGAGCTGTCGTTGCATGAAGGTGACGTCTCAGAGGAGCAGCCTGTCCTTCAACAGAGGGAAAAACAAAACAGATCATCAGTGTAGGAGAGCAAACAGCAGCTTCTGAAGGTTTTCATACCCTGAATTGGGGAAGCTCTCATGCCCAAATTCCCCAAGGATGAGTGTCTTCATTACCCAAACATGAGCACCAATCTCTCCAATGTAGTAAATAGATTTGTATCCAGAGGTCTTTTCCCCAGGATCCGCTCAAATGCTGGTGGAATTGCTAGAATGTAGGGAATTCCACAAGGAGCCCAATGAGAAACAAAAGCAAACAGCCAATTCCAAAGCACATAGGCAAGTGAGGGGAGGGGGGCCCTGAGGGAAAGCAAGTACAAGCCCAAAGCAACTAAGCCGCGTCGGGGGAGCAGTTACAGTTGACCAACAGTGCGAGGGAGTCACACTGTAAGCACCAGTGCACTCGGGTGAGAGGAGAGTTAACAGAAGAGAGGAGGTTAGTGAGAATGTGCAGAATATAGACGCTTACCGAGAGACTGTTCTGCACATGTGCTTGGCACTACAGAATTTCTGTGCATCTCATTTGCATGCCATTTCCTTTGAGCACCAGCTTTTTTGAAATTGGTAGGTTCATCTGTGGCTATAAACACTGCCAAGCGGAGACGATGCTGGTATTCCAAGACCTGCAATAGTGAAGTATGTTGGCAGCACCGTCTAAAAGCAAATGCAATAATGGAGTGCCCACAGCAACACAGGTCTGACTTCAATAGGTGGTGAAATGGGGATAGAGGAGGCACAGGAAGGTAGCAGGCAAAGTTTGTAGACCAAACACTGAATCTTCAAAGCATATCTATAAAGTGTGCCATGTACCCTTTCCAAAAGATGACCTTCGTTGCTTCCTCCCACAGTTGAAACAAGATAGGAGCAGGAGGACACAGGCTCAGCCACATCAGAGAAAGATGATTTCTGATGTTCGTTATAGCACAAAGTAGCAAAGACTGTAAAATGGAAACTTGGATAAGTATATATGCATCACAAAAAAAAAAAAATCAATGTAGGTGGGGGTAAGTATACCGATAATCTACACGTGTTTGTTTCTCAAATCACTAGCAGGTGGTAACGACCCAATCAATTACTGCTTTTATTTATGACAGGACACCAAGGCAACTGTTTTTATTTATGTATGGGGAGGAGGCGGCAAAGAATGAGATCTCAGTGTTCCAAGAGTGTGGTTGACAGATCTAAATGCAGTGAATAGAAGAGACTTCACAACATCCCTCATGACTCCCTTCTGGGGCTGCTGCTGCATCACACTCTCCCACTTCTCAGTCTTGGGGGTTGGGGTTTAAAAGAGTTAAGGTAGGTTTATTGATAAAGAAGACAATTATAGTTTAAAAAAAGCAAACAGTCTCTCTACCCTTTTCCCTATAGTTTTTCAAACTTAGCATACAGCAGGACCTAGGGCAAGATGTACTAAAAAATCGTTAAAGCCCTTCCCTTACCGATTCCCTTAGCGAATCGGTCATGAACGGGCATGCATCAAAGAAAGGGAATGCAAATGAGCTGCTCGTTGTAGCTTACTTGCATTCTCTATTCCCTCGGAAGCCAGTTGGCCGGTCGAGCATGCGCAGAGCAGCCAATAGGGCGATAGGATGCACAGTCAACCTTGTCCTTACCCGGTTTTGGGACAACCGCCAACCACGCCTCCATCATGGATTGGGGGAGCTTGGCCCCATCCCTCACAGCATTTATTACCATCACCAGGTACGGCGCCAGCTCCACCCCAAAGGTCTTGAAAAACTCGTTTGTGTATCCATCTAGGCCCGGGGACTTCCCATTCGGCAGAGTTTTAATGACCTGAAGCACTTCATCCACTCCCACCGGTGCCTCCAAGTCCCTCTTCTGCTGCTCAGACAGCACCGAAAGGCCTCTGTCTTTCAGATATTTGTCTATCTCCCCAGTCTGTACAGCAGCATCCTCCCTGTATAGCGATTCATAGTATTGGACAAATCGCTCCCGAATCTGCTTCGAGGTGTTCAACATGCACCCCGTATCATCCTTTATTCTCAGGATTTGCCTATCTGCCCTCATCTTTCGCAACTTGTTAGCCAACAACCTTCTCAGCTTGTTAATGCTTTCATAGTATACCTGCTTCAGACGTGCATGCACAAACCTCAGGCTCTCCTCATGCATCCCAGACATCTCCAACCTAACCTCTTGGAGCCTACGGTAATCGGCCACTGCGCCGGTGGCCCTATACCTAGACTCCAACGCCCCCAGTCTCTCCATGCAATTAGACAGACGCTCCTTTTGTACCCTGGCCCTTTGACTTGCCCACTTGATAAAGTGGCCCCTCGCTACTGCCTTGAAGGCATCCCACACTGTACCTACGGTGGGGCCTGAATCTACGTTAATGTCAAAATATTCCTTCAAAATTGGTACAAACCTAGCCACTATGTCTGGTTTCTCTCATCTCTTCCCTTAGGGATGAGATAATTGCCCAAACCGGTGCATGATCTGATATAGTGTTATGTCCTATAGAGGAGTCACCCCCCCCCCCCCCAAACAAAGATTTGTCCACAAACACATAATCCAGTCTTGAGTAGGAGGAATGCACCTGGGAGTAATATGTATAGTCCCTACCTCTCGGGTGCCCCTGTCTCCACACGTCGCATAATCCCAACCCTTCCACCAAGTGTTTCAAGGCCTGGGAGACTCTACTATCGCTTGTAGTAGGAGGAGTGGACCTGTCACGACTAGGCTGCATAGTCGCGTTGAAATCTCCTGCCACCAGCACCTTGCCTCTTGCAAATGCCTGTAACTCCCTCCGAAGGCGTTGGTAGAAGCGTTCTTGCCTCTCATTAGGGGCATAGACACAAGCCAGTGTGCATTCCTCCTGTTCCAGCATTACATGGACAAAAAGATAGCGCCCTTCTGCTTCCCGCTTCTCATGCAGTACCTGTACCTTAACATCTTTATGAAACATGATTGCTACTCCTCTTTTTTTAGCCCCCTTCATGTCTGATGCACAACATACCAACGGGTATTGCCTAGAGGTCAGGAGCCTTTCATGCTGTCTACGTAGGTGACTTTCTTGCAGAAAAACCACCTGTGGGTGCATCAGGCTTAATCCTCGCCCCAAAGCATGTCTTTTGTAGGGCGAGTTCAATCCTTTTTTGTTATAGGTTAGAAATGTAAGATCTGTCATCCTGACTATTCTTTGCGCAGTACAGTATAGCTAAGCTACATGGTCGAGTCCCTAAATCTCCCCCCTACCTTATGCCCTCCTCCCCACTACCTACACCCCCTACTACCCCCACCCCCCTCCCTACTACCCCATTTCTCCCCATTCCCCTCTCCCAAGACCTCTCCCCCCTCCCTTTGTGAACCACCCACAAACCAGTGTGATACCACACTACTTGGGAACATAGAAGAAGAAACCCCACTGGCCAAACAGGCAAATATTATGCAGTCTATCAATATACTAACAAGTGATGTACCCCCAACTCCCCCGCCCCGCACCCAACCTCCCATCTTCTTTTACCTTCACATCCCCCAACTGCTCACCACAAAGTCCAGCCCTTGTAAATTGTCCCTTCAGCTCTTTCCAGATGCAAGTCTCTCGTTGCTATGAACCTCACGCCACGAGGCCCAGCATCGACATTGCCAAACAATGCGTCATCTCCTCAGGTGTGGCACATTATTCTTCATTGTTTTCTCCACTCTTTTCCACCTCTGTATTCATGCTCTGTTGGAGGGTGCCATCGCTGTCGGGAGGGCCTCTGTCGGTGCTAAACCTGCTGCAAACAATTGCTTCCACGCCGACTCCACCTTCCTGCAACAAATCCTCTCACCTTGGATCTCGAAACAGATAGCAAACGGGAAGGCCCATCTATAGGATATCTTTTCTTTGATCAAGACCTCAATGACGGGTTTCAATGTAAACTGGGAGAGGTCTTGATAAATCGAGACACGTGCTCCATTGTATTCAAGCACTGGATTCTGGCGCGCTTTCTGCCATATCTGCTCCTTTATCCCGTAGGCTGTGAATCTGACCACTATATCACGCGGTCTATTGTCTGTGGGTTTCCCCAGCGCTCTTTGGGCTCTGTCGAGACCCATTGCTCCAGCTTCAAAATTGTCCCCCATAAGCTGTGTGCATATGGCACGCATCACCACTGGAACGTCTTCCAGGTCTCCGCTCTCTGGAACCCCCCGAAAACGGAGATTCTGTCTGCACCCTCTATTTTCAATACCATCCAAATGGTATTGTAATTCCTCCGCCTGCTCCGCCATTTTGGCCAGTTTCCTATCCACTGCCTCGTTCTTCTCTGTCTGCTCATCTGCTCTCTCTTCTAAGGCCTCAACCCTACCCCCAAGCTCACGGAGATCGCCGCTCAGCGCGTCCACATGTTCTAGGATCTCCTCCTTTGAAGCCAAGATCTCCGCTCGAATCGCTTCAAAGCATTTCTGCATCTCCGACGGGGTAGCGGTTGTGGAGGCGGGGTCCTCTCGCTCCTCTCTAAGGGTCGCAGAATCTGCTCCTGGGACGTTGCGCGGCTTGGGGGATGCGGGCTGTGACAGGCCTTTCGTCAGCTGGCGCGTGGACTGCCGTTCGTTGTCCCGTAGTGTTCCGCTACTTTTTTTACTCATTTCTGTGAGGGACTTCGAGATCTTCTATTCAGCTGCCTTTTTACTCGAAAGGAAAGGCTAAAGACTGCAGTTAGCGCTGATTTCAGGTGGGGAAGTGCGGAGCTAGTAAATCAGGCGGCCAATCAGCCTCGTGACGTCACTTCCTCCCCCGTCAAAAACACCTTTTGAAAGTCCAGATACACAATATCAACTGGCTCGCCTTTATCCACGTTTGTTCACCCCTTCAAAGAAATTGATTGGTGAGGCAAGATTTCCCTTCACTGAATCCACCATGTTGGCTTTGTCTCATTAATTCATGCTTTTGAATATGCTCTGTAATTTTGTTCTTTATAATAGTCTCTACCATTTTTCCCCGGCACCAACGTCAGGCTCACTGGTCTTTAATTTCCCGGATCCACTCTGGAACCATTTTTTAAATACTGGACCTACATGGGCTACTCACCAATCTTCCAGTACCACACTCTATTTTAAAGATAAATTACATATTACTAACAATAGTTCCGCCAATTCATTTTTCAATTCTATGAGCACTCTGGGATGAATACCATCTGGTCCAGGAGATTTGCTATTCTTCAGTTTGTCAAATTACCTCATTATAAACCTCCAGGTTTATATAGATTTCATTCAGTTTCTCCGACTCGTCAGCTTCAAATACTATTTCTGGCACTGGTATCTCTCCCAAATCTTCCTCAGTGAAAACCGAAGCAAAGAATTCATGTAATCTCTCCGCTATGGCTTTGTCTTTTCTGATCGCCCCTTTTACCTCTCGGTCATCTAGCGGTCCAACCGATTCTTTTGCTGGCTTCTTGCTTTTTATGTACCTAAAAAAATTTTTTACTATGTGTTTTTGCCTCCAACGCAATCTTTTTTTCAAAGTCCCTCTTTGCCTTCCTTATCAGCGCTTTGCATTTGACTTGACATTCCTTATGCTGTTTCTTATTCATTTCACTCGGTTCCTTCTTCCATTTTCTGAAGGATTTTCTTTTAGCTCTAACAGCTTCCTTCACCTCACTTTTTAACCATGCCAGCTGTCATTTGGTCTTCTTCCCGCCTTTTTTAATACGTGGAATATATTTGGCCTGGGCTTCCAGGATGGTATTTTTGAACAGCATCCACGCCTGATGTAAATTTTTGACCCTCGCAGCCGCTCCTCTTTTTTTCACTGTTCTTCTCATTTTGTCATAGTCTCCTTTTTGAAAATTAAACACGAACGTATTGGATTTCCTGATTATACTTACTCCAAAGCTAATATCAAATCTGATCATATTATGATCAGTCATAAAGCGGCCCAATCACCATTATGTCCTGCACCACATCATGCGCTCCACTAAGGACTAGGTCTAGAATTTTTCCTTCTCTTGACGTCTCCCTGCACCAGTTGCTCCATAAAGCAATCCTTGATTTCGTCAAAAAATTTTACCTCCCTAGCATGCCCCAATGTTACATTTACCTAGTCAATATTGGGGTAATTGTAGTACCCTATAGTGGCATTCCCTAAGTTCAGCCTGGTGAACCACCCGCAGAATAGAGTAAAATATCTGGAGAGTAATAGCACAGCGAAGGGGGTATCCAAGATCCTTTGACCACGAAACCTACAAACCCCGTGAGGTAAGTAGGTTTATGAAACCACAAAATTGACACTTCACCTGCTGCATCATCCTGAAAAAAAATTCACGGAGCTTAGATGCAAATCTGGGAGTCATACGTTCAACAAGCAGACTACAAAAATATCTCATTACCTTAAGGTAGCTAAAGTAATCCACCCCCAGGGATTGAAAATTTCTGTTGAAAGTCTGCAAAAGACAACAAAGATCCATTCACCTGTAGCAGGTGTTCCACGAACAAAAGTCCCCGTGAATTCCAGCAATAGAATATTACATTGTCCATACCAGGCAGGAACGCCACAATCCCAACCAGCAGGAGTAACACACTACTAAGTAGGTAACTGGTCCCAAGGTCTTTCCATAAGTGCCAAAGAGGACATAACAGAATGCTATTACAGATTTGAGATGGCAACTTCCCATATGGTCAATTCAACAATGCTACAACAAAAATAAGCGGAAGATATCCAGAAGGACCAGACTGAAGCCACAAATATTGAAACCAAGATGATTTATTACGACCCAACACGGTCCGTGTTTCGGCCAACAAGGCCTTCCTCAGGGGTCTAAAGTAAAAATACCACATGTATAATATCACATAATAAGAACAATAATATAAAAACAATATAAAAACATAAAGAATGTACATGTTATATTTAATGTATATAATATAGTAATGGTGGCTTTAAAATGACATTTAACATCTAAAATACACATGTATGAGATCGCAAGTAAATTATAACAGTGGATTATGTAATGTATATGTGATGATATTCAAACAAAGTATGTAATATAGAAGGGACACATAAGAATAGTAATCTTATGATGGCCGTACATGATATGTTGAGCAATAAAATATATTTCGAACAATAAAATATATTTCAAAATATAAAGAATGACTGAAGATCCATATAGAGATACAAACAACATAATAGCAAGTCCAAATTGATATCAAGGTAAACATAAACATATGTGAAGACCAACTTTTACATAAGTGTTATTTAATATTTATCATACCTTCAGACTGGTTTGTGCTAGTATTCCTCCAAAAAGGATCTCACATAGAGTGAGATGATCTGGTCGAAAATACAAAAATATAAATAATATGAATGAAGTTGAATAAGTAATTTAAAAAATAAAAAATAATCTTAAAACTGTATATAAAGGCTGTTTATATAAATATTCGGTATCAATTGAAATGTAATTAAAAATGGAAAAGGAATGAAATAAAATGAAATAAAATATGTATATGATTTGAAAGTGTTCTCGGATGCAGTAAGAGTCATGATGCTGATGCTGTTTAAATAACAGTTAACTAGCCAGTGCCGAAAGAAGCATTAATGTCTACTCGAAAAAACTTGAAATACAAGCTCCGAGTTTAATTAGGGTGAACTATATATTTGAGGGACAAAAACTCTAAAAGCAGAGACTTACCGCTGATGCTATCGAAACGGGCTTGTAAGTGCTACCTACATAGACTTGCTGATTTGCTGAAAACCGGCAGTAGTGAATCAGCTGTTATTTATAGTAAATGTGCTGACGTCGTTTAGTGATGTAGATCGCATATGGTAGCCTATAATGGCTTAGAGTCTCGATATTCGAAAGAAAATACAATGACGCTTCAAACTGCCTCAGTCAATTAGTGACGTGTGCAGGATAATACAGGTTGAAGGCTTTAATATAAAAAAGTCCTTATATAAAAGAGTCCTTATATAAAAAACTAAGCACTTTATTGGAAGTGTATAGCCAAATGTTCAGTTAAAGGGTCTGATGGAACTAAGCGAATCTATGTAATATTTAATATAGCCCGTATAGTTTAATATACAAAAGTTTAAAATCGGGCTAGAGTGGAAAATGTAAATTTACGAATATATGTCTCTAAAACCTAAATAGTAAATAAATGCTGTCAACTTGTACATACAGCATTATGCTATTTATAAAAGTAAAATGTATATGTGATTTGAAAGTATTCTCGGAAGCAGTAAAAGTGATGGCGCTGATTCTATTTAAATGACACTTAACTTAGCCAGTGCCGAAAGGCACCGTTATTTAATAGATGATATACAATATATATACCGGCTGATATTAGCATTAATGTCTACTCGAAAAAACTTGAAATCCAAGCTCCGAGTTTAATTAGAGTAAACTATATATTTAAGAGGCAGAAACTCTGAAAGTAGAGACTTACCGCTGATGCTATCGAAACGGGCTTGTAAGTGCTATCTAAATAGACTTGCTGATGTGCTGAAAAACCGGCAGTAGTGAATCAGCTGTTATTTATAGTGAATGTGCTGACGTCGTTTAGTGATGTAGATCGCGTATGGTAGCCTATAATGGCTTAGAGTCTCGATATTCAAAAAAAATACAGTGACGCTTCAAACTGCCTTAGGTTGAAGGCCTTATATAAAAAAAGTCGTTATATAAAAAAGAATCCTTTTATAAAAACTAAGAACTTTATTGGAAATGTATAGCCAAATGTTGAGTGCCAAAGAGGACATAACAGAATGCTATTACAGATTTGAGATGGCAACTTCCCATATGGTCAATTCAACAATGCCACAGGATGCCATGGTCTAAAAAATTCCACTTCAAACCTGTCATCAGTAAGTATAGAAGACTCCCATACCTTATATTCCTACGCGCACTCTCAGTTCTTCATCCTTTAACCTACTTGCACTTCCTTCACCACAGGATCTCTCCTTAAATTTAAGTCTCTTCTCAAGACTCATCTGTTCACCAAGGCCTTTACCTCTCCTGCTTCCTAAACTGACCTTTCCTTCTCCCTTTTTCTCTCTCTCTCTGCTGTTTACCTCTCAAGTTTCTCTTGTACTGTTTACTTCTTATATTTTATTGTGAACAGCATAGCTGCCCTCACTGGCCACCTTGCGGTATGGGTTTTTAATTTTCTCAGGAGTTTCTCATGAGGGACTTTATCAAATGTTATCTGAAAATCTAGATAAACTAAATCAACCAGCTCACCTTTATCCACGTTTATTCACACATTCAAAAGAAATGAAGCAAATTGGCTAAATCCATGTTGACGCTGTCCAATTAAACCATGCTTGTCCGTTTTAAGTGATTTTATTCTTTATGAGTTTCCACTATTTTGTCTGGCACAGACATCAAGCTTACCAGTCTGTATTTTCCCAGATCACCTCGGATCCCTTTTTAAAAACAGGCATTCATATAGCAGCTCCCCTTCTGGATCTATCTAGGTACCAGAATCATGTCTTGAGTAGTCCAAAAGATGTGCGCAATGATGGCCCTGGTTTGGTAGCATCTTCTACCTCATCACTGGGTCTGACAACAGGCATCGTCAGCCACCAACTCTGTGGCCCCGATCACCTGTGTGAGATAGGGAGAGCAAACAACACTGAACAACTCTGGCAGATGGACCGCTGGAGTTCTGATGGCATCTGTTTTTGTGTTAATATGTGCAGGTCTTACCTAGGAGCCAGCTGCCAGTTATCTCTTCACTCTTGGAATGCTCATCCTTGAGTGTGCCAGGAAGTATGAGCCATGGCAGGATCCAGGAAAGTGTGGAAAGGCATCAATGATCTCCCCCTGTACACTGCATACTACTTGAATACCAGAAGTGTGGAAGGCCTTTCTGTTATGGTAGATAGGTTCTCTCCCTTTTAGTGGAAGAAGGCTACTTCATAGAACTGGGTTATTGTGTGTTTTCTCTGCTGCTGGGTGTATCCATAATTCACAAAATACACCAGACACTCTTCTTTCCTTATTCTGACGTATAATACCATATATGCCTCCATAAATGCTTCGATCATCACAACAATCCCTCCTTACAGAGCCCTTCTTTCACCAAATCTGCTTTGATTCAGGGGCAGATGCATCAACCAAAACGTAAAAAAATCTAAATCGTTAAAGTCCCTAACAATTTTAAAATAACGAAAAATGCACCAAAAAAAAAAGTCACACATGCTGAGATCGGTATTGAAACGTACATTGTATCAAAGAATCACAATACACATCGTTAATCGGCCCCCAAATCATGCGCAGAGCAGCCAAGCGTTATGTTAGCTGCTCTGCGCATGCCACAAACAGTCAAAACACAGTCAAATCACAAGCACATGGCTCCCAAATCAAAATAAAAAAAGGATCGGGAGGGGGCAAGGGCGCTCATCAGGAGCGTCCTGTACGCACGGCCTTGCCCCCCCCCCCCCCCCCCCCCGCTGCTCCCCACTTTCCGCCGCTCCGCCCACCCCGAAAAAGCAAAATTCAAGCAGCCCTGCTCCCCACTTTCCGCCGCTCCCCCCACCCCGAAAAAGCAAAATTCGAGCAGCCCCTGCCCCCCTCCCTTCCTCACTACTCTCTCACCTCAGCTCCGCCTCCCGACATCCTCCGTCCTGTGCCCCGCCCCCGCCATTCCCCTCCTCCATCGGGCCCCCCTCCCTCTTACCGGGCCCGTGCAGCGCCTCTCTCCTCTGTCCGAAGGCGCTGCACGGGCAAGAAGAAAGCCTGATGCCTGCCTTCGCCCAGCTTCTATGGCGCGTCTTTCTCCTGCTGGGCCTGCCCCTGTCTGACGTCGGTAACCTACGTAGGTTACTGACGTCAGACAGGGGCGGGCCCAGCAGGAGAAAGACGCGCCATCGAAGCTGGGCAAAGGCAGCCATCAGCTTTCTTCTTGCCCGTGCAGCGCCATCGGACAGAGGCGCTGCACAGGCCCGGTAAGAGGGAGGGGGGCCCGATGGAGGAGGGGAATGGCGGCGACGACCCCCAAAAGGGGGCGGGGCACAGGACGGAGGATGTCGGGAGGCGGAGCTGAGGTGAGAGAGTAGTGAGGAAGGGAGGGGGGGGCAGGGGCTGCTCGAATTTTGCTTTTTCGGGGTGGGGGGAGCGGCGGAAAGTGGGGAGCAGCGGGGGGGGGGCAAGGCCGTCCGTACAGGACGCTCCTGATGAGCGCCCTTGCCCCCTCCCGATCCTTTTTTTATTTTTATTTATTTATGTTTTTCTGACGTCCTTTGGACCAATCACAGCGCTTTTAGCTCTGCTAATGCGCTGGGATTGGCTCAAAGTTTGTTTATTTTTTCAATTAATGATTTTTCCTGGCACAGAGCTGTCCTAACGAGAGGTCCAAACCTCTCGTTAGATTTCCTCGCTTTTTCCTGCGTAAAGGCAATCGTAAAAGGTTAGTGCATGTCGTTTCAATGGGGTTTTCACACTAATTGCTCATCTCCATTCCGTTTTCGTTAGCTGCTACCATCGTCGGAAAATGGGCTTTAGTGCATCCAACGAGTAGAAAATTCTTCGTTAAAGGCTCATTTAACAAGCAAAAACGTTTAGTGCATCTGGGCCTCAATTCGCTCAATTTGTTTTCCATGTAGCCCCATCTCTATGGAGTAATCTCCCTTTTTCTCTCAGAATAGAAGCTCTGCTTTCTAGGTTCAAATTTGACATAAAAACGTATTGTTTAACCTGAGGTTTATTATTTATTTGTTACATTTGTATCCCACATTTCCCCACTTATTTGTAGACTCAATGTGGCTTACATAGTACCGGAGAGTTTGCAGACTCCGGTGTGAACAAATACAATGTGATGTTGTGGTAAGATAAAGTTCATGTGGCGTAACCACATTAGGGCATCGTATCACAGAAGATTTGTGTTATGTCCATTACGTTTTTTAGTTTTGTTGTGTTGCAGGGATTAGGCATTTATGTTGGGTCGGTGGGGTATGCCTTTTTAAACAGGTTAGTTTTTAGTGATTTCCGGAAGTTTAGGTGGTCATACGTAGATTTCAAGGTTTTTGGTAATGCGTTCCACAGTTGTGTACTTATGTAGGAAAAACTGGATGCGTAGGTTGATTTGTATTTGAGTCCTTTGCAGCTTGGGTAGTGCAGATTTAAGTACATTCATGTTGATTCGGATGTGTTTCTAGTTGGTAGGTCGATCATGTATCCCGGGGCTTCACCATAGATGATTTTGTGCACCAGGGTACGGATTTTGAAAGTAATGCATTCTTTGAGCGGGAGACAATGTAGTTTTTCACGAAGGAGTTATGAGCTTTCAAATCACGTTTTTCCGAAGATAAGCCTAGCTGCCGTGTTTTGAGCTGTCTGAAGTTTCTTTAAGGTTTGTTCTTTACAACCCGCATAAATTCCATTGCAGTAATCTGCATGGCTTAGTACCATTGATTGTACCAGGTTGTGAAATGTTTCCCTCGGGAAGAATTGCTTCACACGTTTGAGTTTCCACATTGAGTGGAACATTTTCTTTGTAATGGATGTCATTGTAACGCCAAGTATTTTCAGGCTGTCTGAGATAGGGAGGGTGTAGTCTGGGGTGTTGATGACTGTGGGGTTGTCTGCGCTGTGTTGGGATGTGAGGATGAGACAGTGTGTTTTTTCCTTGTTGAGTTTTAGTTGACATGCATTAGCCCAAGAGTCCATGATGTTCAAGCTTAGCTTGATTTTGTTTGCGATTTGTCAGGTTAGATTTGTAAGGAATGTATACTGTGACACTGTGTGCATAGATAAAAGGGTTTAAGCCTTGGTTGGATAAGGATTTGGCTAGTGGGGGTCATCATTAGGTTGAAGAGGATCGGTGACAGCGGTGAACCTTGTGATACTCCACAGTCTACTTTCCACGGTGATGATATGATTTTATATGATATGTTCTTGTGGTTAGGAAACCTTTCATCCAGCTAAGTATGTTTCCACCAATCCCGAACTTATCTAGTAATCTTATTAATATATTGTGGTTTACCATGTCGAATGCACTAGCCATGTCGAATTGGAGGAGGACGATGTTTTTGCCTATTGCTATTTCATGCTTGAGTTTGGCTAGAAGAGTGTTTTTGTACTGTTGGAGGGGGCAAAAACCTGACTGTGATTCGTGTAATTTTGAGGATTTGTTTATATAGTCTGTGAGTTGTTCGGCTACCATGCTTTCCATCAGTTTGACTAACAGCGGGATGGACGCTACTGGATGGTAGTTAATGATTTCATTTGCTTTTTTCTTTTTTAATTTTTTCTTTATTGAGTTTATATTACATTCAGTCATACAACTTAAATGTCAGGAAAAAGGAAACAAAAATAACCATTAGGTTGTTTAACAAAGGAAATAACTCAAAATATTTTTAGACCACAATTAAGGTAAAATTATGTATCATACCTGATAATTTTCTTTCCATTAATCATAGCTGATCAATCCATAGACTGGTGGGTTGTGTCCATCTACCAGCAGGTGGAGATAGAGAGCAATCCTTTTGCCTCCCTATATGTGGTCATATGCTGCCGGAAACTCCTCAGTATGTCGATATCAAAGCTCCATCCGCAGGACTCAGCACTTAGAGAATTACACCCACAAAGGGACACTCTGCCCAGCTCACCACCGCCGAAACGGGGGAGGGGAATTAACCCAGCTCATCCCCACACAAGTGGGGGAGGGGAATCCGTCCAGCTCATCCCCGCGGAGCGGGGCAGGGACACCACACCCGCTGATGCGGGGGGATCTGGCTTATCCTGCAACCGCAACCGCGGGAGGAGCTGACTGACCCTAACACCGCCGAAGCGGGAGAGGTACAAAGCTGCCCTACAGCCGCACGAAGCGGGAGGAAGCGCCGGCAGAATTTAGGTCTCAATCCAGCCCCGTAAAACGGAGAGGAGAGGAATGCATCAGCTCACTGTAACACAAAATAGTCTCAACTCCTGAAGAATCCAATTGAAAAAACTTGAACACGAAGTCCTCCTGAAGAGAAACTGAAGACTAAACTTGAACCTGAAATGCAACCAGAATAAAAACAGTACAGATATCTGGGAGGGGCTATGGATTGATCAGCTATGATTAATGGAAAGAAAATTATCAGGTATGATACATAATTTACCTTCCATATCATCATGCTGATCAATCCATAGACTGGTGGGATGTACCGAAGCAGTACTCACCCAGGGCGGGACATAGAAATCCCTGACCGCAACACTGAAGCTCCAAACCGGGCCTCCGCCCGAGCAGCCACAGTCAAGCGGTAATGCCTGGAGAAGGTATGAGCCGATGCCCAAGTTGCCGCCTTGCATATCTCTTCCAAGGAGACGGACCCAGCCTCCGCCATCGAGGCCGCCAGAGCTCTAGTGGAGTGAGCCTTCAGCCGGATAGGCGGCACCTTCCCCGCGGCCACATAAGCCGCTGCAATGGCTTCCTTGACCCATCTTGCCACTGTAGGCTTAGCAGCCTGCAGACCCTTACGAGGACCTGCAAAGAGGACAAACAGATGATCCGACTTCCGGAAATCATTGGTCACTTCCAAATATCTGATGATGACTTGTCTCACATCTAGATATTTGAGAGCAGAGTACTCCTCTGGGTAGTCCTCCCTACGAAAGGATGGGAGACAGAGCTGCTGATTCACATGGAAGTGAGAAACAATCTTGGGCAGGAAGGAAGGCACTGTGCGAACAGACACTCCTGCCTCAGTGAACTGCAGAAAAGGCTCTCGACATGATAGCGCCTGGAGCTCTGAAACTCTTCTGGCTGAAGTGATAGCCACCAAAAAGACTGCTTTCAGCGTCAGGTCTTTCAGAGATGCCCTCGACAAGGGTTCAAAAGGCGGCTTCTGCAAGGCTCTTAGCACCAGGTTGAGATTCCACGCAGGCACCACTGAGTGCAGAGGAGGGCGCAGGTGATTAATTCCCTTGAGAAAACGCACCACATCTGGCTGCGAAGCCAGTGAAGCACCCTTCAGGCGGCCCCTGAAGCAAGCCAGAGCCGCTACCTGGACTTTAAGGGAACTGAGCGACAGGCCTTTTCTCCAGACCTTCTTGCAGGAACGCCAACACTGAAGAAATTGGAGCAGTGAAGGGAGAAAGTGAGCCTGCTTCACAGCACGCTGCAAAGGTACGCCAAACCCTGGCGTAAGCAGTCGAAGTAGAGCGCTTCCTCGCTCTCAGCATAGTGGCGATGACCTTGTCTGAGAAGCCCTTCTTCCTCAGACGCCGCCGCTCAATAGCCAGGCCGTAAGACCAAAGGGGGAGGGATCCTCCATCACCACGGGACCCTGATGCAACAGGCCCTGCTCCACTGGCAGTCGCAGAGGGTCGTCCACTGAGAGCCTGATCAAGTCCGCATACCAGGGACGTCTGGGCCAGTCCGGACCCACCAGGATTATCCGGCCCGGATGCTTTGCCACCCGGTCTAGTACCCTGCCCAACATGGGCCAGGGCGGGAACACATAGAGAAGCTCCTGTGTTGGCCACCGTTGGAGAAGAGCATCTACTCCCAGAGATCGAGGGTCCCGTCATCTGCTGAAAAAGCGCGGCACTTGGCAATTGGCCGATGACACCATCAGATCTAGGCTCTGCTGGTCCCAGCGCTTCGTGATTTCCAAGAACGCCTGAGCCGATAACTGCCACTCTCCGGGATCCAAGGTATGGCGACTGAGAAAGTCCGCCTTGACATTCATGACTCCGGCAATATGGGCCGCCGACAGCTGTTCCAGGTTCGCTTCTGCCCACTGGCATAGATTCATGGCCTCCTTGGCTAGAGGGGCGCTCTTGGTACCCCCCCTGGCGGTTGACATAGGCCACGGCATTGTCCGACAGGACCCGTACTGGCTTCAACGCCAGTACCGGGAGGAACTCCAAAAGTGCCAACCGAATGGCTCTGAGTTCCAGGAGGCTGATAGACCACTTTGCCTCTGCAGGAGACCAGAGCCCCTGCGCTGTCCTTCCCAAGCAGTGGGCTCCCCAGCCCGTCAAAAAGGCGTCCGTCGTGACGACAATCCACTCCGGGGTCACAAAAGGCATTCCTGCAGACAACTTGTCTGTCCTCAGCTACCAGCTCAGCGCCTTGCGCACTGCTGGGTCCAAGGGAAGGCGCACAGCATAATCCTCCGACAGTGGAGTCCAGCGCTGCAGCAGAGAGAGTTGTAGTGGTCTCATATGAGCACTGGCCCAGGGCACTACTTCCATCGTGGCCGTCATAGAGCCCAACAGCTGCACATAGTCCCAAGCCCGAAGAGGAGAGGCTACTAGGAACTGGTCCACCTGAGCCTGAAGCTTGACAATCCGATTGTCTGGCAGGAACACTCTGCCCACTTGGGTGTCGAATCGAACTCCCAGATACTCCAGGGACTGAGTCGGGCGCAGCTGGCTTTTCTCCCAGTTGATGATCTACCCCAGGGAGCTCAAAAAAGCAATCACCCGGTCCACAGCTTTGCCGCACTCTGCATAAGAGGGGGCTCGGATCAACCAGTCGTCCAGATAAGGATGGACTTGTACTCCTTCCTTTCGCAGGAAGGCCGCGATGACCAACATTACTTTGGAGAAGGTCCGCGGAGCAGTAGCCAACCCGAACGGGAGGGCTCTGAACTGGAAGTGTCGGCCCAGGACTGCAAAACGCAGAAAGCGTTGATGAGGAGGCCAGATGGGAATATGCAAGTACGCTTCCTTGATGCCCAAGGATGCCAGGAACTCCCCTGCCTTCACTGCCGCTATAACAGAGCGGAGAGTCTCCATGCGAAAGTGCCGAACTTTCAAGGCCCGATTGACCCCTTTGAGGTCGAGGATAGGCCGTACAGAACCTCCTTTCTTTGGTACCACAAAGTAAATGGAGTAACGTCCCTTGCCAAGCTGATTTTCTGGCACCGGAACGACCACACCCAGGCGGATCAGATTGTCCAAAGTCTGCTGCACTGCCACAGCTTTGACCGGAGACTTGCATAAGGGTCGGCAGAACTCTAGCTTGTAGCCGTCTCTGATGACTTCCAGCACCCAAGCGTCTGAAGTTACCCTGGTCCACTTGCCCAGAAACAAGAACAGGCATCCTCCAATCTGCACTGGGCCATGGACCAGGGCCCCGTCATTGGGTACGAGACCCTGGGGGAGGACCGGAGGGCGCATCTCCGGGACGGCGGTCTCTGCGAAAGGAATGCTGCTTGGGGGAGAAGTTCCTTTTGAAGGAAGAGGGGGCAGAGGAGCCCGATTTGCCTGGGCGGTACCGACGGGCTTCCTGAAACCGTCCTCTGGAGTTACCGGGGCGAGCACTGGCCCGAGCCCTGATCTCTGGTAACCTCTTGCCCTTAGACGTGCCGAGATCGGTCACAATTTTGTCCAGCTCGACCCCAAAGAGCAGCTTGCCTTTAAAAGGCAACTTAGCCAGGCGGGACTTAGAGGCGTGGTCAGCAGACCAATGCTTCAGCCAAAGCCACCGCCGCGCAGAAACTGTCTGAGCCATACCTTTAGCCCAGGCTCTCAAGACATCATACAGCAAGTCTGCCAAATAAGCCAAGCCCGATTCCAGGGCCGGCCAATCAGCCCTCAAGGAAGGATCCGAGGGGGAAGCCCGCTGCACAATCGTCAGGCATGCACTGGCCACATAGGAGCCGCAAACTGAGGCCTGCAAACTTAAAGCAGCCGCCTCGAAGGACGACCTTAAGTCCACCTCCAATCTTCTGTCTTGGGCGTCCTTTAGGGCCGTGCCACCTTCCACCGGCAACACCGTTTTCTTAGTCAACGCAGTGATTAAAGAATCCACGGTAGGCCAAAGAAAAGGCCTCCCGTTCACTTTCAGGCAGAGGATAGAGGCGGGACATAGCCCTAGCCACTTTGAGGCTCGCTTCCGGGACATCCCATTGAGCCAAAATCAAGGTGTGCATGGCATCATGCACGTGGAAGGTTCTAGGCGGGCGCTTTGTCCCCAGCATAATGGCGGAGCCAACAGGGGCTGAGGGAGAGACGTCCTCCGGAGAGCAAATCTTCAAAATGCTCATGGCCTGCACTAACAGGTTGGGCAAGTCCTCTGAGCGAAAGATCCGCGCTGCAGCGGGGTCATCCGCTCCATCCGAGCGGGAATCAGTCTCCTCCCAAAGGACCGTTGCGAGAACTCAGATACGCTGCCCTCATCTACATCCGAGGAGACAGAGTCCTCTAAGGCCTGGAAATCCACCCGAGGGCGTTTACTTCCGGGGGCCTCAACCCCTTTATCGGACAAGGGAACAGGGGCAGCGTTTTGCATAAGGAAGGCCTGATGCAGCAGCAAAATGAACTCGGGGGAGAAACCCCCCAGACTGTGCACTTCAGCAGCCTGGGCCACAGCCCTAGATGCACCCTCAACCGGCGCTCGCAAGAGCGGGGGAGAAACATGCTGCACATCCAAAATGGCGTCCGGCGCGACACTCCGCGAAGGAGCCGCGCGGGAAGAACGGCGCTTAACTTTGGCCGCTTTTTTGCCGTCGCCAAATCAAGGGCGGCCATAGCATTAACGTCTCCCACCTCAAGGGCGGCCCAAGAAGAAGCCGTCCGAGCAGAGTGGCCGGCCAAGATGGCGGAGGCGAGCAGCTGGGGATGGGCGTTTATGACGGAAAAAACCGCAGCACCGGAGGAAGAACCGGGACACTGCCCGGCCTCCAAACTGACACCCAAAAGGGCAAATCAGACTTTAAGATCCCCGCATCCCCACTAGAAGCGCACACGCGGTCCGGGGAGCGATTCTTTGTGCCCTCGCCCTCCGACGCCATAGGCCACGTGGAGACCGATCGGGGAACCCCCTGCCCGCTACAAAAAGGTAAAAATTACCTGCTTCTCGCTCCGAGCTGTAACGAACTGGTGTCCCAGTGAGTAGCTGCAATGAACGTTGAAATAAACGCCCTTAAGGACGTCCAAAATTTATTTTTTTTTTTTAACGGAGCCAGCGGGAGGGGGGAGAAAAGGAGGGACCTGGCACCACCAGGTTTGCACTTGCTCAAGAAGAGCCCTCAACCCCAGGTACTCAACAAAACCTAAAAATTAGGCTTGGAGACCTAGCCAGAGCTGCTGCTGTGTGTGACCACCACCTGCTGAGATAGAGAACATACTGAGGAGTTTCCGGCAGCACATGACCACATATAGGGAGGCAAAAGGATTGCTCTCTATCTCCACCTGCTGGTAGATGGACACAACCCACCAGTCTATGGATTGATCAGCATGATGATATGGAATCGCTGATATTCAGCTGTGAGTAGTGCGCATGTTGCTGCTCTTAGACTAAAAATGTATTTCCATGTTCTTTAAAACTTATTCCTTGTGTCTTGCCACAATATGCACACTACTCACAGCTGAATATCAGCGATTAACTCTATTGAACTTTCAGGTTTGATCTCCTCTATTTTCTCTAGCGCTAATAAAGACTTTCATTTTTTGAGGTTCAAGAAACATATAAGTCACTGATTCCAAAGATACTATGTATCGACATAGAAATTTTAACACAAATACAGCTCCTAGAGCTACTGCCCTAGGCCTAAGACTCAAATTCTCTTCTCCGCATTTGAGTATCTTTATTCAAATCTGGATATATACGAACTTGTTCCCCTAGAAACTTTTCATTTAAATGTTTAAAGTATAATTTGAAAATATTATTTCTATCCAACTCTATCGCAAATGAGACCAAAAGAGTCGTTCTCTCTGTTACATTGTCCAGTGAGTTCTCCAAAAAGTCTGTTAAATTATCTACTGGATTCTGAGCAGCCGAGGAGGTCGATTTTTTAATCCCAGTTAAATACTGAGTTTTATTAATAGGTGGAAGACCCTCTATTGGAATTTTTAATATTTCCTGGAAATATCTACATAGCATATCAATTGGTGTGATCAAAGGGGCTTTAGGGAAATTAATAAATCGTAAATTATTCTTCCTCCCCTGATTGTCCAAAAATTCCAATTTTCTCCTCAATATGTCTATCTTTAGAGACTTCTCCTGCAAACACCTGCAACGTAGAGAGTTCAGCTCTTAAAGTTCCAACTTGATTCCCTTGATCTTGAACTTTATCCTCTAACTTCTGCTGAACTTGTCTGTAATGTCTTTTCTAAAAGAGTTGGTTACCTTTGTTAATAGGGAGTTCATCCCCTGAATTGCGTCCCATAGAGAGTCCAAAGTAACCACAGCCGGTCTCACCATCTCCGTTACACCTACGGTTGTAGCTCCCGAGAGCGTGGGGGTCGAGGTCGCATTGACCCTGCAGTTTCCAGCTGTTCCCACTATCGGGGCCAAAATCGCCGAGGTTCCTCCTTGGAGTGCTTCGTTACTCTCCACTTCAGGAATTGAACTGGGCGATCATACCTCGGAGATGAAACTACTTCCGGGTCGCGGAGGGGCTGCATTTTCAAGCGGGCTCAGCGAGACTGCTCCATCGCTGTGAACCACTGAAACCTCCGTGGCTCGATTCGAAGTGGGCATTTGCATGACCCGTGGAAGAACGCCAACTTGGTCCAGAGTCAATTGCCGGTGAGCGAGAACAGTTCCAGGGGCTGAGGAGGACAGAACTCTGGGCTTCCCCTTCCTTTTCCCCATCTCCTGGGGTAGGGTTAGCTCACCAGCAGTTGAACACCTCGCAAAGTCAGGAGCTCACTCTCGCACGTCCGCTCTCATCCGCCATCTTGCCTCCCATTTGCTTTTTTCTTGGAGTCTTTTGGTATCAGGGTGAGTAGGGTGTTGCCATTTTGCATGGGGAAGAGACCTTGCTGAAGTATGTAATTTAGGTGGGATGCGAGGTCTGCTATGAAGCGGTCAGGAGCGGATTTTATTAGGTAGTTGGGACAGGTATCTAGTTTGCAGTGTATGTCGGAGAACCTGTTGATCGCCTGTGTAACTGTATTGACGGTAAGTTGGGTCAAGTTTAACCAGGTTCGGTCTGCCGGGTATTTTCCAGTGGTTGGGTCCAGCTCATCAAGGAAGTTTTCGATGTCAGTGTTGTCATGAGGTAGCGTGTTGTGTAGGTTTACAATTTTTTCATTAAAATACTTGTCAAGTTTATCTGCAGACAGGATGTCTGTATGCCTATCTTTAGAGACTTCTCCTGCAAACACCTGCAACGTAGAGAGTTCAGCTCTTAAAGTTCCAACTTGATTCCCTTGATCTTGAACTTGGTAGTGACCAAGTTGGTGTCTAGTAGTTTGTTCACGAGTTGGTATAATTTCTTCATGACTTTGTAATCTGTCCCTATTTTAGTTTTATAGTATGATCTTTTGGTCTATCTTATTGCGAATTTATATTTTCTTTGTGATTGTTTCCATGTGTTGAGTGTGTGTTCGTTTTTTATTTTTCTCCATACTCATTCGAGTTTCCTGGATTGTGTTTTTAGCTTTTTCAGTTCATCGTTGAACCATGGTATTGAGTTGTGCTTTTGTGAGGTTCGTCTTCGTAAGGGTGCTATTTCATCTAATATGCATTTGCATCTTTTATCCCATTTCATGAGGAAGTGTATGGAGTCTGTTTGTGCTGTCCATTCATTGTTGTATATCAATTGCCAGAATGTTTTCGTGTCTACTTGACCTCTTGTGCTGTAGGATGTTTGGCCTTCATTCCAATTACCTGGAGGTCTGTAAAACAGGACACAATTCAAGTGGTCGTGTAGTGTTTTGTTGTGGATTCTAATTGAGGCAATTTCAAGTTGAGGTGTCATGAGCTCGGCAGCAGTTTCGGTGGTAAAGTGGGATTGATAGATTGGTGCTATGCCTTCACCTCTCTTTTCCTTTCTGGTCCAGTGTGTGATTTTGTATCCTAGAGGACATAGTTCTAGAATTATAGGGTCATTTTGGTCGTGGATCCAGGTTTCAGTGATGAAGAGTAAGTCAAGGTTTTCAGCCATGATCCAGCCTGTTAGTATTTCTGTTTGGTTTACAGCGGATCTGGCATTAATGTAGCCCACTTGGATTGTTTGGAATGGGTCTTCTGCGTTTGGCGTTGTGTTGATTTTTATTAGTTGTCGTTTCTTTGTTGAGGTGGTTTTGTTTGCACACTTCTTTGGATTTTGTGGTGTTTGTCTGCATGATGGTATTCTTCCTTTGTTTAAGTTGTTGCCAGTTTGATGAGATGTGGTGGATCCGATCAGTCTTTGATGATTGTATAGTATGCGTATACTGTTATTTTCTGCGAGAGGGGTGGTTAGTGTTAAATGGATCAGTGTAAAGGAGTAGATTATTAGGAGTAGTTTGAAGGTATTCAATTTGGTTTCTGTTCACTGTGGGCTACTAAAAGGCCGTGTTCTGATGCCTGGGTGCATGATAGGACTTTTGTTTTTTTGTGTAGTCTGGTATTCTGGTCTTGTGTTATTATTTCAGCTTGCCTTTCAGCAGTTTGGATCAGTATTGGGTCAGGTTTCAGTGATAAGTTAAGTAGAGGAGATGAGAGAGGGGAGAGTAGCTCTGAGACAGGGTTCTCCTTAATCTGTCTCTTAGCGACTAATAGCTTCTCGTCATCTATTCCCAGAGCCTAGAGTGTCTTCAGGGCTCTTTTTCCTGGCTTTGGCTGGAGTTAGAGGGGAGGGGGAATTTGAGTACTTTCATGGTAATTAGCAAGGAGGTGAGACACACGCAATACTGTGAACTCAGGTTTGAAGATTCCAATTTCAGAGCTCCTTCAAGGTAATTAGCAAGGAGGTGTCATACATGTGACACAAAGAACTCGCGTTGGAAGATTCCTTCTTACTCTGATGTCCTGTTTCAAAGTTTTTGATCAGATCAGCAAAGGCATTTTAAGCTAATTTCACTCTTTCATTCTTAAGCTTGTTTAAAGTGTTAAGATGTACTGATATGCCAATACAAAAAACAATTTCTCCTTCTGACCTCGCTTATAACAGCTATAATAGCTGCCACTGGTACGTGTTTTGCATCTGTTTTTTTTTCTGTGGGGATGGAGGGGTTCTTCCCATACAGGGATCTATACCTTTTTTCATTTTTCTCTTTATGACACTGTAGTTCCTTTCTAGTTTTTTTGATGTGATATAATGTAATATTTTATTTGTAAACCACCTAGATGGAATAACAAACCTGGAATGCAATATAATTAGTGGTGTGTATGAGAAGGGTGTGTGCAACTGTATAATACACCGTGAGATGGCTGACTGGTTGAGGCCTGCAGTGGCTACCAGGACAGTCTGGAAACTGCCAATGGCCAGAAAGGTTAGTTGAAAGGTGGACTAAGATGGACAGGCACAGGTTGACCCCTGTGAGTGGAAGTGCAGAGGATGGGGCTCCAACTGTTGTCAGTGATGCATTGAATAGCCGCCTTGCTGAAGCAGAAGTGCCCTATGCGCTTCTCCCCACTGGATCAGGCTCACATACTCTCTTAGCTCTCCAGTCAGCACCAACCCAAGCAGTCATAATTCCGCGAATTAGAAAAGAAAGACGAAAGTCCAAAAGACAGCCGGCCTGGTTGAAAAGTGAGGTGAAGGAAGCTATTAGGGCTAAAAGAAACGTCTTCAGAAAATGGAAGAAGGAACCGTCTGAAAATAACAAGCAGCAGCATAAGGAGTGTCAAAGCAAATGCAAGGTGCAGATAAAGAAGGCCAAGAGGGATTACGAAAAAAAGATAGCACTAGAGGCAAAAACACATAGTAAAATTTTTTTTCGGTATATTAAACGCAGGAAGCCGGCAAAAGAATTGGTTGGGCCGCTGGATGACCGAGGGGTAAAAGGGGCAATCAAGGAAGACAAAGACGTAGCGGAGAGACTGAATGAATTCTTTGCTTCGGTCTTCACCGAGGAAGACTTAGGTGGGATACCGGTGTCGGAAATGGTATTTCAAGCGGACGAGTCGGAGAAACTTACTGACTTCACGGTAAACCTGGAGGACGTAATGGGGCAGTTCAGCAAACTGAGGAGTAGCAAATCTCCTGGACCGGATGGTATTCATCCTAGAGTAGTGATAGAACTGAAAAATGAGCTTGCGGAGCTACTGCTAGTGATATGCAACTTATCCTTAAAATCGAGCGTGGTACTGGAAGATTGGAGGGTGGCCAATGTAACGCCCATTTTTAAAAAAGGCTCCAGGGGAGATCCGGGAAATTATAGACCGGTGAGTCTGACATCAGTGCCGGGGAAAATGGTTGAGGCTATTATTCAAAACAAAATTACAGAGCACATCTGAGGACATGGATTACTGAGACCGAGTCAGCACGGCTTTTGTGTGGGGAAATCTTGCCTTGACTTCAATTCTTTGAAGGAGTAAACAAACGTGGACAGAGGGGAGCCGGTTGATATTGTGTATCTGGATTTTCAAAAGGCGTTTGACAAGATACCTCATGAAAGGCTACAGAGGAAATTGGAGGGTCATGGGATAGGAGGAAATGTCCTATTGTGGATTAAAAACTGGTTGAAGGATAGGAAACGGAGAGTGGGGTTAAATGGGCAGTATTCACAATGGAGAAGGGTAGTTAGTGGGGTTCCTCAGGCGTCTGTGCTAGGACCGCTGCTTTTTAATATATTTATAAATGATTTAGAGATGGGAGTAACTAGTGAGGTAATTAAATTTGCTGATGACACAAAGTTATTCAAAGTCGTTAAATCGCGACAGGATTGTGAAAAATTACAAGAGGACCTTACGAGACTGGGAGACTAAATGGCAGATGATGTTTAATGTGAGCAAGTGCAAGGTAATGCATGTGGGAAATAAGAACCCGAATTACAGCTACGTCATGCAAGGTTCCACGTTAGGAGTTACGGACCAAGAAAGGGATCTGGGTGTCGTCGTCGATAACACACTGAAACCTTCTGCTCAGTGTGCTGCTGCAGCTAGGAAAGCGAATAGAATGTTGGGTATTATTAGGAAAGGTATGGAAAACAGGTGTGAGGATGTTATAATGCAGTTGTATCGCTCCATGGTGCAACCGCACCTTGAGTATTGTGTTCAATTCTGGTCGCCGCATCTCAAGAAAGATATAGTAGAATTGGAAAAGGTGCAGCGAAGGGCGACTAAAATGATAGTGGGAATGGGACGACTTCCCTATGAAGAAAGACTAAGGAGGCTAGGGCTATTCAGCTTGGAGAAGAGACGGCTGAGGGGAGACATGATAGAGGTATATAAAATAATGAGTGGAGTGGAACAGGTGGATGTGAAACGTCTGTTCACGCTTTCCAAAAATACTAGGACTAGGGGGCATGCGATCAAACTACAGTGTAGTAAATTTAAAACAAATCGGAGAAAATGTTTCTTCACCCAACGTGTAATTAAACTCTGGAATTCGTTGCCGGAGAAAGTGGTGAAGGCGGTTAGCTTAGCAGAGTTTAAAAAGGGGTTGGACGGTTTCCTAAAGGACAAGTCCATAAACCGCTACTAAACGGACTTGGAAAAATCCACAATTCCAGGAACAACATGTATAGAATGTTTATACATTTGGGAAGCTTGCCAGGTGCCCTTGGCCTGGATTGGCGGCTGTCGTGGACAGGATGCTGGGCTCGATGGACCCTTGGTCTTTTCCCAATATGGCATTACTTATGTACTTAAGATGCAGTGACAGTTATTCGTGCTTTACAGATGGTGCAAGTCCTGATCCTCTGTGTGTGCATTTTTCCTGCACAATGATGTGCTGTCTGGAATCAACCACAGGAACGGTGCATTATTTTATTTATTTGGTGCATTTGTACTCCACATTTTCCCACATAAGCAGGCGCAATGTGGCTTACATTAAGTCAAGAGTATCCAATTCAATATAGAGATAGCACAGAAACAGAATGTGACAGGAGGGGAAGGTACACAGGATGACACGGACAAAGGGCCAACAAATGGTAGAGGTTAAACAGAGGAGTAGCCAGAGGAATAAGCCTTGGCGAATAAGAAGATCTTTAAGGACTTCTTGAGCTCCTTAAGCTGTCGTGGCAGGACATTCCAGGATTTTGTGCTGATGAAGGGGAAGGACGAAGTATAAAGAGTCTTGTATTTTACATGCCTACAGGTAGGGTAATGAAGATAGAGGTAAGTCCTTGCAGAGCTCTGGGCATTCCTAGAGGGCAGATCAATTAGTGTAAGCATGTATTCAGGGGCTTCTCCATATATTATCTTGTGTGTAAGTGAACAGACTTTAAATGGTATACAGTCCTTGATAGGGAGCTAGTGTAGTTGAAGACAGAGCGGCTGAGCAGGAACAAAGTGTGATTTCCACAGGATAAGTCGCGGCCGTGTTTTGAGCCGTTTGAGAATATAGTCCCGGCAACCGGCATAGATCCGGCTGCAGTAGTCTATATGGGACAGGACCAGCCAGTGAACAAGTGTACGGAATAGCTCCTATGTTAAGAAATGCCGGATATGCTTCAGCCTCCACATTGCATAGAACATTCTTTTTGTGATGATTTTCACTTGATTGTCCAGACGTAAGTGGCTATCCAGCACAACTCCTAGGATTCTCAGGCTAGTGGAGATTAGAAGTTTGTAGTCCTTAATGGCGAGTGTTCTGTGGACAACTTTACAGTACTGGGACGAAAGGACAAGACATTGTGTTTTGTCTTTATTAAGCTTAAACAAAAACGCCTTAGCCCAGGAATCCATGATGGAAAAACTGGCGTCTATTTGACCAGAGATTTCGGCTAGTGTGGACCGGAAAGGGATGTAAATGGTCACATCGTTCGCATAAATGAATGGGTTAAGGCAGAGTTTTGATAGTGCTTTAGCCAGCGGTATCAGCATGACATTGAAAAGGAGAGGAGAAAGGGGTGAGCCCTGAGGTACCCCACAATATGCTTTCCATGGTGCAAAAATGTTAGAAGTAGCTTTGACTTGGTAGGTACGGGAGGATAGGAAACCCTTGATCCAGTTTAGCACGTTCCCAGTTATTCTGAATGTGTCCAGCAGGTACAGCAAAAGCTCATGATCCACCATGTCGAACGCGATGGACATGTCAAATTGGAGTAATAAGATTTGGTTCCCAGTGGATAATTCCTTGTTGAAATTAGAGAGGAGAGTAACTAGAACTATTTCAGTACTGTGCTGCGGACGGAATCCCGATTGAGAGCAATGCAAAATGTCGAAGTTCCATATGTAATCAGTGAGCTGAGTAGTGACCAAGCTTTCCATTGTTTTAATAAATAATGGGATTGAAGCTACTGGCCGATAATTTGAAATGACAGGCCCTCAAAATGCCCCCCCCCCCCCCCCCCCCCCCCCCCCTCTGTGCCTTCTACTCTTTTCAGTGTTTTGGCAGCATCTATGTTTTTTTCCCAGTGTTGTAAAATACTGCTTTAGGCAATTTTGATGTTGTGTGGCCATGAGCTAAAAACATATGCTTATTCATGCATTTACATAAATAAAAGGGATCCTTAGATATCAAAGCTCTGCCCATGCATCAAGGAAATAAGATTCCTTCAACTACAACTTTTGCATTACAACCTCCTCTCGTTACATTCAACCTTTTGAGTCATGTGATTTTTGTTGCCAGTTTCCTTAGCTACAAGAGACCTTATTCAAAAACCATCTTCCTATTCTATATTTATAGATAGGAACTTTATTTAATGTCCTACATATTTATCATAAAATATTGCCCAGAGGTTAACATTAATCATTAATTAGATACAGTAGGATTAGGGACTATCAATTTATGCTGAATGTTGAAAGAACTTCTGCAGCACTATACCATGTTGCCGTCTGCTTCATTTCAGTCTGTGCTCTCTATCCTCACTTTCCCCTGCTTGTTCCATGTAGGCTGTAGACGTTCCTTGCCTTCAGACACATGCAAAAATGTGGAGGGAACGTAGGTTTAAAAAAAAAAAAAAAAAAAGCCACTGATAATCATAATCTGTTTGAACTTGATTTGCATACACTGCCTCCAGTATATGCAAATCTCTTTCATGCATATTTACTGTGGATATCCTGAAAACCTGACTGGCAAAGGGTACTCCAGGACTGGACTTGGAAAACACTGCTCTATGCAGCCCAGCATCTTTCTGGCTAAGGCCACTGACCTGTCACATTATTTTGAGGCCTTTAAGAATCTCAGACACCATCATCCCAAGGTCCCTCTCCTGGTCTGTGCATATCAGCTTTTTGCCTCCTAGCACATACAGCTCCTTTGGAATTTTACTCCCCAAGTGCATCACACTGCATGTCTTCACATTAAATTTTAATTGTCAAACATTAGACCATTCTTCTAACACCTGCAAATCTCTTCTCATGTTTTCTAGTCCTTCTGGTGTGTTCACTTTGTTACAAATCTTTGTGTCACTTGCAAAAAAAAAAAAAAAGACAAACTTTTCCCTCTAACCAATCTACAATGCCACTCACAAACATACTGAGCAGACCTGGGTCCCAGTACAAAGTCCTGAGGCACCCCACTACTCACCTTTCTTTCCTTCAAGCAAATTCCATTTACCACCACCCTCTAACCAATCTACAATGCCACTCACAAACATACTGTAGTCTATCAGTCAACCAATTTCTAATCCAGTTCAGCACTTTGGAACCTAACTTCAGTCTAAGTTTATTGATGCGCCTTCTATGAGGAACTGTGTCAAAAGCTTTGCTGAAATCCAGGTAGACTACATCTAGCACATGTCCTTGATTCAATTATCTGGTCACCCAGTCAAAGGAATCAATCAGATTTCTTTGGCATGATTTTCCCTTAGTAATGCAATGCTGCCTCGGATATTGTAAACAGTTGGATTTGAGGTAGTTCACTATTCTTTCCTTCATCAGAGCCTTCATTATTTTTCCAACCACCAAAGTAAGGCTTACCGGGTTCATAATTTCAGACTTCTGTTACCATTTTTGTGAAGGACTACATTCGTTCTTCTCCAATCCCACAGAAACTCTCCCATCTCCAAAAGATTTATTAAATAAATGTATTAAATAAAACTATTGATGAAATAACTTTCGCAAATCTTTGAAGACTCATCTCTTCAACAAGGCCTATAAAGAGAACCCATAGCCCTACAAAAGTACCTCACCAACCCATCCAGTCATTAAAACCCACCTTCTATACTATCATGCCTAACACCTTCCTTCTCTCTTACCTACTTAACCATTGTACATTATTAATTGTATCTGATATCCTGGAATGACAATGTCATAACAAAACTCTGTAAGCCACATTGAGCCTGCAAATAGGTGGGAAAATGTGGGATACAAATGCAAAAAATAAATATTTATTTACTGCCTTTTTGAAGGAATTCATTCAAGTTGGTGTACAACAAGAACAAGTCAAACATAAGCAATAGACAATTACAGCAGTAAAAATATTCAAATAACAGTACAAGTATGGCATAGTATACTATATTACAATAAATCTTTGAGAGAACCCACCAGAACCTCACTGAGCTCTCTCAATATACTCGGATGGATCTTGTCTAATCCCATGGCTTTGTCCACTTTTAGATTTTGAAGTAAACACTGCTTCTGTGAATAAAGCGAATGATACATACCTGTAGCAGGTGTTCTCCGAGGACAGCAGACTGATTGTTCTCACGACTGGGTTGACGTCCACGGCAGCCCCTCGAATCCGGAAGAAAAATCTTGCGGGAGGTCCTGCAAGCAGGGTATGCCCACTGCGCATGCGCGGCCGTCTTCCCGCCCGTGCGCGACCGCTCCCGCTCAGTTAAATGACAAGCAAAGAAATGAGGAAAAAACGCAACTCCAAAGGGGAGGAGGCAGGGTAGATGAGAACAATCAGCCTGCTACAGGTATGTATCATTTGCTTTCTCCGAGGACAAGCAGGCTGCTTGCTCTCACGACTGGGGTATCCCTAGCTCCCAGGCTCACTCAAAACAACAGGGTCCTCGCAAAGGCGAGGACATAACAGAAATTGACCTATGAAGAACAACTAACTGGGAGTGCAGCCTGGAACAGAATAAAACCGGGCCCAGGAGGGTGGAGTTGGATTCTGCAGCACCGACTGCCCGGACCGACTGTCGCGTCGACTGTCCTGCTGGAGGCAGTAATGCGATGTGAATGTGTGGACAGATGACCACGTAGCAGCCTTGCAAATCTCTTCAATAGTGGCTGACTTCAAGTGGGCCACTGACGCTGCCATGGCTCTAACACTATGAGCCGTGACATGAACCTCAAGAGTCCATCCTGGGCTTAAGTACTTCAGATGGCAGGAATCCAGTGGCTCAAAAGGAGGTTTCATCAGCTGGGTGAGGACGACGTTGAGATCCCATGACACTGCAGGAGGCTTGACAGGGGGCTCTGACAAAAGCAAACCTCTCATAATCGAACGACTAAAGGCTCTCCAGAGATGGCTTCCCCTCTACACGATGATGGTAAGCACTAATTGCACTAAGGTGATTCCTTACTGAGTTGGTCTTGAGACCCAACTCTGGCAAGTGTAGAAGGTATTCAAGCAGGGTCTGCGCAGGACAAGAGCGAGGTTCTAGGGCCTTGCTTTCACACCAAACAACAAACCTCCTCCACTTAAAAAAGTAACTCTTCTTAGTGGAATCCTTCCTAGAGGCAAGCAAGACATGGGAGACCCCCTCAGACAGACCCAATGATGTAAAATCTACGCCCTCAACATCCAGGCCATGAGAGCCAGAGACTGAAGGTTGGGGTGCAGAAGCGCTCCGTCGTTCTGCGAAATGAGGGTTGGAAAACACTCCAATCTCCACGGTTCTTCGGAGGACAACTCCAGAAGAAGAGGGAACCAGATCTGACGGGGCCAAAAGGGCGCGATCAGAATCATGGTGCCGCGGTCCTGCTTGAGCTTCAGCAAGGTCTTCCCCACCAAAGGTATGGGAGGATACGCATACAGGAGGGCCCTTCCCCCAATGAAGGAGAAAGGCATCCGACGCTAGTCTGCCATGTGCCTGAAGTCTGGAACAGAACTGAGGCAGCTTGTGATTGGTCTGGGAGGAGAAAAGGTCCACCGAGGGAGTGCCCCACTCTTGGAAGAGCTTGCGTACCACCTTGGAATGGAGCGACCACTCGTGTGGTTGCATGAGTCTGCTCAGCCTGTCGGCAAGCCTGTTGTTTACGCCTGCCAGGTACGTGGCTTGGAGAAGCATGCCGTGCTGGCATGCCCAGTGCCACATCCTGACGGCTTCCTGACACAGGGGGCGAGATCAGGTGCCCCCCTGCTTGTTGATGTAGCACATTGCAACCTGATTGTCTGTCCGAATTTGGATAATTTGGAAGGACAGCCGATTTCTGAAGGCCTTCAGCGCATTCCAGACTGCTCGGAGCTTCAGGAGATTGATCTGAAGACCTGCTTCCTGGAGGGACCATACCCCTTGGGTGTGGAGGCCATCGACATGAGCTCCCCACCCCAGGAGAGATGCATCCGTCGTCAGCACTTTTTGCGGCTGAAGAATTTGGAGCGGGCGTCCCAAGGTCAAATTGGTCCGAATTGTCCACCAGCGCAGCGAATTGCGACAACTTGTGGGCAGGCGGATAGCATCTTCTAGGCTCCCCGTGGCTTGGCACCACAGGGAAGCTAGGGTCCACTGAACCGGCCTCATGTGAAGACGAGCCATGGGAGTCACATGGACTGTAGAGGCCATATGGCCCAGGAGTCTCAACGTCTGCCGAGCTGTGATCTGCTGGGACGTTCTGGCCTGGGAGGCGAGGGACAGAAGGTTCTGAGCCCTCGCCTCGGGAAGGTAGGCATGAGACGTCTGTGAATTCAGCAGAGCTCCTATGAATTCGAGAGATTGAACTGGCTGGAGATGAGACTTCGGGTTATTTATTACAAACCCCAGCAGCTACAGTAGCTGAATAGTGCACTGCATGGACCGAAGAGCTTCCGCCTCTGAGGTACTCTTCACCAGATATGGGAACACGTGCACCCCCAGCTTGCGAAGGTACGCCGCAATCACCACGAGACACTTCGTGAATACCCGTGGTGCAGAGGCGAGCCCAAGGGCAGCACACAATACTGGAAACGACGTGTCCCCAGCCGGAATCGCAGATACTGTCTGTGAGCTGGCAGTATCGGGATGCGAGTATAAGCATCCTTCAAATCCAGGGAACATAGCCAATCGTCTTTCTGAATCATGGGGAGAAGGGTGCCCAAGGAAAGCATCCTGAACTTTTCTTGTACCAGATATTTGTTCAGGCCTCTCAGGTCTAGGATGGAGAGCATCCCCCCTGTTTTCTTTTCCACAAGGAAGTACCTGGAATAGAATCCCAGCCCTTCCTGCCCGGGTGGCATGGGCTCGACAGCATTGGCGCTGAGAAGGGCGGAGAGTTCCTCTGCAATTACCTGCCTGTGGTGGGAGCTGAAGTATTGAGCTCCCGGTGGGCAATTTGGTGGGGTGGAGATCAAATTCAGGGTGTATCCACACCATGCTATTTGGAGAACCCACTGGTCGGAGGTTATTAGAGGCCACCTTTGGTGAAAAACTGTCAACCTCCCCCCGACCAGCAGGCCATCCGGCACGGCTACTTTGATGGCGGCTATGTTCCCATGGATCCAGTCAAAAGCCCGTCCCCTGCTTTTGCTGTGGAGCTGCAGGGGGCTGCTTAGTTGCACGCTGTTGACGGGAACAAGCGCGCTGGGACTGGCCCTGTGCCTGAGGAGGCCTTCGGGCCGGCTGGTTGTACCTACGCTTGCTGTAAGCGTAGGGTGCAGCCTCCCGGGCATGGGAAAAACGTCCACCTGTGGAGGTGGATGCTGAAGGCGCCCAGTGGGAGAGTTTGTCGAGAGCGGTTTCCCGCTGGTGCAGTTGGTCCACCAACTGCTCGACCTTCTCGCCAAAAATGTTATCCCCCGGCAAGGGACATCCGCCAGCCGTTGCTGAGTCCGGTTGTCCAGGTCAGAGGCGCGCAGCCATGAGAGTCTGCGCATCACTATGCCCTGGGCCGCGGCTCTGGATGCCACATCAGGTGTCATATATACCCCTGGACAGGAATTTTCTGCACGCCTTCAGCTGCCTGACCACCTCCTGAAAAGGCCTGGACTGCTCCGGCGGGAGCTTGTCAACCAGGTCCGCCAGTTGCTGCACATTGTTCCGCATGTGGATGCTCATGTAGAGCTGGTATGACTGGATTCTGGTCATGAGCATGGAAGAATGGTATGCCTTCCTCCCAAACGAGTCCAGAGTGCGAGACTCCTGCCCCGGGGGCGCCGAGGCGGTATCCCTCGAACTCCTTGCCCTTTTGAGAGCAGAGTCCACGACCGCTGAGTCATGTGGCAGCTGAGGCCGGATCAACTCCGGGTCTGTGTGAACTCTGTATTGGGACTCCGCTTTCTTAGGGATGGTGGGATTAGATAAGGGCTTCAACCAGTTCCGAAGCAGTGTCTCGGTACCATGGAACACTCTCTAGGTGGTGATGGATAGTCGAGGACTTCGAGCATCTCAGCCCTCGGCTCATCCATGGTGACCACTGGGAAGGGAATGCTAATAGACATGTCCCGGACAAAAGAGGCAAAGGAGAGGGCTCTCTGGGGGCGAGAGCTTCCTCTCCGGTGAAGGCGTGGGGTCGGAGGGAAGACCTGCAGACTCCTCGGAGGAGAAATATCTGGGATCCCCCTTCTCTCCCCACGTGCTGACTATCAGCCAGGTCAGCCGTCACCCCGCGGTTCCAGCAGTCCTGCTGGCCGCCTGCAGCTGAGGGCTCAACCTTCGGTGAACGGCGGTCGCCGCGGGTGAAGATTCGGGGTGCTCGGCTGTCCTCTGGGGCCTTGTGGGGCCTCGGGGAACTTGAGGGCTCACCAACAGAAAAACAACAGAGACGCGACAATAGCAACCTTTAACTTGAACCACTGATTTTCCACTTCTCCTATGCCTTCCCATACCAACAACTCCTTCTTCAGAACGTCTAAAATCCAGTACTTTTTTGTGCATCCACACTCCGCCTTTTCCTTATATCAAAACCATATGGTGTGATGATCACTATTACACAGGTGGGCACCACCCCAGATACTGGAAACACTTCCTGCATTCATGAGCACTAGATCCAGCATCGACCCTTCCCCTTTTGGGTTCCATCACCATTTGTCTGAGCAAAGCACTTTGAAAAGCATCCACAATCTCCCTACTTCTTTCCGATTCTGCCGACGAGACGTTCCAATCCAAATTAAGCAAGTTGAAATCTACCAACAGTAGCACCACCCCTTTCATACCAATCTTTTGAATATCTTCTATCAGATCCTTGTCTAGCTTCTCCGCTTGTGCCGGAGGTCTGTAGATAACACCCTTGTGGATACAGGTTCCATCTTCTCTTTCCAGGACGATCCATAAAGCTTCTTCCTTTCTCCAGGTTCTGCGCATTTCAGTCACTCTGATATTGTCTTTCACATAGAGTGACACTCCTCCACCTCTTCGACCTTCCCTATCCTTCCTAAAAAGATTATAGTCTGGTATGGTCATAGCCCATTCATGGGAATCATTGAATCACATCTCTGTAATAGCAACAATATCCAAGTTTTCTTCAAACATCAGGGCATTTGTACTCATTGCTTTCCATGTGCTAAGTGAGTTTAGGTGGTTTTCTATATTTAGATGACCTTTCCCTCTGCCATGTCCTTCAATTTCTCTTATATCCTCCCATTCCATCTGTTCTTTCTTTAGGAACTCTCTTTAGGAACTTTTACTAAAAATCAGCATGTTTGAAATCAAGGACTTTTGAGTTGTTTTTTTGTGTGTCCACAGTCCACTTTAGCTGTTATAACAAATCATACAGTATGATGATCACATGGTAGGATACCTGCAGGGCTGTGTTCACATCGGGCTCCCACATTTCAGGCTAAACAACACACTATTTGTTTATTTACTACTCAAATTCTTATATACTTCTGCTCAGCATATGTCGGGTCACCAGCCCTGAGTTTATTTTGTTTTGACAGAATAAAAACTAACTTTCTGTCTCCATGCACTCTACAAGCATGCAACCTCTCTCTTTCCTGTGATGAGCTGGATCTACAACAACAAAAGAAAAGATCTCTAGTGAATCTGAATCAAATACCACGATTCTGGAACTGCTTAACGGTGAAAAACCATAACAGCAATTCTGTGCGTTGAAGTTCATATGTTTAACTTATATTATCTCTACATTTCTGATATCTGCTGAAGCTCCCCCTCAATTAAACTACCAATAATCTCACAGATGTGAAAAACAGTCTAGATCATCTCTAGTGAACAGAAGTACGTACTAGATATCAGATAATGGACTTTAAAACCATTTAACCTTGTTTCAAGATATAAAAGTACAAAATATAAATAAAATAAGCAGAAAGGTCACGTGATGCTAGGCTAGGGGGAGGAAGCCGCACGTAAGAGCTCCGCGGATCCTCGTGTAACATCTGCCCGTAGTGACATCAAAATCGGGAGAAAACCCCACAAAACGGAAGAGCGAGCAGTGGGAATCTCCCTACAGCATAACTCACCAAAAATCGCTGGTGAATTCAGCCTAGTATGACCACAAAAGCGAGCCGCAAAGACGGGACGAGGAGCCGCGTGGGAGATGGCAAGATGGCGGACGCAGGCTTCTCGGGCGATTTGCTGAGCTCAGCCTGGGCGGCAGAGATCGCAGGAGAAGTATCAAGTCTCCTGGAAGTGTCGGTAGACAAAAAACTGCAGCGGATCTCAGACCAAATACAGCAGCTGGACGGTAAACTGGAGGGATTAAAAAACAGACATGTCGGGTTTCCAGCAGCGTTTATCCGATGTAGAGGATCAGAGCATGCAGCAAGCAAACCAGCAGAAGAAGATATTAAAAAGATTGGCGAGCCTAGAGTCCAAAATTGAGGACTTAGAGAACCGCTCGCGCCGTAACAATTTAAGGCTGGTGGGGCTGCCAGAGTCCATAAGGGAAGTGGACCTTCAGCAGTTCTAGGAGAAATGGCTGCCCCAGGTGTTAAATTTGAAGCAGTTGGAGATCTGTCTAAAGATTGAGCGGGCACATCGACTTGGGCTCTCCAGACAAGGAAAGGAAAGACCGAGAGTCGTGATTTGTAAAGTCCTGAATTACACCCACAAACAGGACATTCTACATACATGGCGGCTGCGGGGAAAGATCCAGTAGGACAATTCCACGGTGCTTTGCTTTCAGGATTTTTCGGCAGCGGTGGCGGCCCAGCACCGAAAGTTCGCGGAGGTCTGCAAGCAGCTATACGAGAGGCAAGCACATTTTGCGCTACTATTTCCCGCCAAGCTGCGAATTCAGTTTGAAGGCAAGCTCTACTTTTTTACGTCCCCTGCGGAGGCTATGCAATTTGTGAAGCGTATGGAAGTCAACACGGAGGACAGCGGAGAAATAGTGGCATCTGGTAGCTCACCAGATCAGTGTCCTGCAGGGAAGCGTGTTGCAAGAGACGACCACAAGCTACCGGAGGAAGAACGCTGAGAAAGAGCACAAAGGTAGCAGTGGACAGTAAAATGCAGGTGTTGATTACTGATTACTGACTATGGGAGATGGGCAAGAGTGTGGACTTTAAGTTACTTGCTCATGAGAAGGGAAATGTTCTGGGGGTAAAGTGATAAAAGTTATAATGGAACTATGATGTCGCAGGGTGAGGGGAGGGGCGGGGGCGTGATCAGTTCTCAGGTGAGGACGCAGTTTGAGTTTGTGGAATGTAGGGGGAGGGGAGGTAGGAGGAGGGGGGGGGGGGCGGGAGGGATGGGGAGTGCGAGGGGAGGGTGGGTGAGGGGTGTGTGAATGTGCCCACATTTTCTGTTGGTTTTGTTTTGTTTGTATTCTCCTTTTTTAATTTTCATCTTCAGAGCAGAATGGGGTGAGAGCTATAACGTGAGACAACACAAGATGGGTGGCAGAAAGGGGCCGCACTCAGGGGCTGGGGGGGGTGTGACCTCAAAAAGAAGGTTTTAAGTCCTAACTTCAATATAGGGGTCTGGCAGGTAGATGGGATCGGTAAAAATAGCATCTTGTAATGTGGGGGGGGATATCTTCGTCCATCAAGCGTACAAAGGTCCTGCAGGCCTTGAGGCGGAATAAAGCAGATATAGCGTTTCTATAAGAGATGCATCTGACAACTATGGAACACAATAAATTCCAGAAGGAATGGGTGGCACAGGCAGTGGGATCTCCGGCGGAAGACAAGAAGGGAGGAGTACTGATCCTGATCCGTAAAGATTTACAGGTCCAGGTAAAACGTGTTAAGCGAGGCCCAGAGAGTAGATATGTACTGGCTGAAGTGGAGATGGGGAACACTATGTATATTCTTTGCAATGTGTATGCACCCAACGTGTTTGACCGTAAATGCCACCGCTCCCTCATAGAGCTGCTGGGCCCCTATCAAGGGAGTAATGTTATCCTGGAAGGGGACTTCAACCTGGTGTATGATGTGCAGATGGATAAAACGGGTCCCTCTGCTTCCACTCAGAGCCCTGCGGCGAGGGGCCTACCCTTTCTCTGCTCCACACTGGACTTGATTGACGTGTGGAGAGCGCTACATCCAACTGTAAGGGATTATACACACGTGTCCAGAGCGCATCTCACACAGTCACGTATTGATTATCTCCTCATCTCAAGAGCCCTTTTTTCAAAAGAATCTGTAGCAGAGATAGGGCCGTGTGAAGTGTCAGATCACTCGATCATTTGGTTGCAGTTGCAGGGAACGGGAGCTGGGGGAGGCAGGGGGAGTTGGTGATTTTCCTTAGAGTTATTTTGGGACCCACAATTTAAGGCCTATATAAGCGAGAAATGGAGGGAGTATGCGACCCATAATAAGGAACATCAGCACCAATCTAGTTTATATTGGGAGACATCTAAGGCGGTGATACGGAGAGAGATAATCGTGTATAGGGCAAGAACTAAGAAAATGAGGGACAAGGAGATTATTAGACTGGAGAAGGAAGTCCGCTCTCAGAGGGTTAGGTATGGGCTACATATGATGCCTGATGAGAAAGCTACCCAGAAAGCTCTGAATGAATTACTCCACCAGAGGGCGGTGAAGTCACATAAGTATTATCAGTATCAGTATTTCACTCATGGCAATAAAGCTGGGGCGCTGATGGGGAGATTGGTACGAGGGAGAGGAGGCATTCAGAGAATTTTGGAAGTAAAGGACGAGGGTGGTCAGCTCCTCAGGTAGTCTAAAGACATTGCAGATTGTTTTAAGAGGTATTATGAAAGATTATATGGGGAGCCAACAGATATAATGCAGGATAGTATGCTTAATTAATCAAGCCTTGCCTCAGATATCAGACTCCAAAAAAAGTATCTAAATGGTCCCATCACAGAAGGTGAGTTGATGCTGGCGCTTCAGCAGAGTAAGATACAAAAAGCACCGGGGTCAGACGGGTATACCATAGCATATTACAAGATAGCTCAAGAACAGGTGACACTCCCTTTGTTAAATCTTTATAATGATCTGGCAGCCTCTGGGGTAATGTCAGACACACTGAACATGGCAAAAGTGATAGTGTTGCTGAAGCCTGGGAAGGAT
Organism: Microcaecilia unicolor; assembly: GCF_901765095.1. Classification (NCBI taxonomy): domain Eukaryota; kingdom Metazoa; phylum Chordata; class Amphibia; order Gymnophiona; family Siphonopidae; genus Microcaecilia; species Microcaecilia unicolor. Next base: position 137,521,885 of record NC_044037.1, read on the forward strand.
GGAAAAGAAATAAGGTCATACAGGCCCATATCTCTATTAAATTGCGATGTTAAACCTATGCTAAGATCTTGGCCAACCGACTGTCTAGGGTATTGCCAGATTTGATTGCATCCCCACAAGTGGGATTTGTGAAGGGAAGATCGGTCGGGAGTAATGTTCGGGCGCTTTTGGCATCCCTAGAGATTGTGGAGATGCGGAAAAGGCCTTCCCTGTTGGTCAGTTTTGATGCAGAGAAGGCCTTTGATCGTGTAATTTGGAGCTTCATGTTTAAGGTGCTGGAAAGAGTCGGATGGTCAATTTCGTGCGGCAGTGGGAGCGCTCTACTTAACTCACAGGCGTTTATGTGGGTCAACGGAGAACAGTCGACACTGTTTCGGATCAGGAGGGGCACCCGACAGGGGTGCCCATTGTCCCCATTGTTGTTTGTGCTCGCTCTGGACCCACTGATCAGGGAAATTGAGGCCCACCCAGATGTGGAGGGGGTGACATGGAGAACTTCTTTGTTTAAGGTTTCCGCGTTCGCGGACGATATACTAGTGCATCTCACACACCCCGGTTAATCGTTGAGAGCATTGCTGGAGTTGTTCCAGGAGTATGGTGACTTTGCAGGGCTTATAATTAATTATTCCAAATCATTGGCGTTGACAGCCCACGCAAATGTGAAGACAGAGTAGGGAGCAGGATTCCCTCTTAAGTGGGCGTCCGACTTCCTTCCGTATTTGGGGGTGAGGGTCCTTATGGAAACGTCCAAGCTATACCATTTAAACTTTATTTATTTATGTTAATTTATATACAGTATCTTATTGCAACTGCAAAACAGAACGGTTTACATATGTATAAAAACAATTAGTGTATACAAATAAACAAACATAGGAATTCCATTCATGACAGGAAAGCACAGCAAACCAGAATAAACTACATAATAAAATCAGTACAAATTAAAAATCTAATATACAGTTAAGCTACCCCTTTTTTTTCTTTTTCTTTTTGACCTTATCTCATTATGCTAAGTTCTGTTCTACATAGCTTATAAAAAAAAAGGTTTTCAAAAGTTTTCGAAAATGGAGATAGGATTTCTCTAATCTGATCTCCTTTGGAAGGCCATTCCAAAGGGAGGGTGACAAATAGAAAAAAGCCGATCTCCGTGTAGATTCCCATCTAGCCTTAGCAAGAGGGGGAATAACTAACCTGTTATCTGTTAGGGATCTAAGAGTTCGCATAGCGGTGTAGGGAATTGTTAAATTCGACAAGTAGCTAGGATTTAATGTGTAAAAGGCTTTGTGAGTCAGAACAAGAGCCTTAAACTTTACTCTTGCTTCGACCGGGAGCCAATGCAGACGATGTAGTAAAGGTGTTACTCTGTCATCCATCCGGGCCCTGCAGATCATACGTGCTGCTGTATTTTGAATTCTTTGTAATCGCTTTAAGTTGGCTTGAGTAATCCCAGCATATACAATGTTACAGTAGTCTAAACGTGAAGTAATATACGCAGATGTCAGTGTTTTGAGAGAGTCCTTACTTACTGAATTTCTAACTGACCGAAGCCGCCTCAGATGAAAAAAAGATTTTTTCACTACATCGGATACTTGTTCCTCAAAAGTCAATGCGGAATCAATAATGACCTCGAGATATCTAAAGGACTTAACTGTTGGAATATTCTGACCAAATAGCATAGGTACCACAGAGGGATATGTGCCTTGCCCTACTATCCAAGATGTTATAGTCTTATCCGGGTTCAGTACCAACTGATATGTTGTCAACCAGTCTGCCACTTTATCCAGGCATATTTGAATGGGTGTAAGTTCTATGTTCGATGGTCTAACATAATGAATAAGCAGAAAATCATCTGCATATGAATAAAAACTGATACCCATTGTTTGAATGAGGAGCACCAGGGGACTGATGTATAGGTTAAACAGTAGTGGAGATAAAACTGAGCCCTGAGGAACTCCACATGATAGGTTGTAGGATGTAGAACAAGATTGCTGCTGAACTACTTTAAATGAACGATCCGTGAGAAAGGATATAAACCATTTCATAGTTGTCCCTGAAATACCAATCTCACTAAATCTATCAAGAAGTAAGTTATGATTAATTAGGTCAAAGGCCGCAGACAAATCTAATGAAACAACCAGGGCAATATAACCGAGCTCTAATTTAGCATGGATTTCACTTAACAGTGAAGTCAGAATAGTCTCTGTACTGTGACCCTTCTTAAAACCCGATTGTCTGGGATGTAACAAATTTTACTAATCTGTTGGATAAGATGAGAAGCCGGCTGGGTACGTGGGGGGCGTTACCACTTAACTTACATGGGCGGATACATTTGTTTCGAATGGCCGAATTTCCGAGATGGCTCTACACGCTCCAGGTGCTGCCCCTGCGGATTAGGAATAAAGATCTTAGCCAGTTGTACCGACACCTGAGGAGGTTTGTGTGGAGAGATGCTAAGCTGAAGCTTCCATTGAAATTACTCATGGGCCCCTGGAGGGAGGGGGGCATGGGGCTTCCAAATATCTGCAGACATAATCAAGCCTGTTTGCTAAGACATTTGGGGGACTGGCTGTTAGGGAGGCAGGATTATACACCGCGTGGTATGGAATACGAGTTTTTTAAGCCACTCCATCCACACTACTTATTGCATTGCGCTAGGAGAGTAATACTGGCACACATTCGTAACAGTGTATTACTGGGACCCCTGAGAGAAGTATGGAGGGAATTAAACAAGATGTGAGATTTTGAGGCACATGTCACGGACTTACTGCCGCTACAGGACAACCCACAATTTGCCCCAGGTTCGGAGAACAAAATATTCCGCAGATGGGCGGAATTGGGGATCACGATGAGCATGTCCTGGATACAAGGGGGAAGATCTTATCTTTGGGAGCCTTGAGAGTTGGCATTACTATGAACCATCAGTTTGCATATTACCAGTTGGCTCATTATGTTAGGTCCTTGAACCACAATAAGCTGGAAAACGGTCATGGGCGTAGGCTTCGGGCTTTTTTTGGGAAGATTCCCGTAGACAGGCTGTCTGTATCAGGCCTGTAGAAAGCCATAGGGGAGCTAGAAGGAAAGCAGGACCCTATTCGGCAAAGATGGGCGGTGGATTTGGGGCAAACACAGTTGGAGTTAGATTTCCGCAGGCTGATAGCGCGCATCCCTCAGATATCAGTAAATGCAGGCCTACGAGAATGTCAATATCGTATAATGTATAGAGCATATATGGCCAAAAGTCAACTGTTTAAATTTGGGGGAGTTGTGGATCCGTTTTGTGTGAAATGTGCGCAGGGGGTGGGTACGTTGTTGCACTCCCTTTGGGCATGTCATAAGATTCAGGCCTTTTGGAAACAGATATTCCAATATCTGGAGTCTTTAGTGCATGCCCAGATTCCATTCTCGCCGCAAGGGATCTTATTGGATAAATATGAAGTATTTAGGCTTCATGGTAAAGGGGCCCAACAGCTTATCTGCAAGGCCAGTATGGTTGGGAAGAAACTAATTATGGGAGCCTGGACGAGTGAGTCTCCACCAGACTTCTGGCATTGGAGGAATAAACTACATGAACTTTTGTTACTGGAACGCAGAGGAGTGGGATCTTCTTCAAAGAGGCGGAAAGCATTCCTGGCTGTCTGGGAGCCCTATATACAATCGCTGTCACCTAAAGCTCGTAGCTTGATATTTAATAAGCTAGAAAGGAGGCTTTTTTTTTTCTCTCACAAGTCTTTGGCCCTATGGCAGATACGAGAATTTACCTGGGGGTATTAGGATTTAGAGCGGGAACATTCATCGGCAGTTGGGGATAGGAGGGGAATAGTAAGCATTGGGCCACTAGTAGGCTCTTTAATCAGGGTGGAGGGCTATCAGAGTCAAGGCACTCCGCCAGAATATATTATGTTTTGTAAGATCCTACTAGAGGTCTCTCCAAGATCACAATGAGAAAAGGCTTTATTGGTAAGGTCAGGGAGTATACATATAGTTTAGGGTGGCCAAGCCTAGGGCACGTAAGGGGAGGGTGGGGTAAAGGGAAAGAGGGGGGGGGGAGGGCTATAAGGGGTATAAGAGGATGGACAAAAGCAGTTGATGTGCTGTGACAGTTGCATATTGTTTCATGTTTTATTTTGTAACAGTGACCCTCTGGTGGTATTTTACCCAACATCGGGTGTTTTTCAGAAGAGGGTTTAAGAAGGGTAGAGGGGGGGGAGGATAAAAACGGAGAGAAAATCAATTGACAATTATCAGAAAGACAGTTGTTGGTTTGTACTGTTCATGTGCTGTGGATGCAATATTGCACATGTATTTTCTGTCCTTGTTGTCAATAAAAAGATTTAAACATAAATAAAATAAGCAGTTGTACGAATGACTGCATATCTATCAGAGAATCTCAACTTTCTTACTTCAAAGCCACTCAGACCCTTTATTGAGCACTGTCTGTGAAATTAACACTTCCCTGTTAACTGCAGCCAAAGACAAACTGGCTTTTGTTATACTGAATACATAGAAAACTCTGAAATCTCACCTACTTTAATACAAACATCTGCTCTGGTCAAATAAGTCAAGGATCTTCATACACCCTAGTAATCTGAGGAACATATAGAAAAACAATGTTTCTGACTTAAATAAAAGTAGATTTAAAACAAGCATTGTGGAAGCTTTTCTCATAGCTGCATTCCAAGAAGTGCTTAAGGTCTCCTGTCCCAAATACCCGTCCTATTCAGCTCATCTCCCCACCTCCCATCTCCATTGCCTGAAGTAACTCCAAACTGGCAACTTGAAAAAGAGAAGAGAGCATATGTAACCTTTGTTAAAACAGCAAACAAAGGAAATTGTCAAATCAGACAGAAAGCGACGCTACAACCTGTCCAAAGGAACCTAGGAACAAAATTAGCGGGAAAGCTGTCCTCATCCCGCAGACCAACTAGACCACGCAACTCAACAGAGCAGCCTGGCAGTGGACCAAAGCATGTAGACGTGGTTAGGCAGTGCAATCAAATATCAGCACACAACAGCGCACTCCAGTCCAGAAGGACAGCGTAGACTCACCCACACCATGCTCAGCGACGACCAGCCAAGGAGTCAGAACAGCTGTGTCCGTTGAGATTGCGGGAACACTGGATGCAGATGAACCGCAAAAGGTGAGCTACTATTCGGGGTCGGAGTCCGCATAGCCCAGTTCTGGATGGCCCACCAGCCATACTGCAGACACCCTACATGAAGTTGCAGGCATGCTATTTGGAGCTGCACAACCCATCATTGAAGAACGGCAGCCCAGAACCAAGATCTACGCTGCTCTTCATGGCGATTAGCCACAACATCCTCCACTCTCTGAGCAAGAACTTCCACTGCTCATTTATCTTTCAGATATGGCTGTAACTGAAGGACATTTTTCACTGCTGCGGGTATTGTTTTTATGTACTAGCTACCTCTCTTCTACCTGATCATTCTCACTAATGCAGGCAAACCCCCAGCCAAAGTAAAAGAAAAAAAAAAAAAGAACCCAGCCCCATGCAATACACAGACACAAGCACCTCAGAGCCCAAACACACACATATTCACACACAAACACCCCCAACCAGAAGTAACCCCCAAAAATGACCAACCTATGGGCACGGATCTTCTACTTTATAATAACAATATGGATAATGGGGATACCAGCAACAATTCATCTATGCGGACGACGTCACAATATACATCCCTGGGGGTCACGTGATGCTGAAGGGCTGATCGGACGTCTGTAAGCTCAGCTCCCTTCCCCTGTGCCTTAATTCCCCTTTTTGATGGTATCTACAACACCCTAAACGGGGTGGAAAAGGTATTGGCCATAACAGGAAAGCAGGAGGCAGTGATCGGTGTCCAGATCGGCTGGAGGGGGAGCGGAATGCCAATTAGATCAGCCAAAACAGGGAAAGAGAAGGGCAGCGTGCTGAAAACAAAAATGGCGTCGCTGAGCCCATCAAGTGCACCGAACTCATTATCCCCGCTGCTACAGCCACAGACCCCAACACCGGTACATGAAGAAATGGTGCAAATTTCCCTGAAACATATGTCACAACTATTAGATGACAAGCTGGCAAAATTAAACGAGGGCATGGATGAAATAAAGGAATGCATCACTACCCACGCGGCTAGATTGCAGGAAGCGGAAGAAAGAATTGCCTCGCAGGAAGAGCACATGTCGGCAGCAGAAGGCCAGATCCGGGAGATGGAAGAACAAATAAACACTCTGAGAGATCGCATAGAGGATCAAGAAAATAGAGGCAGGAGAAACAATATCCGCATAGTGGGGCTACCTGAATCTGTTGCAGAGGTAGAGCTCAAAGAATTTGCAGAAAGCTGGCTCCCGCAGCAGCTTGGGCTGAGTGCAGACTTCGGTCGGGGACAAGTGGAGCGCATACATCGAGTAGGTCCGAGGAGAAAAAAGGCAGGCCGGCCACGACTGATAATCGCCAGGTTTCTGAGTTATGTGGTTAAAGCCACGCTGTTGGAGAAATTCAAAAAGCTACGACGGGTGGAGTACAAGGGCGGAAGGATCCTGCTTTTTCAAGATTTCTCAGCCAGAGTAATGGAACAGCGGAGAGTGTTAGCCCCGTACTGCACTAAACTGTACGAGAAAGGCATCAAATTTGCTTTCCAGTACCCAGCCAGAGTGCAGATTACGTACAACAATAACACTTGCACACTGACAAAAGCAGAGGAGCTGCGAGCCTTTCTTGATAAAGTTCCGAACGATCAAAGGAGACAGGAGGAGCAGTGAACTGTGAGTGAGTTATGGTGGTGAGCAGCAATTGACTTGAAAAGGCTGCAGTTAAATTGTTTTGAGTAATTAACAGCTAAGTGTCAGAGTGCAGAGGCTTGCAGATGATCCTTCCTTCGGAACGTTGCATTTGCACCACAAAGGACAGATGAGCCTGATTTGGCCAACATAACAAACAGCTGGCCACAAATATAGCAGAGGGCCCTAGGTATGAGAGGTTGATTTCATCTGTGAAATAGTGCAGGATTGGAGGTCGGATCAGTAAAGGCTTGTCCATAAAATTCCCTGAGAGCCTGCACCTACCGATACCTGCCTGACACTGACCTGCTCAGTGCAGAACTTTTGAACTAAGCAAGCAGCAGCATAAAAGTGGTACAGCACAGTGATTTAAGCTGTTTTAGTAGGTTATGTTGCAATTTTGTACAGTTGTTGTGTACATTTAAAAAGTGTTAGGTGATAGGGATTTTACTGAGGGAGAATTATGGAAGGTTTGCTATAGTTGGGTGCCTATACTGCAGAGGGGAAGAGGGGGGCAGCAGGGGGAAGGGAGCATGTTGCTGTCTAGTTTGTGGGAGGTGGTTGAGAAATGGGTTTTCAACTGATCAGGGGAGGGGGGAGGGGAAGTGGGTGGGTTGTGTGCTTGTGTTAGGTCTGGTGGGATGGTTCATGCAAATGGGGGGGTATTTGTGGGATAGAGCGAATGTGGAGTGGTCAAGTGGGGGTGCGAGTGATGAGAGAGAATTCGCAGCATTGAGGCATCGGGATGAGGGGGGTGAGTGGAAAGCCGACTCGAGAAGAGGTTGGGGGGGAGAGATGAAGGACAGGGGATGGGGGGGAGACTTACTTAAGGGGAGACTGAGGAATGACACACCATTGAGGGTGCAAAGGAACCTTCGTGTGCAAAGGGGGGAAAGTTGGGATATTAAATGGGGAACCGATGCTGGGACGGATCCCCTGACGGAATCACTGGTTTACTGGCTTAAGAGAGAAGTGATGAAGGATTGGGAAAATGGGTAGTGTTAGGGTGACATCGCTCAATGTAGATGGAGTGCACTCCCCGATTAAACGAAAGAAAATATTGCAGTATGGAAAGCAAATGAAAGCAGACATCTTTATGCTGCAGGAAACCCATTTATCCGTACCGGAACACCACAAATTAAAACAGGGCTGGGTGGGAGACATAGCCTTCTCCTCATATAATAGTAGACAGAGGGGTGTGGCCATCCTTATGCGCAAGGGACTAGAGATAGTTTGTCATAAAATCATCCCCTGAGGGAAGGTATGTGGTGTGGGCAGGGGTGGTCCAGGGTATGAAGGTAGCATTCTGTTCGGTTTATGCCCCTAACATATACTCTAAGAAGTTCTATTCCCATTTACTGTTGACCTTAATGCAGTTACAAGAATATCAATTAATAGTAGGAGGGGACTTTAACATAACGGCGGATCCCCTGATTGACTGCAGCCCACCAAAGAGCCGGCCTAAGGGAATGGAGGAGAGGGGTATAGGAATTCTGAAAAGGGACTTAGGTCTGGTAGATTTATGGAGGGCACTGCACCCTGATGAAAGAGAATACACCTATTTTTCAAATGTACATAAATGCCACGCCAGATTAGATTACATATTGATTTCCCCATCACTGTTCTCCGTGAGCAGGGCCGCAGCAATTGAGGCGGAAGTAGTATCTGATCATAGTTTAATATGGGTGGAGCTTGGAACAGGGGGAGTGAGAAATCAGCAAGGGTGGCGCATGAACCCTACCTTATATAGGGATCCGGACTTCAGGAAGTATATACTGCGGGAATGGGAGCTCTTTTTAGTAGATAATCAGAAAGGGGAGGTAGACCCGTTAATACTCTGGGAAACGGGGAAGGCAGTTATGAGAGGGAAAATCATAGCATACACAGCGAGCTCTCGCAAACGGAGGGAAAAAGAGCTGATAGAGAATTTAACTCAGTTGCAAGAGGCACGAGGAGCAGCAGTAAGAGGAAATGTAGCAGCCCAGAATAAATTTAAAGAGATAAAAACCAAGATCAACGACTTACTTAATCAGAGGGCGTGGGGAGACATTCAACTATATAAATACAGTCTTCACAGATGGGGTAACAAAACTGGGAAATTGCTGGCTAATATGGTGAGAGGTAGAGCAGCAAAACAAGTGATAACCCGCATTAAGGGAGGAAATGGGAAGCTTGTGGACAAGGAGGAAGACATTCAGAAAGCCTTTGTAGATTTTTATAAGACCCTCTATGATCAGGGGCACTATGATAGAGAACAGAGAGAGACCTTTTTTAAAGATCTAAGACTTCCTTCATTGACTCAAGAGCAAAGGGATGGCCTTAATGCACCCGTGCAAGGCCAGGAGATACAGCAAGCAATAAAGAGACTCAAATTAGCCAAGGCCCCAGGCCCAGATGGTCTGGGCCCAGAATATTATAAGATACTGGGGGGGCAGATAACAGGCCCATTTAGTGACCTGTGTGAGGCACTCTGTCAAGAGCGGCGAACTACAGGTACTTTGACGCATGCTTCAATTTTAGTATTGCCAAAGCCGGGCAGGGATAAGGAACTGTTAGGATTGTACCGCCCAATTTCCCTCTTAAATCAAGACATTAAACTTTTTGCTGGTATTATGGCCGCCCGCCTGGGAAAGGTATTACCTTCGTTGGTACACACAGACCAAACAGGGTTTGTTCCAGGAAGGTATGCCTCCACTAACATCCTAAGGGCCATGAGTGTGCTTCAGGAAATGGGGGGTAGACAGGGGGATAACCTGCTAGTGAGCCTAGACGCGGAGAAGGCTTTTGACAAGATACTGTGGGATCATCTTTTCTGGGTGTTGCCGCAGTTCGGAATCTTGGGGGAATTTTTACAGGGGATTCGAGCCTTGTATAGGAATCCTACTGCACAAATCTTAATTAATAATACGCTTTCTCCGTCATTTGAGTTACAAAGAGGTACTAGACAGGGATGCCCCCTGTCACCCATGCTTTTTGTACTGGCTTTGGAACCCTTAGCAAGTAAAATCCGACAATCAGAGGAGGTGCAGGGTATTAGTGTGGGGAAGAGCGAATATAAAATTAATCTCTTTGCGGATGACATGTTAATATTCTTAGGGCAGGCGTCCAAAGGGATACCCATACTAATAGATATTATTAAACGATTTGGAACCTTTTCAGGGTTAAGCATAAATTTTGACAAGTCAGAAGCTATGGCACTGTCTGCTAGTTGCGCATGTAGAGAGCAACCCGACTTTCCCTTAGCTTGGGCAAAAGGGGCAATGAAATATTTGGGAGTCTACTTACACTTAGACTGGGCGGTCATGTACAAGAAGAATGTTTGCGAAAAATTGGATCAAGTTAAACAGTTGTGTACTAAATGGCGGGAGGTCCCAGTGTCGTTCCTGGGAAGAGTGGCACTAGTCAAAATGGTGCTGTTTCCCAAGATATTATATACTCTACAAATGATGCCGCTGTGGATTGCTAGCAAAGATGAGGCAGCCTATCGGGGGGTGATTTCGTCTTTTATCTGGAGAGGGCGACGGGCTAGAATAGGGTTCCAAAAGCTTACTCGGGCAAGGCAGGAGGGGGGAGTCAATCTCCCAGATCTTAGGATGTACAATGTAGCTGCAATTATCCGATGGATGCATGAAATATATATGGGGCACTATAAGTTTGCACCATCGGAGGTATGGGATAATGCAGCTCATCCATGGTCAGTTTTCAATGCCCTTCATTCTAGGACGAGGGGGGCAAGATTGTCCCCTCTATTGAAACCGCTTAGTATGGCTTGGGATTGGTGGAGACAGAAAGTGGGAGAGGCTAGGGGTCCTTCCCCATTCATAGAATTCCAAAATAATCCCGATTTCCCCTCAGGGCAGGGTATCTCTCCTTTTCGAGCCTGGTCTCAGAGGGGTTGTAGATTTGTAGGACAGATGGGAGAGGGGGGGCAGTTGTTAGTTCCATCCTTCGAGGAGTGTCAAAATAGATGGGATATATCCAAATCACTTTTCTTTTCGTATATGCAGCTTAGGCATTATATCCTTTCAGTTCGTAATAATGATAAGCAGATTCCTGCATTTACAGCCTTAGATGTGATATTTAAGCAGATGCCAGAGGGAAGTAATAAGCTTTCAAGCTGGTATCACCTAGGCAAAACAAAAATGCCCAGTGCAACGACTGTCTCTCTGGCCAACAAGTGGTCTGATATGCTGGGGGTGGAGGTCTCAGTAGCTGAGATACAAAAAGGTTTTGACCTGGCATACAGAATAACCCCCGTCAGCTGCCATGAAATTCAGTTAAAAATTCTGCATTGTGCGTATGTCACCAGGAGTAGAGGAAAGGCAATGGGCCTATGGGAATCAGCGGACTGTGATAAATGTGAAAGTCATGAGGGTACACTGGTACATCACTTTCTCGAGTGTAAGGTGTTGCAGTCATTTTGGAGGGGAGTTCTGCAGCATTTGACAGAAGTGATTGGATTCCAAGTGGAATGGAGCTACAAAATATTACTGCTGGGTTTAGACTCCGAGCTGACGGGGCAGGAGATTCCGTTCTTGTGTGGTAGGTTTGTGTTATTATCCCTGGTGCTTGCCAAGAGAGTCATACTAAATCACTGGGTAGATAAAAAGCCACCACCAATTGCCCAATGGTACGCTGCTATGAAGCATATGGCAATGTGGGAAGGAGGGAAGGAACTGGAGTTGGAGGGTGAAAGGGAGAGATTGTCTGCAGGGCATAAAATTTGGAAAAGAAGCTACGAGTATATCTCAAAACTAACCAGCACGAGGACACTTGAACAATAACACCAGTTGGGTAATTGGTCATTCCATGTAGTAAGTCTCCGGAGGGAAGGGGGGAGGAGGGGGAGGGTGGAAGGGGTGGGGAGAAAATGAAAATTGGTGCAAGAGAATAGGGCAAGTCGTGTTGGCAGCTGAGGTCTCATAGCTAACGTACTATGTTGTATAACCATTTATAGATTTATAGATGGGGGTTTGAGCTGGGAGACCTCTATGTTTGATGTTTGCTGATATATGTTTTTGATGTAGTGTATTTTTATTGATACAGTTTGTTCATGGCTACACTTGTGTATTTCTCTTGCCAATAAAGAATATTAACAAAAAAAAACAATATACATCCCTTACAAACACGACCTGGCAGAAATTACCAACGAAATCAAGCTCAGCTTGAACATCATGGACTCGTGGGCAAATGCATTCCAACTAAACCTCAACACAGAAAAAACACATTGTTTCATCATTATTTGAAAAAATTTACGGAAAGAACCAAAACACATAAAGTCCATACTTACTGTTCATTAATGCATCATACATCCACTTCTGAACTCTCATTCCCGTAATATCACATCACTCATACCTTTACTCACAGAAAGATATATATCATATGTCTTCATGCCTTATTATCGCCCTCTAAGCTCCCATTGTCTCCTTCCAACGTTTCAATGTTTGTGTTCCATTGTTACATTCCTAACGACACCTCGATTGTCTCGCATAACTCTGCACAATGTAATCCATAACCAATCTGTAACAAATTGTATTTCCATCATTTAACTCATATTGTAAGCCACACTGAACCCGCAAAAAGGTGGGAAAATGTGGGATACAAATGCAATAAATAAATAAATAAATCTCATCCCAATACAATACATATAAACCCACCAACATAAACACCCCAGATTACACCCTTCCTATCTCAGACAGAGTGAAAATTCTCGGTGTTACAATCGACCAGAACCTCTCACTAGATAACCAAGCGAAATCTACAATAAAGAAAATGTTTCACTCAATGTGGAAACTCAAACGCATGAAACCATTCCTCCCGAATCAACTTATGCATCCAGTTTTTCCTATTTAAGCGCACAACTATGGAACACACTGCCAAAAGTCGTAAAAACAACGTATGACCACCTAAATTTCTGGAAATCACTAAAATCAAACCTGTTTAAGAAGGCATACCCCACCGACCCAACATTAAAGCCTGAATACCTGCAACACAACGAAACCTAAACTCGTAATGGACATAACTTAATTCTTCCTCTCTTAAGATCCCCTAATGTGTCTATCACACATGAACCTTATTATACCACAATATCACCTTGTATTTGTTCATACCGGAATTGGCGAACGCCGATATGGTACTATGTAAGCCACATTGAGCCTGCAAATAGGTGGGAAAATGTGGGATACAAATGTAACAAATAAATAAACTCCAACCGAATGGAACAAAATACTAGTACACAGCACAGGAAGACGACGCTCACTCCAACAAGTGGAAGAGCCCAATCGTCACCAAAACAACAATGCAGTGGCCAAACAACCAACAACATGAAACCACACATGAATACCACAACAGCAAAACAGGCAGACCACATAGACAACTACAAACTGTTAAAAACACCAACATTAAACACAACACGTATGTCCCGATACAGATAGGTTACATAAATGTGAGATCGGAAGTAAATAAGACAACACCTCTAAGAGACTGGATAGAAACGTAACAACTCGGACTACTGCTCATAACTGAAACATGGCTGCACCTTGAGTATGACCCTACACTACTAGACCTATGTCCACCAGGATACAAAATAATACATATCAACAGAACCAAAAGAAGGGAAAGAAGCATTGCAATAACATACAAATTCTCCTTCACAGCAGAACCTGTCGCTAAACACATATCCTCAACAATCAAAATCCTGGCATGCAAAATCACTGACAAAACACTAACTGACCAACTATGATTCACATTATTCTACTGCTCTCCAGGAAGCTGGACAAATGCCCAAGATGATTTCACGGACTTCGTATCAAACATCTGCACCAATCACCCAAATGTACTACTAATAGGTGACATAACCTGCACCTAGAAAAACAAAATGACACAAACACCAGAACACTAATGAACTTCATAAACCAATGGAACTTCACAACAGCACGAGGAGTCTCATCGCACACAAAAGATCCCAACACACATTCACAACCGGAGGAAAAATATTAAACCACACATTCTGGACAACAATAAATGAACTCAACGACATACCACCCAAGGATAAACACTTCATGAGAAACTTGGATAAACAAGTGAAAACACATCAAACAAAATAGATAGAACCACTCAAAACAAAAACAAAAATCAAAAAACAATCACGTCCCTGGTTTAATGACAAACTACTACACATGAAGAAACTCTGTAGGAAATTAGAAAGAGCATGGGCCAAAAACAGACAGATGCAAACAAAACCATATGGAGAAAAGCCATAAGAACATACACAAAACAGCATACAGTACATATATGAACCTCGACCAGACCAATATGAAAAAACTATTCGAACAACTGAAAACCCAGAACATATTAGCAACAACTGAAACACCACCAACTGCAGATGAGCTTGCACAATACTTCATAAACAAAACAACAAAACAAGATCAAACCTTGCAAAAGAACAAATAAACGTAACAGGCTGCGAAACACATGACAACCACACCTCAAAAGACAGAATATGGACCACATTCAAACCAACTAGACACAGTAAAAACACTATTGACAAAATACGCGCATGCATACTGCCTACTTGACAAATGCCCCAACTACATGATGAAAAACTACATGATGAAAAACCCACCAGACTGGTTCACTGAGTACCTCACCAAACACATCACATACATGTTTGAAAGAGGTCAATTTTCAACAAAGGCAAAATAGTACTCACACATATCCCCAAAAACTCTATCAGCAAAATCAGCGATATCTGTAATTTGTGATACCACTGGTAGCCTCAATACCACTACTGACCAAAATGATGAAAGGTCTAGTAACATAGCAACTAATGGAATACTTGACAAAATTCTCAATTCTTCATAAATACCAATCAGATTTCAGACCACAGCACAGCACTGAAATGGTCAAAACCACCCTGATAACAAAACAGAAGTGCCAAGGACAATTCGACTTGTCAAGTGCGTTTGACCTGGTAGACCACACCACACTAACGACACTGCTCCACAACATTGGAATCAGCAGTGCAGTGGCAACATGGTTCAACAGCTTCCTAAAGACCAGATCATACATTGTAAAGATATCCAACCAAACATCAGCCTCATGGATCTCTGAGTGCCAGGTACAACACAGGGATCGCAAATATCACCAATACTGTTCAATGTAAGGATGGCGCCACTAGGGAAAAAAAAACTGGAATTAATGGGTTTCAACCCATTTATGTATGCGGATGAGGTCACCATCTTCATACCTTTCCAAAACAATATCACAAACATACAGGAGAAAAAAAACAAACAAAAAGGATTAGACAATAGAAGAATGGGCAACAACTTTCAAACACAAACTGAACAGAGACAAAACCAAATTCCTAGTACTATCCCAGTCCACACATCCCCACATCCTACCAAAAATTCACAAATCAACTAACAACAAACATACCACATTGAAACACAACTTAAAATACTAGGAATCATTCTCGACAAACACCGGACAATCAAATATGAGCAGTAACATCAAAATGCTTTAGAACACTGGAAACCGAGAAGAATAAGAGACTATTTTCCTTGACAATCTTTCTGGATACTGGTCCAATCAAGGATACTATCGCAACTAGACTACTGCAATGCAGCATACATAGAGTGCAAGGAAAACACACTAAAATTGCTGCAAACTGTCCAAAACACAGCAACAACACTGATTTTCAAGAAATCAAAACACGAAAGAGCAACCCACTGCTTAAAACACTACATTGACTACCAGTCAAGGCAAGAATATTTTTCAAAACGAGCACCCTAATCTTCAAGATACTGTTCAGAATGGCTCCTGAATATATGCTTAGCATGATTGAACTATCTTCAAAAAATGCCAGGCAAGAAAACAAACTACCTACTCCTACATCTACCCAACTGCACAAACACCATCTACAAAAGTATTTACACAGCAGGATTTAGCTACCTGGGTTCCAAATGGTGGAACTCTATACCAAAAGCCATAAGAAGCATCACAAATCTCCTTCAATTCAGAAAAGAAATTAAAACCTTCCTCTTGAAAAAAATTCTACAGTTAATCACAAAGATATCATCACCTTCACTTCAAATCTACCTCTTCTAAAACTATACGAGTAAATAACACCAAAACTCTACAACTGAACATAAAGCTACCACTACCTTTTCCACTTCAAATCTATCTCTTCAAAAACTCTATGAATAACCACACAAACTATAGATGCTCTCCCCACACTGCACAACAATATTGTAACTCCACCAAAATGTAAACTGTAAGCCACTTTGAACAAAAACTTGCTTTTGGATAATAGTGGGATACAAGAATGCATGCATGCATAAATAAATAAATCACTACTGCCCAGGTGGGCGCCCATCCAGACATTAGACAAACTTTCTCCATTTATGAGCACTAGATCCAGAGCCATCCCTTTCCTCGTGGATTCTGACACCATTTGTCTGAGCAGAGCGCTTTGAAGAGCACCCACGATCTTTCTACTTCTGATTCTGCAGTTGGGACATTCCAATCTGCATCAGGAAAGTTTAAGTCTCCCAGTAAGAGCACCTCGTCTTTCAGTCCCAATTTATGAATATCTGCAACCAGATCTTTGTCCAGCTTCTCAGTTTGTGCTGGAGGCCTATAGATGACACTTGTGTTATAGAGGTTCCATCTTCCCTTTCAAGCTGATCCATAATACTTCCTCCATTCCCCAGTTCCCCCGTATTTCAACTGCTCTAACATTGTATTTTCATATAGAGCACCACTCCCCCTCTCCTTCAGCCATCTCTATCCTTTCTAAAAAGTCCCTCCCTCATCTTCCATCTCTTTATACCAAGTTCTCAGCTACTCACTGTGAGAAGATGTCTCCATGGGAGCTGTGGTGTCCATCCTTTAAGCCTTCTTCCCCATACACATCATACTGCTTCCTCTTCTCCTCATCTGATAACACCTGCACAGGCAGCAAAGAAAGCAAGGAGGATACATTAACAGGAACCAGAACAATGAGTATAAATAGGATATTGCACTGCCTGAGCAGAATTTAGGATTTGATCAAAACCCACCACCAGCACTTCTTGGCTGGAAATTAAGGGACACATTAAGAAAGGGACAGCACAGTGGTATATTTTCAACATCAATCTAAATTTGATACCCAGATTCTGTGGTTGAGAGTGCCTTTACAATCATTAAGCAGCTGTGATGGTTAAAGAGAAAAAGAACTCAATGCAGACAAAACACAATGTCTCATTCTCTCGTCACAACACAACAAGTACAAACCCACTAATTTAAATATTCCTATCCTTACCCTTCCTGTCTCAGAAACTCTGAAAATTCTAGGAGTTACAATTGATCGAAACCTTACATTAGAAAACCATACGAAAAACACAACAAAAATGTTTCATTCAATGTGGAAACTCAAAAGAATTAAATCTTTCTTCCCAAGAGAAGCATTTTGCAGACTGGTACAATCATTGGTACTATGCCAGCTAGACTACTGCAATGCTATCAATGCCGGGTGCAAAGAACAGATTATTAAAAAAACTCCAAACTGCACAAAACACTGCAGCCAGACTCATATTTGACAAAATTAAATATGAAAACGGCAGTCCCTTACGAGAAAAACTACACTGGCTTCCATTAAGAGAACACATTGCATTCAAGGTTTGTACCCTGATTCATAATATCATACACGGTGAAGCTCCGGGATATATGTCAGACCTCATTGACCTACCAACCAAGAACTCTACTAGCTCATCACGTAAGTTTCTGAATCTCCACTATCCCAACTGTAAGGGACTGAAATACAAATTAACATATGAATCTAGCTTCTCATACATAGGCACGCAACTTTGGAATGAATTATCAAAATCCATAAAAATAACCCATGACATAGTGAATTTCCATAAATTATTGAAAACCTATCTATTCAAGAAAGCATACAATAACAACTCAACCTAAATGCCAATTAACAAGATTGTACAGTGGACCTATACAAAATTTATTCTTTATTTCTTATTGTTTATGCTAAATTACCTTGATATGTAGTTTAATATTCCTAATTGTTCAAGTTAATTTTTCACGAACAAAGTTTAACCTAATACCTTTCAGTTCTTGTCATATGATGAACTTTCCTTACCTATAACCTAATCCACTCTGTCTCCTCTACCCTAACTATTATTTCTTTTCTCCGGAACTGGTATCACCATTTACGGAACTATGTAAGCCACATTGAGCCTGCAATTGAGCCTGCAAATAGGTGGGAAAATGTGGGTTACAAATGTTATAAATAAATAAATATTTAAACTTACACATGTAACCATATTCAAGGAAAAAGATATGCGAGTAACAAAGCCCAGCACAGAAAGAAAACAATTATGAAAAATTCTATTAAAAAAAGAATAATGCTGGAAAAAAAAGTTAAAAGAGGAGCAGACCATATGAAAAACACAGTCTTTGCTATTTCAAGGAGGTCGCCCGACATGGCCATAGTTTTGCCAAACAGCTGCCTCATGGACAGATGAATACTGTTAGCACACATTCAGTTAATGTTAATAAAGAACATATACATAAAAGCATAAAGAATAAACTATTAAAATGAATATAAGAACATATATATAAATATCTCATAACAATTTAATCTATATCAAATTTCACATTTTAAACAGTAGTTTATAAAAACACAAGGATAACAAGTACAACACCTCTATTCTCTTTATCGTCAACTTACTATTTCTCATTCCACGGTCGCGACAAGCTCAACACCCACTGCTGAGGTCCTTTCTACATGTTTCATTAAAAATAAATAAATAAGAGGAAGTGACGTTACCATCTAAAATGGAGGCTTAAACAAGAGGCTCCGTTGGGGCTATGTGGTATCCAGCGATTCCCCAGGCACTGACAGGCTATTAGGTGAGAATATATTGAAGGGTGAGAAGATGTGAGATTGTGCAGCTGAGGATAAATGAGCTGTGAAGAAGGGACAGAGAGCAGAGTTCCTCCTCTCCTACCTGGTGGGGGTCAGACAGGCTCTGCTTGAGAAGGCGGGAAGCAGCGTGAGCTAACACTGAGCCAGGACATCTGTGTTACGAGGGATTCCTGGGCTGCTGAGAGACTGGGGGCTCGTGTGAAGATTTCAGCACATTTGGAGAATATCGTGGAGGACACAGAGAGCTGCAGCTGCCTGTCGGGAGCCCAGTACAGTATTTGCCCAGGAGTCTCTTATGTGAAGGGCTGCATTCCTCGCTACCTCAGGAGCCCTGTGATCTGTGAGTTTCATACATTGTGTCTCCCTTCTTTGCTATGAAGTGACTGTGTGGAGGAGGATTGACTGACAGGGTCTTTTACACCGGGCTGTAACAGGCAGACTTGGAGAATAAAAGCAGTTTATGTACTGGGATTGAGCTCACGCTGTGATAATTAACTGCTAGCCTGCAGCATATGATACATCTTTAAGGAAGAAAGTGAGTTGCCGGAGTGGTGACATGTGACATTGGAAGCTAACTCCTGACCTGGTATCTGCAGGATAATTTTGTTTGCATTAAAAAATGGATTGCTGGGAGGAAATGACGTCACGATCAAAGGTGGCGGTCTGAACTAGGAGCACCGCTGGGGCTGATAGTTGTTGGCACTACAAACTTGCTCATACAGTGAGAGACGGATCGAGAACGACAGAGTACGCCTCCAGGCTATGCCACCCAAAAAAATCCTTGAGCGATTCCAATATACACCGGAGCATCGCGAAAAGTGAACGAAGGGAGAGTGGGGCCGGAGCTGCGAGGATCCAAGATGGCGACTGCATACGCCCCACAGGAACACACGGTACGGAGCGAGGAACCTGCAGAGGCTGCAAGTATGTTGCAATCGGACGTAGCAGGGCTGCTTCAAGACTTAAAATCTGACTTTGCCCTCAAAGACATCAGAGTGGAGATGCATGAATTGGGGTCCCGAGTGGGCGAAGTAGAAGGGGGGATGGTGACCCTTCAATCGGAGGTGGACTCTATGCGGAGGAAGGCAACTGAGGAACAGGAGGAGTTGGGCCGGCTCAGGGAGCAAATTGAAGACCTAGAGAATAGGTCTCAGCGGAACAATTTAAGATTTAAAAGTATCCCTGAGCTAGATATTTTTTCCAACTGTGAGGCTGTTATAAAAGAACTATGCCAGCATATTTTGGCCTCGGGGTCGGACACCCACCCCCCGGAGATACGCATTAAACGTGCGCATCGAGCACAGGGACCCCGCAGAGATTCAAACCAGAGGGATATGGTTGTCTGCTTTCTAGACTTTCCCATAAAAGAACTAATCCTGAAACAGGCCCGGTTGAGCAAAGAAATTACCTGGAAGAATTAAAAAAATAGGGGTCTTTCAGGATTTGGCACGCACAACGCTGATGAAGCGTGGATCATTCAGAGAAGTTACTGGATTTATGCGTACTAAGGGGATCAAATACAGATGGTTGTTCCCCTTTGCAGTTTGGATTACAGTAGACGGAAAATCCTGCAAGGTTACAACGCCGGAGGAAGTGTGGTCGGCGTTGCGGGCCATGGGATGTCAAGATGTACCGGTGCAGAATCAGGAATCGCGAACTCAAGCGGCTCCTAGGAGAGATTCAGCGTGGCAAGTGGTGGTGGAGCGAGGAAAGAAGAGGGACAAGCAGGCTTCCTAAAGTGGGGGCAGCTGAGACATTACGGACACATGGGTTGTTACCGCTTTGCTACACTGGACAATAGAGCAAACCGGGACTCGAAAGGACAGCTGGTTAGCATGCTTGATGTGGAGTTTGGGGCAAGTCACTTGGTTGCTTTGAGAGTAATCGCTTTAACAGGTGGAACTATGCTACCCAAATTGGAGTGCGTCACGAGCGGCTGTTATACCTAATAGTGGTGTTGACTTCAAGCTGAACTGCGGAGGCTGGAGAGGAAGAGAGTGGAAGATCTGGTTTGCCAGAACGATGGGATGTTTCTGGGAGAGGAAGACATCCGGACTGTATGAGTGGCTCAGAAAGCACACATAGGACTTGTGCTGGCGCAGTTTGATGTTAGACAAGAGAGTTTTTTTTTTTTTTTTTTTTGGGGGGGGGGGAGGAAATAGAGGGTTAGAGTTGGGTAAGGAACAGACATGGGTAGGGGGGGATAGCCTGTGTTTAAGGGTTATAAGAGGAGTGAGGAGGGGAGTTTGTCTAATGATATATATGATCAAAGCCTCTGGAAACGTACGTTACTTTTCTTACTATGGCTGATCTTCTGGACCAGAGATCGGCAAAGGGAGGGGGGGAGTAGGGGGAGGGGTTGGGAGAGGGGAGGAGGGAAAGGGAAAGGAAAAAGGGGAGGGGTGAAGATGAGGGAAGGCGAGGGGAGGCGGGAGGGATCTGGGGAAACACTAACAGTAGGGTCCTGGAATGTGAATGGGCTTCACCATCAGGGGAAGCGGGGCCGAGTGTTTAAGGAATTGAATAGGTTAAAATGGGATGTGACGATGATGCAAGAGACACATCTGAGACCGAGAGACACGCGTTTATTGCGGCGCCGGCCCTTTAGAGAAGTACTGGTACATCAGGGACGGGAGGCCAGAAAGGTTGGGGGAGTAGCTATAATGGTGCGGCACACCTGTGGGCTAAGCATACAAGAAGAATTTCAGGACTCGAGTGGCCGATGTTTGGGGATTAGGGGACTTCTACAAGGTAAGGAGATCACATTTATTAATATTTATGCACCTAATGAAGGTCAGAAGCAATTTTTTGATTCTCTGAAGGAGGAAATCCAAGGTTTTATTAAAGGCCAAGTGATCATAGGGGGGGGGATTTCAATATTGCCCTAGACGCGGATTTGGATCATTCCATGGGAAGGAGGGGGGATTGGAAGCGCCGGTCGTAAGGCTTTGTTGAACTTTTTGAAGGAATGTGAGGTAGTGGATTGCTGGAGATTATTATATGGAACACAGAGAAATTACACCCATTATTCACATGCAGCACAGTCTTATGCGAGGTTAGACAGCTTGTGAGTACACCGCAACAGTTGGCATATGATAGAAGCAGCAGAAATAGAGACTTGTCAGGTCTCTGATCACGCTCCTATATGGATTAGGTTTAAGGGGCTGGGGGGTAGGCAGAGGGGGAGCCTATGGAGGCTCAACGAGACTCTATTGGGAGATGAAACAGTGAGGGAGGATATCAGGAGGGCGATACAGGAATTTTATCAACTTAATGATAATGGTGAGGTTAATGATAGATCCTTATGGGACGCTATGAAAGCAGTGGTTAGAGGAGTTTTTATTAAATGGGGTGCACGGAGAAAAAGAGAAAGAGGTCAGAAATCCTTGGAGTTACGAGCTCACCTAGTGCAACTGGAAAAACAACATAAGAGGCAACCCACAAAAAAGTTGGGGGAGGAGCTTACAGCAGTAAGGGGAGCATTGGCACAATTGCAAATGATAGAGATTGAATATATGCAAACCAAGCTGAAACAGCAGACCTTTGAGTTTGCTAATAAATCAAGCGCTTTTCTGGCACGTCGGTTGCGAGCGAGGCGAGTGAAGACACTTATTCAAAGGCTGAGAGATGGTAAGGGGGGTTGGCATTATGCAGATGTGGATATATCTAGAAGCTTTGAGACATATTATGAAGAATTGTATAAGAAGGGGGAGGATATGAGTAGGGGGAAAATAGGACAATTTTTAGATCAGCTACAGCTCCCGTGTCTAAGTGAAGCTGAGCGAGTACGATTGGGAGAACCGATAAGATGGGGGGGAAGTATATGGGGTAATTAAGAACCTCCCGAATGGGAAGGCCCCGGGATTGGATGGTTACACCGCTCGTTTTTTTTAAGTGTTATGCGGAGGAGTTGGGGCCCCAGCTTATCAGGCTAGGAAATGGAGTATTGGAGGGAAGGGGGATCTCGAATTCAATGATGGAAGCAGGGATCTCTTTGTTGCTTAAGGCAGGAAAGGATCCCACTGTATGTGGCTCCTATAGACCCATTTCACTTTTAAATGTTGACGTAAAGATACTGGCCAAGGTGTGGGCCTACAGGTTGGGACGGGTCCTACCAAAGTTGATAGGGGATGACCAGTCGGGGTTTATCCCGGGTCGACAGGTGGGTGACAACATTCGCTGTACCCTCCACTTGCAATCGGAAGCGCAGAAGAGACTCCCAGGGGCAATACTGTTAACACTAGATGCCGAAAAAGCGTTTGACAGGGTTGACTGGGTGTTTCTGAAAGAGGTTATGCAGCGTATGGGTCTTGGGGATAATTTCTGCAGGTGGATAGCAGCCTTGTATGCGGCGCCGAAGGCCTGTATACAGATCAATGGCCAGTATACCTCCTTTTTTGCTATTGAACGTGGAACCAGGCAGGGCTGCCCCCTGTCGCCCCTATTGTTTGATATATATATAGAGCCCTTGGCAGAGAGGTTACGTGGCCATCCGGAGTTTCGGGGTTTCACAGTGGGGAAGAGGGAACATCGCATGGCACTGTATGCGGATGATCTGTTGCTTTATGTGACAGATCCAGGGAAAACGTTGGAGGTGGTGGTGGATGTCCTAGGGGAATTTGAACAGTATGAGGGGTTGCGGATTAATATGGAGAAATGCGAAATATTAGGCATTTCAGTCTCCCAGGAAGAAGAAAACTGTTTGAAGCAGAGGTTTGCTTTTAAGTGGGCCGGAAGTCATATTAGGTATCTGGGGGTTTGTATTCCTAGAGATCTGGTTAGAGTCTATGGACTTAATTATGGCAAAATAGTGGAGTGCATTAGAATTGAATTATCACGGTGGAAAGGGTTGTAGCTGTCGTGGTGGGGGAGGATGGCGGTAATAAGGATGAACGTCTTGCCTAGGCTGTTGTTTCTGTTTCAGTGTTTGCCGGTGGCGGTCCCCAAGCGGGAGATGCAGCAATTACAACGCCAGATATTGCAATTTGTATGGGACGGAAAACATCCCTGGTTAGCGGGAAGGGTGATATGGGGAGAGATTGAAAGAGGGGGTAGAGCAATGCCTCGGCTTCAGTGG
Source organism: Microcaecilia unicolor (assembly GCF_901765095.1). Taxonomy (NCBI): domain Eukaryota; kingdom Metazoa; phylum Chordata; class Amphibia; order Gymnophiona; family Siphonopidae; genus Microcaecilia; species Microcaecilia unicolor. The sequence continues at coordinate 137,545,657 of NC_044037.1, forward strand.
TATTATCAGGCTGCTCAGGTCAAGATGGTGCTGGAGTGGGAAGGGAGCAGGCTTAAGCCAACAGGTCAAGTGGAACAATCGTACTTCCCACATAGGGGTTTAAAATCGTTACTATGGACCACTGAGGGGGTGTTGGCGGGCGTGGATAACCCATATCTTAGGCACAATTTGACTGTATGGGAGGAGTTTCGGAGGAAGTGGGGACAGGGAGATGGGGTCTCCACTAGGGCGGGGATAAGATGGGAGCCGAAGTTCGGAGAGGGGAAGGATAATCGGGTTTTTGTGCGATAGGATCACTTGGGCCTTTCGAGTTTTCGAGATGTGCTCCAAGGGGCCCAGATTAAGAGCTTTGAGGAATTGAGGTTACAATATGGACTCCCTGAAGGAGATCATTTTTCTTACTTACAGATTTAAGTATTTTATGGGAGTGATGGGATGGAGGGGGGGCAGCCCTCAGGATAAGGAGAGCTTGGAGAATTTATGGGGTATATTACGGAGGGTGCCTAGATCCATTTCGGTGCTATACAAATTTATGAGAGGCAGTGACCCTGCCCCCTTTCGCTTCAAGGGAGCATGGGAATCAGACTTAAATTGCTGCTTCAATGATCAGGAATGGGAGAGGATATGTGGGGAGGTTCAAAAGGCCTCCACGTGCGCTCTAGTGCAAGAGAATGCATACAAGGTGCTATCGAGGTGGTATTACACTCCTGAGAGAATTAGGGGTATGTACCCTAATGCTTCTGACCGGTGTTGGAGATGTGGTAAAGACAAGGGCTCATTTCTGCACATTTGGTGGTCCTGCCCCTGGTTGATACCGTTTTGGGAGGCAGTGATGAAAGCATTGGTAAGAATGTTTGGAGATTCCATGGTGTGCAGTCCATAGGTGTGCTTGCTGGGGATGTATAATGACAGTGACTCATGGGAACGGAGCAAAATGTTATGTTGGGGTCTGGCGGCAGCAAAATGCCTGATAGCTCGGAAGTGGCGAGTTACTGGCCCTCCTTCCTTGGGGGATTGGAAAGCAAAATTAGAACAACTGATAGCTATGGAACGCTTAACGGCATACCGTAGAGATGGGGAGCTACGGCGCAAGAGAGGATGGTCTCAACTGCAAGAATGGGTGGGGACAATCAAACTTTGATAGGAACGGGTGATAGTTGGGGAGGGGGGAGGAAGGAAGGGAGGGAAGGGGGTGGTAGGGAAGGGAGGAACGGAAGAGGAGGGCTAGAGGGGGAAGTGAGGCAATTATATGCTTGAACAAATTTAAGGGGGTAGGACAAAGCTGAGGGTGTAGACCCTTGTTTATAGTGATTGGGAGTTGATAGTTCAATTTTCACCATAAAGGTGACTGGGTTGTTGTTTTGTTTTGTTCTTTTCTGTTATATTATATGGAAGTCCAATATTTTAGGTCAACTTGGCATTATCTGTACTGTCCTGAATGTTGCAAGTTACTTCATTAATAAAAATATTTAAAGTGAAAAATAAATAAATAAATAAATAAATAAACAAACTTACTTAAGCCTTTCCATTCCATGTCTGCTCCCTCTCTGCCTGCCCTGTTATCTCTCTCCATTGTACTCCACATTAATACTTCCTCTTGGACTTCTTTCCAGCCTCAGACCCTTTTCTCTTTGACTAGAGTCTTATTGACGATAAAACCTAATTTCTGTCCTATCCCTCCATCATGGCTAAAGAATCCTGAGCTTCATCTTCTTCCCATGCACCTTTCCATAAGTAATCTTAGTATGTCCTCGGATCAATTTCCACATCTCTGGAAACAGGCAGTGGTCCACCTTATCTTAAAGAAGCCTAATTTATTTGTATTTATTCATACTTGTATACCACAATTATCCAAAAACAAGTTGGCTTACATTTAACAGTTGTTAGGCGAGTCACGTGATGCTAGGCAGAGGGTAGGACGCCGCAGGGCAGAGATCAGAGGCCCCTAAGATAAAATCTACCCTTGGACAGCACGAGAGGCGATTTGGAAACCCACGAACAGAACAAATAAAGGAACTAATTTGGTGCACCTGTGATGACCTCCAAAACACAGAGAAAAGACGGAGCACGAGGGCGAGCTGGGGACGGTAAGATGGTGGACCCTGGCCCCTCGGGAGAAACTGTAAGCTCCGTTTGGGCGGCTGAAATTGCAGCTGAGGTCTCGCAGCTGCTGGAGACCTCTGTGGACTTAAAACTGCAAAAGATTGCTGAAAAGTTGGATGCGGTAGATGGTAAAATAGAGGGGCTGCGCACAGATATGGCAAGATATCAGCAAAGACTGTCTGATATAGAAGACCGTTGCACGCAGCTGGCCAGCCAGCATGAGGAATGGCGGAAAAAGTTTGAGCAAGTAGAGCAGAAGCTAGAAGATCTTGAGAACCGGGCGAGATGGAATAACCTCCGGTTGGTTGGATTTCCTGAGTCCCTACGAGAGGTTGATTTAAGGGAGTTCCTGGAATCCTGGCTGCCCAAAGCACTGAATTTGCAGGCTCTGGAAAAGACCTTAAAAATAGAGAGAGCACATCGTTTGGGCCAGCTAAGGCAAGCAGCAGGACATCCCAGGGTAGTAATATGTAAATCCTTAATTACTCCCATAAACAAGAGATTCTGAGAGCCTGGAGGCAGACGGGGAAAGTTGCATATGAACGGCACATCATTTTATGCTTTCAAGATTTCTCTGCGGCTGTGGCATTACAACAGAAGCAATATGGAGAAGCGTGCTCAGAGCTGTTTAAGAAGAAAGTTAGATTTGCCTTACTGTATCCAGTGCGGCTGCGAGTGCAGCAGGATGGCAAGCTTCGATTTTTCAGCTCACCGACCGAAGCCCTAAAATTTGCCAAACAGTTAGATGGCGGCGTGGAAGTCGCAGCAAAAGAACAGGAGCGCTGATCATGGTGAGAGCCAGCAGAAAGAAAGCTACCTAGAAGGAACTGAGAGGGAAGCTCAGAGTCTGCAAGGAATCATTCTACGGACAGTAAAAGAGAGTGCATTTGTCTTTCTCCCTGTTTTAAAGTGAAAGATATGAGGGTCACTGATTGATTGTGAGGGGGGGGGGGCCTTATTTTGTTAATGTTAAGAATATAAGTGCAAACGTGTGGGGATAAAATTATAGAAGTATAGGAACGGTCCTTTTAAAAGCATGGCTAACTGTGGTACTTGGGGGATGGGGTTTGCTAATGTTTCAAGATTATAGTTGTGCTGTAAGGGAGGGGGCGGGGCGGAAACGTGGCAAGTTCTCTAGACAGGACGCAGATCTGTTTCTTGGGGGGGGGGTAAGAGGGGAGGGTGATGACAAGGGGGGGAGGAAGAGGGGTTTTGTTTGTTGTTGTGGTTTTTATTGGTTTCTGCTCTTCTCTCTTTCCTTAGGGATCGTTGTCCAGCAGCAGTGGTGGAGATGGGGGTGGGCACCCAAGGGCTGGGGGGTGTGTTCCCAAGGCTGTAAAAGTAGAGGCTGGCTATACAATAAGATAAGAGAGGGGACTAGGTCATTTTAAGTTTGTTTCCTGGAATGAGGGGGGAGTTTCGTCACCCATAAAGCGGAAAAAACTTTTACAAGCTTTGAACCGCCATGCAGCAGATATAGTATTTTTGCAGGAGACGCATCTGTCAGCTGCAGAGCATGCCAAATTCCAACAAGGATGGGTGGGAGGAGCGATAGGCTCCCCGGCTTGCAATAAAAAGGCAGGGGTATTAATACTTTTCCGTAAGGGGCTGCATCTTTCCATTAAAGGGGTAAAGAGGAGTGCAGAAGGCAGATATGTATTAGTGGAGGTGGAATTGGGGGGGTTTTACATATGTACTCTGCAATGTCTATGCACTGAATACTTTTGACAAAAAATTTTATAGGGAGATTTTGGCATTGTTGGCTCCATACCAAGGGGGTAATATAATTTTAGGTGGGGATTTTAACATAGTTTATAACCCATTGGTAGACAAAAGTAGCGGGAGAGGACAAGGTCAGGCTTATTATGAAAGAGGCCTGCCTTTCTTGTGCTCTACACTAAACTTGGTAGATGTGTGGAGAATTTTACACCCAACATGCAGAGATTATACTCATCTATCAAGAGCGCACTCAACCATGTCCCATATTGATTATATTTTTCTCTCAGATACTTTATTTTCAAAGGTGATTGAGGCGGAGATAGGCCCATGTGAGATTTCAGCTCATTCTCTACTTTGGGTGATCTTGGAACAAACAGGGGGAGAAAGTAAGGGAGGAGGATGGAGGAGGAGTGGATGAGTGGCCTAGTGGTTAGGGTGGTGGACTTTGGTCCTGGGGAACTGAGGAACTGAGTTCGATTCCCAGCACAGGCAGCTCCTTGTGACTCTGGGCAAGTCACTTAACCCTCCATTGCCTGCCGCATTGAGCCTGCCATGAGTGGGAAAGCGCGGGTTACAAATGTAACAAAAATAAAATAAATAAATTTCCGCTGGAGCTTTACATGGATACGAAGTTTCAGGCATTTCTGAGAGAAAAATGGAGAGAATTTGCGGTCCACAACAGGATGCATGTGGAACAGGCCAGTTTGTACTGGGAGACAGCAAAGGCTGTCCTCAGAGGTGAGATCATTGCTTATAGGGCGTGGATTAAGAAAAGACGAGATCAAGAGATTTTAAGATTGGAACGCGAGGTGAGGAATTAGCATATAAAGTTCGGGGTAAATCCGACGGAAGAGCAGAAGTTAGCATACTTGGCATCTCAGAGAGAATTAAATGAACTACTGCATGAACGAGTTCAAAAATCGCAACAATATTATAAGCATCAGTTGTACATGTACGGAAACAAGGCAGGGAGCTTGCTAGGGTGCTTAGCTAGAGGGAAGAAAGGGCCGAGCAGAATTTTACAGGTAAAGGACCAGGCAGGTAACATGTTTAAATCTCCGCAGGATATAGTGGCAGGGTTTCAGAGGTATTACAAGGAGTTGTATGGGGAACAGAGGGACCTGATAACGGATAGCATGATGTTTTTAGAGAATGTAGAGACCCCGTTGATTTCCTCGGCCCAGGCAAAACTCCTCAACGCACCTATAGTGGAGGGTGAGTTGATGCTGGTGTTACAGCAGAGTGATATACACAAAGCACCGGGCCCAGATGGATATGGTGTGGCTTTTTATAAAATGTTACAGGAGCTGGTGACTCCCCCCCTTTTGAAGTTGTTTAACTCCCTGGCCAATTCAGAGCCCGCATTGGACACCTTCAATATAGCTAAAGTGATAGTGTTACTGAAACCGGGGAAAAACCCAGAGGAGATGGGGGCCTATCGGCCAATCTCTTTGCTAAATAGTGACATTAAATTATATGCAAAAAGTTTGGCTAATAAGCTGGCGAGGGTGCTTCCAGACTTGATAGCATCACCGCAAGTAGGTTTTGTGAGAGGACGGGCGGTGGTCAGTAATTTGAGGGCGATTATAGCCTCCTTGGAGAAAGTGGGGGAGCGGAAAGTGCCTTCTCTGCTGATCAGTTTTGACGCAGAGAAGGTATTTGACAGAGTTGCATGGCGCTTCATGTTTGCGGTCTTACAGAAGGTGGGAATTGAGGGATTTTTCAGGGATGCAGTGAAAGCCCTTTATTTGAACCCGCAGGCTTACATCTGGGTTAATGGAGAGAGATCTGAGGTATTCTTGATAAGGCGGGGCACAAGACAGGGGTGCCCTTTATCCCCGCTACTGTTCATTCTTACATTGGATCCCTTGATACGAGCAATAGAGTCCCACCCTGAGGTGATGGGAGTGAGCTAGGGCAAGTCTACGTTCAAGGTTTCTGCATTTGCAGACGATATTCTAGTTCATCTAACGCATCCTAAGAAGTCCCTGGCGGCGCTGTTAGAATTATTTCATGAGTACGGGGATTACGCGGGTTTTAAAATCAATGTAACCAAATCCCTAGCTCTAACGGCTTCAGACGAAGTAAGACGTGAATGGGGGGAGTATTTTCCACTGAGATAGGCTCAAAAACATATCACGTATTTGGGGGTACAGATAGCTATGCAGACTTCAGATTTTTATCATCTAAATCTCACTCGCTTGCTGGATAACATGAGAGTTAGGTTGCGAAAATGGGCGGAGCTGCCGCTCATGCTCCATGGGCGAATACAACTGTTTCATATGGTGGAATTCCCCAGATGGCTTTACACGTTTCAGGTGTTGCCACTGCGACTCCAGGGGGGGGACGTGAGGCGATTCTATAAACACCTGCGAGTTTTCCTCTGGGGGGGGAGGAAGCCTAAGCTCCCCATGGACTTAATGTTAGGATCTTGGAGGGAGGGGGGTATAGGGGTACCAGATATTAAGCGCTATAACCAAGCATGTATTATGCGGCACTTAGGGGACTGGTTGTTGGACAGGCAAGACTATACGCCCAGGCAGTTAGAAAGGGAATTTTTTCATCCATATCATTTATATTTTTTATTACAGGGTCCGAGGCAAGCGTTACCAGTGACATTTAAGAATAGTCTGTTGTTGGGACCCCTGAGGAGGGCCTGGAAGGATCTAACTAGAACTTGGGGATTATCAGCGGTGAATACGGACCTCATGCCACTGCAGGGTAACCCATTATTTTCCCCTGGCTCAGAGAACCCAGTATTTCGTAGTTGGGCCTCATTGGGCATTACACGATTGGAACATGTTCTGGGTACAAGAGGAGGGTTACTGAGTTTGGGTGCATTGGGGGTAGGGATCGATATCAGACATGAATTTGCGTATCAGCAATTGGAGTATTATGTGCGGACCCTCAACATCGAACAGCTGAATAGTGGGCATGGGAGAAAGCTCAGAGAGTTCTTCAACGCAGTCCCGGGGGACAGGCTTTCAATTTCGGGAATATACCGGATTTTGTGGGAGAAAGGATTAGTAAAGGACGTGAGTGCAATTGAGGCACGCTGGGCACACGATTTGCAGAGACCCCAATTCCACCTAGACTATAAAAAGTTGGTGGCCCGTGTCCCGGCCATATCGATCAATGCAGCTCTCAGAGAATGCCATTATAGAATTTTGTATAGAGCATATATGTCCAAGGCCCAAGTATTCAAGATGGGGGGGTGCCAGACCCCCCTATGCTCTAAGTGCCAACAGACAGAGGGGACATTCTTTCATTACCTCTGGGACTGTCCCCTAGTGCAGAACTATTGGAGGCAGATCTTTAAGTATCTGGAGGGACTATTGCAAGCTAGGATTCCCATGTCCCCTTCAGGGTTATTATTAGACAAATTTGAATTATTTGGCTATCAACGAAGGGGTGCCCGGCTTTTTATACGTAAAGCCTGTGTCCTAGGTAAAAAGTTGATCTTGAATAGGTGGCTTAGCGTTGATCCTCCAGATTTTTGGTATTAACATAGTAACATAGTAGATGATGGCAGAAAAAGACCTGCATGGTCCATCCAGTCTGCCCAAGACAAACTCATATGTGTATACCTTACCTTGAATTTGTACCTGTCCTTTTCAGGGCACAGACCATATAAGTCTGCCCAGCAGTATTTCCCTCCTCCCAACCACCAGACCCGCCTCCCATCACCGGCTCTGGTACAGACCGTACAAGTCTGCCCTCCCCTATCCTCTCCTCCCAATCACCACCCCCTCTTCCCCCCACCTGCTCCGCCACCCAATTTCAGCTAAGCTTCTGAGGATCCATTCCTTCTGCACAGGATTCCTCTATGCATATCCCACACATGTTTGAACTCCGTTACCGTTTTCATCTCCACCACCTCCCGCAGGAGGGCATTCCAAGCGTCCACCACCCTCTCCGTGAAAAAATACTTCCTGACATCTTTCCTGAGTCTGCCCCCCTTCAATCTCATTTCATGTCCTCTCGTTCTACCGCCTTCCCATCTCCGGAAAAGACTTGTTTGCGGATTAATACCTTTCAAATATTTGAACGTCTGTATCATATCACCCCTGTTCCTCCTTTCCTCCAGGGTGTACATGTTCAGGTCAGCAAGCCTCTCTTCATACGTCTTGGAACGTAAATCCCATACCATCCTCGTAGCTTTTCTTTGCACCACTTCCATTTTTTTAACATCCTTCGCAAGGTACAGCCTCCAAAACTGAACACAGTACTCCAGGTGGGGCCTCACCAACGTCTTATACAGGGGCATTAAAACCTCCTTTCTTGTGCTGGTCACTCCTCTCTCTATACAGCCTAGCAATCTTCTAGCTATGGCCACCGCCTTGTCGCACTGTTTCGTCGCCTTCAGGTCCTCAGATACTATCACCCCAAGATCCCTCTCTCCCCGTCTGTGCCTATCAGACTCTCCCCGCCTAACACATACGTCTCCCTTGGATTTCTACCCCCTAAGTGCATCACTTTGCATTTCTTCGCATTGAATTTTAATTGCCAAACGTTAGACCATTCTTCTAGCTTCTTCAACTCCATGATCTTTTGCTGCATGAGCGTCGGGCAATGGGACCCTCCCCAAAGGCGAGAGAGCGATTTATGAGAATCTGGCGGGGGTATATACAATCATTGTCGGCTAGGGCACGAAGTTTAGTATTAAATGGTATGTAAGGAAGGAAAGAAGAAGAGCAGGTAGTGGTTTTTGTTTTTTCTTTCTCTTGGGGGGGGGCGGGGCGGAAGGTGGGATCGGTAAGGGAGTAGGGGGCAGGGAGAGAAGTCTGGTATGTTCGGGTAGGGTGTGGTAGAGGGCAGTAGGGGCTGTTTAATTTTTGTGTGGGGTGGGCATGTTTTGATGGGACAGTTAAGTGGAATGTTTGCATTATAAAGATACTGATTCTGTGCAGTTCGCAGCAATTCATGCAATAGGGTATTGTGTCTACTTCTCGGAGGTGGCCAAAGTCCAGGTTTTGATGACAATGATCTACAGAAAGGAGAGGGGGAAAGTCTCCTCAAATGTATAGGTCTCAGAACACTGGTTTATTTCTGTCTAGTGGCATGTATTGCTTATGCTTAATGAGGTGTAGAGTTCATGAAAGTTTCTTTGCATTCGCAGTAGTTATTGGGGGAGGGGGAGAGCGGGGATTATGATAAGGCAAGCACAAAGAATGTAAGGGGGGGGGGGGGAATGATAAAATCATTGATGATAAAAGATATGGATGCGTATACCCAAATGCGTTGCATTTTTCCAAGGTTACGTTATTGGTTTTGTTAATAATGTTGAATCATCAATAAAAATTGTTTAAACCTTGTTAGAGATAATACTGATTCAATTATTTACAAGGTTGTATGATGCTGTGTTTTACAGTGGTTGGCAAGATATGTTTTAGCTAATTCTTAGAGGTTGTGTTGTGTATTGTTGCTTCAGAATGATTAGTGCATATTTTACTCATAGAATTTCCTGAAGAGGTAAGTCTTTAGGTCTTTTCTGAACTGGAGGTAGTTCATGATGCTTCTTATGACTATTGGAATTGAATTCCACCATTTTGAGCCCGCCGGTTGGGCAGGTGTAGTGATAGGTAACCTCTGGTTCCTGGGTTTGCATTTCTTGGTGATACTTTGATCGTGTCTGGTGACATGCCAAACAGTATTTTGAAGATGACTCTGCTGGTTTTGAAAAATAGTCTGGACTTGATTGGAAGCCAACTGTTAGGTTCTCAGGTTCAAAACACGCAGGCACGGACTCTGGAGTAATCGTGAGCCCTTGGGCTGCTGATGAGGAAAGGCAGCAGCAGGCAAAACCCACCAACACTGGGCTAGAACGCACCGGACTGGTATGCACCGGACTGGAAAACACTGGACAGGAACACATGGGACTAGAACCAGGCTTCACCTACACTTAGCCGCCATTCCCCAGGGGTTGGGCCCCTGGATGCAGGCAGCCGGCAGGACTTGGAGGGAAAACGGTACTGGAACTAGCAGGCTGGAACACCAGGAATCAGGATTCAGAAGTGCCACAGGCACCTAGACAAAAGCAGGGCAGACAGGGTTCAGAAGTGCCACCAGGCACCTAGACAAAAGCAAGGCAGACAGGGGTTCAGGTTGCTCAGACAGGAGGGAAAGGAAGCCAAAAGCAGACAGGATTCAGAAGTGCCACCAGGCACCCAGACAAGAGCAAGGCAGAAGTGCTAACTGCACCAGGAATACAGGGTTCTCACACAGGAGGGAAAGGGAGCCAATAGGACTGGAATCAGGATAGGATTCAAGGCAAGCAAGACAAGGCAGAAGTGCTAGCTGCACCAACACTAACCTGGACCGTTGGCGTTTGCAAAGGCCCTGAATGAAAGAACACCACTTATTATTTATTTATTTTACAGTGCTTATATCGCACAATTTCCCACCTCTGGTAGGCTCAATGTGGCTTACAACATTTGAATAAAAAATAGACGGGGTACAGTAAATGGAAAGTAGGGCAGAGAGGTAAGGATAAAGAAATGGGTCCATAATAGCAGCGTCCTTGAGGTTAGTGAGGTTGGCCTGGATCTTTTGGGGTATGCTTGCTCAAATAAGGGCCTGACTGATGATGTCACAACTCCTGGACACAGGCAGGAAGCATACTGAAGCACAGAGAGGCTTAACACACACAGGTGCAGTGTAGTGGAGTAATTAGAGCCACGCTGGAAGCAGTCAGCACACAGAGACAGAGGCAGAGCTAACTCAGGCAACACACTCAGGTACAGTATAGTGAAGCAGTTAAACCATGCTGGGAGCAGCCAGCATACAGACACAGAGCTAACTCAGAAAGGACAGACAGAAGCCAGCTAAGAAGCTGAACACCAGAAATAAGGTAAGTTTGAGAAGGGTCACAACCACAATCGTAATACCAATGTAGCATTATGAATAGTGGGGTTGCTCTCTCATATTTCGACTTTTTGAATATCAATCTCACTGCTGTATTTTGGACGGTCTGCAACGATCATAGTAGAGTGGCCTAGTGGTTAGGGTGGTGGACTTTGGTCCTGGGGAACTGAGGAACTGAGTTCAATTCCCACTTCAGGCACAAGCAGCTCCTTGTGACTCTGGGCAAGTCACTTAACCCTCCATTGCCCCATGTAAGCCGCATTGAGCCTGCCATGAGTGGGAAAGCACGGGGTACAAATGTAACAAAAATAAAAATTCTACATATGCTACATTAGAGTAGTCTAGTCTAGTTGGGACAATATTAGCGTCTCTACTATAAGGTGGAATGACTGTCTGGAGAAATAGTCTCTGATTCTTCTCAGTTTCCATAGTGTTTTGAAGCTTTTTGACATGTCGAGAATGATTCCTAGTATTTTTATTTGTGTTTCGATTGTGTAAGATTGTTGATCTATTATGAGGTAAGTAGTGGGATTGTGCTGGCTGGATAAAAACCAGCAGTTTGGTTTTGTCTCAGTTCAGTTTAAGTTTGACATTTGTGGCCCAATTTTCCATGAGGTCGAGTCCTTTTTTTGGCCTTATCCAGTATCTCTATGATATTGTTGTTGAAAGGTATGTAGATGGTGACATCATCTACATATATGAATGGGTTTAAACCCATTTTCTCTAGTTTCTTGCCAACTGGAGCCATCATGACATTGAATAATATTTGCGATATCGGGGAACCCTGAGGGACCCCACATTCAGGGATCCAGGAGGCTGAAAATTCTAATTCTTAGTAAAACGTTGAGCCAGGCTGCTTGTGCTCTGAAAATGGCAAGGAAAAATCAAACTCGGGTATATATATATATATATATATATATATATATATATATATATATATATATATATATATATATATATATATATATATATAAGTATCACATACCATGTATTTATTTTAAAATTTGTTTATTATTTTGCATGTGGTACAAAAGAAAACATTTTACAAATTCTTCTCTCTCTCCAATGTTAATTCTATTCCATAGGTTATACATAGGCCTGATTTAAGAACATTGACCCTTCCCAGTCTCAGTACAGTATTCTGTATAATAACAAACTTTAAACTTAGCTCATCAGGACTTACTCATCCCACCCTCTCTATCCCCATCTCCATCCCCCCTCCCCTCCTCCCATCTCCCGCCCTCAACCCTTTATTTAATAAAGTCTATTCTTCTTGATTATAACATTGACCATTTCTCACATATTTAAAATACGTCCTCTACTCCCTGGGGGTATTGTCTGCCAAAACGGAGTCCATAGTCGATAGAAGTCTTTGTCTGTAAATCTCCATTCTCCTCTATAGTCTGCTAGTGTCTTTTCGAATTTCATGTAATCCATTAATAGTTCACGCCACTGCTGCAGAGTCGGCTCTTTGTTTGTAATCCACTCTGTGAGAATAAAGTTTTTTCGCTGCCATTACAGCTCTATAAGTAAATCCCTTGAAGCCTGCTGGAGTTGGTCGAACTATCCTTGGTCTTCCGAACAGCAACAGCGGCCCTTTCTTCCATGTGGCGCCCCACATACTGGATGTCATTTGTATTACTCTGGTCCAAAATCTTTGTATTTTTGAGCAAGACCAGAACATGTGCCCTAGCGTCGCGCCCTGCATCCCGCACTTAGGGCATGCCCCGTCTGGAGAGACTCCCATATGGAAGGCTCTCCTTGGTGGAATGTAAGTTCTTAATGCAAATTTGTATTCCATTTCACAATATTGGACCATCTTTGATGATTTTTGCGTCGCATAAATGTGTTCCTGTAGTATTTGAGGCGTTAAAGTCATTGGCAGTTCCTCTGTCCATGCCTGGGCCAGTGTTACATAGTCTATTTCTTCTGTCATGTCTCTTAAATGTCTATGATGCATTGTCAAAGACACTCTGCCCTGTGCCCTTAGTGAAAAGGCTGAGGAAATCTCCTCCTGCACATCTTCTGTGAGGCATTCCCAGGGCAAGCTGTTTATATAATGTCTCAATTGCCAGTAGTAGAATCTATCTCTTTGATCAAATTTAAACTGGGCCTGAAGCTCCACGAAAGGCCTGGTTCTTCCCTCTGATGTCAAAACCTGATGTAAGTATACCAGTCCTCTCTGCTGCCATTGGCTAAATCTACGGTGTAGAGTTCCTGGTGGGAATTGTGGGTTATTGCAAATTGCTTGAAATGGCGTAATTCGTCCAGAAAAATGATGATGACGGCAAACCCACTTCCAGACCGCCTTTGCTGTGGGCATTATATGAGATTGTTGTAGGACTTTAGGAGCTTGACAGCCTCCCACATGCAACAAGCTACTGAAATGTATTCCCTGTGTTAAGGTTGTTTCCAAATTTGTTGCTGAAAAGTCTGAGGTTGATCTGTACCAATAGAAATATGTCGCATGCCACTTGCTATTGTGAGATACCTGATGCTGAGCAATCCCAATCCTCCATATTCTCGTGGTATTTGCAGCGTCCGTACTGGGAGACGTGCTTTCCTTCCTTTCCACAGAAAACGCTGTATATACCGGTGCAAGCGTTTTTCATCTTCTTTCTTGAGAAAAAGTGGAAGGGTTTGAAATTTATAGAGCCACTTTGGTACTATCAAACATATAAATGGCAAGAGGCGTACTCACTCGCAAATGCACAGTAGAGACCCTCTCTGTCCCGCCCCGTTTCAATACGTGATGACGGGGGCGTGCCAGAGAGGGAACCTGCGCACCTGAGAGTGAGAGAACCGCCGTCGCCACCGCTCCCTCCCCCCCCAGGGTTGCCGCTACCGCTCCCCCCCACCCACCCGGAGTCGCCGCCGCCACCCACCCTCCACCCGGCCCGGGTACCTGACGTCACTATTCAAACCGCCGGAACGCAGCACACAGCTCATCTGAGCTGCCATTGGCCTTCCTTACCTGCCTGTGTCCCGCCCTCGCCGACGTTACGTCACATGGGGGTGGAAGACACGCAGAGAAGAAGGAAGGCCGACGGCAGCTAAGATGAGCTGTGTGCTGCGTTCCGGCGGTTTGAATAGTGAAGCCAGGTACCCGGCCCGGGTGGAGGGGTGGCGGAGGTGACTCCGGGGGGGGGGAGGGGGGGGAGGGGCGGTGGCGACCTATCCGGGGGGGGGGGGGCTTTCAACACCCCCTTCCTAGCCCGTTTTTACGGGCTCAACGGCTAGTCATGTTATAAATGGCAATTCTTCCCATAAGGGACAGCGGATATTTCTCCCACAACTGGAGTTTTATGCGAGTAGTCTCAAGCAAGGGCTCAACATTTTCTTGGTATAATTTAGATAGGTCTTGCGGAATGTTGGTTCCAAGATATTTAATTTTCTCTTCCACTCTGGCTATGGGACACCTTTCCTTCTCTTGCTGGGTTCCACTCGGATATACATCCATTATTTGAGACTTTTTTTTATTCAGCATGAAACCAAAGACTTGTCCAAATTCCCTTGTTAGGTTCAGCAGCTGGTCCAAAGAGTTCATCGGGCAGGCTGATATTATCATCAGATCATCTGCGAATGCTAAGGCCTTTATGGTATCCCCCCCAACTTGCACCCTGTGGATCCCCTCTGCCCTCTTTATAAGCCTCAGTAAGGGTTCTAATGATAGTATAAACAATGTAGGGGATAAGGGGCATCCCTGTCTGGTGCCCCTGGATATTCCAAATGATTCTGCTTTAACTCCATTTACTATCACCGAGGCAGACGGATTCGCATACAGGGATTCTATAGCTCTATAATACCAGCCCCCAAAACCCATATGCCTCAGTACTTGGAACAAATATGTCCACCCCACCTGATCAAATGCTTTTTCAGCATCGAGTGAAATTATGGATGTCAGCTGACCGGTCGCCATGGCTAATAGCAGTCTAAGCACGTTTTTGGCTGCCTGTCTAGTCTTAACAAATCCCACCTGCTCCTCACCCACTAATCTGGGCAAAATCCCGGCCAAGCGATTCGCTAGGATCCTGGCCAGTATTTTTAGGTCAACATTGAGTAAGGAAATGGGCCTATATGAATCAGCCTGACCCTCTGGCCTCCCGGGTTTCAAGATCAGGGAGATCAAGGCTGTGTTTGCATGATGTGGGAAATGTCCCTCCTTAACCACTTGTTCATAGTAGTCACTGATAACCGGGTAAAAGGAGTGTGGTAGAATTTTATAAAATTCCCCGGTATACCCATCGGGGCCTGGCGCGGATCCAAGTGGTAGGGACTTTACTACTTCCTGTATCTCCCTAGCATCTAATGGTTCTTCTAAGACTGCTCGTTCACTGTCTGTTAATTTCGGGAGCTCTGCCTGTTCCAAAAATTTTTGTATTTCTCCTTCCTCTGGGTCCTCAGGCGAACTATACAATCTAGAAAAAAATTGTGTCAATATCTCGGCTATCCTTTCGCTCTTATTCTGCATGAGACCCGTCTCATCTTGGAGGGCTATTATCGGCTTGCGTGGTCCCCACGCCGAAACTAAGTTTGCTAACATCGCCCCTTGTCTGTTTCCAAACCTGCGAAATTTAAATTTCTGATGTGCTAGGTATCTCTTGCTTCGGTCATGAAGCAAAGCATTAAGCATTGCCTGCAGTGCTCGAAGCTGGTCTTTATGTTCTTTAGTCTGCTGATTAATGTATCTAGCTTTTGCTTTTTTTAAAGATTGTTCCAGTCTCATTATTGCTATTGTTTGCTTTTTATTGTGAGCGTGTACAAAGGCTATTATCTCTCCTCCGAGTACGGCTTTAGCTGCACTCCAGAACAGACCAGGCTGATCCATGTGTTCCCTATTATTCTGAACATAGTCCTCCCATTTCTTTTTGATATGCTCTTGGAATTCACTATTCTGGGACAAATAGTTTGGGAACTTCCAATTCCTACCCTGCTGATAGAACCCGGGTACCTCCACATCTATCCATATTATGGAGTGATCTGATATCTCTTCCGGGCCTATCTCAGCGGCCCGCACCCACGGAAATGCGGTCTGGGCTATTAATATATAATCTATTCTGGAAAGTGTGCCATGTGCTCTGGAAAGGTGAGTAAAGTCTCTCTCCCCAGGGTGCAAACTACGCCAAGTGTCTACCAAATTGAGAGAGCGCTTAAAGGAATTAAGTACATGCGCTCTTGGTCCTCCTCTTGAAGCAACTCTCGGGTTAGAACAGTCTGCATTTGGATCTGCCACTAGGTTGAGATCTCCCATTACCAGGAGCTGCTCAGGTTTGTATGGGAGGCACATCTGAACAAGATTAGGGTAAAATTGTGCATCATAAATATTTGGTCCATATATTCCCAGAAGTAGGAAATTTCTCTCTTGTACCCATATCCGTACCAAAACATATCGCCCTTTTGGATCTGCTTTCACTAATTCGGACTTTGTACCTATCCCTTTTCTTACCAGCACTGCCACTCCGCCTTTCCGATCCCCAGAGGATGCTGAGTGTACCCCCCACCCACTGTCTTTTTAGTTTATTATGCTCCTCTGATGTAAGTCTTGTCTCTTGGAGACATCCGATATCTACTTTCTGTCTCTTAAGATTGGTTACGATTTTTGCCCTTTTTATCGGGGTCGTTATACCTCCCACGTTCCAGGAGGCAAATCTGATGGTTTTAATGTGCATTAGTCTGTGGGACTCTACATGATACATAACATTGATATGTCTGCCTCAGGTGCCCAGCCTCACCCGAGACACTGTGAATTGTTCTATTTACCCAGGTCTCTCTTGTTGTGCTATGGGACTTCCTAGAAATATGTTGTGTCATGGTCAATGCTTGCTTGCTTCCCCCCTTCCTACCCTTCTGCCCCGCCCTTCCCCTCCCACCCTCCCGTAACTCCCTACCCATCCCCGTACAAACCCTTCTGTTCCCCCCACCTAACATATGAGAGAAATAGGGAGATCAATGATGTGGGGCTTCCCCCTCCCCCGCCATTTACTGCATCTATAGGCCCCTTTCCAATACCTTCTTTGATGACTCTGCTTTGCCTGCTGCTTAAAGCCAGGATCTGATCTCTTTAGTCCTTTATTTATTTATCCACGCTTTGCTGTGACTGAAGTGTCTCTGTCGCCCATTCTTGAGCTTCTTTGGGGGTCATGAACACTTGCCATTTGCCCTGATGATTGACTCGTAGTGTGGCGGGGTATACTAGCATGAATTTTTTATTCGCTTCTACCAATGTTGTACAAATCTGGCTGTAGGCCCTCCTCCGTTCTTGTAGGGCGTAAGAGTAATCTTGGTAGATCCTCACCGGTGAGCCCTCGAAGGCCAAGGTTTCTCGTTTCAGTCGGGCACCTCTTAAATATTTCCACCTTGTGCACGAAGTTGTGTACTTTGACCATCACCATCCTTGGTCTCTGGTTGTGGTCTATTTTCCGCCCCACCCGGTGCGCTCGCTCGAGACAGATGGCACTCATTCCGTCTGACAGCGCAAACTCATTCTGCAGCCACTTTTCTAGCACTGAGGGTAGTAAGCGCTCTGGTATAGTCTCAGGTATGCCTACTATTCGCAGGTTGGCTCGTCGCGAGCGATTTTCAAGGTCGTCAAGTTGTTGGGATTGCTTCTGCACCAGGGATCTCAATTCCTGAAGCTGTGTTGTTGTTCCGGCCCCCTCATCTTCTATGGCTGACACTCTTTGTTCTAGTTCGCCTGTGCGCCTGGTCGTATCGGCGAGTAGATTTTCTACTGAGGTTAACTGGGTGGCTAGCTGCTTTAACTGGGGATCCAGCGCCAATTTTACCGCCTCTGTTATTTGTGTCAATTGCTGAGTTGTGAACATCGGTTATGGCGTCTCTTTCGGCGGGCTCGCCGCCATCTTGCTTTCTGCAGCGCGGGGCCTCTCAGCTTCTTTCGGCGGCATCTTCGTGTCTAGACGAGTCACGAAGCTGTCCATGCACTCCTACTATCTGTACGCTTGAAATTTGTAATTTTGAGGTTAGACGAACGTTTTTATGGCGATAGGGAGGGTTCCGCCCGAGAGAACAATTCTACCTCCGCTCTCTCTTCAGCACATCACGTGATCTCTCATCACATACCATGTATAATGAGTTTATCTTGTTGGGCAGACTGAATGGACCGTACAGGTCTTTATCTACTATAAGGGTCATCTTTGACTCTTCTCTCTCCTTCTCTGCTCATATCCAGCAGATTGCCAAGACCTGTCGTTTCTTTCTTTACAACATCCGTAAAATCCGCCCCTTTCTTTCCCAGCACTCTACCAAAACCCTCATCCCACACCCTTGTCACCTCTCGTTTAGACTACTGCAATCTGCTTCTTGCTGGCCTCCCACTTAGTCACCTCTCCCCTCTCCAGTCGGTTCAAAACTCTGCTGCCCGTCTCATCTTCCGCCAGGGTCACTTTACTCATACTACCCCTCTCCTCAAGACCCTTCACTGGCTCCCTATCCGTTTTTGCATCCTGTTCAAACTTCTTCTACTAACCTATAAATGTACTCACTCTGCTGCTCCCCAGGTTCTCTCCACACTCGTCCTTTCCTACACCCCTTCCCGTGCACTCCGCTCCATGGATAAATCCTTCTTATCTGTTCCCTTCTCCACTACTGCCAATTCCAGACTTCGCGCCTTCTGTCTCGCTGCACCCTACGCCTGGAATAGACTTCCTGAGCCCCTACGTCTTGCCCCATCCTTGGCCACCTTTAAATCTAGACTGAAAGCCCACCTCTTTAACATTGCTTTTGACTCGTAACCACTTGCCTCCACCTACCCTCCTCTCTTCCTTCCCGTTCACATTAATTGATTTGATTACTTTATTTTTTTGTCTATTAGATTGTAAGCTCTTTGAGCAGGGACTGTCTTTCTTCTATGTTTGTGCAGCGCTGCGTACGCCTTGTAGTGCTATAGAAATGCTAAATAGTAGTAGTAGTAATAATTTACTATGTTATGTTACTATGTTACTGCTCCACTTATTCCTATGTTGTCAAGCAGAGACATTAGTATTGTGTGATCTACTAGGTGGAAGGTGCTTGACATATCAAATTGAAGAAGTACTATGGACTAATCTTGGCTTACTATTCTTCTGAATTTTGTGAACAGGGTGGTTATGACTGTTTCAGTGCTATAGCATGGTCTGAAGCCTGATTGAGAGCTGTGAAGGATTGAGTAGTGCATTAGGTTTTCATTAACTGTCGTGCTATTAGTCCCTCCATTATTTTTCTCAGCACTGGTCTGTAATTAGTGAGTTCACTGATCTTTCTGGTGGCATCTTTAGGGATTGGAGTGAGTATGATGTTGTCCTTGTCAGAAGGGAAATGGCCTTTCGAGAACATGTATTCTATATGTTCGGTTAAGCGTTTAATAAAGGGAAAGGGAAATGGGACTTGATATACCGCCTTTCTGAGTTTTTTTTTTTTTTTGCAACTACATTCAAATCGGTTTACATATATTCAGGTACTTATTTTGTACCAGGGGCAATGGAGGGTTAAGTGACTTGCCCAGAGTCGCAGGGAGCTGCAGTGGGAATCAAACTCAGTTCCCCAGGATCAAAGTCCACTGCACTAACCACTAGGCTACTCCTCCACTGCCAATAAACCCACTCCTCCACTCCCATAAACCCAATCTGGTGGGTTTTCCATCATGTAGTTTGGGTAGCTATCTAGTAGGCAGTTGGCGTGTGCATATTTTGTCAGCAGTGCTTTAACTGAGCTGGCTGTTGGTATCTTAAATAAGGACCATGTTCTGTCTGCTTTGATGCGGTCCTCATTGATTTCACATTTGTGTAGCAAATCAATGAGTGTTGTCTATGTTGCAGCTAGGTTTGCTCTTATATTTATTATTTTTTCTTCAAAATACTATGTGAGCTTGTCTGCTGTTGGTGGTTTTTCATATGATGTTAGCAGAGCTTGTGTGTTCAGTATGTTTTTCATTAGTTCATATATTTCTTTCATGTTTATTTCTTCTGGGCCTTGGCTCTTAGGGCTTTCCGCCATATGGTTTTGTTCATGTCTGATTTGTTTTTGGACCATTTTCTTTCCAGTTTCCTACACAATTTTTTCATCTCTAATAGTTCCTCGTTGAATCAGGGACATGGTGGTCCTTTCCTCTTAGTTTTCATTTTGAGTGGTGCTATCTAGTTTAGTGTGTTTCCACTTAGTTTGTCCCAGTTTCTCATGAAGTGAATGTTAGTGGGTATTATGTTTGTTTGGTCATTCATCGCTGTTAACCAGAAACTATGGTTGTCCACTTTTCCTCTGGTTAAGGAAGTTTGTGGTGTCCTCAGTTCTCTGCTTTTGCCGTTCTCTTTCCACTGAAGTGTGAAGGTGAGTTTGTTATGGCAAGACCATGGCACCTCTGCCTAATACCTATAGTCTATAATTTGATGCCCAAATTAATCCATGTATAAGTAATAGAGTAATCACCCTTATATGCATATGATAGACCCCTATGTATGTAATGCTAGTTGACAACTAAGTGGCCTTTTATAATTTACATGCACAACTTGAAAAGAACTGAAATGCAGAGTGTTCACAGGGGTGAAGCATGAACTGGTTATAGTTATGATTCTCTATTATATGGTTTTATTGGCTAAGAGTCTGTAAGATAGTATGTCTAATTGGTGACCTTTTACATGAGATGAGGTGGCTGGTGCTGTTTTGAAGTTCCATTGATTCAGGAAGTTTGTTGGCGCATGGTGTTGGCATCTTATTGCTTGTCTAAGTGTAGATTGATATCACGTAGAAGGACATTCGAGAAGTTTGAGCATATATTTGATATGAAGTCCATGAAGTTGTCTTGGGCTTTGGACCATAGAAATGTATACTGCAAAACTGATCAGTTAATGTTGAGTCTGTGATTTTGCATGCCATAATTTCAATCATAGGGGATATATGTTCAGCAAGCCCGCCTTTTTTTTAGTTCTGTTAATGTGTGTTATTTTATATCCCGGCGGGCATAAGTCAAGCAGCACTGGGTCATCTCACATCTGCGGCCACGTTTCTGTTATGAATAGTATACTTAATTGCTCAGTTTCAATCCAGTCTCTAATTACAGTTGACTTGTTAACCACTGATCTCGCATTTATGTAACCTATAGGAATGGGTACATATGTATCAATGTTGATGTTTGTATACTTAACAGTCTGTAAATATCTGTGCGTTCTTTTTCGATGCTGTGGTATTGGTTAAAAAAAAAAAAAAAAAAAAAAAAAAAAAGTTTCCTTTCTCAAGCCAAAATGAAAGAAGTTCAAGTAAAATTGAGGACTGGTGCCTCAACACAGACTGGCAGAAGTTTTGTTAATAAGCAAAAAGTGTATTATTTAATCTATGTTGCAGAGCCTTTTGTGAACCCAGCCAGATGCACTTCACATCTGGACCCATCAATTCCTAGCCATTACCATCCGGTTTCTAGCTTGAAAAAATAATGCTTCATCAGGTCACATTCTTCACTGATAAAGTCTTTGAACTGCATCCGAGACAATCAGGGTTTCAAGCCCATTATAATACAGAGACTGTAATGATAGCGCTACATAGAGAAATTCATACCCACCTTGACCAACAAAAGATCATCCTGGTGATTTTCTTTGATCTCAGTGCAGCTTTTGACCTCATTAACCAGCAATCTCTCATTAACCAGCAATCTTCTCATTTCTCACCTATCTTCCCTCGGTATCACTGGTGAAGTTCTTGCGTGGTTTGCATCGTTCTTGTTTCATTGTTCTTTTCAAGTCATTACTTCTTCCCCTTTCTCAACTATCAAGAAAATTCACTGTGGTGTCCCTCAGGGTTTGATTCTCTCACCATTACTATTTAACATTTTCCTGAGCCCTCTTGCTGCCCTCATCCAGTCCACTGGGATTTCTGCTTATAAACATTCTCCTACTCTACACAACCTACCCATCCTATTCCTCCCCTCTTTCAATTGCCTCTCTCCAGGTGTGTCAAGACTTATTTAGTTCTTAATGCCAACAAAACCATGGTTTGCTGGTTCTCTGGGCCACTAACCCCTTTCCCCCCCATTGTATCCTCTCACTTTGGAACGCAAATCATCCCAGTCAACAACTTTTGTTATCTTTGGATTACCTGGGATTCTTCCCTCTCCTTTAAGCCACAAATATCACACCTATCTAAATCCTCCTTAGCCAGCTCAGAGTCATACATCATTTTTTCAACCATGATACAATGAAAGCCCGGAAAGCCTTCTCTTTTCACCACCTATCTGGATTACTGCAACATTGGGGCTCATTTTCAAAGCACTTAGATTTACAAAGTTTCAAATGTAACTTTGAAAATACACCTCATTGTCTACACAGGCTTACCTAAGTCTAATGACCGAAAAAGCTATAAACTCTTCAGAGCAACGCAATTAGGTTACTTAGTCATGCTCACCACACGGATCACTGCACTTCTCTTCTAAAACAGCATCACTGATTACCCAACGAACAGCGTATAATCTTTAAGGTAGCAATTCTCACCTTTAAGGCTCTCAAGCTCGGCTGTCCAGATTCTCTTGCTTCTCTTACCATCCCTTACTCACCCGCGCGGACTCTCACAATCACCACCTTATTCTTCTTAGACCTAGGATCGCTTACTATGAGACGACCAGACATTGTGCGTTTTTCTTCCTTTCACCCCATATTTGGAACAACCTGCCACTCTCATTCCATTCTGAATCATCCTTTAAAAATTTTTTAAGGCAAATCTGAAGGCCTGGCTTTTTTGCCAGGCTTTTGGAGAATCATGTTGATCGAACTGAATGGATAAACTAGCCAGAGACCATTCTACACTTCTGTTCTTCTTTTGTCTCTATCCTCTTTCTGTGAATGTTTACTGTATGTTTTTTTAATGGAGTGCTTTTCCTTTTCATATTTTTAGATTGTACACCGCTCTATACTGCCTTGGTAGCTAGAACTGTTTAGTAAATTCTAAAACTATAAATTATAAAGACAGAGTGGCTTACCAGTTGGTGTGAAATCAAGCCTCAAACTTTATATATCTCTCCCATGTCATAAGAAAGAATAGAGAATGACTGCAGACAAGTATGCACTCATCTACTCAATCAACTAGCAGAGCCTGAGAAAGCCATGGAAAAGAAATGGTGGGCTTTTAAAGCAGATCTAAACTTTAGGTAAGATGGTTTGCTATAAAGGGCTCAAAGTAAGGAGTTTCAAAGAGCAAGTGAAATACAGAAAAAGTTACTTTTGCCTTGTGAACTCTCCATGCATGGAAGACAGAAGGGTACAGAGATGTTGTTTAGACATGGAGTGATGTGCTCTCGTGGAGGTGTAAGGAATTATCAATGAGGCCAGGCATAATGTTTTTTCATTGTGGCAGTATCTTTTGGGTTAGGGTTAAGATTTTCTGTTTGATTCTGTATTGGACTGGAAGCCAATAGTGGTGAATCAACAACGGTGCAACATGGTCAAACCAGCGAACATGAGACAATACTTTTGAACCATTTGCAGTTTTTGAGAAGGGTGGAGCTGAGACCTATGTATACAATACTGCAGTAGTCAAGACAATTGGCCAACAGGACATATAGAAGCAAGGTGCAGGAAGACTCGTCTACATAACTACAGGTGGCACAAATCCATCAAAGGGCGTAAAAGCATGATTTCACAACTGAAGAAATCTGGGTACTAAGGAACATTTGGTAATGAGATCCTTGGGGACATTGTTTAAGTCAAGCTGGTTATAAGTATTATAGTTATGTGAATGACATTACATTGCAGCTACCAGTTTTACAATCAGTAGAAGTATCTAAACAACTCGCGGATTGTATTGATTTGCTGGAGAATTGGATGCGGTCCCATCATCTAAAATTGAATTAAAAAAAAAACTAAGTTCTTAATGATTGGACAAATTTCTGATGTTTGGAACAACAACATTTTGAAATTGAGTAATACCAGTTTTAAGTTTGAAACAAATTTAAGATATTAGGAGTTAAGATATCCAGTTCTTTGTCTCCTGAGTTACACATAAATGTATTGATACAGAAAACTTTTTTTTTCCTTATGAAGAGATTGCAGAAAATTAGAAATATGTTGACAACTCTAGCTTTTAAGTTGGTGGTTCAAAGTTTAACATTTATTTAGATTGTCCGAAATTTCTCCTTAATAAATTGCAGTCAATACAGAATACTGCAGCTAGACTTATTTTCTCAGTGCATCTTAATAAACGGGTCACCTCTTTATTAATAAGTCTACATCAGTTACTAGTGGAGGCCCGGATTGAATTTAAACTTTGTGTAATGGTTGTCAATATCCTATATGGTAATGTTACGTTTTACAAATTAGAATTAATAGGTTTTCCTAATTCTGGTAGGCTGGGGTATTCTAGGAACCCTTTACTATTACAATATCCAAGTCTGAAGAATGTCTGCCTGAAATTGGTATTTTCCATTTTTAGCAGCCCAGGTTTGGAATACTTTGGCGGTCCAGCTAGTCTTATAATGTTTATTGGTGTAATTCTTGGGTAATTTTCCCGACTTTTTCAATGTAATCGACCTCAAATTATATGGTTTTAGCGGAATATAAGAGACATGATGTAACGTAATGTAATACAGCAAAAAAAAACAAAAAAAAAACAACGCAGGATGTAGTAATGCATTCTGCAACAGTTTTCATATGTGCACATACTAATTATTAGTTTTTTTCTTTTTTTTGAGAGGCAAATCAGAGGCAAAGAGCGGGTGATGCTGTGCTGAGTTAGTACATCTATGTTAGTGCACAATAACTGATTAGCGCATGGATAATGAGGGAGCCCTTAATATCTACAAAATAGGAGATGGTAAGTGCTTCCACAGTAATTTTTAAAAATGGCTGCACGCTTATAGCAACGTTAGAGCACAGTGGAAAACATAGAAAATCAGGATTTTTACATGGCCTTACCTCGCATGAAGACCTGAGTGAGGGAATGCTAAGGCCAATTTCTACCATAGTTTTGTAACAAGGTCCCAAAGGGAAGGAAACAGGGAAATATTAATATGTCAAACATATTTAGTGAGGAAATGGAACAGACAGTCATTGGAAAGAGTCAGCAGATGAAAAACAGGAAAGCAGAAGAGAGGAACTAGGACCAACACGATTTAAAAATAAAATGCCCAAAAAACAAAGGTAGGAAAGGAGAAATTTTGTCTTACCGGATAATTTTTCTGCACAAATAGGTGTTATCCCTTTCTACCAGCAGATGGAGGCAGAGAAAACTGAATTCTACTAGCATCATCACTGATATAAACTGGGGTAATCCCTGGAACAATCCAGTATTATTCTCTACAGGTCATACACTATTGGACATCTGTGGACAAACTTTACAGCAAAAAGAATGATGGATGGGCCCCAGGCATTGCAAATGATTATGGGCATCTACGATGGATATGATCCAGTTGCATCAGGTGCACGTCTTAAAACTGCCACAGGCTTTCTTCTGGGTCATGTTGTCAAGTAAAATAGCCAAAGAAAATAATATGGCTCAATTTTGACAAAAAAAAAAAAAAACCCAAATAAAAAAAAACCCCTAATCGGGATACTAAGGTTCTCAATGGAAGTGTACACCAGGCTAAGCACACCCACAGAACTTGAAAATTGTTGAAAAGTTAAAGACACTACCAGGAAAAAGTACTGCACATTAAAGACTTACAAAAAATAACTAACTAAGACAAGAATTATGCCATGATACAAGCTCTGATGAAGAGCCACTGATCAGCTGTGCAGAAAAAAAGACTGAGGGGGTCCTCTGCAATAGCAGCAGGTGGAAAGTGGCACACGTGGTGATACAGCTTTAAAGTTTCTAGTAATTATTAAGCTAGGGAAGGCTTCCCACACAGGCTTGGTCAGTGATATCATCCATGCTGCATGGATTTGCCATCCTGCTTGTCCCTAAAGAAAAAACAAAGAAAACCCCATGATAAACCCTCTGTATAGATTGATAGCTAGAGAGATAGTCAGCAACCAAAAATGGTGTGGGGTTTTCACCAAAAACCATATGAGAGAATATATATACTTAAATACATGAAAAATATCAATGCACATACAACTAATTTTCCATGGAATATGTGGACCTAAGATCAAGATACCAAAGCCCAAGGGCTGTGAAATGTTGTCAGGAAATATATTTTCATGCAAAGGGTGGGGATCCCTGGAATACCCCGAAAAGAATAGGCAGGGCCGGTCTTAGCAAGTGCGGGGGCCTATGCAGACCAATCTGAAGGGGCCCCATCCTAGCCCCGCCCCCACCCTAGCTCCAGGGCGGCCACCCCTCCCTCCGAGCTCCCGGGCCATCCCTAGGGCTCCCCAGCTCCCTCCCAGCTCCAAGGCCCCCCTCCCTCCCCGCTCCAAGGCCTGTCTCTCTCTCTCTCTCTCCCTCCCACCCACCAGCTCCAAGGCCCCCCACACCCAGCTCCCGCCCAGCTCCAAGGCCCCCCTCCCTCCCACCCACCAGCTCCAAGGCCCCCCCCCCCCCACCCAGCTCCCACCCAGCTCCAAGGCCCCCCGCCCTCTGAATTTTAAAAGTTACCTCGTCGTCGACGGCTGCTGCTACCTGCCGGCCGCGCCAAGGTAACTTAAAATTCAGAGGGCAGGGGGACTGGAGCTTGGGCGGTCAGGGCGGACCGACTTCAGGCACGCCACGCGGGACCCCCTTGAGCGCAAGGCTCTATGCGGTCGCCTCGCCCTAAGACCGGCCCTGAGAATAGGTAATGGACAAAAGAATGATACCAGTTTTCACATACATCATCAATTTAAATCACATTTTAACTGTGTGGTGCAGAACCATACTACAAATTCAAATTCACAGAGTAACTTAGAATATGGTAGCACATTGGGCTCATTTTCGAAAGAGAAGGACGTCCATCTTTCGACATAAATCAAAAGATGGACGTCCTTCTCCCAGGGACGTCCAAATCAGTAAAATCGAAACCCGATTTAGGATGTCTCCAACTGCACTCCATCGCAAGGATGGCCAAAGTTCAAGGGGGCGTGTCGGAGGTGTAGCGAAGACGGGACTTGGGCGTGCCTAATACTTGGACGTCCTTGACCCATAATGGAAAAAAAGAAGGGTGTCCCTGACGAACACTTGGACGTTGTAGATTTCTTCCTATGTTAGGCCTGTTACTAAGGCCTGTACTGTGGCTCAGTTTGGTACTCACAAGTTGGCCTAACAGGTTAGCATTTTGTGTGACAATTACTGCTCAGGAGCTGAGAACAGACACTTCAGGGGTACACATTTTGCTGACTCTGCTGGAGCTGAGACTAGGCCTTTCATATAAACTGGATATAATGATGTAACCTTGGAACACAGTGAGCCTAGAATGTTTCAGTTTTTGGGTGAGGGGACACAAGGGTATTGTTCTATGTATTTTTTGCTCTCTAACTGCACGCAGAACTGATAAGTAACTAGCCAATGGCTACCGACTTTGCACGTGAACTCCCATCAGGAGAGACTGATAGAATACAGGAACAATCCATATACGGTATAAGGCTACCTAATGGTTCAAGTTTATGGGAAATCACATGATTTGGGAGAAACAGAACTTATGACAGTATATATGAGAGGTGTGAGCTGAGCAGATTTTGTTAGCCAGTTTTATACTAATATTGTAATCCACCTGGCCAACAACAGCAAGTTTGCAGAACAGGGAGCATTCCAGAAACTTGGGGAAGGCATCTCTGAGACCTGGTGGAAGGAGGATAACCAGTGGGACACTGTCATACCGGGATACAAATCAGTGATAGGATGGATCGAATTGGTGGAGGGGTAGCATTGTATGTTAAGGAGGGCCTTGACTCTAACAGATTTAAAATTCTGCAAGAAACAAAACCCTATGGATTGAAATTCCATGTGGAAAGGGGAAAAAGGACAGTGATAGGAGTGTACTACTGTCCGCCTGGCCAGAATGAACAGACGGATGTAGAAATGTTATCGGAAATAGGGAAAGGGAAATGGGACTTGATATATATCGCCTTTGAGGTTTTTGCAAATATACATTTACATATATTCAGGTACATATTTGTAAATATTTACATATATTCAGGTACTTATTTTGTACCAGGGGCAATGGAGGGTTAAGTGACTTGCCCAGAGAGTCACAAGGAGCTGCAGTGGGAACCAAACTCAGTTCCCCAAGATCAAAGTCCACTGCTGCACTAACCACTAGGCTACTCCTCCACTCATGGGAAGCTAACAAACTGGGCAACCACATAATAATGGGTGATTTCAATTACCCTGATATTGACTGGGTAAATGTATCATCAGGGAATGCTAGGGAAGTAAAATTCCTTGACGAAATCAAGGACTGCTTTATGGAGCAGCTGGTACAGGAGTCGTAGACCTAGTCCTTAGTGGAGAACATGTTCTGGTGCAAGAGGTAATGGTGATGGGGCCACTCATAGGCGGTCGGTGGCCCAATTGTTTGGGGAGGCTAAAGGGGGCGGGGTTTACATCCATAATTGTCTGACAACACAGAAAAAAAAAAGTAAAAATAAGTCACAATACCTTTTATTAAATTTAGATATTAAATATGTATTATATGTCAAAGAATAAAGTGGTTGCTCAAAGTATGTACTAACCACAATTGCTCAACTGCAAAACACTATGCACAAATTTGTACAAAAACACACTCATAAACCTTACTGTACCATAACACTGGGCAGACCCTAATAAACCAATATACCACCAATACGGAAAATGCAGACCGTCAACAATATGAAACAAGGGATCATAAGGGAAAATTAGGTTCTTACCTTGGTAATTTTCTTTCCTTTAGTCATAGCAGATGAAGCCATTACGTATGGGTTATGTCCATCAACCAGCAGGGGAGATAGAGAGCACTCAAACTTTCACAGTGCTCTCTTGGCCAGCTAGCTCCACTGCCTCTTCAGTATTTGAAGCTTCCAAAGCAGTATGGCAAACCGCAATGGGAATCACAAGAGCTTTCCTCACAGCGAACGATGGCCCATCACAAGGGCATGAACTCATAAAGGAGGGAATGCACATCCTCCTTATTGTAGAAGTGGAGAGGAACACACGCGCCTCCTGGAGGGAATCACACATCCTCCCAACACACTGGAGGGAATGAACTCATCCTCCTATTTATAGAACTGGAGGGGAACACACGCGCCTCCTGGAGAGAATCAACACATCCTCCAAAAAAAAAACATGCTGGAGGGAATGAACACATCCTCCTAAATTTAAACTGAACATGAATCCTGAAGATTGTTTTCCAATTTTCTCCCAAGGAAGGAACTTCAGGAAATTAGAACAGAACCTGAAAAACAGATTCACAGCATACAATCATACAGGGAGGGCTCATGGCTTCATCTGCTATGACTAAAGGAAAGAAAATTACCAAGGTAAGAACCTAATTTTCCCTTCCTTGTCATCAAGCAGATGAAGCCATTACGTATGGGATGTAACAAAGCAATCCCTAGATAGGGTGGGAACAAGCCACACCACGCGCTAGCACTTGTGCACCAAAACGCGCATCCCTCCTGGCAGCCACATCCAGCCTGTAATGTCGGGCAAAGGAGAGCTTAGAAGCCCATGTTGCTGCACTGCATATCTCTTGAAGAGAGAGTGCTCCAGTTTCAGCCCAAGAGGAAGAAATCGCTCTAGTAGAATGTGCCTTAAAGGCTACAGGCGGAACCCTGCCGGCCAGCAGATAAGCTGAAAAGATAGTTTCTTTGAGCCAGCGGGCAACAGTGGCTTTAGACGCTGGAGACCCTCTGCGAGAACCGGATAGCAAAACAAACAGATGATCAGAAGTCCTGAAAGAGTTAGTAACTCGCAGATACTGCAGCAGAGTCCTGCACACATCCAAAAGGTGCAGCTGCCCAAAAGATTCTGGAAACTCTTCCTCTGAAAAAGAGGGCAAGAAAATAGGCTGGTTTAAGTGAAAGGCTGAAACCACCTTAGGCATAAAGGAAGGCACGGTCCGAACCGTGACTCCGGACTCTGAAAATTGCAGAAATGGGTCTCTACAGGACAGCGCCTGGAGCTCTGACACCCGTCTCGCCGAGGTAATGGCCACCAGAAAAACGGCCTTCAGTGTCAAGTCTTTCTCCGATGCTCGCCGAAGCGGCTCAAAAGGAGATGCCTGCAGGGTTTTCAAAACTAGCCCCAGGTTCCAAGCTGCACAGGGTGCGCGCACTGGAGGTCGGAGCCGAAGCACCCCTCTAAGAAACCGTGCCACATCTGGGTGAGCAGCCAAAGACACGCCTTCCACCTTACCACGAAGGGAGGCCAACGCTGCCACCTGCACCCGCAGGGAATTATAGGCCAAGCCTTTTTGTACACCTTCCTGCAAAAAGTCCAGAATCGGCGAGACAGGTGCCCGCATTGGAACAATGGCTCTGGAAGCACACCAAGACTCAAACAGGCACCAAATCCTGGCATAAGCCACGGAAGTGGACCGCTTGCGGGCTTGCAGGAGAGTGGATATAACTTTATTGGAATAACCTTTATCCCTCAATTGCGCCCTCTCAATAGCCATGCCGTAAGACCAAAGTGGCCGGCGTCCTCCATGGCTACCGGTCCCTGAGTCAACAGGTTCGGTACCAGAGGTAACGGCAGAGGAGCCTCCAGGAGCATCTGTCGGAGGTCTGCATACCAAGGTCTCCTTGGCTAATCCGGGGCGATGAGGACCACTTCTCCTGGGTGCAGCCGAATCCGCAAGAGCAGGCACCCTATCAAGGGCCATGGGGGAAACACATAAAGTAGACCCGGAGGCCAGGGTTCAGCCAAGGCATCCAACCCCGCCGAGCGAGGATCTCTCCGTCTGCTGAAGAAGCACGGGACTTTGGTATTGGCACTTGTCGCCATTAGATCCATCACGGGCTTGCCCCATTTGGCACAGATCTGCAGGAATACTTCGTCTGCCAGATTCCATTCTGCTGGATCGATCTGATGCCTGCTCAGATAATCGGCCTGCACATTGCTCTGACCTGCAATATGAGCTGCCGACAGACACTGAAGATGCAGCTCGGCCCAGTGGCAAATCAGTTCGGCCTGCGCGGCTAGTGCTCTGCACCTTGTTCCGCCTTGTCGATTTATATAGGCCACCGTTGTCGTGTTGTCCGACATCACTCTGACAGCCAATCCTTCCAGGGTCACTTGAAAGGCCAGAAGCGCCTGAAACACCCCTTTCAACTCTAGGCGGTTGATGGACCACTCCGACTCCTCGGGTGTCCATAGACCCTGGGCATGCTTCCCCTTGCAGTGTGCGCCCCAGCCCTTCAGGCTGGCATCTGTTATCACTTGGCACCAAACGGGGAGCGTCAGCGGCATTCCTCGCCGCAGCATGCTGTCCGAGAGCCACCACTCCATGCTGAGACGGGCCGCAGGGAGCCAAGTAAGTCTGCATTGGTAATCCTGAGAAATAGGAGACCATCTCCGGAGTAGGGAATACTGTAGAGGTCTCAGGTGCGCTCTCGCCCAGGGTACCACTTCCATCGTGGCTGTCATCGATCCCAGCAGCTGGACAATGTCCCAAGCTCGCGGGCGGGGCATCCTCAGGAGCAGACGGACCTGATTCTGAAGCTTGCACCGCCTTAGCTCGGGTAGGAACACATAGCCCGAGACTGTGTCGAACCTGGCCCCCAAAAACTCTAGAGATTGTGAAGGGGACAGGCGACTTTTGGCCATATTGACAACCCAGCCTAGAGATTGCAGTACCGAGACCACTCTGGCTGTAGCTTGTAAGCTCTCTGTTGCAGAGTCTGCTCTGCTGAGCCAGTCGTCTAGGTACGGGTGAACCCTGATACCTTCTCGCCTGAGAAAAGCAGCTACTACCACCATTACCTTCGAAAAGGTTCAGGGAGCTGTGGCGAGGCCAAAAGGCAACGCCCTGAACTGGAAATGTTTTCCCAACACCGCAAACCTCAGAAACTTCTGGTGTGGGGGCCAAATCGGTATGTGCAAGTAAGCTTCTTTCAGGTCTAGAGACGTGAGAAACTCTCCTGGCTGAACCGCCGCAATGACGGAGCGCAGGGATTCCATGTGGAAATGCCACACTCTCAGGGACTTGTTCACTTCTTTTAAGTCCAGAATAGGGCGAAAGGACCCACCTTTTCGCGGCACCACAAAGTAGATGGAGTATCGGCCGCAGTCTTGCTCGGCGGGAGGCACCGGGGTCACTGCCCCTAACTGAATCAGACCTTGTAAAAAGTCTCCTCCACCGCCGCCCGTTTGACGGCAGAACCGCATCGGGACTCCACAAACACGTCTCTTACTGGGGCGTTGAATTCTATTCTGTATCCATCTCTGATCAGGTCCAGAACCCACTGATCTGAGGAAATCTTGGCCCACTCCTCGACAAAGAGGGAAAGCCGTCCTCCGATGACAGGCATCGAAGAGAGGGCCGGCGCACCATCATTGAGAGGGTCGCCCCTGAACTCCTGGTCTTGAGCCACCGGCTGCGGAACGCTTGTCCGAGCGAAAGGAGTTCCTCTGCTGACCACGGGCATGTGAAGTGAACCCAGCAGAACGCCCCGGGCGGTACCTTCTAGCTTCACGGAAGCGAGGTCTGTACGAGGAGTGGACCACCTGGCCCTTAGAGGAAGGCCTCTGCCTATCTTCGGGCAAGCTCACCCAGGCCTTTCACAATTTTCTCTAACTCCTCACCAAATAGGAGAAGTCCTTGAAAAGGCAACTTCACCAACCTTTGCTTAGAGGCCATGTCCGCTGCCCAGTGTCGTAGCCACAAACGACGGCGAGCCGCCACTGCTACTGCCATTTGTTTAGCCGAAGCTCTGACAAGGTCATAAAGGGCATCAGCCAGAAAGGACAAGGCCACCTCCATCCGCGGAGCCACATCCAAGAAGGGCTCCGCTCCATCTCCGGGCTGAGCCACTGCCTGTTGCAGCCAAGCTAGGCAGGCTCTCACAGCATAACAGCTGCATGCAGACGCCCGAACAGTGAGACCTGCAATTTCAAAGGACCGTTTTAACGCTGTTTCCAGCCTATGGTCTTGAACACCCTTCAGGGCAACACCTCCTTCAACAGGGAGGGTAGTTCTCTTTGTCACCGCAGTGACTTGGGCATACACTGTAGGCATTTGAAAACGAGCCATATGTCCCTCACGCAGAGGAAACTCTCAAAGGTCCCTCGGGGTCAGCCCACTGAGCCGAAACAAGCTCTAGGATGGAGTCATGCAAAGGGAAGGCCCGAGCAGCTTTCTTGGTACTAGCCATCCTGGGATTACCCGAGGAGGCCATGCCACTGTCAGGATCTTCAATCGAGAGGGCCTGCAGGGTATCTGAAATAAGCGCTGGCAGCTCATCACAGTGGAAAATCCTCTCCGCGGAGGGATCATCCAGATCCTGTGGTAAATCCGCACCTGACTCTGGTTCCTCAGACCAAGAACGTCTGTCAGAGTTCTCCGAATCCTCACACCCCGACCACGGGGGGGAAAAAGGTGCACCACAATCTGAAGGGGAATTAACCCTTCTGCGCTTATCTTTAGGCCAAGCATCCGGGAAAAAAGCCTCACTGGGCAGTCCCAGGCCAGAATCCATCGGGGGGGGGGCAATCAGAGGAGCCTCAGGCGACCCTTGAGGAAGGGCTCTTTTCAACATGTATGCTTTATGCAGCAAAAGCACAAAATCCGGGGAGAAAATCTCACCCTGGGCATCCAAATCCTGTCCGGTGCTAGCCACTCCTGAAATAACCTCATCTCGAGGTGCCCCACCCGGCTCAGGACTCTCCGTGTCCACGGAGGCCGCGCCATGCGGTGTAAGCAAAATGGCGCCCGCTGCCAGCTCAGAGCGGGAAGAAACATCGCTCGCCATGCTCGGGCCGGCTCCTACGCCAATACAGCACGATTTACAGAGCCCTGCTGCTGATTTGCGCTTGCCACAAGTGGAACAGCGCTTTACATTGTCCGCAGCCATCGCCGAAAAACGGCGGTAAAATCCAAAATGGCGGTTTCGCGCCAAAATCGCCCCGATCGCGGGCCCACCCCGGAGGAGTTGGAAAACACTCTTACCTCAAAGGATCTAGTGTACAACTACGATCCTGCTGAAAATCAGGTCAAAAAACCTCTGTTCCAGCGTCTCTGCGTTTAAAAACGCAAAGCGACTTTTTTTTTTTTTTTTTTAAGATGTGAGGAAAGCAGAGGTATTGAAGACTCCGGAGGCTCAGATGAGTGGGAAAGGCAGGGAAAGGGCGAACCTATATGCCTGCATCCACTGTTGGTGGGTAAGGACAGGGAAAGCAAGGCAATATGTCCACATCCACAGAGGTATGGGTAAGGCAGGGAAAGGGCTAACCTATGTGCCTTTAGTGAAGCTGCTATAGCCTCCAACACCCCGGTTAACAACTGGCAAGCCAGGAACCACCTCCCGGCAGATTTTTCTGGAGCTCGAACAAGCTGCAGCCACCCTGCTAAGGGAGATAGAGAATACTGAAGAGGCAGTGGAGCTAGCTGGCCAAGAGGGCACTGTGAAAGTTTGAGTGCTCTCTATCTCCCCTGCTGGTTGATGGACATAACCCATACGTAATGGCTTCATCTGCTTGATGACAAGGAACGGTATATTAAAAGCAGGAAGCTGGCAAAAGTATCGGTTGGGCCGCTGGACGACCGAGGGGTAAAAGGGGCGATCAAGGATGACAAAGACGTAGCGGAGAGATTGTAGCTTGTAATACATTAGATACCTTCTGTCATATGTGGTGGGACTGCCCTAAAGTGGCAATATTTTGATGGGAAGAGGTGCAATGGGTGAATAAGCTTCTTCTGGTGGTGATGGTGGTCGTGAAAGAGATATGCACATATGGCTGTTGAATGCTATACTACTACTACTATTTAACATTTCTAAAGCGCTACTAGGGTTACGCAGCGCTGTACAATTTAACATAGAAGGACAGTCCCTGCTCAAAGAGCTTACAATCTAAAGGACAAATGTACAGTCAGTCAAATGGGAGCAGTCAAATTGGGGCAGTCTAGATTTCCTGAAAGGTATAAAGGTTAGGTGCCGAAAGCAGCATTGAAGAGGTGAGCTTTAAGCAAGGATTTGAAGATGGGTAGGGAGGGGGCTTGGCGTAAGGGCTCAGGAAGTTTATTCCAGGCTATAGTGGTGAACAAGCCATGTGAGTATGCTCAATTTGTGTGATTTGTGGCCACATCTGTGCAAATCGTGTTGGCAGGGTGTTGGAAACAGGTGGAGTTGCCTCAATGGGATAGGGTAATGGCTAAAGTGCATTTTATGTATTGGATGACCAATTTAACAGGTAAGAAAGAGGATAAAGTGGAGACGTTTTGAAGTATATGGCAGCAATATGAGTAGAGACAGAAGATGTTTCTTGAGCTACACCTTTCAAATCTAGGATTTTCTAAGGGTGGTAGCTCTATGTATTGAGTGGTGGGAGGGATGGGAGAGTGACCTGTTTCCTGTTTTTGTTTTCTTGATTAAGTGGTCTTGGTTTGTATTATTTCTGAAGGATGCTAATAAAGAAAACTAAAAAAAAAAAAAAAAAAATGAATACCATGCAAAAACAGGGAAATGCCAAGTTGCAATGCCAAATTGAC
Source organism: Microcaecilia unicolor (assembly GCF_901765095.1). Classification (NCBI taxonomy): domain Eukaryota; kingdom Metazoa; phylum Chordata; class Amphibia; order Gymnophiona; family Siphonopidae; genus Microcaecilia; species Microcaecilia unicolor. The sequence goes on from NC_044037.1 coordinate 137,580,857, forward strand.
CCTCTTGAGATCTAGGATGTGATGAAAAGAACCCCCTTTCTTGAAGATGAAAACGTCAATCAAGTACCAGCTTTACCCTAGCCCTGTACAGGCAAAGCCACAACCTCTAAGAGAAAATGCAACAGGGTAGGGCTCGCTGGGGCACTGGAAATGGGTTCTGCAAACACTGCCAAGTTGCGTTGAGAACCGCTGATCTAAGGCAATATTGACCCACTCTGAGCAAAAACAGGACCTTAGGGTGAGTCCATGACTAAATCAGTACATTTAGCTGCTCTAGATAAGGGTTCCTCACCATCTTGGACCTTATGAGCACCCCAAGGAGCTCATTTTATTTCCACTTAGACTCCAGTCTACTCAGCTTGGAACAGCTTTTGGCATAAAGGTTAAGGGCGCTTCATCAAATTCTTGGACCAACCTTTGGCATCTGCTGTGGCTTTGCATTGTCCAAGTCCTTGATCAACTTCAAGGTCCTTAAACAGGATGTTACCCCTGAAAGTCAACTTACTAAAGTATACCTTCAATGAATACATGGCCCAGATTCGCCACTGTGCAAGGACTACTGAGGCATCAATCTAGGGCCAATCCAAACAAGGCCCTAGTGCCCATCTTCCAAAAATGCAGCTTTCAATTCAAGGTCGTTTGTGAGCTCTCTCTCAGCTCTTCCAGCCAAGGAGAGGGGGGGGGAAGATATGTAGAAGAGCATCGTCTAACCCACCTATCAGGGGCCCCAAAGAGTCCCCCTGCCATCCTAGCACACATTGGTATCTTGATAATCTGATAAGTCAGTGATGCAAAAAGTAACACCATAAACCCCATTAGATCATGGTTAATGGTGGAGAGAAAGATCACCACTTCGTATGAGGTGTATAGATACTGCTAAGAGAATAGGGGAAGATGGGAGCACAAACCTCACAAAAAGGAAGAACATATCTATTTATTTATTTGTTACATTTTCCCACCCATTTGTAGGCTCAATGTGGCTTACGTAATTCCGGACAGGTAGTTGCGGACTGCGGGGTAAGCAGATACAATGTGTGAAATATAGTAAAATAAAATAAAATAAGACTCCTCTGGCAAAACAGCATCAGTTTTTAAGCATCAACAAACCTCATAAGCTGCACCCAGATCCTGGAATTTGGCCTGTGCTTCGGGGTCATCAGGATTACGGTCTGGATGAAGCTGCAATGCCAGCTTGCGATAGGCTTTTTTAATCTCCTTCACCGAGGCACTTCGGGACACACCCAGAATCTGATAGAAGTCCCTCCTGAAAACAAATGAGATAGCATACTAACATTAAATAGAAAACAAAACCTCTCTCCAGAAGGGATCAGCCGAGACCCAATATAACTGAGAGGATGAAAACACATCACATTTGTTTCCCAGGTAACTATTCTATAAAGATAGTACTTAAAAACCATGTCAAATTTTAGTTCTTACTTTAAACTATTGTAGTGAAAGTTTTTCTCCAATATATTGAAATACATGGACTGCTGACCAGTAGTTAATTCAGCACTAAACATGTAAAGGTTTAACTTCCATCTTTTAGCTACTGGTGTTATAAACTATACATGCCAGCACTGATTGTGATGGCATCCACTTGTTAAAGCTCCCCTTTATTGAAGCTAACTCCCCCCCCCCCCCCCCCCCAAAAAAAAAAAATAATAACCCAAACCAAAACAAAAAAAACCAGCAGCCTAAGGCTACTGCTATAAAGGTCCACCAATGAAACAAATTATTTAAACCATTACATTCCCACATGCAGCCTGCTTTTTTGGACAGAATTCATTTCAGAGGTAGTTGGGGTTTTTTTTTTTAACAAATACAACCCAAATTGACATCTCTACTTGTTGATAGACAAGCCATCTATTGGTAGGGTTACCATGAGGCATATTTTCAAAGCACTTAGCCTTCCAAAGTTTCATAGGTTTCTATGGAACTTTGGAAGGCTAAGTAAGTGCTTTGAAAATATGCCACCATATGTACGGATTTACCCAGACATGTCCTCTTTTTGAGGACGTCCGGGCGTCCAGAGGGGTTTTGCCAGTCCGCCCGTTTGTCCGGATTTCTGGATAAACGGGCGGGCAGGCGGCGCTATCCTAGCCTCCCCTTACTATCTACTGCCCTGGTGGTCTAGTGACCTCTTCGGGGCAGGAAAGAGCCCCCTCTTTTCTGTCCGGAGCGCTGCCCTTGCACTGCATCCTTTTGCTGTGATGGTCTCGGGATTCAAAATGGCCGCCGAGAGTTGAAGTGGCCTCGTGAGACTTTGACATGGTTAGCCACCAAATACTCTCGAACATCTTGGACTACTTCGGGATTGGAGGAAACGTACTAAAGTGGTTCCAAGGATTCCTAAAAGCTAGAACCTACCAAGTGATCTCAAAATTAAAAACGTCAGTACCATGGACACCAGAACGTGGTGTTCCACAAGGATCACCGTTGCCACCAACCTTATTCAACCTAATGATGACACCTCTAGCTAAATCGCTATCCAACCAAGGTCTCAATCCGTATATCTATGCAGATGATGTCACGATATACATCCCGTTCAAGCATGACCTAACAGAAATTGCAAAAGAAATCCAACGTAGCCTCCAAATAATGAATTCATGGGCGGATGCATTTCAACTGAAATTAAACGCAGAAAAGACACAGTGTCTCATCCTATCCTCACAATACAACTCAAACAAAAACAACACTATATACACCCCAGAATACACTCTTACGGTCTCCGATAGCTTGAAAATCCTGGGAGTAACGATTGATCGAAACCTCACACTAGAAGACCAAGCGAAAAATACAACAAAGAAAATGTTCTACGCCATGTGGAAACTTAAAAGAATCAAACCCTACTTCCCAAGAGATACATTCCGCAGCCTAGTACAGTCAATGGTGTTAAGTCACCTAGACTACTGCAACACAATATACGCGGGTTGTAAAGAACAAGTCATTAAGAAGCTTCAGACAGCCCAAAACACGGCAGCCAGACATATTTGGGAAAGCAAAATACGAAAGCACCAAACGCTAAGAGAGAAACTACACTGGCTTCCACTAAAGGAACGAATTGCGTTCAAAGTATGCACCATGGTCCATAAAATTATAAATGGAGAAGCTCCGGCCTACATTTCAGACCTCATAGACCTACCTGCTAGGAATGCTAAAAGGTCAGCACGTACATTCCTTAACCTCCACTACCCCAACTGCAAAGGATTAAAATATAAGTCCACCTACGCAACCAGCTTCTCCTACATTTGCACACAGCTATGGAACGCGCTCCCGAAGACCATAAAGACAACGCAAGATCTAACCATCTTTCGTAAACTATTGAAAACGGACCTATTCAAAAAAGCAAACAAACAATCGTCCTAACTTCTAAACAACAACAACGAAGAATAAGACCGAAACGACATAACCACTGCCCTACACTATTACTCTCACCATCACCTGAGGAACTACATAAAGCCGACATCTACACAAGACCACAATGTATTCTTCTACCACACATATACGCACTTATTTGCAAACCACGTGTTAACAAGTACGCAAGCACACAATACATTCTTCTACCATGTATGTACACACTTGATTGCAAAATCATGTGCATATCTAAAGTCCGGAAATGGCAATAGCCATAACGGCAAATATAAGCCACATTGAGCCTGCAAATAGGTGGGAAAATGTGGGATACAAATGCTACAAAAAAATAAATAAATAAATAAACAATGCTTTTCTTAAAAGACAGGCCTACTATAGTACTGGAACTGAAGTGCTAAACTGGTTTCAATTCTATTGTGATAACCATTTGCAAAAGACTGATTTCTTTGACTGGGTTACCAAGAATTGGATAGTGGACACATGCTAGATGTAGTCTACTTGGATTTCAATAAAGCCTTTGACACAGTTCATCATAGGAGGTTCATGAATAAACTCAGCGGGCTAAAATTACCACACAAAATGTTGAACTGGATTGGAAACTGGTTGATTGACAAACAGACATCAGAGGATGGTGGTAAATGGAACTCAGAGGATAGAAAGATATGTAGCTGAGTGCCTTAGCGATTGGTACTAGGGCTGATACTATTCAACACATTTGTGAGTGAGATCCCTGAAGGGTTAGAAGGAAAAGTTTGCCTTTTTGCGGATGACACTCAGAACTGCAACAAAGTGGATACCCCGAAGGGAGTGGACAACATGAAAAAGAATCTAAAAAAAATTAGAAGAATGGTCTAATGTTTGGCAGTTAAAATGTAATCCGAAGTGCAAAATGATGCACTTCAGGTGTAGAAATCCAAGAGAAGTATGTGCAGAGCAGGAGACCTTGGGGTGAAAGTGTCTGAGGACTCAAGGTGGCAAAACAATGTGACAAGGCAGTGGCTGTTGCTAGAAGAATGCTAGGCTGGATAGAAAGAGAAAGGAGAAGAAAGGAGATGTTGATGCACCTGTATAAATCATTGGTGAGGCTCTTTTTGGAGTATCGTGTTCAGTTTTTGTGCTAGTGGCTCTGGTTAGTGAAGTTAGAGCTCATGTAGATGTTAGACAAGTGCCTTTAGCTGTCTCCACAGATTTGGTGGCTGTATTTCACCTGTTGGATCATTGGCTTTTGTTGGGCAGGCTTTCCAAATTGAGGATAAGGGGAATGGTATTGCGCTGGTTTGCTTTATTTCTGACTGGGCACTTTTATTGTGTATGTGTCCTCTCTGATATCTCTGCATCACACACCCTAGCATGTGGAGTGCCACAGGGTTTTTCCCTGCCACCCATACTTTTTAATATTTAACTTGGCCCCATTGGCTATGCTAGCTCAGAGATATGATGTTAGCATTTATCTATGCAGATGTTATCTTGCTGTTCTTACATGTTTCTGCAGATGCATCTGACATTCCTCTGTTGGAAGTGCTCTGTTGGTTAGAGAAGCATTGTTTGGTGCTCAATGTGAGAAGATTACAGCCTACTGGTTATCAGATCACTTGAATTACCCCGCTTTGACACCCATTGTCAGACCTGTGAGTTCTTGTACCAAGTAGAGCGCTGCCGAGCCCGGTACTCGGACCAGGCTCTGCTTGGCAGCCAGACAACCCCGGGTTTCATCTGTGCTGACTGCCGTTCCCCAGAGGTTGAGCTCCTAGGTGCGGGCGGCCTGCAGGGCTTACGAGATGGAGCAGGAAGCAGGGTGATGAACGTGAGAGCCAGACAGGCAGCAGGCAAGAGAGTGATCCAGGTACAGGCAGAGTCAGTAGGCAGGCAGCAGACACGAGAGTAATCCAGGTACAGGCAAGGTTGGTAGGAAGGCAGCAGACACGAGTAATCCTGGTACAGGCAAGATCAGTAGGCAGGCAGCAGACACGAGTAATCCTGGTACAGGCAAGATCAGTAGGCAGGCAGAAGACACGAAAGTAATCAAGGTACAGGCAGGCAGCAGACACAAGAGTAATCCAGGTACAGGCTAAGTCAGCAATGAAGAACAAAGTAGAGGAGAAGCACACTACTGAGCAAGTAACACCTACCAAAGTAGAAGCCGAAGCAAGGAGTCTAGGGAGGTGAAGGAAGCTATTAGAGATAAAAGAAAATCTTTCAGAAAATGGAAGGATCTGACTGAAAATAAGAAATAGCAAGGCAAATGCAAAGCGCTGAAAAGGAAGGCAAAGAGAAACTTTGAAAAAAAGATTACGTTGGAGGCAAAAACACATAGTAAAAACTTTCTATAGGTATATTAAGAGTCTTTTGCTGAAAAGAATCAGTTGGACTGCTAGATGACATAGGGTAAAAGACAAAGCCATAGCAAAGAGATCAAATGGATTCTTTGCTTCGGTCTTCACCGCAAATCTGGGAAAGATACCAGTGTCAGAAATGGTATTCAAAGTTGACCAATCAGAGAAACTGACGAAACCTCTATAAACCTGGAGAATGTAATGGCACAAATTGAAGAGTAGCAAATCAACTGGACCGGATAGTATACATCACAGATTACCAATAGAATTGAAAATGAACTAGCAGAACTACTGTTAATAATATGTAATGCATCTTTAAAATCAAGCATGGTACCGGAAGACTGGAGGGTGGCCAATGTAACCCTGATTTTTTAAAAAGGTTCTAGAGGTGTCCCGGGAAATTATAGACTGGTGAGCCTGTCGTTGGTACCGGGTAAAATGATAGAGATTATTATAAAGAACAAAATTACATAGCATATTCAAAAGCATGGATTAATGAGACAAAGCCAACATGGATTTAGTGAAGGGAAATCTTGCCTCACAAATCTATTACATTTCTTTGAAGGGGTCAACAAACATGTGCATAAAGGTGAGTCAGTCGAAATAATGTATCTGGATTTTCAAAAGGCATTTGACAAAGTACCTCATGAAAGAATCCAGAGGAAATTGGAGAGTCAGGTAGTGTTCTACTGTGGATTAAAAACTTTTAAAAGATAGAAAACAGAGTAGGGTTAAATGGTCAGTATTCTCAATGGAGAAGGTTAGATAGTGGGGTTCCCCAGGGGTCTGTTCTGGAACCACTGCTTTTTAACATAATTATAAATGATCGCGACATGGAAGTAACTAGTGAAGTAATTAAATTTGCTGATGACACAAAGTTATTCAAAGTTGTTAAATCACAAGAGGATTGTGAAAAATTACAAGAGGACCTTATGATATTGGGAGAGTAGGCATTCAAATGGCAGACGCCATTTAATGCGAGCAAGTGCAAACTGATGCATGTGGGAAAGAGAAACCTAAACTATAGCAAGGTTCCAAAGGAGTCACTGACCAGGAAAGGGATCTAGGTGTTGTGGGGAACTTTGGGGGGGGGGGGGGGTGCTCAGGAACCCTATAAACAAACACAGGTTACCTGTAAGATTTATTTCATCCTCCCTAATTATTCTGTGTGCTGTTTTCAATCCTTGCTAATTAGATCAGGCTGCAAGGTGGCCTGTTTGTGACCCCCACACTCCTCTGGACCCAAAAACATTTTTATGCATTTAGTGTGATTTGTTGGGCAAGTAATGGGAGTAGGGGAAGCGGCTCTTTTTACTGAGAGAGATATGTGTGGGTGTGAGATGGCTATACAAGATCTTGCCGAAAGAGTGCATCACGAGAATGGAAAAAAAACCTGTTTTTTCAGTATTTTGCTGACCAGTGTTAAGTTCATGTATAGGGCAAGATACTGTACAAGACAGCATAAAAATGTTATTGTGAAGTTTGTTACAAGTTTTTAAAAGATAAGTATATGCATATAGAATAGTCCAATGTAATTAAGATAACTTACTTATATTTGTATTAATTCTTTGGGTCAAGATTTCCTGTGTTTCATACAATTTAAAACCACATTGTATCTAGATAGTGAAAAAGGGAAGTTAGGATCAGTTTGCTAGCTTAACCACAAGATCAGCTGGTATATAGTTTGGATATGTGATATAAAAACTGCTGAAGTAGCATGAGGAGGTGGGGAATTTGTGACAGAAAGTACAGTGGATGAAGATAGTATGGCGTAACTGCTATTCTAGGAATTAGGGTATGAACTGATAATTGATAGAAGTCAGATGTGTTGTTAGGAAAGTAGATGAATGGTAAGTGGGATGTGCTAAGATGGTAATTCATTTCTGGATTACTAAATAATATGTACTAAACTAATGGTATAAAAATTAGGGAAATCTATGTAAGTTGAGCTTCCTTGCCCAAGGAAATCTAAATTTCTTTTCAGTATTTCAAAGTTTCTACAGCCTCTGCTTGACCTACTACTTACTTGTTACAAGAATAAGCCTTTTTTATTTCACTTCTGAGTATGTAAGTGTTATTTGTTTTATTAGTGTAAGAAAAAAATCCAAGAACGTAGGTGTTCTAGCAGTAATCAACTGGGGTTTGGCTAAGGTGGGTGCAGACCCCAACAGTGTCATTGTTGATGATACTTTGAAACCCTCTGCTCAGTGTGGAGCAGAAGCTAAGAAAGCAAAAATAGAATGTTAGGTATTATTAGGAAAGAAATGGAAAACAAAAATGACAACATTATAATGCCGTTGTATGGCTCCATGGTGAAACCGCACCTCGAATACTGTGTGTAATTCTGGTCATCGCATCTCAAAAACGATATAGTGGAATTAGAAAAGGTACAGAGAAGGGTGATGAAAATGATCAAAGGGATGGGACGACTTCCCTACGAGGAAAGGCTAAAGTGGCTAGGGCTCTTCAGCTTAGAGAAAAGACGGCTGAGGGGAGATATGAAAGAGGCATATAAAGTGGAACAGGTAGACGTGAATCGCTTGTTTACGCGTTCCAAAAATACTAAGACTAAGGGGCATGTAATGAAGCTACAAAGTAGTAAATTTAAAATGAATTGGAGAAAATATTTCTTAACATGTAATAAAACTCTGCAATTCTTTGCCAGAGAATGTAGTAAAAGCAGATAGCTTAGCGGGATTTAAAAAAAAAGTTTGGATAACTTCCTAAAAGAAATGTCCATAAGCCATTATTAACATGGACTTGGTAAAATCCACTGCTTATTTCTAGGACAAGCAGTATAAAATGTATTGTACTGTTTTGGGATCTTGCCAGGTACTTGTGACCTGGATTGGTCACTATTGGATTAGGAACAGCAAACAGGAAGGACCTCTACGTAGACAGTACGACCAAACTGAAGTAGAGGCTGGCACACAGACACTCCAACACAGGAAGTTGTGGTTAAAAGACGCTTTATTTGCTGCTTGGACAAAGGGACCCATAAGTACCCTTGCCTAAGGGGTCACAATAATGCTCAGAAGATAAAGCAGACCAAAAGGCTCCATTCAGGAGAAATACAAAACACACAGTGTTACCCGAAGGTGTCAGCTCAATGTAATAACCGAGTTAGTGTCGGGTGCTCGAGGCAGAACCGGAATACGTGAGCCCTTGGGCCACTGCCGAGGAGCGGCAGGAAAGACCACCCTGGAACTGGATACACAGAAGAGCAGGACTAGAACTCTGGACTGGAGTAGTACTGAGGCAGGTTTGAGTAGTACTGAGGCAGGCAACTAGAACAGGCAGAACAGGAACAACTTCACCTGTGCTTGACCACCGTTCCTCCGGAGTTGAGCTCCGGAGTGCGGGTGGCCGGTAGGACTTGCAGGATAAGGCAGAACTGAAGATCCAGCGGACCCACCCTGGGTCCGGGGTACACGAGGGAGACTAGGCTAAATACTAGACTCGGACTGAAAGCTGCATGCAGCCACTAAGCCAGAAACACAAGACAGACCAAGGAGACAAGATGTACACAAAGGCTAGGCAGAACGGGGTTCAGGATATACACCCTAGCTAGGCAGAGACAGGATTCAGGATACACACTCAGCATATACACCCTAGCTAAGCAGAGACAGGATTCAGGATATACACTCAAAATATACACCCTAGCTGGGCACAGACAGGATTCAGGATATACACTCAGGATATACACGCTAGCAAGGCAGAAGCAGGACTAAGGAAATACAAGCAAGCTTGGCAGAAACAGGCCTCAGGGTATACAAGCAAGCTTGGCAGAAACACACAGAGTATCAGGGTTCAGACTATAGTCAGAGACAGGCAGCAAGCAGAGAATATCCGGGTTCAGGCTGTAGTCAGAGACAGGCAGCAAGCAGGGAATATCTGGGTTCAGGCTGTAGTCAGAGACAGGCAGCAAGCAGGGAATATCTGGGTTCAGGCAATAGTCAGAGACAGGCAGCAAGCAGAGAATATCCAGGTTCAGGCAATAGTCAGAGACAGGCAGCAAGCAGAGAATATCCAGGTTCAGGCAATAGTCAGAGACAGGCAGCAAGCAGAGAATATCCAGGTTCAGGCAACAGTCAGAGACAGGCAGCAAGCAGAGAATATCCAGGTTCAGGCAACAGTCAGAGACAGGCAGCAAGCAAGCAGAGAATAAACCAGGAGCTAACAGGGTCAGGGCTGAAGCTTCAGACTCTAAACACAGACAGAGAGAAAATGGCTGAAGCTTCAGATTCCAAACACAGAGCAAGGCAATAAAAGGACTAACAGTCCACAGACACAGAGCAGAGCCCACACAGAAGGAATAGCAGTCCACAGACACAAATAGCAGATGGGCAAGAGCCCCAGAGAAAGGCTAAGTGCACTCACTAACCTGATGACCTTTGGCATAACACACACACTTACTATGCAAAGGCCCTGAATGCAAGCACAGCACTTCCTTATGAAGGCTCTCACTAATGATGTCACCTAATGCAGGACAGGAGCAGGGAACACATTCACACCAAGGAGAGGCTTAGAACACATAGGAAGAACAGGCAGGAGCCATCTTGGAAGCTGGTACAAAACAAGTGGGAGCCATCTTAGATGCTGGCTCCTCAGAAAGGCATAGCCCACACAGGTGAGGTCTAGTGAAGCAATCAGTACACAAGACTAACACAGAAAGAGACAGAAGCCAGTATAGATGCTGACCCCCCAGAAATAAGGTAAGTCTGAGGGTGGTCACGACCACAGACGTGACAGTTAGCTTGGATAACCAAAGGTTAAAGCTGCTTTTTCCTTTCCATGTCCATCTCCCCCTTGGTAATTGTGCTCCTCAGCACTGATGCTCTATACTCCTTCCACTGCACCACCAGACAGCCCTCACGTCTCTTCCGGTTCGTTCCCCCTCGCCCTTTTGTTTCACGCTTCTCAGAGGTATAGTGCCATATTGCCTTTTCATATGCATTATGTGGGTGGGCCTTGCAGGAGTGCCAACTTTTTCAAGTGCAAGACATCTAGGACCTTAGGAAACAATACACAACTGTAATAAATGTTTTAGATGTGCAATTGATAACTTTTCTTTTGCTTCACTGTATTAGACACGCAATTGTAAATTCTTCTGAAGGACTTATTATTTGTAAGCTACTTAGAATCTCTTTTGAACCTAGCAGAATATTAGAATCATATAGCATAGCATAGCTCACCTTCCCAGTCAGTCTGCAGCCAACCTCAGCCACAGTATTAGCAGAGCAGAGGTGACTGGATTATTCATTTAAAATCTTAAGTTCTGGGCGGTGGGGGGGGGGGGGGGGCTCCCTATCAAACTGGTCCACAGAGGGCCCCACAATTGCTACGGCCAACCTTATGTTTAGTACTGAATATTTTAAAATACTGAAATTTTATGGGTTACTTCTACTCTGCAATTAGATTTATGTTCCGTTGTGAACGATGATATTGCAATTCTAGTTGTGATGAAAGTCTGGAGTCTTAGAATAATTTTGCAATTGCAATCTCAGTTGTGTTTTAAGGAAACAGCGAAAATTGATCTTTTTAAGTTACTGGTATTATATTTCTTAACTGATTTCCATACTGTATTGCAGATATTAGTTTTTGGCCAATTACATTATTGTATCGCTCAAAACTGGGCTTATATAGCTTCCCTTAGATCACTGCAACTTGTCCAGAACGCTGCATAAGTATTACCACAGGTCCATCAAGTCCAGCTTCCTGTTTCCAACAGTGGCCAATCCAGGTCACAAATACCTGGCAAGATCCCGAAAAAGTTAAATACATTCTATGCTGCTTATCACAGAAATAGTGGAATTTCACCAGGTCCAGTTTAATAACGGTCTACGGACTTTTCCTTTAGGAAGCCGTCCAGACCTTTTCTAAACCCCACTAAGCTAACCGTCTTTACCACATTCTCTGACAACAAATTTGAGTTTAAATTACACGTTGAGTGAAGGAAAATTTTCTCTGATTCGTATGAAATTTACTACTTTGTAGCTTCCATCACATGCCCCCTAGTCCTAGTATTTTTGGAAACACGTCTACCCGTTCCTCTCCACTCATTATTTTATAGACCTCTATCTTCCCTCAGCTGTCTTTTCTCCAAGCTGAAGAGCCCTAGATGCTTCAGCCTTTCCTCATAGGGAAGTCATCCTTTATCATTTTCGTAGCGCTTCTCTGCACCTTTTCTAATTCCACTATATCTTTTTTGAGATGCAGTGACCAGAATTGCACACAATATTCAAAAGAATTGGTTGGACCGCTAGATGACCGAGGAGTAAAAGGGGCAATGAGGGAAGACAAAGCCGTAGCGGAGAGATTAAATGAATTCTTTGCTTTGGTCTTCACTGAGGAAGATTTGGGAGTGATACTGGTGCCAGAAATGGTATTCGAAGCTGATGAGTTGGAGAAACAATGAATTCTCTGTAAACCTGGAGGATGCAATGGGGCAGTTCTACAAACTGAAGAGTAGCAAATCTCCTGGACCGGATGGTATTCATCCCAGAGTACTGATAGAACTGAAAAATGAGCTTGCAGAGCTATTGTTAGAAATATGTAATTTATCCTTAAAATTGAGTGTGGTACCGAAAGACTGGAGGGTGGCCAATGTAATGCCGATTTTTAAAAAAAAAGGTTCCAGAGTAGATCCAGGAAATTATAGACCGGTGAGTCTGACGTTGGTGCCGGGCAAAATGGTACAGACTATTAATAAGAACAAAATTACCGAGCATATTCAAAAGCATGGATTAATGAGACAAGTCAACGTGGATTTAGTGAAGGGAAATCTTGTCTCACCAATCTACTACATTTCTTTGAAAGGGTGAACAAACATGTGGATAAAGGGGAGCCGGTTGATATTGTGTATCTGGATTTTCAGAAGGCGTTTGACAAAGTACTTCATGAAAGACTTCAGAGGACATTGGAGAGTCATGGGATAGGAGGTAGTGTTCTATTGTGGATTAAAAACTGGTTAAAAGAAATAAAACAGAGAGTAGGGTTAAATGGTCAGTATTCTGTGCTGGGGCTGCTGCTTTTTAACATATTTATAAATGACCTAGAAATGGGAGTAACTAGTGAGGTAATTAAATTTGCTGATCACACAAAGTTATTCAAAGTCGTTAAATCGCAGGAGGATTGTGAAAGATTACAAGAGGACCTTACGAGACTGGGCGTCTAAATGGCTGATGATGTTTAATGTGAGCAAGTGCAAAGTGATGCATGTGGGAAAGAGGAACCCGAATTTTAGCTATGTCATGCAAGGTTCTACGTTAGGAGAAAACCTTGACCAAGAAAGGGATCTAGGTGTCGTCGTTGATGATACGTTGAAACCTTCTCCTCAGTGTGCTGCTGCGGCTAAGAAAGCAAATAGAATGTTAGGTATTATTAGGAAAGGAATGGAAAACAAAAATGAGGATGTTATAATGCCTTTGTATCGCTCCATGGTGCAATCGCACCTCGAATATTGTGTTCAATTCTGGTCGCCGTATCTCAAAAAAGATATAGTGGAATTAGAAAAGGTGCAGAGAAGGGCATTATAAAAAACTTTCTGTATGAATTATTCTTTTTGCAAAAAAAAAACTGGACAAAATCTTCAATTTGCTAGATCAAATATTTTATTGATAGCTCCTGTTCAGATGGCAAAGAAAACAACAAGGAAGTATAGGTTTTATCATACTTATTCTTCATTTGAGTGTAGAAGTGAGAAGCCACCCACCTCCTCGAACTCTCTCTTTAATAATATGCTAACAATACAAGTATCTACTACAGTAATTAACCCCCAACACAACTTACTACAGTCATGATGTCAACTTCTTGGCTCCATCTATACCTAATCCTTACTAGCTATAGTCTAGGGCATCTTACCCAATCCCTCAACTCAGCATACAAATGCAACCCACTTCCAGAACATTCAAATTTGCCTAAATTGGGGATTGCCTAGTGCTAACTTAATTGTGTGCAAGTTCTACCTCATCCTTTGAAGTCCTACAACATACTCCCAACGCTTCAAAAGACACAAGAACAAACCCTGTCAATGATAATAAAAAAAAATCCCTCTAACAGATACATCAAAGAAACCCAACTTACAATTCCTCCTCTATCTCCATTCCTTGTTTTTACCTTAAAATCAGATCAGTGGGCAACAAAATACCATTACTAGAGAAACACCAGCTGGGCTACCTCTTCCTGACGGAAACCTGGCTACTCTGCAAACAAGATCCCCAAATTAAAGAACTCGAATTAAAGCAGGAAACAAATTGTATAATTATGGTACAGCCAGAGACCCCCCCACTGGAATGGTGGCGGGCCCAGTCATAGAGCTCAGGCCATTGCAGACCTTGGCTGAGTCAGAAATCTGATGGCTGACATAACTGGGAGCTTACTGGAAAAGTATGGCCTAGTTTGTAGCCCGGATTGAGGCCTAAATAAGCTAAATTAGGAAAAGTTAGGTCAATAGATATAGAAACAAAATGGAGGATTTCAGCACAAAATGGAAGCCGTATCTGTTGCAAAGTGGAAATTTCTCTAATGTAAGTTAGAAAAACAAGTTGAGAAATGAGACTTTCCTGTGAGCAGGATTGTGGTCAGCCATGGTGTGAGAAAGGAAAGGTGTAGCTGGATGCAGGGTCTTGCTTAAGATTTGTGGTCAAGCGAGCTAAAGACAAAACCATGTTAGCAAGATAGAAGCTACTCATTAGCATGAGCCAATCAGTGACAACCATGACATTAGCATAGATCCAATCAGGTATATCTACTGTCATATTATCCATATCCTGTGGGCACCTATAAAAATCAGAGTATTTCCTGGTTTAAGTTAGAGAGAAAAGGGTTGCCACTCTCTCTCTCCAAGGGAAACCAATGTGTCCAGCAGAATTGACAAATTACCTAATTGCTTTCCCTTGTAAAACCTCTAATTGGTAAGAGAAATTATAAAAGATTAGGAACTAATTAACACCTGTTTGCACCTGGATTATTATATTCCTATAACTAATTGATTGTACATGCCTGTTGTCAATCACTGATTTGACTTGTACCTTGGCAAAGAAACTCCTCATTCCAAATGATGATTTGTGGGCTTCACTTAATGATGAAAGGCTGTAAGTATAAATGCTTTTGCTGTATCAGGCTTTCTTTCGCTGCATTGTATAACTTGTAACCTAAATCCAGTTTGTCATAAGGCTGGTATCTTTTCCTTAGACCTAACATCTCTCTTAGTGGCAATTCCTTTTAGAACTTCACAACTCCTTGATTATCCCAGTACTAGTGCTATTTAGAGATGGAGTCAGATTTAAGGTAACTCCAGCCTTCTTGGGGGGGCTCTGGACCCCTAAATTTACAACAAAATTTTTCACACTGTCCCGGAATGGGAAAAGGGGAGGAGGCATCGCCCTCATATACAAGGACATATTTGACATCTCTCTTACTGACTCGATCCTAACTCCAGACTTAGAGATTCTCGCATTCAAATATTTTTCATCACAAGATTACTTAACATGCATACTATGCTACAGCCCCCCCCCCCCCCCCCCCAATAAGTAGTCTAAAGCCTATCCCCAATTCTGCAAATTCATTTTTAAAAAAAAACCTCAACTTGATAATTTCATGAAACACCTAGCCACCTGCCTAGGGCTACCCCTCGGCCACTTAGAGGATCTATCCCCAGCACAGCTCAGGTCCACCTGCCGCTTGTGCTCTACACTAGCACCCTCCTCCCACTGACTGGGTCCCAACTGCCTCTGGGCGAGTCTCCTGCTCTCAAATTATCCCCACACTCCCAGTGGTCCCACAGCTCCTAGAAAGCACCCACAGACCCAAACCATCAGACAAGCAGAGGCAATAAACTAAAAATGTTTTTGTCATAAAAATATTGAACAATGAACCATAAAAACAGATGGAATAAAACAGCACACAATAGATAAATATGGATTAATTATAAAACTATCTAAACATCTGTTCACTACAGAGTACAGGTAATATAGCTGCTCACTGGTTATCAAATATAATTGTTCACAGGGCTGCAGCAAAGAGATCTTTCTCTCTTTTTCTCCCTGGTTAAGGCTAGAGAAAAAGCCAGTACATCCTAGCTGAATTTTGAGCTCCTGGGCCAATCAGAGCCCAGAACAACAAGTTTTAAAAGTAGCTGGCCACATCACTGCAGATTATCTCTTACCTGTGTTAACTAAAGAAGGAACAGTCAGTTCTCTGTAACAGCTTTAAATATAAACATGCACCACCTGCTGGCCAGACTAGAGAAATACACTTCAAGAAACAATACAGTTTTACAGGTTTAAAAACCCATTGTTTTGTCACAGATAGTCCATACAATTTATTACTGGGAGACACTAATGTCCACTTAGAAAACTTGACAGACACTAACAGGATCAATCTCTGCACTCTCATAAGTACATAAATATTGCCACACTGGGACAGACCAAAGGTCCATCAAGTCCAGCATTCTGGGGCAGATGCACCAAGGTCCTTGGAAGAGCCCTTCCCTTACTGATTCCATAGCGAATCGGTAGGGAACGGCCATGCACCAAGGAACGAGAATGCAAATGAGCTGCTCGTTGTAGCTTACTTGCATTCTCTATTCCCTCGGAAGCCAGTCGGCTGGTCGAGCATGCGCAGAGCAGCCAAGCGTTACGCTGGCTGCTCTGCGCATGCCAAGGATGTCCTTCACTCTACAAATAACAAAAAGAAAAGGACGTCCCTGACGAGCAGGAAACTTGTCAGCAGCCAGAAGAGAAACAGTGCTGAAAAGAGCCCCAGTTAATTTAAATGCTACTGCTCTTAACATTTCTTTTGTTTACTGCTTTGCATGTTAAAGGCAGGCTTATATCAGGCAATTAGGAAGGACTTCTCTGAAGAAAAAAAAAATCCAAGTGCTCATCAGGGACCTCTAGCAAGAGCTGGACATCTTCCTGCAGCTTTTGTAATGGGTGTCCTTTTCAGACGTGTTTTTCTTACCTGCAATTAGGAAGGACTTCTCTGAAAAAAAAAAAAAAGGGACGTCCCTGTTTTTCTCACCTGCCTGAACTGACCACAACCACAGTTCTCTCAACAGTGCCCTGCCCTCCAAGGTTGTTTTCATCTTGCGCCCCACCCCCCCACCCCCAGGATCAGGACGTGTGAAGACATCCAAATCAAAACTTTTTGGACGTCCCTCCCTCCAGGTCTCTCTCAGCCAATCCCAGCGCGTTTAGCTGATACTGGTAACAGCTAAATGCGCTGTGATTGGCTGAGAGAGACCTGGAGGGAGGGACATCCAAAAAGTTTTGATTTGGACGTCCTCGCACGTCAGGATCTTGTTGGGGGGGGGGGGGGGGCACAAGCTGAAAACAACCTTGGAGGGGACTTGAGAGAACTGTGGTTGTGGTCAGTTCAGGCAGGTAAGAAAAACAGGGACATCCTTTTTTTTTTTTTCTTCAGAGAAGTCCTGTCTAATTGCAGGTACGAAAAACACGGTTTACTACTTGCTCGTTAATGGCTCGTTAAGTTTAGTGCATCTGGCCCTCTGTTTCCAACAGTGGCCAATCCAGGTCACAAATACATGGCAAGATCCCAAAAAAGCTCAGTACATTTTATGCTGCTTATCCCAGAAATAAGCAGTGGATTTTCCCCAAGTCAATTTAGCAATGGTCTATGGTCTTCCCTCTTTCTCTCTCTCCCCAATCCTTCCCTCTGTTGGTTTCCCTCTTTCTCTCTCTCCCCAATCCTTCCCTCTGTTGGTTTCCCTCTCTCCCCAATCCTTCCCTCTGTTGGTTTCCCTCTTTCCCTCTCTCCCCAATCCTTCCCTCTATTGGTTTCCCTCTTTCCCTCTCTCCCCAATCCTTCCCTCTGTTGGTTTCCCTCTTTCCCTCTCTCCCCAATCCTTCCCTCTGTTGGTTTCCCTCTTTCTCTCTCTCCCCAATCCTTCCCTCTGTTGGTTTCCCTCTTTCTCTCTCTCCCCAATCCTTCCCCCCACCCCCCCCCCCCCCCGCTGTCTTATTTCCTTTAGGAAGCCATCCAGATCCTTTTTAAACTCCACTAAGCTAACCGCCCTTACCACATTCTCTGGCAACAATTCCAGAGTTTAATTACACGTTGAGTGAAGAAATATTTTCTGATTCGTATTAAATTTACTTTGTAGCTTTATCGCATGCCCTCTAGTCCTAAGTAAACAAACGATTCATGTCTACCCGTTCCACTTCACTCATTTTTATAGACCTCTATCATATCTCCCCTCAGCCGTCCCTTCTCCATGCTTCAGCCTTTCCTCATAGGGAAGTCGTCCCATCCATCCCCTTTATCATTTTTGTCGCCCTTCTCTGTACCTTTTCTAATTCCATTATATCTTTTTTGAGATGCAACGACAAGAATTGAATATTCGAGGTTCGGTTGCACCATGGACCAATACAAAGGCATTATAACATCCTCACTTTTGGTTTCCATTCCTTTCCTAATAATACCTAACATTCTATTTGCTTTCTTAGCCACCGCAGCACACTGAGCAAAGAATTTCAATGTATCATCAACAATGATGCTGAGATCCCTTTCTCCTATCTTTTTTGAACTATGCAATACCTCCCCCCTCATCAACACATAGCAAAGGTCACCAATTAGACCCGGTAACCGTCAATGAACACATGAACCCTACTATTAGACTATCAGATATCTACTGGAAATAATCACTATGTTACTATGTAATCACTATGGTCTGATCACTATAGATTGTAAAGGGTGGGGTCCGATTCCTCCTCTTGGGTTGAGCCTGCAAGCCTGCGGGGCTCCCAGGGTTCCAGGACAGAATGCTGCTGATACTGGGACTCAGGGCCAAAGTATTTTATTATCAAGGCAATTTCATACCAAAAATCATAATATATTCTTCAACGAAGAACTGAAAAAACTAAAAACACAAGTCAGAAGGTTAGAACGAGCATGGAATAAAAAGAAAGACGACTCCACATTCAATGCTTGGAAGCAACTACAAAGAAAATACAAATACACCATTAAACAAACTAAAAGATCATACTACAAAACTAAAATTGGACCAGACCACAAGGACACACAAACTTTTCCAACTTGTGAACAAAAAACATAGTAGATGACGGCAGAAAAAGACCTGCACGGTCCATCCAGTCTGCCCAACAAGACAACTCATGTGTGCTACTTTTGTGTATACCCTACTTTGATTTGTACCTGTGCTCTTCAGGGCACAGACCGTATAAGTCTGCCCAGCACTAGCCCCGCCTCCCACCACCGGCTCTGGCACAGACCGTATAAGTCTGCCCCGCACTATCCCCGCCTCCCAACCTCCAGCCCCGTCTCCCACTACCGGCTCTGCTATCCAATCTCGGTTAAGCTCCTGAGGATCCTTTCCTTCTGAACAGGATTCCTTTATGTTTATCCCACGCATGTTTGAATTCCGTTACCGTTTTCATCTCCACCACCTCCCGTGGGAGGGCATTCCAAGCATCCACCACTCTCTCCATGAAGAAATACTTCCTGACATTGTTCTTGAGTCTGCCCCCCTTCAATCTCATTTCATGTCCTCTCGCTCTACCTCCTTCGCATCTCCGGAAAAGGTTCGTTTGCGGATTAATACCTTTCAAATATGTGAACGTCTGTATCATATCACCCCTGCTTCTCCTTTCCTCCAGGGTATACATGTTCAGGTCAGCAAGTCTCTCCTCATACGTCTTGATACGCAAATCCCATACTATTCTTGTAGCTTTTCTTTGCACCGCTTCGATTCTTTTTACATCCTTAACAAGATACGGCCTCCAAAACTGAACACAATACTCTAGATGGGGCCTTCACCAACGACTTATACAGGGGCATCAACATTCCCTTTCTTCTGCTGGTCACACCTCTCTCTATACAGACCAACAACCTTCTAGATAGAGCCACCACCTTGTCACACAGTTTCGTCGCCTTCAAATCCTCAGATACTATCACCCCAAGGTCCCTCTCCCCGTCCGAACCTATCAGACTCTCGCCACCTAACACATACATCTCCCGTGGATTTCTATCCCCTAAGTGCATCACTGCATTTCTTCGCATTGAATTTTAATTGCCAGACCTTAGACCATTGTTCTAGCTTCTTCAGATCCTTTTTCATGTTTTCTACTCCCTCCGGGGTGTCCACTCTGTTACAGATCTTAGTATCATCCGTAAATAGGCAAACTTTACCTTCTAACCCTTCGGCAAGGTCACTCACAAATATATTGAACAGAATCGGCCACAGCACCGATCCTTGAGGCACTCCACTACTCACCTTTCCCTCCTCCGAGCTAACTCCATTCACCACCACCCTCTGGCGTCTGTCCGTCAACCAGTTCACCACTTTAGGTCCTATCTTCATCCCATCCAGTTTATTTAAAAGCCTCCTGTGGGGAACCGTGTCAAAAGCTTTGCTGAAAGCTAAGTAGATTACGTCCATAGCTCGTCCCTGATTCAATTCTCCTGTCACCCAATCAAAAAACTCAATGAGATTCGTTTGGCACGATTTCCCTTTGGTAAAACCATGTTGTCTCGGATCTTGCAATTTATTGGCTTCTAGGAAATTCACTATCCTTTCCTTCAGGATCGCTTCCATTACTTTTCCAATAACCGAAGTGAGGCTTACCGGCCTGTAGTTTCCAGCTACTTCCCTATCACCACTTTTGTGAAGAGGGACCACCTCCGCCATTCTCCAATCCCTCGGAATATCTCCCGTCTCCAAGGATTTATTAAACAAATCTTTAAGAGGACCTGCCAGAACCTCTCTGAGCTCCCTTAATATCCTGGGGTGGATCCCGTCCGGTCCCATGGCTTTGTCCACCTTAAGCTTTACAAGTTGTTCATACACACTCTCTTCTGTAAATGATGCTGTATCCACTCCATTTTCATTTGTACTTTTTCCAGTCCATCGCGGTCCTTCTCCAGGATTTTCTTCTGTGAAAACAGAACTAAAGTATCTATTTAGCAAATTTGCTTTTTCTTCATCACTATCTGCATAGCGGTTCGCAGTATCTTTTAGTCTCACAATTCCCTTTTTAGTCATTCTCCTTTCACTAATATACCTGAAGAAATTTTTGTCACCCCTCCTTACATTTCTAGCCATTAGTTCTTCCGCTTTCGCCAGACGTATCTCTCTCTTGGCTTCTTTCAGTTTCCTCCGGTATTCCTTCCCGGGTTCCTGTTCTTGAGTTTTTGTGTATTTCTAGAACGCCAACTCTTTAGCCTTTATTTTCTCAGCCACTTGTTTGGAGAACCATATCGGTTTCCTTTTTCTCTTGCTTTTATTTACTTTCCTTACATAAAGGTTCGTGGCCCTATTTATAGCTTCTTTCAGCCTGGACCACTGTCCTTCCACTTCTTGTACTTCCTCCCAGCCCATCAGCTCCTTCCTCAGGTATTCCCCCATTTTAGTAAAGTCAGCACACTTGAAATCCAGGACTTAGAGTTTTGAGTGGCTGCCCTCCACTACAGCAGTCAAATCAAACCAAACCGTTTGATGGTCACTGCCGCCCATGTGGGCACCCACTCGGACATTTGACACGCTATCCGCATTTGTGAGCACCAGATCCAGCGTCGCTCCCTCCCTCGTGGGTTTCTCACATACAGAGCTACTCCTCCACCTTTACGACCCTCTCTATCCTTCCTAAATAGATTATAGCCTGGTATGTTTGCATCCCATTCATGGGAACCATTTAGCCACGTCTCTGTGATTGCAACAATGTCTAAGTCTGCCTCCACCATCAGGGCTTGAAGGTCATGAACTTTATTGCTTAGACTGCGAGCATTTGTGGTCATTGCATTTCATCTACATTTCCTGGTATGTGTTTTAACATTAGTGATTTGGGGGTGTCTTAACCCTTTGGGTACCTTCCTATCTTTTTGTTCCACCTTCATTCCTTTTTCTTCTGCATCGGTTCTATTTTCAGGAATATCACAGTGCTGTAATGGTGCAAAAGAATTCTGTAGGGGCAACACTTGTGAGGGCGGATGCTTGTGTGTCACATAACGAACTCTGCCTGAGCCTACTGTGAACCATCTATTTTTAGGTGGTTTTATCCTTTGAGGCAGTGGTGTGAATTTGGTTTGATTCTGAGCAGTATGATTTTGTGGAGTCTTTCAAGCTGCTTTAAGTGCATCTAATTCCTCCTTTAGTTTACTAAGCTCCTGTTTTAAACTAGCGAGCTGATGACATATAGGACAAGCTTTTAGTGTCCAGATGATTGGCCTTGAAACTAAAGCACCACAATTATTACAGAGAATAAGAGTCATGCTGATTTATTTGGTATGAATAGGTATGCTATGATGGGGTTAAGAGTATGCAAGATTTACTTTACTCTTAAGCCACACAGGCAGAGAGATTTCTATTTGGATGGAGTTAATTTGTGATAAGGTAAAATTATGTATCATACCTGATAATTTTCTTTCCATTAATCATAGCTGATCAATCCATAGACTGGTGGGTTGTGTCCATCTACCAGCAGGTAGAGATAGAGAGCAATCCTTTTGTCTCCCTATATGTGGTCATGTGCTGCCGGAAACTCCTCAGTATGTCGATATCCAAGCTCCATCCGCAGGACTCAGCACTTAGAGAATTACACCCACAAAGGGACACTCTGCCCAGCTCACCACCGCCGAAACGGGGGAGGGGAATTAACCCAGCTCATCCCCACACAAGGGGGAGGGGAATCCGTCCAGCTCATCCCCGCGGAGCGGGGGAGGGACACCACACCCGCCGATGCGGGGGGATCTGGCTTATCCTGCAACCGCAACCGCGGGAGGAGCTGACTGACCCTAACACCGCCGAAGCGAGAGGGGTACAAAGCTGCCCTACAACCGCCCAAAGCGGGAGGGAACGCCGGCAGAATTTAGGTCTCAATCCAGCCCCGTAAAACGGAGGGGAGAGGAATGCAGCAGCTCACTGTAACACAAACTCGTCTCAACTCTTGAAGAATCCAATTGAAAAAACTTGAACACGAAGTCCTCCTGAACTGAAGACTAAACTTGCACCTGAAATGCAACCAGAATATAAACAGTACAGATATCTGGGAGGGGCTATGGATTGATCAGCTATGATTAATGGAAAGAAAATTATCAGGTATGATACATAATTTTACCTTCCATATCATCAAGCTGATCAATCCATAGACTGGTGGGATGTACCGAAGCAGTACTCACCCAGGGCGGGACATAGATATCCCTGACCGCAACACTGAAGCTCCAAACCGGGCCTCCGCCCGAGCAGCCACAGTCAAGCGGTAATGCCTGGAGAAGGTATGGGCCGATGCCCAAGTTGCCGCCTTGCAAATCTCTTCCAAGGAGACGGACCCGGCCTCTGCCATCGAGGCCGCCTGAGCTCTAGTGGAGTGAGCCTTCAGCTGGATAGGCGGCACCTTCCCCGCGGCCACATAAGCCGCTGCAATGGCTTCCTTGACCCATCTTGCCACTGTAGGCTTAGCAGCCTGCAGACCCTTACGAGGACCTGCAAACAGGACAAACAGATGATCCGACTTCCGGAAATCATTGGTCACTTCCAAGTATCTGATGATGACTCGTCTCACATCTAGATATTTGAGAGCAGAGTATTCCTCTGGGTAGTCCTCCCTACGAAAGGATGGGAGACAGAGCTGCTGATTCATATGGAAGCGAGAAACAATCTTGGGCAGGAAGGAAGGCACTGTGCGAATAGACACTCCTGCCTCAGTGAACTGCAGAAAAGGCTCTCGACAAGAGAGCGCCTGGAGCGCGGAAACTCTTCTGGCTGAAGTGATAGCCACCAAAAAGACTGCTTTCAACGTCAGGTCTTTCAGAGATGCCCTGGACAAGGGCTCAAAAGGCGGCTTCTGCAAGGCTCTTAGTACCAGATTGAGATTCCACGCAGGCACCACTGAGTGCAGAGGAGGGCGCAGGTGATTAACTCCCTTGAGAAAACGCACCACATCTGGCTGCGAAGCCAGGGAAGCACCCTTCAGGCGACTCCTGAAACAAGCCAGAGCCGCAACCTGGACTTTAAGGGAACTGAGCGACAGGCCTTTCTCCAGACCTTCTTGCAGGAACGCCAACACTGAAGAAATTGGAGCAGTGAAGGGAGAAAGTGAGCCTGCTTCACACCACGCTGCAAAGGTACGCCAAACCCCGGCGTAAGCAGTAGAAGTAGAGCGCTTCCTCGCTCTCAGCATAGTGGCGATGACCTTGTCTGAGAAGCCCTTCTTCCTCAGAAACTGCCGCTCAATAGCCAGGCCGTAAGACCAAAGGGAGAGGGATCCTCCATCACCACGGGACCCTGATGCAACAGGCCCTGCTCCGCTGGCAGTCGCAGAGGTTCGTCCACTGAGAGCCTGATCAAGTCCGCATACCAGGGACGTCTGGGCCAGTCCGGACCCACCAGGATTACCCTGCCCGGATGCTTTGCCACCCGGTCTAGCACCCTGCCCAACATGGGCCAGGGCGGGAACACATAGAGAAGCTCCTGTGTTGGCCACTGTTGGAGGAGAGCATCTACTCCCAGAGATCGAGGGTCCCGGCCTCTGCTGAAAAAGCGCGGCACTTGGCAATTGGCCGATGACGCCATCAGATCTAGGCTCGGCTGGCCCCAGCGCTTCGTGATGTCCAAGAACGCCTGAGCCGATAGCTGCCACTCTCCGGGATCCAAGGTATGGCGACTGAGAAAGTCCGCCTTGACATTCATGACTCCGGCAATGTGGGCCGCTGACAGCTGTTCCAGGTTCGCTTCCGCCCACTGGCAAAGATTCATAGCCTCCTTGGCTAGAGGGGCGCTCTTGGTACCTCCCTGGCGGTTGACACAGGCCACAGCCGTGGCATTGTCCGACAGGACCCGTACTGGCTTCAGCGCTAGTACCGGGAGGAACTCCAAAAGCGCCAACCGAATGGCTCTGAGTTCCAGGAGATTGATAGACCACTTTGCCTCTGCAGGAGACCAATGCCCCTGCGCTGTCCTTCCCAAGCAGTGGGCTCCCCAGCCCAACAAAGAGGCGTCCGTCATGACCACAATCCACTCCGGGGTCACAAGAGGCATTCCTGCAGACAACTTGTCTGTCTTCAGCCACCAGCTCAGCGCTTTGCGCACTGCTGGGTCCAAGGGAAGGCGCAGAGCATAATCCACCGACACTGGAGTCCAGCGCTGCAGCAGAGAGTGGGAGTGGTCTCATATGAGCCCTGGCCCAGGGCACTACTTCCATCGTGGCCGTCATAGAGCCCAACAGCTGCACATAGTCCCAAGCCCGAAGAGGAGAGGCTACTAGGAACTGGTCCACCTGAGCCTGAAGTTTGACAATCCGATTGTCCGGCAGGAACACTCTGCCCACTTGGGTGTCGAAACGAACTCCCAGATACTCCAGGGACTGAGTCGGGCGCAGCTGGCTTTTCTCCCAGTTGATGATCCATCCCAGGGAGCTCAAAAGAGCAATCACCCGGTCCACAGCTTGGCCGCACTCTGCATAAGAGGGGGCTCGGATCAACCAGTCGTCCAGATAAGGATGGACTTGGACTCCTTCCTTTCTCAGGAAGGCCGCGATGACCACCATTACTTTGGAGAAGGTCCGCGGAGCAGTAGCCAACCCGAACGGGAGGGCTCTGAACTGGAAGTGTCGGCCCAGGACTGCAAAACACAAAAAGCGTTGATGAGGAGGCCAGATGGGAATATGCAAATACGCTTCCTTGTTGTCCAAGGATGCCAGGAACTCCCCTGCTTTCACTGCCGCTATAACAGAGCGGAGAGTCTCCATGCGAAAGTGCCGAACTTTCAAGGCCCGATTGACCCCTTTGAGGTCGAGGATAGGCCGGACAGAACCTCCTTTCTTTGGTACCACAAAGTAAATGGAGTAACGTCCCTTGCCAAGCTGATTTACTGGCACCGGAACGACCGCACCCAGGCGGATCAGATTGTCCAAAGTCTGCTGCACTGCCACAGCTTTGACCGGAGACTTGCAGGGAGAGAGTACAAACCCGTCTCTTAAGGGTCGGCAGAACTCTAGCTTGTAGCCGTCTCTGATGACTTCCAGCACCCAAGCGTCTGAAGTTACTCTGGTCCACTCGCCCAGAAACGAGGACAGCCGTCCTCCAATCTGCACTGGGGCGTGGACCAAGGCCCCGTCATTGGGTACGAGACCCTGGGGGAGGACCGGAGGGCGCACCTCTGGGACGGCGGTCTCTGCGAAAGGAATGCTGCTTGGGGGAGAAGTTCCTCTTGAAGGAAGAGGGGGCAGAAGAGCCCGACCTGCCCGGGCGGTACCGACGGGCTTCCTGAAACCGTCCTCTGGAGGTACCTGGGCGCCGAGCCCTGACCTCTGGTAACCTCTTGCCCTTAGACGTGCCGAGATCGGTCACGATTTTGTCCAGCTCGACCCCAAAGAGCAGCTTGCCTTTAAAAGGCAATTTAGCCAGGCGGGACTTAGAGGCGTGGTCAGCAGACCAATACTTCAGCCAAAGCCACCGCCGCGCAGAGATTGTCTGAGCCATACCTTTAGCCGAGGCTCTCAAAACATCATACAGCAAGTCTGCCAAATAGGCCAAGCCCGATTCCAGGGCCGGCCAATCAGCCCTCAAGGAAGGATCCGAGGGGGAAGCCCGCTGCACCATAGTCAGTCACGCCCTAGCCACATAGGAGCCGCACACTGAGCCCTGCAAACTTAAAGCAGCCGCCTCAAAGGACGACCTTAAGGCCGCCTCCAATCTTCTGTCTTGGGCGTCCTTAAGGGCCGTGCCACCTTCCACCGGCAACGCCGTTTTCTTAGTCACCGCAGTGATTAAAGAATCCACGGTAGGCCACAGAAAGGCCTCACGTTCACCTTCAGGCAAAGGATAGAGGCGGGACATAGCCCTAGCCACTTTGAGGCTCGCTTCCGGGACATCCCATTGAGCCGAAATCAAGGTGTGCATGGCATCATGCACGTGGAAGGTTCTAGGCGGGCGCTTCGTCCCCAGCATAATGGCGGAGCCAACAGGAGCTGAGGGAGAGACATCCTCCGGAGAGGAAATCTTCAAAATGCTCATGGCCTGCAGTAACAGGTTGGGCAAATCCTCTGAGCGAAAGATCCGCGCTGCAGAGGGGTCATCCGCTCCATCCGAGCGGGAATCAGTCTCCTCCAAGGAATCCGCAAAGGACCGTTGGGAAAACTCAGATACGCTGCCCTCATCTACATCAGAGGAGACAAAGTCCTCTAAGGCCTGGGAATCCACCCGAGGGCGTTTACTTCCGGGGGCCTCAACCTCTTTATCAGATGAGGGAGCAGGGGCAGCGTTTTGCATAAGGAAGGCCTGATGCAGCAGCAAAATAAACTCGGGGGAGAAACCCCCCAGACTGTGCACTTCCGCAGCCTGGGCCACAGCCCTAGACGCACCCTCAACCGGCGCTCGCAAGAGCGGGGGAGAGACATGCTGCGCATCCAAGATGGCGTCCGGCACGACACTCCGCGAAGGAGCCGCGCGGGAAGAACGGCGCTTAACTTTAGCCGCTTTTTTGCCGTCGCCCAAATTAAGGGCGTTCATGGCATTAACGTCTCCCACCTCAAGGGCGACCCAAGAAGAAGCCGTCCGAGCAGCGTGGCCGGCCAAGATGGCGGAGGCGAGCAGCAGGGGATGGGCGTTTATGGCGGGAAAAACCGCCACACCGGAGGAAGAACCGGAACACTCATCGGTTTCCAAACTGTCACCCAACAAGGGCAAATCAGGCTTTAAGACCCCCATATCCCCTCTAGAAGCGCACACGCGATCCAGGGAGCGATTCTTTGCGCCCTCGCCCTCCGACGCCATAGGCCACGTGGAGATCAATCGGGGAACCCCCTGCCCGCTACAAAAAGGTAAAAATTACCTGCTTTCCGCTCCGAGCTGTAACGAACTGGTGTCCCAGTGAGTAACTGCAATAAACGTTTAAATAAACGTCGAAATAAACGCCCTTAAGGACGTCCAAAATTTTTTTTTTTTTTTTTTAACCGAGCCAGCGGGAGGGGGGAGAAAAGGAGGGACCTGGCACCACCAGGTTTGCACTTGCTCAAGAAGAGCCCTCAACCCCAGGCACTCAACAAAACCTAAAAATTAGGCTTGGAGGCCTAGCCAGAGCTGCTGCTGTGTGTGACCACCACCTGCTGAGATAGAGAACATACTGAGGAGTTTCCGGCAGCACATGACCACATATAGGGAGGCAAAAGGATTGCTCTCTATCTCCACCTGCTGGTAGATGGACACAACCCACCAGTCTATGGATTGATCAGCTTGATGATATGGAAGTAGTGTATTTAGCAAAGCTATTTAGGAAGTGGAAGTCTTGGGGTGGGTGGGTTAAAATTTAAAATGTGTGGAATGTGTTTGTTGTAAAACCTCTCTCTAGAATTGTATTAAGCCACTTATCTACACAGCTGGTTAGGATAAGGGGAAGACATGGTTACAAAATGCACCAGAAATGTCCAAAAGCACAGTTTTAGAGTAGGAAATTCCAGGAAGAAAGCCAGCACAAAAGTCTTATCTGAGTGAGTTTCCTTGAGGCAGGAGACAAGTGAGGCCCTTGAAGCTGCCCAGCTCTGAACACAAACTAGCCCCTCCTAATCGTTTTAGATTGTCTGCAGAAAGCCAGGTGGGATGAGGATGGGGGATGGGAGAGAGTTCAGTACAATTATAGTCAAGGAAAGAGAGTTTTAATACTATCTGGCAGTTTTGAAATCTGAAATCTAGTTATCCAGATTTGCAGATATCAATAAAGCAGTTTGAAAACAATCAGGTCACACACAGTCAAATCACAATATTTGCAGAGCAGTTTAAAACCCTTGTTTTCTCTTTTTAGGAAAGATTTAAGTGCAAAGACAAGGGCAGACAAAAGAGATAACCAAAAGCACAGTTTTAGAGTAGGAAATTCCAGGAAGAAAGCCAGCACAAAAGTCTTATCTGAAACTCACTCAGATAAAACTTGTGAACAAAATTACTAGATACTACACCGGTGACTTCTAACAGCACAGACACACCAGCAGCAGACAATCTTGCGAAATACTTCAAAGATAAAATTGTAAAATTACGACTCACGATACCTGTCAATACCATAGATTACGTAAAACTCCTTGACTGTCTAGACCCAAACCCTGGTGAACACCCAGCTGACAGAACCTGGACCAACTTCAACACACTATAGGATGATTCAATCTCCCAAACGCTCAAAAGGTTCGCCAAGGCTCACTGCAAATTAGACATATGCCATAATAACCTTATAAAGCTTGAACCTCAACAATTCATATCAGACCTCACGAAGCACTTGAACTATATGCTACAAAATGGACTCTTCCCAAAGGATAAAGGAAACATTCTACTCACCCCTATACCCAAAGACGCAAAGAAAAGTGCAAGTGACTTAACTATCGCCCAGTAGCATCCATTCCTCTGATAACCAAACTAACAGAAGGTATGGTGACCAAACAGCTCACCAACTACTTAAATAAATTTTCAATACTTCATGACTCCCAATCAGGATTTCGGTCTAACCACAGCACTGAAACAGTACTAGTTACTCTCTTGACTAAATTTAAACAAGCTATCGCAACTGGCAATAACATACTTCTCCTACAATGCGACATGTCCAGTGCTTTCGACATGGTTGACCATGGAATATTACTACACATCTTAGAATACTTCGGAGCTGGAGGTAACATTCTTAATTGGTTTGAAGGCTTCCTGAACACAAGATCATACCAAGTGATTTCTAACTTGACTATATCAGCCCCATGGATACCTGAATGTGGAGTCCCTCAAGGATCTCCCCTATCGCCAACCCTCTTCAACCAAATGATGACTCCCTTAGCCAGGTTATTATCCAATCAAAATCACAACCCATACATATACGCAGATGACGTAACGATCTATATCCCGTTCAAACATGAATTAAAGGAAATTACCAACGACATCAACCAAAGCTTCCATATCATGCATTCATAGGCGGAAACATTTCAGCTGAAACTTAATGCAGAAAAAACACACAGTCTTATACTAACCTCAAAACATAACACCAGCAAATTCACCACCATAAACACACCAAACTTGTTCCTTCCAGTCTCAGACACTCTGAAAATTCTTGGAGTTACCATTGACTAAAATCTTACACTTGAAAGTCAGACGAAAAACACAACAAGAATATGTTCCATTCAATGTGGAAACTTAAAAAAAGAGTAAGACCCTTCTTCCCAAAGACCATCTTTCGCAACCTGGTACAACCAATGGTGCTGAGTCACCTAGATAACTGCAATGCACTCTACGCTGTTTGTAAAGAGCAAATCATCAAAAAACTTCAAACTGCCCAGAACACTGCAGCCAGACTCATATTTGGAAAAACAAAATATGAAAGTGCAAAACCCCTGAGAAAAAAGTTACACTGGCTTCCACTTAAAGAACGAATCGCGTTCAAGGTATGCACTCTAGTCCATAAAATCATTCACGGGGATGCCCCAGCTTACATGTTAGATCTGGTAGACTTGCCACCCAGAAACGCTAAAAGATCATTCCGCACATTCCTTAATCTTCACTTCCCCAGCTGTAAAGGTCTAAAATATAAACGCATGCGTCAAGCTTTTCTTACCTGAGCACGCAGCTTTGGAACGCATACACGAACTAACTTTTGAAAATCTCTGAAGACCTACCTCTTCAACAAGGCATAACACAACAATCAATAATTGTAAATGTAACACATCTTCACTTTACCTATATTCGAAACTGTTTTCTTCTTATACCTGTCTGTTTAATTTTATTATGACATCCATATGTTTGCATGTAACACCAATTGCTATCTTCTAATCTGGAATGGCGAATGCCATAACGGTACATTGTAAGCCACACTGAGCCTGCAAATAGGTGGGAAAATGTGGGATACAAATGCAACAAATAAATAAGTAAAACAAAAGGTACAGCCCTCTTAATATAGTCTTCAAAAGAAAAAAATACAGTCCTCATAAGATAATCTTCAAAAGAAAAAAAAGGTACAGTCCAGGCCCCAAAATCTGTCAGCAAACGCTCAGGTCTTCTATTAAGGCATTAGCATTCCCTTCCCTCTCCTTCAGAAGGGTTTAGTAAGAGTTCAGCACACTTCCAATATAGCACAACAGTTCAGAAAAAAATCTTCATGGACAGTCTTTGCACACCAAACCAATACCACACATCACCTGCCTTTTCACAGCACAGAGGGAACCCTGTAAGGAGCAGGGTTGGCAGTTTCTCCCACCTCTCAGCACCACGCCTGCTGTGGCCTCCTCCACTGCCTTCAAGTGCTGGGCAGGGCAACCTTTGAATTCTCCCACTCCATGGTAGCTGGCTCCTCTACTTTAGGCAGCTCTAGTGGCAGGCTACTTCCTTCCTCCACATACTCCATGAAATCTCTCTCTCCATTCGTCTCCCCTCTCTTCTGGTGACTGAGAGCCTCCAGGAAATCTGCTCTCCCCTTCTCACAGCTGGGGGGAATTATATACTGATGGCGAAGCCAGGGAAACTGAGCTTCATCTTTCCCTCTCCCTCTACTGCGGAAGGGAGTAACAGGCTCACCCTGCCTCAATATATTGTTCCCCCTGCTGGGGCTGGGAATCCATTCCATTTTTTTAGGACTACTCTCTTCTCTCATTCTTGCAAGGACTTCTGGGACTTGTAGTCCTGGGCTCAACTGCTTCACTGGGGAATCTCTGGGGCTTGCCTTGTCACAAGATGCTAATTGACACTTAACTGGATTTAGTTCAAGAAAGTCTCCAACCTACAAGAAGTTACATCCAGAGGGAGAACAGAAACCAATAGGGTCATTCTATGCCAAGTGGTCTAAACCTTCCCACCATCATGTCTCCAATTTTGTTCAAATTTTACCTGTTGCGCAAGACAGGTGTTAAACGAAGTTTCCCAAAATTTGAGGTCTCTAACCGCAATAGTTGCAAATCTAGACCCCCTTTTCTGAAAGGTTGTCAGTCCACAAGTGCGCAACATTTACCAAAATGCCATTTTTGGAGTCTAAATAAAATCCAAACACATTTATAAGAATGGCTAAAAAATTCAAATCCTGTACAGTTTTTGATGCTAATTTCGATGAAATACATTTTAACATTATGGATGCAAAATCCAGTCAAACAAGTTGACTCAAAGCATGCATCAAAATTGGTCGCGACTCATCGGAACATATTTGGACCAATATTCAGACCGCAACAACTTCCATGCAAACAAAGATATGGACTTGAAATTTTGAACAGGCATTATGCTTGTGCTGGACATAATACTGCCAGATTTGCAACTAACCAGCATCTATAACCGTCCTGCAGGATCTCTTCAAAGTTGGCATGTCAGCGTAAATGGTAAAATGTACCAAAGTTCAAAGCCAATTATTAAAAAAGAGTCTGCCTGAATCAGCTTGTGAACAGTATCATTTGAAAGAGAAAATTGTGCTCTACAACAGATATGTTTTTGTTTTGCAATGCCACCATTAAGTAGCCATTTACTCAGGTCAAAGTATGTTATATTTAGTACGCTTGATGCGCTAATTTTTCTTCATTTCTTGGAAACTGAGTCTTAATAGTCGCTTAAAAGTATTGATATAATTATTCATTCGTATTTTATTCGTTGATTGTCCAATCGTTTATTGTGCGCTGTTATGGTGGATTGGAAACGTTTGTGAAACGTCAGTTGAACAGAAAGATGCTTTCGTAAGCTTTATGCATCCTCATGGTCCCGCTACTTCATTTTATTGGCCGGTAAGACGCGATACTTGCTGGATCCCAGAACAACTTATCATTACTGTTATTCCAGCTCCATCAGTGACATCATCTGGTCAGCAATATAGTTTCCCCTGAAACCGTTCTCTTGCAGATCAATGATGCTGTCAGAATGATGAAGTAACTGAAGAAGGTAGGCTTGGGAACCTGCAGTGAAGTAACTGAAGAAGGCAGGCTTGGGAACCTGCAGTAAATAAACCCACAATCAGGCTTGGGATCCTGCAGTAAAGATACCCACCCGTGGCTGTTACTGCACGGCTATC
This sequence comes from Microcaecilia unicolor, assembly GCF_901765095.1. NCBI lineage: Eukaryota > Metazoa > Chordata > Amphibia > Gymnophiona > Siphonopidae > Microcaecilia > Microcaecilia unicolor. The sequence continues at coordinate 137,613,533 of NC_044037.1, forward strand.
TGACATGGCCCCTATGGTGATGGGGATGCTGGTTTCAATGTGATAACCAGTAATGGCTCAGCCATCATGGACCAACACAATACATCGCACACACAAAATATAACATACTTTGACCTGAGTAAATGGTGACATTGCAAAACAAAAACATATCAGTGTTGTAGAGCACAATTTTCTCTTTCAGATTATACTGTTCACAAGCTCATTCAGGCAGACTCTTTTTTAATAATTGGCTTTGAACTTTGGTACATTTTACCATTTGCACTGACAGTGCCAACTTTGAAGAGATCCTGCAGGGCGGTTATAGATGCTGGTTAGATGCAAATCTGGCAGTATTATGTCCAGCACAAGCATAATGTTTGTTCAAAATTTCAAGTCCGTATCTTTGTTTGCACGGAAGTTGTTGCGGTCTGAATATTGGTCCAAATATGTTCCAATGAGTCGCGACCAATTTTGATGCACACTTTGAGTCAACTTGTTTGACTGGATTTTGCATCCATAATGTTAAAATGTATTTCATCGGAATTAGCATCAAAAACTGTACAGGATTTGAATTTTTTTAGCCATTCTTATAAATGTGTTTGGATTTTATTAGACCCCAAAAATAGCATTTTGGTAAATGTCGCGCGCTCGTGACCTGACAACCTTTCAGAAAAGAGGGTCTAGATCTGCAACTATTGCACTTAGAGACCTTAAATTTTGGGAAACTTCGTTTAACACCTGACTCACGCAACAGATAAAATTTGAACAACATTGGAGAACATGATGGTGGGAACCTTTTTTAATTTTAGACCACTTGGCATGGAATGACCCAATACTTTCTGGGATGTTGTACTATCAAGATTGCCTGAAAAAGGAATAATTGACCTGGAAACTGATTAGCGTAAAGCTGGCTTCGAGATTCTAAACGAAAATCGCACTTCTCCGCTCTAAAACTAAACTAGTACGGAAAAGCGGCAGATGGTTCACTCCAGATCTACTAAAACGAGAATGCAGAAAACTAGAACCCAAATGGAACAAAGACAAATCCATTCTATACAAGGCCAACTGGCGTGCGGCAGTCCACACCTACAAAAAAAAAAAAAACCTATAACCTTAGGAAAAATTATTACTAAGAGCTAATTCAAAAAGGGTGATGTAATACAAAGAAACTATTCTCCACTGTCAACTCACTTACTATGCCCTCAATATCTGAAGATGCTAAGATAGAAAAACTTCCCACAAATCAACTAGCCAAACATGGTTCATAAGCTCACAGCTGATCTTCCCCCTCCCACTGACAAAGACTTTGACGCACCAATGACCCTGTCACCCAAAGGCAGCACTCCTGCAAATAGATCCTGGAAAGAATTTGACACTACGAAGTGGTCAGTCTTCCCCAAACTATTCTACTACTACTACTACTTAACATTTCTAGAGCGCTACTAGGGTTACGCAGCGCTGTACACTTTAACAACGAAGGACAGTCCCTGCTCGATGGAGCTTACAATCTAAAGGACGAAATGTCAAGTTGGGCAGTCAAGATTTCCTGAATAGAGGTGTAGTGGTTAGGTGCCGAAGGCGACATTGAAGAGGTGGGCTTTGAGCAAGGATTTGAAGATGGGCAGGGAGGGGGCCTGGCGTATGGGCTCAGGGAGTTTATTCCAAGCATGGGGTGAGGCGAGGCATAAAGGGCGGAGCCTGGAGTTGGCGATGATGGAGAAGGGTACTGAGAGGAGGGATTTGTCGAGAGCAGAGGTTACGGGTAGGAACGTAAGGGGAGATGAGGGTAGAGAGGTAAGGAGGAGCTGCAGATCAAGTGCATTTGTAGGTTAGTAGGAGAAGCTTGAACTGTATGCGGTACCTGATCGGAAGTCAGTGAAGTGACTTGAGGAGAGGGGTGATGTGAGTATATCGGTCCAGGCGGAAGATAAGATGTGGAGCCGAGTTCTGATCGGACTGAAGGGGGGATAGATGGCTAAGTGAGAGGCCAGTGAGGAGTAGGTTGCAGTAGTCAAGGCGAGAGGTAATAAAAGATTGGACGAGAGTTCAGGTGGTGTGCTCAGAGAGGAAGGGAAAATTAGGTTCTTACCTTGGTAATTTTCTTTCCTTTAGTCATAGCAGATGAAGCCATTACGTATGGGTTGTGTCCATCAACCAGCAGGGGGAGATAGAGAGCACTCAACTTTTCACAGTGCCTCATGGCCAGCCAGCTCCACTGCCTCTTCAGTATTTGAAGCTTCCAAAGCAGTATGGCAAACCACAATGGGAATAACATGAACTTTCCTCACAGCGAACGATGGCCCCTTAACAAGGGCATGAACTCAAAAGGAGGGAATGAACACATCCTCCTGGAAGGAATAAACTCGTCCTCCTTATTGTATAACTGGAGGGGATACACGCAACCTCCTGGGGGGAATAAACTCATCCTCCAAAACAAACTGGAGGGAATGGACTCATCCTCCTATAAGTGAACATGAATCCTGAAGACTGTTTTCCGACTTTCTCCCAAGGAAGGAATTTCAGGAAACAAGAACAGAACCTGAAACAGATTCACAGCATACAGACAATCATACAGGGAGGGCTCTTGGCTTCATCTGCTATGACTAAAGGAAAGAAAATTACCAAGGTAAGAACCTAATTTTCCCTTCCTTGTCATCAAGCAGATGAAGCCATTACATATGGGATGTAACAATGCAATCCCTAAATAGGGTGGGAACATGTCACACCACGCGCTAGCACTTGTGCTCCAAAACGCGCATCCCTCCTAGCAGCCACATCCAGCCTGTAATGTCGGGCAAAAGAGAGCTTAGAAGCCCATGTTGCTTCACTGCATATCTCTTGAAGAGAGAGTGCTCCAGTTTCAGCCCAAGAGGAAGAAATCGCTCTGGTAGAATGCGCCTTAAAGGCTACAGGCAGAGACCAGCCGGCAAGCAGATAAGCTGAAAAGATAGTTTCTTTGAGCCAGCGGGCAATAGTGGCTTCAGACGCTGGAGACCCTCTGCGAGGACCTGATAGCAAAACAAACAGATGATCATAGATCCTGAAACAGATAGTAACTCGCAGATACTGCAGCAGAGTCCTAAGCACATCCAACAGGTGCAACTGCCCAAAAGATTCTGGAAACTCCTCCTTATCAAAGGAGGGCAAGAAAATAGGCTAGTTTGGGTGAAACGCTGAAACCACCTTAGGCATGAAGGAAGGCAGGGTCCGAACCGTGACCCCGGACTCTGAGAATTGCAGAAATGGGTCTCTACAGGACAGCGACTGGAGCTCTGACACCCGTCTCGCCGAAGTAATGGCCACAAGAAAAACGGCCTTTAGTGCCAAACCTTTCTCTGATGCTCACCGAAGCGGCTCAAAAGGAGAAGCCTGCAGGGCCTTCAAAACTAGCCCCAGGTTCCAAGCTGGACAGGGTGCTCGCACGGAAGGCCACATCTGGATGAGCAGCTAAAGACACGCCTTCAACCTTACCACGAAGGGAGGCCAACGCTGCCACTTGCACCAGCAGGGAATTATAGGCCAAGCCTATTTGTACACCATCCTGCAAAAAGTCCAGAATCGGCGAGACAGGAGGACGCATGGGTGTGATCGCTTTTGAAGCACACCAAGACTCAAAGTGGTGCCAAATCCTGGTATAAGCCACGGAAGTGGAACGCTGGCGGGCCTGCAGGAGAGTGGAAATGACTGTGTTTGAATAGCCTTTGTCCCTCAATTGCGCCCTCTCAATCGCCATGCCATAAGACCAAAGCGGCAGGCGTCCTCCATGGATACTGGGCCCTGTGACAACAGGTTTGGTACCAGAGGTAAAGGAAGGGGAGCCTCCACTAGCATCTGTCGGAGGTCCGCATACCAAGGCCTCCTGGGCCAATCCGGGGCGAGGAGGACCACTACTCCTATGTGCAGCCGAATCCGCAGGAGCACGCGCCCTATCAAGGGCCACGGAGGGAACACATATAATAGGCCTGGAGGCCAGGGCTGAGTCAAGGCATCCAACCCTGCCAAGCGAGGATCTCTCCATCTGTTGAAGAAGCACGGGACTTTGGCATTTGAACTTGTCGCCATAAGATCCATCACGGGCTTCCCCCATTTGGCACATATCTGCAGGAATATCGGCTTGCTCGTTGCTCTGACCTGCAACGTGAGCTGCCGACAGAAACTGAAGATGCAGCTCGGCCCAGTGGCAAACCTGTTCGGCCTACTACTACTATTTAGCATTTCTATAGCGCTACAAGGCATATGCAGCGCTGCACAAACATAGAAGAAAGACAGTCCCTGCTCAAAGAGCTTACAATCTAATAGACAAAAAATAAAGTAAGCAAATCAAATCAATTATTGTGTACAGGAAGGAGGAGAGTAGGCGGAGGCAGGTGGTTACGAGTCAAAAGCAAATGTTAAAGAGGTAGGCTTTCAGTCTAGATTTAAAGGTGGCCAAGGAAGGGCAAGACGTAGGGGCTCAGGAAGTTTATTCCAGGCGTAGGGTGCAGCGAGACAGAAGGCGCGAAGTCTGGAGTTGGCAGTAGTGGAGAAGGGAACAGATAAGAAGGATTTATCCATGGAGCGGAGTGCACGGGAAGGGGTGTAGGGAAGGACGAGTGTGGAGAGATACTGGGGAGCAGCAGAGTGAGTACATTTATAGGTTAGTAGAAGAAGTTTGAACAGGATGCGAAAACGGATAGGGAGCCAGTGAAGGGTCTTGAGGAGAGGGGTAGTATGAGTAAAGCGACCCTGGCGGAAGACGAGACGGGCAGCAGAGTTTTGAACCGATTGGAGAGGGGAGAGGTGACTAAGTGGGAGGCCAGCAAGAAGCAGATTGCAGTAGTCTAAACGAGAGGTGACAAGGGTGTGGATAAGGGTTTTGGTAGAGTGCTCGGAAAGAAAGGGGTGGATTTTACGGATGTTGTAAAGAAAGAAACGACAGGTCTTGGCGGTCTGCTGGATGTGAGCAGAGAAGGAGAGAGAAGAGTCAAAGATGACCCCAAGGTTTCGAGCCGAGGAGACAGGGAGAATGAGAGAGCCATCAACAGAAATAGAAAACGGGGGGAGTGGGGAGGTGGGTTTGGAGTGAAAAATGAGAAGTTCGGTTTTGGTCATGTTTAATTTCAGGTGGCGTTGAGACATCCAGATAGCAATGTCAGACAAGCACGCTGAAACTTTGGTTTGGATGCAAGGTGAGATATCAGGGGTAGAAAGGTAGATTTGGGAGTCATCAGCATAGAGATGGTAAGAAAAGCCATGGGATGAGATTAATGAACCAAGGGAAGAAGTGTAGATAGAAAAGAGGAGGGGACCAAGAACAGAACTCTGAGGTACGCCGACAGGCAGAGGGATAGAAGTAGAAGAGGATCCACCAGAGTGAACACTAAAGGTGCGGAGGAAGAGGTAGGAAGAGAACCAGGAAAGGACAGAGCCCTGGAATCCAAGTGAGGACAGGATATCGAGGAGTATGCTGTGATCGACAGTGTCAAAAGCAGCGGAAAGATCAAGAAGAATGAGGATGGAATAGAGACCTCTGGATTTAGCTAGTAATAGGTCATTGGAGACTTTAGTAAGAGCAGTTTCGGTTGAGTGGAGAGGGCGAAAACTAGATTGTAGTGGGTCAAGAATAGCATGTGAGGAGAGAAAAATCAAGGCAGCGGTGGTGAACAGCACGCTCAAGTAATTTGGAGAGAAAAGGGAGGAGGGAGATGAGTCGGTAATTAGAGGGACAAGTAGGGTCGAGTGAAGGCTACTTAAGGAGAGGTGTGACCACAGCATGTTTAAAGGCAGTAGGGACAGTTGCAGTGGAAAGTGAGAGGTTGAGAATGTGACAGATAAAAGGAATAAGAGCAGGTGAGATGGCATTAAGAAGGTGGGTGGGAATGGGATCAGAGGAACAGGTGGTACATTTTGAGGAAGAAAGGAGAAGTGTAGTTTCCTCTATAGTAACTTCAGAAAAGGAGGAAAAAGAATGAGGGGAAGGAGAGAGAGGGGAACGGACTAGTGGAGGGAGAGGTGGCGTGGTAGAGAATTCAAGGTTTATCTTTTGAACCTTGTCGTGAAAGAATTCAGCAAGGGTCTGAGGAGATAATGAAGGGGGAGTTGGGGGAGGGGGCACCTTGAGGAGAGAGTTCAATGTGGTGAAGAGAAGTCGAGGGTTAGAGCCAAGAGAGTTGGTCAGTTGAATATAATAATCCTGTTTGGCGCATAAAAGAGCAGATTGGAAGGAGGTCAGCAGGAACGTACGTAGCGGATATTAGAAGTCAGCCAAGGTTGGGGTTTTGTACGCCTTATAGGGCGGGTCATCAAAGGTGCAAGAGTATCTAAGGCAGAGGATAGAGTATTGTTGTAAGAAGAAACAGCCTCGTTGACAGACGTGGATGGTGCCACAGTGGAGAGGAGGTTTGAAACATGGGAGGATAGAGATGAAGGGTCAATATCGTGAAGATTCCTAGATAAATTAGATATAATAGGACGGGACTGGGAGGGAGGAGATTTAAGTGTGAAAGTTATAAGATGGTGATCAGAGAGGGGAAGATCAGAGGCAAGGAAACTAGAGGGTGAACAGTTGGAGGATAAGATGAGATCAAGACAGTGACCATTTTGATGAGTGGGGGAGGTGGAGCATAGTTGGAGATTAAAGGAGGATGTTAAAGCGAGTAACTTGGAAATATAAGAGTTGGAAGGATCAGTAGCAGGAATATTAAAGTCACCAAGGATGAGAGAGGGGGAGGAAGGATCATGGAAGAAGGCAAGCCAGGCATCAAAGTCACTGAGAAAGGATGAAAGGGACTTATCAGGGGGACGATAAATGACCGCTATTCGAAGAGGCAGAGGAGAGAAAAGGCGGATAGAGTGGACTTCAAAGGAGGAAAAACAGTGAGATTGAGGTGGAAGAAGGGGTTGAAATCTAGAGGAGGGAAAGAGAAGTAGTCCAACACCGCCCCCGCGACCAGCAGGGCGAGGAGTATGTGAAAAAAGATAACCGCCATGGCAGAGGGATGCGACTGAAGCAGAGTCATCAGGGCAGAGCCAGGTTTCTGTTATGGCGAGCAGATGGAGGTGACACAAGATAAAGAGGTCCTGGATATAGGGGAGTTTGTTACAGATAGAGCGGGCATTCCATAGGGCGCAAGAGAAGGGCAGAGAAGAGGAGGGGAGTAGAGGAATAGAGATGAGGTTAGAGAGGTCGCGGTGAGATCTGTAGAGTTGGGATAATAGTTGGTGAGGAGGGCCAGGATTGGGATTGATGTCACCGGCTGAGAGTAAGAGAAGGAGTAAAAGAGAGCGGAGGAGAGTAGGAGAGGTGTGGCCACGCAGGCATCGAAGGCGAGAGGTATTTAGGTGGAATGGGGGAAGGCAAAATGGAGGGAAGAAAGAGACGGAGATTAAAAGCCAAGAGGGAGGAAGAGGGTAGGAGAGAAGGTGAGGTGATGATTTCGATGGATGGGCAGTGAGTTCCTGTAGTGGAGAGAGGTAGGGGGTGAGGAAAAAGATTAGGAAGGGACAGGGCTAGGAAGAGAATGTGAATAGGGGCCATAAACGACTGAGGTACTTTAGCAACTGGGAAGAAGATTAGATGTAAAGAGAAAAATGCTCTGGGTGGATCGGAGTGGACCTGGGTGTCACCCCGGAGAAGGCTATAAGAATATGCAGATGAGCTGCAAGTCCTCCACAGCACCTGAAAGGCAGCCGGTGGTAGAGCTGGGCACCTCTCAGCTGAGGAAAGGCTTACCAGGGGTTAGGCCGAAGCCAGCATTCCTCCCCCTGAGGGTCGCCTGATCCAGCCTGACGTGCCTGAGTGCCGCCTTGTCGATTTATGTAGGCCACTGCTGTCGTGTTGTCTGACATCACTCTGACAGCCAATCCTTCCAGGGTCACTTGAAGGGCCAGAAGCACCTGAAACACCGCTTTCAACTCTAGGCGCTTGATGGACCACTCCGACTCCTCGGGTGTCCATAGACCCTGGGCATGCTTCCCCTTGCAATGTGCGCCCCAGCCCTTCAGGCTGGCATCTGTCACTACTAGACATCAATCGGGGAGCGCCAGCGGCATTCCTCGCCGCAGCATGCTGTCTGAGAGCCACCACTCCATGCTGAGTCGGGCCGCAGGGAGCCAAGAAAGTCTGCATTGATAATCCTGAGAAACTGGAGACCATCTTTGAAGTAGGGAATTCTGTAGAGGTCTCAGGTGCGCTCTCGCCCAGGGCACCACTTCCAATGTGGCTGTCATCGATCCCAGCAGCTGGACAATGTCCCAAGCTCGCGGGCGGGGCATCCTCAGGACCTGATTCTGAAGCTTGCACTGCCTTAGCTCGGGTAGGTATACATAGCCCGAGTCTGTGTCGAACCTGGCCCCCAAATATTCTAGAGATTGCGAGGGGGTCAGGTGACTTTTGGCCATATTGACAACCCAGCCTAGAGACTGAAGTACTGAGACCACTCTGGCTGTAGCTTGATAGCTCTCTGTTACACAGTCTGCTCTGATGAGCCAGTCGTCTAGGTACGGGTGAACCCTAATACCTTCTTTCCTGAGCAAAGCAGCTACTACCACCATTACCTTCGAAAAGGTTCGGGGAGCTGTGGCGAGGCCAAAAGGCAAGGCCCGGAACTGGAAATGTTTTCCCAACACCGCAAACCTCAGAAACTTCTGGTGCGGGGGCCAAATTGGTATGTGCAAGTAAGCTTCTTTCAGGTCTAGAGATGTGAGAAACTCTCCTGGCTGTACCGCAGCAATGACGGAGCGCAGGGTTTCCATGTGGAAATGCCGCACTCTCAGGGACTGGTTTAATTCTTTTAAGTCCAGAATAGGGCGAAAAGACCCTCCTTTTCGCGGCACCACAAAGTAGATGGAGTAGCGGCCGTAGCCGTGTTCGGCGGGAGGTACTGGGGACACAGCCCCTAACTGAATCAGACCTTGCAAAGTCTCCTCTACCGCCGCCTGTTTGGCGGCAGAACCGCATCGGGACTCCACAAACACGTCTCTTACTGGGGCGTTAAATTCTATTCTGTAGCCATCTCTGATCAGGTCCAGAACCCACTGATCTGAGGAAATATTGGCCCACTCCTCGGCAAAGAGGGAAAGACGTCCTCCGATGACAGGACGCAAGGAGGGGGCCGGCGCACCATCATTGAGAGGGTCGCCCCTGAACTCCAGGCCTTGAGCCGGTGGCTGCGGAACGCTTGTCCGAGCGAAAGGAGTTCCTCTGCTGAAAAACGGGCACGAGAAGTGAACCCAGCAGAACGCCCCAGGTGGTACCTTCTAGCTTCACGGAAGCGAGGTCTATAAGAGGAGTGGACCGCCTGGCCCTTGGAGGAAGGCCTTGGCCTATCTTCGGGCAAGCGCTGGGGTTTAGCCTCACCCAGGCCCTTCACAATTTTCTCCAACTCCTCACCAAATAGGAGAAGGCCTTGAAAGGGCAACTTCAAGAACCTTTGCTTAGAGGCCATGTCCGCTGCCCAATGTCGTAGCCAAACAAGACGGCGAGCTGCCACTGCTACTGCCATTTGTTTAGCCGAAGCTCTGACAATATCATAAAGGGCATCAGCCAAAAAGGACAAGGCCGACTCCAGCCGCGGAGCCACATCCGAGAAGGGCTCCACTCCATCTCTGGGCTGTTCCACTGCCTGTTGCAACCACGCCAGGCAGGCTCTAGCAGCATAACAACTGCATGCAGATGCCCGAACAGTAAGACCTGCAATTTCAAAGGGCTGTTTAAGTGCTACTTCCAGCCTACGGTCTTGTATATCCTTCAGGGCAACTCCTCCTTCCACAGGGAGGGTAGTTCTCTTTGTCACCGCAGTGACTAGGGCATCTACTTTAGGCATTGCAAAGCGAGCCAAATGCTCCTCACGCAGAGGGTATAATTGCCCCATAGCCCTGGAAACTTTCAAAGGTCCCTCGGGGTCAGCCCACTGAGCGGAAATAAGCTCTTGGATGGAGTCATGCAAAGGAAAGGCTCGAGCAGGCTTTTTGGTACTAGCCATCCTAGGATTCACAGAGGAGGCCGTGTCACTGTCAGGCTCTTCAATAGAAAGGACCTGTAGGGCATCTGAAATAAGCGCTGGCAGCTCATCATAGTGGAAAATCCTCACCGCGGAGGGATCATCCAGATCCTGTGGTAATTCTGCACCTGACTCTGGCTCCTCAGACCACGAAGGCCTGCCAGAACTCTCCGAATCCTCACAGCCCGACCACGGGGGGAGGGGTGGGAGGGAAAGGAGGTGCACCACAATCTGAAGGGGAATTAGCCCTTCTACGCTTTTCTTTATGCCAATTATCAGGGAAAATAGCCTCAGCGGGCAGTCCCAGGCCAGAATCCACCGGGGGGGACAATAGAAGGGGCCTCAGACGACCCTTGAGGGAGAGCTCTTTTCAGCATGTATGCTTTATGCAAAAATAACACAAAATCAGGGGAGAAAAACTCGCCTGGGCACCCAGATCCCGTCCGGGGCTAGCCGCTCCCTGAATAGCCTCAATTCGAGGTCCCCGTCTCCCCCGGGCTCAGGGCTCCCCGTCTCTACGGAGGCCGCGCCATGCGGAGAATTCAAAATGGCATCACTGCCAGCTCTAAGTGGGAAGAATCATCGCTTGCCATGCTCGGGCCGGCTCTTACACCTGTACAGCACGATTTACAGAGCCCTGCTGCTGATTTGCACTTGCCACACCGGGAACAGCGCTTTACATTCTCTGCAGCCATAGCCGAAAACGGCGTGAAAATTCAAAATGGCGGTTTCGCACCAACAACGCCCCGATCGCGGGCCCACCCCGGAGGAGTTAGACAACACTCTTACCTCACCGGACCGAGTATCACAGCTCTGGTCCCATAGAAGAATCAAAGGAAAACCTCTGTTCCATTTTTTTTTTTTTTAAACGCTGTGAGGAAAGCAGAGGTAATATGAACTCCGGAGGCTCAGATGAGTGGGAAAGGCAGGGAAAGGCGAACCAATGTGCCTGCATCCAATGAGTGGGAAAGGACAGGGAAAAGCAAGCTAATATGTCCACATCCACGGGGGCATGGGTAAGGCAGGGAAAGGGCTAATCTATGTGCCTTCAAAGTGAAGCTGCTATAGCCTCTAACACCCCGGCTAACAACTGGCAAGCCAGGAGGCACCCCCAGGCAGATTTTTGATGGCGCTCGAAGAAGCTGCAGCCACCTTGCTTGGGGAGATAGAGAATACTGAAGAGGCAGTGGAGTTGGCTGGCCATGAGGCACTGTGAAAAGTTGAGTGCTCTCTATCTCCCCCTGCTGGTTGATGGACACAACCCATACTGCTTGATGACAAGGAAAGGGCGAATTTTGCTAATGTTATAGAGGAAGAAGTGCCAGGTCTTGGCTATTTGCTGGATATGCGCAGAGAAGGAGAGGGAGGAGTCGAAGATGACTCCGAGGTTGTGGGCAGATGAAACGGGGACAATGAGGGTGTTATCAACTGAGATAGAGAGTGGAAGTGGGTTTGGGTGGGAAGACAAACTCGGTCTTGGCCATGTTCAGTTTCAGGTGGCGGTTGGACATCCAGGCACGAATGTCGGATAAGCAAGCCGACACTTTGGCCTGGGTTTCGGCAGTGATGTCCGGTGTGGAGAGATAAAGCTGGGTGTCGTCAGCATAAAGATGATATTGGAAACCATGAGATGAGATCAGGGAGCCCAGGGAAGAGGTGTAGATTGAAAAAAGAAGGGGTCCAAAGACAGATCCCTGAGGAACTCCAACAGAGAGCGGGATGGGGGTGGAGGAAGAACCATGAGAGTGTACTCTGAGAGATAAGAGGAGAACCAGGAGAGGACAGAGCCCTGGAACCCAAATGAGGACAGTGTGGCAAGAAGTAAGTCATGATTGACAGTGTCAAAAGCGGCGGATAGGTCGAGGAAGATGAGGATGGAGTAGTGACCTTTGGATTTGGCAAGGAACAGGTCATTGCAGACTTTAGATAGTGCCGTTTCTGTCGAGTGTAGGGGGCAAAAGCCAGATTGAAGCGGATCAAGGATGGCATGAGAGGAGAGAAAATCAATGCAACGGCTGTGAACGGCGCGTTCAAGTATCTTGGAGAGGAAGGGTAGGAGGGAAATGGGGCGGTAGTTGGAGAGACAGGTAGGGTCAAGTGACGGTTTTTTGAGGAGTGATGTGACTACAGCATGCTTGAAGGAGTCAGGGACAGTTGCAGTGGAGAGCGAAAGGTTGAGGATATGACAGATGGGGGGGGGGGGGACGGTAGGAGAGATGGTGTTAAGTAAGTTGGTGGGGATGGGGTCAGAGGAACAGGTGGTGCATTTCGAGGAGGAAAGAAGATGGGCGGTTTCCTCTTCGGTGATATCAGGAAAAGAGGAGGCGGCGGCCTGGGTTGGTTGGTTGAGGGAGTGGGTTATAGGGTGAAGAGGAGGAGATGGTTTGGTGGTGAATTCGAGGTTGATCTTTTGCACCTTGTCGCGGAAGTAGTCAGCCAGTGATTGAGGAGAGAGTGAGGGGAGGGGGTGGGAGCGGAGGGCACTTTGAGGAGGGAGTTTAGGGTGGCGAAGAGACGACAAGGGTTAGAGCTGAGGGAATTAGTCAAATGGGTGTAATAGTCCTGTTTGGCGAGGAATAGGGAGGACTGGAAGGAGGATAGCATGAATTTGTAATGGGTGTGAGATTTCCTCCAGAGGCATTCAGCCGATCGGGCGCAGGAGCAAAGGTATCGAGCGCAAGGGGTCAGCCAGGGCTGGGGATTAGTACGCCTTGTGGGACGGGAGATGGATAGTGCAAGGGCATCCAGAGCAGAGGAGAGAGTGGCATTGTAAGTGGAGAAGGCCTTGTCGACAGACTCGGAGAACATGATGGAAGGGAGGAGATTAGAGATACTAGAGGATAAGGTGGGAGGGTTGACAGCCTGGAGATTCCTGGAAGTAGTGGTTAGTGTTGGGTGGGACTGCGGGGGAGGGTGATGAAGCGTGAAGGTGACCAGGTGATGGTCAGAGAGGAAGAGCTGAGGCACAGAAATTGGAGGGTGAGCAGGTAGAGGAGAGGACGAGGTCAAGACAGTGGCCAGATTGATCAGTAGGGGTGGTGGAGCTCAGCTGGAGGTTGAAGGAGGAGGTTAGAGTGAGGAACTGAGAAGCGTACGAGTCGGATGGGTTATCAGTGTGTATGTTAAAGTCTCCAAGAATAAGGGATGGGGATGAGGGCTCAAGAAAAACGGAGAGCCAGGCATCGAAGTCGGTAAGGAAGGAAGAGAGAGACTTATCAGGGGGGCGGTAAATGACTGCAACTCTGAGTGGCAGCGGATAGAATAGACGGATGGCGTGAACTTCAAAGGATGAGAAGCAGTGAGACTGCGATAGGAGAGGTTGAAAACTGCAGGAGGGCGAAAGTAGTAATCCGACGCCGCCATCACGACCAACTGGGCGGGGAGAATGGGAGAAAAGATAGCCTTCATGGCATAGGGCCACGACTGAGGAAGAGTCGTCAGGGGTGAGCCAGATTTCAGTTAGGGCGAGGAGTTGGAGAGAACGGGAGATGAAGAGGTCATGGGTAAAGGAGAGTTTGTTGCAGACAGATCGGGCATTCCATAGGGCGCACGAGAAAGGGAGGGAAGAGGGGGAGAGGAGGGGAATGGAAATGAGGTTTGAGACATTCCGGAGTGGTCTGCATAGATAGGATGAGGATTGGTGTGGGGGACCTGGATTGGGATTGAAGTCCCCTGCGGATAGTAGGAGAAGGAGTAAGAGAATACGAAGAAGGGTAGGGGAGGTAGGGCGAAGAAGCCGGGATGTGCATAGGAGGAATGGAGATGGGTCAACAGCAGGAAGGAAATGTTGAAGGTTGAGGGCTAAGGAGAAGGAAGGGAAAGGAGGGAAGGTGAGGTGATGAGGGTAAGGGGAGGGTAGTGTAGCTGTAGTGCAAAAAGAGTTTTGGGGTTAAGAAGTAGGTTGGGAAGAGACAGAATCAGGAAGAGAGTGTGTACAGGGGACATGGCCATGCAGAATTGGATTGCTGGAACACTGGAATGTTGGAATGGGTGAAACTGGTAGGCTGGGCTACTGGGGGAAGGTGATGAATTAGGAATAGATGTAGTTGGAAGAGGTCAGTAGTGATAATTTGGCTGTAAGGAGGCTATTTAAGAGATGTCACTCTAGGGGTGGGTGGGACTAAGCCTAAAAGACAGAGCTGTTATCTGCAGGCAGCCTATCTCTGAAAGGTAGCTTCTCTGAAAAAGCAGTTGGTTTTGAGGCTGAAATCTGCTCTCCCCCAGAAAGAACTAGTCACACCCACTAAGTTTGAAAAATGTGGGGGGAGGGAGGTCAAGAGCCTGAACACAGAGATAGAGCTGTAATCTGCAGGCAGACTATCTCTAAAAGGTAGCTTCTCTGAAAAAGCAGTTGGTTTTGAGGCTTTTCAAAGAATGTCCCCTCTTACTGCACACTAGATAATGACTGCAGCCCCATCACCATTCCACGTTATTGCTCACTCATGGATCGAACTGAAACTGTCACAGGAAAAGGTTTTCTCAAAGCTTGGCAGAAATCATCATCATCACACCAATACCTAAAGATCTAGACAGTCTAACTATGGACCAGTGGCCTCCATTCCATTCTTTACTAACCACTACTTGGACACAAACGATATCATTCCAACATCCCAATCCGGATTCCGTGCGTTTTTTTAGTACAGAAACAGTTCTGCATTGCCTGTTGGACCAAGTCTCACTACTGCTAAGTGATGGAAAAAGTGCACTGCTACTCCAATTTGAACTGTCCTCAGCATTCAGCCTAGTAGACTATACTCTCCTGCTATGGAACCTCGAGGAAGTAGGAATCACAGGAAATGTTCTAAAGTGATTCAGAAGCTTCCTGGAAAGCAGATTGTACAGAGTCAAACTGCACACTGACTTGACTTATCCCTGAACTGGAGCAACAGGTGCAGGGTCCTACAGGGCTCCCATCTTTCCTCAGTACTGTTTAATTTCTTTCTCCGCTCCCAATGTTCACAGCTAGACAGAAACGGCTTCCTCTACATCTATGCTGACGACATTTTGGTGTTAGTCCCCACCCAATCAGTCATCAAAACGTATGTACTCAGGACCCAACAATGAATCAACCTAATAGAAAAATGAATACAACCCCCCCCCCCCCCCCCCCCAAAAAAAAAAAAAAAAAAAATTTCTATGCTTTAACTCAGACAAATCCCTAAGAAAATTACCATCAATCAAGTCGACTTTGTACCCTTTCTTCAATCATCAAACTCCTATGCATCCAAATAGACAGCACTCTCTCCCTAGAGGCACAACACCTTAACCAAAAAATGCTTCTTCCAAATGAGAAAGCTCCGTGCCCTTTGGAAGTACTTTGAAACCACTCACTACAAATGGCTGCTGATGCACTACTACTACCATCCCTCAATTACTGTAACTTTATCTACTTGGGTTGCACAAAGATCTTACTTAAGAGACTTCAAACCATTCAAAATATAGCAGTCACATTGATCGTCGGGCTATCAAAATTTAAGTGTCTCCCCTTTTTACATGAAACTACATCGGCTACCCATTGAGGCAAATGTCCTTCAAATTAGCTTGCTTCCATTTTAAAGATCTACAAGGTCTGATCCCTAGCTACATACTAGCTCACTTTCCCCTCAGCCAAGGCCAAGAAAAGATTAGCACTCTGAAAAATCTCTTGCAGTCCAAGCAGCCAGACATTGCTGGATCATTCTCCCCTTCATAATCTAAAAAACTCTTTTAATCAGAAAATATGTACTATAATCGCCTCCCTCTCATGACTCAAAACAAACAAAAAAAACCCCTCTTATCTCTGAAATAGGTACAACCACAATTCTGCCTTTCCCCAAGCAACCCAGTGTAATTCTTACAGGAATGTTCTGATTTTCACACCCCCTTAAAATATCTGTAAGCAGCTTAGAACTGTGAAGGTGTTAGCGGGATATAGCCCTAATGAAATGTAACTGAATTTCAAAAAAAGTGAAAAATTATTTACAAGTGTATACAGTAGTTGAATGAAATGTTAATGTTAAAATTGTGAATATTTTGTTTTTAGACCTGAGATTTTTAAATATTTTATGGCAGAATATTTTGTATGTGCTTCGCTGAAATTAATCTTGTTAGGTTAATTGGGAGAGAAGCAAGCATACCAGCACCAAAAAAACTCATAGTGTAAATAATTGTCACAAATTGAATGCAGTGAAAAAACAGGTTCAGGCTTTCTAAAGTAAACTAGGCCTCTAAAATCATAGCATCTCTCAGTCCTGATACTTCACTGAAGAAATGTGATAGCCTCCTTAACCTTGGCAGAGTTACAAAGTTGGCAAGGGTTGTGTATAGCTGGACATGGGCATACTGAGAAACCAAAAAATAATTGGGGCAGGTGAAGAAAAGTTCAATTTAAGGGTAAGCGAAGTTTGGAGATAGGAGAGCTGAAACTTGGACATAATTGGATAAGAGATAAGAAAACTGAGACTTGGTCATGATTGGATAAGAGATAAGCAAACTTGCTAAGGTTGAAACTCGGTCCTAATTGGATGAAAGATAAGAAAAGTTAGAACTTGGGTATAATTGGATATATGTGCCAATTATGACAAAAGTGCAGATGGGAAAGTGAAATGCTCATAGGGATATATGGGACCAAAAATGTATAAAAGGTCTGCTACCTAAGCAGTGTTTTGGGAG
Organism: Microcaecilia unicolor; assembly: GCF_901765095.1. NCBI lineage: Eukaryota > Metazoa > Chordata > Amphibia > Gymnophiona > Siphonopidae > Microcaecilia > Microcaecilia unicolor. The sequence continues at coordinate 137,630,143 of NC_044037.1, forward strand.
AAGAAGAGTGAAGCCAGTAACCTTTCAAGGCACATGTCATCTGTTGTGAAGTGCTGTACTACCATGTGAATGCCTGAACTGCTTGTACTACATTTGGGTGAGATATCAATGTTAATAAACTATATTTCTTTATCTACTAAATACTGGGTTTCTTTCTAATTACATAGGTTTATGCTGCCTTGACTGTGTAACCCTGTCATGAGCAGATACTATGTTAGGGTGATTAAGTATCTAAAGGGGATGTGCAGTTCTTTCCAGGATAGTATAGAAAGCCCATGCTGCTGCCACCCAAACAGAAGAGGCAGACCTAATAATAAGCAAGCTGCCAAAAGTTTTCATGCCAAAAGCTCTACGTAATAGAAATATACATAGTAACATAGTAAATGACGGCAGAAAAAGATCTGCATGGTCCATCCAGTCTGCCCAACAAGACAAACTCATATGTGCTACTTTTTGTGTATACCCTACTTTGATTTGTACCTGTCCTCTTCGGGGCACAGACCGTATAAGTCTGCCCAGCACTAGCCCCGCCTCCCACCACCGGCTCTGCCACCCAATCTCGGCTAAGCTCCTTAGGATCCATTCCTTCTGAACAGGATTCCTTTATGTTTATCCCACGCGTGTTTGAATTCTGTTACCGTTTTCATTTCCACCACCTCCCGCGGGAGGGCATTCCAAGCATCCACTACTCTCTCCGTGAAAAAATACTTCCTGACATTTTTCTTGAGTCTGCCTCCCTTCAATCTCATTTCATGTCCTCTCGTTCTACCGCCTTCGCACCTCCGGAAAAGGTTCGTTTGCGGATTAATACTTTTCAAATATTTGAACGTCTGTATCATATCTCCCCTGATTCTCCTTTCTTCCAGAGTATACATGTTCAGGTCATCAAGTCTCTCCTCATATGTCTTGTAACGCAAATCCCTTACCATTCTCGTAGCTTTTCTTTGCACCGCTTCAATTCTTTTTACATCCTTCGCAAGGTACGGCCTCCAAAACTGAACACAATACTCTAGGTGGGGCCTCACTAACGACTTATACAGGGGCATCAACACCTCCTTTCTTCTGCTGGTCACACCTCTCTCTATACAGCCTAACAACCTTCTAGCTACGGCCACCGCCTTGTCACACTGTTTCGTCGCCTTCAGATCCTCAGATACTATCATCCCAAGATCCCTCTCCCCGTCCGTACCTATCAGATTCTTCCCGCCTAACATATACATCTCCCGAGGGTTTCTATTCCCTAAATATTAAAAAAAAAAAACCAAAACAAATGAATACCTACAAAAAACTTACTGCAGAAGTGAATTTGGCAAAATTTACCCACACTTACAACCAGTTTCCTGAATTTGGCCACATGCTCCTCTCCCACTGGACACTAAAGAGACTTACCAAAGGCCCAATGTAATAATGTGGTAACCAAGATGCACATTTTTGTGGTAGTGCACAATACATATTGTATGCTAAAGCATGTTCCATCAGCTTTCATTCCTCCCCTCTCGGGACCAGAAGGGATTCTAGAACCAATGAACACAATCCTATACCGTATCTGATCAGAGGGACTTCACGGTAATCATCCAGTTTCCAAGGATCGCAAAATCCATGCCACAACTACCTGCCAGAATTCCAAAAAAGTAGGTAGATTACATGCTGTTTACCCCAGGTATAAGCAATCAAGCAGTGATTTTCCCCAAGTCTACCTTTTCTTAACTGCTTATACACTTTTCCCTCCAAGAACTTATCCAAGGCGGGGCATTTTTCTCTTTACATCTAATCTTCTTCCCAGTTGCTAAAGTACCTCAGTCGTTTATGGCCCCTATTCACATTCTCTTCCTAGTCCTGTCCATTCCTAATCTTTTCCCTCACCCCCTACCTCTCTCCACTACAGGAACTCACTGCCCATCCATCGAAATCATCACCTCACCTTCTCTCCTACCCTCTTCCTCCCTCTTGGCTTTTAATCTCCGTCTCTTTCTTCCCTCCATTTTGCCTTCCCCCATTCCACCTAAATACCTCTCGCCTTCGATGCCTGCGTGGCCACACCTCTCCTACTCTCCTCCGCTCTCTTTTACTCCTTCTCTTACTCTCAGCCGGTGACATCAATCCCAATCCTGGCCCTCCTCACCAACTATTATCCCAACTCTACAGATCTCACCGCGACCTCTCTAACCTCATCTCTATTCCTCTACTCCCCTCCTCTTCTCTGCCCTTCTCTTGCGCCCTATGGAATGCCCGCTCTATCTGTAACAAACTCCCCTATATCCAGGACCTCTTTATCTTGTGTCACCTCCATCTGCTCGCCATAACAGAAACCTGGCTCTGCCCTGATGACTCTGCTTCAGTCGCATCCCTCTGCCATGGCGGTTATCTTTTTTCACATACTCCTCGCCCTGCTGGTCGCGGGGGCGGTGTTGGACTACTTCTCTAGATTTCAACCCCTTCTTCCACCTCAATCTCACTGTTTTTCCTCCTTTGAAGTCCACTCTATCCGCCTTTTCTCTCCTCTGCCTCTTCGAATAGCGGTCATTTATCGTCCCCCTGATAAGTCCCTTTCATCCTTTCTCAGTGACTTTGATGCCTGGCTTGCCTTCTTCCATGATCCTTCCTCCCCCTCTCTCATCCTTGGTGACTTTAATATTCCTGCTACTGATCCTTCCAACTCTTATATTTCCAAGTTACTCGCTTTAACATCCTCCTTTAATCTCCAACTATGCTCCACCTCCCCCACTCATCAAAATGGTCACTGTCTTGATCTCATCTTATCCTCCAACTGTTCACCCTCTAGTTTCCTTGCCTCTGATCTTCCCCTCTCTGATCACCATCTTATAACTTTCACACTTAAATCTCCTCCCTCCCAGTCCCGTCCTATTATATCTAATTTATCTAGGAATCTTCACGATATTGACCCTTCATCTCTATCCTCCCATGTTTCAAACCTCCTCTCCACTGTGGCACCATCCACGTCTGTCAACGAGGCTGTTTCTTCTTACAACAATACTCTATCCTCTGCCTTAGACACTCTTGCACCTTTGATGACCCGCCCTATAAGGCGTACAAAACCCCAACCTTGGCTGACTTCTAATATCTGCTGTCGCGTCTCTCGCGCTTGCCGCGCTCTCGAGGACCTTGGCATACCTTCAGGCTTCTTCCCCGGAAGCGCGGGGTTTGTGAGTCCTTTAGGCAAAATCACCTTCCAGGTAGAGAGGAGATAAGACTGGACCGGAACTCCGGACTGGAGTTCTACACCGGAACACTCGGAACTGGAACGCACCGGACGGGTGCGCACTGGAGTGGAGCCCACTGGACTGGACACACTGGAGTGGCCCCACTGGACTGGAACATACAGGAGTGACCCCGCTGGACTGGAACACACTGGAGCGGAACCGGAACACCCTGGACCTAGGCTTCACCTACACTTGACTGCCTTCCCCCTCGGGTTGAGCCCTCAGGTTCTGGCAGCCGGTAGGACTTACAGGAACAGCAGGAATGAAGATCCAGGAGTGCCCCCTGGCACCTAGGCGAAGGCAAGGCAGACAAGCAGGAATTGTCCGGGATCGGGCAGTCGGCAGGAATCAACACAATGACTAGTAAACTGTACCCAGGCTAATAGGAACGCTATACCCAGGCAAACCAGTCATACACAGGAACATACACAGAGCAAACTCAGGAGACTTGGAAGGCTATACACCAGCTAACAACTAAGCTGTGCCCAAGCTAACAAGTCATGCCCTGGACACAAACGCAGAACACTAGCAAAGCTTTACACAGGCTACAAGCCAGACGGTGCCTAAGCTGGCTAGCCTGTCACTAGGAACCAACACAGAGAACTAGCAGAGCTAAGCACAGGCTACAAGCCAGACGGTGCCTAAGCTGGCTAGTCTACACTAGGAACGATCACAGAGAACTAGCAGAGCTATGCACAGGCTACAAGCCAGACGGTGCCTAAGCTGACTAGTCTCACTAGGAATAATACAGTCTCGGGATAGTGACTAGCAAGGGCGGCCAGTCTAACACTAGGAACAAACACAGTCTTGGGATAGGGACTAGCGAGGGCGGCTAGTCTAACACTAGGAACAAACACAGTCTTGGGATAGTGGCTAGCAAGGGCGGCTAGTCTAACACTAGGAACAAACACAGTCTGGGGATGGTGACTAGCAAGGGCGGCCAGTCTAACACTAGGAACAAACACAGTCTTGGGATAGGGACTAGCAAGGGTGGCTAGTCTAACACTAAGAACAAACACAGTCTTGGGATAGTGGCTAGCAAGGGCGGCTAGTCTAACACTAGGAACAAACACAGTCTGGGGATAGTGACTAGCAAGGGCGGCCAGTCTAACACTAGGAACAAACACAGTCTTGGGATGGTGACTAGCAAGGGCGGCCAGTCTAACACTAGGAACAAACACAGTCTTGGGATAGTGACTAGCAAGGGCGGCCAGTCTAACACTAGGAACAAACACAGTCTTGGGATAGTGGCTAGCAAGGGCGGCCAGTCTAACACTAGGAACAAACACAGTCTTGGGATAGTGACTAGCAAGGGCGGCCAGTCTAACACTAGGAACAAACACAGTCTTGGGATAGTGGCTAGCAAGGGCGGCTAGTCTAACACTAGGAACAAACACAGTTTGGAGATAGTGACTAGCAAGGGCGGCCAGTCTAACACTAGGAACAAACACAGTCTTGGGATAGTGACTAGCAAGGGCGGCCAGTCTAACACTAGGAACAAACACAGTCTTGGGATAGTGACTAGCAAGGGCGGCCAGTCTAACACTAAACAACCACAGTGAACTAGTAGAGCTATGCACAGGCTACAAGCCACACGGTGCCTAAGCTGGCTAGTCTATCACTGGAAACAAACACAGAGAACTAGCAGAGCTATGCACAGGCAACAAGCCAGACGGTGCCTAAGCTAACTAGTCTGAACAAACATAGAACACTAGCAAGCTATACACAGGCTAAGCCACACGGTGCCTAAGCTAGCTAGTCTAACAAACATAGAAACTCACACAGAGCAAACACTGACACCGGGTACAGAGCACTCTATACACCAGGACCTTTAGATGAGATGCAAAGGCCAGGACTGTAGTCTTCAAGTGATTAATAAAGCCCCTCAACACCAGAGCCACAGCTGCAGCAATTACCTTGCAACCAAACAGAGGCTTGACACACAGAGCAGTCATCCCATAGGAAGGAACAGCGGGAGCCATCTTGGATACTGGCAGAGAGGAAGAGGCGGCAGCCATCTTGGAAGAGGCATAGCCCACACAGGTGAGGTTCAGTAGGGCAATCAGCACACAGAGCCAGAGAGAACCTAAGACAGACACAGACACAGAGACAAGCAGAAGCCAGCACAGACACTGACTTCCAGAAACAGGGTAAGTCTGAGGGTTGTCACGGCCACGGACGGGACATCCGCTACCTACGTTCCTGCTGACCTCCTTCCAATCTGCTCTTTTATGCGCCAAACAGGATTATTATATTCAACTGACCAACTCTCTTGGCTCTAACCCTCGACTTCTCTTCACCACATTGAACTCTCTCCTCAAGGTGCCCCCTCCCCCAACTCCCCCTTCATTATCTCCTCAGACCCTTGCTGAATTCTTTCACGACAAAGTTCAAAAGATAAACCTTGAATTCTCTACCACGCCACCTCTCCCTCCACTAGTCCGTTCCCCTCTCTCTCCTTCCCCTCATTCTTTTTTCTCCTTTCCTGAAGTTACTATAGAGGAAACTACACTTCTCCTTTCTTCCTCAAAATGTACCACCTGTTCCTCTGATCCCATTCCCACCCACCTTCTTAATGCCATCTCACCTGCTCTTATTCCTTTTATCTGTCACATTCTCAACCTCTCACTTTCCACTGCAACTGTCCCTACTGCCTTTAAACATGCTGTGGTCACACCTCTCCTTAAGAAACCTTCACTCGACCCTACTTGTCCCTCTAATTACCGACCCATCTCCCTCCTCCCTTTTCTCTCCAAATTACTTACTTGAGCGTGCTGTTCACCACCGCTGCCTTGATTTTCTCTCCTCACATGCTATTCTTGACCCATTACAATCTGGTTTTCGCCCTCTCCACTCAACCGAAACTACGCTTACTAAAGTCTCCAATGACCTATTACTGGCTAAATCCAGAGGTCTCTATTCCATCCTCATTCTTCTTGATCTTTCCGCTGCTTTTGACACTGTCGATCACAGCATACTCCTGGATACCCTGTCCTCACTTGGATTCCAGGGCTCTGTCCTTTCCTGGTTCTCTTCCTACCTCTTCCTCCGCACCTCTCTGGTGGATTTTCTTCTACTTCTATCCCTCTGCCTGTCGGCGTACCTCAGGGTTCTGTTCTTGGTCCCCTCCTCTTTTCTATCTACACTTCTTCCCTTGGTTCATTAATCTCAACCCATGGCGTTTCCTACAATCTCTATGCTGACTCCCCCCAAATCTACCTTTCTACCCCTGATATCTCACCTTGCATCCAAACCAAAGTTTCAGCGTGCTTGTCTGACATTGCTGTCTGGATGTCTCAACGCCACCTGAAATTAAACGTGACCAAAACCGAGCTTCTCATTTTTCCCCCCAAACCCACCTCCCCCTCCCCCGTTTTCTATTTCTGTTGATGGCTCTCTCATTCTCCCTGTCTCCTCAGCTCAAAACCTTGGGGTCATCTTTGACTCTTCTCTCTCCTTGTCTGCTTATATCCAGCAGATCACCAAGACCTGTCGCTTCTTTCTTTACAACATCCGTAAAATCCGCCCCTTTCTTTCCGAGCACTCTACCAAAACCCTCATCCACACCCGTCACCTCTCGTTTAGACTACTGCAATCTGCTTCTTGCTGGCCTCCCACTTAGTCACTTCTCCCCTCTCCAATTGGTTCAAAACTCTGCTGCCCGTCTCGTCTTCCGCCAGGGTTGCTTTACTCATACTACCCCCTCTCCTCAAGTCGCTTCACTGGCTCCCTATCCGTTTTCACATCCTGTTCAAACTTCTGCTACTAACCTATAAAAAGTAACAGAGAGGCTCATTTTCAAAGCACTTAGCCTTACAAAGTTTCATAGTAACCTATGGAACTTTGTAAGGCTAATTGCTTTGAAAATACACCTCATAGTAACATAGTAGATGACGGCAGAAAATGACCTGCATGGTCCATCCAGTCTGTCCAACAAGATAAACTCATATGTGCTACTTTTTGTGTATACCTTACCTTGATTTGTACCTGTCCTTTTCAGGGCACAGACCGTGTAAGTCTGCCCAGCACTATCCCCGCCACCCAACCACCAGCCCCGCTTCCCACCACCAGTTTTGGCACAGACCGTGTAAGTCTGCCCAGCACTATCCCCGCCTCCCAACCACCATTCCCGCCACCGGTTCTGCCACCCAATCTCGGCTAAGCTCCTTAGGATCCATTCCTTCTGAACAGGATTCCTTTATGTTTATCCCAAGCATGCTTGAATTCTGTTACCGTTTTCATTTCCACCACCTCCCGCGGGAGGGCATTCTAAGCATCCACCACTCTCTCCGTAAAAAAATACTTCCTGACATTTTTCTTGATTCTGCCCCCCTTCAATCTCATTTCATGTCCTCTAGTTCTACCTCCTTCGCATCTCCAGAAAAGATTCGTTTGCGGATTAATACCTTTCAAATATTTGAACGTCTGTATCATATCACCCCTGTTTCTCCTTTCTTCCAGAGTATACATGTTCAGGTCTTCAAGTCTCTCCTCATATGTCTTGTAATGCAAATCCCTTACCATTCTCGTAGCTTTTCTTTGCACCGCTTCAATTCTTTTTTACATCCTTCACGAGGTACGGCCTCCAAAACTGAACACAATACTCTAGGCGGGGCCTCAACAACGACATATACAGGGGCATCAACACCACCTTTCTTCTGCTGGTCACACCTCTCTCTATACAGCTTAACAACCTTCTAGCTACGGCCACCGTCTTGTCACACTGTTTCGTCGCCTTCAGATCCTCAGATACTATCACCCCAAGATCCCTCTCCCCGTTCGTTCCTACCAGACTCTCCCCGCCTAACACATACGTCTCCCGAGGATTTCTATTCCCAAAGTGCATCACTTTGCATTTCTTCGTATTGAATTTTAATTGCCAAACCTTAGACCATTCTTCTAGCTTCCTCAGATCCTTTTTCATGTTTTCCACTCCCTCCCGGGTGACTCTGTTACCGATCTTAGTATCATCCGCAAATAGGCAAACTTTACCTTCTAACCCTTCGGCAATGTCACTCACAAACATATTGAACAGAATCGGTCCCAGCACCGATCATTGAGGCACACCACTACTCACCTGTCCCTCCTCCGAGCGAATTCCATTCACCACCACCCTCTGGCTTCTGTCCGTCAACCAGTTCCTAATCCAGTTCACCACTTCGGGTCCTATCTTCAGCCCATCCAGTTTATTTAAGAGCCTCCTGTGGGGAACAGTGTCAAAAGCTTTGCTGTAATCTAAGTAGATTACATCTATAGCTCGTCCTGATTCAATTCTCCTGTCACCCAATCAAAGAATTCAATGAGCTTCATTTGGCACGATTTCCCTTTGGTAATACCATGTTGTCTCGGATCTTGCAACTAATTGGCTTCCAGGAAATTCACTATCCTTTCCTTCAGCATCGCTTCCATTACTTTTCCAATAATCGAAGTGAGGCTTACCGGCCTGTAGTTTCCAGCTTCTTCCCTATCACCACTTGTGAAGAGGGACCACCTCCGCCGTTCTCTAATCCCTCGGAACCTCTCCCGTCTGCAAGGATATATAAAACAAATCTTTAAGAGGACCTGCCAGAACCTCTCTGAGCTCCCTCAATATCCTGGGGTGGATCCCATCCGGTCCCATGGCTTTGTCCACCTTTAGCTTTTCAAGTTGTTCATACACACTCTCTTCCGTGAACAGTGGTCTATCCACTTCAATCTCATTTGTACTTTTTGCAGTCCATCGCGGTCCTTCTCCAGGATTTTCTTCTGTGAAAACAGAAAAGTATCTATTTAGCAAATTTGCTTTTTCTTCATCATTATCCACATAGCGGTTCGCAATATCTTTTAGTCTCACAATTCCGTTTTTAGTCATTCTCCTTTCACTAATATACCTGAAGAATTTTTTGTCACCCCTTCTTACATTTCTAGCCATTTGTTCTTGCACTTTTGCCAGACGTATCTCTCTCTTGGCTTCTTTCAGTTTCATCCGGTATTCCTCCTCGTGTTCCTTTTCTTGAGTTTTTTTTTTATTTCTGGAACGCCAACTCTTTAGCCTTTATTTTCTCAGCCACTTGCTTGGAGAACCATATCGGTTTCCTTTTTCTGCTTGGAGAACCATATCGGTTTTCTCTTGCTTTTATTTACTTTCCTTACATAAAGGTTCGTGGCCCTATTTATAGCTGCTTTCAGCCTGGACCACTATCCTTCCACTTCTCGTATTTCCTCCCAGCCCATCATCTCGTTCCTCAGGTATTCCCCCATTTTACTAAAGTCAGCACACTTGAAATCCAGAACTTTGAGTTTTGAGTGGCTGCTCTCCACTTTAGCTGTAATATCAAACCAAACCGTTTGATGGTCACTGCTGCCCAGGTGGGCACCCACTCGGATATTTGACACACTATCCTCATTTGTGAGCACCAGATCCAGCGTCGCTCCCTCCCTCATGGATTCCGTCAACATTTGTCTCAGCAAACCGCTTTGGAAAGCATCCACAATCTCTCTACTTCTTTTCGATTCCGCAGATGGAATCTTCCAATCTACATCAGGCAGATTGAAATCTCCCAGCAACAGCACCTCTCTCTTGTTTCTCAACTTCTGAATATCTGCGATCAGGTCTTTATCTAATTCCTCCAATTGTTTCAGAGGTCTGTAGACAACACCCATGTGTACAGAGGTTCTATCCTCTCTTTTTAAGGTGATCCATATCGCTTCTTCCTTTCCCCAGGTCCCTGTCATTTCGGTCACCGTGATATCATTTCTCACATATACAGCTACTCCTCCACCTTTACGACTCTCTCTATCCTTCCTAAATAGACTATAGCCTGGTATATTTGCATCCCATTCATGGGAACCATTTAGCCACGTCTCTGTGATTGCAACAATGTCTAAGTCTGCCTCCAACATCAGGGCTTGAAGGTCATGAACTTTATTGCTTAGACTGGCCATCGCATTCCACGTACATTTCCTGGTATGTGCTTCAACATTTGTGATTTGGGGTTTTCTTTTCTCTTTGGGTACCTTCATATCCTTTTGTTCCAACTTCATTTCTTTCTCTTCTGCCTCAGTTCTATTTTCAGGATCATCACCATGCTGTAATGGAGCAAAAGAATTCTGTAGGTGCAACACTTGTGAGGGTGGATGCCTCTGTGTTGCATATCGAAGTCTGCCTGAGCTTACTGTGAACCATCTATTCCTAGGTGGTTTTATCCTGGGAGGCAGTGGTGTTAATTTGGCTTGATTCTGTGCTGTATGGTTTTGTGTAGTCTTAGAAGCTGCTTGTCACGTTCTCGAGGGCCTTGGCATTCTGTCAGGTCCTCGAGGCAGGACTGGAGTTCGTGAGCCCTTGGGCCACTGCCAAGGAGCAGCAGCGGCAGGCAAGACTACCTCGGGACTGGAAACACAGAAGAGCAGTACTGGAACTCTGGACTGGAGTAGTACAAGGCAGGCAACTAGAACAGATGAGACAGGAACAGCTTCACCTGCACCTAGCCACCGTTCCTCCGGAGTTGAGCTCCGAAGTGCAGGCGGCCGGCAGGACTTGCAGGATAAGGCAGGAACTGAAGATCCAGAGGACTCACCCTGGGTCTGGGATACACGAGGGCAACAGTGCACGGAACTAGACTCAGACAGTGTGCTGCTGCACAGCCACTAGCAAGACCCAGAAGACAGACCAAGGAACACCAGGCGTACAGAAGTTAGCAGGAGCAAGGACTAGGGCAGCAACACACTAGGCAGAACGGGGATCCGGGAATACCCACAGGGTACACCCTCTAGCTAGGTGGAGACAGGATACAGGAATAATCACCCAGGAAAACACACTAGCCAGACAGATACAGGATTCAGGATATACCCTCAGGATATACAAGCAGGGTAGGCACACAGGCTAGGCAAGGCAGGGTTCAGGGTAAAGAGAGCAAACCAGGAATAACAGGCCAAGGGTCTTCGGCAGGCAGCACAGCAAACAGAGTAACCAGGAAGAACAGGCCAAGGGTCTGAAGCCACAGCCGTTCCCCACACTGACTGGGGAACCCACAAAGGCTGAGGCTTCGCAAACAGACAGAGAACATACCCGGACAAAGGCTTCACCCCAACCCAGGGTAAGCCTGGAGCAGAGGCTTCACCCCAAACACAGGGTAAGCCAGGAACAGAGGCTTCACCCCAAACACAGGGTAAGCCAGGAACAGAGGCTTCACCCCAAACACAGGGTAAGCCTGGAGCAGAGGCTTCACCCCAAACACAGCGTAAGCCTGGAGCAGAAGCTTCACCCCAAACACAGGGTAAGCCAGGAACAGAGGCTTCACCCCAAACACAGGGTAAGCCAGGAAGGACTCGCAGTCCACAGACAGATAGTGGCAGGGAAGACCCCCCCCCCCCCCACGGAAGGACAACAGAGACACAGAAAGAAACTGGGCTGGAACCCAGAGAGAGGCTAAGCAGTAGTGCAGGAAACACTTACTAACCTGACCTGGCCTAAGAGCATAACACTTATGCAAAGGCCCAGACTGCAAGCACAGCACTTCCTTATGAAGGCTCTCACTGATGAGTCACCAGCAGCAGGACAGAAGCAGGAAGTACACTGACCCCAAAGAGAGGCTTGACACATATAGGAAGTGAGCCCACAGGAAAGACAAGCAGGAGCCATCTTGGAAGCTGGCACACAGCCGGTGGCAGCCATCTTAGATGCTGGCTCCCTAGAGAGGCATAGCCCACATAGGTGAGGTCTAGTGAAGCAATCAGCCCAGAGACTAGAGACAAGACAAACACAGACAGAAGCCAGCAGAGCTGCTGACCCCCAGAAAGAAGGTAAGGCTGAGGGTGGTCACGGCCACAGACGTGACACTGCTTTAAGTGCATCTAATTCCTGTTTTACCTTACTGAACTCCTGTTTTAAACTAGCAAGCTGATGACAGACAGGACAAGCCTTAAGTCTCCAGATAATTGGCCTTTAAACTGAAACACCACAATTATTACAGAGAATAAAAGTCATCCTGATTTGTTGGAATGGGAATGAACAGGTATGCTATGATGTGGTTAATAGTGTGCAAGATTAACTTTACTCCTCAGCCATACATAGGCAATCAGAGGCAGTTGTAATTTGGGTGGAATTAATTTGTAATAAGTAGAATAGTTAGGAAGTTATTTAGGAAGTGTCAGTCTTGGGGTGGGGGGGCTTAAAGTTTAAAACCTGTGAAATGTGTTAGGTTTTAAAACAATCTCCAGGAAAGGAAAAAAGTTCTAATACTTGCTAGCAGTTTTAAAATCTGAAATCTCCTTTTCAGATTTACAGATATCAATAAACCAGTTAGAAACAACAATCCAAATCACGTCAGAGCACACTATATGCAGAGCAGATTAAAACAGATCACACTATTTGCAGAACAGATTGAAACAGTCAGATCACACTATTTGCAGAGCCAAGAGGTTTTTTTTTTTTTCTTTTTAGGAAAGATATAAATGCAGTGACAATGATAGACAAGTAAAGAAGGGAGAGATGCCCAGAGAAAACACAGCCAAAGGGTAGGGATAACCAGGAATTTAGCCAGCACAAGTCTTAGCTGTGTGAGTTTCCTTCAGCCAGGAGATAAGGAAGACCATGAGGCTGCTCAGTTTAGCTCCTCCTAAGCAATTAAAATGTCTGCAAAAGGACCAGGTGGAATGGGGTGGGGGATGGGGGAGCTCAGCACACTGTTAGGAAAGGAAAAAAGTTCTAATACTTGCTAGCAGTTTTGAAATCTGAAATCTCCTTTTCAGATTTACAGATATCAATAAACCAGTTAGAAACAACAATCCAAATCACAACAGTCAGAGCACATTATATGCAGCGCAGATTAAACAATCAGTGCACACTATATGCAGAGCCAAGAGGTTTTTTTTTTGTACTCATTCTGCTGCTCCCCAGTATCTCTCCACACTCGTCCTTCCCTACACCCCTTCCCATGCACTCCGCTCCATGGATAAATCCTTCTTATCTGTTCCCTTCTCTACTACTGCCAACTCCAGACTTCGCGCCTTCTGTCTCGCTGCACCCTACGCCTGGAATAAACTTCCTGAGCCCCTACGTCTTGCCCCATCCTTGGCCACCTTTAAATCTAGACTGAAAGCCCACCTCTTTAACATTGCTTTTGACTCGTAACCACTCGCCTCCACCTACCCTCCTCTCCTCCTTCCTGTACACGTTAATTGATTTGATTACTTTATTTTTTTGTCCATTAGATTGTAAGCTCTTTGAGCAGGGGCTGTCTTTCTTCTATGTTTGTGCAGCGCTGCGTACGCCTTGTAGCACTGTAGAAATGCTAAATAGTAGTAGTAGTTCCTCTACAACCTGCTGCACTTCCCAGGAAAAGCCTCTTTCAGATTCCTTAATCTGCATCATTCTTCAAAGGAGAAATCTCTCTATTTCCTCCTCCCTTGAAATAGGCAGCATGGAGAGGTAAGGACTTGGCTCTAGCTCCTCCCCCCACCCTTCCCTATGTGTCTGCTTCAACTTCTCCAGGCCTGCCACTCTAACTTCCAAAGACTGGACTTGTTTTCCATCAGCCTGGAGATTTTGCACAACATGCATATATACCTTTCACCAAATGGTAAATAAATCATACAACAAGGTACTCTATGCATAACAACAGATACTGCTGCTCTCTGCATCTTAATATTGCTAAATGTTTCTTATTTAAAGATGCTCAAGGTGTATCAATATCTATTTGGTGTAGCTGCAAATTAATTGATACCTCAGAGTTAATTCATTTGTTGACAATATCCCTCTTGTGAAAAAAAATTCCTCCTACCCTCTTAGCTGGAGTAACAGCCTTTAAAACTGAAGTATTTTTTTTCCACCCAATACACAATTTAGTTGTGGATTCTGTTGTCAGACAATGTGGTGAAGTACTTAACATAGCTAGGTTTACAAAGGGTTTGAATAAATTCCTGTAAGAAAAGTCAATCATCATGAGCTAGAAAAGCCAATGATTATCTTTAAGAGTAAGAAACATGAAAAAAATGATTCGAGATGCTAACAGGTCTAGCTACTGTTTGAAAGAGGATATTGGAACATGTTTATGTGAGTGGGACGCCAGCACACAGAAAGACATTTTTAAATTTGTTTTCTACAAGTTTTAGTAACAAATTCCCATCAAGACAATGATCATGTCCAGAATCACCACCAACAGCAGCTCCCCTCTCAGCACTCCTCCTCTCCCACTTTACACTAGAAAAGTGTCCCCCCCATCCCCCATTATCTTTCCCATGGCAACCTCCCCAAACAACTGATCACTCCAATCCCCAACCCTCTCTCCTTTTATCTTATCACCTTTTGCTTACCCTCTTCTACCCTAGCTTTCCCAAAAGGAAATGGGGGTGGAAGAAATCTCTATCGGCATACCATTTTTCCCCAGAGAACCTCTCATCTACATTTCCACCTCTCCTCCCCCCACTAAAAAAAAAAAAAATCTTCTAACGTGTATCCAACAGTGGAACTTCCCATACTTCCATCACTCACGCTTCTATGAGCGGGTCTTAATCTTATCCAGTTTTTATATCACCAATTCCAGGGGGAAAGGGGAGGGGGTGCCTGCTAACCTTCTCCCAACATCATCCTCCCCTGTAACTATTATTTTCTCTTTCTTTTCCCTTCCGGTAGTCGTCTTCCAACCTTTACAATCGGCGCTTCCCTAGTCCTCTCACCCTGCGAAGGATGCACAGATAAAATAGAGAAGCAGTAACCAGAAACTGCTAAACCAGTGCAATTTCATCCTCAGTCTTTGGTCTTACACGCCGGAAACCTCAACTCTTCTCACCACCAAGATAAAATACCGAATACCCACAAAACCCCCTGCTCGAACTGAACACTACTTGGAATCGGACGGAACTACACAGATCGTCAGAACATCACGACGTTTGCCCATGTCCATGTGGCCCTATCACAGAAAGATATTCTCGCAGTTCAATACAGCAGCCAATCACAACCATATACATTATTACCAGTTTTAGCAAACAAACCAATCATACCGTAAAACATCACCGCCGACCCGGCGGAAAAGTCTTAACCAATCACAGTTATAGACATGGCAAATTGGTCTACAATAGTCAATAGGATTCGCTTAACTTTATTGTCATACGACAATTTTTATATTGTTGCCACGGTGCCACCAAGGGGAGGTGGGGTTTACTGTCATTAATTCTCTTTGGTTTTCTTCAACCTCCTTGGCACTCACAACTCAATGATTGACTTCCTCAGTAAATAAACAAGACAAGAGTTTCAAGCCTCGTTCTGACTTCTGAGGCAATTCTCAGGTCAGCTCATGCGTTGTTTGACGCTGGCGAAGATTAGTTATCCTTTTCCGTTTCCTTGCTTTTGATGTCTGCTTTTTTTTCCCCCGAGGAAGTTAATCTAATCTCGGTTGTTGGTTTTTTTTCTACCCACCATGGAGCACTACCTAGCCTACGCATAAATCGTACGCATGCGCTACTGTCGAGGTGAATGTTCGAAAGCGGCGGTAGTAGAGAGAAACAGGGGAGTTATATATCGGAAGATCTGAATGTGAGAACTTATTTGTTAAAACTGTTAAAAGAGCGAAAAATGTTAATAGCGATCCTGTTACTTGAGATCCTGACTGGAACCCGTAGTGTGATAGATTGGGATGGGTAATATAGGATATAGCGAGTAATGGGGATGTGCGTTTACTTTTTTAGTTTCTGTGGAGACAGTAAGGAGGTTCTCTGTTACACTAGAGATCACATTGGTGGTGGTTGATGCCAGTAGTAGGTTTGTGAGTTCCTTGGAAATAGTGGGGAGTTTCGTGCTAGTTTTAAATTCTTTGGTTTGGGAAAGTCATTGCTCTTATCTCTGGGTGTAGGAAACATTGAAAGGATAACAGAGAAACAATTCTATCTATCAAGTCCTCTGGCTACCATTGGAAACAGAATGCTGAACTTAATATATATAGAGAAAGGTGACAAGGGAATGGAAAGAGTCACATGACGAAAGAAAAACTGAAGAGGTTGATGTGCTCGTTTTCAAAGTACATAGATTTACACAATTACATAACTTAATACATTTCTTGATTAGCTTTCGAAGGTTGCCCTTCGTCAGATCGGAAATAAGCAGATGTTGGTAGATGACAGTATATATTAATGTGAAACATCAAAGCACTCCAGTGACAGACTAACAGGATGGGGGTGGATAGGTGAGAGACAGGAAGAGGGACAGGTGAGATATGCATGGAGACAGTCTCAGTGCATGTCTCACCTGTCCCTCTTCTTGTCTCTCACCTATCCACCCCCATCCTGTTAAGACTGTCACTGGGGTGCTTTGATGTTTCACTTTAATATATACTGTCATCTACCAACATTTGCTTATTTCCGATCTGACGAAGAAGGGCAACCTTCGAAAGCTAATCAAGAAATGTATTAAGTTATGTCCAATACAAAAGGTATCATCTTATTTTCTTTTCCATGTTTTATTTCTATTGATTACCTTTAAAAGTGGACTAACACGGCTACCACACCTCTCTACAAAATTACATGGAAGCATATTTTAACGCACTTAAAGTTTCATAGTAACCTATGGAACTTTGTAAGTCTAAGTGCTTTGAAAATGAGGCTTCTCAGCTTGGAGAAGAGACAGCTAAGTGGGGATATGAGAGAGGGAGCACAAAATACTGACTGCTAGGGCCCCACGACAGGCTGTAACCTTTTTAGCTGCAGATAAGTATGGGGGCCAGAGCAATTGCTTTGTTTGCCTCCCAGGTAAACATGAATTGATTGTTTACCCATTTAGAAATGAATAGGAACCCAAAGGTCAATAACTATGAACTGTTTGATATATAACCTTTCTCATTGTTGACAAGAGTCCGAGATTGGTATTCACCTTTGGGTTCCTTGAGACAGCTGTTGCAAAACATGGTCCATGTCTGGACCCATTAAGGAAGACCAGTTCAATATGCTGTGTTTCAACATTACAAAAGACAAGATAAGTTTTTGCGTTTTTTTTTGTTTTGTTTTACTTGTCACTAGTCACAGTTGGAAGAAGGCACATGGGTGTGTCACTAAATTAAATGTGCAGTGATTACATTATAAGCATGGTCAAGCAATTGACCTGTTTGGTTTGTGATGGTCCAACGATATTCATGAGCACATTTTAACACTAAAAAGTTTTTGTCTAGTATGGTTCTGTGGGTTTATTTTTTTGGTATTTTCCCTTTCCCTCAGAGTATGGTTTATAGTTGTTGTTGTTGTTGTCTCTTGTAAATTGACATTCAGGTACTTTTTACCTGGCTTGATCACTTTTTAGAAGCAGAATACAGGACTAAACTGCCCTGGTTTGGCAATTCTTATGTCTACAAACCATTACTGCAAGCTGGGAAGGGGAATGGGGGTGGTTACACTCTGCTCTGAGTCTGAGGACATGAGGAAGGGAGTGTATATTCTGTAAAATTACACTTCTTAGCCTTTGCAACAGATGGACACAATCCACCAGTTTCTGGATTCATCTATTAGCAAGTGGAGATGGAGAATACTGTACACTGTACTGAAGAAAGTGATACCGGACGGCCAGCCCTTAGGCAGTATATCTCTGTCTCCAGCATGTGGTGGATGGCTTCTCACCAGCTTATGGATTACTCATATTTTGGGGATTTTGGGGAGCTCCTGGGCTAGAGTCTAGCCAGTTGAGCCAGGGGTTGTTTGGCCAAGTGGAGCCATTCTTGGAGGCGTACTTGGCCCCAGGTTTCCCCTCCTCCTAATTCCTTTATTTATTTATTTATGGTTCATTTATATTCCACATTTTCCCACACATGCAGGCACAATGTGGCTTACAGAAAATTAGAAGGAATTACAAATTATGAAGATACAGATAAAGCGAAAAAAAAAAAAGGTTAAACAAGGGGAGCATTGACTAACAGTGGAAAACTAAGCAGGATGGGGAACTTAAAGGGGAATATTAATCAGCAGGGGAACAAGGAGAGTAGGTTGCAACAAAGAAGTTAGTCTTCAGTAATTTCTTGAAGAGGGTGCGGTCCATTTGCATTTTGAGGTGTCTCGGCAGAGCATTCCAGATTTTTGGGCAGCAATAGCGGAAAGAAGAGGAAAAAATCATCTTGTATTTGGCACCCTTGCAGTTAGGAAAGTGGAGTTGAAGATATGACCGGGCAGCAGGCACAGAATTCCTGAGTGGAAGATCAATCAAGTTCAGCATGTAGTCCGGGGCAAGCCCATAGATAATTTTATGGGTTAAAGCACAGATTTTAAAGGTGATACATTCCTGTACAGGTAGCCAATGAAGGTTGTAGCGCAGAGGCTGAGCATGTGTGAATCGATTCTTACCCAAGATCAGTCTCGTGGCTGTGTTCTCGACTGTTTGGAACTTTTTTAGGAGAGAGACTTTGCAGTCCGCATAAATCCCACTGCAGTAATCAAGATGGGACAGTACTAGCCAGTGCACAAGGGTGCGAAACAGCTCTCTGGGAAAGAAATGTCTTATGCGCCGGAGCCTCCACATAGCATTAAACATTCTTTTGCAGACCAGTTGCACGTGATTGTCTAACTGTAGGTGCACATCCAGATTCACTCCTAAAAGATGCAAACTGTTGGAAATTGGTAGAACATAGCCTTGAACTGGAAGAGTAGTTTCAGTGAGTGGGCTATGGGGGGACGAGAGTACGCTACATTGGGTTTTGTCCTTGTTGAGTTGAAACCGAAACACCTGAGCCCAGTGTTCGATTGTGGAGAAGCTAGCTTCAATGAGATCAGCTATTTCGGATACAGTAGTATGAAAGGGGATGTAGATGGTTGTCATCGGCGTAGATGAACGGATTGAGACCTAGGTTCGCTAGAGCTGTGGCTAGCGGTACCAGCATGATGTTAAATAATGTTGGAGAAAGGGGCGAACCCTGGGGTACCCCACAAGAGGCAGTCCATGGAGCAGAGATGGTTGAATTCATGTTGACCCGATAGGATCTGGAGGTTAAAAAGCCCTTGAACCAGCGTAGAACCTACGCCGAAAGAGTCTAGAAGATGAAGTAGTATGTCATGGTCCACCATATCGAAGGCGCTTGACATGTCAAATTGAAGCAAAAGTACTTTCCGACCAATGGATAGCTCTTGTTTGAAGTTTGATAAGCTGGTGACTAGTACTGTCTCAGTGCTATAATGGGTACAGAAACCTGACTGCGAATGGTGAAGGATGTTAAAATTAGGAATTCATTCAACTGGACGTTCACCATACTCTCCATTAATTTGAAAACCAATGGTATGGAAGCCACTGGGCGATAATTGGAAATAACATCGGATTTAATCTTAAGGTTCTTTGGTATGGGAGTGAGTAGAATATTACCATGCTCCGGTGGGAAAGTCCCAGATCCTAGCATATAGTTTAGATAGGAAGTCAGATCTTCAACAAAACATTTTGGAGCAACTTTTAAAATGTGGTTTGGAAAGACATCCAGTCTGCAGTATTTGTTAGAGAACTTTTTTAGGGCAACAGATACGTTGTCAAATAATAGATTATTGAAGTTGGTCCATGTACGATCAGCCGCGCAGAAATCCTCGGACTTTGGCAAGGAGCCTAAGAATGCATCCACATCTGGAATACTACTAACTGATGTTGAACGTAAGGCTAAGATTTTCTCTTTGAAGTAAGTTGCAAGTTGAGTGGCAGATGGAAGTTCACCACTAGAGACTTCTAACCTTCGGGTATCAAGAAAGGAGTTTAGAAGTTGATACACCTTTTTAATGTCCCGGCCTGCTGACTGCAACGTAGTTGAAAAATAAGTTTGTTTTGCTTGCCTGATGGCGTATTTATATTTTCGGTGACAGTTTTTCCACGCTCCTAGTGCTTGATCTGTTTTCCGTTTACGCCAAGCTCTTTCTAGTCTTCTGGTCTCAGTTTTTAAAGTTTTAAGACTAGCAGAGAACCATGGTGTGAAACTGCGGATGTAGGAAGTTTTGAGGCGTAATGGCGCAAGAGAATCTATCATGGCCTGACATCTAGTTTCCAGATCGGTAAGGTAGTGAGATGATTGTGTATTGAACACGCTGTCAGCACTATAAAAATACTTCCAGAATAAAGAAGGGTCAATGACGCCTCTAGAATAGTACGTGTGAATCTTTAGAGGCAGGGGGAGACCTGAGGTTCGCCAGCGGAGGGTGAAATGAAGTTTGTAATGGTCAGACCAGGAAGTGTTGGACCAGCTAATGTCACGCAGGAGAAAATTGGCATCATCCAAAAATTTAAAAGAGAGAAGATCTAATGAGTGTCCTTTGCAGTGAGATGGGCAAATGTCAGGGCAATTTAGGTCCCAAAGACGAAGGAAGTCTAGCAATTGAATAGTAGCAGGCGAACTAGATTGATCTAAGTGGAGGTTAAGATCTCCCAGCAGAAGGATGTTTGAATTCGCCATACAGATATGGGAGGTAAAGTCCAGTAGGTCGGATTGACTACTATTCCAATGAACTGGTGGTCTGTAGAACAACACACAAACTAGGTGATTTTGAAGTGATGAGTGATGTACGGTGACTGCAGCGATTTCCAGCGAGACAAATAGGAGTTCCGAACTTGGCTCTACCTTGAGGTAGGATCGATGTATAAGTGCAATACCACCACCTCTTCTGTCTGTCCTGTCCCAGTGGATGACCTTATATACTTTAGGGCAGAGATCAAGTACATGCGGTCTTTGGGAGTTCTAATCCAGGTTTCTGTAGTGGCCTAGTGGTTAGGGTGGTGGACTTTGGCCCTGGGGAACTGAGGAACTGAGTTTGATTCCCACTTCAGGCACAGGCAGCTCCTTGTGACTCTGGGCAAGTCACTTAACCCTCCATTGCCCCATGTAAGCCGCATTGAGCCTGCCATGAATGGGAAAGCGCGGGGTACAAATGTAACAAAAAAAAAAAAAAAACAGCATTTCAAGTGCCTCAGAAGTAATCCAATCTGAAATGAGTTCAGGTTTGTTCACTACTGATCTTGTGTTGATATAGCCAACTCGGAATGAATGAAACTGGGGTGTATTTGCCTTCTCGAGGGGGATGACTATGATGATATAGCTTGTTCTCGCAGGGGTTGGATGAGTCTTGAGGAAACGGCTGGTCAGAGCGGGGATGTGGATGAGATGAGATTCGCCTGATAACAGAGACGAGTGGAATGAGCATAGAACCCTGTTCGGTAGCAGTAAAGGAGAAGTGTATTAAGATGGACAAATAGAAAATTTGTAATGAGGTCGACGAGAACATGATTGCATCAAAGTGAAAGTTGGGCAAGGGAAAAGCTGGCGGTGTACAGCTACGGTGGCTAATAGCTGTCCAGCATTGGTGGTTAGCACGGTTGTAAGCTTGCAAATCCCTGGTCCTGGTTCAGCTTGCAGGAAACTCCCAAAAAGAATGTGTATCAGCTGTCCAGATCGCAGAAAACTCCACAGCGCTTGCAATAACTGGGCAAGGATAAAGATGTAGGAGGGCTTAACCAAACACGCCCACAGTACTTAGAAGCAAAACCTGGGCAAGGTGGGCAGGCCCTCGGTTGTACACGCCCCGACTTTGTCAGCTCCCTCAGCAACGACGGCTCCTCCCTCCGTGCCAGCCTCCGAGAAACCAATGGGCAGTGGGACACGACGCTCAGAAGAGAGAGAAGGCCCGTGGTTGAAGCGAAGCCAGAAGCAGGCAGTTGTCCTCCGTGGTGATCAGCAAAGTCATACCCAGCCAGTCAGCAGTAATCGCCGTCACGGCCTCTAGGGCCAACCGCCGACTTCAACCGCGGCTGCCCGATCCGCCCCCTCCACCGCACAATACAGACCTCCAGATGTCCAAAGCCGGCTCCCGGTGTATGGCAACGAGGCAGCAGTAACGAAGCGCCGGACGGAGTAGGAAGAGGGCGAATTAAAGGAGTAGTTGAAATTTGGCCCGGGGAGTAGCAAGAAACAGCTGTTTAAGTTGCCGCCATTTTCGAGCCATTTGACCTGCTTGGCCTGTCTTGGCTGTAGCCTTCCTCATAAGTTAAAAAAAAAATCTACATGTGAGAGATTTGTGGCTGTTGAGCTTGGTGATCCAGTTGGGCAGCAGGCTCTGACCTGGAGAGGAGGGGCCACTACTGGAGAGACTCACGTCGACTCTTTTGCCTGTGGTGAGTGTCTCCTTTAAATTCTTCTTTGCCATTGGGTGCTTCGCTGTGCGGAAATGGCTGCGGAGGCATAGTAATATAGTTACTATGTTACTATATCTCCGCAGCAATTTCCGCACCGCGAAGCACCTGACAGCAAAGAAGAATTTAAAGGAGCCACTCACCACAGTAAAAAGATGCTCTCGTTGCTGTAAGAGGCATAAGTACATAAGTAGTGCCATACTGGGAAAGACCAAAGGTCCATCTAGCCCAGCATCCTGTCACCGACAGTGGCCAATCCAGGTCAAGGGCACCTGGCACGCTCCCCAAACGTAAAAACATTCCAGACAAGTTATACCTAAAAATGCGGAATTTTTCCAAGTCCATTTAATAGCGGTCTATGGACTTGTCCTTTAGGAATCTATCTAACCCCTTTTTAAACTCCGTCAAGCTAACCGCCCGTACCACGTTCTCCGGCAACGAATTCCAGAGTCTAATTACACGTTGGGTGAAGAAAAATTTTCTCCGATTCGTTTTAAATTTACCACACTGTAGCTTCAACTCATGCCCTCTAGTCCTAGTATTTTTGGATAGCGTGAAAGTCGCTTCACATCCACCCGATCCATTCCACTCATTATTTTATACACTTCTATCATATCTCCCCTCAGCCGTCTCTTCTCCAAGCTGAAAAGCCCTAGCCTTCTCAGCCTCTCTTCATAGGAAAGTCGTCCCATCCCCACTATCATTTTCGTCGCCCTTCGCTGTACCTTTTCCAATTCTACTATATCTTTTTTGAGATACGGAGACCAGTACTGAACACAATACTCCAGGTGCGGTCGCACCATGGAGCGATACAACGGCATTATAACATCCGCACACCTGGACTCCATACCCTTCCTAATAACACCCAACATTCTATTCGCTTTCCTAGCCGCAGCAGCACACTGAGCAGAAGGTTTCAGCGTATCATCGACGACGACACCCAGATCCCTTTCTTGATCCGTAACTCCTAACGCGGAACCTTGCAAGATGTAGCTATAATTCGGGTTCCTCTTACCCACATGCATCACTTTGCACTTGTCAACATTGAACTTCATCTGCCACTTGCACACCCATTCTCCCAGTCTCGCAAGGTCCTCCTGTAATCGTTCACATTCCTCCTGCGACTTGACGACCCTGAATAATTTTGTGTCATCGGCGAATTTAATTACCTCACTAGTTATTCCCATCTCTAGGTCATTTATAAATACATTAAAAAGCAACGGACCCAGCACAGACCCCTGCGGGACCCCACTAACTACCCTCCTCCACTGAGAATACTGGCCACGCAATCCTACTCTCTGCTTCCTATCTTTCAACCAGTTCTTAATCCATAATAATACCCTACCTCCGATTCCATGACTCTGCAATTTCTTCAGGAGTCTTTCGTGCGGCACTTTGTCAAACGCCTTCTGAAAATCCAGATATACAATATCAACCGGCTCCCCATTGTCCACATGTTTGCTTACCCCCTCAAAAAAATGCATTAGATTGGTGAGGCAAGACTTCCCTTCACTAAATCCGTGCTGACTTTGTCTCATCAGTCCATGTTTTTGTATATGCTCTGCAATTTTATTCTTAATAATAGCCTCCACCATCTTGCCCGGCACCGACGTCAGACTCACCGGTCTATAATTTCCCGGATCTCCTCTGGAACCCTTCTTAAAAATCGGAGTAACATTGGCTACCCTCCAGTCTTCTGGTACTACACTCGATTTTAGGGACAGATTGCATATTTCTAACAGTAGCTCCGCAAGTTCATTTTTTAGTTCTATTAATACTCTGGGATGAATACCATCAGGTCCCGGTGATTTACTACTCTTCAGCTTGCTGAACTGACCCATTACATCCTCCAAGGTTACAGAGAATTTGTTTAGTTTCTCCGACTCCCCCGCTTCAAATATTCTTTCCGGCACCGGTGTCCCCCCCAAATCCTCCTCGGTGAAGACCGAAGCAAAGAATTCATTTAATTTCTCCGCTACGGCTTTGTCCTCCTTGATCGCCCCTTTAACACCATTTTCGTCCAGCGGCCCAACCGACTCTTTGGCCGGTTTCCTGCTTTTAATGTATCTAAAAAAATTTTTACTATGTATTTTTGCTTCCAACGCTAATTTCTTCTCAAAGTCCTTTTTTGCCCTCCTTATCTCCGCTTTGCATTTGGCTTGGCATTCCTTATGATCTATCCTGTTACTTTCAGTTGGTTCTCTTCTCCACTTTCTGAAGGATTGTTTTTTGGCTCTAATGATTTCCTTTATCTTACTGTTTAGCCACGCCGGCTGACGTTTAGTCTTTTTTCCCTTTTTTCTAATACGTGGAATATATTTGTCCTGAACCTCCAGGATGGTGTTTTTAAACAGCATCCACACCTGATGCAAGTTTTTTACTCTGCGAGCTGCTCCTTTCAGTCTTTTTTTCACCATTTTTCTCATTTTGTCGTAATCACCTTTTCTATAGTTAAACGCTAGCGTACTTGATTTCCTAGGCAGTCGGTGGCAGGAATCTGTGCAGCAGGATACTTGGAGGGCCTGGTGGGGGACGGCGTTATTCTCTACCCTGACGTGCCTATTTCCTGCACTGAAGCTCTAGGCATGTGCACCATCATGCTCTATCCCGCTGACTTGGTTCCCAGCAGGCAGCCATCTGTGGACTCTGAGCTCTTGCGATTGGGAGGATTCTGGATATTGGCATTGGCTGTTTCAATTTGAGGGTGCCTTTTTCTTCTATGGTGGCAGCTCCGGGTGTTTCGGGCGCTATGGGCTCTGGGAATTTTTTTTCTCCAGAATTTGTTCTGCTTTTACACCAAGTCTATTAAAGAGGGCCTTGCTGCAGGCTCAGCCGGCTGTGGTAGCTCTGACCCCTGGGGATTCCACAGGGAACTTGGGACAGTTCTCTCAGCCTTCAGCAGGGGACCAGGTGCAAAAGCGGAGGTGGCTGGCCTCCATTTTTGAGGTAGGGTTGGTGGGGCCCATTTCCCCCTCTCCTTCGATGACATCTTTGACAGGGGAGTCTTTGCGCCCTTCTCGGCTGGATGATTTGGAGAAGGATGAGCTGCTTCAGGAGGAGCCTGATGATCCCAAGGCCATTCGCATTTTCCATAGAGAAGAGTTGTCTTTTCTGATTACTGGGGCTTTGTAAACGCTGCTTATTGCGGATCTGGAGGCGCAGGCAGCCTCCACAGTGACTATTAAAATGGCAAGCACGAGGAAACCGTTTAGGGCGTTTCCAGCGTATGAGGTCATCCAGTAGCTTATTACAGCTCAGTGGAACTACTCTGATGGCAAAGGCGATGTCTCATCTTTATCCAGTTGTAGCTGACTGCGGTCACTAAGAAGACCACTCTTCCAGTGGAGGGAGGGGAGGTGTTGAAGGACATGCCAGATCAGTGCCTGGAAGTGTCTTTGAAGCGTTTGTTTGAGGTATCAGCGCTCACTCTTCAAGCCTCTATCTGTATTTCTTACATGGTCAGAGCTCTGGAGCAGGAGCAGGACCCTTCTTCCTCCTTGGCTGCCGTTATGCTCCAGATGGAGTCGGGTCTAGCATACCGGGTGGACTCCCTTT
The DNA here is from genome assembly GCF_901765095.1 of Microcaecilia unicolor. NCBI lineage: Eukaryota > Metazoa > Chordata > Amphibia > Gymnophiona > Siphonopidae > Microcaecilia > Microcaecilia unicolor. The sequence continues at coordinate 137,656,018 of NC_044037.1, forward strand.
ATGATTTGGTGCATGCCTCGGTCAAACAAAGGCTCTGGCAGTCGCTTCCTGCTTATTTACATATCCCCATTTGGCCTCCGCATCAGCAGTACCTTCAGTATAGGTTCTGGGGTGACACTTTCAATTTCAGGCCATGCCCTTTAGCCTCACTACTGCTTCCCGCATCTTTTCCAAAGTCATGGTTGTGGTGACGGCGTTGCAGAGGAAGGAGGGGATCTGGATGCATCCCTGTCTTGATGACTGATTGATCCGAGAAGTGTTGGAGCAGGAGAATCATCTAGTCAGCGACCTGGTCCTTGTGCTGTTGCAGTTTCTGGGATGGGTATTCAACTTTCCGAAAACTCACAAGGTCCTGTCTCGGACCTTGGGCTATCTGGGTGCCCGATTCAACACGATGCAGGGCTGGGTATTCTTGCTGTATGGAAAGCGGGCCAAGCTTCAGACTCAGGTTCGCAGCCTGTTGCAGTTGGTGAGTTCCCGAGCCTGGGACCGTGTTCAGGTCTTAGGATCTATGGCGGCCACTCTGGAAGTGGTGCCATGGGCGAGGGCCCACATGCATTCTCTGCAGTACTTGCTGCTGAGCAGGTGGTCACCGGTGTCTCGGGAGTAGTGGTGACTTCCATGGTTGCCCCGGGCATGGCACAGCATAAGCTGGTGGTTTCACGACTCCATCTTGCAGCGGGGATGCCGTTGGCCACTCCACAGTGGGTCATGGTGGTTAGGATGTAGTTTATCGGGTTAGGGGGCTTAATTGTTTCCACCGACATGCATGGGGTATCGGACCAGGATAGAAGCGGCTTGAGCTGCGAGCGGTCTTTATGGTTTTTCCAGACTTGCGGGAGGGCAAGACGGTTTGCGTTCTGTTGGACAATATGGCGGCGGTTTACATCAATTGGCAGGGGCCACGCAGAATGGGAGTCTGGCCACCAAGGTACCTCTTGGAGTGGGCGGAGGTCTATGTTCAGTGCCTGTCTGCGGTACACATAGCAGGACAGCACAACGTGCAGACGGACTTTTCCCAGTCACAATCTGCTAAACTCATCAGAGTAGGAGCTGTCTACAGAGGCGATTCTTCAGATACAACGGAAGTGGGGATTGCCGGAGCTCGACCTTGTGGTGACACGCTCAAATGCCAAGGTGGTCAAGTTCTTCAACAGAAGAACGGAGGTCAGGTCCCCAGGCCGGTGCCCTGAGTAAGTGATTCTTTACATATTCCCTTTGTGGCCCTTGATAGGGCGTGTTCTCCAGAAGATCGGGCATCATCAAGGACTGGTCATTCTGGTGGCTCCAAATTGGTCACAGCATCCTTGGTATGTGAACTTGGTTTGTCTTCTGGTGGATATAACCTTTCTGCTTTCAGTCTCTCCCGACCTACTTCATCAGGGTCCAGTTCTAATGGAAGATCCCTCCCGCTTTGATCTTACTGAGGAGGATGTTCAGACGTGGTGATAGCCATGCTTCTTCGGGCCAGGAAGACATCTACTATGACGGCATACCTTTGAAGTGTGGTGCACAGACCATGTATGGTTGCCGTTGCTGGCATTTGTGCTTCAATTATTAGCCTCCTTGCAGGAAGGTCTGCAGAAGGGTTGGCATATAATCTGCTGCAGGTTCAGGTGGTGGCTCTTACCTATTACTGGGGGTGAACGTCGTGTTCTTCTCTGGCAGCTCATCTGGATGTGGTGTGTTTTTTGGAGGGCCACTTCGCTGGCCGTGTCCGGCCTGGAACCTGAATCTGGTGCTCAAGGCTCTCCAAAAAGTTCCATTCAAGCCTTTGTGCAGGGCTTCAGACAAGGATCTTACCCTGAAAGTGATATTTTTGGTGACTGTGGCAATAGTGCATCGGGTCTCAGAGCTCCAAGCAATGTTGTTGGGATCCATTCCTTCAGTTTTCAGAGTCTGGGGTTACATTACGTACAGTCCTGTCCTTTTTACCAAAGGTCATCTCAGCATTTTTTCTTAATCGGCCTCTTTTCTGCCTTCGTGTAGGAGGAAGGATTATTCAGAAGATTTAGTGAGGCTTCGGCTCTTGGATGTTCGGCAGGTTGTCCTCCTGGTGTTCATATCATCATCATATCATATCATCGTGCTCTTGTCGGGGCCATGGCGGGATAATGCAGCATCGAAGGTGACTCACTCGTTGGACCAAGGAGGGCCGGTCACTTCCAGAGGTGTTGCGGGCACAAGTGACCTCGTGGGCGGAAACGTGTGCTGTCTCTGGAGGAAATCTGTCACTTGGGCCTCTCTGCATACATTTTCGAAGCATTATTGATTTGATGTGTCCACGCAGGCGGATGCTTGTTTTGGAGCGGCGGTTCTGACTCGGGGAACGGCAGCTTCCCACCCTATTTAGGGATTGCTTTGGTACATCCCACCAGTTTCTGGATTCATTTGCTGCAGAGGCTAAGGACGGTAAAATTGTCTTAACTGCTAATTTTATTTCCTTTAATCACAGCAGATGAATCCAGGATCTCTTCCTTTCTGCTGAGGTCCATCAAGCCCAGCATCCTGTTTCCAACAGTGGCCAAACCAAATACCTAGTAAGATCCCTAAAAAGTTAAATGCATTTTATGCTGCTTATCCTAACAAAAAAAGCAACACTGAGCCTTCAAGACTGAGACAACAGGAGTCTTTATTATCAAGTGACCCGACACGCCTGCCTCAGGGGTCAGAGTTTAGTTGTGAAGTGTGCCAGATATATAGATCCAATGCCTCAAGAAATGAAGAAAATCTTCAAAATCAAGTGTTTCTGTCGAAAAAGACAGCTTCGATGTTGGAATTAAGTTCCTGTAAGTAACCTTGTCTTTAACAAAAACAAAAGACAAGGTTACTATAGAAGCTTAAAAAAAACAAACAAAAAAATACTTATAATCCACAACAGACCTGTGTTTGCTGCTGTTATCAGCTGTAAAAAAAAGAAAAGAGAGAAAAAAGCAATTCGGGACAAAGGCGCTGCAGCTCCACCAGGGCAGAAGGTTGCAAAGAGGAGTCTTGGGGGCAGCTTCTCTGAAGTCGCTGTGTATGTGTAGCCTACTGAGCCAGTTTGGTGGCAAGCTTGCCTGGGAGGTTCCGCTGTCAGCAGGAAGTCTGGCTGCGCGTCTCCGGTAAGTGCATTTTTTTTCTGCCTTTGGGGGACACGTAGTATTGGCAGCAGAGGCCACCATAGAAGGCTCGTGTTGTGAGCAAGTGTTGGTGGCAGCGGAGATGGGTGTTGCCGGGTGCACAGAGGCACAGGCAGGCACCAGAGAATTCTTTCTCCCGAACGGGATTCCCGCCCTGTTCCAGCTCTGAGGCGTTGAATACATGTGCCATTTTCTTATGGCGCATCAGAGGCTCCTGCTTTCTGGCTATTGACTGCATTGGCAGCTTTACCTCTGCTATGGGGACCTCTTCAGCCTTTGTACCAACCGCTCCTGATTCGGGGAATTGTTTTGTGCCCTGATTTCATCCTCCTTTTTCTCCAAGTTTTCTTCATGGAAATCGCTCATGAAGATTTTTTTTATTATTTTGTTTAATATAGCGCAAAAAGTTGTACAAGATGGCCAAGTTGTGTTTCAACAAAATATTGCCGGAGATACAGTGTCTCAAAGTTGCCGAAATCTCGGAGTCATACCATAGAAGGCTGCAGTATGGGGTCAAACAGATTACTATATCTCAGCAAGTATTGCATCGGCAAACGTAAAACTTTACCAATGTTCATTGGGGACATGTATGAATGTTCACAGAAAATTTCATCGAAATCCGTGATGGTTGCACAGGGACCACCAGACCACTTGACATGGAATGACCCATGTGGGAAAGAGGAACCTGAATTATAGCTACCTTAAGAATCACCGACCAAGAAAGGGATCTAGGTGTTGTCGTGTGCTGCGATGGCTAAGAAAGCAAATAGAATGTTTGGTATTATTAGGAAAGGAACGGAAAACAAAAATGAAGATGTTATAATGCCTTTGTATCGCTCCATGGTGCGACCGCACCTTGAATATTATGTTCAATTCTGGTTGCCGCAGCTGAAAAAAGATAGTGGAATTAGAAAAGGTGCAGAGAAGGGCGACAAAAATGATAAAAGGGATGGGATGACTTCCCTATGAGGAAAGGCTAAAGCAGCTAGGGCTCTTCAGCCTGGAGAAAATACAGCTGAGGGGAGATATGATAGAGGTCTATAAAATAATAAGTGGAGTGGAACGGGTAGATGTGAAGCGTTTGTTTACGCTTTCCAAAAATAATAGGACTAAGGGGGCATGCAGTGAAGCTACAAATTAGTAAATTTAAAACGAATCGAAGAAAATATTTCTTCACTCCGCATGTAATTAAACTCTGGAATTCATTGCCAGAGAATGTGGTAAAGGTGGTTAGCTTAGCAGGGTTTAAAAAAGGTTTGAACGTCTTCCTAAAGGAGAACTCCATAGACCATTATTAAAATGGACATTGGGAGAATTCACTGCTTATTTCTGGGATAAGCAGCATGAAATGTTTTGTACTTTTTTAGGATCTTACCAGGTATTTGTGACCTAGATTGGCCACTGTTGGAAACCTGATGCTGGTCTCGATGGACCTTTGGTCTGTCCCAGTATGGCAATACTTATGCACTTAAACTAGTAAAAGAGGCCCGTTTCCAACAGAAAGGAAACGGGCTCTAGCAAGGTTCCAGGGCCCCCTCCCTCCTCCGAGTTCCATGCCCCCCCACCTTCCTCCCTCCCTCTCCTCCGAGTTCCAGGAACCCCTCCCCTTCGAGTTCCAGGACCCGCCCCTCCCCCTTCCCAATACTTATGTACTTATATATTTATGCTTCCATATCATCAAGCTGATCAATCCATAGACTGGTGGGTTGTGTCCATCTACCAGCAGGTTGAGATAGAGAGCAATCCTTTTGCCTCCCTATATGTGGTCATGTGCTGCCGGAAACTCCTCAGTATGTTCTCTATCTCAGCAGGTGGTGGTCACACACAGCAGCAGCTCTGGCTAGGCCTCCAAGCCTAATTTTTAGGTTTTGTTGAGTGCCTGGGGTTGAGGGCTCTTCTTGAGCAAGTGCAAACCTGGTGGTGCCAGGTCCCTCCTTTTCTCCCCCCTCCCGCTGGCTCCGTTAAAAAAAAAAAAAAGAAAATTTTTGAACGTCCTTAAGGGCGTTTATTTCGACGTTTATTTAAACGTTTATTGCAGCTACTCACTGGGACACCAGTTCGTTACAGCTCGGAGCGGAAAGCAGGTAATTTTTACCTTTTTGTAGCGGGCAGGGGGTTCCCCGATTGATCTCCACGTGGCCTATGGCGTCGGAGGGCGAGGGCGCAAAGAATCGCTCCCCGGATCGCATGTGCGCTTCTAGAGGGGATATGGGGGTCTTAAAGCCTGATTCGCCCTTGTTGGGTGACAGTTTGGAGACCGATGAGTGTCCCGGTCCTTCCTCCGGTGTGGCGGTTTTTCCCGCCATAAACGCCCATCCCCCGCTGCTCGCCTCTGCCATCTTGGCCGGCCACGCTGCTCGGACGGCTTCTTCTTGGGCCGCCCTTGAGGTGGGAGACGTTAATGCCATGAACGCCCTTAATTTGGGCGACGGCAAAAAAGCGGCTAAAGTTAAGCGCCGTTCTTCCCGCGCGGCTCCTTCGCGGAGTGTCGCGCCGGATGCCATCTTGGATGCGCAGCATGTCTCTCCCCCGCTCTTGCGAGCGCCGGTTGAGGGTGCGTCTAGGGCTGTGGCCCAGGCTGCGGAAGTGCATAGTCTGGGGGGTTTCTCCCCCGAGTTTATTTTGCTGCTGCATCAGGCCTTCCTTATGCAAAACGCTGCCCCTGCTCCCTCGTCTTATAAAGAGGTTGAGGCCCCCGGAAGTAAACGCCCTCGGGTGGATTCCTAGGCCTTAGAGGACTTTGTCTCCTCTGATGTAGATGAGGGCAGCGTATCTGAGTTCTCCCAACGGTCCTTTGTGGATTCCTTGGAGGAGACGGATTCCCGCTCGGATGGAGCGGATGACCCCTCTGCAGCACGGATCTTTCGCTCAGAGGATTTGCCCAACCTGTTAATGCAGGCCATGAGCATTTTGAAGATTTCCTCTCCGGAGGACGTCTCTCCCTCAGCCCCTGTTGGCTCTGCCATTATGCTGGGGACGAAGCGCCCGCCTTGAACCTTCCACGTGCATGATGCCATGCACACCTTGCTTTCGGCTCAATGGGATGTCCCGGAAGCGAGCCTCAAAGTGGCTAGGGCTATGTCCCGCCTCTATCCTTTGCCTGAAGGTGAACGTGAGGCCTTTCTTTGGCCTACCGTGGATTCTTTAATCACTGCGGTGACTAAGAAAACGGCGTTGCCGGTGGAAGGTGGCACGGCCCTAAAGGACGCCCAAGACAGAAGATTGGAGGCGGCCTTAAGGTCGTCCTTTGTGGCGGCTGCTTTAAGTTTGCAGGGCTCAGTGTGCGGCTCCTATGTGGCGAGGGCGTGCCTGACTTTGGTGCAGCGGGCTTCCCCCTCCGATCCTTCCTTGAGGGCTGATTGGCCGGCCCTAGAATCGGGCTTGGCCTATTTGGCAGACTTGCTGTATGATGTCTTGAGAGCCTCGGCTAAAGGTATGGCTCAGACAATCTCTGCGCGGCGGTGGCTTTGGCTGAAGTATTGGTCTGCTGACCACGCCTCTAAGTCCCACCTGGCTAAATTGCCTTTTAAAGGCAAGCTGCTCTTTGGGGTCGAGCTGGACAAAATCGTGACCGATCTCGGCACGTCTAAGGGCAAGAGGTTACCAGAGGTCAGGGCTCGGGCCAGTACTCGCCCTAGTACCTCCAGAGGACGGTTTCAGGAAGCCCGTCGGTACCGCCCGGGCAGGTCGGGCTCTTCTGCCCCCTCTTCCTTCAAGAGGAACTTCTCCCCCAAGCAGCATTCCTTTCGCAGAGACCGCCGTCCCGGAGGTGCGCCCTCCGGTCCTCCCCCAGGGTCTCGTACCCAATGACGGGGCCTTGATCCACGCCCCAGTGCAGCTTGTAGGACGGCTGTCCTCGTTTCTGGGCGAGTGGACCAGAGTAACTTCAGACGCTTGGGTGCTGGAAGTCATCAGAGACGGCTACAAGCTAGAGTTCTGCCGACCCTTAAGAGACGGGTTTGTACTCTCTCCCTGCAAGTCTCCGGTCAAGGCTGTGGCAGTGCAGCAGACTTTGGACAATCTGATCCGCCTGGGCGCGGTCGTTCCGGTGCCAGTAAATCAGCTTGGCAAGGGACGTTACTCCATTTACTTTGTGGTACCAAAGAAAGGAGGTTCTGTCCGGCCTATCCTCGACCTCAAAGGGGTCAATCGGGCCTTGAAAGTTCGGCACTTTCGCATGGAGACTCTCCGCTCTGTTATAGCGGCAGTGAAGGCAGGGGAGTTCCTGGCATCCTTGGACATCAAGGAAGCGTATTTACATATTCCCATCTGGCCTCCTCATCAACGCTTTCTGCGTTTTGCAGTCCTGGGCCGACACTTCCAGTTCAGAGCCCTCCCGTTCGGGTTGGCTACTGCTCCGCGGACCTTCTCCAAAGTAATGGTGGTCATCGCGGCCTTCCTGAGAAAGGAAGGAGTCCAAGTCCATCCTTATCTGGATGACTGGTTGATCCGAGCCCCCTCTTATGCAGAGTGCGGCCAAGCTGTGGACCGGGTGATTGCTCTTTTGAGCTCCCTGGGATGGATCATCAACTGGGAGAAAAGCCAGCTGCGCCCGACTCAGTCCCTGGAGTATCTGGGAGTTCGTTTCGACACCCAAGTGGGCAGAGTGTTCCTGCCGGACAATCGGATTGTCAAACTTCAGGCTCAGGTGGACCAGTTCCTAGTAGCCTCTCCTCTTCGGGCTTGGGACTATGTGCAGCTGTTGGGCTCTATGACGGCCACGATGGAAGTAGTGCCCTGGGCCAGGGCTCATATGAGACCACTCCAACACTCTCTGCTGCAGCGCTGGACTCCAGTGTCGGAGGATTATGCTGTGCGCCTTCCCTTGGAACCAGCAGTGCGCAAGGCGCTGAGCTGGTGGCTGAAGACAGACAAGTTGTCTGCAGGAATGCCTCTTGTGACCCCGGAGTGGATTGTGGTCACGACGGACGCCTCTTTGTCGGGCTGGAGAGCCCACTGCTTGGGAAGGACAGCGCAGGGGCTTTGGTCTCCTGCAGAGGCAAAGTGGTCTATCAACCTCCTGGAACTCAGAGCCATTCGGTTGGCGCTTTTGGAGTTCCTCCCGGTACTGGCGCTGAAGCCAGTACGGGTCCTGTCGGACAATGCCACGGCTGTGGCCTATGTCAACCGCCAGGGAGGTACCAAGAGCGCCCCTCTAGCCAAGGAGGCTATGACTCTTTGCCAGTGGGCGGAAGCGAACCTGGAACAGCTGTCAGCGGCTCACATTGCCGGAGTCATGAATGTCAAGGCGGACTTTCTCAGTCGCCATACCTTGGATCCCGGAGAGTGGCAGCTATCGGCTCAGGCGTTCTTGGACATCACGAAGCGCTGGGGCCAGCCGAGCCTAGATCTGATGGCGTCATCGGCCAATTGCCAAGTGCCGCGCTTTTCCAGCAGAGGACGGGACCCTCGATCTCTGGGAGTAGATGCTCTCCTCCAACAGTGGCCGACACAGGAGCTTCTCTATGTGTTCCCGCCCTGGCCCATGTTGGGCAGGGTGCTAGATCGGGTGGCAAAGCATCCGGGCAGGGTAATCCTGGTGGGTCCGGACTGGCCCAGACGTCCCTGGTATGCGGACTTGATCAGGCTCTCAGTGGACGAACCTCTGCGACTGCCAGCGGAGCAGGGCCTGTTGCATCAGGGTCCCGTAGTGATGGAGGATCCCTCCCCCTTTGGTCTTACGGCCTGGCTATTGAGCGGCAGCGGCTGAGGAAGAAGGGCTTCTCAGACAAGGTCATCGCCACTATGCTGAGAGCGAGGAAGCGCTCTACTTCTACTGCTTACGCCAGGGTTTGGCGTACCTTTGCAGCGTGGTGTGAAGCAGGCTCACTTTCTCCCTTCACTGCTCCAATTTCTTCAGTGTTGGCGTTCCTGCAAGAAGGTCTGGAGAAAGGCCTGTCGCTCAGTTCCCTTAAAGTCCAGGTTGCGGCTCTGGCTTGTTTCAGGGGTCGCCTGAAGGGTGCTTCCCTGGCTTCGCAGCCAGATGTGGTGCGTTTTCTCAAGGGAGTTAATCACCTGCGCCCTCCTCTGCACTCAGTGGTGCCTGCGTGGAATCTCAATCTGGTACTAAGAGCCTTGCAGAAGCCGCCTTTTGAACCCTTGTCTAGGGCATCTCTGAAAGACCTGACGTTGAAAGCAGTCTTTTTGGTGGCTATCACTTCAGCCAGAAGAGTTTCCGAGCTCCAGGCGCTCTCTTGTCGAGAGCCTTTTCTGCAGTTCACTGAGGCAGGAGTGTCTATTCGCACAGTGCCTTTCTTCCTGCCCAAGATTGTTTCTCGCTTCCATATGAATCAGCAGCTCTGTCTCCCATCCTTTCGTAGGGAGGACTACCCAGAGGAATACTCTGCTCTCAAATATCTAGATGTGAGACGAGTCATCATCAGATACTTGGAAGTGACCAATGATTTCCGGAAGTCGGATCATCTGTTTGTCCTGTTTGCAGGTCCTCGTAAGGGTCTGCAGGCTGCTAAGCCTACAGTGGCAAGATGGGTCAAGGAAGCCATTGCAGCGGCTTATGTGGCCGCAGGGAAGGTGCCGCCTATCCAGCTGAAGGCTCACTCCACTAGAGCTCAGGCGGCCTCGATGGCAGAGGCCAGGTCCGTCTCCTTGGAAGAGATTTGCAAGGCGGCAACTTGGGCGTCGGCCCATACCTTCTCCAGACATTACCGCTTGACTGTGGCTGCTCGGGCGGAGGCCCGGTTTGGAGCTTCAGTGTTGCGGTCAGGGATTGCTATGTCTCGCCCTGGGTGAGTACTGCTTCGGTACATCCCACCAGTCTATGGATTGATCAGCTTGATGATATGGAAGGTAAAATTATGTATCATACCTGATAATTTTCTTTCCATTAATCATAGCTGATCAATCCATAGCCCCTCCCAGATATCTGTACTGTTTATATTCTGGTTGCATTTCAGCTGCAAGTTTAGTCTTCAGTTCAGGAGGACTTCGTGTTCAAGTTTTTCAATTGGATTTTTCAACAGTTGAGACGAGTTTGTGTTACAGTGAGCTGCTGCATTCCTCTCCCCTCCGTTTTTCGGGTCTGGATTGAGACCTAAATTCTGCCGGCGCTCCCTCCCGCTTTGGGCGGTTGTAGGGCAGCTTTGTACCCCTCCCGCTTCGGCGGTGTTAGGGTCAGTCAGCTCCTCCCGCGGTTGCGGTTGCAGGATAAGCCAGATCCCCCCGCATCGGCGGGTGTGGTGTCCCTCCCCCGCTCCGCGGGGATGAGCTGGACGGATTCCCCTTCCCCACTTGTGTGGGGATGAGCTGGGTTAATTCCCCTCCCCCGTTTCGGTGGTGGTGAGCTGGGCAGAGTGTCCCTTTGTGGGTGTAATTCTCTAAGTGCTGAGTCCTGCGGATGGAGCTTGGATATCGACATACTGAGGAGTTTCTGGCAGCACATGACCACATATAGGGAGGCAAAAGGATTGCTCTCTATCGCCACCTGCTGGTAGATGGACACAACCCACCAGTCTATGGATTGATCAGCTATGATTAATGGAAAGAAAATTATCAGGTATGATACATAATTTTACCTTACAATTAAAAGGAAGCTCTGGAAGAAGGGAGTATAGGATGAAGGTGAAAGGGGATAGACTCAGAAGTAACCTGTTGAAATATTTCTTCACGGAAAGGGTGATGAATTTGTGGAACGGCTTCCTAGTTGAAGTGATGGAGACAAAAACAGTGTTAGAATTCAAGAAAGCTTGGGAGAAGTACATAGGATCTCTAAGGCAGTTACAAGAAGAGAAAATGGCATGGGTGGGCAGAATGGATAGCTCATATGGAGGCATATTTTCAAAGCACATAGCCTTCCAAAGTTCCATAGGTTTCTATGGAACTTTGGAAGGCTAAGTGCTTTGAAAATATGCCTCCATGGTCTTTATCTACTTATGTTTTTCTATGCTTCATTTTCCCTTTAATTCTTGGGAGCGGATCTGCTATCATGAGCTGCTTTTAATTTCTGTGGTGAAATGGTGTTTTGTTTGCGTAGTTGTGATCTGTTTTCTATTAAACAACACAAAAAAATCCATTTTTTAAAAATTTATAGAAGTCTTTAATAAATAATTCTGTGTTTGAACATAGTAACATCATAAATGATGGCATACAGTCCGTCCAACTAGGCAGCCACAGCTGCATCTGCCATTCTGTGTAGGTTATGCTCCTTAATGATCAAATACTGGCATCACAAATAGGGCAGTCGGCAGTTTGCCAGAATGGCAACTGATATCGGCAGAGTTCTTTTATAATAGTCACATTCATTGCCAATACTTGAGTAAACCAACAATCCAGCAATGTTGCAAACTGACGTTCCCCTCCCCCTCTGAGATATTGCATATGATATGAATGTGAAATAAAATATACATACTTGTTCTTGCAGTTTTTGGGGCACAGACTGTAGAATTCTGCTGGGCACAGGCCTTAGTTCCCAAATGCTGGAGTTGCCATTGCAACCCACACCAGCCCTTGCAGATCTTTTTTCCATATTCCGGACACAGACTGTTGAAGTCTGCCCAGCACATTGGCCTTACTTCCCAACTGCTGGAGCTGCTGTATAAGCACTGCTAAAATTTTTTTGTTTTGATTCCATCCATGTTGTAGAATCTATTGCTAGAAGATGGATTAGGATTTCTCTGACTGTATTTGTTTGAAAAACATGTTAAATAAAATAAATTTGCACTTTCTTGACTTTGCTTCTGAATATTTTCTGCTGTGTCCCTCTCTCCTGAGAGGCCAAGACAGTCATATTTGGGCATCCAGGACCTCTTTGCCAGCCACATAATTTGAATGGAGGGGGGCAACTCAGGAATGCATCATCTGTGACACTGGTTGGTTCATTTGAGCCATCACTGTAGTGACAGCTCTTTTCCTTTTTTCACTTGCCCTAAGGGTGCCACCTTAATGGTATTCATAGACCCAAATTACCATGTCACATGGGGGTATCTGAAAAGGTGGGATGTTATGTGGAACTGAATTAAATTGCAGAAATATTTGTAACTATTAAATGATTTTTTTTCACAGTCTTGAATCTGCAAGCACCGCAGGTGTCTCAGTGCTTCTGAAAATGGATCAGTTAAATGTCCAACTATGGGTGAAAATGGAGCCCTTTCTAGTTGGAGTCTTGCAGCTACCCCCTCCTTCCAAGTTCAGCATGCACTATTTACGGAAGATGTCCTCATATGTTCGAACTCGAGCAAATGATGGCTGTTACCCACGCCTTTCTTGGGCCATGTGGAAGCATATTGCATGTGGAAAGCTGCAACTGACTGAAAATCTGGCCTGGCTATACTTTGAAGTTTTTGACAGTTTGGTGGAGCGGACTGCGGAGGAACGCCTGGAGTGGGCAGAGACCATGTGCTCCTGTAAATCTATGGAAGAATACGAGAAGCTGAAGAGTACGGTGTGTATAATGATTCTAGTATGCTGGGAGAAGGGTCAGGGAGTGAACATTGTGAAAATATTGAATACCTTGGGTAATTGGGTTGATACAAAGTCAGAGTGAGGACAGGGTACTAAACATCACAAATATGATGATGGTATATGACCAAAACCGAGCTTCTCATTTTCCCCCCCAAACCCACCTCCCCGCTCCCCCCGTTTTCTATTTCTGTTGATGACTCTCTCATTCTCCCTGTCTCCTCAGCGCGAAACCTTGGGGTCATCTTTGACTCTTCTCTCTCCTTTTCTGCTCATATCCAGCAGATTGCCAAGACCTGTCGTTTCTTTCTTTACAACATCCGTAAAATCCGCCCCTTTCTTTCCGAGCACTCTACCAAAACCCTCATCCACACCCTTGTCACCTCTCGTTTAGACTACTGCAATCTGCTTCTTGCTGGCCTCCCACTTAGTCACCTCTCCCCTCTCCAGTCGGTTCAAAACTCTACTGCCCGTCTCGTCTTCCGCCAGGGTCACTTTACTCATACTACCCCTCTCCTCAAGACCCTTCACTGGCTCCCTATCCGTTTTCGCATCCTGTTCAAACTTCTTCTACTAATCTATAAATGTACTCACTCTGCTGCTCCCCAGTATCTCTCCACACTCATCCTTCCCTACACCCCTTCCCGTGCACTCCGCTCCATGGATAAATCCTTCTTATCTGTTCCCTTCTCTACTACTGCCAACTCCAGACTTCGCGCCTTCTGTCTCGCTGCACCCTACGCCTGGAATAAACTTCCTGAGCCCCTATGTCTTGCCCCATCCTTGGCCACCTTTAAATCTAGACTGAAAGCCCACCTCTTTAACATTGCTTTTGACTCGTAACCACTTGTAACCACTCGCCTCCACCTACCCTCCTCTCTTCCTTCCCGTTCACATTAATTGATTTGATTTGCTTACTTTATTTATTTTATTTTTTGTCTATTAGATTGTGAGCCCTTTGAGCAGGGACTGTCTTTCTTCTATGTTTGTGCAGCGGTGCATACGCCTTGTAGCGCTATAGAAATGCTAAATAGTAGTAGTAGATATAAATATAGAATGGATGGTTTGAAAAATGTTGCTGGTTAGAGTATTTGTTTGAAACCCAAGATGGCTTGATAGAATCTCTTTGTGTTGTAGCCCTTGGGTAAGCATATGATTAGTTTAGCCTCAGGAAAGTTATGTTTTTGCCCGTTTGACCTTGGGCAAGTCACTTAAATTTCCGTTGCCCCAGGTACAACAGTAGTTCAATGTACTGCTTAGATTGTGAGCCCATCTGTAAATGAAACTGTAAACTGCTTAGATCTAAGCAGTATATAAATACTGAAAAAGGAATTTTTGTCTATGCTTTTCTTTAAAAATGCTATTTAGAGTAATCCCACTTAGATGATTCTTTGTGAATGGTCCAGGACTCTCAGAAATTGAGGGCTGCAAATAAAATTGGGATTTGATTTAACACTCCAGCTGCCCCCTTCAAATCTTGAGTAATGATGGACCCTGATGCAAGTGTTAGGCCTATGGTACAGGCAGTTAACTACTGCCTATCAAGCAGCTACTATAGTTCTTTTATTCTCCGAGGACAAGCAGGCTCAAATTTTTACATGTGGGTCGTCGTCCGTGACGGCCCAGAAGACGGAAGAAACTTCAAAGCTCTAAACCTTCCCAAACATTCTGCCGCACGGGCGGATTCCCGCCCACGACGTGAATGTGGAGAGATCAGTTTCTTTCTTTCTACGCATCTGTACAGTCAAGTTTTTCACAGCTGTATAGATTTTCGGCTCAGGAGACGGACTTTCAGCGTTTACCGCTGTTTTTTCTTCTTTATTTTTTTCTCTTTGTAACTTACTTTCAGTAAATATTTAAAAAAAAAAATTTGTTTCCCTTCGATTTTCTTAGTTTTTTCTCATCTTTTTAAGTTTTCTTTATTTTTCGTCGCGGCCGACCTTTAGGCCACTCGGCCGGGTCTTTTTCCCTCTTTTGTGTCCCCTTTTTTGGCACCATCAAGCCTTTTAATTTCACGGCCGCTATTTTCCTGCCCACGTCATCAAGACTCCCAGCGGCTTCAAGCGTTGTACTCGCTGGAACCGGACCATCTCGAGCACCTACCCTCACGCGTAGTGTCTACAGTGTCTTGGGCCTGACCATCTTCCAGCTTCTTGTAAGCTGTGTAACTTAATGAAGAAGCGGACCTAAGTGGCTCAAGAGGCTCAGCGTGAGAAACGTTTTCCTGAGCAGTTCGGTTCTTCGACTTCGGTACTGAGGGCATCGACGCCGAGAGAGCAGATATTTACTGCCAAGAGACTGCATCGAGCTGGGAGCAGCGAGGCATCGAGTGGGTCTGCACCCATCTCGAGGCCTCCTGCTATGCAGGCCCCCCGGGAACAACCTTCGTCGGACCTGGCCCCGAGGAGGCGTGAGGATTCCACGTCCTCCTTGTTGGTACCGAGGAGTGTTGAGGACGGGCGTCGAGCGAAGGCTAAGAAGCATCGTCATCGATCACCTTCCAGACACGGTACCGAGAGCTCCGGGGAGCCGAGGGAGTCGGCACCCGAGAAGCGTTGGCGCCGGAAGGATTGCTCACCCTCCATTCAGGAGTTGCCGATGCGTCGGTCATCTGGCAGCCTGGTACCGGCTCTCGAGCCCCCTCAGATTCGGGCTGCGACTCCTGCACTGGCCTCACAGCCTTTTCCGATGGCATCTCTCGACGAGTGCATTGCCTCGGTGTCGGGGATGCTTGCGCCTCCTGTACTGACTGCAGAATCGGCATCTGGTCCATCACCTGTGAGGAGGCCCCTGCCTTCGGCGCCGCTTGCGGTACCAGAGCCGGTTGCCACCCGAGTCGACTCCCCCTCGACGTCGGTGGAGGAAGCTTCACCGCGACCCAGGCAGGGGTCGACTTCTCGACACCCCCCACGAGGTTGTCGACGTCGAGACAGGCTCGGTTTCGGGCTGCTCTTAGGGAGCTTCTGTCTGATACCGAAGAGGAGCGTTTGTGGGAAAAGGAGGAAGATCCCAGGTACTTTTCAGAGGAGGAATCCTGTGGGCTTCCTTCTGATCCTGTTCCACAGATTGAAGTGAGGATGTCTCCACCTGAGAGTCCTACTTTCTCATCCTTTGTGCAGGAAATTTCTAGGGACATTCCATTCCCTATGGAGGTTGTGGATGAGCCCAGGGCTGAGATGCTCGAGGTCCTGGACTACCCTTCTCCACCTGCAGAGGTTGCAACGGCCCCTGCACAATACACTCAGGGAAGTGCTGATGCAGAATTGGTCTTGCCCTCTCTCTAATCCAGTGGTCCCCAAGAAGTCCGAGTCCCAGTACAGAGTCCATGGAGAGCCTGTAATAGTGAAGGCCCAACTTCCTCATGATTCCATGGTGGTAGACTCTGCTCTCAGAAGAGCCAAGGTGGATCGAATTGGTGGAGGGGTAGCATTGTATATTAACGAGAGCCTTGAATCAAATAGATTGAAAATTCTGCAGGAAACAAAACACTTCTTGGAATCACTGTGGATTGAAATTCCATGTGTAAAGGGGGAAAGGATAATGATAGGAGTGTACTACCGTCCGCCTGGCCAGCATGAACAGATGCATGCAGAAATGTTAAAGGAAATTAGGGACGCAAACAAACTGGGCAACACAATATTAATGGGTGATTTCAATTACCCTGATATTGACTGGGTAAATGTAACATCGGGACACGCTAGGGAGGTAAAATTCCTTGATGAAAGTTTTTCTTCACCCAACGCATAATTAAACTCTGGAATTTGTTGCCGGAGAACGTGGTGACGGCGGTTAGTTTGGCAGAGTTTAAAAAGGGGTTAGAAAGGACAAATCCATAAACCACTACTAAATGGACCTGGGAAAAAATCCACAATTCCAGGAATAACATGTATAGCATGTACGTTCGGGAAGCTTCCCAGATGCCCTTGCCCTGGATTGGCCACTGTCGTGGACAGGATGCTGGGCTCGATGAACCCTTGGTCTTTTCCCAGTGTGGCATTACTTATGTACAGCTTTATGGAGCAGCTGGTACAGGAGCCGACGAGAGAAGGAAAAATTCTAGACCTAGTCCTCAGTGGAGCGCATGATCTGGTGCAGGAGGTAATGGTGCTGGGGCCGCTTGATAACAGTGATCATAATATGATCGGATTTGATATTAGCTTTGAAGTAAGTATACATGAGTGGAGGAGTGGCCTAGTGGTTAGGGTGGTGGACTTTGGTCCTGAGGAACTGAGTTCGATTCCTACTTCAGGCACAGGCAGCTCCTTGTGACTCTGGGCAAGTCACTTAACCCTCCATTGCCCCAAGTACAAATAAGTACCTGTATACAATATGCAAGCCGCATTGAGCCTGCCATGAGTGGGAAAGCGTGGGGTACAAATGTAACAAAAAATAAACATAGGAAATCAAATACGTTAGCGTTTAACTTTAAAAAAGGAGACTATGATAAAATGAGAAGAACGGTGAAAAGAAAACTTAGAGGAGCGACTGCGAGGATCAAAAATTTACATCAGGTGTGGATGCTGTTCAAAAAACACCATCCTGGAAGCCCAGGCCAAATATATTCCGCGTATTAAAAAAGGAGGACACAAGACCAAACGACAGCCGGCGTGGTTAAAAAGTGAGGTGAAGGAAGTAATTAGAGCTAAAAGAAAATCCTTCACAAAATGGAAGAAGGAATCGACTAAAAATAATAGGAAACGGCATAAGGAATGTCAAGTCAAATGCAAATCGCTGATAAGGAAAGCTAAGAGGGATTAAGAAAAAAAGATTGCGTTGGAGGCAAAAAACATAGTAAAAAATCTTTAGGTATATTAAAAGCAGGAAGCCGGCAAAAGAATTGGTTGGTCCGCTAGATGACCGAGGAGTAAAAGGGGCAATCAGGGAAGACAAAGCCGTAGCAGAGAGATTAAATGAATTCTTTGCTTCAGTCTTCACCGAGGAAGATTTGGTTGGGATACCGGTGTTAGAAATGGTATTCGAAGCTGACAAGTCGGAGAAACTTAATGAATTCTCTGTAAACCTGGAAGATGTAATGGGGCAGTTCTACAAACTGAAGATTCCTTGTCATCAAGCAGATGAATCCATTACGAATGGGTTGTGTCCCATCAACCAGCAGGGGGAGATAGACCACTGAAAAACCATAGTGCCTCATGGCCAGCTAGCTCCATCTGCCTCTTCAGTATTCTCTATCTCCCCAGCAGGGTGGTCGCAGCTTATTCAGCTCCTTCAAAAAATCTGCCTGGGGTGGCTCCTATGCTTTGGCCAGTGGTAGCAGGGGTGTTCGGGGCTATTGGAGCTCCACTTTAAAGGCACATAGGTTCGCCCTTTCCCTGCCTTACCCGGCACCCGATGTGAATGTAGGCACATAGGTTTGCCCTGTCCCTGACTTTTCCCACACTCTCCTTTATGGGTGCAGGCACTGTAGGATAAAAATAAGTAATTAGGGCAATAATTATTCCCTGATAAAACTTATTACAAGGTTTCCGCTCAGTCTAGGGGAAATATTATAAAGAAACCTTGTTGCTGGCACCCTGCCAGTGTTTTGTTCTTCGCCAAAGAACCAAAGCCACATCACAGATGATAATTATATATTATTTATTACAGGTAAAAAAAATAGACACTCTGCAATAGCTTATATGCGATATAATATCTCTTACTGATATGCACTAACAAAATATATTGTCCAACTACACTCAGATTATTCTGAGACTACGTACAGTAATGATTAGAACAGTACAAATGATATCCTAATGATCCTTATGAAAACTTATCACATCTTATGCAAAATACACATTAGCAGCTGTCCCTGACCAAGAGCTGACATAAACCAGTCGTACTTAGATAAAACCACTGCCTAACCCCAGACCAGGAAATATATATTACTGTGATCTTACCATGCTGTCCTGATGACGGCTTCAGATAAGACCGGAGCAGAATCTCCCCAGACGCTAGCTTAGCTGTCTGTGTCTTATGTAGTGCAGGTCTTTCTCAGCAAACACACAGGTTCCAGTCTCTCCTTTGGTTCTCAGAGCCAATATCTCTGCCACAGGTATTTGCACCAGTTATGCAGGTCACAAGGTTGGTAGCATACAGTCTCTAGCTCACCTCGAGCCTTGCTGGATTTCTCAGGTCCTTCACAGGTACCCCTCCGAGGTTCTCCGACAACTTTCTTCTCCCACTCTCCCCGCGTTCTTTCCAGACCTCTCTCTCGGTGATAGCCTGGACCAATTCTCCTCCCATACAGTACAGTGCATGGGTAAGAAGAGTTCTTTGTTTTGTGACCTTGAAGATGGTAACTTCTGGTGCCATGAGTATGACTCCCTTCCCAGCGTCTCAGAGATAGAAGGGGGATGGTTGGAACACAGAATGTCCTTGGCTTCAGCAAGCCTGTCAGTGATTTTCCACAAGCTGAAGCTGGATCTTGCTGACACAGAGATGTTGCAGCAGCCATCTTATTATACCAAGATGTCATAGGCTTGTATAGGCCAAGACCAGCTTAGGCTAGATCACAGGGAAATACCCCTACAGCACATTGGTTTATCCTTTCCCTGCCTTTCCCACTCTACTGATCCTCCGGAGTTGGAAATTTGCCTCTCTTGCTGTTGCCTCTAACTTTCCTCACAGCGTTAAAAAAAAAAAAAAAAAAGTTGTGTCGCGCTTTGGCGCTGCGATTCCAGAAAAGAGGTTTTCTTCTGATTGTGCAGCATGAACGGAGCTCTGGGACTCGGTCTGGTGAGGTAAGAGCGTTTTGTAGCTCCTCTGGGGAGGGCCCGTGATCGGGATGTTTTTGGCACAAATCCGCCATTTTGAATTTTCCGCCATTTTTGGCGATGGCTGCAGAGGTTGTTAAGCGCTGTTCTCATTGTGGCAAGCACAGATCAGCAGCGCGGGGCTCTGTAAATCGTGCTCTTCAGACGTCAGGGCCAGCACGAGCATGGCGAATGATGTTTCTTCCCACTCAGTGGAGCTGGCAGCGGGCGCCATTTTGGATGCGCCGCATGGCGCGACCCCCACAGAAGCGGAGGGGTTTGAAACTGGAGGGAACCTCGTGTGGAGGCTACAGGGGAGCTTCTATCCCTGGACTGGAACCGGGTGGCCAGGGTGAGCCCTTCTCCCCTGAGTTTGTGTTGCTGCTACATAAAGCATTCATGTTAAAAAGAACTCTCCCGCAGGGGTCTCATTCTGCCCTGCTAACTGTTCCCCCTCCAGTGGAGGCGGGGCTCGGATTGCCATCAGGCGCGTTTTCCCCTAACAGCTGGCCGCTAGACAAGCGCAGAAGGGTTAATTCCCCTTCAGAGAGTGGCGCACCCCCTTGGCCCCCCCCCCCCCCCCCCCCCCGTGGTCGGGATGTCAGGAGTCTGAGGGGTCTGGCAGGCCCTCGTAGTCTGAAGAGCCAGAGGAAGGTGCAGGATTGCCACCGGATCCAGATGATCCTTCCGCGGTGAGGATTTTCCACCATGACGAGCTGCCAGCGCTTATTTCTGATGCCTTGCAGGTCCTCTCTATTGAAGATCCTGGGAGTGGCGGAGCCTCCTCTTTTAATCCAAGGATGGCAAGTACTAAGAAGCCTGCTCGAGCCTTTCTTTTGCATGGCTCCATCCAAGAGCTTATTTCGGCTCAACGAGCTGACCCCGAGGGGCCTTTGAAAGTCGCCAGGGCAATGGGGCAATTATATCCTTTAAGTGAGGAGCATTTGGCGCGCCTAGCAGTGCCTAAAGTGGATGCCCTAGTCATGGCTGTGACAAAGAGGACTACCCTCCCAGTTGAAGGAGGAGTCGCCCTGAAGGACATGCAGGACCGACGCCTGGAATCAGCTCTGAAACGGTCCTTTGAAATTTCAGGCCTATCCTTACGGGCGTCTGCATGCAGCTGCTATGCTGCCTGAGCCTGCCTTGCTTGGTTGCAACAGGCAGTGGAACAGCCCAGGGATGGAGTGGAGCCCCTTACTGAGGTGGCACCGCGGATGGAGTCGGCCTTGTCTTTCTTGGCTGACGCCCTTTATGATCTGGTTAGAGCTTCGGCTAAACAGATGGCGGTGGCGGCGGCGGCTCGCCGCCTTCTATGGCTACAGCATTGGGCGGCTGACATAGCCTCTAAGCAAAGGTTGGTGAAGTTGCCCTTCCAAGGCCTTCTCCTATTTGGTGAGGAGTTGGAGAAAATTGTTAAAGGCCTGGGGGATGCTAAACCCCAGCACTTACCCGAGGATAGGCCGAGGCCTCTCTCCAAGGATCAGGTGGTTCCCTCCTCTTACAGACCTCGCTTCCGTGAAGCTAGAAGGTACCGCCCGGGGCGTTCTGCTGGGTTCACTTCTCGTGCCCTCTTTCAACAGGGGAACTCCTTTCGTTCGGACAAGCCTTCCGCAGCGACCGGCTCAAGGCCTGGAGTTTAAGGGTTACCCTCTCAATGATGGTGCGCCGGCCCTCCCCTCGATTCCCGCAATAGGAGGACGGCTTTCCCTCGTTCTCGAGGAGTGGGTCAAGATTTCCTCAGGTCAGTGGGTTTTGGACCTGATCAGAGATGGCTACAGAATAGAATTCAATGCCCCGGTGAGAGGCGTGTTTGTGGAGTCCCGATGCGGTTCTGCCGTCATACTCGCGGTGGTAGAGAGTCCTTGCAAGGCTTGATTCACCTAGGGGCGGTGTCACTGGTGCCTCCCGCCGAACACGGATCTGGCCGTTACTCCATTTACTTTGTGGTGCTGCAAAAAGGTGGGTCTTTTCGTCCCATTCTTGACTTAAAAGAAGTCAACAAGCCACTAAGAGTGCGGCATTTTCACATGGAAACCCTGCGCTCCGTCATTGCGGTGGTACAGTCAGGAGAGTTTCTCACGTCTCTGGACCTGAAAGAAGCTTATTTGCACATTCCTATTTGGCCCCGCACCAAAGGTTTCTTCGGTTTGCGGTGATGGGAAAACATTTCCGGTTTCGGGCCTTGCCTTTTGGCCTCGCCATAGCTCCCCGAACCTTTTCCAAGGTAATGGTGGTAGTAGCTGCTTTTCTCAGGCGAGAGGGTATTCGGGTTCTCCCGTACCTAGACGAATGGCTCATCAGAGCAGACTCGACAGAGGAGAGTCATCAGGTAACAGCCAGAATGGTCTCAGTACTTCAATCTCTGGGCTGGGTCGTCAATTTAGCCAAAAGTCACCTGACCCCCTCTCAATTTCTAGAATTTTTGGGGGTCCAGTTCGACACAGCTTCGGGGTTTGTTTTTCTTCCCGAGCAAAGGCGGTGCAAGCTTCAGAATCAGGTCCGGCTGCTCCTGAGGATGCCTCGCCCCCGCGCTTGGGACGTTGTTCAGCTGTTAAGGTCGATGACGGCCACCTTGGAAGTGGTGCCCTGGGCGAGAGCGCACCTGAGATCTCTGCAGTGCTCCCTGCTTCAACGATGGTCTCCAGTTTCTCAGGATTATCAGTGCAGACTCACGTGGCTCCCTGCGGCCCGGCTCAGTATGGAGTGTTGGCTCTCAGACAGCATGCTGCGGCGAGGAATGCCGCTATCGCTCCCCAATTGGTGCCTGGTGGTAACAGATCCCAGCCTGAAGGGCTGGGGTGCACATTGCCGGGAAAGGCATGCCCAGGGTCTCTGGACACCCAAGGAGTCGGAGTGGTCCATCAATCGCTAGAGTTGAAAGCGATTTTCCAGGCTCTTCTGGCTTTTCACTTGACCCTGGAAGGATTGGCTGTCCGGGTTCTGTCGGACATCACAACAGCAGTGGCCTACATAAATCGACAAGGCAGCACTCGGTGCAGAGCACAGGCCGCGCAGATTTGCCACTGGGCTGAGCTACATCTGCAGTTTCTGTCAGCAGCTCACTTTGCAGGTCAGAGCAACGTGCAAGCCATTTATCTAAGCAGGCATCAAATCGACCCAGCAGAGTGGGAACTGGCAGACAAAGTGTTTCTTCAGATCTTTGCCAAGTGGGGGATCTTATGGCCTCAAGCGCAAATGCCAAAGTCCCATGCTTTTACAGCAGATGGAGAGATCCTCGCTCGGCGGGATTGGATGCCTTGGCTCAACCCTGGCCTCAGGGCCTCCTATATGTGTTCCCTCCGTGGCCCTTGATAGGGCGAGCACTCCTACGGATTCGGTTACATCAAGGAGAGGTGGTTCTCATTGCCCCGGATTGGCCCAGGAGGCTGTGGTATGCAGACCTCCGGCGGATGCTGGTAGAGGCTCCCCTTCCTTTGCCTCTGGTACCGAATCTGTTGTCACAGGGACCGGTGACCATGGAGGACGCCTGCCGCTTTGGTCTTACGGCATGGCTATTGAGAGGGCGCAATTGAGAGACAAGGGTTATTCCAGTAAAGTCATTTCCACTCTCCTACATGCCCGCAAGCGTTCCACTTCCATGGCTTATGCCAGGATTTGGCGCCAATTTGAGGCTTGGTGTGCTGCTAAAGCGATTACACCTATGCGGGCTTCTGTCTCGCCAAGACTTGACTTTTTGCAGGATGGTTTACAAAAAGGCCTTGCCTATAATTCCCTGCGTGTTAAGTGGCAGCCTTAGCATGTTTTCGAGGGAAGGTCGCTGGCCTCTCCCTGGCTGCTTATCCAGATGTGGCACAGTTTCTTAGAGGGGTGCTTCGGCTCCATCCTCCCGTGCGGGCTCCGTGTCAGGCCTGGAACCTGGGGTTAGTTTTAAAGGCCCTTCAGTGTTCGCCCTTTGAGCCACTAAGGCGAGCTTCAGAGAAGAATGTGACCCTAAATACTGTCTTTTTGGAGGCCATTACTTCGGCGAGACAGGTGTCTGAGCTCCAGGCGCTGTCCTGTCGAGACCCTTTTCTGCAATTCTCAGAGTCCGGAGTTATGGTATGTACGGTGCCTTCCTTCCTGCCTAAGGTGGTTTCAGCGTTTCACCTAAACCAGCCTATTTTCCTGCCTTCCTTTTCCAGAGAGGAGTTTCCGGAAGCCTTTGGGCATTTTCACCTCCTAGATGTGTGAAGGGCTCTGTTGCAGTATCTGCGCATGCCAAACCATGTGGGGTCAGTTATACGAGGAAGAGGTCTTTAAATCCTTGGAGGAGTTGGTTGAGGAATTTTCAGTGTAGTCCCATGAGCATTTTGCCTATCTCCAGTGAAAGCATTTTTTATTGGCTTCGGACATTAAATCACAGATTCTTCGTGAGCACTCTTTTTGGAGGACTCCTGCAAGGACTCTAGGGGTACGAAGGGTCTTATTTCCTGTCTATACAAATTTCTGAGAACTTGGAGTCAACCTGCGGGGGCACACTGAGCTCGGTGGCAAGAAGAACTGGGGATTGAGATTGATGAGGATGACTGAACTCTCTTGGAGTGGGCCTCTTTGAAGGTTTCGGTTTTGGTGCCTTTGAAGGAGAATGCTGTTAAGGTGCTGTACAGATGGTACCTGACCCCAGTTCGTCTCCATCATATGTTTCAAGGGGTGTCCCCATTGTGTTGGAGAGGGTGTGGGGAAAGGGGCACGATGGGTCATTTGTGGTGGTCCTGTGTTAAGTCCAGGGCTTACTGGAAAGCGATACAATGTAGGTTACAACACTGGGTCTCCAGGCCGATCCAGTGTTCACCCCTTTTTTTCTTATTTGTTAAAAAGCCTCCAGCCTTGATTAAATCAGTCTTCATTGGTGCGGCACGCTATGTCTGCAGCGAGGATGACCCTGGCGGCTCACTGGAAACAGCCTATTGTCCCTCCTTTCACCAAGTGGTTAAATAAGCTGTGGTATATTTGTGACAGGGGTGTAGCTACGGGTGCCACCCAATTTCGTCCCAGGCCCGCCCACCCAAGTGCACACACTACAGCAGCCTACCTAGCATACCACGGCAGAGTCAGACGGCACCCGCTCAGCTGATCTTTGGCTCAGGCCTGCCCACCCAAGCGCACACACTGCAGCAGCCTACCTAGCGTATTACCACGGCAGAGTCAGACGGCACCCGCTCAGCTGATCTTCGGCTCAGGCCCGCCTACCTTTCGGGCTTGCAGAGGCAGAGTCGGCACTCGGGCACTGAAATGCAGGTCATGTCGTGGCCGCGCAACTCGTCATTCTTGTTCCATCCTCGGTATGACCGTATGATGAGGCTGTGCGCGGTGGCATGCTCAGCCTCGCTCTCGCTCTGCTCGCTGCCTCGTGGCCATCAGGGTGGTAGGCTAAAAAAATAGCTGCACACAGGGTTGAGCATTGAGCTGCCTAGTGCGAGCCTCAGCCTGCCTGGCCCTGGAAACGTGGGGAAGGTTCTTTGAGAACATTCGAGAATCGAATCGAGTTCCTGTCTCGGTACCGAACCGTGGTGCTGCCATGCAGCTGCCAGCCCAGCCCAGCACTGCAGGTAATAAAATTTTAAATGCTTTTTTTTTTTAACATCATAATTTTAACATCATCATGTAATTTTTTTTTAATTAAGCTAGCTCTGGGGCCTGGGCACTATTAAAATTTATTGTTGTGGAATTTCTGGTTGGGGTAAGCACTTCACTGCCTAGGTCAAAAAATGCATATATTTAATGATTAAAATATACCTTTTTTTGCCCTAGGCAGTGAAGTGCTTACCCCCACCCAGAAGCCAACCACCATGACCAGCCAGCATTTTGATTACTCTTTTGTAATCAAAATGATGGCTCTGGTCTGGTAGTGGGCTTCTGGAATGGGGGGGGGGGTAGACGTTTTACTGCCTAGGACAATGAGGAGCCCATCCCCACCCAAAAATTCCCTAACAATAAATTTTAATAGTACCAAGCTAGCTAAGTTTTAAAAAAGTTGTCTTTCTCTTTTGGTGGGTTTTTGGATGGGGATGGTCTCTGCAGTGCCTAGTTTAAAATTAAAAAAAAAAAAGTGTAGGCACCTGCGGTTTTCTCTGGGTGGACCGGTGCGTGCAGAGGTGGGCATGAAAAAAAGTCTTTTATTTAATTCCATAGGGGGTGGGTAGGGAGTAGGACAGGGCTGATGCTAGGCTACAGGGAGGAGTGGGGTGGAAGGATAGAGCTGATGCTTAGCTATTGGATGGTGGGGAAGGGAAGGATTGATATTGGGCTACAGGGATGGATGGGGGGGGTAAGGTAGAGAAGGGAAGGGCTGATGCTGAACTACAGGGATGGATAGAGAGTATTGAAGGGAAAAGCTGATGCCAGGCTGCTGGGATGGATGGAGTAGGGTAGGGAAGGTCTTTATGTTTTTGTAACGTTTTAAAATTAATGTGTGTTGAATTGTGATCTGTTTAGAATTGCAGAGATAATGTGGCATTAAAATTTAGAAAATAAATCAATACATTTCTAATTTTTGGTCCTTTAGTTTATTCTGTAATTGATGAGGGTTGGTCTGTGGTCTGCATTGTAAATAATTTGCGTGTTCCCATCAACTATTCTGATCTCGTACTCCCCCAGACTGCTCTTTACACAGTCCAGGAATTAACAAACTCCATAATCAGAAGGACTCGCTGGGATATAAGAAGATAGTTTATTACAATCTCACCAACAGTAGGACAGGCAAATCAGGCATCCATCTCTGGATCACACAGCAGGTGCAATCTGATCCCTCTCTTCTGCCGTCTAGAGCTTTCTAGCGCGCGGTACCCTTCAGACTGTTTTTTTATAGCATTTTGGCCCCATTGATTCGAATGGACCCCAGCTTTGTCACCAGGGCTCTTGGCCCTTATCAGTTGATCAGAATGACTTCACATGTTCCCAAACCTTCCTCTAGCCCTCCCCCCCTTTGGATGTTCTTACCCGGGGTGCAGCTGACCCAGTACTATCTCTACATAACCACAACAATCTTGCTCATGACGTCTTGTAGGTGCCAGTCTCCTCATTGTTTACAGAGTAGATTTCCCCCACCCTCTGTCAGCTCTCAATTACCTCATCTCAGCACTTGCCACAGTGAAGTGTAACTGTGTCAAAGTGATCTCTGATTTTAAGAGGCCTAGCTTTTAGCCTGGGCCATTTGCCTATAGAGGCCTAGCTCTATAGCCTGGGCCATTGGCCTGTATTTTACTGAGAGCAAGGGCTAGCATATTTCTACAGCATGTGACCACGAGCAGATGAGAGTTTCTGCTGGCATGTGGTTTGTATGGGGATCTATGAGTCTGACTTGTTTGGCTTTTCCAATGGGATGTGTATTGCTGTTGTGTATATTCACTGCTGCCCTTTTAAAGGTACTGTTATTGCAACTGGTGTTATGGTTTGCAATATAGGCTCTAAGAAGCCTCTTTTCAGGATCACAAAATACTTGGCAATGAAGGGATTTTGTGTTGCTATTATTGAGGTGCTACTACAATTTGAATACATTGTTCCAGGATTGTGGGGGTGCTAAGCTTTAGTAAAAGGGCAACTTTATTATGCTTCTGCTACCTATGTTGTTGGAAGTATTATTATTATTTGTTACATTTGTATCCCACATTTTCCCACCTTTTTGCAGGCTCAATGTGGCTTACATGTAACCGTTAACGGCGTTAACCGATTCCGGTCTGAACAAATATATGGTATGATGAATGAATATAAAGTGATACTGTGGTAGAATGAGGTGTATGTATGGTAGGGGGAACTTAGAGAGGGAAGGGGGGGAAGAAGAGTCAGGTAATGTCTGGTACGGTCTTTGGTTACATTGTGTTGCAAGTGTCCAGGTATTTTTATGTTGGGTTGGTGGGGTATGCTCTTCTGAACAGGTCTGTCTTTCCGCAAATGTAGGTGGTTGAGCATAGTTTTTACTGCTTTTGGCAATGCGTTCCATAGTTGTGCACTTAGGTAGGAAAAGCTGGATGCATAGGTGGATATGTAAATGTAAACTCAGAAGATCCTTATCACAAAACTTACTGAAGTTATTATGATTTTAGCTTCAAGGAGAGAAAATTTCCGGAAATGTGTTCCGGAGATAAATATATTTCCTGACAGTGTTCCTTAGTCTGCCCCCATGGCAAAACAGAGTTCATTACTAAACTACTTCAAAAAACCACATCTAGAGGAGCATGGCGAGGATGCTGTTCCCTCAACAAGTTCTACTTTATGCTCACAGATCAGTAAACCTGGTGTGCAACCGATGGAATTACTTTCAGATTTATCCGACATTGATGAACCACCAAAACAGCCAAAGTTGCAGGCTTTCCCAGTTTGTACAATTAGTGGCAAGTCCCGACGTTTTTGATCTCACTGGTATAAATTTTGCTGGTTGGAATACAGTGCAAGCCAGGATGCAGTGTTGTGCAAAGCGTGCAGACATTTTTCTGATACCTGGGCTGAAGAAACTTTCACAAGAACTAGCTTTAGATTGGAAGCACATGAATCAGAGCTGCTCAAAACATGAGTCCAGCAAGGCACACTCTCTTGCACTAGGAAATCTGAAGACTACAAACAAAGTCACTTACTGGGAGGTCGGGGAAAAATTTTCAATCAACTAAACCAAGATGCCATGAACTTTTCTGTAGTTGAAAGGAATCATGAACACATCAAAGTAGTACTTGATATTGTGATATTCTGTGCCAAGCAAGAAATTCCATTACGCGGACATAGAGAGACAGAAGAAGCCTTAAATAAAGGAAAATTTTTGGAAATGTTCAAACTCCTTAGCAAATATGACAATAGTATCCAAAGTCGCCTTGAAAAACTTCCAAAGAATGCAACTTTAATGAGCCCAGATATTCAGAATGAACTGTTAGAATCTGCCACTTTACTACTGTTACGCAAAATCAAATCCGAAATAAATGAAATCGATAATACATACTTTTTCAATTCTGGGTGATGAATGCAAAGATCTCTCTAAACGTGAGCTTGTTGCAGTATGTGTCAGGTACCTACACAAAAGGGGTAATAAAGGAAAGAGCAGTTGGATTTGTTGATACTGCAGACATGACAGCAAATGGGATTTCTGATAAAATCATAAAAGTGATTGAAGTGCTTGAATTAGATCCAGAGTTATGTGTTGGCTTCAGCTTTGATGGAGCATCTGTGATGTCTGGAAACAAAAAGGAAGTGTTCATGTCATTTTGAAACGCACGTTTCGGTGGGCTCTTTATGTGAAAACACCTGCACTAAAGCCTAAACCAGGAGGAGGAGGAGGAGCTGGTGATAGTTTTGGAGATGATCTTGCTGTAGCAGCGGGTGGTCACCCCAATCAGCCCAGTGGTGGTAACTTTGGAGATGATGATCTGTATAATGTTGCAGGAGGGCATAAACCAAATAACCCTGGTGGCTCAGGGCGTGGAGGTGTTGCTTCTGATGACCCCGGTAAATCCAGTGATGATATGAAGGCTAACCAAATAGGAGGAATTGTTGGAGGTATTGGTGCAATACTGGTTGCTGCAATTGGAAGTTTCATTGCTTATCAGAAAAAGAAATTTTGTTTCAAGGAAGGAGACAGTCAGCAAGTAGACCAAAAGATGGAAGTTCTTGATGAACGATGGAGACGAGTCACGAGCGGCTCAGACTACTAATCTAAGCCAAGGAAGGTGAAGAAGCTCAATGAAGAGGACTTGCAAATCTGCCTGAACCAACCATATCATAGCAAGAGAGTTTTTCGAACGTTCAGGGGGGTGGGAGGGGAGGAATCCGGATGGGTTTAAGACAATGTGATTTAAATGTTCTTAAGGGGGAGGTCACGTGATGCAGTGAGCGGCAGAGGACGTGTCTTACTCTAGCTGCTCAAAGCCTCGTTCGAAAACCAATTTACTCGGCGGTCTCCACGCTTGGGAACACCTCCCGCTGCACAAAACATCTTCCTTATCGTATGGACAAGTATATCACGAGATCTTTGATGGCTCAAACGGCGAAAAGCGGAAAGAAAAAGGAGGACAAAGTAAGGGCTAGCGAATCCAATATGGCGCCGGTTTCGCCGGCGCCTTCTCCTCCCCGCCAGAATGCGGAGGCACTCATCCCGGAGCTCACGGAGGCAGTTGTGTGGGCATTAGCTCCACAATTTGATCAATTATCAGCGCAAATAGCGGGCATAACGGCGGTGACCTCAGAACTTTCGCGACGCACGGGTGAGTTAGAGGCCCGAGTGGCGGAGGTGGAGGAGGGGCACCAAGAACACTCTGGCGAGCTGGAGCGCTTGTCCCGCCTGGTACATGACTACTCAGAGAGAATAGAGGACTTGGAGAATCGCTCTAGGCGAGACAACCTCCGCTCTGTGGGCTTTGCAGAATCCTTGTCAGATGCCAATTTAAAAACCACACTCGAAACCTGGTTACAGGCGACCTTTCCTGAAGCGGGAGAGGGGAGGCCGATCCGACTTGAGCGGGCCCACCGAGTGGGGCCTAGACCAGCGAGGGAGCAGCGTCCTAGGGTGGTCATAGCAAAATTTCACGACTACTCACAAAAGGCTGCCGTTTTACGAACATACAAAGGATGCAGAGATACCACTAAATATGATGGCGCCCTCATCCGCGTTTTCCAGGATTACTTGGCGGCTCTGGCAGCCCAACGACGGGTGTTCTCGGCAGTCTGTACACGGCTGGTGGATAAGAAGTACAGATTTATGTTACAATACCCAGCTACTTTAAAAATAATGGAAAATGGTGTTTGGAAAGCCTTCACTAAACCGGAGGAAGCCGCAGAATGGCTGAATAAACAAACTACAAGGCCAGCGGACTGATTAAAACATCTTTGCTGCGGGATCGTGATGATATGCTAGAGGTGCTCACAAACACCTGTTGGATTACGCCACTCGAGAATGATAAGTTGTCTGTTGGAACTTTGTTGAGCAGTTGGAACATTGGTTTAAACGGCCAAGCTTTTTTAGGAGAATTGGCACAAGGTGTAGGACTGGAGACACCCAGGTGATGGAGAGACAAAGTCAAGACTGGAACACTAATAGGTGTAAACCGGAGTCACTTGGCTCGCGGATGCACCGAGTTATACAAGGGATGTGTTGCCAGGTTGACCGAGTGCTTGGAGAGGGTGGAGGGAAGTTCAGAAATTTGTTAAAGTTAATTAGGTTTGACTGAGAACGAGGCTTTACTGGCACCCATTGACCCCACACCGGACGCGGCTTATTTAGGTTGCGTCTGGTGAAGTAGGCCTAGGTGCGATTAAATGGGGAATAGTGTAGGGAAG
Source organism: Microcaecilia unicolor (assembly GCF_901765095.1). Taxonomy (NCBI): domain Eukaryota; kingdom Metazoa; phylum Chordata; class Amphibia; order Gymnophiona; family Siphonopidae; genus Microcaecilia; species Microcaecilia unicolor. The sequence goes on from NC_044037.1 coordinate 137,686,559, forward strand.
AGGGTAGGGCAAGAGGGGGGGGGAAGGAGAGAAATGGGAGAGAAGGGAAGGGCTGGGATAGGACTTGTATGGTGGGGGGGGGGGGGGGGGAGGGAATAGGGGAAAGACACAAAATTAGACATTATCTAGATTGGATTGTGGAGTTCAGTTGGACGGAACTGGTGCTGTCCCTGCAGCGGGGCCCTGGGAGAGTGAAAAAATTAGGTGAACTCTGTTGCCGTGCCGGGGCAGGTAAGAATGTGAGGTTACTGAGAAATGACTATATGCCGCCTCTGTTACAAATACAGGACTGCTGGGTGAGGGCTGGGCACCCGGGAGCCTTAAGAGTGCAAAAATTATCTAATTTATGTAACCGGGTTGACTTAGGTGATGGCTAAACCATCAACCCCCCCGATTGATATCATGGAACGTATCTGGTATCTCCTCTCCAATAAAACGCACAAAAATCTTGACAGCGTTGCAGCGCCACCAGGCTGGAATAGCATGCCTTCAAGAAACCAAATTAACGGACGCAGAGCACCAAAAACTTAAACAGCGCTGGGTGGGAGAATGTCATTTTGCTTCCTCTGGAAGCAAAAGAGGAGGAGTAGCAATTCTAATACACAAACATATGCAATGCACATCAAAGTTAATTTGCAAAGATAGGGATGGCAGATATATACTCTTACAATTAAACATAATGGGGCAGGAAGTTTTTCTGCTTAATGTCTATGGTCCTAATGTATATGATCATTCTTTTTTCCAACACCTAGTTCGGCTAGGAATCCAATACGGGCACACTCCATGGATAGTGGCAGGGGACTTTAATCAAGTCATGGATGGGTTACAAGATCGCTCGGGACCGCAGGTAAACTCAGCGTTTGGGACAGGTAAAGGGTTGGGATATCTGAGTACCGCCTTGGATCTTATAGACCCATGGAGGTTAACGCACCCTACATCTAAAGATTACACACATTTATCAAGAGCACATGGCTCATGGTCGAGAATAGACTACATATTGATATCCTCAGCTCCCAGGTGCCACGTGCAGAAATAGGAGTGATGGAGGTCTCAGATCACGCAATGATTTGGATCGAACTGGAGGTGGGAGCAACTAGGTTGCGCCATCATGTTTGGAGGTTCCCCAGATACCTGGCAGATGATACGGGCTTTCAGGATTACCTGAAACAACGATGGTCTCACTTCATTGACACAAATGGGGGTCATGTGAGGGAGGCCAGGTTGTTCTGGGAGACTTCCAAAGCGGTGATTCGCGGGGATATAATTGCCTATATGTGTGCCCGTTCGAAACGATTGGCAAAGGGAGTGAAACACCTAGAAACCGCATATCAAGCAGCGAAACGGGCACACATAGCGCACCCCTCGAAAGAGACCAAGGAGGTTATGCTAGCCTCTTTGGCAGCCCTTAACACAATGATCCACGAGAAAACAAAGAAACAATTCTTTCATAGATCTTTCTCCTTTCACAAGCAAGGTAATAAATCTGGGAAACTGTTGGCCCGCCTTAACAAGACCTGGGGAGGAAATAGGTTTATACCAACACTCCGAGACGCAGAGGGTAAACAAGTGAATAACTCAGAGGAGGTAGTGCGGTTATTGGAACAATATTATGCAAACCTATACACAGCCCCAGAACCACTTCTAGGCCCACCCATAGAAGATTACTTGGCAGACTCTGGAATGCCACGCCTGAACCCCGAGGTATTAGAGCAATTAAATATGCCTATACGGGCCAAGGAGTTACAAAAAGTAGTGAAATCGCTAAAATGAGGGTCGGCCCCGGGCCCAGATGGATTTGGGGCTGAATATTACCAATTGCTATTCCCACAAATGTGTGGCCCACTTCTGGATTTTTTCGATGAATCTATTGAATGTGGGGGATTTAGGCGAGAATCTAACGAAGCCTTGATAACCCTAATACCAAAAGAGGCAAACCACCAGAAAATCCGGGTTCATACAGACCTATATCACTCATAAATGTGGATCTAAAGATTCTAGCGAAGGTCCTCTCTGAACGTCTGTCCCCTTTAATACCAGGCTTAGTGGGAGAGGGCCAGGTGGGGTTTGTGCGGGGTAGACACCCTTGCCACAATGTTAGGAGGGCATGTTTAGCTATCGCACAGAGCCTTACCAAGAATGAACCATTGTTGCTGGTTAGCCTAGATGCGGAAAAGGCTTTTGATAAGGTCCGATGGGATTACCTTTTTTCCGTTCTTGATTATATTGGCCTCCGAGGGTGGATACTTAATGCTATAGCAACGCTATACACTAATCCAAAAGCTTCTTTAGTGGTCAATGGTTTGAGATCAAACTCCTTTCCTATATCATGTGGCACGAGGCAGGGTTGCCCGCTTTCACCAATCTTATTTTTGTTATACCTTGAGCCCTTGTTGTGCACTATTCAAAGGGATCCAGATATAAAGGGGATTAGACTACACTCACAGGAACTCAAAACTTTAGCTTTTGCAGATGATGTGCTGGTAACTTTGACAAGGCCCAAATCCTCCATATCCCATTTATTTGGCATTCTTGAAGAGTTTGGCTCCTACTCGGGCCTTTCTCTGAATAGGAGTAAATCCATGGCACTACCAGTCCAGACCCGGATCCGTACGGCTTGGGAGGGGGCATTCCCGCTGTCATGGGCAGAGGGTAAACTGAAGTACCTTGGCATATGGCTGACAGCCGATCTGAGTTCTTTATATAACCTGAACATAGAACCTCTTAAACTGAAAACTAGACAGACGCTGCAGACGTGGACAACTCTGCCCCTGTCTCTGATGGGGCGGATAGCCCTTTACAACATGATTCTGGTCCCAAAATGGGTTTATGTTTTGCAGGTGTTACCTTTGTTTCTTAAGCACAAAGAAGACCTGATGTTGACGAGGGTGGTCACCAAATATCTATGGAAGGGGAAAAAACCAAGATTACCAGTCTCTAAATTATATCTCTCCAGAGTTAAAGGGGGGTTGGGACTCCTAAACCTAAAGCTCTTCTCTGTGGCCAGTAATATGCGACACCTTTCAGATTGGTTTCGTAGCACGAGTTACTTTTCGTGTACTAATATGGAGACCAAAGTGTTTTTCCCCCGTCATTTTAGTTCATGGCTGCATGCTGCACCAGGGGCAGTAAACACGCCCCGATATTTCACATCAGTGGTGTCTCCACTAAGACAGACTTGGCGCTGGCTGGGCTGCAAATTCGGCTTCCTTGCGACTTGCACTCCGCTACTACCGATACGAGGTAACAGTCACTTCCCCCCGGGGAGCACAGCCAAGCTTTTTTCAGACTGGGAAACACGTGGTATCAGATTCACCAGTTATACTCAGAAGAGGGCATTTTAAAAACTATGGAGGATTTAGATAGAGAGTTTGGCGCACTTAGTAGAGACTTTTTTGCCTCCTTTCAATTACGACATTATTTACGATCCCTTCCACCCACACATTTGAGTCCTCAAATATGGAGTCGACTGATGTCTCTTTTAGCTTTGGATGCTCAGGGGTCTGTCCCCTTAAAATACTACCACTCCGAAATACGGGAACAACTAGGTGAGAATGATTATGAACAATTGGCTGCACAATGGAATAAAGAACTCTCAGTGAATGTTCAATCTGAATATTTGAAGGCATGCTTTCTGGACATCTCCAGAATTTCGGAGAGTGTGGCACTGCAAGAAACGGCGTATAAATTCCTGTCTCGAATGTTTTTTTCTCCACATAGAGCATGGAGAGCTCATATGGGTCAGGAAGACAGATGTCGGAAGTGTGGTCACTCCCCAGCGAGGCTTGGCCATATGTTCTGGACTTGCCCCAGAATAGCCCGATTTTGGACACAGGTGTGTTGCCATGTGTCGGAAATGTGGAAGATTACTTGGCAGAAAAAGCCACAACTACTGTTCCATAAATTTCACTTGGCCCAAAGAACACCTAAAGGGTTGCGCCCGTTCCTTAAAAAAACGGTTTTACTGGGTAAGAAGGTCATCTTACACTTATGGATTACACCAGACTCACCAACTTTGTCTCAATGGCGAGCGAGAATGATCTTTTTATGCTCTTTAGAACGTAGAGCAGTGGGCGACCTGGCCTCACCCAGAGGGGAGTTATTTTGCCTGACATGGGCCCCCTTCTGGGACTCATTAACGGAGGTGGCTAGAAGTAGAATTTTGAATTCTTAAAGTTTGAATGGATGGGATTGCCCTGGTGCGGTGACAGAGAAAAGGGAGGTGACACGGTTTTGTGATAAGATGAAAGAGATAATGCAAAAGTCAATGATGTACTGGCCTATGTATCCTCGAGACCTATGTTATTATGAGTTACAATACGGGGTGAACCCTGGAGGATAGCCGGAATTGCTTGACTTAAAAGCACAGACATGTTTTGTAGCTTAGATATGAACTTAATGTTGCATAGCCTCATAAGGGGCAGGGCTGAATAGGACTATCTGACTCCATATCCATAATTGATCTTTGGGGACGGGAGGGGGGGGGAGGGGGGAGGATGGGGGGGAAGGGGGGATTCAAAAATAAAAAGGAAAACTGTCTAAACTGCTAGAGGCTATCGATTGTATGTTATATGGTTAACGTTCTTCAGTTGTATTTTCGAATATAGCCCTGTAAATTGTATTATTATCTCTTTAATAAACAGATTTAAACATAAATGTTCTTAAGGGGTTTTTTTCTGTGTATAGCATCAATTTTGCATACTAATGGGGTTTTCAAATCTCAAAGCATACTAGACGTGAAATTTTAATTAAATCTCCTCGTCATATTCCATTAATTGCTCTAAATATGAATAACCACTGCAGCTTTCAAGCATGATGAAGTGAAATGGACGCAGTCTACTCTTGTTGCAACATTTCCATCCTCTCGGATCAACTTTAAGTAGCTCTGTCTTGTTTTCAAGTCCCGTCTTCCTTCTGCTCCCCAATATCTCTCCTCACCCATTACACACCCTCTTGTTCTCTTAACTGCTTATCTGGTACTCTTCTCTCACTTTTTAGTACTACATCCTGATTGTGTTTCCCCTCCCCTTTTGTCTCTCAGACCCCACCACATTTGTATTTAGAGTTGTAAACCGCATAGTTGCTTTCATAGAAAAATTCCAGTATAGCAAGTACAGAGAATAAATAAATAAAATTTCCATCTTTTCTCTTAATTTTAGAAGGAGCAAACAACAACAACAAAATTCCACAATAGCTGAAAAGTAATCACATGAGCAGACATTTGGATGGGGTACAACATTCAAATACTCTCCACTTCTTAAAATTTTCAAAATCTAGACATTCTAAAGCATTTTTCCCATTTTGGATCAATAGGGGGTAGGGGTAGGAAGGAAAGCTTTACAATTTACCAATTTGTTTTGCCTCAACTCTACAATGCATCTGTATATACATTGCAATGAATATTGTATTTCTTATTTCCTTGTCCCTTATTGTACCCATTTACGCTACCTTACCTGACCCTTTTTCTAATTGTATTTGTTTAAAACCTACCGTACTTGGCGTCCACCATTACGGTATTTTGTAAGCCACATTGAGCCTGCTAATATGTGGGAAAATGCGGGATACAAATGTTACAAATAAATGTGCACTGTAATTCTCTTCGCCTCAATCTGGTTCTCTGCACAGCATCTAAAGCATGTCCCTCTGTTAGCACATTTTTTGAAATTCTGAACTCCTTGCATAGTTTTATTTTTATTTATTATTATTATTATTTATTGCACTTGTATCCCACATTTTCCCACCTGTTTGCAGGCTCAGTGTGGCTTACAAATACCTGTAATGGCATTGCCATTTCAGGGTACAAAATACAATTGGTGTTACATAGATATTAAGAATAACAAGGTTCACATGTCAATATAATCAAACAATTATAGAAAGGAGACAGTCATAGTCAAGGAGTCGTGGTGGTATGTTGTGGTTAGTTATGGATTCTCGTGGTAAGCTTTAGTGAAGAGAGAGGTTTTTAACGATTTGCGAAAGTTGGTTATTTCATTAATTGTTTTTAAGTATTTTGGTAGTGTATTCCACAACTGCAAGCTCATGTAAGAAAAGCTGGACGCATGTATTAGTTTGTATTTTAATCCCTTGCAGCTGTGGAAGGGTAACTGAAGAAAAGTACGGGCAGATCTTTTGGCATTCCTGGGTGGGAGGTCCACTAGGTCGTGCATGTATGACGGGGCGTCTCCGTAAATGATTTTATGAACTATCGTGCAAATCTTGAACGTGATACTTTCTTTAAGAGGGAGCCAATGTAACTTCTCTCTTAGGGGTTTTGCACTTTCATATTTTGTTTTTCCAGATATGAGTCTGGCTGCGGTGTTTTGGGCGGTTTGATGTTTCTTGATAATCTGTTCTTTACATCCAGCATAAAGTGCATTGCAGTAGTCCAGGTGACTTAGTACCATCGATTGTACCAGATTTCGGAAAATGGCCCTTGGGAAGAAAGGTTTTACTCTTTTGAGTTTCCACATGGAGTGGAACATTTTCTTGGTTGTATTCTTCACGTGGCTTTCAAGTGTGAGATGTGGATCTATGGTAACTCCAAGAATTTTCGGAGTGTTAGAGACGAGGAGGGAAAAGTTTGGGGTAGATATGGTGGGGACGTTATTTGTATTATATTGTGATGTAAGTATAAAGCATTGTGTTTTTTTCTGCGTTGAGCTTTAATTGAAATGCATCCGCCCAGGAGTGCATGATTTGGAAGCTTTGGTTGATCTCTTTGGTAATTTCCTTTAGATCGTGTTTAAACGGGATGTAGATCGTGACATCATCTGCATATATATATGGATTGAGGTTTTGATTATCTAGTAGCTTAACTAGAGGTATCATCATTAGGTTAAAGAGGGTTGGTGAGAGGGGGGATCCTTGGGGGACTCCACATTCAGGTGTCCATGGGGCTGATGTCGTCGCTTTGGTTGTTACTTGGTAAGATCTCATTGTCAGGAATCCTCTAAACCAGTTAAGAACATTTTCTCCAATCCCAAAGTATTCCAGAATGTGTAGAAGTATTCCATGAAAGGTACACATAGGCATGCTCGTTTTTTGGAAGTACAGAAACAACTGCATCCTGATAGACAATGTCTTGAACTTGAATGATCAACAGACACAAGGTGGAGCTCAAAATCTGGCTCTGTGGAAAAATTATTGATGCTTTTTGATGTTATTCTTGAAGTACTTGCTGAATTTTCAAATGCTGCTGGACAGACAAAACTAGATTCCCTATCTCTTCTACATCAGATAGAGACAAAGAAATTCTTATTTCTGGCAGTTACATTTGGGAAATTATTTGAAAGCAGTGTTCCTTGTCATCAGCAGCAGATGAATCCATTACGAATGGGTTGTGTCCACCTACCAGCAGGGGGAGATAGAGAACACTGAAAACCGTAGTGCCTCTAGGACGGCTAGCTCCATCTGCCTCTCAGTATTTCTCTATCTCCCAGCAGGGTAGGACGCAGCTTATTCAGCTCCTTGAAAATTTCTGCCTGGGGAGGCTCCTGTGCTTGGCCAGTTGAGCTTGGGGTGTTGTGGCTGGTGGTGCCCACTTCAAAGGCACATAGGTTCGCCCTTTCCCTGCCTTACCCATTGTGGATGCAGGCACATAGATGTTCGCCCTTTCCCTGCCTTTCCCACTTCCCCCTTGTAGATGTAAGCATATAGGTTCACCCTGTCCCTGCCTTTCCCACCCTCTACTGCCTCCGGAGTACCTCTGTAGCTGTTTGCCTCCAACTTTCTTCACAGCGTAAAAAAAAAACGCACTTTTTATGCGCTGCTATTCTGAGGCTTTTATTGACCGGAGCTTGGTGGACTCGGTCCTTTGAGGTAAGAGCGGTACTCAGCTCCTCCGGGGAGGGCCCGCGGACAGCGTTCCAATCGGGGTGATTTTGGCGCGAAGCCGCCATTTTTTATTTTAATTCCGCTGTTTTTCGGCGATGGCTGCTGAGGGAGTTGAGCGCTGTTCCTGTTGTGGCAAGCACAGATCAGCAGCGGGAAATGTGCTATATAGATGGTAGAGCCAGTACGAGCATGGCGAGCGATGAGTCTTCCTGCTCAATGGAGCTGGCAGCGGGCGCCATCTTGGAAGTGCCACATGGCTCGACCCTCGCTGTTGCGGAGGAGTCTGTGAGCAGAGGGGCGCCTAGGGCCGAGGCTACCAGAGGAGCTCCGTTCCCCGTAGCTCCTAATCCGGAGACGGGAGGTCAGGCTGAGTTTTTCTCCCCTGAGTTTGTGCTTATTTTACATAAAGCCTTCATGCTGAAAAGAGCTCTGCCGCAGGTGTCTGACACTGCGTTGCTACCTAGTCTCCCTCCGACTGATGATGGCCCGGGGCAGAAGTGGATGCCCCTGAGCGTTGGATGCACGCTAAACATAGACGGGTAAATTCCCCGTCGTAGAGTGGCGCACCTCCCTTTCCCCCCCTCCCCCGTGGTCGGGCTGTGGGAACTCTGAGGGATCTGGCAGGCCTTCGTGGTCTGAGGAGCCAGAGGAAGGTTTGCCACTGGATCTGGATGATCCCACTGCGGTTCGGATTTTCCACCGCGATGAGCTGCCAGCGCTTATGTCTGATGCTTTACAGGCCCTCTCTATTGATGATCCTGTTCAAGGCGAGGCCTCCTCTGGTAATCTGAGGATGGCAAGTACTAAGAAGCCTGCTCGAGCCTTTCCTTTGCATGACTCCATCCAAGAGCTTATTTCTGCTCAATGGGCTGACCCCGAGGGGCCCTTAAAAGTGGCCAGGGCGATGGGGCATCTTTACCCTCTGAGTGAGGAGCACTTGGCCCGTTTTGGGATGCCTAAAGTGGATGCCTTAGTCACGGCGGTGACAAAAAAGACCACCCTCCCAATAGAGGGAGGGGTTGCCCTCAAGGACAATCAGGACCGGTGCCTGGAATCAGCGCTGAAACGGTCCTTTGAGATTTCGGGCCTAGCCTTAAGGATGTCTGTTTGCAGTTCTTATGCTGCTCTAGTCTGCCTTTCTTGGTTACAACATGCAGTGGACCAGCTCGTGGATGGTGCGGAGTCCCTCGCTGAGGTTGCACCGCGAATGGAGTCGGCCTTGTAATTTTTAGCTGACGCCCTCTATAATCTGGTCAGAGCTTCGGCTAAACGGATGTCTGTGGCGGTGTCCGCCCACCGCCTGCTATGGCATTGGGCGGCTGACATGGCGTCTAAGCAAAGGCTGGTGAAGTTGCCCTTTCGGGGACTTCTGTTATTTGGAGAGGAGTTGGAGAGGATTATTAAAGACCTGGGAAATGCTAAACCCCAGCGGTTACCTGAGGATAGGCCGCTGCCTTCTTCCAAGGGTCAGGTGGTTCCCTCCTCCTCTAGACCTCGCTTCCGTGAAGCTAGAAGGTATCGCCTGGGGCGCTCTGCTGGGTTTACTCAACGTGCCCGTTTTCAGCAGAGGAACTCCTTTCACTCGGACAAGCGATCCGCAGCGGCCGGTGCTAGGCCTGGAGTTCAAGGGCGACCCTCTCAATGATGGTGTGCCGGTCCATTCCTCCTTTCCAGCTGTAGGAGGACGCCTTTCTCTCTCTCTAGAGGAGTGGACCAAGATTACCTTGGATCAGTGGGTCCTGCACCTGATCAGAGAAGGTTACCGATTGGAATTCAATGCCCCGATGAGAGACGTGTTTTTGGAGTCCCGATGTGGTACTGCCGTCAAACAGGCAGCAGTAGAGGATACCCTACAAGTCTTGTTGCACCTTGGGGCGGTGATCCCTGTGCCTCCCGCCAAACACGGCTGCAGTCGTTACTCTATTTACTTTGTGGTGCCGCGAAAAGGCGGGTCTTTTCAGCCCATTCTCGACTTGAAGGAAGTCAACAAGTCTCTGAGAGTGCGGCATTTTCACATGGAAACCCTGCGCTCCGTCATTGTGGCGGTACAGTTCCTCACGCCTCTGGACCTAAAAGAAGTAAGCCTTACTTGCACATACCTATTTGGCCCCCGCACCAACGGTTCCTCTGATTTGTGGTGTTGGGAAGACATTTCCAGTTTCGGGCCTTGCCTTTTGGCCTCGCCACAGCTCCCCGAACCTTTTCAAAGATAATGGTGTTAGTAGCTGCCTTTCTCAGGCGAGAGGGTATCCGGGTTCACCCGTACCTAGACGACTGGCTCATCAGAGCGGACTCGGCAAAAGGGAGTCATCATGTGGTCTCAGTACTGCAATCTCTGGGCTGGGTCGTCAATATACCCAAAAGTCACCTGACCCCCTCTCAATCTCTAGAATATTTGGGGGTCCGGTTCGACACGGCCTCGGGGTTTGTTTATCTACCCAACCAAAGGCGGTGCAAGCTTCAGAATCAGGTCCGTCTGCTCCTGAGGATGCCTCGTCCGCGAGTTTGGGACATTGTCCAGCTGTTGGGGTCGATGACGGCCACCTTAGAAGTGGTGCCATGGGCGAGAGCGCATATGAGACCTCTGTAGATTGCCCTGCTTCAACGATGGTCTCCGATGTCCCAGGATTATCAACGCAGACTCGCGTGGCTCCCTGCGGCCCGACTCAGTATGGAGTGGTGGCTCTCAGACAGCATGCTGTGGCGAGGAATATCGCTAGCGCATCCCGATTGGTGCCTGGTGGTAACGGATGCCAGCCTGAAGGGCTGGGGAGCACATTGCCAGAGAAGCTATGCCCAGGGTCTATGGACACCCAAGGAAACGGGGTGCTCCATCAATCGCTTAGAACTGAGAACGATATTTCAGGAGCTTCTGGCCTTTCACAAAATCCTGGAGGGACTGGCTGTCAGAGTTCTGTTGGACAACACGACAGCAGTGGCCTACATAAATCGACAAGGCGGCACTCAGTGCAGAGCACTGGCCGTGGAGGCCGCTCTAATTTGCCACTGGGCCGAGCTACATCTGCAGCTTCTGTCAGCAGCTCACATAGCAGGTCAGTGCAACATGCAAGCCGATTTTCTAAGCAGGCATCAAATTGACCCAGCGGAGTGGGAACTGGCAGACGAAGTGTTCCTTCAGATCTGTGCCAAATGGGGAAGGCCCGTAATGGATCTTATGGCATCAAGCACAAATGCCAAAGTCCCGTCCTTTTTCAGCAGATGGAGAGATCTTCGCTCGGCGGGGTTGGATGCCTTGGCTCAACCCTGGCCTCCAGGCCTCCTGTATGTGTTCCCTCCTTGGCCCTTAATAGGGCGGCTCCTGCGAATTCGGCTACATCAAGGAGTGGTGATCCTCATTGCCCCGGATTGGCCCAGGAGGCCGTGGTATGCGGACCTCCGGCGGATGTTGGTGGAGTCTCCCCTTCCTTTGCCTCTGGTTCTGAACCTGTTGACGCAGGGCCCGGTGACTATGGAGGATCCATGCCGCTTTGGTCTTATGGCATGGCTATTGAGAGGGCACAATTGAGAGACAAGGGCTATTCGAACAAGGTCATCTCCAATCTCTTGCAGGCTCGCAAGCGTTCCACTTCTGTTGCCTATGCTCGAATCTGGCGCCAATTTGAGGCTTGGTGTGTTTCTAAAGCGATCACACCCATGCGGGCTTCTGTCTTGCCGGTACTTGACTTTCTGCAGGATGGTTTATAAAAAGGCCTGGTCTATAATTCCCTGCGTGTTCAAGTGGCAGCATTGTCATGCTTTCGAGGGAAGGTCGCTGGCCTCTCCCTGGCTTCACATCCGGACATTGCATGGTTTCTGAGAGGGGTGCTTCGGCTCCAGCCTCCCGTGCAGGCCCCTTGCCCGGCCTGGAACCTGGGGCTAGTATTAAAGGCTCTTCAGTGTTCGCCATTGAGCCACTGAAGCGAACTTCAGAGAAGGATGTGACTAAAGACGGTCTTTTTGGTGGCCATCGCATCGGCGAGACGGGTATCTGAGCTCCAGGCACTGTCCTGTCGAGACCCTTTTCTGCAATTCTCAGAGTCCGGTGTAACGGTACGTACTGTGCCTTCCTTCATGCCTAAGGTGGTTTCAGCGTTTCACCTAAACCAGCCTATCTATTTGCCCTCCTTTACTAGGGAGGAGTTTCCAGAATCCTTTGGGCAGTTGCACCTCCTGGATGTGTGCCGGACTCTGTTGCAGTATCTGCAGATGTCAAATGCTTTCAGGACCTCTGATCACCTTTTTGTATTGTTGTCAGGTCCTCACAGAGGGTCTCCAGCGTCTAAAGCCACTATAGCCCGTTGGCTTAAGGAAGCCATTTTTTCTGCATATCTGCTATCTGGCCGGCCTCCGCCTGATGCCTTTAAGGCACATTCCACAAGAGCGATTTCCTCCTCTTGGGCTGAGACAGGAGCACTCTATCTTCAAGGGATATGTAGTGCAGCTACTTGGGCTTCTAAGCTCTCTTTTCCCCGTCATTACAGGCTGGATGTGGCAGCCAGGAGGGACGCGCTTTTTGGAGCACAAGTTCTTGCGCGTGGTGTGGTTGTTCCCACCCTATCTAGGGATTGCTTTGATACATCCCATTCGTAATGGATTCATCTGCTGCTTGATGACAAGGAAGGGCAAATTAGGCTCTTACCTTGGTAATTTTCTTTCCGTTAGTCACAGCAGATGAATCCATGATCCCTCCCTGATTGACTCTGTTTTGTGTTCAGTTTTTCCTGCAGACATGTTCCCTCATTGGGAGAAGTTGGAAAACAGTCTTCAGGATTTCTGTTCTACTACAGGAGGTTGAGTTCGTCCCTCCTTTGTGTTATTGCTCCTGTTCTGGGGCATTTGTTCACTGTGAGGAAAGTTCGTTATGCTACTTTGCGTTTTCACATTGCTTTGGAAGCTTCAAAATACTGAGAGGCAGATGGAGCTAGCCGTCCTAGAGGCACTATGGTTTTCAGTGTTCTCTAACTCCCTCTGCTGGTAGGTGGACACAACCCATTCGTAATGGATTCATCTGCTGTGACTAAAGGAAAGAAAATTACCAAGTTAAGAACCTAATTTTCCCATTTTGCCACAAAAGACTACAGAGTGCCACGTTGTCTGTTACAGACTGCATTAATCTTATAGAGTGTCTAAAAGAAACTTTTGTTCAGTTTAGGGAGAACACATCAAATGACTTTGATAAGGAGCTTAGCTGAGATTGGGTGGCGGGGCTGGTGGTTGGGAGGCGGGGATAGTGCTGGCCAGACTTATACGGTCTGTGCCAGAGCCGGTGGTGGGAGGCGGGGATAGTGCTGGGCAGACTTGTAAGGTCTGTGCCCTCAAAATGACAGTTACAAATCAAGATAAGATATACACAAAAAGTAGCACATATGAGTTTGTCTTGTTGGGCAGACTGGATGGACCGTGCAGGCCTTTTTCTGCCGTCATCTTCTATGTTACTATGTAAGTTCTTAAATTAACAGAGGATCTCATGGAGAAATATGATATTGAAACGTGGGATGTTTCTTCCTCTCGAAAGACAAAGCTACCTATAATGTTTGGTGATTCATTGGTTTTTTTCCACTTTGGGTAAATCTTATTCTCCGAGGACAAGCAGGCTGCTTGTTCTCACGACTGGGTGACGTCCGCGGCAGCCCCCACCAACCGTAAAAAGCTTCGCGGGACGGTCGGCACACAGGGCACGCCCACCGCGCATGCGCGGCCGTCTTCCCGCCCGTGCGCGACCGCTCCCGCCAGTTCCTTTTTTTCCGCGTCTGGAGAGAGTCGTGCTTTGCCGCTCTCTCTTTTTCTCAGCCGCCGGAAAGTCGTTCGCGTTTACGCGAATCGCTTCTCTTTTCTTTTCTCTTTATTTTTCGTTCTAGTACACCGCCCGGTTGTATTTAAAAAAAAAAAAAAAAAAACACTGAGCGTGTGGAGCACGCGCTCCCATTTTTCTCTCGTTTCTAGCGGGGGCGCCGCGTTGCGGCCTAGTGGCCGCACGGTCGTTTTTCCCCTTTTTCGAGGTGTGATTTCCGCCACCATCGACGACTTTGACTTCGCCGACGCGATTTTTCCGTCGATGTCCTCGAAGGTCCCGAGTGGATTTAAAAAGTGTGGTCGGTGCGGCCGGCCGATCTCGCAGACCGACACCCACGCTTGGTGCCTCCAGTGCCTCGGGCTGGAGCACAATCTCAAGTCGTGTCCCCTGTGTCTCGGTCTCCGGAAACGGACTCAGGTTGCGAGGCAAGTTCTACGGGACCGTCTTTTTGGAACTTGCGCCGGCCCCTCGACGTCGACCTCGACGGCATCGGTATCGACGCCCGGTCCTTCGGTACCGGTATCGATGCCCGAGACATCGGCACCGATGGCATCGACCCCAGGAGAACAGGTCCCGTCGGCCCGCCGGTCCTCCGGTGAGAGTAGAGGTGAGAGGCCGCGTGGGCAGTCGGCCCCGGTCACTCCCTCAGCTCGTGGCCCACGGGACCGAACCCTGTCTGACCCGGTCCCTCGAGACCGAGGGGGATCGACCTCCTCATCCTCCATACCTCCCTGCGCCGGTGATGGGCATCGCAAGAAGGATAAGAAGCGTCGTCACCGGTCGCCCTCGGTGCATCCGGACATCGGAGAGGAGGCGACGCCGAAGCGTCCACGTCGAGAGGAGAGGTCCCCGTCGGTTGTGGAGGTACCGACGCGTCAGGGTTCCGGCACCTCGGTGCCGTCTCCTGGCCCCCATCAGCTTCTGACGCCGACACCCCTACCGGCCCCACCGCCTTTCCCGGCAGCGGGCCTGGACGAGTGCCTCAGAGCCATCCTTCCGGGGATCCTGGAAGGGCTGATGCGCCAGGCTGTGCCGGCGCCGGGGGTGATTGCGCCCTCGGCGCCGATGTCTGTGGCGCCAGCGAGCTCTAGCCCGGCGCAGGGGCCGTCGACACCGCCGCCGCTTGCGGCGCCGGTCTCGACCGCCACGCAGGTGGAGTCCCCGTCGACGTCGATGGAGGGAGCTCCGTCCCCGCCGGCGCGGGAGTCCACCGCTCGACGACACCGAGACCTCGGTGCCTCGACGTCGAGCCGGGCCCGGTTCAGGACTCAGCTACATGAGCTTATGTCCGATACCGAGGATGAGGCCTCGTGGGGGGAAGAGGAGGACCCTAGATATTTCTCCTCAGAGGAGTCTACGGGCCTTCCCTCGGACCCCACGCCTTCACCGGAGAGGAAGCTCTCACCTCCTGAGAGTCTCTCCTTTGCCTCCTTTGTAAGGGATATGTCTATTAGCATTCCCTTCCCCGTGGTCTCTGTGGATGAGCCGAGGGCCGAGATGCTCGAGGTCCTCGACTATCCATCACCACCTAGAGAGTCCTCCACGGTACCGCTGCACAATGTCCTCAAGGAGACACTGCTTCGGAACTGGGTGCGACCGTTAACTAACCCCACCATTCCCAAGAAAGCAGAGTCCCAGTACAGGATCCACTCCGACCCAGAGTTAATGCGGCCCCAACTGCCCCATGACTCTGCGGTCGTGGATTCTGCTCTCAAGAGGGCACGGAGTTCGAGGGATACCGCCTCGGCGCCCCCGGGGCGGGAGTCTCGCACTCTGGACTCGTTTGGGAGGAAGGCCTACCAATCCTCCATGCTCGTGACCCGCATCCAGTCATACCTGCTCTATATGAGCATCCACATGCGGACCAATGTGCAACAACTGGCGGACCTGGTCGATAAGCTCCCGCCGGAGCAGTCCAGGCCTTATCAGGAGGTGGTCAGGCAGCTGAAGGCGTGCAGAAAGTTCCTGTCCAGGGGTATCTATAACACCTGTGACGTGGCATCTCGTGCTGCGGCCCAAGGTATAGTGATGCGCAGGCTCTCATGGCTGCGTGCCTCTGACCTGGACAACCGCACCCAGCAGAGACTGGCCGACGTCCCTTGCCGGGGGGATAACATTTTTGGTGAGAAGGTCGAGCAGATGGTGGACCAACTGCATCAGCGGGAAACCGCCCTCGACAAGCTCTCCCACCGGGCGCCTTCAGCATCCACCTCAGCAGGTGGACGTTTTTCCCGGGCCCGGCAGGCTGCACCCTATTCTTTTGCAAAGTGTAGGTACAACCAGCTGGCCCGAAGGCCTCGTCAGGCACAGGGACAGCCCCAGCGCGCTCGTTCTCGTCAACAGCGTGCGCCTAAGCAGCCCCCTGCGCCTCCACAGCAAAAGCCGGGGACGGGCTTTTGACTGGATCCACGGGAACATAGCCGCCCTCAAAGTGTCCGTACCGGACGATCTGCCGGTCGGGGGGAGGTTAACATTTTTTCACCAAAGGTGGCCTCTCATAACCTCCGACCAGTGGGTTCTCCAAATAGTGCGGTGCGGATACGCCCTGAATTTGGCCTCCCTGCCACCAAATTGTCCTCCGGGAGCTCAATCTTTCAGCTCCCATCACAAGCAGGTACTTGCAGAGGAACTCTCCGCCCTTCTCAGCGCCAATGCGGTCGAGCCCGTACCACCCGGGCAGGAAGGGCAGGGATTCTATTCCAGGTACTTCCTTGTGGAAAAGAAAACAGGGGGGATGCGTCCCATCCTAGACCTGAGAGGCCTGAACAAATTCCTGGTCAAAGAAAAGTTCAGGATGCTTTCCTTGGGCACCCTTCTGCCAATGATTCAGAAAAACGATTGGCTATGTTCCCTGGATTTGAAGGATGCATACACTCACATCCCGATACTGCCAGCTCACAGACAGTATCTCAGATTCCGCCTGGGAGCACGGCACTTTCAGTATTGTATGCTGCCCTTTGGGCTCGCCTCTGCCCCACGGGTGTTTACAAAGTGCCTCGTGGTGGTAGCTGCATACCTTCGCAAGCTGGGAGTGCACGTGTTCCCATATCTCGATGATTGGCTGGTCAAGAACACCTCGGAGGCAGGAGCCCTCCGGTCCATGCAGTGCACTACTCAACTCCTGGAGCTGCTGGGGTTTGTGATAAATTACCCAAAGTCCCATCTCCAGCCAACTCAGTCTCTGGAATTCATAGGAGCTCTGCTGAATACCCAGACGGCTCAGGCCTTCCTTCCCGAAGCGAGGGCCAACAACCTCCTGTCCCTGGCTTCGCAGACCAGAGCGTCTCAGCAGGTCACAGCTCGGCAGATGTTGAGACTTCTGGGTCATATGGCCTCCACAGTTCATGTGACTCCCATGGCTCGTCTTCACATGAGATCTGCTCAATGGACCCTAGCTTCCCAGTGGTTTCAGGCCACCGGGAATCTAGAAGATGTCATCCGCCTCGCCACCAGTTGCCGCACTTCACTGCTCTGGTGGACCATCCGGACCAATTTGACCCTGGGACGTCCATTCCAAATTCCGCAGCCCACGAAAGTGCTGACGACGGATGCATCTCGCCTGGGGTGGGGAGCTCATGTCGATGGGCTTCACACCCAGGGTCTGTGGTCCCTCCAGGAAAAGGATCTGCAGATCAACCTCCTGGAGCTCCGAGCGATCTGGAACGCACTGAAGGCTTTCAGAGATCGGCTGTCCTACCAAATTATCCAAATTCGGACAGACAATCAGGTTGCAATGTATTACGTCAACAAGCAGGGGGGCACCGGATCTCGCCCCCTGTGTCAGGAAGCCGTCGGGATGTGGCGTTGGGCGTGCCGGTTCGGCATGCTTCTCCAAGCCACGTACCTGGCAGGCGTAAACAACAGTCTGGCCGACAGACTGAGCAGAGTCATGCAACCGCACGAGTGGTCGCTCCATTCCAGAGTGGTACGCAAGATCTTCCGGGAGTGGGGCACCCCCTCGGTGGATCTTTTCGCCTCTCGGACCAACCACAAGCTGCCTCTGTTCTGTTCCAGACTTCAGGCACACGGCAGGCTAGCGTCAGATGCCTTTCTCCTTCATTGGGGGACCGGCCTCCTGTATGCTTATCCTCCCTTACCTTTGGTGGGGAAGACCTTACTGAAGCTCAAGCAAGACCGCGGCACCATGATTCTGATCGCGCCCTTTTGGCCCCGTCAGATCTGGTTTCCTCTTCTTCTGGAGTTGTCCTCCGAAGAACCGTGGAGATTGGAGTGTTTTCCGACTCTCATCTCGCAAAACGACGGAGCGTTGCTGCACCCCAACCTTCAATCCCTGGCTCTCACGGCCTGGAGGTTGAGGGCGTAGATTTCGCTGCGTTGGGTCTGTCTGAGGGTGTCTCCCGTGTCTTGCTTGCCTCTAGGAAGGATTCCACTAAAAAGAGTTACTTTTTCAAGTGGAGGAGGTTTGTCGTTTGGTGTGAGAGCAAGGCCCTAGAACCTCGTTCTTGCCCTGCACAGAACCTGCTTGAATACCTTCTGCACTTATCAGAGTCTGGCCTCAAGACCAACTCAGTAAGGAATCACCTTAGTGCGATTAGTGCTTACCATTATCGTGTGGAAGGTAAAGCCATCTCTGGAGAGCCTTTAGTCGTTCGATTCATGAGAGGCTTGCTTTTGTCAAAGCCCCCTATCAAGCCTCCTACAGTGTCATGGGATCTCAACGTCGTCCTCACCCAGCTGATGAAACCTCCTTTTGAGCCACTGAACACCTGCCATCTGAAGTACTTGACCTGGAAGGTCATTTTCTTGGTGGCAGTTACTTCAGCTCGTAGGGTCAGTGAGCTTCAAGCCCTAGTAGCTCATGCTCCATATACCAAATTTCATCACAACAGAGTAGTGCTCCGCACCCACCCAAAGTTCCTGCCGAAGGTGGTGTCGGAGTTCCATCTTAACCAGTCAATTGTCTTGCCAACATTCTTCCCCAGGCTGCATACCCGCCCTGCTGAACGTCAGTTGCACACATTGGACTGCAAGGGAGCATTGGCCTTCTACTTGGAGCGGACACAGCCCCACAGACAGTCCGCCCAATTGTTTATTTCTTTCGACCCTAACAGGCTAGGGGTCGCTGTCGGGAAACGCACCATCTCCAATTGGCTAGCAGATTGCATTTCCTTCACTTACGCCCAGGCTGGGCTGGCTCTTGAGGGTCATGTCACGGCTCATAGTGTTAGAGCCATGGCAGCGTCAGTGGCCCACTTGAAGTCAGCCACTATTGAAGAGATTTGCAAGGCTGCAACGTGGTCATCTGTCCACACATTCACATCACATTACTGCCTCCAGCAGGATACCCGACGCGACAGTCGGTTCGGGCAGTCGGTGCTGCAGAATCTGTTTGGGGTGTAAATCCAACTCCACCCTCCAGGTCCCGAATTTATTCTGGTCAGGCTGCACTCTCAGTTAGTTGTTCTTCGTAGGTCAATTTCCTGTTGTACCCTCGCCGTTGCGAGGTTCAATTGACCTGGGTTCTTGTTTTGAGTGAGCCTGAGAGCTAGGGATACCCCAGTCATGAGAGCAAGCAGCCTGCTTGTCCTCGGAGAAAGTGAATGATACATACCTGTAGCAGGTGTTCTCCGAGGACAGCAGGCTGATTGTTCTCACCTACCCTCCCTCCTCCCCTTTGGAGTTGTGTGTTTCATCTTTTTGCTAGTCATTCAACTGGCGGGAGCGGTCGCGCACGGGCGGGAAGACGGTCGCGCATGCGCGGTGGGCGTGCCCTGCGTGCTGACCGTCCCGCGAAGCTTTTTCCGGTTGGTGGGGGCTGCCGCGGACGTCACCCAGTCGTGAGAACAATCAGCCTGCTGTCCTCGGAGAACACCTGCTACAGGTATGTATCATTCACTTTCTGTGCAAAGCAATGAAGATTTGAGACATCTGTGGAATGAGATTATTGACTGCCAGCTAAGTGAACTGAATAATCGTTTTCAAGATGATGCTTATGGAATGATGTCTGCTTCTTATGCCTGTATGCCAGCATCTGAGGCCTTTGGCCGAAGAGAGAGTCTACTGCCCCCGTGTACTTTATATGGCATTACCATAGAGGAAGCTGAATTAACAGTGTTTGTTCAGTATCTAAAATGCAAAGTAGCAGAAGGTATAAATTTTCCATCTTTAATTGAAGTACTATACAACTGCAATGTGGACATTTTTCCAAATGTCAGTGCCCTTTTAAGAGTACTTATCACTCTGCCGATGTCAGCTTGCACTGTGGAACGATTTTCAACTGTAAACAGGATCAAAACAGCATCAAGAGCCTCAATACTCACCAGTCGCCTCCATAATCTGTCACTGTTATCATTTGAAAGAGAACTGTGTGATTCATTGGACTATGACAGAATTATTGATATATTCAACACCAAAAGGCGGCGCCTCATTCTCTAGTGAGCATAGTTTCTCAACTTAATTTGCTACATACTATTATACAGCTTTGGAATTGTACATTTATGCACTTACTGTTTTTGTATTAAAGCACATTGCACTGTTCTTTTTAAATACTTACACTTCTTGAGTGCATGTAACCACACCTGTACTTTCTACCTATGAAAAGTAAGAGATGACTTTGTTCTTGGTTTTTATTTTAAACTGTTTTTAAAAAATGTCCCTGACATAGCCTTCAGGTGAAACATGGTCATGTTGGATCATTTTCAATAAAGTTTTTTTGGTTTGTTCTTCGTCTGTGATTCGTTCTGTCCTTTGATATACGTTTCTTATAATGCAAAGTTGAAGGTTATGTGCCAAATTGTGGCAATTTTATTTTGTCAGCATCAGAATAGAGAGAGAAAGCAGTAGAGACAAAGGAAGGGAAAAAGACTTCAAAGGTTTTCTTCCTGTTTTGCTTAATCAGGCATGTACATTTGTTATAAGCAAAGTATATGCCATTGCTGTGATTATACTGTTATGTGTGTTGACATATTTGCCATTATAGTAGACATATCTGATCGTTTGATATGACATAATGTAACTATATTTACTACTACTACTTATCATTTCTAAAGCGCTACTAGACGTACGCATTGTTTTTTTTCACATTAAGTGGTTTACGTTGATGCAGGGCAGCTGTTGGGCAGAATACTTAGAAATCCATCATCAAGTGCATGCTAAGGCATTATTTTGTAGTATCCCAAGAAACACTATCTCTCTCTCTCTCTCTCTCTCTCTCTCTCTCGCTCTCTCTCTCTCTCTCTCTCTCTCTCTCTCTCTCTCTCTCTCTCTCTCTCTCTCTCTCTCTCTATATATATATATATATATATACAGTGGGGGAAATAAGTATTTGATCCCTTGCTGATTTTGTAAGTGTGCCCACTGACAAAGACATGAGCAGCCCATAATTGAAGGGTAGGTTATTGGTAACAGTGAGAGATAGCACATCACAAATTAAATCCGGAAAATCACATTGTGGAAAGTATATGAATTTATTTGCATTCTGCAGAGGGAAATAAGTATTTGATCCCCCACCAACCAGTAAGAGATCTGGCCCCTACAGACCAGGTAGATGCTCCAAATCAACTCGTTACCTGCATGACAGACAGCTGTCAGCAATGGTCACCTGTATGAAAGACACCTGTCCACAGACTCAGTGAATCAGTCAGACTCTAACCTCTACAAAATGGCCAAGAGCAAGGAGCTGTCTAAGGATGTCAGGGACAAGATCATACACCTGCACAAGGCTGGAATGGGCTACAAAACCATCAGTAAGACGCTGGGCGAGAAGGAGACAACTGTTGGTGCCATAGTAAGAAAATGGAAGAAGTACAAAATGACTGTCAATCGACAAAGATCTGGGGCTCCACGCAAAATCTCACCTCGTGGGGTATCCTTGATCATGAGGAAGGTTAGAAATCAGCCTACAACTACAAGGGGGGAACTTGTCAATGATCTCAAGGCAGCTGGGACCACTGTCACCACGAAAACCATTGGTAACACATTACGACATAACGGATTGCAATCCTGCAGTGCCCGCAAGGTCCCCCTGCTCCGGAAGGCACATGTGACGGCCCGTCTGAAGTTTGCCAGTGAACACCTGGATGATGCCGAGAGTGATTGGGAGAAGGTGCTGTGGTCAGATGAGACAAAAATTGAGCTCTTTGGCATGAACTCAACTCGCTGTGTTTGGAGGAAGAGAAATGCTGCCTATGACCCAAAGAACACCGTCCCCACTGTCAAGCATGGAGGTGGAAATGTTATGTTTTGGGGGTGTTTCTCTGCTAAGGGCACAGGACTACTTCACCGCATCAATGGGAGAATGGATGGGGCCATGTACCGTACAATTCTGAGTGACAACCTCCTTCCCTCCGCCAGGGCCTTAAAAATGGGTCGTGGCTGGGTCTTCCAGCACGACAATGACCCAAAACATACAGCCAAGGCAACAAAGGAGTGGCTCAGGAAGAAGCACATTAGGGTCATGGAGTGGCCTAGCCAGTCACCAGACCTTAATCCCATTGAAAACTTATGGAGGGAGCTGAAGCTGCGAGTTGCCAAGCGACAGCCCAGAACTCTTAATGATTTAGAGATGATCTGCAAAGAGGAGTGGACCAAAATTCCTCCTGACATGTGTGCAAACCTCATCATCAACTACAGAAGACGTCTGACCGCTGTGCTTGCCAACAAGGGTTTTGCCACCAAGTATTAGGTCTTGTTTGCCAGAGGGATCAAATACTTATTTCCCTCTGCAGAATGCAAATAAATTCATATACTTTCCACAATGTGATTTTCCGGATTTAATTTGTGATGTGCTATCTCTCACTGTTACCAATAACCTACCCTTCAATTATGGGCTGCTCATGTCTTTGTCAGTGGGCACACTTACAAAATCAGCAAGGGATCAAATACTTATTTCCCCCACTGTATATATATATATATATATATATATATATATATATATATATATATATATATATATATATATATATATATATATATATATATATATATATATATATATATATATATATATAGTGCCCACCCATATTAACTCTGGGCCCAGCCAAAATGTCAGGTCTGGCTACGCCATTGATTTGTGAGATGGAGAAACTTTGGGCAATTAAATGCCATACATTAGCTAAATAGGAGGCAATATGGGGCCCTTTTTTACAACATTGTGCATATTAATAATTTTGCTTTGTGTGCTGGTTTTGTGCAAACATAGTGTTAAGGGGGGAAGAGGTTGCTGAGGGGGTGTTATGTTTACTCTTGAGAATTAAAAGACGGGATACACAAAAATCTTAACAAATGGAAGTTTTATTTTACTACATTGTTAAATAGTTATTGATCTCTTTGTGACTTTCAACTTGGAATTGGGGTGTTTTTCTGTTGTAAAGGGTGGTTTCACCTTTCTGACTGTTTCCATTTTATTTCAGCGCCTTGTTGTGGTGGTACTCTCTGTATGGATTAAAGATTTCAATAAAGACTTCTTATAAATTAAAAAAAAAAGTAGCATAGTAAGTTGACGGCAAATAAAGACCTGAACAGTCCATCCAGTCTGCCCAATAGTCACACTCATTATCAATTCATGATTAAATTGAGTGTGCTATTATATACTTGATTATGGTCTTTCTTTGGTGTTTCTGGGACATAGACCATAGAAGCCTATCTGGCCCTATCCTTATGTTCCAAATGCTGAAGTTGCCGTCGAAGCCCACTCCAGTCTATTCACCTTCTCATTTGTGGGACATAGTGTAAAAGTCTGTCCAGCACTGTCCTCATGTTCCAGCCACTGAAGTTGCTGTCTAAGCCCTTACCAGCCCATCCTAAACCAGATTGCCATATATGAGACACAGACCATACAACTCTGCCCGGTATCTGCCCTAGTTCATCACAGCCAGAGTCGACATCTAAGCGTCACTCGACACATCCACACACATGCAGCCATTTAAGGTTAGGTTTTTCGTATCTTCCATTTTCTAATTAGAGATCTTCTGTGTTCATTCCATGCCTTTTTGAATTCCGTCACCATTTGTGTCCCTACCACTTCCTTAATGGAAGACTTTCCACATTTGTGCTGTTAAAGCAAGGAGGAGGAGACAGCACTCAAAAAGCTTGGTTCTTGGTACATGAGAGGCTGGCGCAGGTTCAGCTTACACTTCCATGGGAACCCCGCAGGAATTGTTTCAATCCCCACAGGAACCCCGCAGGAACTGATTCCGTCCCCACGAGAACCCCGCAGAACTGTCTGCACGCCTACAGTCTGGGCGCGTCTACAGTGACATCAGACGCTTTCAACTTAAAACCAGGAACCTTGCACTACTTTGCCTCGGCTACTACCTTGTTGGTTGTACTGGTGCATTCTGTCCTGTTGTTTTCTGCCTGGACCTGACCACTGCTGGAACGCCGCCTGCCCTGACTTCTGGCTGGACCTGACCACTGCTGGAACGCCGCCTGCCCTGACACTTCTGCCTAGGTTTGACCTCACCTCCTCCTGACTGATCCTGAGCCCCTATTTCTCTTGCCCGACTTAAGTCATGTTGGCTGCCCGAACCCAGGGGCTCAACTGCTGGGGAACAGTGGTTGCTACAGCTGAAGTGTTGGGTTTGCTGACCACTGGTCTTCGGACCAGCTCAAGGGCTTACTTACTTTTCCTGATATCTGTGACAACTAGTTATTCCCATCTCTAGCTCATGTATAGAGGTTGTCAAGTTAGGCACAAAAAATTTGATTGCTAAGCAAGTATTCTAGAACAGCAAAGTTGGGCGCTGAAGCTGTTTTGGAATACTAGCACCAGTTTTAGACGAGAGCATTACGCCATGTCAAAGGCAGGTGTAAATGCTTATGCTTAAATATTGTCAGTTGCGTTTGTAACTGACAGTATTCTATAAATTTTGTATGTAACTGCTTGACACATCCCCTCCCATGTTGTTATCCCTTTTGCAGTTGCTTGCTATTGAACATAAGCACTAAGCTTATAGAATAGTGCTTAACTGCCTATAGAAATGCTAAGTAGTAGTAGTATTAATGCCACTTAAAGGTTGTCATTAGCAGTTAAAGTCAATTAGCGCCCCCTTAAGTTAGGCGCTGTTCTATAACTTGAAAAATTGTGCGCCCATGTTCATAGAACTAGGGAGGAATATGTACACACAACTCAATCAGGAAAAAGAAAACCATAATATATTTAACTTTATTTGCTTACAGGTTCAGTATAATTACAGTTGCCAAGGATTAGAAAAAAGACAGAACTAGCACAGCAGACCCCTAAATTCCTCTCTGCACAGCTGGGAAGACCTGAAGAGACAGTAAAGTGCAATGAAACGGACAAAGGCACAGCAGGTTTTCTTTGCACTGAAGGGCCCTAAGGTGGCAATTGGCCAGTAGGGAATTCCAAGGCAAAAGAAAAAAGAGCTTCTAGGCCACACACTTACCCTCACACTTCTTATCAGCTAAGGAACGAAATGGGAAGAATCTGCTTTTCTAGGTTGACGTCCTCAGACTTCTCAGGCCTAAACAAAAATATATAAGTTTAGAAAGAAAGTAAATTTATGGTTGAGGTCCTGGGGATGTCGAGTGAATCACTGCCTCCTATAGTTCGTGTATATTATCTTCAGAATGTAAAATCTGGAAATGGAATAGATTTACCTCAAATGGAAGATGGTATGAACTTAACATCCTTTTTGGAATCATCAATAGAATTATTATTCAAAGAAGTACTACTGTAGTGACTTTTGCCCTGGAGATGGATAGAGATGCCGTTATGAGATTATTCTTCAGACATTTGGGCTCACTGTTCTTTGGTGCTAAGATAAGAATTTACCCAGATCTCTCTAGGGAGACGCAGAAGAGGCGCAAGGCTTTTTTGGCATTGCGTCAACGGACTTTAGCTTTAGGGGCTAATTTTGTCCTTAAATTTACATGTATATGTCGACTATTATATCAATCAAAAAATTTTCAATTCTTTGACCCAAGACAGCTTGAGGAATTTTTGCTTTCTAAAGAAGAAGTAAATGTGAATGTGTGATTAACAGAAAGGGCACTGCATAAGGTAGCTTGTAGGAATGAAATAGGGTGGTGGCAATTCCCGTGTAGATTAGTCTAACTATATATATTATATAATTGTATAATTATATGATTTTATTTTATTTTCCTTTCTTGGATCTGGTAGGGTTGTTTTCCTATGTTGTGGTCGATGAGAATTAGATTATTTCACAGTACTTAAAGGGAACTATCTGAATGTAATATTACAAATTTCCAGTTATTCATCTCTTTTGAGTTGTAAACATTTAATAAATAGAAAGAAAGTAAATTTAGAATACTATCCACCTTATAATTGAAAGAGAAAAACGCCTAGATATCGACCCAAATCGGGAGATAGACGTTTATCTCACAAAAACGAATAAATTGGTATAATGGAAAGCCGATTTTGGACGTTTTCAACTGCACTCCATCGCGGAAGCGTACAAAGTTGATGGGGGCGTGTTGGAGGCGTGGCGAAGGTGGAACTGGGGCGTGGTTATCGGCCGAGGAGAGATGGGCGCCTTTCGCCGATAATGGAAAAAAAGTATGCGTTTGTAGCTAGAATTTAGGGCACTTTTCCTGGACCCTGTTTTTTCACGAATAAGGCCCCAAAAAGTGCCCTAAATGACCAGATTACCACCAGAGGGAATCGGGGATGACCTCCCCTGACTCCCCCAGTGGTCACTAACCCCCTCCCACCACAAAACATGATGTTTCACAACTTTTTATTTTCACCCTCAAATGTCATACCCACCTCCCTGGCAGCAGTATGCAGGTCCCTGGAGCAGTTGTTAGGGGGTGCATTGGACTTCAGGCAGGTGGACCCAGGCCCATCCCCCCCTACCTGTTACAATTGTGCTGCTTAATGCTTAGTCGTCCAACCCCCCCAAACCCACTGTACCCACATGTAGGTGCCCCCCTTCACCCCTTAGGGCTATAGTAATGGTGTAGACTTGTGGGCAGTGGGTTTTGAGGGGGATTTGGGGGGCTCAACACACAAGGGAAGGGTGCTATGCACCTGGGAGCTCTTTTACCTTTTTTTTTTGTTTTTGTAAAAGTGCCCCCTAGGGTGCCCGGTTGGTGTCCTGGCATGTGAGGGGGACCAGTGCACTACGAATCCTGGCCCCTCCCACGAACAAATGCCTTGGATTTATTCGTTTTTGAGCTGGGCGCTTTCATTTTCCATTATCACTGAAAAACAAAAACGCCCAGCTCACAAATTGTCGAATAAAACATGGACGTCTATTTTTTTCGAAAATACGGTTCGGTCCGCCCCTTCAAGGACCCGTTCTCGGAGATAAACGCCCATGGAGATAGACGTTTTCGTTCAATTATGCCCCTCCACTATGCTAACTTTACCTAAACTACTGAGAGAGAGTACACAGTAATACAGTGCCATACTTAGGCTACTGTCATGTCCCTCAACCTGCGCGTTCTGCCCGCTCCTTGGCCTCACCCCCAGGATAGGGAGCATCGGCCGTGCTCCTCCCATTGGTTGCGTTGACTGTCAGGGCGGCAAGGCACTCTTGCCCTCCGGCCGCCATTGCTGTGGGAGCGCTGGCCATCTTGGCGGCCCAGCACTCCAGGACGAGGTGTTCTCTTCCAGGCGCGGGGCTCAGGAACTCAGGCCACGCCTTCCGCGCCTGGATTGGTCAGTGGCCTCATGGTTCCGCCCCCTCCTGTCGGCTGGCCAATCTGCCCCTCTCTGGCCAGCTGATTCCAGTTCCCTGCCAGCTGACACTTGGCTTTCAGGATGGGAGGGGGTATTTAAGGAGCAGCTTTTCCCCTCAACTTTGCATCGGCTTCTACTTTTGTAGATCTGCCAGTGCGTCTGAGTGACTTGCCTGTTACTACTTGCTGCTTGACATGATCTGACCTTTGCCTGGACGTGACTACTGCTTTTGCTTGCCGCCTGCCTAGAGACTTTGCCTGGACGTGACTACTGCTTTTGCTTGCCGCCTGCCTAGAGACTTTGCCTGGACTTTGCCTGGACCTGACTACTGCTTTTGCTTACTATCACCCGGTGGTGGTTCCAGTGCCCTGCTCTTCATCTTCTACCGTAGGTAAGGCCAGGGTTGTTCGGCCGCCAAACATTGTTTGGCACAGGGACTCACTATTTTTACAGCATGCTTGACAGCTACTGCCTGACTTTTACTACTACTACTACTACTATTTAGCATTTTTATAGCGCTACAAGGCGTATGCAGCGCTGAACAAACATAGAAGAAAGACAGTCCCTGCTCAAAGAGCTTACAATCTAATGGACAAAAAATAAAGTAATCAAATCAATTAACGTGTACAGGAAGGAGGAGAGGAGGGTAGGTGGAGGCGAGTGGTTACGAGTCAAAAGCAATGTTAAAGAGGTGGGCTTTCAGTCTAGATTTAAAGGTGGCCAAGGATGGGGCAAGACGTAGGGGCTCAGGAAGTTTATTCCAGGCATAGGGTGCAGCGAGGCAGAAGGCGCGAAGTCTGGAGTTGGCAGTAGTGGAGAAGGGAACAGATAAGGATTTATCTATGGAGCGGAGTGCACGGGAAGGGGTGTAGGGA
Organism: Microcaecilia unicolor; assembly: GCF_901765095.1. Lineage (NCBI taxonomy): Eukaryota > Metazoa > Chordata > Amphibia > Gymnophiona > Siphonopidae > Microcaecilia > Microcaecilia unicolor. The sequence goes on from NC_044037.1 coordinate 137,714,685, forward strand.
AGGACGAGTGTGGAGAGATACTGGGGAGCAGCAGAGTGAGTACATTTATAGGTTAGTAGAAGAAGTTTGAACAGGATGCGAAAACGGATAGGGAGCCAGTGAAGCGATTTAAGGAGAAGGGTAGTATGAGTAAAGTGACCCTGGCGGAAGACGAGACGGGCAGCAGAGTTTTGAACCGATTGGAGAGGGGAGAGGTGACTAAGTGGGAGGCCATCAAGAAACAGATTGCAGTAGTCTAAACGAGAGGTGACAAGGGTGTGGATGAGGGTTTTGGTAGAGTGCTCGGAAAGAAAGGGGCGGATTTTACGGATGTTGTAAAGAAAGAAACGACAGGTCTTGGCGATCTGCTGGATATGAGCAGAGAAGGAGAGAGAAGAGTCAAAGATGACCCCAAGGTTTCGAGCAGAGGAGACAGGGAGAATGAGAGAGCCATCAACAGAAATAGAAAACGGGGGGAGCGGGAAGGTGGGTTTGGGGGGGGGGGGGGAATGAGAAGCTCGGTTTTGGTCATATTTAATTTCAGGTGGCGTTGAGACATCCAGACAGCAATGTCAGACAAGCACGCTGAAACTTTGGTTTGGATGCAAGGTGAGATATCAGGGGTAGAAAGGTAGATTTGGGAGTCATCAGCATAGAGATGGTAGGAAAAGCCATGGGATGAGATTAATGAACCAAGGGAAGAAGTGTAGATAGAAAAGAGGAGGGGACCAAGAACAGAACCCTGAGGTACGCTGACAGGCAGAGGAATAGAAGTAGAAGAGGATCCACCAGAGTGAACACTAAAGGTGCGGAGGGAGAGGTAGGAAGAGAACCAGGAAAGGACAGAGCCCTGGAATCCAAGTGAGGACAGGGTATCGAGAAGTATGCTGTGATCGACAGTGTCAAAAGCAGCGGAAAGATCAAGAAGAATGAGGATGGAATATTGACCTCTGGATTTAGCAAGTAATAGGTCATTGGAGACTTTAGTAAGCGCAGTTTCGGTTGAGTGGAGAGGGCGAAAACCAGATTGTAGTGGGTCAAGAATAGCATGTGAGGAAATAAAATCAAGGCAACGGTGGTGAACAGCATGCTCAAGTAATTTGGAGAGAAAAGGGAGGAGGGAGATGGGTCGGTAATTAGAGGGACAAGTAGGGTCGAGTGAAGGCTTCTTAAGGAGAGGTGTGACCACAGCATGTTTAAAGGCAGTAGGGACAGTTGCAGTGGAAAGTGAGAGGTTGAGAATGTGACAGATAAAAGGAATAAGAGCAGGTGAGATGGCATTAAGAAGGTGGGTGGGAATGGGATCAGAGGAACAAGTGGTACATTTTGAGGAAGAAAGGAGAAGTGTAGTTTCCTCTGTAGTAACTTCAGGAAAGGAGGAAAAGGAATGAGGGGAAGGAGAGAGAGGGGAACGGACTAGTGGAGGGAGAGGTGGCGAGGTAGAGAATTCAAGGTTTATCTTTTGAACCTTGTCGTGAAAGAATTCAGCAAGGGTCTGAGGAGATAATGAAGGGGGAGTTGGGGGAGGGGGCACCTTGAGGAGAGAGTTCAATGTGGTGAAGAGAAGTCGAGGGTTAGAGCCAAGAGAATTGGTCAGTTGGATATAATAATCCTGTTTGGCGCGTAAAAGAGCAGATTGGAAGGAGGTCAGCATGAACTTAAAGTGTAGGAAATCAGCAAGGGCCTGAGATTTCCGCCAGAGGCGTTCGGCGGAGCGGGTACAGGAACGTAGGTAGCGGATATTAGAAGTCAGCCAAGGTTGGGGTTTTGTGCGCCTTATAGGGCGGGTCTTCAAAGGTGCAAGAGTGTCTAAGGCAGAGGATAGAGTATTGTTGTAAGAAGAAACAGCCTCGTTGACAGACATGGATGGTGCCACAGTAGAGAGGAGGTTTGAAACATGGGAGGATAGAGATGAAGGGTCAATATCGTGAAGATTCCTAGATAAATTAGATATAATAGGACGGGACTGGGAGGGAGGAGATTTAAGTGTGAAAGTTATAAGATGGTGATCAGAGAGGGGAAGATCAGAGGCAAGGAAACTAGAGGGTGAACAGTTGGAGGAGAAGATGAGATCAAGACAGTGACCATTTTGATGAGTGGAGGAGGTGGAGCTTAGTTGGAGATTAAAGGAGGATGTTAAAGCGAGTAACTTGGAAATATAAGAGTTGGAAGGATCAGTAGCAGGAATATTAAAGTCACCAAGGATGAGAGAGGGGGAGGAAGGATCATGGAAGAAGGCAAGCCAGGCATCAAAGTCACTGAGAAAGGATGAAAGGGACTTATCAGGGGGACGATAAATGACCGCTATTCGAAGAGGCAGAGGAGAGAAAAGGCGGATAGAGTGGACTTCAAAGGAGGAAAAACAGTGAGATTGAGGTGGAAGAAGGGGTTGAAATCTGGAGGAGGGAGAGAGAAGTAGTCCAACACCGCCCCCACGACTTTTATAAAATCTTATTTCTGCACTGGCTAGGAAACCTCTCTAGTCAAACAGAAAGGCAGTTTTAAAGACAGATAAGCCAGAGTCTTCTTGATGTTGCACTTTTCTTAGCAGAGAGAAGTTTAGCATTTAGAAGAGACAGTAGTGTAATTGGATATGCCAATTAACAGAAGTTTTCTTGGCATTCTGGAGTTAAGTTGCTATGATTCTCTTTTAGAGCATCACTACTACTACTACTACTTGACATTTCTAAAGCGCTACTAGGGTTACGCAGCGCTGTACAATTTAACATAGAAGGACAGTCCCTGCTCAAAGGAGCTTACAATATAATGGACAAATGTACAGTCAGTCAAATTGGGGCAGTCTAGATTTCCTGAAAGGTATAAAGGTTAGGTGTCGAAAGCAACATTGAAGAGGTGGGCTTTGAGCAAGGATTTGAAGATGGGTAGGGAGGGGGCTTGGCGTAAGGGCTCAGGAAGTTGATTCCAAGCATAGGGTGAGGCGAGGCAGAATGAGCGGAGCCAGGAGTTGGCGGTAGTGGAGAAGGGTACCGAGAGGAGGGATTTGTCCTGTGAGCGGAGGTTACGGGCGGGAACGTAAGGGAAATGAGGGTAGAGAGGTAATGAGGGGCTGCAGACTGAGTGCATTTGTAGGTAAGAAGGAGAAGCTTGAACTGTATGCGGTATCTGATTGGAAGCCAGTGAAGTGACCTAAGAAGAGGGGTGATATGAGTATATCAGTTTAAGCGGAATATAAGGCGTGTAGCAGAGTTCTGAACAGATTGAAGGGGGGGATAGATGGCTAAGTGGGAGGGCCAGTAAGGAGTAGGTTGCAGTAGTCAAGGCGAGAGGTAATGAGAGCGTGGACGAGAGTACGGGTGGTGTGCTCAGAGAGGAAAGGGCGAATTTTGCTGATGTTGAAGAGAAAGAAGCGACAGGACTTGGCTATCTGCTGGATATGCGCAGAGAAGGAGAGGGAGGAGTCGAAGATGACTCCGAGATTGCGGGCAGATGAAACGGGGAGGATGAGGCTGCCATCAACTGAGATAGAGAGTAGAGGAGGAGGAGAAGTGGGTTTTGGTGGAAAGACGATAAGCTTTGTCTTGGACATGTTCAGTTTCAGGTGGCGGTTGGACATCCATGCAGCAGTGTCGGATAAGCAGGCCGATACCTTGGCCTGGGTCTCCGCGGTGGGTGTCATCTGCATAAAGATGATACTGGAAACCATGAGATGAGATCAGTGAGCCCAGGGAAGAGGTGTAGATTGAAAAAAGAAGGGGTCCAAGGACAGATCCCTGGGGAACTCCAACAGAGAGCAGGATGGGGGTGAAGGAAGATTCATGAGAGTGTACTCTGAAGGTGCGGTGGGAGAGATAGGAGGAGAACCAGGAGAGGACAGAACCCTGCAACCCAAATGAGGACAGTGTGGCAAGAAGTAAATCATGATTGACAGTATCAAAAGCAGCGGTTAGATCAAGGAGGATGAGGATGGAGTAGTGGCCTCTGGATTTGGCAAGGAACAGGTCATTACAGACTTTAGAGAGTGCCGTTTCTGTCGAGTGTATAGGGCGAAAACCGGATTGAAGCGGATCGAGGATGGCAAGAAAGTGAAAGAATCACAAGAAGAAGCTTATTTTTGGATGCAAGTTCACTTTCAGCTGACATACAGAATGAGTTTGAGTGCTGTGCTGATCATGTTAGAAAACAATTTTTAATGGAAATATATTTGGCAAAATATTATTCTATCGTTGATGCCACTCCCAATTATGCTTGCATAGAATAAACTAGTTTCATCTTAAGATATATTCTTTTGAAGGAGGAAACGGGATTATATGACATTGAAGAGAGATTTCTTGAGTTTGGCAATTTCTCCTGTCTTTTCATTGAAGTTTACAATCTATTAAGGTTCTCTGAGAGCAAGACTCCAATTTCCAAGTGTCGGAGTCAGGGGTACGACAGTAGCAACATGAATGGAGCTTACAATGGTGCTATAGCTCACTTATTAAGAATAAATCAGTTGGCTTTCACCTGTCACGGACTCAAGGGGAAAATGTGAGCTCATGGGCCGCTGCCGACGAACGACAGCAGCAGGCGAACCTTCCAGGCAGGACTGGAACAGACTTAGAAGTGCAATAAGCACACAGGAATGGGGTACACAAGAACTGAGCTTGGTTAGGCAGGACTGGAACAGACTTAGAAGTGCAAGAAGCACACAGGCAGGAACGGGGTACCCAAAAGCAAAGCCAAGCAAAGCTAGAGGAAGGGCACTCAAATGGGCTGCAAGGCCGAACTGGAACCCGTGCACACCAGAGCCCTCTCATATGGGCTGCAAGGCTAAACTGGAACCCACACTCAATGGCAGAAGGTAAAAGAGAAGGCACATGCACTCAGGCAGAAGCAGACTAAGCAGAACTCTAGGCAAGGTAGATTAGGCAGAACACAAGGCTGGGCCACATGGTCACAAGGGTAAAGGGAATGCCACACATAAGAGCAAGGTTGTGCCACACAGCCACTCAGATACAAAGAACAGAACAGGCAAAAACCAAGACAGAAGTGCTAACCCTCGCACACGGACAAACAGATAAGAACCAAGGCAGAAGTGCCACACAGGCTCACTAACGAAAGAAACTAGGCAGAAGTGCTAGGAAACTAGGCAGAAGTGCTACATAAGCGCACACCCACAAACCTAAAGACCTTTGGTGTTGCAAAGGCCCTGAATGAATGTCCTCACCTCCCTTTTGAAGGCCTTTACTGATTACCAGAGTGAGGCTTGAAACACACAGAATACCAGAGTGAGGCTTGAAACACAGAAGTGATAGCTGTCACGATTGTGCCCATGTTTCATTCTCTCATGCATCTCGCCACCTGGTGGTTAGACCTGGTGGCTGCGATGGACTGTCTGTTTGCTGTTTCCCATGTTCCAGAAGTCATGTTGGTCCGGTCCGGATTTTTCAGCCTTCCAGACTGTCTTGGGATTTTTGGAACTAAGCAGCACCCTTACCTGGTGACCTCCCTTGTATGTTGCCTTTATTAACCACCTGGAAACTTTCTACTTTGCCTTGGCAACAGAGGTCTTGAGTTGTGTTCCTGTCCTTGTTGGGCTGTTGCGGTTCCTGCCCTGAAAGCTTTCTTTGTCAGCTTGACCCTGCTTGTTTTCCTGGATTATTCTACTGATTGCTGCCTGCCTTTGACCCTGCTGGTTTCTTGATTTATTCTACTGTCCGCTCACCTCCAGCTAACCCTACAGGATCCACCCAACTTCAAAGGTCCCCCAACATCCATCAAGATACTCATTCATATAAGAAGAAAAAAAAAAAGGTGTGGGGAGAGAGCCCCCCTTCCCTTATAATACTGTATCATTTACAAAGATGAACTGAAATAACTTCAAGTCCAGCAAAACTAATATGTAATCGTTCTCAAATTGGTGGAGGGGGTAGCATTGCATGTTAAGGAGGGCCTTGAATGGAATTGAATAGACTAAAAATTCTACAGGACACGAAACATATCTTGGAATCCCTATGGATTGAAATTCCATGTGTAAAGGGGAAAAGGATAGTGATCGGAGTGTACTACTGTTCACCTGGCCAGGATGAAGAGACAGATGTAGAAATGTTATTAGAAATTAGGGAGGCTAACAAACCAAAGAACATAATAATGGGTGATTTCAATTACCTTGATATTAACTGGAGAAATATAACATCAATGCATCCTAGAGAGGTGAAATTCATTGATGGAATCAAGGACTGCTTTATGGAGCAGCTGGTTCAGGAGCCAACAAGATGAGGAACAATTCTAAACCTAGTCCTTAGTGGAGCGAATGATCTGGTGCAGGAAGTAATGGTGCTGGGGCCTCTTGATAACAGTGATCATAACTTGTTGAGAATTGATATAAGCTCTGGAGCAAGTACACACAGGAATCCAATACATTAGCATTTAGCTTTGAAAAAGGAGACTATGATAAAATGAGAAGAATTGTGAAGAAAAAAAAACAACTTAGAGGAGCAGCTATGTAGGTCAAAAATTTACATCAGGTGTGAATGCAGTTTAAAAATACCATCCTGGAAGCCCAGGCCAAATATATTTTGTGTATTAAAAAAGGAGGAAGGAAGACCAAATGACAGTTTGCATAGTCCTCACCCCCTACTCTCCTTCCTCGCCTTCCTTTTCCTCCTTCTCAGAAGTTTCTACTGAGGAAACTGCCCTTATTCTTTCCTCCTCTAAATGTACTACCTGTTCCTTTGATCCCATCCCCACTTATCTACTTAACACTATCTCTCCTACTATCATCCCAGTCATCTGTCACATCCTTAATCTTTCACTCTCCACTGCAACTGTTCCTATGGCCTTCAAACATGCTGTTGTCACTCCACTCCTTAAAAAAAAACCCTCACTTGACCCTACCTGTCCCTCCAACTATCACCCCATCTCCCTTTCCTCTCCAAATTACTTGAATGTGTCGATCACCGCCGTTGTCTTGACTTTCTTTCTACACAACCTATTCTTGACCCACTCCAATCTGGTTTTCACCCTCTTCACTTTTCTGAAACTGCACTTACCAAAGTCTCTAATGACCTGCTGCTGGCTAAATCCAGAGGTCTCTATTCTATCCTTAACCTTCTTGACCTACCTGCTGCTTTCGACGACCACACTATACTTCTGGATACGCTGTCCTCGCTTGGATTCCAGGGCCCTGTTCTTTCCTGGTTCTCCTCTTACCTCTCACTTTGTTCTTTCAGTGTTCACTCTAGTGGATCCTCTTCAACTTCCATCCCGCTTTCTGTTGGTGTGCCTCAGAGTTCTGTCCTTGGACCCCTCCTTTTCTCCATCTATACCTCTTCCCTTGGTACCCTGATTTCATCCCATGGCTTTCAATACCATCTTTATGCTGATGACTCTCAGATCTACATCTCCACCCCTGAAATCTCAACCTTGATCCAGGACAAAATCTCAGCCTGCTTGTCCGACATTGCTGCTTGGATGTCTCAATGCTATCTATTTTTATTTATTTATTTATTTATTTATTGCATTTGTATCCCACATTTTCCCACCTATAAGCTCAACATGTCCAAAACTGAACTTCTCGTTTTTCCCCCTAAACCCACCTCCCCTCTTCCCCCTTTCTGTATCTCTGTTAATGGCTCTCACATCCTCCCTGTCTCCTCGGCTTGTAATGTTGGAGTCATCTTTGATTCCTCTCTCTCCTTCTCTGCGCATATTCAACAGATCGCCAAAACCTGTCATTTCTTTATCTACAATGTTAGCAAAATTCACCCCTCCCTTTCTGAATACGCTGCCAGAACCCTTATCCACACCCTTGTCACCTCTCGCTTGGACTATTGCAATTTACTTCTCACTGGTCTTCCGCTCAGCCATCTCTCTCCTCTCCAATCTGTCCAAAATTCTGCGGCACGACTTATTTTCCGCCAGAATCGTTATACCCACACTAGCCCACTCCTCAAGTCACTTCACTGGCTCCTTGTCCGCTTCCGCATTCAGTTTAAACTTCTCATACTGACCTTTAAATGCATCCACTCTGCAGCCCCCCATTACCTCTCCACTCTCATCTCTCCCTACATTCCTCCCCGTGAACTCCGCTCACTGGACAAATCTCTCTTGTCGTCCCCCTTCTCCTCCACTGCTAACTCCAGGCTTCGCTCCTTTTCTCTCGCGGCACCTTATGCCTGGAATAGACTTCCTGGACCTATACGTCTAGCTCCATCTCTACCTGTTTTCAAATCTATGCTGAAAACCCACCTTTTCACTGCTGCTTTTTAGCTCCCATTACTTCCCTCACCCGTAACTGTCTTGTCTGTCTGTATTATTTAGATTGTAAGCTCTTTTGAGCAGGGACTGTCTCTTTGTATCAGGTGTTCAGCGCTGCGTGCGTCTGGTAGCGCTATACACATGCTAATAATAATAATGGTTAAAAAGTGATGTGAAAGAAGCAATTACAACTAAAAGGAAATTTTTCAGAGCATGGAAGAAAGGTCTGACTGAAAATAATAAGAAACAGCATAAGGAATGGCAAGTCAAATGCAAAGCGCTGATAAGGAAGGCAAAGAGGGACTTTGAATAAAAGATTACTTTGGAGGCAAAAACCCATAGTAAAAACTTTTTTTAGGTATATTAAAAGCAAGAAGCCAGCAAAAGAATCGGTTGGACAACTAGATGACCAAGGGGTAAAAGGGGCACTCGGGGATGACAAGGCCATAGCAGAGAAAAGAATTGAATTTTTTGCTTCGGTCTTCACAGAGGAAGATTTGGGAGAGATACCAGTGCCAGAAATGATATTCAATGCTGACGAGTCAGAGAAACTGAATCAAATCTCTGTAATGTAGTGGGGCAATCTGACAAATTGAAGAGTAGCAAATCGCCAGAACTGGTTGGTATACATCCCACAGTATTGATAGAATTGAAAAATGAAGTTGTGGATCTGTTGTTAGTAATATGTAACAACTAGTAAAAAAGCCCCGTTTCTGATGCAAATGAAACGGGGGCTAGCAATGTTTTCTTCTGTGTGCATGTGGGAGTGTGTGTGTCCCTGCCCTCTGGCCTCTCTCCCCTCCCCCCTCTGAGTCCTTCACTGTTACAGAGCCAGCGATTTGATTTTGTGCTCTGCTGTTTTCCTTCACTGACTGTGTTACAGAGAGGGCGGGGCAGACACTCATAGGGAAACCAGATATCTCGCCCCCTTCACACTTCCGGCTGGAGGCTTCATAGAACGTTGGTGTTGCCTTTTATATAGAGAGATTTTTAAAATCAAGCATGGCACCGAAAGATTAGAGGGTGGCCAATGTAATGCCGATTTTTTTTTTTTAAGGGTTTCAGAGGTGATCCGGGAAATTACAGACTGATGAGCCTGATGTCCGTGCTGGGCAAAATGGTAGAGACTATTATATAATGAACAAAATTACAGAGCATATTCAAAAGCCAACATGGATTTAATGAAGGGAAGTCTTGCCTCTCCAAATCTACTACATTTCTTTGAAGGGATGAACAAACGTGGATAAAGGTGAAATGGTTGATATTGTGAATCTGGATTTTCAAAAGGCATTTGACAAAGTACCTCATGAAAAACGCCAGAGGAAATTGGAAAGTCATTGCCTAGGAGGTAGTGTGCTAGTCTGAATTAAAAACTGGTGAAAGGATAGAAAACAGAGAGTAGGGTTAAATAGGTCAGTATTCTCAATGGAGAACTTGGAGAAGTGTAGATAGTGCTTGGACCGCTGCTTTTTAACATGTTTATAAATGATCTAGATATGGGAATAACTATTGAGGTAATTCAATTTGCTAATGACACAGTTTTTCAAAGTTGTTAAATTGCTGGTGACCTTGCAAGACTGGGAGATTGGGCATCCAAATGGCAGATGATGTTTAATGTTCCATGTTAGGAGTTACGGACCAAGAAAGGGATCTGGGTGTCATCGTCGATAATACACTGAAACCTTCTGCTCAGTGTGCTGCTGCGGCTAGGAAAGCGAATAGAATGTTGGATATTATTAGGAAAGGTATGGAAAACAGGTGTGAGGATGTTATAATGCCGTTGTATCGCTCCATGGTGCGACCGCACCTTGAATATTGTGTTCAATTCTGGTTGCCGCATCTTAAGAAAGATATAGTAGAATTGGAAAAGGTGCAGAGAAGGGCGACTAAAATGATAGCGGGGATGGGACGACTTCCCTATGAAGAAAGATTAAGGAGGCTAGGGCTATTCAGCTTGGAGAAGAGACGGCTGAGGGGAGACATGATAGAGATATATAAAATAATGAGTGGAGTGGAACAGATGGATGTGAAGCGTCTGTTCACGCTTTCCAAAAATACTAGGACTAGGGGGCATGCGATGAAACTAGAGTGTAGTAAATTTAAAACAAATCTGAGAGAATTTTTCTTCACTCAACGTATAATTAAACTCTGGAATTCGTTGCCGGAGAAAGTGGTGAAGGCAGTTAGCTTAGCAGAGTTTAAAAAGGGGTTGGACGGTTTCCTAAAGGACAAGTCCATAAACCGCTACTAAATGGACTTGGGAAAAATCCACAATTCCAGGAATAACATGTATAGAATGTTTGTACGTTTGGGAAGCTTGCCAGGTGCCCTTGATCTGGATTGGCCGCTGTCGTGGACAGGATGCTGGGCTCGATGGACCCTTGGTCTTTTCCCAGTATGGCATTACTTATGTACTTATGTTACTAATGTGAGCAAGTGTATGTGGGAAAGTGTAACCCGAACGATAGGAGTCATCGACCAGGAAAAGGATCTAGGTGTCATCATAGACGATACTTTGAAATCCTCTGCTTAGTGTGCTCTGGCGGCGAAGAAAGCAAATAGAATGTTAAGTATTATTAGGAAAGGAATGGAAGATAAAAATGAGGATGTTATAATGCTTTTGCATTGCACCTTGAATGCTGTGTTCAATTCTGGTCACTGCATTTCAAAAAAGATATAGAAGAATTAGAAAAGGTACAGAGAAGGGCGATGAAACTGATAAAGGGGATGGGACTACTTTCCTATGAGGAGTGGCTGAAACTGCTAGGGCTCTTCAGCTTTGAGAAAAGATGGCTGAGTGGAGATATGATAGCGGTATATAAAATGAATGGAATGGGTAGATATGAAGCGTCTGTTTACTCTTTCCAAAAATACTATGACTAGGGGGCATGCAACGAAGCTACAAAGTAAATTTAAAACCAATCAGAGAAAATATTTCTTCACTCAACATGTAATTAAACTCTGGAATTTGTTGCCAGAGAATGTAGTAAAAGCAGTTAGCTTAGTGGGGTTTTAAAAAGGTTTGGATAGCTTCCTAAAAGAAAATGCCACTGCTTATTTCTAGCAAAAACAAAATCTACACAAAGTGCCTGAATGCAAATGCAATCTACGTGGAGGCTAGATGATTAATGCAAAGTGAGGTAGAGTCTCATACATTTGACACAAAAGTATTCTTTCACTCAATAGGTGAATAACTAACTCATGTTCATTGCTTAATCATTGACTCAGCCTCCACCGTCCTCTTCTTGTCACTCATTTATAACTGCTAGTGGTTACAACACTCTCAATGTGATCAAAATACACACAACACTTATCTTAGGCAGGGTGGTGCACTCTTAAACCCCGACAGGTCCCCATTTCGTGTTAACTTTATCAAGGGGGAGACACCAATTCTGTTAAACAAAGAAGGAAAAGAGAAAAAATGAACTCAAAACCACTTAAAAAGCCCCCTCATCCATCATTGTACTTTGCATTCATACTGTATAGCTAATGGCTTACCCGATAACTGCCTCAAACGTATGTGTGTGTTTTCTTGTGTTGCCAAACTAAGATGGCGACGGCGTCCTTTTATTACTAGCAATCAGCGCCGGCTGATTGAGTGACGCCATAACTAGATGCATCGGCGTCAAGATTAAAGCCCTCATGAAGAAATCTTAAGGAGGATAAGAATGCCCTTACAAAAGAATCGCACCTGACAACCAAGAAAATTCTACACACAGCTTAAACATTCAGACAAACTGAAAAATTCAAAAAAATGTATGTCCGGCGAATATAGAAAGTATAAAGAAAAATTTAGAACAGTTTAGAAATTTTTTTTTTTTTTTTTTAAAAACAACCCCACTGAATGTATGTATTTAGACCACTAGGTTCTATCGTATCTAATGTGAAAATCCAAAATGTTTCTCGCTGCAATATCCTTCTATTCAAATCTCCCCCTCTTTTTGACTGGACTACTTGCTCAATTACCATACACTTCAAATCTTCTATGGTATGCTTCTTAGACAACCAGTGTTGAACAATGGGTGCCCCAAGGTTTTGAGCCATTATCCGAGAGCGATGCTCGATTAATCTCTCATGTAAAGATCTAATTGATTTCCCAATATAATATTTTCCACAGGGGTATTTGATGTAGTAGATGATGCCCACTGATCAGCACGTAGTTCTACCTTTCAATGTATATGTTTTACCATTGCAGGAAAAACTTGAGCCTTCAATTGTTGTGGGGCAAGTTTTGCAACGGGGTTTCATACATTTGAAATGACCCGGCAAAGCATGCACTGGGTTATCGATGTTGTCAGCTGGGATTCCAGGTAAAACGGCAGGACTTAAAATCTCAGAGATTTTTTAACGTGAGAAAGCAGTTCTGATGTTATAGTCAGCGAACACAGGATGCGATTTAATAATATCCCAGTGACGTCTGACGATGGCTGCTGTAGACTCCCCTCCTGGGGTATATCTTGTGACAAACGTCATCATATGCTCAACTTGTTGTATTCGTTGTGGCCACTGAAGCAACCAGTCTCTGTTGTTATATTTAGCCCTGGTATATGCACGTTTGATCGTTTTGCGCGGATAGTTTCTTTGCAACAGTTTAGCCCCAAAAGCTTCTGAGTGTGCTTTGTAATCCGCTTCTGTTGTACAAATACGTTTGAAACGAAGGAATTGAGAAAAGGGGAGACTCTGCCTGAGTGCCTTAGGATGGCAACTACCATAGTCCAGAAAGTGTTTCGATCAGTGCTCTTGATACACACTTTCATAATAAATTGTTTCCCAGATAAACAGATCTCTACATCTAGGAAGTGTATCTTTGTTTCTGACCAGGTTAAAGTAAACTGGATCCTGGAATGACATGGATGGAACTCTTGTAGTTCTTCTACACTACCATACCATACTGTAAAGATGTCATCTATATAACGCCTCCAGGTCCCCAAACGATCTTTAAAAGGGGAACCTGTTAACCATTTCTCTTCAAACCGTGCCATATATAAGTTGGCTAAGGTTGGAGCAAATATGGCTCCCATGGCCACTCCCGATTTTTGCAAGTACAGGTCATCTTGAAAACAAAAAAAGTTGTTGCACAATGCTAATTCTGCCAATTTACAGAAAAAACTGGTAGGAACATGCTGCGGGCCAACAAACTGCAAGAAATCGCCAACAAAATCGAGCTAAGTCTGAATATCATGGAATCATTGGCCAATGCATTTCAATTAAAGCTCAACAAAGAAAAAACACACTGCCTTGTCTTCTCCTCCCAACATAGCAAGGACAACCCCACAAGCATCGACACCCCAGGTTACACCCTCCCCATATCAGACATCCTGAAAATCCTTGGCGTCATAATAGACCGCAAGCTAACACTGGATAGCCAAGTAAAATCCACCACAAAGAAAATGTTCCACTCAATGTGGAAGCCCAAACACGTGAAACAATACTTCCCAAGGGATACCTTTCGCAACCTGATACAATCAATGGTGATAAGTCAACTAGACTACTGCAATGGAATCTACGCAGGTTGCAAAGAACAAACCTTAAAGAAAGCTCATACCGCTCAAAACAAGGTAGCCAGACTCATATTTGGAAAAACACGATTTGAAAGTGCAAAACCCCTCCAAGAAAAACTACACTGGCTCCCAATCAAAGAATGCATTGCCTTTAAAATCTGCACCATGGTTCATAAAATTCTCTATGGCGAAGCACCAGGATACATGATAGACTTAATCGACCTATCAACCAAAATGCCTCCATTTCAACACGATCACATCTCTACCTACACTACCCAAGCTGCAAAGGTCTTAAATACAAATCTACTTATGCATCCAGCTTTTCCTACATAAGCAAACAACTGTGGAACACGCTACCAAAGGCAGTAAAAATGATATACAACCACCTAAACTTCCAAAACATGCTAAAAACACCCTGTTCAAAAAGGCATACCATCCCAGACCGACATTGGCTACACATGAAAACCAAAGCACATATGCTCACAATAGTACTCTTCCCATCAGGACTATTCTATGGCATGGCCATATAAACTTCTTCCTACCAGTACAGCACAATGTATTTGTTCACACCTGAAACAGCAATTGCCATTCCGGTACTATGTAAGCCACATTGAGCCTGCAAATAGGTGGGAAAATGTGGGATACAAATAAATAAAACTAAATTATTATTATGATGCAGTGGTTGCACAGTGAGTGTTTCCAGGTTCTTATTGGCCTATTTCACTACTGAACCTTGATATCAAAATACTATTGCGAATCTTAGCTGATAGGCTGACCACTCATGTCCCGGCTTTGATAGGTGACAGGTGAGCTTTGTGCATGGCAAACATGCGGTACTCAACGTGCAGAAGGCTTTACTAGCTATAGCCCAGAGTATGGCTACAAGCATCCCCCTCTTGTTGGTCGAGTTGCTTGGATACTAAAAAGCATTCGACCAAGTCAAATGGTCATATCTGATGGAAGTGTATGATTGGGAAGGTGGCTGGGAAATGCAACCCAGGCCCTGTACACTAATACTCGTATCAGACTGTAAGTGAACGGGACCCTCACATTGGCTTTTACAATTCAGAGAGGAAAGCACCAAGGATGCTCATTCTTCCGTTTGCTCTTTTTATTATACTTGGAGCCACTTCTATGCACAATTCACTTGGACTCCGAGGTGATGGGTGTGCAATTATCTGACCTTCTGGTTAAAGCCTTGGCATTTGCGGATGACATACTGCTATCCTTGACTTGCCCTCGGCATGCTTTGCCGCATCTGTTAGAGGTATTGGAGGAATTTAGTTTTTACTCTGGATTTCGGCTCAACGTATTCAAATCATTGGCACTCCCTATTCCAGCATCTCTTAAGAACCAGTGGATTGGTGAGTTTCTGTTTCAGTGGGCCGCTGACAAAATTAAACACCTATGGGTTTCCCTAACCGCGGACCTCTCGCAACTATACTCTACTAATTTTGTGCCTCTGCGCGCCTCCATACAACAGATCTTAAAATGATGGAAATCATTACTATTATCACTTTTGGGCAGAGTGGCCATTTATAATATGATCTTGGTCCCCAAGTGGGTGTATGTGTTACAAGTCTTGCCTATTTTCTTATAGCATCGGGAAGAACTCCTTCCTAGGAAAGCGGTTTCCTCTTTCCTTTGGCAGGGTAAGAGAGCCCGTTACCCTTTGGTCCGCCTCCGTCTACCCCATGCAAAAAGAGGCATGGGTCTGTTAGATGTGAAATTGTTCTCTGTGGCATGTTGTATGAGACACACCTCAGACTGGTTTCGTTGCATGACCCATTTTTCATGCACCAGCATGGAACTAGCTCTCATAATTTTTTTATTTTTGTTACATTTGTACCCCGCGCTTTCCCACTCATGGCAGGTTCAATGCAGCTTACATTGGGGCAATGGAGGGTTAAGTGACTTGCCCAGAGTCACAAGGAGCTGCCTGTGCCTGAAGTGGGAATAAGGCCTCATCGCTTTGGGTATTGACTTCAAGTGGCACCAGACAAACTTTGCACGCCCCCCCTCCCCCATTTTGGATTTCTGTTTGCACCACTGCGTAGGGCTTGGTGCTGGCTTTTCGGTCTCTGCGAGCTATCGAGGGAGACTTCCCCCTTACTGCCACTAGCAGATAATTTGGATTTCCCGGTGGAGGGCTCTTCTGTTGTTTTCAGACAGTGGGCAACTCGGGGGAACCAATATTTATTTCATGTTCTGACTGAGGAGGGAACCTTGAAGCCCTTAGCGGACTGGAAGCACGCTAACAGTACAGGAGTGATTTGCGTATGTGCAGTTACAGCATTATGTGCATTCACTACCTATAGAGGCCTTGACTAATGAAGTTTGGGAATGCTTCCACACTATGTTGGGTCTTGATGCCCACCTATCAATTCCAGTAAAGTATTATGCCCACCTGAGTTGCTCACACAGAAATGGTCAGCAGATCTGTCTATTTCATTGGGGGGGGCGACTCCTTTAAAGAATTGTCTGACACAAGTATATGCCCTAGTAGAAAGTGTTAATCTTTGTGAGGTACAATTTACCTGGTTCCCTTTTTGGGATTCCTTGTCCCCAGTGGCCCATAGCCGTGTCCTCAACACTTAAGTGAGTGATTAACAGTAGGCTAAGCAGTGGTCTGAATAGGCTGGGAAGTGAGGGGTGTTGGGGGGGCATAGTTGGATTTGTACCATGGAGATGTCAACTCTGTTTTTGACAAGTCATATGGGTTTGTGTTGTTGTTGTTTATGACAAAACTTAATAAAAAACAATATATATATATATTTTTTTTTTTTTTTGCACCGGAAATGATGTGCACTGGGGGTGGGAGCTACCTCCAGGCTCCTGCGGTAGCCTAGTGGTAGTCCTGATTTTGCCCTTGACAACACTGCGGTAGCTTTATGGCGTCATTGTAAAAGGACCCCTTACAGATATTAATTTATTTTTATGCCTTCCTTTAGAAGTATTTTCCTTGCTTAAAGAGCTTCTGTCCTGCAGCATAGATCCTAAGCGCCAGTTCATATTGAAAGGTGGTTTTGTGACTGATTAATTATTAACCTAACTGTAAACTCAAATATTACAAGCATAGTTTTGGAGCCTGTTTTCTAACAGAAAGTAAGCAAGGGTCCGTTTTCTGTGCACATTAATTTTAGTAGTGTGGTTTCTGTTTTTCAGCTTTCTGTAGACACGCTCCAGTTTCTTCTATTCCTGTATATTCAGCAATTAAATAAGGTTTCCCTGCGTTCTGCTGTGATGGGAGATGAGTGGCCTGGTCCGAGAATCAGATCATCTCCTGAGTTTTCTGGCAAGTCTATCTGTCAGTATAAGGTAAGCAACAACATACACAGAAAAGACAAGGAGGGATTATCTTTTCAAGTGGGCCAGATAATTCCTTGCCCACCATGTTTTAGTGGACTGCCAGTCTGCTTAAAAGTTGTCCTCTATGTTATGCTCTATGACTGCTCTGAATGTACCAAATGTACCATTCTAGATGCTCAGACTCTCCTAATCCTGATACATGTCTTCATAATTATTGGGGAGCATGTCAGCCCACCTGGGAGGGCTCCAGTTGGCCTCAGCTCATTGGACATACTTCCTTGAGTCCCTGAGTAATCCACAAAAGTACCGTGGCTATTGGGGTCTCCAAAGAAAAGACTCTAAATCTTATCTTGCATTTTCCATCAGGAAAAGGAGAATTATAATTTTTGATGGTGCAATTGTTGTGTTGTATTTTAATAACAACAATCATTACAAGCAGTAATGCTTGTCTTTTGTTCATTTAAAATTTTCAATAAATATATTTCTCCAAGGGCAAGCAGGCTGCTTGTTCTCATGAATGGGTGACGTCCACGGCAGCCCCTCTGAGATCTTCACTAGCAACAGTGTTAGCTAGCCCTTGCGTGCGCATGCGCGACCGTCTTCCTGCCCGAACGCGCTCGTGTTCTCAGTCTTCTTTTTTCCGCGGCTCAGGACGGCTGTTTTTCGGTCGGTCTGTGCCCCAAGGAGACCCCTCGCGTCTTTTTGCCGCGTCCTTCCGTTCGGAAGTATCTGGTTTTTGTCTTTTCCGTCGTGTGTCTCTTAGTTTAAAAAAAAAAAACTTCCTTTATTTCGAGTTTTTCCCGTAAGTTTCCTTTCGTTGTCGCCCATACGGGGTTGTTTCCTAACTTTTTTGGTGCCATTAGCCATCATTGCGAATTTTGACTTCGCCGGCGTGATTTTTCCGCCCATGTCCTCGAAGCCTGCCAGTGGCTTCAAAAAGTGCACCCAGTGCAGCCGGACTATCTCCCTCACTGACAGGCACATTTCGTGCCTTCAGTTTCTGGGGGCCGGGCATCGCCCCAGGCCTGTACTCTCTGTCTTCTCTTGAAGAAGCGGACTCAGGTGGCGAGATTGGCCCAGTGGAACCTTTTGTTCAGGGCCTCGCCCGGTGTGTTGACGTCTGCGGTACCCAGCTCTTCTGCCGCTGATCCAGCATCTACGATACCGAGGTCATCGGTGTTATCAATGTCGTCGGAGGGTGCTTCGTCTTCCGGAGTGCAGGTGAGGGCTGTCCATTCCCCTGCTGGTGGCGGTGAGTCCTCACGTAGGTCTCCACCTGCCTTGAGGGCTCCTGCGGTACAGACCCCCCGGGATCGACCTCTTTCGGACCCGGCCCACAGGAGACGTGTGGATTCGAAGTCTTCCTCTTCGGTACCGGGAGGTACCGGTGACGTGCTTCGTGTGAAGGCAAAGAAGCATCGTCATTGGTCGCCTTCCATACGTGGTACCGAGAGCTCTGGGTCGCCGGTGCCACTGGCACCCAAGCGTCGACATCGGGAGGACCGCTCACCCTCCATTCAGGAGGTGTTGATGCGCTCCCCTGTGGACAGCCCAGTACCGCGTCCTGGACAGATTCACAGCTCGTCGCCGGTACCGGACTCCTTGCCTCTCTCGACAGCCGCTCTAAACGAGAGCCTCAGGGCCATCCTTCCAGGGATCCTGGAAGAGCTGTTGCGCCCTTCTCCGGTGCTGGGGGTGCTTGCGCCGCCGGTACCGACAACGGAGGCAACGGCTGGGCCCTCGTCCGTGGTGAGGTTTCCCGTACCAGTACCGTTTGCGATGCCGGCATCGGCTGCCTCCCAGGCGGGCTCCCCGACGACATAGATGGAGGGAGCTCCATCGCCGCCGGTACGGGAGTCTTCCTCTCGACGCTCCCACTGTGGTCATATTTCTACGGAGTCGAGGCGGGCACGGCTTCAGACTGAAGTTCATGAACTGGTGTCCGACACCGATGGTGAGGCCTCGTGGGAGGCAGAGGAAGACATCAGATATTTCTCAGATGAGGAGTCTGTCTTCCTTCTGATCCCACTCCCTCTCCTGAAAGACAGCTTTCTCCTCCCGAGAGTCTCTCTTTCGCGGCCTTTGTCTGGGAAATGTCTACGGCCATTCCCTTCCCTGTGGTTACGGAGGATGAGCCAAGGGCTGAAATGTTTGAGCTTTTGGACTATCCTTCGCCACCTAAGGAATCGTCCACAGTACCCATGCATCATGGCCTCAAGAAGACATTGCTGGCGAACTGGGTGAAGCCGCTAACTAATCCCCACATTCCCAAGAAGATCGAATCCCAGTATCGGATCCATGGGGACCCGGAGTTGATGCGGACTCAGTTGCCTCACGACTCTGGTGTGGTGGATCTGGCCCTTAAGAAGGTCAAGAGTTCTAGAGAGTATGTTTCAGCGCCCCCGGGCAAAGACTCTAGAACCTTGGATTCTTTTGGGAGGAAGACCTACCATTCTTCAATGCTCATTTCCAAAATTCAGTCCTAGCAGCTCTACATGAGCATTCAGCACTCGGCACTTCCACACACTGTCAACCATACCACTCAATCCAACTAGGATACATCAATGCAAGATCAGCAGTAAGCAACTCAGTAGACATACTAGACTGGATTACCACAGATAACTTAGACCTTCTATTTATCACAGAAACCTGGTTCCATAGCCCTACAGACCCCGCCATCTTAGAAACATGCCCACCAGAATACAAAATCACCCACTGGACAAGAAATGGAAAAAAAAGAGGAGGCGGAATAGCTATTATCTACAAACCCGAATTCACCATCACAATCACAGGAGAATCTACCTCGCCACAACTTGAAATTGCATCGACAAGAATTAATCATCCAAACCTAATAGGACACCTTAACACAATCCTATTCTACAGACCACCAGGAAAATGGCAAGACTCCCAAGTACAACTCATGGATTTCATCTCGAACTCCTGCGTGTCTGCCTCAAACATCCTCATACTAGGAGACATCAACCTACACCTAGAAGATGACACCTCACCAAGCACACGAGAATGCAAAGAATTCCTAAAACTCTGGGATCTGCAAGTACCCAACATGCAACCAACACACAAAAAAGGACACACACTTGATATCATAACAAATAAATTCGACCCGGATTCAACTATCATACTCACTGACACAAGATGGATACCTACATTATGGTCAGACCACCATAAAGCAAATGTCTCTCTCTGCTGGCGAAAAACACACATAAACACAATCAATAAACAGGAGCGAACAACATACACAACGAGAGGAAAAATAGACCCCACAATATTCTGGCAACAGATCTACCAGAACGAATGGTCAACAAACGCTGACACCATCCAATTCCTCCAAGAATGGGACAATCTATGTACAACAACATTAGACAAAATCGCCCCAATCCAAACCAGAACATTACACAGGAAAAAAACAAATCCATGGTTCACCGAAGAGCTGAAAAAACTCAAAACACAAGTCAGGAAACTAGAACGAGAATGGAACAAAAAGAGAGACGAACAAACACTAAACGCATGGAAATTACTTCGGAGAAAATACAAATACACCATAAAACAGACCAAAAGACTACCTTACAAAACAATAATAGGACCAAACTACAAAGACACACATAAACTCTTCAACCTTGTGAACAAACTGTTAGACACCACACCAGTTACAAACAACGGCAAAGATGTACCAGATGTGGACAACCTTGCGAAATACTTCAAGGAGAAAATTATACAACTACGACTCAAAATACCTGCTAGCCCTATTGAATACGCCACACTTAGATTGTCTAGATCCAGAAGAAGGAACATACCCTGCAGACAGAACATGGACCGAATTCGAAATACTATCAGAAGACCTCATCTCTGAAACTCTCAAAAGATATGCCAAATCCCACTGCAAACTAGACACGTGCCCAAATAATCTCATGAAATCTGCTCCTCAACAATTCATAATAGACCTAACGAACCATGTGAACTTCATGCTACAAAACGGACTTTTCCCAAAAGAAAAAGGAAAAATCTTACTCACCCCAATTCCTAAAGATACAAAGAAAAGCACGAGTGAAATAACCAACTACAGGCCAGTAGCATCCATACCATTAATAACCAAAATAACCGAAGGAATGGTAACCAAACAACTCACAAACTATCTAAACAAACACTCAATACTGCATGATGCCCAATCTGGATTCCGGTCGAATCATAGCACAGAAACAGTATTAGTCACCCTTATGACTAGATTTAAACAAATAATTGTGACTGGCAACAATATACTCCTCCTACAACTTGACATGTCAAGTGCCTTCGATATGGTTGACCACGGAATCCTATTACACATACTCGAATACTTTGGCATTGGAGGAAATGTCCTGAATTGGTTCGAAGGGTTCCTAACCCAACGTTCGTATCAAGTCACATCAAATTCGACCACGTCTAAGGCATGGACACCTGAATGTGGAGTACCACAAGGATCACCTCTCTCACCAACCATTTTCAACCTAATGATGATCCCTCTGGCAAAACTCCTATCAAACCATAACCTCAACCCATATATATACGCTGATGATGTGACAATATACATCCCCTTCAAACAAGACATTAACGAAATCTTCAGCGAAATCAATCAAAGCCTACACATCATGAACACATGGGCAGATACATTTCATCTGAAATTAAACGCAGAAAAAACTCAATGCCTGATACTCACCTCCCAATACAACACAAAGGAATTCACCGCTATAAACACACCAAACCTAAACCTTCAAATCTCAGAAACGCTAAAAATCCTTGAAATCACTATCGACCACCACCTAACGCTCGAAACTCACTCTAACAACACAACTAAAAAGATGTTTTACAGCATGTGGAAACTGAAAAGGATAAGACCATACTTCCCAAGATCCGTCTTTCGCAGCCTAGTGCAATCCCTCGTACTCAGCCATCTGGACTACTGCAACTCCTCAGAGAAAGCGAAGTTTCTTACCTGTAGCAGGTATTCTCCGAGGACAGCAGGCTGGATATTCTCACAATCCCTCCCTTCTCCCCTTTGGAGTTGTCTTTCTTTCTATCTATTGGATTCAACTGAGGAGCGTGACCGCACGACGGGTGGAAAACTACTTGCGCGCGGCGGAATGCTCCAGAAGAGACTTCTAGAGATTTTTTGCTGAAAATCCTCCAGGGGCCGACGTGACGTCACCCACACGTGAGAATATCCAGCCTGCTGTCCTCGGAGAATACCTGCTTCAGGTAAGAAACTTCGCTTTCTTAGTCCTAAGGGTTTCAGTTTGCTGTTTTCAAGTTTACCTCATTTATTGTATTCATGTTTATATTTGGTCATTTTACTGTTGGTATGCTGTTAACAAAATTGTAAGTTTCAATTAAACTGTACCTGCCTTGGGTGAATCTCTTCATAAAGGCGGTTAATAAATCCCAATAAATAAATATGAAAGAAATGTTTTGTCCCCTCTATTTTATTTTTTTGTCTTCCATTTGCATCTTTGTTTTGCTAACTGCTTTACCATCCCTTAGCTTTTCCAGATACTGTTGCTTGTCTTCCTGTTTCTGTGATTTCTTGTAGTTTAGCAAGAATAATCTCTTTTCCTTACCTTTTCAGCTTTTCTTTTTGTTTGGAACAGCAATTAAAGTGTTTCTTGCTCTTAAATTATTTCCTTCTAGTTTTAAGTACATAAGAATTGCCACACTGGGACAGACCAAAGGTCCATCAAGCCCATCATCCTGTTTCCAACACTGGCCAATCCAGGTCACAAATTTCTGGCAAGATCCCGAAAAAGTTCATTCCTTGTCATCAGCAGCAGATGAATCCATTAACTGATGGGTTGTATCCACCTACCAGCAGGTGGAGATAGAGAACACTGAAAAACCACAGTGACACGGATAGCCCCAACTGCCTTCAGTATTTCTCTATCTCCCAGCAGGTGTGGACATAGCTTGATCAGCTCCTGGATTTCTGCCTGGGGTGGCAGTTGAGCAGGGGTGTTGTGGCTGGTGGTGCCCACTTTAAAGGCATACAGGTTCGCCCTTTCCCTGCCTTACCCATTCCCCAGTCCTCCCGGACTCCCTCACAGCGTTAAAAAAAAAAAAGAGCGCGCTTTTACTGCGTGGCTGTTCTGTGGCTTTTTCCAGAGATTCTGGTTCAGTGCAGCTTGACCGGAGCTCGTTGACTCGGTCTTCTGAGGTGAGAGTGGTGCCCAGCTCCTCCGGGGAGGTCCCGCGGATGCCGTTCCGAACGGGGTAAGTTTTGTCCAGTCGGGCGATGGCTGCTGAGGGAGTTAAGCGCTGCTCCTGTTGTGGTAAACGCAGATCAGCAGCGGGGCTGTGCAAAACATGCTCCTTAGACGCTCGCGCTAGTACGAGCATGGCGAGCGATGATTCTTCCCGCTCGATGGAGCTGGCAGCGGGCACCATTTTGGAAGCGCCGCATGTCTCAACCCTCGCAGTTGCAGAGGAGTCTGAGTGCAGGGGAACGCCTCATTTAGAGGCTGCCAGAGGAGCTCCAACATCCATTTCTCCTAATTCGGAGGCGGAGGGTCAGGGAGAGTTTTTCTCCCCTGAGTTTGTGCTTTAAATGCATAAGGCCTTCATGCTGAAAAGAGCTCTGCTGCAGGTGTCTGACACTGTGTTACATTCTGGAATCCCTCCGGGTGTTGATGGCCCAGGGCTGGCTACACAGGTTATTTCTTCCCCCAAGCGTTGGAAGGACGCTAAACGTAGACGGGTAAATTCCCCGTCTGAAAGTGGCGCACCTCCTTTTTTCCCCCTCGTGGTCAGGCTGTGGGGAGTCTGAGAGATCTGGCAGGCCCTCATGGACGGATGATCCAGATGAGGGTGCCTGTTTGCCACTGGACTCGGATGATCCCAATGCGGTTTGGATTTTCCACCATGACAAGCTGCCAGCTCTCATTACTGACACCTTGCAAGCCCTCTCGATTGATGATCCTGCTGAGGGCGAGGACTCCTCTGTTAATCTTAGGATGGCGAGTACTAAGAAGCCTACTCGGGCCTTTCCTGTGCATGACTCCATCCAAAAGCTTATTTCAGCTCAATGGGCCTTTGAAAGGGGCCAGGGCTATGGGTGAGCTTTACCCTCTAAGTGAGGAGCACTTGGCCCCTTTGGGGATGCCTAAAGTGGATGTGTTAGTCACGGCGGTGACTAAAAAGACCACTCTCCCAGTAGAGGGAGGGGTCGCTTTGAAAGACACGCAGGACCGACGGCTGGAATCCGCGCTGAAGCGGTCCTTTGAAATTTTGGGCCTTGCCTTAAGGGCGTCTATTTGCAGTTCCTATGTAGCCCGGTCATGTCTTTCCTGGTTACAACAGGCGGTGGAGCAGACCGCGGATCGGGCAGGGTCCCCTCTGAGGTGGCTTCGGATGGAGTCGGCCCTGTCACAAATTCCTGGCAAGATCCCGAAAAAGTTCAATACATTTTATGCTGCTTATCACAGAAATAAGCAGTGGATTTTCCCCAAGTCAATTTAATAATGGTCTTTGGACTTTTCCTTTAGGAAGCCATCCAGACCTTTTTTAAACTCCGCTAAGCTAACCACCTTTACCACATTCTTTGGCAACGAATTCCAGAATTTAATTACACGAGTGAAGAAACATTTTCTCAGATTCGTATTAAATTTAGTACTTCCATAGCGTCCCCAGATCAATCCAGAGACTTGTGGGTTATGTCCCTCCTCTAGCAGGTTAGATAGAGAGAACTCCGAAGTTCGCCACAAGAGGGCATGTGCAGCCAATCTAACTTCAGTATTCTCTATATCTAGCAGGTAGAAGGGTGCATAACGTGCAGCTCTGTAGTCTGAGGCTCCTATCCCGTTCCCTCGGGTGTGTTGAGCCTTAGTTGGGGTTGAGGTGCTGGAGCACATTCTGGGATACACCTGGTGGTGCCAGGTCCCTACCCTTCTCCCCCTGTCAGCCTGTGTGGAGGATTTTCACTGTATTTCTCTCCTGCCTCTTTAAAAAAACAAAAAAAAAAACCTGACAGTTTCTACAGGCACAGCTTCCTCTTCAGCCCGTGTATGACGTAATTTGTCTTGAAAGCATTCTCCGTTCATGCTGGGAACGTGAGCAGGGCTGTGCTGAAGCAAAGGTAGGAGTTTTTTTTGTTGGGGCGCCATGTCGGTTCCGTCTGAAGTGGTTAAGCGCTGTTCGCGCTGTGGGGCACGGAGATCGGCGTTGGGAGCCTGCGATGCTTGTTCCACGGTGGGGAAACCGGTTTCGGAACAGGGAGACCGCAGATCGAGCGGCGAACCATCTCAGGGCAGCGAGTCTCATTTGGCGGGAAAATCTGTGTCAAGTGCAGGGCGTGTCTCTGCTGGCACCATTTTCGATTTACCGCCGCCTTCTCAGGATTTTGCAGCGGCTGGATCAACTGGGAACGTCTCTGAACGTAACGAATTGGGTTCCTCTCTCCCGGATAGAGCGAATATGGGCTTTTCTCCAGAGTTTGTGCTTCTCATGCACAAAGCCTTTTTGATGCGTTCAGAGGGAGAGGGTCAGTCAGCGGCCATTTTGGATAGCCCCATTCCCTCCTGTTCTGAGTTGTCTCAGAGGCTGGCTAAGAGGTCCCATTTTCATTTAGAGGATCCCAGGGGGGTCGATTCCGAACATTCAGATTCGGATGGGGTCCCAGGTTCAGGGGAATCCTTAACAGATTTGCTGGAAGAGGGGGAGTTGACTGCAGGTGAGGGGGATGACCCCACTGCAGCACGACTATTTAGAAGGGAGGAGCTCATTATTCAGGCATTGCAAGTGCTGAATTTGTCTCCCCCAGAATCCGCGGTCCCAACCGCGGTAAGCTCTTCCATTATGTCTGGAACTAGAGCACCCTCAAAAGCCTTTTATATTCATGAGGCAATGCAGGTGCTAATTCAAGCTCAATGGGATTCCCCAGAGGCCAGTCTTCGTGTGGCTCGAGCAATGGCCAAACTTTGTCCCTTGAGGCAGGAAGATTTGGATTCCTTGCGTCTCCCGGTGGTGGATTCTCTGATCTCAGCAGTGGCAAAGAAGACCGCATTGCCCTTAGAGGGAGGCGCAGCTCTAAGAGATCCGCAGGAGAAGAAGCTTGAAACTGCGGTTAAAGCTTCATTTGAAGTAGCAGCCTTGACGTTACAGGCCTCGGTCTGCGGCTCATATGCGTCCAGAGCTTGTGTGTCTTGGGTTCAAAAGGCATCTTCGCCGGAGGAGTTAATCGATGTTCTTCCGATTTTGGAGTCCGGGTTGGCTTATTTAGCGGATCTTTTATACGATATTCTCCGGGCTTCTGCTAAAGGAGTGTCGTTGGCAGTCTCTGCTCGACGTTGATTCTGGTTAAAGCATTTTTGTTTTGTTACATTTGTACCCCACGCTTTCCCACTCATGGCAGGCTCTATGTGGCAGGCAATGGAGGGTTAAGCGACTTGCCCAGAGTCACAAGGAGCTGCCTGTGCCGGGAATCGAACTCAGTTCCTCAGTTCCCCAGGACCAAAGTCCACCACCCTAACCACTAGGCCACTCCTCCACTCCAACTCCACATTGGGCTGCTGATCTGCCTTCTAAGTCCAGATTGGCCCTGCTTCCCTTTAAGGGGAAACTCCTGTTTGGTCAGGAATTGGCTCAGATTGTTAAAGACCTTGGGGACTCTAAAGGTCGCTTGCCGGAAGACAAGTCTAAATCTCAGGCAAAATCTTTTCGTCCGCGCTTTGCTTTAAATCTGTTTATTGACGTATTATGTGAGATATACATTCATAGTGTTTCAACAAATAACATTACTAGTACAACAGACAACCATCGATCCTTCTTCAAACGTCAAATCATTTTCATCTTTTATCCCCGAACAACCCACCTCCTACCCTCTCTTCTATATTTTATCCTTTCCCCCCCCCCCCCCTCCTCTCCAACCATTTCACTGTAACCAAAATATTTACTTTTGTATTGTTAAATGAGCAGTAAAATAAAATGGTGAATTCAACTTATATTCATATTGTGGGGTATTTATTGATATTGTATCTAAATTCCTTCCCTCCCCCCCTCTTACTTATGGGTAGACCCATTCTTGTACCTTTAGAAATACAGTATATTACAACAGCCAATATACCTATATACCCATTTACTACATATATATTGTTTGGCAAAATTCCCAAAAAGTATGAATAGTGAACCAAACACTTTAGGCATTATTTGGTACTACCCTGCTACATTAAGCTCCAACTCCACCCCACCCTGTATTATGATTCAGCAAAGCAACATTTTTATTGGCCACCGAGCAGGAGAAGCACATCCATCCCTTTATTGCCCCTATTACTATCCTACCCCCACCCCTCTCCCCTTACTATCTACCTCCTCTTCCTTCCCACCCCTACCCTCCCGAACTAAGGAGACCTCCAAAAATTAACTAACATACAATCTGTTCCCACCTCCCAGAATCAAAGGGAATTGAGCACCATACTTCTACCTCTTGTATGTAGTGACTGAATGTATGAGCCTCAAATGTCCGAAAATGACTTCCTCCTCCTAGAAGAGCCTCTTACACCCCGGCGCTCAAAAAGCATCAGCTCATGGAACCTGTTTCTCCAGTGCCAGAAATCCGGGAGAGAACTACCCACCCACTGACTGAGAAGCAGTCGCTTACCAACCAAGCAGGCTTTACGAACCAAATGCTTCCCAGACGTACCCTGCAAGGCAAAGATCTCATACTTGTCCAGCAGTATTCCTACCGGTGAACATACAATTTTTGAACCTAGCAACAAAGACAAATAATGCAAGACCGCCGTCCAAAAATGCTGTACCTGGTAACACTCCCACAAACAATGGATTAAAGATCCTGGTAGCCTCCCACACTTCTCACACAAAGGATTTTCTACTCCTCCCATCTTAAAAAGCTGAGTTTTTGTAAGGTATGCTCTGTGAAGAATTCGGTACTGGCATTCACGGAGACCCGCATTGCCTGTCATTTCCGGTATCCGAGATGTCATTTTATCAAAGTCTAAGGACAGTCCTGGTCTTGCTAAATCTCGAGCCCAACGCATTCTTATCAACTCTCTATCCTTCATAAGTGGCAGTTTCCCCAACAGCTGGTACAACCCTGAGACCGAAAGCCGAGCAGTTCCCCCTCCTTCCAAAAACTGTCTCACCTTGTGACAATGCCTGGATCTTAAAGCCTCCGGATCTAAGGACCTCACATAATGTGCTACCTGACTATAGGCAAATATATTGTTCATATCATAACGTCCCCTGCTCATTCAAAAGATGTTCCAAACGACTAATGCCCAACTGCCCCCAAGTTCGAAATGTCCTATTATCTATCCCAGGCATGAAACATAAATTCCCACCAATTGGCAACATGTCCGACGTTTCTGTCTGCAAACCCCAAATGCCCATCAGATCTTTTCAAAGGGTTCGCAAAGATGCCAGCAACAAGCTATTCCTCAAATGCTCTGGAACGAAAGCTCTAGGTGCCTGTAATAAAAAGTAGAAATGACAAGGGGCAAAGAACTGTCCTTCTATTTCTTTAGGCATGTAATCTTCTCGGTCAAAAAACCAATCCCCAAAATACCTCAGTAAACATGCCCTATTATAACGTCTCAAATCTGGTAACCCTAGCCCCCCCTCTTTCCAGTGACCCATCAACAAGGGTAATGGCAACTTAGCCTTTTTCCTTCCCCAGCAGTACCGTCTAAACAAACGATATAGTAATTTAAGGTCTCGTTGACGTATGAGGACGGGCAGTAATCTCAAACAATACAGCCATCTGGGGAACTCTACCATCCGAAACAACTGAATGCGGCCATATAATGTGAGGGGCAGAGTCACCCAGCTATTCAAGTGCACCTCCGTTGCACCTATCAGTCTGTTGACATTTAGGCGATATATATCTAATGAATTCATGGACAACCAAATAGCAAAACGATTCCTGCGCCCATTTAAGAGGAAAGGTCCGTCCCCATTCCCTTTTCTGCTCCTCTTGAGAGGCCAATGCCAAAGATTTTGCATAATTAAGCTTAAATCCTGCATAGTCACCAAATTCTTGAAAAAGTTCTAACAGAGCCGGGAGTGACTTCAGGGGCTGTGTCAGGTGTACCAGCAGGTCATCCGCAAAGGCAGACAATAAAAATTGCGAGAGTCCTATCGGTACCCCCTTTATCTCTGGATGGGATTGTATTGCTCTAACCAGGGGATCTAGGGACAGGACAAATAATAAGGGAGAAAGCGGGCAACCTTGTCGTGTACCTCGAAAGATATTAAATGAACGGGAGCGCACCCCATTTACCCAGACATAAGCTGAAGGCTCCAAATATAGCACCCTAATGGCATCTAAAAAGGACCCCTGAATACCATATTGCTTCAACGTCTCAAACAAGAAGGGCCACCTCACCATGTCAAAAGCTTTCTCTGCATCAAAGCTGATTAACAGAGAAGCCAAACGTTGATATTTCACTGTCTCCAGGGAGGCCAATATGGCACGGATATTGCGAACTGCTGTTCTCCCTTTCACGAATCCTACTTGAGCCTCCTCTACCAGATCTGGAAGCACCCTGGCCAACCTATTTGCCAATATTTTAGCGTACAACTTGACATCCGCATTGAGAAGAGAAATTGGCCTATACGATCCAGGGTCTGTTACATTC
The DNA here is from genome assembly GCF_901765095.1 of Microcaecilia unicolor. NCBI lineage: Eukaryota > Metazoa > Chordata > Amphibia > Gymnophiona > Siphonopidae > Microcaecilia > Microcaecilia unicolor. The sequence goes on from NC_044037.1 coordinate 137,744,302, forward strand.
TTACCGGCCTTCGGGATAACTACAATCTGGGCTTCTTTCATCGTATCCGGAATAATCCTCTCCTCCACCATAAAATTAAACAGTGCCAGAAGCGGGTCTTTAATGTTTTCATAAAATTGCTTGTAAAATTCCATTCGATAGCCATCTGGACCCTGCGTTTTATGAGATGCACTTTGTTGCAATGCTAGCATAAGATCGCCTTCCACAATTGGACTATTCAGCCTTTGAACCTGCCGGGGAGACAGTTTAGGTAACTCTACAGAATCTAAAAACATTTCTGCGCTCAGCCCCTCATCTTCCGGCTTAGCATAAAGAGCCTCATAAAACTGGCCAAAACAGTCCGCTATTTCCTGATCTGTTCTCAGCATCTGCCCGTTTAAGGCCTTCAACTGTAGAACTCTAGAAACTCCACTCCTGCCCCGCACCATATTTGCCAGCAACTTCCCGGCCTTATTACCATGTTGAAATAATTTATATTTATAATAAAATTGGGTCTTTACTGCCCTCTGGTGTAGTAGTTCATTCAGTTCTTTTTGTGCGCCCAAGAGTAGTGTCCTATTCTCATCAGTAGCATGTCGGCCATATTGCCTCCTATAGTTGCGAATCTGCAAGTCTAAACGCAAAATCGCCTTGTCCCGAATCTTCCTAGCTCGAGCACAGTAGGAAATAATGTCCCCCCGCAATACAGCTTTTTGTGCTTCCCAAAATAAGGGCGGCTGCTGCCTATGTCTATCATTGTGAAATGCATAATCCGCCATCCTCTCCGTTAAGAATGCCTGAAATTTCTGATCCCCCACCAATTCTAAGGGATATCTCCAGAGACGCATACCACCCCCCTTTATGGGCCCCACCCATCTCAGCCAGATCAAAGCATGGTCCAAAACTGCATAAGGACCAATCTCCGCCTGTGCTATCTGTGAAAAAAGAGAGCTCGAGACAAATAAATAATCAATTCGAGACTGTGACGCATGGGCTCTGGAGAGATGGGTGAAATCTTTGTCTGACGGATGTAAGACATGCCACGCATCCACTAAGTCTAGTGCTTCACAAAGCAGAGTCAAGGCCCGGGCACCCCCTCCCAAACTCCCAGCACCAGAACCAGATCTATCAAGCAGGGGATCAACCACTAGGTTGAAATCGCCTCCCACTATAAAGTTCCCCCCTTTAAACTTAGTTAACTGAGTAATTAACCCCTGAAAAATTTTTTTGGCAAACACATTTGGGGCATACACATTACAGAGCACCAGATTTTGACCCTCAACTTCCACTAAGGCCACAATATATCGCCCCTCCGAACTCTTTATTGTAGATATAGTCTTGATTTGTAAACCTTTCCTGAAGAGAATTAACACCCTAGCCTTCCTCCCCACTGCTGGGGCCTCTAACAATGAACCTGCCCAGCCTGTCTTAAACTTTATATGTTCCTTTGATGATAAATGCGTCTCCTGCAGCAGGGCAATATCTACTTCTTCTACTAACCTATAAATGTATTCACTCTGCTGCTCCCCAGTATCTCTCCACACTCGTCCTTCCCTACACCCCTTCCCGTGCACTCCGCTCCATGGATAAATCCTTCTTATCTGTTCCCTTCTCCACTACTGCCAACTCCAGACTTCGCGCCTTCTGTCTCGCTGCACCCTACGCCTGGAATAAACTTCCTGAGCCCCTACGTCTTGCCCCATCCTTGGCCACCTTTAAATCTAGACTGAAAGCCCACCTCTTTAACATTGCTTTTGACTCGTAACCACTTGTAACCACTCGCCTCCACCTACCCTCCTCTCTTCCTTCCCGTTCACATTAATTGATTTGATTTGCTTACTTTATTTATTTTTTGTCTATTAGATTGTAAGCTCTTTGAGCAGGGACTGTCTTTCTTCTATGTTTGTGCAGCGCTGCGTATGCCTTGTAGCGCTATAGAAATGCTAAATAGTAGTAGTAGTAGTAGTAGTACTTTCTGCCGCTTCAGCGCCTGGATCACTTTCGTCCTCTTTATGGGGGATGAAACTCCCCCAACGTTCCAAGAGACAATTTTAAGTGACCCCAGTGTACTAAAAGTCAAAGATTAACACATAAAAAGTTATATTTGTGAACAAAACGAGAGAATCCCCCCCAGCCCATGGGGCTTCCCTCTTCAATCCCCCATAACTCTGGCCCAGCGAATACACTCTTGTCATAGTCCTCCTACCCTTCCCTATCCCCCTTCCCCCCTTCCCCTCCCTAGAACCGCTCCACAGTTTTACCGTGGTCTAGGATCACGCGAGCTCCCCCCACTCCCGCCCCCCTCCATTCCCTCCCCAAGTATTACCCTCTTATCAAGAACCACCTTAGCATCTTAGCTCCGACTTCCTTATACTTCTATCACACCTAATTGATCCATATTTATATTACAAAATCCCCAGAGACCATTATCATAATAATCTACTTCCTCCCCCAGTAAACTCAATAACTAAACATTTACCACATTTCAGCCCTTGGTCCCAATCAAACAAACAATCAACAATTTAAACAGTGGTAACAGGTATAGTTAGACCATTTCAGCAACTTCCGGTTCCTGGGCCAGCTACCGCTCTCTGAGCTATCAATTTTCAGACTTCGTCCACGTCCTCCTGATCTGTAAGCTCCACTATTGTCTCCAAGAAGCACCAGTTGCAATGTATCTGCAAAGTCTCTACCCGTGCTCCTTCACGCTGGCTCTTCAGCTACCAGGTCCCTCTTCACAAACTGCATGGCCTCTGCTTCCGAGGTGAATATGATCTGTTTCCCCTTGTGCCAGATCTTTAAACGGGCCGGGTAGAGCAAAGCAAATTGAATCTTTTTGGTAAATAGCTGTTAACACACCTCACGAAATGCTCTCCGTTGCGTGGATACACCCGCCGAGAAGTCCTGGAAACAGCGCACAGTGTGATTATCATATTGTACAACTCCTGCCCTCCGAAAGGCTCTAAAAATCTCCTGCTTATGAGCAAAATTGAGGACTTTGAAAATAACAATTCGGGGGCGCGGATCTTTCGGGTTTCCAGGTCCCAGCCGATGAGCACGTTCCACTCTTAAGGGCCCCGCTAGCGATTGTAATTGCAGAGTTTTTGGTAGCCAGGTCTCCAAAAAATCTTTCAACTCTAAATCTTTAATCGTTTCAGGCAGGCCTACCATTCGGATGTTACTCCTGCGAGCTCTGTTCTCCAGGTCTTCCAGCTTACTCTCCAGCTTGTCCACCTTGCTTTTCAAGTCAGTTTGCGTTTTCTCCTGTTGTTGTACCTGGTCCTCTACATCGGAGAGCCACTGTTTGTAGTGGGAAAACTCTGATTGGATGGTCTCCAGCTTAGTATCGATACCTCCTAATTGTTCTGCTATCTTTTGGAGTTTTATATCTACCGACGATCCCAGCATGGCAGAGACTTTCGCCGCCAACTCCGCCGCCCACGCAGAGCTGACTGACTTCGGGCCGTCTTCTTCTCTGTCCGCCATCTTTGCTGTGCGGGTTCGCGTGCCGTCTTTCTTCACCGGTTTCACGGTCATCGCGCTCAATTACGACTCCGCTACACTTCTCAGCGAAGCCCCGGTCTTTTAGATCGCCGGCGGTGTATTTTACCGCTGTGTAGAGCGGCGAGGGTAAATGTTTAATTGTAAAAACGGCGCGGGAGAGGCAGGAGCTCAGCGCGACGACACCCGCTCTCTAGCCACGCATCACGTGACCCCCTTCATCCGCGCTTTAAAGATACAAAACGATATAGACCCGGGAGGGTAGGCAATTTTCAAAAGCCACGTTTTTCTCAAAAGCAACAGCAGTCCTTTCGTCCAGAATGCAGACTTTCCTCCCCAGCTGCCAGAAGTCAGCAGGGAGCCAGAGGTACACAATGATGGGGCCCTGGTCCAGGCCTCTCCGCCGATAGGAGGACGGTTGTCTCAGTTCGGGGAGGAATGGACCAGGGTAACTACGGACGAATGGGTCCTAGACATCATTCGAGACGGATACAAATTGGAATTTGCTCGTCCCTTAGTAGACAGTTTTCTCGAATCTCCTTGCAAATCTGTGGTGAAGAGAGCAGCGGTGAGAGACACTTTGGCAGAATTGCTGCGTCTGGAGGCAGTGGTACCCGTTCCTGCAGACGACGTAGGTCGAGGTCGCTACTCCATTTACTTTGTAGCGGAAAAGACAGGAGGGTCCTTTCGACCAGTTTTAGATCTCAAGGCGGTCAACAAAGCCTTGAAAGTACAAAATTTGTGCATGGAAACGCTTTGGTCGGTGCTGGCGGCAGTTCAGCCTGGAGAATTCTTGGCCTCACTGGATCTGAAGGAAGCCTACTTGCACATTCCTATCTGGCCTCCGCACCAAAGGTTCCTCCGCTTTGCCATGCTAGGACAGCATTTCCAATTCAGAGCCATGCCCTTTGTTCTGGCCACGGCGCCACGTACCTTTTCCAAGGTGATGGTGGTGGTGGCAGCCTTTCTGTGAGCAAGAGGATGGCAAGTTCATCCTTATCTCGACGATTGGCTGATTCGCGCTCAGTCACACGCGCAATGTGTTCAGGCGACTCAGGCCGTGATAGATCTCCTACAGTCTTTGGGTTGGGTGATAAATTTTCAGAAGAGTCATCTTGTACCAACTCAGACTCTGGAATACCTGGGGGTACGGTTGGATACCAATCAGGGTCGAGTTTTTCTTCCAGATCACCGTCAAGTAAAGCTGCTGAAGCAAGTTTCTTCCATACTGCAGAGGACGACCCCATCAGCATGGGATTATGTTCAGGTACTGGGGTCAATGACGGCAACGATCGAGGTTGTTCCTTGGGCTCGGAGTCATATGCGTCCTCTGCAATGGCATCTGTTCAGCCAGTGGTCTCCACTTTCCAAGGATTACGCAATTCGACTTCCCTGGACGTCTCGAACTCGTTTTGCTCTCCGTTGGTGGCTCAAATTGGAGAACTTGACTCGAGGGATGCCTCTGGCTACACCAGATTGGCGCGTAGTAACGACAGATGCGAGTCTGTTGGGTTGGGGAGCTCTTTGTCTTGGACACTCAGCTCAGGGCAGTTGGACTCATGCAAAGTCCAGGTTGCAAATCAATCTTCTGGAGCTTCGAGTGATCTGGTTAGCTCTCCTAGCTTTCGAAGATCTGTTGAGAGATCATCCAGTTCGAGTTCTCTCAGACAATGCCACAGCAGTGGCGTACGTCAATCGACAGGGGGGACTCGAAGTGTTCCTCTGGCGGAAGAGGCGTCCATTCTTTGTCAGTGGGCAGAGACGCATCTAGTCCTCTTGTCAGCCGCTCACATAGCAGGAGTGCTAAATGTTCAGGCCAACTTTCTCAGCCGGAATCGCTTGGATGCTGGGGAGTGGGAACTCTCTCAGCAGGCGTTTCGTCAGATTTCAGCTCGCTGGGGGACTCCGGTGATGGATCTGATGGCCCGCTTCTCCAATGCCAAAGTGCCTCGCTTTTTCAGCAGAGGCAGGGAGTTCGGGTCTGAAGGAATACACTCTCTTCTTCAGCCGTGGCCATTAGAACTTCTGTATGTCTTCCCTCCGTGGCCGATGGTCGGTCGAATAGTAAGCAAAATCTCTTGGTATCCGGGTACAGTGATACTGGTGGCACCGGATTGGCCCAGGCATCCTTGGTATGCGGACTTGATTCGCCTCCTGGTCGTCGAGCCGATTCATCTGTCTCCATTAGCGGATCTCCTTCATCAGGGTCCGGTAGTCATGAAAGATCACGTCCCGTTTGGGCTTACGGCCTGGCTATTGAAAGGTCGCGGCTGAGGCGTAAAGGTTATCCGGAGGCAGTTATTAGGACAATGTTGCAGGCATGTAAACGCTCTACTTCGGCAGCATATTCTAGAGTTTGGAGGACGTTTGTTGCTTGGTGTGCTTCGGCAGGCGTCCTTCCACAATCAGCTCCTCTCGGATCCATCTTGGCCTTCTTGCAGGAGGGAATGGATAAGGCACTATCGTTAATTACTTTAAAGGTTCAGGTAGCGGCCTTGGCGTGCTTTAGAGGTCGTTTGGGTAGACACTCTTTAGCTTCGCATCTGGATGTAGTAAGATTTCTTCGAGGGGTAGGACATCTCAGACCTCCTCGAGTTCAGGTGGTACTGCAGTGGAATTTGAACCTGGTCCTGAAGGCCCTACAACGGCCTCCTTTCGAACCCTTGAAAAACGCTTCCTTGAAGGACCTTACATTGAAGACCGTATTTTTGGTAGCAATGGCTTCAGCTAGAAGGGTGTCGGAGCTTCAGGCACTTTCGTGCAGGGATCCCTTTCTCCGCTTTTCGGAAGCGGGGGTGTCAGTGAGGACGGTGCCGTCTTTTATTCCAAAGGTAGTCACGTGGTTTCACATTAACCAAGAGGTAGTTTTCCCATCTTTCAAGCGAGAAAATTATCCACACAACTTTCAAACTCTACGATGTCTAGATGTTAAGAGAGCGGTACTCTGTTATTTGGAGGCGACTAATTCTTTTCGGAAATCAGATCATCTTTTTGTGCTTTTTGCAGTACATAAGAAGGGGAACATGGCCTCTAAGGCCACGGTCGCTCGGTGGCTTAGAGAGGCGATTGCGTCAGCTTACCTTGTGATGGGAAAGTCTTCTCCTCTCCACATTCAGGCACATTCTACTAGAGCTCAGGCTACTTCCTTTGTGGAGTTTCATTTGGTGCCATTGGAGGATATTTGTAAGGCAGCGAATTGGTCTTCTTTGCATACGTTTGCGAAGCATTATCGTCTGGATGTGGCGGCGCGTCGGGAGGCATCTTTTGGGGCTTCGGTTTTGTCTGCCGGGATTGTCCGGTCCCACCCTTGATGAGGATTGCTTTGGTACATTCCACAAGTCTCTGGATTGATCTGGGGACGCTATGGAAGGTAAAATTATGTCTTACCTGATAATTTTCTTTCCATTAGTCCCTCAGATCAATCCAGAGGCCCTCCCTGGGTTTCGCTTTGATAAGGTCTGCTCGGATTCATCATGATTCAGTTGGTTCTGTTCACGTTCCTTGGTTAGAATGGTTATAGGATGTTCTTATGTGTTATATTTTCATTGCTTATTTTATGGCAGCTCTGAGATTTTCTCCCAAGTTTATGCTGCTTTTGCAGAGGCAGGAGAGTGTTTTATAGTTCAATGGAAGTTTAATACTGCTTTGATATCGTTATACTGAATTTAGATTGGCTGCACATGCCCTCTTGTGGCGAACTTCGGAGTTCTCTCTATCTAACCTGCTAGAGGAGGGACATAACCCACAAGTCTCTGGATTGATCTGAGGGACTAATGGAAAGAAAATTATCAGGTAAGACATAATTTTACCTTTGTAGCTTCATCGCATGCCCCCTAGTCCTAGTAAAGAGAAAACAAATGATTCACGTCATGCAAGGTTCCACGTTAGGAGTTACGGACCAAGAAAGGGATCTGGGTATCGTTGTCGATAATACACTGAAACCTTCTGCTCAGTGTGCTGCTGCGGCTAGGAAAGCGAATAGAATGTTGGGTATTATTAGGAAAGGTATGGAAAACAGGTGTGAGGATGTTATAATGCCATTGTATCGCTCCATGGTACGACCGCACCTTGAATATTGTGTTCAATTCTGGTCGCCACATCTCAAGAAAGATATAGTAGAATTGGAAAAGGTGCAGCGAAGGACAACTAAAATGATAGTGGGGGTGGGACGACTTCCCTATGAAGAAAGACTAAGGAGGCTAGGGCTTTTCAGCTTGGAGAAGAGATGGCTGAGGGGAGACTAGGGGGCATGCGATGAAACTACAGTGTAGTAAATTTAAAACCAGAGAAAATTTTTCTTCACCCAATGCATAATTAAACTCTGGAATTCGTTGCCGGAGAATGGCAATGGAGAATGTGGTGGGCGGTTAGCTTGGCAGAGTTTAAAAAGGGGTTAGACGGTTTCCTAAAGGACAAGTCCATAAACCACTACTAAATGGACTTGGGAGAAATCCACAATTCCAGAAATAACATGTATAGAATGTTTGTACGTTTGGGAAGCTTGCCAGGTGCCCTTGACCTGGATTGGCCGCTGTCGTGGACAGGATGCTTTGCTCGATGGACCCTTGGTCTTTTCCCAGTGTGGCATTACTTATGTACCCGTTCCACTCCACTCATTATTTTATAGACCTCTATCATATCTCTCCTCACCCCTCTTTTCTCCAAGCTGAAGAGCCCTTGCCGCTTCAGCCTTTCTTTATAGGGAAGTCATCCCATTCCCTTTATCATTTTCGTCGCCCTTCTCTGTACGTTTTCTAATTCCACTATATCTTTTTTGAGATGCGATGACCAGAATTGAACACAATATTCGAGGTCCGGTCGCACCAAGGACCAATACAAAGGCATTATAACATCCTCACTTTTGTTTTCCATTCCTTTCCTAATAATACCAAATATTCTATTTGCTTTCTTAGCTGCCGCAGCACACTTAACAGAGGGTTTCAACGTATCATCAACAATGATGCCTAGATCCCTTTCCTAGTCGATGACTCCTAACATGGAACCTTGCATTACTTAGCTATAGTTCGGGTTCTTCTTCCATATCATCAGGCAGATCAATCCATAGACTGGTGGGTTGTGTCCATCTACCAGCTGGTGGCGATAGAGAGCAATCCTTTTGTCTCCCTATATGTGGTCATGTGCTGCCGGAAACTCCTCAGTATGTTCTCTATCTCAGCAGGTGTGTGGTCACACAGCAGCAGCTCTGGCTAGGTCTCCAAGCCTATTTGTTTAGGTTTTGTTGAGTACCTGGGGTTTGAGGGCTCTTCGTGAGCAAGTGAAACCTGGTGGTTCCAGGTCCCTCCTTTTCTCCCCCCTCCCACTGGCTCCGTAAAAAAAAAAAAAACCAAAACGAAAGCGATTTGAAGCAGAACAGCTTTCCTGGCAGCTGATCACTGGGACACCAATTCGTTGCAGCTCGGGGCAAGAAGCAGGTAAATTTTTCCTTTCCTAGCGGGCAGGGGGTTCCCCGAACGTTCTCCACATGGCTAATGGTGTCGGATAGCAAGGGCGTGAAAAAGCGCTTCCCGGACTGCGTGCGCGTGTCTAGCGGGGAAGCGCGGGGATCGGAGGCAGAGACGCCTTTTTTGGGTGCTTTTCAGGAGTTTGGCGAGTTGGCCGGTTTTTCCTCCGAGGGGGCATTAGCGGTTTTTCCCGCCTTAGCCGCCCATCCCCCGATGTCCGCCATTCCGGTGTTGGCCGGCCACGCTGCTCGGACGGCTGCTTCTTTCGCTGTCCTTGAGGTGGGAGACAGTAATAAGATGGCCGCCCTTGACTTGGGCGGCGGTAAGAAGTTGGCGAAATTGAAGCGCCATTCTTCCCGTGCGGCTCCTTCGCAGAGCGACGCGACGGGCGCCAGTTTGGATGCGCAGCGCGTCTCTCCCCCACTCCTAGGAGCGGAGGTTGAGAGTACCTGTAGGACCGTGGCCCAGGCTGCAGAGGTGCACAGACGGGGGGGTTTCTCCCCTGAGTTTATTTTGCTGCTGCATCAGGCTTTTCTGCTGCAAGATGCTGCTCCTGCTCCCCTGTCAGACAAGGGGGATGAGGCTTTCCTGATCAAATGCCCTCGGGTGGATCTTCAGGCCTTAGGGGATTCTGTCTCCTCTGATATAGATGAGGGCAGCATCTCTGAGTTTTCCCAAAGGTCCTTAGGGGATTCTTTGGAGGAGGCTGATCCTCGCTCTGATGGAGCTGATGACCCCTCTGCAGCACGGCTTTTTCGCTCAGAGGATTTGCCCAACCTGTTATTGCAGGCCATGAGCATTTTAAACATTTCCTCTCCAGAGGAAGGCCCTCTCGCAGCCTCGGTAGGCTCAGCTATTATGCTGGGGACAAAGCGCCCGCCCAGAACCTTCCACGTTCATGAAGCCATGCAGACTTTAATTTCAGCTCAATGGGATTCTCCTGAAGCGAGCCTTAAAGTAGCCAGGGCCATGTCCCGTCTGTACCCTCTGCTGGAGGGGGAACGGGAGGCCTTTCTCTGGCCCACAGTAGACTCTCTAACCACTGCGGTGACAAAGAAGACGGCCCTGCCGGTGGAAGGTGGCATTACCCTGAAGGATGCTCAGGACAGGAGATTGGAGGCGGCCTTGAGGTTGGCCTTTGAGGTGGCTGCCCTGAGTTTGCAGGCCTCGGTTTGCGGCTCTTATGTGGCCAGGGCATGCTTGACCATTTTGCAGCGGTCCTCCCCCTCGGATCCTTCCTTGAGGGCGGATTGGCCGGCCCTGGAGTCGGGCTTGGCAGACTTGCTCTATGATGTCTTGAGAGCCTCGTCTAAAAGGTATGGCTCAGACAGTCTCTGCCCGTCGGTGGCTATGGCTTAAGCATTGGTCTGCTGACCATGCCTCAAAATCTCACCTAGCCAAGTTGCCTTTTAAGGGCAAGCTGCTCTTTGGGGACGAGCTGGACGAGATCGTGACGGAGCTTGCCGGAGGTCAGGGCATGGGCCGGCAGTGCTCGCCCTGGTTCCTCCAAGGGCCGATTTCAGGAAGCCCGTCGGTATCGACCGGGCAAGTCGGGCTCCTCTTCCTCCTCCTCCTTCAAGCGGAACTTCTCCCCCAAGCAGCATTCCTTTCGCAGAGACCGCCGTCCCGGAGATTCGTCCTCCAGCCCTCCCCCAGGGTCTCGTTCCCAATGACGGGGCCCTAGTCCATGGCCCAGAGCAGATAGGACGGCTGTCCTCATTTCTGGGCGAGTGGACCAGGGTAACTTCAGACGCTTGGGTTCTGGAAGTCATCGGAGACGGCTACAAGTTGGAGTTCTGCCGGCCCCTGAGAGACGGGTTTGTGATCTCTCCCTGCAAGTCTCCTTTCAAAGCAGCGGCAGTGCAGCAGACTCTGGACAACCTGATCCGCCTTGGCGCGGTGGTCCCAGTGCCAGAAGATCAACTTGGCAAGGGACGCTACTCCATTTACTTTGTGGTGCCAAAGAAAGAAGGTTCTTCTCAGTCTATTCTTGACCTCAAGGGAGTCCATCGAGCCTTGAGAATACGGCTGTCCTCATTTCTGGGCGAGTGGACCAGGGTAACTTCAGACGCTTGGGTTCTGGAAGTCATCGGAGACGGCTACAAGTTGGAGTTCTGCCGGCCCCTGAGAGACGGGTTTGTGATCTCTCCCTGCAAGTCTCCTTTCAAAGCAGCGGCAGTGCAGCAGACTCTGGACAACCTGATCCGCCTTGGCGCGGTGGTCCCAGTGCCAGAAGATCAACTTGGCAAGGGACGCTACTCCATTTACTTTGTGGTGCCAAAGAAAGAAGGTTCTTCTCGGTCTAGTCTCGACCTCAAGGGAGTCAATCGAGCCTTGAGAATACGGCATTTCAGAATGGAGACTCTCCGCTCCGTGATAGCGGCGGTACAAAAAGGAGAATTCCTGGCATCCTTGGACATCAAGGAGGCTTACTTACATATTCCCATCTGGCCGCCTCATCAGCGCTTTCTGCGCTTTGCAGTACTGGGCCGGCACTTCCAGTTCAGAGCCCTCCCGTTCGGGTTGGCTACGGCTCCACGGACCTTCTCCAAAGTAACGGTGGTCATCGCGGCTTATCTCCGCAAGGAAGGAGTACAAGTCCATCCCTATCTGGACAACTGGCTGATTCGAGCCCCCTCCGCTGCGGAGTGTGGGAGAGCTACAGACAGAGTCGTTGCTCTTCTGAGCTCCTTGGGATGGATCATCAACTGGGAGAAATGTCAGCTGCGCCCGACTCAGTCCCTGGAGTATCTGGATGTTCGGTTCGACACCCAAGTGGGCATAGTGTTCCTGCCAGACAACCAGAGCCTCAAGCATCGGGCCCAGGTGGACCGGTTCCTAGACTCCTCTACTCTTCGGGCTTGGGACTATGTGCAGCTGTTGGGTTCCATGACGGCCACGATGGAAGTGGTGCCCTGGGCCAGGGCCCATATGAGACCACTACAGCACTCTCTTCTGCGGTGTTGGACTCCGGTTTCTGGGGATTACACTATGCGCCTTCCCTTGGATCCAGCGGTGCGCAAGACGCTGAGTTGGTGGCTGAGGCCAGACAAGCTGTCCACAGGAATGCCTCTTACGACCTCGGAGTGGGTTGTCGTCACGACGGATGCCTGTTTGACGGGCTGGGGTGCCCACTTCCTGGGAAGGACAGCGCAAGGGCTATGGTCCCCTGCGGAGGTGAAGTGGTCCATGAACCTCTTGGAACTCCAAGCCATTCGGTTGGTGCTTCTAGAGTTTCTTCAGGTACTGGTGCTGAGGCCAGTTCGGGTCCTGTCAGACAATGCCACGGCTGTGGTCTATGTCAATCGCCAGGGAGGTACCAGGAGCGCCCCCCTAGCCAGGGAGGCCATGAAGCTATGCCTTTGGGCGGAAGCGAATCTGGAACAGCTGTCGGCGGCTCACATCGCGGGGGTCATGAATGTCAAGGCGGACTTTCTCAGTCGCCATACCTTGGATCCCGGAGAGTGGCAGCTGTCTGCTCGGGCGTTCTTGGACATCACGAAGCACTGGGGCAAGCCAAGCTTGGACCTGATGGCGTCCTCGGCCAATTGTCAAGTGCCGAGGTTGTTCAGCAGAGGACGGGACCCTCGATCTCTGGGAGTCGATGCTCTTCTCCAGCAGTGGCTGGTACAGGAGCTTCTCTACGATCTTCCCTGGCTGATGATGGGCAGAGTTCTAGGCCGGGTGGCGAAGCACCCAGGCCAGGTGGTCCTGGTGGGTCCAGATTGGCCCAGACGCCCTTGGTATGCGGACCTAATCAGGCTTTCAGTGGACAGACCTCTGCGGCTGCCAGCGGAGCGGGGCCTGTTGCATCAGGGTCCCGTGGTGATGGAGGATCCCTCCCCCTTTGGTCTTACGGCCTGGCTCTTGAGCGGAAGCTGCTAAGGAAGAAGGGCTTCTCAGACAAGGTCATCGCCACTATGCTGCGAGCGAGGAAGCGCTCTACTTCTACTACTTACGCCAGGGTTTGGCGTACCTTTGCATCGTGGTGCGTGGCAGGCTCTCAATTGCCCTTCACTGCTCCAATTACTACAGTTGGCGTTCCTGCAAGAAGGTCTGGAAAAAGGCCTGTCGCTCAGTTCACTTAAAGTCCAGGTAGCGGCTCTAGCTTGTTTCAGGAGTCGTCTGAAGGGTGCTTCCCTGGCTTCGCAGCCAGACGTGGTACGCTTTCTTAAAGGGGTTAATCACCTGCGCCCTCCTCTGCACTCGGTAGTGCCTATGTGGAATCTCAATCTGGTGCTACGGGCCTTGCAGAAGCCGCCCTTTGAGCCCTTGTCGAGGGCATCGCTGAAGGACCTGACGTTGAAAGCGGTCTTTTTGGTGGCTATCACTTCAGCCAGAAGAGTGTCTGAGCTCCAGGCGTTCTTGTGTAGAGAGCCATTCCTGCGGTTCACTGAGGCAGGAGTGTCGATTCGCCCAGTGCCTTCCTTCTTGCCCAAGGTGGTTTCTAGCTTCCATGTGAATCAGCAGCTTTGTCTACCCTCCTTTCGTAGGGAGGATTACCCAGAGGAGTACCCTGCTCTCAAATGTCTGGATGTTAGACGAGTCATCCTCAGATACTTGGAAGTGACCAATGATTTCCGGACATCGGATCACCTGTTTGTGCCGTTCGCAGGCCCTTGTAGGGGTCTGCAGGCATCTAAGCCTACTGTGGCACGTTGGGTCAAGGAGACGATTGCGGCAGCTTATGTGGCCACACACAGGGAAGATTCTGCCTATTCAGCTGAAGGCACACTCTACTAGAGCGCAGGCGGCCTTGATGGCAGAGTCCAGGTCCGTCTCCTTGGCAGAGATTTGTAGAGCGGCAACTTGGGCGTTGGCTCATATCTTCTCATGACATTACTGCTTGAATGTGGCGGCTCGGGCCGAGGCCCAGTTTGGAGCTTCAGTGTTGCGCTCAGGGATTTCCATGTCCCGCCCGGGGTGAGTACTGCTTCGGTACATCCCACCAGTCTATGGATTGATCTGCCTGATGATATGGAAGGTAAAATTATGTATCATACCTGATAATTTTCTTTCCATTAATCATAGCAGATCAATCTATAGCTCCTCCCAGATGTCTGTTTTGTTTGTGTTCTAGTTATATTTCAGGTTCAAGTTTAGTCTTCAGTTCCTGTTCAGGAGGACTTCGTGTTCAAGTTCTTCCAGTTGAATTTTTCCTTGAGTTGGGACGATTTTGTGTTACAGTGAGCTGCTGCTTCCTCTCCCACCGTTTCGACGGTGGTTGGATTGATATCTAAATTATGCCGGCGCTCCCTCCTGCTTCGTGCGGCAGTAGAGTAGCTTTGTATCCCTCCCGCTGCGATGGTGTTAGGGTAAGCCAGCTCCACCCGCAGTTGCGGTAGCAGGATAAGCCAGTTCCCCCCGCGTCGGCGGGTGTGGTTCCCCCCCCTCCGCTTCGGCGGTGGTGGGCTGGAATGCTTCCCCCCCCCCCCCCCCGCTTCGGCGGTGGTGGGCAGGGCAGAGTGTCCCTTTGTGGGTGTAATTCTGTAAGTGTTGAGTCCTGCGGATGGAGCTTTGATATCGACCATACTGAGGAGTTTCTGGCAGCACATGACCACATATAGGGAGGCAAAAGGATTGCTCTCTATCTCCACCTGCTGGTAGATGGACACAACCCACCAGTCTATGGATTGATCTACTATGATTAATGGAAAGAAAATTATCAGGTATGATACATAATTTTACCTTTCCTACATGCATCACTTTACACTTGCTCACAGTCTAATAAGGTCCTCTTGTAATTTTTCACTATTCTCTTGCAGTTTAACAACTTTGAATAAGTTTGTGTCGTCAGCAAATTTAATTACCTCACTAGTTACTCCCATCTCTAGGTCATTTATAAATATGTTTACTTTTTAACAATTTTATTAATGACTCAGTGTAAACAATACAATATGCGTAAGTCATATACAGAACACAACATGAACAGATAAATGACCGATAACCATGACAAAACATTGATCGTCACTTTTTTCCCCACAATAACTCCCACCCTACCTCCCCCCTTACCCCCATCCTCCCTCCCAACCCCGCCTTACCCCTCTAAAGTTCTCCCCCCTCCCCCCATACCACCCCTCCTTTCTCTACCCTATTCCAGGCAGCATCATGTCTCCATTAACCCATGGAAATTGATATTGTATTAACCAAGTTTCTTAGCTATCTTTGCTGGGTCCAGGCTTAGTCGGTTTAAAATGGAACTTCGGGCCCTAGGGGCCAGAATATTAATATACGGTTCCCATGTCAGGTAGAATTTACGTTGTGTTTTAGGTTTGTAGTAGGAATCTCTCAACTCCAATAGTAACAGCGGGTGCCACCTATTGCGCCATTGCCAAAACGATGGCGCTTCTAACTGTGTCCAGTTAACTAAAATGCATTTCTTCCCCACTACACACGCTTTATAAATTAGCAGATTATAGTAGACAGTACTGTTTCCCTTCAGTAGGTCGACCCCCAGAAGGGCCATCTCCGGTGTTAATGTCACCCTCCGCCCCAGGACGTCCCCTAAGAACTTCGCTATTTGCTCCCAGTATTTGGATATCTCTGGGCAAGCCCACATTGCATGATAATAAGTATAAAAGGGCGCCCCACACCTGCAACAAGTAGGCGAATCCGCCCTGCCCATGTGATATAATCTCGACAGTGAGGTGTATGCCCTGTATATACTGCGTCCCTGACACTCCCTCAGTTCCGCACTACTAATTTTTTCTTTTATTTGCCTCATACTACTCAGCAATAAGCTGATACTAATTTGTTTCTGTATGTCTGCTGTCCACTTTCCGGCCAACTTTTCAAGGTTCTTTTTTGGTCGACTTACTAGCAGCCTTTTGTATAACATTGAAATAGAAATTGGATCTGTTGTTGGCATTGAATTTGGAGGCCACATCAACTTCCAAAAGGTGTGTAGGCAACGTGTGAATGTAGTGGGAAACCTGTTTAAAGGCATATATCTCTGCCCATGTATTAGAGTCTAGGTTCAAGGAGTCCATGGACTTAAGGTGCCTCTCCCTGTCTACAAAATCATCTACCATATGAAGCCCTTTATCCCCCCAACCCCTGATACGCTTATTCTCTAGCCCTGGTTTAAAGGCTCCGTTACCTCTTATAGGCAAAAGTCTACTAACATGTGCATCAAAGGACCAGAGCCTCGCTATCTCTCCCCATATCAGCCGCATCGGTTTTATCAAGATACTTCTACGTATATAAGTAGGCAAATCCGAAGCTTCAGCCTGCAAGACATAGTTAAAATGCAAAGGGCGCATCCAATCTGCCTCCATCTGCAGCGGTGTGTGACGCGAATCTCCCTTCAACCAGTCTCCCAGGTGTCTTAACATACAGGCTCTATTATACCACCATAAGTTCAAAATTCCAAAACCTCCTGTATTCCATCCATCCATCATACTGCTCATACTAATCTGCGGTCTTTTCTTATTCCAAAAAAATTTTGATAACAGGCCAAGCAATTTTTTCCAATCACCTTTTGTGAGGCTTAGTGGTAAAGTCTGAAAATAATAAAGCCACTTGGGAAAAACGATCATATTGAACAATGAAATTCTACCCAAAAGCGACACCGGTAGCCCTCCCCATCGATCCAGAAGTAACTTGGTAGTTGAAAACAACTTGCTAATGTTCAATTGATACAGTCTCCTCGGATCACCCGGCAGTTGTATACCTAGATATTTAAATACTACTTCTGTTCTTTTCAATGGACAGTTAAGCTGCGACCACTCTGCATCAGACATATATAAGGTCTGAGCCTCGGACTTATCCAGGTTAAGACGAAAGCCTGAGTATTCCCCAAACTCTACAAATATCTCCAAAAGCGCTGCCAAGGATGTCCGGGGTTCCTGCAATACCACCAATAAATCATCTGCAAAGGCTGCCAGTTTAAATTGTTCCTGACCCACCTCTACCCCCCTCACCTCCGCCATAGTCACAATATCTCTAACCAGGGGATCCATTACCAAAGCAAATAGAAGGGGCGAGAGGGGGCAGCCCTGTCGTGTACCTCTCTCTATTGGAAACAAGTCTGAAACTATACCGTTAACCACTACTTCTGCCACAGGCGCCTGATATAAAGCCTTAATGGCTTCCACTAAATAACCTCTTATCCCATAGGCCTCCAATGTCGCATACATAAAGGACCAATTAACCTGATCAAATGCTTTTTCAGCATCGAAACTCACCAACAGTGCTGGCTTGGGGTCCCTATGTATGGCCTCTAGAGCTAATAGAATCTTCCTCATATTACATGCTACTGATCTCTCGCGAACAAACCCAACCTGCGGCTCCGCTAACAGGGATGGCAAAACTCTAGCCAGCCGATTCGCCATGATCTTAGCAATCAGCTTTGTTTCGAACGGCAATAAGGAAATAGGTCGATAGGAACCCGCTCTATCTGGATCTCGACCTGGCTTAAGCAGCACAATTATCTGTGCTTTCCTCAAAGTGTCCGGCAATGTTCCTCTCTGTATTATGGTGTTAAACACCACAGTTAGGCAGGGGACTATGTCATTTATCATCAGTTTGTAGAATTCGGACGTATATCCATCTGCCCCCGGTGACTTGCATAAAGGGCTATTTCTAATACACCATCTCACTTCCTCCTCATTAATCTCAGCATTCAGCATTTCTCTTTGCGTTTCTTGTAGTTGAGGTAGCTCCTGACCCGCCAGGTAAGAAGCCGCCTCAAGCCCGGTGTCAGCCGGTGCTGCATATAGCTGGGCATAAAAGTTTTTGAACACTGTGTTAATATCTGCGTTAGTGTGTGAATAAGAGCCCTGTTCAGTCACTATTCTGACTACACATCTGCGCCCTCCCACCTGATTAACTAGTCGTGCCAGCATTCGACCCTGCTTATTAGCGTGTTTATACAGCTGAAAGCGAAAATAAGTCAGTGATTTTTGTGTTTTTGCCTGGATCAATTGGTTTAATTCCACTTGCGAGGCCAAAAGTTTGGTCCTATTCCCTGCTGTCGGTACACGCCCATAATGCTGTCTATCCCGTCTCACTTGAAGCTCAAGCCGTGCCAATTCTGCATCTTTTGCTCTCTTTTGATACACCGAGTATGAGATAATATGTCCCCGCAATACCGCCTTTGCTGCCTCCCAAAATAGAATCGGATCCCTAATGTAACTTTCTTGATTGCAATCTACATATTCTCCCCATTTTTCCTTCATAAACAGAAAGAATTTAGGATCGTGGTATAATGCTCTGGGAAATTTCCATTGGAATCCTGTCTTTTCCTCTCTACTCCAATCCAATACCACCCAAATCATCGCGTGATCAGACACTTCGGTAGCACCAATCTCTGCCTGTTGTAATTTTGATGAAATCTTCTCTGATATTAGTAGATAATGTATGCGGGACTGTGTGCCGTGTGCTCTAGATAAATGCGTAAAGTCCCGCGTACTAGGGTGTAGCAAGCGCCATGAATCCACCAACTCCAGTTCAGAACAAACCCAAGGAACTCCTCTAGTAAGGTTCACAGGAGAGGCCCTTATGGATCCAGTACTGTCCATCAAAGGATCCGCTACCAGATTAAAGTCCCCTCCTACTATAATTGGGGTCTGATCAAAGACGTGTATATGCTTAAGAAGTCTCTGGAAGAATTGTTTATCATATTGGTTAGGCGCGTACAGGTTGACCAGCAATAGCGGTTTGTTATTTAAAGTAATGTGCTGAATTATGTACCTGCCCTTATTATCCACAATTCTATCATGTAAAACATATTGCAACCCTTTCCTGAACAGTATAGCTACTCCTGCCTTCTTATTGTGTGCAGGACTGTCCACCAGTTCCTGCACCCACCACTTACGTAATTTCTGATGTTCAGTTGCAGATAAGTGGGTTTCTTGTAACATAACAATATTAGCTTTTTGCCTATTTAATGCCTGTAGCAGCTTAGCTCGTTTAATTGGCGACGATATGCCACCAACATTCCACGATATTATTTTAACCATTGCATCAAACCACTAATGGCTTCGCTATAGTGCTGATATGTTGGACTTTTGGGGGAAGTGTCCCAGCTCACCTCCCCCTCCTCCTTATCCTGCCTAGTTATCCCTTTGGATTCTCCAGTTTCCATTTGTCCAAATAGCCCGCTGCCTGGAAGAATTCCCCCCCTTTCCCCATCCCCTTTGCTCTCCCCTATCAATCCCCCCCTTCCCCTCTCCCATCTTCCCATTTGAGCTCCTAATCAAGCTCGTCACGCATTGGCACCACATTCTCTCCCTTCAGAAATCCATAAACTCAGTTCAGCCAAACAATATATTCTAACTTGAAACCCCCGTGACCTTATGACCCAAATTCAAACTCGCTACTCGTACCAGCGGTACTCTTGCTAGTCACGGGGTTCTCTACAAAAAGTGCAAGCACTGGTTGTACCAGTGAATTAACAATACAGTTAACCCATTAGAACACAATAACATCTCATTTCTGCCTTCTGCAGAGAACTATTAAGGTATGAGAGGGTGGTTTTTGTGTGATTAAAAAAAAAAAAAAAATGCTTATTATGTGCACCAGGTTCTTTATGAACATATAACATATAGGAAACATTTACTCTCCTTGGCTAACATAAACATCTGATTAATTGTTTGTGAAACAGTCAGTTCAGAAGATCAATCCTTGACCATAAAACTCAGGCTACCTGAGTAGCGCAGGCCACTTTACTGTGGGTGTTATTGGAACACAACATTAACATTATAATATTAACATCATAACATTACCCCAACTGTAGTCAGAAATCTTGCTTATTAAGTCTCACTCTTATGCTGACCACTGTGAAACGGAGTATCAGGACTCCCCTTACGACAGTGAAGGCCTTACGCATTTGCTTTATCATTGCATGTGCAGACACTCCTGGTTGTAGTTATAAAGCATTACCCCTCAAAGCCCACAGCTGTGGAATTATCCGTGTCTCTCAGGTGCTCATTAAACTAACAGGGTTGCTGCCATATTAAACTCTTCTATTAACTATTCGGCAGCATATCATATTATTCAGTAACAAGTACTGGAGAAGTTTTATATTCCTCATGCCTGCCCGATATCAAACCTGTCGTTTCCCGCCTTCACTCTCTGCAAACAGCTCATCACTCCGTTGTGGCAGGTGCTATGGTTTTAAGCAACTCGTTAGCCGCTTCCACCGTCTCCAAAGTTTTTTCTGTGCCATTCCGAAAAACTTTCAGCGTGGCTGGATAAAGTAAAGCAAACTTTATCTTTCGAGTATGGAGTTCTGTACACACAGGTGCGAAAGCTCGTCTTGCCGCTGCCACTTTCAAAGAATAGTCTTGAAAGCATAAAATTCGCTTTCCATCATGTTGCAGCTGCAGTCCAGATCTAAGCGCCTTCACAATTGCCTGCTTATGGCCATAGTGTAGGACTCGCAAAATCACAGCTCGCGGCCTGTCCCCCGCAGCTCTACTCGGCCCGACCCGATGGGCTCTTTCAATCCTCAGCGGTTCTTGCAAATTGAGCTGTAGCTCTTTAAGCAGCCAACGCTCCAAGTAATCCACAAGCTCCGAGTCCTTAAGGTGTTCCGGGAGGCCAATCAGTCTAAGATTGTTACGTCTCGACCTGTTTTCTAGGTCGTCAAGTTTTTGCTCCAGATCACTCACTTTAGAACGCATGGCTTCCGCTGGCTCCACGGCCTCCGTCATGCGGTCTTTAAGATCGCTAATCCGCTGTTGCATCTGATCAAGGTCTAAATGGAACCCATCGAGCCGTTCGTGGGCAGCTTCAGCTCTATCATACAGAGCCTGTAGTTTTTTATCTAAAGCGGCTTCCACCGCCGCCGTGACTTCCGCCGTTATTTCAGCCGTCCATGCTGAACACCCTGTGCTGGTCGGTTGCCCCGATGTCTCCGCCATCTTAGATTCAGGTACCTTGATCTTCTCTTTTTCTTTCTTTTGTGATTTCGTGGCCATCGCAACACTCTCTGTAAATATAATTTACTCTGCGTGCTTATCGATTATTCCCCCTCTCTCTTCTGGTATAAAATCCTCTGGTAAGGCTGATTATTGCAAGATTTTGGGGAGGAAATGTGGGAGCTCCGCTTTTCAGCGACTTCACTCCTCCATGGCACCACGTGACCTTATAAATATGTTTAAAAAAAACAGCGGTCCGGGAGGAAGTGACGTCACGGGCCAAGATGGATGCCTGACTTTCTAAAGCTATATTTATAATTGCCTGGTCTTGAGTCTGCCGTTCTATCATCGTTCGAGATGCCAGAGTATTCGGGAGCAGTAAATAAGTCTGTTTCTGCACCTCGTGAAGAGGGAGAGCGACAGTCTGCACATCAGACAGGTAGAGGCCTGCATCGCCATGCGTTGCCGACCCCCTTGGTTGCTTCTGACTCCGACTCTGCGCCTTCTCAGGGAGAAGCGTCCGGGGGACCCCTACGGAAGGGGATTTCACGGACCCTAGCTAAAGCGCTGGAGAACCTACGAGCTGACATTAAAGTGTCTAAAGAAGAAATTTTAGAACGTATGGAAATTCTCAGTGCAGATCTTCGGGAGCTGGGAGGTCGGATGGAAGACCTGGAGACGGGTTTTGAGGATCATTATGAGCAATTACTCAATGTGGACAATCAGCTTACCCAGAGTCTCGCTCAGTACGAGGAACTACAGTATAAAGTTGATGATTTAGAAAAATGAGGGAGGCGAAATAACCTCTGCATCCGCAGAGTCCCGGAGGCTGGAGCTGTGGAAGATGTGCCCGCCATAGTGAGGCTGCTTTGTGAGAAAATTCTAGGTTCTGAATTTGATTCTGGCGTGCTGGAGATTGACAGAGCCCACAGAGCCTTGGTAAAGCCAGTGGATAATCTCCCCAGAGACATTGTTGTGCGCTTTGCTTCTTATATCTTTAAGGAGCGTCTTCTGCAGCGCATGCGTCAGGGGCCTAATGTGAATTACAATGGTGCTACCATTCAGGTTTACCAGGATCTTTCCTCATTTACTCTCTCTCAACGCTGTTCAATGAAGCCTTTATTGGAGGTTTTACTTAAAGAAAAGATTTCTTATCAATGGGCTTTTCCATTCACACTTTGCTTCACCATCCAGGGGAAACTCCATCGGCTGCGCTACTTTACCGAGGCCTGGAAGATTCTACAGGAAGCGGGTTTGGCCATGTGCATAGCCCCTCCAGTGACAGTGGCCCCCT
The DNA here is from genome assembly GCF_901765095.1 of Microcaecilia unicolor. Classification (NCBI taxonomy): domain Eukaryota; kingdom Metazoa; phylum Chordata; class Amphibia; order Gymnophiona; family Siphonopidae; genus Microcaecilia; species Microcaecilia unicolor. The sequence goes on from NC_044037.1 coordinate 137,766,402, forward strand.
CGACCAAAGCTAAACTTCAGAAATGGAAGCAGGTGTCTTGTAAGACAAAGAAAATGAACCCAACAAGTTGAACTCCCTTTTTGAGTTCATTGTTTACGGCTTTTCTATACATTTTGGACATAGTGTTTTGTCCTGTCTGATATGTATTTTCTTATATGCATATAGCGATGGTAGCTTTACTACTTCTGTGGAATGGAGAGACGACTGGTGTTTGCGATAGGTGTGGTGGGGAGGAGGGGTGGTTTAGGGTATGTGTGTGGGTTAGGGGTTGGGTACTGTCTGGTTGCGGTTGGTCATGTTCCTTTATTTCCCATTCAGTGGGCTGGTGGGGCTCCTGTTTGGTGTATATTGGGAGGTAGGGATGGGTGGGGAAGAGGGTACTCTGGGTTTACTGGGTGGTGAGATAGAGTCAGGAGGGGTGGTGTTTGTTTTTTATACCTGTTTGGATGGATCTCCGATACTTTTAGCTTTTCTTTTTCTTTTCTTCTGCCTTAGCCTCTGCAGAATGTTCTCTAGGTTCCATGAGTGCTGACTTTAAATTTCTGACTTATAGCGTCAAAGGGTTGAATTCGTGGCAAAAGCATCAAAAATTGTTTATTTTGTCTTTCAAACCCCAGGTTGTTTTCCTCCAGGAGACACACTTTAAAAGAGATCATGAAAGATTCCTGTCACATCCTCAGTATCCTTATGTTTTTTGTGCTTCTACAGTTGATACCTCTAAAAAGCGTGGGGTGGCAATTTTGTTTCATTCCTCTCTGCAGCTAAAAGTGGAAAAGATAAAACGCGATCCACAGGGTCGATTTCTGATCCTGAATGTTTTAACTGATAACAATGTTTTTACCTTAGTCTCTGCCTAATGAGGCTCGTGAGGGAGTTATCAGGTTTGGAAAACTACTCGTGTCTAGCTCCATGGCCAAAATTATTATGGGGGGTGATTTCAGTACCACTTTAAAACCTTACCTAGACAGAATGGGGGCTGTAACGAGCTCTGATATCAAAACAAGTCAGGTCTTTGCTAACTTGTCTAGAGATCTTGGCTTGGTTGACTTGTGGAGGACATACCATTCATCTGCTCGTAATTACTCTTTTTATTCTCATTCCCATGAGATATACTCTAGGATTGATTATATCCTGGTGGATGTTGCCCTTGCACAATTGGGGGGAGGTTCTGACATTGGGCCAATTACTATATCAGATCATACTCCAGTTTGGGTTTCTCTTCCCACTTCAGGATGAGGAGAAAGATAAGAGATGGACTCTGAATACCAATTTGCTACGGAATGAAGTGATTCTTTTGGGATACAGGTCTCTTCTTAAGGAGTACCTGGAGAATAATCTAAATTCGGGCCCTTCTACAGGGATGGTTTGGGACGCTAAGGCAATTTCTCTGGGCTATTTTTTTACAGAAGGCTAGTGTAAAGGCTCGTAGGCATAGGGGTGAGGTAGCTAAATATCTTTCTCAGTTAACTCGCTTGGAAGCGGTCCATAAATCTTCTAGATCTGTTTCTGTTCTATGTGAGATTCAGGCTGCTCGCCTACGGTTAGATAACGCTTATATGGATCAACTCCAAGTTTTTCGAGCCAACAACAGCAGACCAAGTATGTTTATAATAATAAATTGGGTTGTCCCCTAGCCCTTAAGCTTCGGCAACAGAGGGTAGACTGCTCTATATTGAAGATGGGTGACAAGGGAGGTCATACTTTGACACAATCATCACTGATTAGACAGTGGTTCCAACATTTCTATCAATCCCTTTATGCCTCGGATTCCTCTATTCACCCCAAAGCCATAGATACGTGAAGGGAAAGGGAAATGGGACTTGATATACCGCCTTTCTGTGGTATTTTTGCAGCTACATTCAAAGTGGTTTACATATATACAGGTACTTATTTTGTACCTGGGGCAATGGATGGTTAAGTGACTTTCCCGGAGTCACAAGGAGCTGCAGTGGGAATCGAACCCAGTTCCCCAGGATCAAAGTCCGCTGTACTAACCACTAGGCTACTCCTCCACTTGTATCTCCACCCATATCTCCACTCTTCCACCCAAACGTATCTCTCAACCCATCCTTTACCAACTCTTATCAGAGCAGCAGCATAAAGCGTTAGAGGACCCTGTTCAGGTGGAGGAGGTTCGTAAGGTGATGACACCCAACTGTATCTCTCCACACCAGACATCACCGCGGAGACCCAGGCAAAGGTATCGGCCTGCTTATCCGACATTGCTGCCTGGATGTCCAACCGCCACCTGAAACTGAACATGTCCAAGACCGAGCTTATCGTCTTTCCACCAAAACCCACTTCTCCTCTTCCTCCACTTTCTATCTCAGTTGATAACACCCTCATCCTCCCCGTCTCATCTGCCCGCAACCTCGGAGTCATCTTTGACTCCTCTCTTTCCTTCTCTGCGCATATCCAGCAGATAGCCAAGACCTGTCGCTTCTTCCTCTTTAACATCAGCAAAATTCGCCCTTTCCTCTCTGAACACACCACCCGAACTCTCGTCCACGCTCTCATTACCTCTCGCCTGGACTACTGCAACTTACTCCTCACCGGCCTCCCACTTAGCCATCTATCCCCCCTTCAGTCTGTTCAGAACTCTGCTGCACGTCTCATATTCCGCCAGAACCGATATACTCATATCACCCCTCTCCTCAGGTCACTTCACTGGCTTCCGATCAGATACCGCATTCAATTCAAGCTTCTCCTTCTTACCTACAAATGCACTCAGTCTGCTGCCCCTCACTACCTCTCTACCCTCATCTCCCCTTACGTTCCCGCCCGTAACCTCCGTTCACAGGATAAATCCCTCCTCTCAGTACCCTTCTCCACCACCGCCAACTCCAGGCTCCGCTCATTCTGCCTCGCCTCACCCTATGCTTGGAACAACCTTCCTGAACCCTTACGCCAAGCCCCCTCCCTGCCCATCTTCAAGTCTTTGCTTAAAGCCCACCTCTTCAATGCTGCGTTCGGCACCTAACCCTTACCGTTCAGTGAATCCAGACTGCCCCAATTTGACTGCCCCGATCGGACCGACCGTTCACTTGTCTATTAGATTGTAAGCTCTTTGAGCAGGGACTGTCTCTCTTTGTTAAATTGTACAGCGCTGCGTAACCCTAGTAGCGCTCTAGAAATGTTAAGTAGTAGTAGTAGTAGTAAAAGCTTTCCCTGTTGGAAATTCTCCGGGACTAGATGGTTTGCCCAATGAGTTCTACAAGTCCTTTGCAAATGAATTGCTGACCTTCTCAATGGGGTGCATTCGGGTGAGACTCTTCCTCCCTCCATGAAGGAAGCGTGGATTGCAGTCATTCCAAAACCTGGGAAAGATAAAACAGAGTGTGCCTCGTATCGTCCTATCTCTGTTCTGAATTCTGATGTTAAGATCATTGCTAAAGTTTTGGCTCACCGAATGGCTGTTATACTCACTGATTTGATTTACCCAGATCAAGTTGGATTTGTCCCACACCGACAGGCTATGGATAACATCCGTCAGATGGTTAATTTACTTCACTTAGGGATTCTTTTTCGATTTGTCTTCTTAGCCTCGATGCTGAGAAGGCGTTTGATAGAGTTCATTGGCCTTTTATGGATCAGATTCTGGATAAGTTTGGATTTGGAGTTGGTTTTAGGACTGGATACAAGCTTTATTTGCCGCTCCTTGGGCATGTGTGTGTATGAATGGGGGTAATTCTGCTATGTTTTTGTTAACTAGAGGCACCCGCCAAGGCTGCTCCTTGTCACCCATGCTGTTTGCTCTTGTAATGGAACCTTTGGCAGTTGCCATTCGCCAGGATCCGAATGTATCAGGTATTTGTGTGTGGAATCGGGAATATAAACTAGCTTTATTTACAGACGATGTTCTTTTGTCATTGACAAAGCCGGTGATTTCCTTACCTAATTTTTTAAGGTTATTGGCTGAATAGTCATCTGTCTCAGGTTTCAAGCTTAATATGTCTAAACCGGAGGCCATGACAATTGGGGTCCCTCCTCCAGTTTGCATCTCGCTTAATAGTCATTTTCATTTAGGTGGGTGTCCACAGGAATTCGATATTTGGGTATCATGTTGACCCCGTCTTTGTCAGATCATTTCTTTGCAAATTATCCCCCTCTTCTCCGTGAATTGTTTTGTGATTTGGACCATTGGGACTCAGTGGAACTCTCTTGGTTTGGAGGGATAGCCTCCTTTGAAAATGAACATTCTACCTCGCTTGATGTATCTCTTCCAGGTGCTACCTTTGCGGGTTTCTCGGGCATTTTTTTCGGGATTGCAAGATCACTGATTAGATTTATTTGGAGTAGCAGGTGACCTTGTTTGCCTCCTTCCTTGATCTATTGGGACCCGAAGAAGGATGGCCTTGGGGTGCCTAATGTTTTTTGGTATTATAAAGCTGCTCAGGCACGTGCGGCTTTGGAGTGGTTTTAATCTAAACCTCATAAGCTTTGCATAAATTTGGAGCAGGGGTCTGTGGGCCCTCATCCTTTGTGACTCCTTATGTGGCTTCCGCGTAGATATCGTAGATTGCACAGTGATATTTGCCCCTCCATTCATACAACTTTCTATTATTGGGATGCTTTGTTTTCCAAGCCTGATTCTCTTTTGTCTAAATTGACACCCATAGCATACAACCCTCTTTTTCCACCTGGCTTGGTTCCAGGTCCTTTTACTCACTGGGTATCCCAGGGTCTGGAGGTATGGGGTCAGCTTTTTGATGAGGATGTTCCTATCTCCTTTGGCACTTTGGCTCAGGAATATTCTCTCCCTCTTAATTCGGTCTATGCCTATACTCAGTTAAGACACTTTCTCTCCTCAGCTGCAGTAAAGTCCAAGGTCCTTAGAGATGATTCTTTTCTTGAAGACCTCTGGGGACGAGAGGTCTTATCTCATGTTTGTATAAATGCCAGCGTAAGGGTGTGCCACCATATGTCTTGCATCACTCTCATTGGTATCAAGAGCTGGGGATCAAATTAGGGAATGATATTGATATGAATGAGTTGTCTCCTTTTTTTTTTTTTTTTTTTTTAACCTTTTTGCTGGTAGAGACTATTATTAAGAACAAAATCACAGAACATATTCAAAAGCATGGATTAATGAGACAAAGTCAACATGGATTTAGTGAAGGGAAATCTTGCCTCACCAATATACTACATTTCTTTGAAGGGGTGAACAAACATGTGGATAAAGGGGAGCTGGTTGATATTGGGGCTCATTTTCAAAGCAATTAGCCTTCCAAAGTTCCATAGAAACCTATGGAACTTTGGAAGGCTAAGTGCTTTGAAAATATGCCTCATTGCGTATCTGGATTTTCAGAAGGCGTTTGACAAAGTACCTCATGAAAGACTCCAGAGGAAATTGGAGAGTCATGGGATAGGAGGTAGTGTTTTATTGTGGATTAAAAACTGGTTAAAAGATAGAAAACAGAGAGTAGGGTTAAATGGTCATTGTTCTCAATGGAGAAGGGTAGTTAGTTGGGTTCCCCAGGTGTCTGTGCTGGGACCGCTGCTTTTTAACATATTTATAAATAATCTAGAGATGGGAGTAACTAGTGAGGTAATTAAATTTGCTGATGACACAAAGTTATTCAAAGTTGTTAAATCGCGGGAGGATTGTGAAAAATTACATGAGGACCTTACGAGACTGGGAGACTGGGCGTCTAAATGGCTGATGACGTTTAATGTGAGCAAGTGCAAAGTGATGCAGGTGGAAAAGAGGAACCCAAATTATAGCTACATCATGCAACGTTCCACGTTAGGAGTCACTGACCAAGAAAGGGATCTAGGTGTCGTCGTTGATGATATGTTGAAACCTTTTTGCTCAGTGTGCTGCGACAGCTAAGAAAGCAAATAGAATGTTAGGTATTATTAGGAAAGGAGTGGAAAACAAAAATGAGGATGTTATAATGCGTTTGTATCACTCCATGGTGCAACCACACCTCGAATATTGTGTTCAATTCTGGTCACCGCATCTCAAAAAAGATATAGTGGAATTAGAAAAGGTGCAGAGAAGGGCGACGAAAATGATAAAGGGGATGGGACGACTTCCCTATGAGGAAAGGCTAAAGTGGCTAGGGCTCTTGTCAGGCTCAGTCGCCAGATCTGCACCACTCTTTCTCAGTCTCTTCCTTTCATCACCAAGCACGGCTTTCACTCCCAAGTCGACAGTCTGCAATCAGGGTCTCCGGACAACAGGCAAGTCACCAGAAGTGCTTTATTATCTCCTGAGTACATTTAATCTGCTTTAAGGCTTCACAGGCCTTCCCATCTCCTCAGTGTAGCTCCACTTTTAAACACAGTTCATTGGAGCCCTGCTTGCAATACAGTTCAGCTTGGGCCTGCTTTCCACACAGTTCATTTTGGCCTTCCTTTCAATATGGTTTCCTCCAGCACTGCTTCTAATCCAGTACTTAGTGGTACTGCTCTTTCACACAGCTAATGAGCACTGCTCACAATTCAGTTCAGTTAGCAATGTTTTCCTCATCAATTCAGTTTAGCACTGCTTTCAAACACAGTTTAGTTCAGCATTGCCTTCAAACACAGTTCATCTTAGAAATGAAATTAAACAGTTCAATTCAATGGCAATATAGTCTAAGTCACTTTCTCACTCTTAGACCTAATGACCCCCCTCCCTCGTTTGTCAGCACAAAACCACCTGACATCCACCCACCGGGTCAATTCACCAAGGCTTCATTCACTCTCTCCAGCTCAGTTCATAACTCACTTTAAGAGCCCTCCACCAGCACTTCCATTTCCTCCTCATTCTCCCCTCCTTCCACCTCCTCCAGTTCCATTCTCTCCTCCCCTTCCTCTCGGTCTAGGGGCTCCTCCCTCCCCCCCATCTGATTCCATCTCCCAATCACACCCCGGCTCCTCCCTCTCTTGCATAGAATCTTCTCCCTTCACCTGATCCCTCTGCTGTTGCTGCACTGCCTTCTGGATCTTGTAGTTTCTTAGCTCCTGGGCTTCTATGACGTTGCTCTGCCTTCTGGGCTTTGTAGTTCCTTGGTTCTGAATCTCTCTGGTGCTGAACTGCCTTCTGGGGCTTGTAGTTTCTTTGCTCTTCACATACCCCCCCAGTCAAACGATTGCTAGTCCGTTTGTTTTTTCCTTCCCTTACTACTGGACTAGCAATCCTAGACAGAACATCAACATGCTGCATTAATTTCCCTGCTTGATGTTCCATCTGAAACTGAAATGGTTGCAGCGCCAAATACCACCTCATCAATCTAGCATTATGGTTCTTCATCTGACCCAGCCACTTTAAGGGGGCATGGTTCATGACCAGCTTAAAGGGACGCTCCTCAAGATAGAACTCACAGGCTTGTATCGCCCACTTAACTGCCAGGCATTCCCTTTCAATCGTGGCATATCTAGTTTCATGAGGGAGAAGCTTCCTGCTCAAGTACATAATCGGGTGCTCCTCTCCCTCATGCACTTGTGATAACACCGCACCTAATCCTACCCCAGATGCATCAGTATGCAATACAAAAGGTTTCTCAAAGTCCACTGCTTTAAGTAGAGGCTCCTGGCATAATGCTGACCGCATCCCCGCAAATACCCTTTCCGAGTCCTCCTGCCACCGGAGCTGATTCGGTCTATTACCCTTCAACATATCTGTCAAGGGGGCGGCTCAAGAGGCGAAGTGAGGTATAAATCTTCTGTAATAACCTATCAATCCCAAAAAACTTCTTAGCGCTTTCTTATTTGTAGGAAGGGGAAACTCCTGAATACTTTTCACCTTATCACACAATGGCTTAACCTGTCCATTTCCTACCCGATAGCCCAAGTATTTTACCTCTCGCTGTGCAAAATGGCATTTTTGAGGGTTAAGGGTGAGACCTGCTTCCCGAAAAGATTGCAATACCCCCCTAACCTGGACTACATGAGTCTCCCAATCTGGACTATGAATGATTACATCATCCAAATATGCAGCAGCATATTCCTGGTGTGATCTCAATACTCTGTCCAACAGGCGTTGGCAAGAAGCCGCAGCTGAATTTAAGCCAAATGGCATTCGCTTGAATTGAAACAACCCAAGCGGGGTGCAAAAAGCGGTCTTAGGCCGAGCCTTCCTCGATAAGGGAATTTGCCAGTACCCCTTTGTTAAGTCAAGAGTAGACAAGAACTGTGCCGAACCCAGCCTATCTATCAAATCCTCAATACGAGGCATAGGATAAGCGTCTGGCACAGACAGCGCATTAACTCGCCGAAAATCAATACAAAAACGCCAGGATCCATCCCTCTTAGGCACTAGCACCACCGGACTCGCCCACGGACTAAAGGATTCCTCGATCACCCCAAAGTCCAGCATTTCCTTCACTTGTTTAACTACCTCCTGCTTTTTACCTGGGGATAACCTATAAGGCCGCTGACGAACCACCCTCCCTTTCTCCGTCTCAATTTCATGTACGATTAAGTGTGTCTCCCCAGGACACGCTGTGAGAACATCCTGAAACTCCAGCAACAGAGCTTGCATCTGTTCCTTCTGGGGACCCTCTAAGCTGTCTCCCACTGTCACTTCCCTAGGAATAAAGATCTCCGATATCTGCGGTCCTAAGTCCTCCTCCAATTCCTCCTCCCCTTTTGCCCAATAGGCTTTCCTTTCCTGCCAAGGCTGGAGTAAGTTCACATGATAGGTCTGAGGCTTCCCTCGCTCATTCAATACCTCATAAGTGACCGGGCCCAACCGTTTCCTCACCGTACAGGGTCCCTTCCATTTACTTAAAAGTTTATGTGGATTATCCGGGACCCTAACCACCACCTTATCCCCTTCCTGAAATACTCTGACCTGCGCTCCCTGATCACAATGCGTCTTCTGATAACTTTGGGTTTTCTCTAGATTACCCCGGGAATAAGTGCCTAACCTCCATAACCGCCCTTTCAAATCATGAAGATATTCTACTACCGTCTTATCCTCCCGTTCCGGCGGTACCCACTGTTCCCGGAGAATATCCAACACTCCCCTTGGGGCCCTCCCATATAATAATTCAAAGGGGGATACTCCTAGGGAAGCCTGCACACATTCCCTAGAAACATACAATGCAAAAGGCAAAAGTTGATCCCAGTTCTCATAGTGTGATCCTAACCCCTTCCTTAACAGCATCTTCAAAGTTTTGTTGAACCTCTCCACTAGGCCGTTGGTTTGAGGGGTGATAGGCTGAAGTACAAATGTGTTTAGTACCAGGGTGCGAGAAAGAAAATTGGTGCCTCTATCAGTTAACACCTCCCTAGGAAAGCCAACCTCACAAAAGAGCCGAATCAGCTCCGCAGCAATCACCTTTGCCGAGATATTTCGCAAGGGTATGGCCCAGGGGAAACGGGTAGCCATATCAACAATCACCAGAATATAAGAAAACCCTCTCCTGGATTTAAGTAGGGGACCGATAATATCCATTGCCAACCTCCCACACGGATTCTCAATTCGGGGAAGAGGGTGCAATGGAGCAGGCCTTGGCCCTTTCTCTGTCAGCTTCTGACATACCACACAGGATTTACAGTATTCCTCTACCTCTTTATATACCCCAGGCCAGTAAAACCGCCCTAGTAACTGTTTCACTGTATTCTGGATCCCTTTATGTCCTCCCAGAGGATGGTCATGCGCTAACTGTAACACCAACTTCCGGAATCCCCTAGGTACAATAAGTTGTTTAATCTCCTCCTCACTGCCCTCAGCTGGCATCACCCGAAACAGTAAACCCTTCTCTATCACAAACTTGGGTCCCTGTGTGCCCCCCACCGGCTCCCTCACCCGTTCCCAGGCATATTTCAATGTGAGATCTGACTCCTGTTCCCTGCTAAAATAAGGGAACCTGCTCAACAACTCCTCAGGATCCTCCGGAAACTCCCCTCCCTACTCAATCCCTTTCATTGTCTGAGTCCTGTGCCTCTGCGTTAATTTTTTTACTTGCCCTGACTCCCGCGTCTTCCCAGGTGCCCCTAGTACCTCCAAATGAAAGGGAAAAATATGTGACAAGTTCTGCTCTACTCCTTCTTGTTCTTTCCTCTGCCCCCGAGTAACGACCAACCCTTCCTTTTCTCTTAAACAGTGCACAAATGGGGGCCAATCCCTCCCCAAAATTAGTTCCTGAGGTAGACGGGGTAATATTGCCACCCATACCCAGTGTGACCCTGAAGGACCTTTTATACCAACCCGCTTAAGGGGATATGTAGTGGTAGCCCCGTGAACACACTGAATGCTGACCTCCCGGCCCCTATTATCATTACATACTCCCCTCTTTCCCTTTATTCTTTCCCACAGGGCCCGAGACAGCATGGTCTGATCCGCCCCTGAATCTAGCAGAGCATTGACCCAGACCCCACATATCTCCACTGCTTGCCTCAACTGCTTCACCACTGGCCCTTGGGAGTACAAGGTGAACCCTAGTTTCGCAAAACAGTCCCTCCTCAGATGTCCTTTCCTTCCACACCGGTAACACATTCTCTCCTCATTCACTGAAGGTCTGGCCCCTGTTACTCTTGCCACTTTCTCCCCCATTCGTCCCCCTCCCCCTTCACACCGCTGGGCCTCCAGGAAGCATTCCATGCTTTTAATGGCCTCCTCAAGTGATGTACACCCCTTCTTTATCAAATCCACCCGAAACTTTTCAGGTAGTGCCTCCAAAAATTGTTCCAGCACAAGCTCTTGCATTACCTGATTCATAGTTCTCTTTTCAGGCTCTAACCACTTTCCTGCTAAATCCAAAAGTTTTTGAGCCAACGCCCAGGGTGTTTCACTCTCCACCCAGCGTAATTCTCTGAATCGCCTTCTATATGTCTGTTGGCTCACTCCATACCTGTCCAGAATAGCTTCTTTCAATTTGGTATAGTCCGCCACCTCCAGTGTAGGCAAAGCCCTAAAGGCAGCAGGGGCTAATCGAATTGTCCATTGTTCCTGGGGCCACCCTGCAGCCATCGCCACCCTTTCAAATGCCCCTAAGTAATCTTCAATATTGTCCAACTCAGTCAGCTTACCCCACGGCAGCCAGTTCACTCCTGGAAGTCCTCCTACTCCCACCGCTCCTTCTGCTCGGTCCACTCTTCCATCCGGCCCCCTGTCAGACAACCGTCCTCCACCTCGAAGCAACTCCTGAAATAAGTCCAAGAGAGGTTGCTGCTGCGCCCGGGAAGCCGCCAACAACTCCTCCAACAGCTGATGAGCCATCTCTTGCTGTTTCTGAAATTGATGCGTCATAAATGCAAACAGCTCTTTGGGATCCATATCCTTCACCGGATTCCCCGCACCTGCAAAAAGACAGAAAAACAACCACCCAAGTGCGGTATCTCACAAACTCTTTTCCACTGCACAGAAACTGTGCTTCCCCAATTACTGTATCCTCCCTTGCCTCCTCCCTAGGTACCCTTTACCTGGGTAGGCGAGTAATACGCCTTTGTCAGCGTTGGCCCCCTCGACGGGCTTCAGGAACCTCCAGGACTCCCTCACCTCGCTCCGACTGCTCGACTGGTCTGGTCTGGAACTCCCTCCTCTCCTTCCAGGACACTCCTCCTTCCCGTGGATGTTCACTGTGATCCCACCGCTGCCACCATAATATGTCAGGCTCAGTCGCCAGATCTGCACCACTCTTTCTCAGTCTCTTCCTTTCATCACCAAGCACGCCCTTCACTCCCGAGTCGACAGTCTGCAATCAGGGTCTCCAGACAACATGCAAATCACCAGAAGTGCTTTATTATCTCCTGAGTACGTTTAATCTGCTTTAAGGCTTCACAGGCCTTCCCATCTCCTCAGTGTAGCTCCACTTTTAAACACAGTTCATTGGAGCCCTGCTTGCAATACAGTTCAGCTTGGGCCTGCTTTCCACACAGTTCATTTTGGCCCTCCTTTCAATATGGTTTCCTCCAGCACTGCTTCTAATCCAGTACTTAGTGGTACTGCTCTTTCACACAGCTAATGAGCACTGCTCACAATTCAGTTCAGTTAGCAATGTTTTCCTCATCAATTCAGTTTAGCACTGCTTTCAAACACAGTTTAGTTCAGCATTGCCTTCAAACACAGTTCATCTTAGAAATGAAATTAAACAGTTCAATTCAATGGCAATATAGTCTAAGTCACTTTCTCACTCTTAGACCTAATGACCCCCCTCCCTCGTTTGTCAGCACAAAACCACCTGACATCCACCCACCGGGTCAATTCACCAAGGCTTCATTCACTCTCTCCAGTTCAGTTCATAACTCACTTTAAGAACCCTCCACCAGCACTACCATTTCCTCCTCATTCTCTCCTCCTTCCACCTCCTCCAGTTCCATTCTCTCCTCCCCTTCCTCTCGGTCTAGGGGCTCCTCCCTCCCCCCATCTGATTCCATCTCCCAATCACACCCCGGCTCCTCCCTCTCTTGCATAGAATCTTCTCCCTTCACCTGATCCCTCTGCTGTTGCTGCACTGCCTTCTGGACCTTGTAGTTTCTTAGCTCCTGGCTTCTCTGACGTTGCCCTGCCTTCTGGGCTTTGTAGTTCCTTGGTTCTGAATCTCTCTGGTGCTGCACTGCCTTCCGGGGCTTGTAGTTTCTTTGCTCTTCATACTCTTCAGCTTGGAGAAAAGGCGGCTGAGGGGAGATATGATAGAGGTCTATAAAATAATGAGTGGAGTTGAACGGGTAGATGTGAAGCGTCTGTTTACGCTTTCCAAAAATACTAGGACTAGGGGGCATGCGATGAAGCTACAATGTAGCAGATTTAAAACAAATCGGAGAAAACGTTTGTTCACTCAACGTGTAATTAAACTCTGGAATTCGTTGCCAGAGAATGTGGTAAAGGCGGTTAGCTTAGCGGAATTTTAAAAAGGTTTGGACGGCTTCCTTAAGGAAAAGTCCATAGACCGTTATTAAATGGACTTGGGGAAAATCCACTATTTCTGGGATAAGCAGTATAAAATGTTTTGTACTTTTTTGGGATCTTGCCAAGTATTTGTGATCTGGATTGGCCACTGTTGGAAACAGGATGCTGGACTTGATGGACCTTTGGTCTTTCCCAGTATGGCAATATTTATGTACTTATGAGATAACCGCGTTCTCACAGTGGACAGGAATGCACTCATGCATACGTAGTGGAGCGTGTCTCGGACTCTACAAATCTCTATTTATGTTTGTCATAAGTCCTGGACCTGGCGACGTGGTCGACGTCACCACACTTGTGAGAATATAAGGCCTGCTGTCTTCGGAGAATTCCTGTTACAGGTAAATATCTTCGCTACATAGGGGAACTAGAAAAAGGTTCAGAGAAGGGTGACAAAAGTGATAAATGGTATGAATCACCTCCGTTATTAAAAAAGGCAAAACAGGTTCGGACCCTCTGGCTTGGGAAAAGATGGCTGAGAAGGGGATATGATATAAATTTATAAAATCATGTAATGGACAATTAAGTAGCCGATTATCTAAGTCACTCTTTTCTGTGCTCTACCACTACCAGTTCCAGACTCCATTCTTTATACATTGCCGTTCTATATGCCTGGAATAGACTTCTTCAGTTATGTCATGTTCGCTGTCTCATTTAAAAGCCCAGCTTGTTGAGGTGGCTTTTAAATCGTAAGCCTTTTATATACCCATGTTGTTGTTAATCCATTTTCCATAATTAGAAGTCTCCTCCAGGATTCATAGGAAATCCCACCCAGTTCCCAACCTGTCAACCAGGGGCGCACAAACTTGCCCACTCCTGACAGAGACAGATGGGACACTTTTAACCCAATGACAGAGGAGAGCCTTGGCAAAATCCTAAGAGACCTTCGACCAACTACCTGCTCCCTTGATCCCTGCCCTTCAAAGATAGTGCAGCAGGCAAGCATGGGCCTTGTAGAAGGCGCCACAAAAATTGTGAACATCTCTCTTTCTAATGGGCAGCTACCAACAGCATTAAAAAGGGTAGTGGTCCGCCCTTTGCTGAAGAAAAGCTTGACCAGGACAAACTTGAAAATTACAGGCCAGTATTCAACATCCCGCTTCTAGGGAAACTCATAGAACAAAGCAGTCTGTATTCAACTTAATGACTAGTTAGAAAAGAGAAACTGGCTAGATCCATGTCAATCTGGATTCAGATCTGATTATGGTACAGAAACGGTTCTCATATCCCTACTAGATGATCTTCACAGAAACCGAGACAAGGGATTCGCCTTCTCAGCAGCTTTTGACACTGTGGATCATGATATCATGCTAGCATGACTGACAGAAACAGGTATCAATAGAACAGTACTTGCTTGATTCAGATCCTACCTATCAGACAGGCAACAATCCATAATGTTTGGCAGAAACTCATCACCACCATGGAAACTGACCTGCGAGGTACCACAAGGATTGATACTATCACCTATTCTGTTCAATATCTACCTCAAGCCACTAGCTGAGCTGATTCAGTCAATGGTCATTCAGTTCTACATCTGTGCGGATGATGTGCAGCTACTCGTACCCATTGAACCTGACTTACCTACAGCCTTGAATAAAGTGATTACCTGTCTAACCAATTCAAGAATGGGTTATTCACAACAAACTTTGCCTGAACCCAAGTAAACCGAGCTTCTCTGGGTCCCTAACACAAGTGGATACATACCTGACATCAAAATCCCTTTTGGGAAGTACGAACTCCCCCTCAAATCACAAGTCAGGAACCTTGGAATACAGTTAGATTCAACACTTACTCTGATTCTCCAAATCCAAGCAACCTTCAAGTGCTGCTTTTACTATTTGCGACAGCTACGCTGCCTCTCTCCTTACATCGAGAAGGTAAATCTTATCCCATTTGTGCATGCCATGATAATATCAAGACTGGATTACTGCAGTGCACTATACAATGGTCTGACTACAAAGGGCCTGCACCAGCTTCAGTTGATTCAGAATGCAGCAGCAAGACTCGTAGAAGGTTGCAAGCGACGTGACCATATCACACCATTTTTGCAAAACCTTCATTGGCTACCAGTACAATACAGGGCTAAATTTAAAACTCTATGTCTGATCTTCAAGGCCCTGAGTACTTGAAAAATAGGATGATCCTCTACACACTCCGCCAAGGGCACTAAGATCCTCCCAAGGACTTTCACTAACCACACCCTCTCCAAAAGACATTACACAATGTGATACCCGCAAGCGAGCCTTCTCCAGAGTAGCCCCTACACTCTGGAATGCACTGCCTAAAAGGCAGCGCTTAACACATGAATATCTCTACTTCAGGAAGCAGGTGAAAGCTTGGCTCTTCAACCAGGCCTTTAATGGAAGAAGTAACTAACTTGTTAGTCTCACTCACACACACAAGGAGTGACTCGGGCTGCATATACTGCAGCAGGACATGTTTATCCACTCCTACCCTAGCTGAGATAATATTCACCTTGTATTGTTCATACCTTGTATTTGTTTCAGACCAGAATCGGCTAACACCGTTAACGGTATTCTCCGAGGACAAGCAGGCTGCTTGTTCTCACTGATGGGTGACGTCCACGGCAGCCCCTCCAGTCGGAACACTTTCTAGCAAAGTCCTTTGCTAGCCCTCGCGCGCCGATGCGCACCGCGCATGCGCGGCCGTCTTCCCGCCCGAACCGGCTCGTGCCGGCCAGTCTTCTTTTGTCCGCGCTCGGTACGGTCGTGTTTTGCCGTTCGCGCCCCGAAAGTTGACCTCGCGCGTCGTTTTTCGACTTAAAAAAAAAAATTTTTAAAAGGTGTCGGAAGGAGACCTTTACGGTTTGCTCCCTTCCCGTACTTCTAGTTTTGCCCCGGTAAGTTTTCTTTCGTCATCGGGGTAGGCCCTATTTAGGCCCCTATTTTTGTGGTGCCATTTTCGCCATTTCGAGTTTTGATCTCGCCGGCGCGATTTTTCCGCCCATGACATCGAAGTCTTCCAGCGGCTTCAAGAAGTGCACCCAGTGCGCCCGGGTAATCTCGCTCACTGACAGGCATGCGTCGTGTCTTCAGTGTCTGGGGGCTGGGCACCGCCCTCAGGCCTGTAGTCTGTGTTCTCTTTTGCAAAAGCGGACTCAGGTAGCGAGATTAGCCCAGTGGAACGTTTTGTTCTCGGGCTCTTCGTCGGCATCGGCACCGGGAGTATCGACTGCTTCGACGTCGTCGGCGCCCGGACCTTCATCCTCGCCCCCGAGTGCATCGAGGCATCGGCCCTCTGCATCGGGGCGACATCGGAGGTCGGCGTCGGTGGTATCGAGACCTCCTCGTCTGCTGATGTCGTCGGATGGTGGTGCTTCGTCTGGAGTGCAGGTGAGGGCTGTCCATTCCCCTGCTGGTGGCGGTGAGCCTTCGGGTGGGTCTCCTCCTACCCTGAGGGCTCCTGCGGTACAGCCCCCCCGAGACCGACCTCCTTCGGCCTCGGCCCCGAGGAAGAGACGGCTGGATTCTACGTCCTCCTCGTTGGTGCCGGGAAGCTCCGGTGACATGCTTCGTCCAAAAAAATCGAAGAAGCATCGTCACCGGTCCCCTTCCCGTGTCGGCACCGAGAGCTCTGGGTCGCCGAGGGAGTCGGCACCCAGTAGGCATCGGCACCGAGAGGACCGCTCGCCCTCTGTTCAAGAGGTGTCGGTGCGCTCCCCTTTGGACAGCCCGGAACAGCCTCCACGCCCGGAATAGGTTCTGACATCGACTCCTGCATCGGCTTCCATGTCTTTTTCCACAGCCGCTCTGCACGAGAGCCTCCGGGCCGTTCTCCCAGAGATCCTGGGAGAGCTGTTGCGCCCTACCTCTCCGGTGCTTGCGCCACCGGTACCGTCGAGCGAGGCGCCGGATGGCCCATTGCCCGAGGTGAGGTCTCCGACATCGGTGCCGCTTGCGGTACCGATTGCGGTAGCCTCCCAGGAAGGCTCCCCGACTACGTCGGCGGAGGGAGCTTCGCCGGTGCGTGCGTGGGAGTCTACCTCTCGACGCTCCCACTATGGCCGTGGTTCCACGGAGTCGAGCAGGGCACGGCTGCAGACACAGGTCCGTGAACTTGTGTCTGACACCGATGGTGAGGCCTCGTGGGAAGAGGAAGAGGACATCAGATATTTCTCTGACGAGGAGTCTGAGGGTCTTCCTTCTGATCCCACTCCCTCTCCTGAAAGGCAGCTTTCTCCTCCTGAGAGCCTGTCTTTCGCTTCCTTTGTCCGGGAGATGTCTACGGCCATCCCCTTCCCGGTGGTTGTGGAGGACGAGCCCAGGGCTGAAATGTTTGAGCTCCTGGACTATCCTTCTCCACCTAAGGAAGCGTCCACAGTACCCATGCATCATGTCCTCAAAAAGACATTGCTGGCGAACTGGACCAAGCCTCTAAGTAATCCCAGTACCGGATCCATGGGGACCCAGAGCTGATGCGCACTCAGTTGCCTCATGACTCTGGAGTTGTGGATTTGGCCCTAAAGAAGGCCAAGAGTTCTAGGGAGCATGCTTCGGCGCCCCCGGGCAAGGACTCTAGAACCTTGGACTCCTTTGGGAGGAAGGCCTACCATTCTTCTATACTCGTGGCCAAAATTCAGTCCTACCAGCTCTACACGAGCATACACATGCGGAACAATGTGCGGCAGTTGGCGGGCTTGGTGGACAAGCTCCCCCTGAGCAAGCCAAGCCATTTCAGGAGGTGGTCAGGCAGCTGATGGCGTGCAGAAAATTCCTGGCCAGAGGGGTGTATGACACCTTTGATGTTGCGTCCAGGGCCGCTGCTCAAGGTGTGGTGATGCGCAGACTCTCATGGCTGCGTGCCTCCGACCTGGAGAATAGAATCCAGCAGCAGATTGCAGACTCGCCTTGCCGTGCGGATAATATTTTTGGAGAGAAAGTCGAGCAGGTGGTAGAGCAGCTCCACCAGCGGGACACCGCATTCGACAAGTTCTCCCGCCGGCAGCCTTCAGCCTCTACCTCTACAGGTAGAAGATTTTTTGGGGGAAGGAAGACTGTTCCCTACTCTTCTGGCAAGCGTAGGTACAATCCTCCTTCTCGACAGCCTGCGGCCCAGGCTATGCCCCAGCGCGCTCGCTCTCGTCAGTAGCGTGCGACTCAGCAAGGCCCCTCGGCTCCCCAGCACAAGCAAGGGACGAGCTTTTGTCTGGCTCCAGCAGAGCATAGCCGACATCCAAGTGTCAGTGCCGGGCGACCTGCCAGTCGGAGAGAGGTTGAAAGCTTTTCACCAGTGGTGGCCTCTCATAACCTCCGATCAGTGGGTTCTCCAAATAGTCCGGCAAGGATACACCCTCAATTTGACCTCAAAACCTCCAAATTGTCCATCGGGAGCTCAGTCTTACAGCTTCCAGCACAAGCAGGTACTTGCAGAGGAACATTCCCCTCCCTTCTCAGCGCCAATGCGGTCGACCCCGTGCCATCCGGGCAAGAAGGGCTGGGATTCTATTCCAGGTACTTCCTTGTGGAAAAGAAAACAGGGGGGATGCGTCCCATCCTAGACCTAAGGGCCCTGAACAAATATCTGGTCAAGGAAAAGTTCAGGATGCTTTCCCTGGGCACCCTTCTTCCCATGATTCAGGAAAACGATTGGCTATGCTCTCTGGACTTGAAGGACGCCTACACGCACATCCCGATACTGCCAGCTCACAGACAGTATCTGCGATTTCAGCTGGGCACACGTCACTTCCAGTACTGTGTGCTACCCTTTGGGCTCGCCTCTGCGCCCAGAGTGTTCACAAAGTGCTTGGCTGTAGTAGCAGTGGCACTTCGCAGACTGGGGGTACACGTGTTCCCATATCTCGACGATTGGCTGGTGAAGAACACATCCGAGGCAGGAGCCCTGCAGTCCATGCAGATGACTATTCGCCTCCTGGAGCTACTGGGGTTTGTGATAAATTATCCAAAGTCCCACCTTCTCCCAGTGCAGAAACTCGAATTCATAGGAGCTCTGCTGGATTCTCGGACGGCTCGCACCTATCTCCCAGAGACGAGGGCCAACAACTTGTTGTCCCTCGTCTCGCGGGTGCGGGCGTCACAGCAGATCACAGCTCGGCAGATGTTGAGATTGCTGGGCCACATGGCCTCCACAGTTCATGTGAGTCCCATGGCCCGCCTTCACATGAGATCTGCTCAATGAACCCTAGCTTCCCAGTGGTTTCAGGCTGCTGGGGATCTAGAAGACGTGATCCACCTGTCCACGAGTTTTCTCAAATCCCTGTATTGGTGGACGATTTGGTCCAATTTGACTCTGGGACGTCCTTTCCAAATTCCTCAGCCACAAAAAGTGCTGACTACGGATGCATCTCTCCTGGGGTGGGGGGTTCATGTCGATGGGCTTCACACCCAAGGAAGCTGGTCCCTCCAGGAACGCGATCTGCAGATCAATCTTCTGGAGTTACGAGCGGTCTGGAACGCTCTGAAGGCTTTCAGAGATCGGCTGTCCCACCAAATTATCCAAATTCAGACAGACAACCAGGTTGCCATGTATTACATCAACAAGCAGGGGGGGCACCGGATCTCGCCCCCTGTGTCAGGAAGCCGTCAGCATGTGGCTCTGGGCTCGCCGTCATGGCATGGTGCTCCAAGCCACATATCTGGCAGGCGTAAACAACAGTCTGGCCGACAGGTTGAGCAGGATTATGCAACCTCACGAGTGGTCGCTCAATTCCCGTGTAGTGCGACAGATCTTCCAGGTGTGGGGCACCCCCTTGGTAGATCTCTTCGCATCTCGAGCCAACCACAAAGTCCCTCAGTTCTGTTCCAGGCTTCAGGCCCACGGCAGACTGGCATCGGATGCCTTCCTCCTGGACTGGGGGGAGGGTCTGCTGTATGCTTATCCTCCCATACCTCTGGTGGGGAAGACTTTGTTGAAACTCAAGCAAGACCGAGGCACCATGATTCTGATTGCTCCTTTTTGGCCGCGTCAGATCTGGTTCCCTCTTCTTCTGGAGTTGTTCTCCGAAGAACCGTGCAGATTGGAGTGTTTTCCGACCCTCATCACGCAGGGCGAAGGGGCGCTTCTGCATCCCAACCTCCGGTCCCTGGCTCTCACGGCCTGGATGTTGAGAGCATAGACTTTGCCTCTTTGGGTCTGTCAGAGGGTGTCTCCCGCATCTTGCTTGCTTCCAGGAAAGATTCCACTAAGAGGAGTTACTTCTTTCTGTGGAGGTGGTTTGCCGTCTGGTGTGACAGCAAGGCCCTAGATCCTCGCTCTTGTCCTACACAGACCCTTCTGCACTTGTCTGAGTCTGGTCTCAAGACCAACTCTGTAAGGGTTCACCTTAGCGCAATCAGTGCATACCATTACCGTGTGGAAGGTAAGCCGATCTCAGGACAGCCTTTAGTTGTTCGCTTCATGAGAGGTTTGCTTTTGTCAAAGCCCCCTGTCAAGCCTGTCATGGGATCTCAATGTCGTTCTCACCCAGCTGATGAAACCTCCTTTTGAGCCACTGAATTCCTGCCATCTGAAGTACTTGACCTGGAAGGTCATTTTCTTGGTGGCAGTTACTTCAGCTCGTAGAGTCAGTGAGCTTCAGGCCCTGGTAGCCCAGGCCCCTTACACCAAATTTCATCATAACAGAGTAGTCCTCCGCACTCACCCTAAGTTCTTGCCAAAGGTTGTGTCGGAGTTCCATCTGAACCAGTCAATTGTCTTGCCAACATTCTTTCCCCGTCCTCATTCCTGCCCTGCTGAACGTCAGCTGCACACATTGGACTGCAAGAGAGCATTGACCTTCTATCTGGAGCGGACACAGCCCAACAGACAGTCCGCCCAATTGTTTGTTTCTTTTGATCCCAACAGGAGGGGAGTGGCTGTGGGAAAACGCACCATATCCAATTGGCTAGCAGATTGCATTTCCTTCAATTACGCCCAGGCTGGGCTGGCGGTTGAGGGTCATGTCACAGCTCATAATGTTAGAGCCATGGCAGCGTCGGTAGCCCACTTGAAGTCAGCCACTATTGAAGAGATTTGCAAAGCTGCGACGTGGTCATCTGTCCACACATTCACATCTCATTACTGTCTGCAGCAGGATACCCGACGCGACAGTCGGTTCGGGCAGTCAGTGCTTCAGAATCTGTTAGGGGTTTAGAATCCAACTCCACCCCCCTAGGTCCATGTTTGTTCTGTTCCAGGCTGCACTCTCAGTTAGTTGGTAAATTTTGTAGGTCTATCTCAGTTATGTCCTCGCCGTTGCGAGGCCCAATTGACCATGGTTGTTGTTTTGAGTGAGCCTGGGGGCTAGGGATACCCCATCAGTGAGAACAAGCTGCTTGTCCTCGGAGAAAGCGAATGCTACATACCTGTAGAAGGTATTCTCCGAGGACAGCAGGCTGATTGTTCTCACAAACCCGCCCGCCTCCCCTTTGGAGTTGTGTCTTCCCTTCTCTTTGTCTTGCTACATATGAGACTGGCCGGCACGAGCCGGTTCAGGCAGGAAGACGGCCGCGCATGCGCGGTGCGCATCGGCGCGCAAGGACTAGCAAAGGACTTTGCTAGAAAGTGTTCCGATTGGAGGGGCTGCCGTGGACGTCACCCATCAGTGAGAACAATCAGCCTGCTGTCCTCGGAGAATACCTTCTACAGGTATGTAGCATTCGCTCTATGTAAGCCACGTTGAAAATGTGGGATACAAATGTAACAAATAAAAATAAAAATTTAACTATTTCTCTGACCTCATCATAAGTACGTAAGTATTGCCATACTGGGAAACACCAAAGGTCCATCGAGCCCAGCATCCTGTTTCCAACAGTGGCCAATCCAGGTCACAAATACCCGTCAAGATCCCAAAAATGTACAAAACATTTTGGAGGCAGGAGAAGAGCAACGCTGGGCAGCAGCTCCTGAAATTTTCCAGGCACACGTTTTGTATCCGCCCCGGGCACAGCTCGTGCAGTGTACAGTCAAAGAAGCTCTTCCAGCAGAGCACGATATTCCAGCAAATTGAGAAAAGTTTTACGATCAAATAATCGATAAGCAGCAGTAATCCAGCGCCACTGATCAGAAATCTGCCCACACAACAGCTGTTCCCTGACACAGACACTCAGCAACAAAGAGATAAGTTCTTTGTTATGGTTGCAAAAGACCTTTTCAGGATGATTTTAAGCCTAAATGTGACTGATGAATTTGAGCTTTAGCTGTCTATCATATAGAACTTTAGCTTTCTGTTTCGTAAGCCTCAGCTTTCTGTCTGTTGAACTTTAACAACTTATTGTAACACTTATTGTAAACAGGCCTGGGCATGCTAACCCTATGCCTTCTATACAGCTCACTGCAGTCTAGATGCTGTCTTTTCGCTCAGTATGCACATGATATATTACACCGAACTGTAGTAAGTCTCACTACTGTGCATGTTCAGACTATGCTTTCTATGTAGCTTATAGCAAACTAGTAAAAAAGGCCCGTTTCTGACACAAATGAAACGGGCGCTAGCAAGGTTTTCCTCGGAGTGTGTATGTTTGGGAGAGTGTATGTGAGAGTGACTGTTTGAGAGTCAGAGTGAGAGTGTGTGCAAGTGTGTATGTGAGACACAGTGTGAGTGAGTGAGAGTGTGTGTGTGTGGGCAAGAGAGAGAGTGTGTGTGAGACACAGATTCTCTGTTTGAGTGAGTGTATGAGACCAAGCGAGTGTGTGAGTGACTGTGTGGCACATAGAGAGTGAATGTGAGACAGAGTGTGTGAGAGTGAGAGTCAGAAAGACATTGTATATGAGAGAGAGAGTGTGAGCCGTGCCCTCCCAATCCATGGCCATCTGTCCCCTGCCCCCTCCATTCATCCTTTTCCAGCAATTCCCCTCTGTCCCTGAGCCCTGCCCTCCCAATCCATGGCCATCCATGTTTGTCTGTCACCTGCCCCCTCCATTCATCCCTATCCAGCATTTCCCCTCTCTGCCTGAGGCCTGTCCTGCAATCCATATCCATCCATGCCCATCTGTCCCCTCCATTCATCCCTATCCAGCAATTCCCCTCTCCCTGAGTCCTGCCCTTCCAATCCATGCCCATCCATGCTCCTCTGTCACCTGGCCCCTCCATTTTTCCCTATCCAGCATTTCCCCTCTCTGCCTGAGGCCTGCTCTGCAATCCATATCCATCCATGCCCATCTGTCCCCTCCATTCATCCCTATCCAGCAATTCCCCTCTCCCTGAGTCCTGCCCTTCCAATCCATGCCCATCCATGCTCATCTGTCACCTGGCCCCTCCATTTTTCCCTATCCAGCAATTTCCCTCTCTCCCTGAGTCCTGCCCTCCCAATCCATGCCCATCCATGCTCCTCTGTCCCCTGCCCCCTCCATTCATCCTTTTCCAGCAAGTCCCCTCTCGCCCTTCCATGACCCCCCCCTCGCATCCATGCTACTCTCTCTCCCATGTCCCAGCCTGGCCCGCCCTCTTCTCCCCCCCCCCCCTTCGCATCCATGCCCCCCCCCTTCGCATCCATGCCTCGCATCCATGCCCCCCCCTCGCATCCATGCCCCCCCACCCCTTCGCATCCATGCATCCCTTTTTTTTTTTTTTATTCTTTTTAACTTTACCTCCGTGGCGGTTCGTGCAGCGAAGCGTCAGGGAAGGAGGCGGCGCTCCCGACGTCTAGCTTTCCCTTCGCTGTGTTCCGCCTTGTTTTGAAGGCGGAACACAGCGAAGGGAAGGCTAGACGTCGGGAGCGCCGCCTCCTTCCCTGACGTTTCGCTTCCGGATTTGTTTGTTTTGTCACGAGGGCGGGGCAGAGACGGCTGGCTGGCTTGAAGGCTTCACACCACGAATCCACGAACCCTTCAGCCTCAGCCTGGGAGTGACGTCAGATGGCTTCAAGGCTTCAGGCTTCATGGCTTCAAGGCTTCAGGCTTCAAGGCTTCACAGAACGTTGTCCTCAGAACGTTGAGGGTGCGTTTTATTATATTAGAAGATTACCAATATGTAATAGGACCTACTATCATGCTAACAGCACTTGATGAGATTGTCTTGTTAGCATAATATAGTAGTACTATAATATAGATAGTTATCTTATAGTTAATATACCATCTTTCAATTGTATGTATGCTGACATACTAATATGCTTATCCCACCACACACTTCACACTATACACATCCAACCTAAATATTTCACCAACATGATCATCCTGATACTATCAATCACCATCCACTCAATCACTGTAACACACACAACTCTCACAACCTCTTCAACTGAACTCACCATGACATCATTCCTCCAATACCACCCAAGCACCCACATCACACCACACCACACAACACACACTCCCTTACAAACCAACAACAACCTTAGAAACCCTTCACAATCCAGGATACCATCCTTGAAAACAGAAATAAACCCCCACAACACCAAAACACTAAAAACAAGACAACTTACCAAAATTCGCCCACAGACTGGATCACCTCAGAGAAACCTAGATTTACTTTTCATCACAGAAACCTGGATCCGCCAATCAGAGGATCCTATCATAAACTAACTATGCCCTCCGGGCTACAAAATATCACACTGGCCCAGGAAAGACAAAAGAGGAGGAGGAATTGCACTCATCTACAGATCACACTTCTCTGCAGAACCCAACTCAGAGTCCATCTCAACTCAACTCGAAATAGCCTCTATAAAACTATATAGCCCCATGCTATACGAACATTTAACCTGCATACTGTTCTACAGACCTAATAACTGGAACCAGAACCAAACCACATTCATGGACTTTATATCAAACGCATGCGTCAACAACTCCAATATACTACTACTAGGGGACCTAAACCTCCATTTAGAAGACTCCAACTCTGCCCATACCCGGAACTGTATAGACTTCCTCCAACTATGTGATTTCAACCTTCCCCCAATAGTAACAACCCTTCTCCGAGGACAAGCAGGCTGCTTGTTCTCACTGATGGGTGACGCCAACGGCAGCCCCTCCGATCGGAAACTTCACTAGCAAAGGCCTTTGCTAGTCCTCGTGCGCCCATGCGCACCGCGCATGCGCGGCCGTCTTCCCGCCCGAACCGGCTCGTGTTCGTCAGTCTTCTTTTGTCCGCGCTCGGTACGGTCGTGTTTTCGCCGTGTCGCGCCCCGGAACGTCGACCTCGCGCGTCGTTCTTACTTCATGTTAAAAAAAAAAAAAAAAAAGAAAACAACTCTGTGTGGAAGGAGACTCTTCGGTCTCTTTTCCTCCCGATACTTCCAGTTTTTCGCCCCGGTAAGTTTTCTTTCGTCGTCGGGGTAGGCCGCTTTTAGGCCTCGGGTCGAAGTTTTTCTTCCCCTTGTTTTTGAGGTGCCTTTTGCGCCATTTCGACTTTTGATCTCGCCGGCGTGATTTTTCCGCCCATGACATCGAAGTCTCCCAGCGGCTTCAAGAAGTGCACCCAGTGCGCCCGGGTCATCTCGCTCACTGATAGGCACGCGTCGTGTCTTCAGTGCTTGGGGGTTGGGCACTGCCCGCAGGCCTGTAGTCTGTGTTCCCTTTTACAAAAGCGGACTCAGGTAGCGAGATTGGCCCAGTGGAACGTTTTGTTCTCGGGCTCTTCGTCGGCATCGGCACCGGGAGGATCCAGTGCATCGACGTCGTCAGCGCCCGGACCTTCATCTTCGCCCCCGACTGCATCGAGTGTATCGAGACATCGACCCTCTGCATCGGGGCGACATCGGAGGGCTGCGTCGGCGTCGGTGACATCGAGACCTCCTATCTTGCTGATGTCGTTGGACAGTGGTGCTTCGTCTGGAGCGCAGGTGAGGGCTGTCCATTCCCCTGCTGGTGGCGGTGAGCCTTCGGGTGGGTCTCCTCCTGCCCTGAGGGCTCCCGCGGTACAGCCCCCCCGAGACCGACCTCCTTCGGCCTCGGCCCTGAGGAAGCGACGGCTGGATTCGACGTCCTCCTCGTTGGTGCCGGGAAGCTCCGGTGACATGCTTCGTTCCAAGAAATCGAAGAAGCATCGTCACCGGTCTCTTTCCCGTGTCGGCACCGAGAGCTCTGGGTCGCCGAGGGAGTCGGCACCCTGTAGGCATCGGCACCGAGAGGACCGCTCACCCTCTGTCCAGGAGGTGTCGATGCGCTCCACTCTGGACAGCCCGGAACAGCCTCCACGCCCGGAACAGGTTTTGACATCGACTCCTGCATCGACATCGATGTCTTTCTCCACAGCCGCTCTGCACGAGTGCCTGCGGGCCGTTCTCCCAGAGATTCTGGGGGAGCTGTTGCGCCCTACCCCTCCGGTACCGCGGGTGCTTGCGTCACCGGTACCGTCGAGCGAGGCGCCGGCTGGCCCCATGCCCGAGGTGAGGCCTGTCGCATCGGTACCGCGTGCGGTACCGACTGCGGCCGCCTCCCAGGAAGGCTCCCCGACTACGTCGGCGGAGGGAGCTGCGCCGATGCGGGCGAGAGAGTCTACCTCTCGACGCTCCCATCGTGGATGGGGTTACACGGAGTCGAGTCGGGCACGGTTGCAGACACAGGTCCATGAACTTGTGTCTGACACCGAGGGTGAGGCCTCGTGGGAAGACGAAGGAGACATCAGATATTTCTCTGACGAGGAGTCTGAGGGTCTTCCTTCCGATCCCACTCCCTCTCCTGAAAGACAGCTTTCTCCTCCCGAGAGTCTGTCTTTCGCTTCCTTTGTCCGGGAGATGTCTACGGCCATCCCCTTCCCGGTGGTTGTGGAGGACGAGCCCAGGGCTGAAATGTTTGAGCTCCTGGACTATCCTTCTCCACCTAAGGAAGCGTCCACTGTTCCCATGCACCATGTCCTAAAAAAGACATTGCTGGCGAACTGAACCAAGCCTCTAACTAACCTCCACATTCCCAAGAAGATCGAGTCCCAGTACCGGATCCATGGGGACCCAGAGCTGATGCGCACTCAGTTGCCTCACGACTCTGGAGTTGTGGATTTGGCCCTAAAGAAGGCTAAGAGTTCTAGGGAGCATGCTTCGGCGCCCCCGGGCAAAGACTCTAGAACCTTAGACTCCTTTGGGAGGAAGGCCTACCATTCTTCTATGCTCGTGGCCAAGATTCAGTCCTACCAGCTCTACACGAGCATACACATGCGGAACAATGTGCGGCAGTTGGCGGGCTTGGTGGATGCGCTCCCCCCTGAGCAAGCCAAGCCTTTTCAGGAGGTGGTCAGGCAGCTGAAGGCGTGCAGAAAATTCCTGGCCAGAGGGGTGTATGACACCTTTGATGTTGCGTCCAGGGCCGCTGCTCAAGGTGTGGTGATGCGCAGACTCTCATGGCTGTGTGCCTCCGACCTGGAGAATAGAATCCAGCAGCAGATTGCGGACTCGCCTTGCCGTGCGGATAATATTTTTGGAGAGAAAGTCGAGCAGGTGGTAGAGCATTCGACAAGTTCTCCCGCCGGCAGCCTTCAGCATCTACCTCTACAGGTAGACGATTTTTCGGGGGAAGGAAGACTGTTCCCTACTCTTCTGGCAAGCGTAGGTACAATCCTCCTTCTCGACAGCCTACGGCCCTGGCTAAGCCCCAGCGCGCTCGCTCTCGTCAGCAGCGTGCACCTCAGCAAGGCCCATCGGCTCCCCAGCAAAAGCAAGGGACGAGCTTTTGACTGGCTCCAGCAGAGCATAGCCGACATCCAAGTATCAGTGCCGGGCGACCTACCAGTCGGGGGGAGGTTAAAAGCTTTTCACCAAAGGTGGCCTCTCATAACCTCCGATCAGTGGGTTCTCCAAATAGTCCGGCAAGGATACACCCTCAATTTGGCCTCAAAACCTCCAAATTGTCCACCGGGAGCTCAATCCTACAGCTTCCAGCACAAGCAGGTACTTGCAGAGGAACTCTCCGCCCTTCTCAGCGCCAATGCGGTCGAGCCCGTGCCATCCGGGCAAGAAGGGCTGGGATTCTATTCCAGGTACTTCCTTGTGGAAAAGAAAACAGGGGGGATGCGTCCCATCCTAGTCCTAAGGGCCCTGAACAAATATCTGGTCAATGAAAAGTTCAGGATGCTTTCCCTGGGCACCCTACTACCCATGATTCAGCAAAATGATTGGCTATGCTCTCTGGACTTGAAGGACGCCTATACGCACATCCCGATACTGCCAGCTCACAGACAGTATCTGGGATTTCAGCTGGGCACACGTCACTTCCAGTACTGTGTGCTACCCTTTGGGCTCGCCTCTGCGCCCAGAGTGTTCACGAAGTGCTTGGCTGTAGTAGCAGCGGCACTTCGCAGACTTGGGGGTACACGTGTTCCCATATCTCGACGATTGGCTGGTGAAGAACACATCCGAGGCAGGAGCCCTGCAGTCCATGCAGATGACTATTCGCCTCCTGGAGCTACTGGGGTTTGTGATAAATTATCCAAAGTCCCATCTTCTCCCAGTGCAGAAACTCGAATTCATAGGAGCTCTGCTGGATTCTCGGACGGCTCGCGCCTATCTCCCAGAGACGAGAGCCAACAACTTGGTGTCCCTTGTCTCGCGGGTGCGAGCGTCCCAGCAGATCACAGCTCGGCAGATGTTGAGATTGCTGGGCCACATGGCCTCCACAGTTCATGTGAGTCCCATGGCCCACCTTCACATGAGATCTGCTCAATGGACCCTAGCTTCCCAGTGGTTTCAGGCTGCTGGGGATCTAGAAGACGTGATCCACCTGTCCACGAGTTTTCTCGAATCCCTGTATTGGTGGACGATTTGGTCCAATTTGACTCTGGGACGTCCCTTCCAAATTCCTCAGCCACAAAAAGTGCTGACCACGGATGCGTCTCTCCTGGGATGGGGAGCTCATGTCGATGGGCTTCACACCCAAGGAAGCTGGTCCCTCCAGGAACGCGATCTGCAGATCAATCTTCTGGAGTTACGAGCGATCTGGAACGCTCTGAAGGCTTTCAGAGATCGGCTGTCCCACCAAATTATCCAAATTCAAAACCTCTGGTGGGGAAGACCTTGTTGAAACTCAAGCAAGATCGAGGCACCATGATTTCTGGCCGCGTCAGATCTGGTTCCCTCTTCTTCTGGAGTTGTCCTCCGAAGAACCGTGGAGATTGGAGTGTTTTCCGACCCTCATCACACAGGACGAAGGGGCGCTTCTGCATCCCAGCCTCCGTTCCCTGGCTCTCACGGCCTGGATGTTGAGAGCATAGACTTTGCCTCTTTGGGTCTGTCAGAGGGTGTCTCCCGTATCTTGCTTGCTTCCAGGAAAGATTCCACTAAGAGGAGTTACTTCTTTCTGTGGAGGAGGTTTGCCATCTGGTGTGACAGCAAGGCCCTAGATCCTCGCTCTTGTCCTACACAGACCCTGCTTGAATACCTTCTGCACTTGTCTGAGTCTGGTCTCAAGACCAACTCCGTAAGGGTTCACCTTAGTGCAATCAGTGCATACCATTACCGTGTGGAAGGTAAGCCGATCTCAGGACAGCCTTTAGTTGTTCGCTTCATGAGAGGTTTGCTTTTGTCAAAGCCCCCCATCAAACCTCCTACAGTGTCATGGGATCTCAATGTCGTTCTCACCCAGCTGATGAAACCTCCTTCTGAGCCACTGAATTCCTGCCATCTGAAGTACTTGACCTGGAAGGTCATTTTCTTGGTGGCAGTTACTTCAGCTCGTAGAGTCAGTGAGCTTCAGGCCCTGGTAGCCCAGGCCCCTTACACCAAATTTCATCATAACAGAGTAGTCCTCCGCACTCACCCTAAGTTCTTGCCAAAGGTTGTGTCGGAGTTCCATCTGAACCAGTCAATTGTCTTGCCAACATTCTTTCCCCGTCCTCATTCCTGCCCTGCTGAACGTCAGCTGCACACATTGGACTGCAAGAGAGCATTGGCCTTCTATCTTGAGCGGACACAGCCCAACAGACAGTCCGCCCAATTGTTTGTTTCTTTTGATCCCAATAGGAGGGGAGTGGCTGTGGGGAAACGCACCATATCCAATTGGCTAGCAGATTGCATTTCCTTCACTTACGCCAGGCTGGGCTGGCTCTTGAGGCCATAATGTCACGGCTCATAATGTTAGAGCCATGGCAGCGTCGGTAGCCCACTTGAAGTCAGCCACTATTGAAGAGATTTGCAAAGCTGCGACGTGGTCATCTGTCCACACATTCACATCTCATTACTGCCTGCAGCAGGATACTCGACGCGACAGTCGGTTCGGGCAGTCAGTGCTTCACAACCTGTTCGGGCTTTAGGATCCACCCCCCGAGGGCCCTGTTTGTTCTGTTCCAGGCTGCACTCTCAGTTAGTTGGTAAATTTTTTTAGGTCAATCTCAGTTATGTCCTCACCATTGCGAGGCCCAATTGACCATGGTTGTTGTTTTGAGTGAGCCTGGGGGCTAGGGATACCCCATCAGTGAGAACAAGCAGCCTGCTTGTCCTCGGAGAAAGCGAATGCTACATACCTGTAGAAGGTATTCTCCGAGGACAGCAGGCTGATTGTTCTCACAAACCCGCCCGCCACCCCTTTGGAGTTGTGTCTTCCCTTGCCTTTGTTTTGCTACATATGGGACTGACGAACACGAGCTGGTTCGGGCGGGAAGACGGCCGCGCATGCGCGGTGCGCATGGGCGCGCGAGGACTAGCAAAGGCCTTTGCTAGTGAAGTTTCCGATCGGAGGGGCTGCCGTGGACGTCACCCATCAGTGAGAACAATCAGCCTGCTGTCCTCGGAGAATACCTTCTACAGGTATGTAGCATTCGCTATAATAAAGGCCACTCACTTGATATCATCACACACAAACATTCTACAGATCAAAACTTCCTCATATCAAATATCCACTGGATCGCCTCTCCCTGGTCCGACCACCACAAAGCAACCCTATCTGTACAATGGCGTAAAAAAGACCAACCCAAACCACCAGAACTCACAACAATCCAAACCAGAGGGTGAATCGAAAAAGATACCTTCTGGCAACTTATCTATGACAACAATTGGACGGTAGACCCAAACACAAATCACTTCCTTGCAGACTGGGAACACAGATGCAAACTTATTTTAGATGAAATTGCCCCGTTACACTCCAAAACCCTACACACAAAGAAAAAAACCCTCTCCATGGTTCAACGAGGAACTAAAAAAACTAAAAAAGGAAACCAGAAAACTAGAAAAAACTTGGAGCAAATCAAAAGATGATCTAACCCTGAATACGTGGAAACAAACACAAAAGAAATACAACAATGAAATTAAACGAGCCAAAAGAACATACTATACAAAACAAATCACAACCACCGGAACAGACATAAAAAAACAATACAAAATCATAAAGAATCTTCTGAACACGAACCCAGTAACAACTTCATCATCAAATTGTCCATCTGCAGACCAGCTGGCCAACTACTTCAATACTAAAATTACTAACCTGTACAACACAATTCCCCATGATGATACCAATATTGACACTTTTCTTGACGAACTGGATCCCGACTCTGAAGAGATCCCAGAGCTACTGGCCACATTTCACCCCTCTCAGCACTAAGGAAATCTCCTCAGCACTATCCAAACTCTCCAAGTCTCACTGCCATCTGGACCCATGCCCCAATTATCTTATGAAAAATGCCCCAGATCGATTCATTAGAGAGCTCACCACCCACTTAAACTTCCTACTTCAACAAGGCTCCTTCCCCTCCGAACACGGCAATATTTTACTTACACCAATACCGAAAAACCCCAAGAATCCAGCGAATGACATTACTAATTACCGACCTGTGGCCTCCATCCCTCTTCTAATTAAACTGATGGAAAATAGAGTGACCTCCCAACTTAACGAATTCACTCAAAAGTTCTCCATATTACACGAATCGCAATCGGGTTTTCGACCTGCACACAGCACAGAAACAGTACTGCTCACCCTGATATCCAGGTTCAAACAGGAAATTTCAATTGGCAACAAAATACTTCTTCTGCAATTTGACCTATCTAGTGCATTTGACATGGTAGACCATACTATTCTCACAAAACTACTGGACAAACTAGGGATCGTCAGAAACATCATTAAGTGAATAAAAAGTGGGGAACGTGTTAAGATGGCGCTGTAAGTGGTAGTGTAGGAAGCAAGCTCCTGCCTTCAACTGCCGTTATTAGTAGATTTTTGCCTGTATTTTTCTACTATGCCGCATACGAAGCGAAAAGGGACGCTCCGGGGGGATCCCTTACCTCCGGTAACGTCCACTCCAGTAGCGGTTGGTTTGGAGCGCTTCTTCCCCGCTTTGTCCCAAAGAAGCGGAGCGGAGTCCTTAGCGGGGCGAGCCGGTGGAGAGGCTCCCCCGCTGGAAGCTGAGATATCTCTCTCCCCGCCAAACTCTGCGATGCCTCCTTGCCCCGTGACAACGCTGAGTCGAGCGGGGTTTCACTCGGAACCAGGAAGGGGTGAAACCGAGGAGCCCAGAGGGAAGCTCGACGCTCAGAAAACAACTCAGGTTGCAGGAGAAACGGAGGTGAGCTTGGATAAGATCTGGAAGAAGTTATTGGAAATGGACATAACCCTGGAACAATCATCAGAGGAGGTAAAGTAATTGAGTTTAAAAGTACAGGAGGTGAAGAGCTCCCTAGATACTGTGAATCAAGACTTCTCATTAAAAATTGAGGCCTTACAGAAAGAGACCAAGCAAATAGATGAATTCAAGGTGGCTGTGATTAAGGATACTATGGACTTAAGAAGGAAGTTAGAACAAGTTGAGAATTATAATAGGAGATTAAATCTTCGAGTCTTAAATTTTCCAAGGATGTTGGGTGTATCACCAAAAGATATGTTTTGTAGATATTTGAAAGAAAATTTGCAATTTCCTCAAGAAGTGTTTCCCCCATTGAATAAGATTTATTACATACCAACTACGATGAAAAGAAAGGATACAGAAAGCCCATCAGACTTACAAAATGTTACAGTCATTTTGGAACAGACAATTGAAGAAGCACCTGAAAGAGGGACTTTGATTGCCTCATTTGTTTTTCAGCAGGACTTAAACGCAATAATGCGTCTTTACTTTAAATCATCCAACCGGATATTTGCGGGCCAGAAGATCTGGCTCTACCCGGATGTGACTAAATTTACTCA
The DNA here is from genome assembly GCF_901765095.1 of Microcaecilia unicolor. NCBI lineage: Eukaryota > Metazoa > Chordata > Amphibia > Gymnophiona > Siphonopidae > Microcaecilia > Microcaecilia unicolor. The sequence continues at coordinate 137,799,232 of NC_044037.1, forward strand.
GGAGAAGCGGAAAAAATTTCTTTCTATGAGGTCTAAAGTTGTGGAATTAGGGGGCTCTTTCCTCCTGGCATTCCTTTGCAAATGTATTATTAGATTAAATCAGGTAAAATATGTATATTATATGCCTGATCAACTCCAGACCTTCCTAGATGGTAAATAGCTGCAGAGATATAAAATTAAGGGACTTACGGAACCATAATTACTTCTAAATGCTATTGTAAAATGGTGTTAAACTTCACTTATTCCTACCCCTCCCTTTCTTAGTTAGAGGTCTAATGAAGCCAATTGATGTTTTGTTATTGATGTGGTAGTTTTTCCTTTGTTTATCAAATAATTATTGGCTGTATTACACTATGCAGTGCTGGTATCTCTGTAAAGTATATAAAATTAATAAAAATTATATGAGGAAGTGGATAAAAAGTTTTATCACCACCAGATCATATCAGGTCAAATCAACCTCATCAATATCGCCCACATGGTCATCAAAATGTGGAGTCCCCCAAGGCTCACCTTTATACCCAATCCTCTTCAACCTTATGATGATTCCTTTGACCAAATCCCTATCCAAATCTGGACTTAACCCCTTCATCTACGCTGATGACGTCACAATATTCATCCCTTTCCAATCCAACCGTACAGAAATCTCGGAGAAAATAATCACTGCCATGAACATCCTAGCAACCTGGGCCAACGTCTTCAAGATGAAAATGAACAAAGAAAAAACTCAATGCCTAATCCTTTCATTTCAACACGCTACTCTGCTCCCAACCACCCTGACCACCCCAGACGTTACAATCCCAATATCTGAGAATCTAAAACTCCTAGGAGTAACATTAGATAACCACCTAACTTTGGATACTCATGCAAAAACCACGACGAAGAAGATGTTCAACATGAAGTGGGTACTGAAAACAGTAAAACCATTCCTCCCACAGAAAACTTTCCGCAACATAGTACAATCTACAGTACTCACCCATGCCGACTACTGCAACAGCATCTTCATCAGTTGCAAAGCCCAAATCATGAAAAAACTGCAAACCGCCCACAACACAGCAGCCAGACTCATCTTTGGCAAATCACGATTTGAAAGTGCAACACCACTTAGTGAAAAACTTCACTGGCTCCCTATCAAGGAACGCATAAACTTCAAAGCCCACACAATGATCCACAAGATCCTCCATGGCGAACCTCCAAGCTACATGACCAACTTGATCGATCTTCCAACCAGGAACGGGTCCAAATCTTCTCGTACATATCTCAATCTTCATTTTCCCAACTGCAAAGGCCTCAAATACAAAACCTACTATGCGTCCAACTTCTCCGTTATAGGCAGCCAACTCTGGAACGCAATACCCAGACACATCAGAACAACCAATGAACACCTACCCTTCCGAAAGCTGCTAAATGCTATAAATAAATAAAATACTGCTTATCCCAGAAATATTGGATTTTCCCCAAGTCCATTTAATAACGGTCTATGGACTTTTCTTTTAAGTAGCCGTCCAAACCTTTTTAAACTCCGCTAAGCTAACCGCTTTTACCACATTCTCTGGCAACAAATTCCAGAGTTTAATTACACATTGAGTGAAGAAACTTTTTCTCCGATTCATTTTAAATTTACTACATTGTAGCTTCATCGCATGCCCCCTAGTCCTAGTATTTTTGGAAAGGGTGAACATACGCTTCACATCTACCCGTTCAACTCCACTCATTATTTTATAGACATCTATCATATCTCCCCTCAGCCGCCTTTTCTTCAAGCTGAAGAGCCCTAGCCGCTTTAGCCTTTCCTCATAGGGAAGTTGTCCCATCCCCTTTATCATTTTCGTCGCCCTTCTCTGCACCTTTTCTAATTCCACTATATCTTTTTTGATATGCAGCGACCAGAATTGAACACAATATTCAAGGTGCGGCCGCACCATGGAGCGATACAAAGGCATTATAACATCCTCATTTTTGTTTTCCATTCCTTTCCTAATAATACCTAACATTCTATTTGCTTTCTTAGCCGCAGCAGCACACTGAGAAGAAGGTTTCAACGTATGATCAACGACGACACCTAGATCCCTTTCTTGGTCCCTGACTCCTAACATGGAGCCTTGCATGACATAGCTATAATTCGGGTTCCTCTTTCCCACATGCATCACTTTGCACTTGCTCACATTAAACGTCATCTGCCATTTAGACACCCAGTCTCCCAGTCTCATAAAGTCCACTTGTAATTTTTCACAATCCTCCCGCGATTTAACGACTTTGAATAACTTTGTGTCATCAGCAAATTTAATTACCTCACTAGTTACTCCCATCTCTAGGTCATTTATAAATATTTTAAAAAGCAGCACAGATCCCTGGGGGAACCCCACTAGCTACCCTTCTCCATTGAGAATACTGACCATTTAACTCTACTCTCTATCTTTTAACCTCCTATCCCATGACTCTCCAATTTCCTCTGGAGTCTTTCATGAGGTACTTTGTCAAACGCCTTCTGAAAATCCAGATACACAATATCAACCAGCTCCCCTTTATCCACATGTTTGTTCACCCCTTCAAAGAAATGTAGTAGATTGGTGAGGCAAGATTTCCCTTCACTAAATCCATGTTGACTTTGTCTCATTAATCCATGCTTTTGAATATGCTCTGTAATTTTGTTCTTAATAATAGTCTCTACCATTTTGCCCGGCACCGAAGTCAGACTCACCGGTCTATAATTTCCCGGATCTCCTCTGGTACCTTTTTTAAAAATCGACGTTACATTGGCCACCCTCCAATCTTCCGGTACCACTCTCGATTTTAAGGATAAATTACATATTTCTAACAATAGCTCCGCAAGCTCATTTTTCAGTTCTATCAGTACACTGGGATGAATACCATCTGGTCCAGGAGATTTGCTACTCTTCAGTTTGTAGAACTTCCCCATTACATCCTCCAGGTTTACAGAGAATTCATTAAGTTTCTCCGACTCGTTAGCTTTGAATACCATTTCCGGCGCCGGTATCCCACCCAAATCTTCCTCGGTGAAGACCGAAGCAAAGAATTAATTTAATCTCTCCACTACGGCTTTGTCTTCCCTGATCGTCCCTTTTACTCCTCGGTCATCTAGGGGTCCAACTGATTCTTTTGCCGGCTTCCTGCTTTTAATATACCTGAAAAACATTTTACTATGTGTTTTTGCTTCCATCGCAATCTTTTTTTCGAAGTCCCTCTTAGCCTTCCTTATCAGCGCTTTGCATTTGACTTGACATTCCTTATGCCATTTCTTATTATTTTCAGTCGGTTCCTTCTTCCATTTTCTGAAGGATTTTCTTTTAGCTCTAATAGCTTCCTTCACCTCACTATTTAACAACGCCGGTTGTCGTTTGGTCTTCCGTCCTCCTTTTTTAATACGCGGAATATATTTGGCCTGGGCTTCCAGGATGGTGTTTTTGAACATCATCCACGCCTGATGTAAATCTTTGACCCTCGCAGTCGCTCCTCTAAGTTTTCTTTTCACCAATCTTCTCATTTTCTCATAGTCTCCTTTACGTATTTGATTTCCTATGTATACTTCAAAGCTAATATCAAATCCGATCATATTATGATACTGTTATCAAGCGGCCCCAGCACCATTACCTCCTGCACCAGATCATGCACTCCACTAAGGGACTAGGTCTAGAATTTTTCCTTCTCTCTTCGGTTGCTGTACCAGCTGCTCCATAAAGCTGTCCTTGATTTCATCAAGGAATTTTACCTCCCTAGCATGTCCCGATGTTACATTTACCCAGTCAATATCAGGGTAATTGAAATCACCCATTATTATTGTGTTTGCGTCCCTAATTTCCTTTAACATTTTTGCATCCATCTTTTCATCCTGGCCAGGCGGACGATAGTACACTCCTATCATTATCCTTTTCCCCTTTACACATGGAATTTCAATCCACAGTGATTCCAAGAAGTGTTTTGTTTCCTGCAGAATTTTCAATCTATTTGATTCAAGGCTCTCGTTAATATACAATGCTACCCCTCCACAAATTCGATCCACCCTATCACTACGATATAATTTGTACCCCGGTATGATAGTGTCCCACTGGTTATCCTCCTTCCACCAGGTCTCAGAGATGCCTATTATATCTAATTTTTCGTTTAGTGCAATATATTGTAACTCTCCCATCTTTTTTCTTAGGCTCCTGGCATTCGCATATAGACATTTTAAACTGTGTTTGTTGCTCCTATTTACATCATGCTTAGTACTTGACAGTACTAATTTGCAATCTTTTATCTGATTTTTATTTTTATTTAAGGACACCTGATCTACTACGGTCTCTTTTGCAACCTCACTATCAGGATACCCTATCTTCCCAGTTTGGGTGATATCTTTATAAGATACCTTATCCAGAACCATGCGCTTTTGATAGACTGTCGGCCTACCCCCATTTCTAGTTTAAAAGCTGCTCTATCTCCTTTTTAAATGCAGATGCCAGCAGCCTGGTCCCACCCTGGTTAAGGTGGAGCCCATCCTTTCAGAATGGGCTCCCCCTTCCCCAGAATGTTGCCCAGTTCCTAACAAATCTAAAACCCTCCTCCCTTCACTATCGTCTCATCCATGCATTGAGACGCCGGAGCTCTGCCTGTCTCTTGGGCCCTGCGCGTGGAACGGGTAGCAGTTCAGAAAATGCTACCCTAGAGGATCTGGATTTGAGCTTTCTACCTAAGAACCTAAATTTGGCTTCCAGAACCTCTCTCCCCCATTTTCCTATGTCATTGGTACCCACATGTACCAAGACAGCCGACTCCTCCCCAGTACTATCTAAAATCCTATCTAGGTGACGCGTAAGGTCCGCCACCTTCGCTCCAGGCAGGCAAGTCACCAGGCGATCCTCACGTCCACCAGCCACCCAGCTATCTATATGCCTAATGATCGAATCACCAACTACAACACCATCTGCAACTTTATTTAAATCAATCACCTTACTTTCTAACTCTTCCTACTTTCTTGCCTATCTATATGTTACATCTTTGCTTTACCCTTCACTATCAATTATAATGTTCTATTATGTATTGTGTTGACATTGTAAGTAGTATACCATGCTATACTTTGTCTTGTTATTTGAATATTTTTACTGCTGTAATTCTGTTGCTCATGTTTGATCTATTCTTATTGTACACCGCCTTGAGTGAATTCCTTCAAAAAGGCGGTAAATAAATCCTAATAAATAAAATAAAATAAATAATAGTGAAACTCTGTAATTGTATTTGTCCTGTGTCTGTCTTAAATAGGTTGTAAGCACTGTGGAGCAGGGACTGTTTTATGTTTGTGTACAGTGCTGCATATGTCTAATAATGCTAAATGAGGAGCAGTAGGGATATATCAAACACAACTAATGACCAGCAGATTGAAAACAAATTGTAAAAGCTTTTTTTTTTTTTTTTTCAAACAGTGCATAATTAAGCTGTTGAATCTGTTGCTGGAGGATGTGGTCAAGACAACCAAAATACCAGGATTTTAAAAAGTTTGGACATATTGTGGAGGAAAAGTCCATAAAAAATTATTAACCAGGTAGTCTTGGGAGAGTGCCATTGCTCATCCCTGAAAATGAATGCACCATTAGGCATTACTACTGTGGGTAGTATAAATGTAAAATAGAGTCACACTTATATGGAAACCTTATTACTTCATTCCATGCTCATATATTTTTTTAATTCAAAATTAATCTTCATTCATGTTTTAATTGATTTTTTTTGTTGCGGTGGCCATCTTGGAATATTGTTTTTTAAAATATTTCACATTATGACTATTTTATATGAATAGAAAGCTTAGCTCATGCTTTTCCATGCTTCATATACATTTTTAATCGAAAACAAAGCTTCTTTCATATTTTAGTTGATTTTGTTTTTTCATCACAGATGGCCATCTTGTCCCCTATGACATCACTGGAACGCATAGGTGGAATGCTTCGCTTTTTTGATCTTTTTTTTAGTTTAAAAGGTTTTTTGTAGTATTTTTAGCTTTTTGTAGTTTTATAGGGTTTCTTTAATTTTCTTAGCTGTTATGATTAATGGTTTTCTAATTCCTGCTTGCCCCAGAGTCTTGTGACTACATCTGGGCTTATATAATAGTAACACCCCTCCCCCCCTGGTGTTTGGAGGTCCTGGTGAATAACTTAGATTTACTTAATTTATGAAGAATCCACTTTTATCTGATTCTGTTTTGCAATAATAAGGTTTCCCTATAAGTGTGACTCTTGTTTTATTTTTATACTACCCACAGTAATGCCTAGTGGTGAAGTGAATGCAGTACACCATAAGGGTATGCAATGAGCTATTTTATGATTAAGCTAACACAGCACACCTCCGTTTTTTTTTCATGTTGTTTTTTGATTATTTTGAGTTATTTGATTCATTGTTTATAATATAACTAGTAAAAAAAGGCCCATTTCTGACACAAATGAAACGGGCGCTAGCAGGGTTTTCCTCGGAGTGTGTATGTTTGAGATAGTGTATGTGAGAGTGAGAGTGAATGTGCGAGTGTGTATGTGTGACAGAGAGAGAGTGAGTCTGGGTGCGAGTGTGTCTGTGAGAGAGAGAGTGTGTGTGTAAGAATGAGGGTGTGTGCAAGTGCGTATGTGAGACACAGTGTGAGAGAGAGTGTGTTTCACACAGATACAGTGTGTGCGAGAGAGAGAGTGTGTGTGAGACACAGACTCTCTGTGAGACTGAGTGTATGAAACCAAGAGAGTGTGTGAGTGACTGTGTGACACATAGAAAGTGAATGTGATACAGTGTGAGACATAGAGTGTGTGAGAGACAGTATGTGAGAGTGAGAGAGAGAAAGACATTGACTGTGAGAGAGAGAGAGAGTGTGTGTGTGACAGAGATACCTCCCCCCCCCTCTGGTGTCAGGCCCCCCCCCTCCCTCCCTCTCTCTGGTGTCAGGCTCCCCCTCTCTCTCTCTAGTGTCTAAACGTTACTGTGCAGGACGCTGAACTCTGGCTGTGCTTCAAGGAACTGACCGATCCTATTTAATATAATGCATCTCCAACATTCTGAAGCCGAGAAACCTCGTGTGGTTGGCCACTTCTGCTTGTGACGCACCCAGAAGTACGTGATGTCAATTCAGGAGATGGATACAGAGAGCAGGAATGCCTCAGCCATGCAGTCAGCTTCAGAATATTGGAGGTGCGTTTTATTATATAGGATATGCTTTTTATGACAGACATGTATGTTTAAATCTTTTTTGTTGCAGCCCAAACAACAAGTACAGCATATATAATTATCCTGACAAACAAAAACTTACCCATCCCCACAACCTGTCCTGTCCATATATGTGTACCACACAAAAATTAGGGGAACACCAGTTAGCACCTTACAAGTTTAATAAATAACTACGGGCTTTGGAGGTCAATGTCAACCAAAATGGTTCCCGCTCTTCGTTAAACTGACAACCCTTAGGGTTATCCAAAGAGGAAATCCCTTGACACACTATTCTCATCTGCAGAATCAGCTGCATCCGCCAACGGGCCACCGATGAACCCAATGGAGATAACCATTGGAACAAAATAGTTTTAAGTTTCCTAAAAAAGCGAGAAAAACCAGGGGGTGCTCTTTCCTGGCCCCTATAATTGCCAAATAAAAGACCAGCATCATATTTGACCTTGCAGTGCCAGTAAGAAGTCTATAAGTCCCACCAACAGCTCCCAAAGACAAATAACATAGGGACAAGACCAAAACATAATCCCTAGTGTGGCAGGGGATCTACCACATTAAGGACATGCATTGGTGGATGACAAATGGGCCAGACATGCTGTTATGATTGTAGTCATAACCCCTCTCAAACTTACCTTTTTCCTGGTGGTCAGCTTCTTAGCTGGCATCTGTTTCCTGTGTCTGTCCTTTCTGAGTTAGCTCTGTCTCTCTATGCTGGCAGCTTCCAGCAGCATGGCTCTAATTGTTTCACTATACTGCACCTGTGTGTGTTGCCTGAGTTGCTCTACCTCTCTTTGGGTGTACTGGCTTCAAGTGTTTCACGGTGCTGCATTGGTGTGGGTTGGGCCTCTCTGGGTCAGTGTGCTGTTGCCTAGGTCTAGGGAGTGTGACATCATCTGGGAGGGCCTTGATAAGGAAGTGGTGTTCTTTCCTTCATGCCTTTGCAACGGTGGTGTTTGCTTTAGGTAGAGTGGTGCAGTGTGCACTTCTGACTTTGTGTCTAGTTTCCCTGCTTGCTTTTGCTAAGGTCCAGGTTAGTGTTAGTGCAGTGTACACTGGTGACTGTGTGTTTAGCTTTCCTGCTTTTCCCTTGTGGTTCCCCTGCTTTTCCCTCTTGTTTTTGGAAGTATTGCTGTGTGTAGGGCTTTGGAAGCTCTGTTGTTGATAGAAGTACTTCAGGGTTTGGTGTTGTTAGGAACACTGCAGATTTTCCTGTTAGAAGTACTTCTGGTGTTTGTGCTATTGGGAGCATTGCAGTCTTTGCTGTTGGTGTTTGGTGATTTAGAATCACTTTTGGCTTATGTGTTAGCTTCCCTGCTTTTTCCTTGTGGCTCCCCTGTCTTCCCTTTTAGTGCTAGGAGCTCTTCTGGTTGCTTGCCAGAGTAGTGCTTAGGAAGCACCGTGTTAGTTTTGTATCTAGTTTGCTAGAGCAGTGCTTAGGTAGCTTGTTAGTTTTGTGTTTAGCTTGTTAGTGTAGAGCTCTGCTTGTAGCTTGGTGCTTAGTAGCACCTGTGTTAGCTTTGTGTTTAGTTCCCTGCTCTGTTAGTTTAGGGCTTAGGAAGTCCCTTTCTTGAGCAGGGCTTAGGAGCTCCTGTTTAGTATAGGGCTTAGGAAGTCCTTTTGTCAGTTTACTGTTAGGAGCACTCCTGCTGGTTTAGGGCTTGGGAGCACGTAAATCAGTTTAGGTTTAGGAGCACTTCTGTTTCCAGTCCTGGTCCCTGTGTCATCCGGTATCCAGTAAGTCCTGCCGGCTACTCGAAACCAGGAGCTCAACTCCTGGGGGGCTTAGTAGCTAAGTGCAGGTGAAGCTGTGTGGACCAGTCCGTTGTGCTCCAGTCCGGGGGATTCCAGTCCAGTGTTCCAGTCCGGGGGGTTCCAGTCCTGTGTCCTCCAGTCCGGGGAATTCCAGTCCAGTGTTCCAGTCCATGTGTTCCGGCTCACTGGGCGGTGCCTGCAGTCCCTGCCGGTGTCGGTGTGCTTGCCCAGCGTTGGTTGGTGGGTTTTGCCTGCTGCTGTCGCTCCTCGTCAGCAGCCCAAGGGCTCACGTTTGCTCCAGAGCCCAGCCCCGCGGGCTCTGAACCTGAGAACCTGACAGATTGCAAAGGCCATGAGCCCGGCAAGAACTCCCGCCCAGCTGGGGTCCAGCTCCATCGTTGATCTTGATCCTTCTATGACTCTTCGTCAGTATCGTGGGAAACTTTTGTCTCATCCTGTTTTGAAGAAGACCCCTGAAGCAGCAGCTGAGAGAAAACGTGTCCGGTGGCTGGAATCGCTGAAAACCCAGTTTCAGATATGGACCCTTTTATCACGCTCGCTGAATATCGCCGCAGCCTGGTCTTGAATCCAGCTTTGTGGGATACTCCTGAAGCTGTCGCTGAGAGGAGACGTCTGGTGAATTCCATGCTCTGGGCTCATCGGGTCCAGTCCCGTTCAAGCAGCGCGCCCAGACAAGCCTCTGAATCCAGTCCGAGCAGCACGTCCAGCCAAGCTTCAGAGTCCAGTCCGAGGGACGCTTCTGACCGAGCCTCCGATGCCAGTTCAAGTGGCGCTTCCACTCAAGCCTCTGAGTCCAGTCCGAGGGATGCTTCTGACCGAGCCTCCGAGTCCAGTCCAGAGGGCGCTTCGAACCGAGCCTCCTATCCCAGTTCAGGTGGCGCTTCCATTCGAGTCTCCGAGTCCAGTCCGAGGGATGCTTCTGACCGAGCCTCCGATGCCAGTTCAAGTGGCGCTTCCACTCAAGCTTCAGAGTGCAGTCCGTGGGACGCTGCTGGCCGAGCCTCCGATTCCAGTCCGAAAGGGGCTTCTCACCGAGCCTCCGGTGCCAGTCCAGATGGTGCCTCCACGTAAGCCTCAGAGTCCAGTTCAAGTGGCGCTTCAAACCAAGCCTCCTAGTACAAGTTTGGATCCCAGTTCCAACCCCATTTTTGATCTGGATCCGTTTCTGACACTCCAGGATTACCGGGTTGCACTTTTGTCTGATCCAGCCTTGAAGAATACTCCTGAAGCTGCAGCGGAGAGAAGGCGTGTCTCCTGGCTTGGGTTCGAAGAGAACCCAGTTTCTGCTATTGACCCTTCTACCAAGCTCTTCTTTTATCGCTTCCAGCTTCTCTCGGATCCAGCCCTGCGGGATACTCCTGAAGCCCAAGCTGAAAGAAGGTGGCTTCCTGATTTTTCCCGCCAAACTTCTGAGTCCAGCCTGAAGGGCTTTGCCTGCCAAGATGCTGAGTCCAGATCAAGTGGCAGCAGTGGCAGCCGAGATGCTGAGTCCGGAGCGAGTTGCAGCAGTGACAGCCAAGATGCTGAGTCCAGAGCGAGTTGCAGTTCCAGTCAAGACGCTGAGTCTGGAGCGAGTGGTAGTTCCAGTCAAGATGCTGAGTCTGGAGCGAGTTGCAGTTCCAGTCAAGACGCTGAGTCTGGAGCGAGTTGTAGTTCCAGTCAAGATGCTGAGTCTGGATCGAGTTGCAGTCCCAGCCGGGATGCTGAGTCTACACCGAGTGATGAGTCCATGATGAGTGCTGAGTCTGCACAGAGTGCAGAGGCCAGCCGAGATACTGAGTCCACGATGAGTGCTGAGTCTGCACTGAGTACAGAGGCCAGCCGAGACAATGAGTCCATGATGAGTGCTGAGTCTGCACTGAGTACAGAGTACAGCTGAGACAATGAGTCCACGATGAGTGCTGAGTCTACACCGAGTGCAGAGCCCAGCCAAGATAATGAGTCCACGATGAGTGCTGAGTCTGCACCGAGTGCAGAGTCCAGCCGAGATGCCAAATCAGAATTGAGTTACAGTCCCGGGCAAGATGCTGAGTCCGGGTCAAGTTGCAGTCCCGGCCAAGATGCTGAGTCTGGGTCGAGTTGGAGTTCCAGGTCCAGTCAAGTTGCTGAGTCCGGGTTAAGTTGGAGTTCCAGTCCCAGGCAAGAGGCTGAGTCTGGGTCAAGTTGCAGTTCCAGCCAAGATGCTGAGTCTGGTGAGAGTTGCAGTCCCAGCCAAGATGCTGAGTCCGGGTCAAGTTGGAGTTCCAGTCCCGGGCAAGATGCTGAGTCCGGGTCAAGTTGCAGTCCCGGCCAAGATGCTGAGTCCGGGTCAAGTTGGAGTTCCAGTCCCAGGCAAGATGCTGAGTCCGGGTCAAGTGGGAGTTCCAGTTCCAGGCAAGATGCTGAGTCCGGATCAAGTTGCCGTCTCGATCAAGATGCTGAGTCCGGGTCAAGTTGGAGTTCCAGTCCCTGGCAACATGCTGAGTCCGGGTCAAGTTGCAGTCCCGGCCAAGATGCTGAGTCCGGGTCAAGTTGGAGTTCCAGTTCCAGGCAAGATGCTGAGTCCGGATCAAGTTGCAATCCCGGTCAAGATGCTGAGTCCGGAGCGAGTTCCAGTGCCAGGCGAAATGCTGAGTCAACGCTGAGTACCGAGTCCAGCCAAGGGGCTGAGTCTGAATTGAGTGGCAGTTCCGGCCAAGATGCTGAGGCCGGATCAGGTTGCAGTCTCAGGCAAGATGCAGAGGCTACTCTGAGTTCCCAGTTCAACCAAGATGTTGATCTCCTACTGAGTTCCAGCTCCAGCCAAGAAGCAAGGTCCAGTCTGAAGTCCAGTTCGAGTTTCTGTCTGGCTTCAGATTCCAGGATGGGTGTGGGCTCTAGCCCAGTTCTGGCTGCTACAGTGGAGTGCCAGGAAGTCAAGGAAGTTGTGGACTCCTTCAGGAGATGGTTCCTGTTGAATAGAACTCCACTTGTTGCATCCAAGATTCTGATCCTGCCTAGCAGCCGTCCTAAAGAGCCTCGTGGCGGCCAAAGCCACTCTGGTTTCCAAGTTCCAGATGTAATTGTTACTTCCTGCCCAGCCGTCCAAATTTATGTTGTGAAACCCATTGGAAGATTTCATCACAGTTACCCATGGAGACCTAAATTTTCTTTGGAGACCTGGAGCTCCCATGGGGACACGAGAGCCTTGAGGGGGAGGTGCTGTTATGATTGTGGTCATAACCCCTCTCAAACTTACCTTTTTCCTGGTGGTCAGCTTCTTAGCTGGCATCTGTTTCCTGTGTCTGTCCTTTCTGAGCTAGCTCTGTCTCTCTATGCTGGCAGCTTCCAGCAGCATGGCTCTAATTGTTTCACTATACCACCTGTGTGTATTGCCTGAGTTGCTCTACCTCTCTTTGGGTGTACTGGCTTCAAGTGTTTCACGGTGCTGCATTGGTGTGGGTTGGGCCTCTCTGGGTCAGTGTGCTGTTGCCTAGGTCTAGGGAGTGTGACATCATCTGGGAGGGCCTTGATAAGGAAGTGGTGTTCTTTCCTTCATGCCTTTGCAACGGTGGTGTTTGCTTTAGGTAGAGTGGTGCAGTGTGCACTTCTGACTTTGTGTCTAGTTTCCCTGCTTGCTTTTGCTAAGGTCCAGGTTAGTGTTAGTGCAGTGTGCACTGGTGTTTGTGTGTTTAGCTTTCCTGCTTTTCCCTTGTGGTTCCCCTGCTTTTCCATCTTGGTTTTGGAAGCATTGCTGTGTGTAGGGCTTTGGAAGCTCTGTTGTTGATAGAAGTACTTCAGGGTTTGGTGTTGTTAGGAACACTGCAGAGTTTGCTGTTAGAAGTACTTCTGGTGTTTGTGCTATTGGGAGCATTGCAGTCTTTGCTGTTGGTGTTTGGTGATTTAGAATCACTTTTGGCTTATGTGTTAGCTTCCCTGCTTTTTCCTTGTGGCTCCCCTGTCTTCCCTTTTAGTGCTAGGAGCTCTTCTGGTTGCTTGCCAGAGTAGTGCTTAGGAAGCACCGTGTTAGTTTTGTATCTCGTTTGCTAGAGCAGTGCTTAGGTAGCTTGTTAGTTTTGTGTTTAGCTTGTTAGTGTAGAGCTCTGCTTGTAGCTTGGTGCTTAGTAGCACCTGTGTTAGCTTTGTGTTTAGTTCCCTGCTCTGTTAGTTTAGGGCTTAGGAAGTCCCTTTCTTGAGCAGGGCTTAGGAAGTCCTTTTGTCAGTTTACTGTTAGGAACACTCCTGCTGGTTTAGGGCTTGGGAGCATGTAGATCAGTTTAGGTTTAGGAGCACTTCTGTTTCCAGTCCTGGTCCCTGTGTCATCCGGTATCCAGTAAGTCCTGCCGGCTACTCGAACCCAGGAGCTCAACTCCTGGGGGGCTTAGTAGCTAAGTGCAGGTGAAGCTGTGTGGACCAGTCCGTTGTGCTCCAGTCTGGTGTTCCAGTCCTGTGTCCTCCAGTCCGGGGGATTCCAGTCCAGTATTCCAGTCTGGGGGGTTCCAGTCCTGTGTCCTCCAGTCCGGGGAATTCCAGTCCAGTGTTCCAGTCCATGTGTTCCGGCTCGCTGGGCGGTGCTTGCAGTCCCTGCCGGTGTCGGTGTGCTTGCCCAGCGTTGGTTGGTGGGTTTTGCCTGCTGCTGTCGCTCCTCGTCAGCAGCCCAAGGGCTCACGTTTGCTCCAGAGCCCAGCCCCGCGGGCTCTGAACCTGAGAACCTGACACATGCCTGTCGAGAAGAAAAATGCAGATGTAAGGCAAACTTACCGAGAAGTTTCTTTAATTCCATTGATACTGGGATTTTATGAATACCCAGTACATATTGTCTGTAACATTCTGGAGAAAGATCACAAGCTAAATCCAACGACCATTTATTAGCTAATGTAAGTCCACTGTAGAATCTTTTAAATACCTATGGTGATATGATAATGGCACCTATTGCTGCGTTCCCAAGGTTTAAACTTCTGACAAAGTCTCCTGGACATCCTGTATTAGATCTGTCCACTGCAGACTGGAAATATAATGATGCAATTGAAGATATCCAAAATAATGAGTGGCTAGGAGAAAATGTTTCCATTGTAGGTCCACAAAAGATTGAAGCTTCCCTTTCTCAGTAATTATATTTACAAGATATTGTAGCCCCTTTCTTGCTCATGCAGTAAAGATGCTATTCCCATGACCTGGAAGAAAAGCCGGGTTATTATAGATAGATAAATAAGGGGTATCAGCAGCAAAAAAACCAAATCTGACTAAAATGTATTCCAGGGATCAATGGTGTTTCTAGAATGGTCACAGAAAAATCCTCCCTACCCCTATACTACTCATTGATATGCTGCTGGCCACGGCCAAGTAACAGATATTTAAAAAGCCCATGCCTCCATATTCCTTGGGAGTTTGGACCATGGCCAATGGCAAACAATGTTTCTGCTATAAGTATTGCTGTATGAGATGCTGTAGTTTTCTCTCATCCCAAATTCATAAAGAAACGGGGAGCATCTGAAGCAAGTAGATTCATTTAGGGGCTATAATTGTGTTAAATTGGTAAATTCAGCCCCACAAGGATAGCGGGTACCCTTTCCATAAAGTTAATTTCAACCAGGTTTCTTCTAAAAGGGGTTATACATTGTCTTTATACAGGTCAAGCGAAACAACCACAGAAGGTGATCTCTCCACAGGAGAAATGAAGAACACCAGGTACACACAGTGGATCCAAAAAAGAGTCCTCTCTCATGTAATGTCTTCCCAAACAATGTCTTTATTAAAATCAATAAAAGCCCGACACGAATCGTGTTTCGGCCACACCGGCCTGCATCAGGGGTCTATAAATAAACAAATATATTGACATAAATAACTAAACATAATACAACAAATTTAAAACAAAAAAAAGGATGAATATAATAAGTATAATGATACTCGAAAAACATACTTATCAGCTTTGGTTGGAACAGATGAAACAGCTGCATTACAATGAAATTGTAAAGAACAAGGATGTCTAAAAATAAGAAATACAAAACCAATATGAGTTTAAATCAATGAATTTCAAAAAAAACTTCCATCAAACCAAAGGTTGAAGTGTCACACATAGATTTTAAAATATAGAACCTAATTTTTTCCTTTGTTTATAGAGTTTCCCTTCTGTCCCGGCCCCAAAGGCTCAAAGTAAAGTATAACCATTCCCAGGGTCACAGCAAATAAACCTTTCTGTCTTTGCCTGGGAGGTTTTTCTCTTGTGCTCTCAAAAAGTGTGTGGGGGGGTTATTTCCAGAAATATATTTCTAATTTTAGTTCCTGGAGCACAGTACTTGAACTTCTGATTAACAACAGGTTTGTCACAGCCCCTTGCTCCTCTTGGTTTTTTTTTAATGACATGGATCCTGCTTATGCAGTTCAAACGAGCTTAAACCATTCTTGACTCCGGGCAGGTTAAAAGCTCAAGGGTCCTTTTCTCAATTTTCTCTGTCTGCCAAAGTTCATAGTGAGTGCACAGATAAAGCAAAACAGAAACAAAAACTCTGTTGCTTTGTTTCTTTTCAGCTCTGAATTCCCCTTCTCCCTCCCCTGCGTTCCCTCTCACCACCCACTCGCCAGTCAACTATATTCTCACACTGGTCCCACCCATGAGGAAAACTAGGAGAGAAGAGCAAACCACAGACCTCTATTTCTGGGGCCCAGGTCTTGGGGATTCAGCTAAACAACCTTCCTTTTGTTCAGGGCAGTGTTCCTGAGTCGGCAGCCTCTCCCTGCCCTACCCATTCCATCTCTCCTCCTTGGCATATCTGCAGCGTTTTTCTTCTCTTTCTCCTGGCTCCATCCCTCCCCCTCGTACAACTTATCCTGCCAGCTCTGCTGTCTGAGCTTAGGATAGTGGGTGGGGAGTCTTTCCTGGTCAGGCCTTACTTGGTGACAGTCCCAACTCCTATAGTCTTTAGAGAAGCTGTCAGTCTATTCCATTCTCCTCCCTCTTGGGTTTTTGTCCCAACCACCCTTCCTTTCCCTGCTGAGCTGGGAAAGAGTTAGAGTGTTTAACCCTCTGTTTCTTGTCTTGGACAGGGAGGGGAAACTCATCACTCACTGGTCAGAGTCCTTTATGTTCCTCCGACTCTCTGATAGAAGGATATCGCCAGTAGGAATACATGAAAGGGCATCCAATTTACTTAGTATCTTCCCTGCCCTGTGCTCTGTTGTATAATTATAAGCCTGTAAGGCCAGGTACCATCACGTCAGGCAGTCATTATTATTCATGCCCATTTGATACCTAAGCCTTCTTTCTCCCCTGGAGCATAGTTCTTTTCATAGATAACAACTTATGGCACATATAAAGTACAGGATATTCCTCTCCCTTCTCATAGTATTTACATAGCAATAAGATGGGAAGAGACAACAGGGAGACCCAGAGGGTGTCTCATATATCACAGCATCTACCACCCATTCCGTGACAAAATACTTCCTGACATTACTCCTGAGTCTTCCCCCCTTCAACCTTAATTCATGTCCTCTAGTTCTACCGCCTTCCCGTCTCCAGAAAAGGTTTGTTTGCGGATTAATACCTTTCAAATATTTGAACGTCTGTATCATGTCACCCGTTTCTCCTTTCCTCCAAGGTTTACATGTTCAAGTCAGCAAGTCTCTTCTCATACAGTTTGCAATGCAAATGCCATACCATTTTTGTAGCTTTTCTTTGCACCACTTCCAGTCTTTTTACATCTCTAGCAAGATGCAACCTCCAAAACTGAACACAGTACTCCAAGTGAGGCCTCACTAACGACTTGTAGAGGGGCATCAACATCTCCTTTCTTCTGCTGGTTATACCCCTTTCTATGCAGCCAAGTATCCTTCTGGCCACAGCCATCGCCTTGTCACATTGTTTTTTCACTTTCATATCCTCAGACACCAACACCCCAAGGTCTCTCTCCTGAGTCGAGCTTACTAATCTCTCCCCTCACATCCGGGATCTCTCTTTTGGGTTTCTGCACCCCAAGTGCATCCATCTGCAATTCTTGGCATTAAATTTTAACTGATACAAATTATCAGAAACCAAGGCAATGTTTGTCCATATAAATCAAAATCAAAAATAAAAAAAATATTTAAATAATGACAATGTCTGCTCAGTTTTTTTGGTGTATATACAAAGACTCAAGGAATTGAGATGTAAATCAACACCTTCTTAGCATCATTGCACGCCCTGCCTCCTCCTGATGATAACACTATTCAAATAATTTTCTTAAGAAAATGAACGAGTAAAAAAGTAACCACTACTTAGCTTGAGTGGTGTGAAGTTCTGTCCATCTGCTTGACGTGCATATATAAATCGTTGTGGATTTTTCAGTGCAAATCAGTGAATATCTCAGTTCAAATATCAATCGAAAATCAATGTCCAAAGTTCCCTACATGGGCCATGTTTCACCTGCATAGCAGCGTCTTCAGGGGAACTAAAAGTACAGCAACCCAGGGAGGAACTGCCATACCCTCAACCATTCTAACTTTTGGAGGTCCCTTCTCATTGTTTCTACTCCCTCCAAGGTATCCACTTTATTGGCTATCTTTGTGTCATCCGCAAAAAGGCAAACCTTTCCTTCCAACCCTTCAGCAATATTACTCACAAATATATTAAACTGAATAAGCCCCAGCACCAACCCTTGAGGAACTCCACTGCTCACCTTACTTTCCTCTGAGCGGATTCCATTTACCACCACCTTCTGCCACCTGTCAGTCAACCAGTTTCCTATCCATTTCACTACTTTCAGGCCTAAGTTCAGCCCTTTCAGCTTATTCACAAGTCTTCTGTGGGGGACCGTATAAAAGGCTTTGCTGAAATCCAAGTAGATTACATCTAGCACACGTCCTTCATCCTGTTCTTTGGTCACCCAGTCAAAGAAGTCAATAAGATTCGTTTGGCAGGATTTTCCTTTGGTAAAGCCATGTTGCCTCTGGTCCTGTAATCCGTTGGCTTGTAGAAAGTTAACTATCCTTTCTTTCAGCAGCGACTCCATTATTTTTTCTACCTCCGACGTGAGACTTACTGGTCTGTAGTTTCCCACTTCTTCCCTGTCTCCACTTTTGTGAAGAGGGACCACATCCGCTCATCTCCAATCTCGCGGAACCTATCCTGTCTCTAAAGATCTATTAAATAAATCTTTATGAGGTTCCATGAGGACCTCTCTGAACTCCCTCAATATCCTGGGATGTATCCCATCCGGCCCCATAGCTTTGTCCACATTCAGATTCTCCAGCTGTTTATAAACTCTTTCTTCCGTAAACGGCGCAGTATCCCCTCCATTCCCAGATATTTCCTCAGCAGCCAACCGCAGTGCTTCACCAGAATTTTCCTCCATGAACACCGAGGAGAATTAATTGTTTAGCATGTTTGCTTTATCCTCCTCACTCTTCACATAGCCATTCTCATTATTTTTCAGTCTTGCAATTCCATTCCTATATTTTCTCCTTCCTCCAATATATCTGAAAAAGGTCTTGTCACCTCTCTTTACATCTTTAACCATTTTTTTTCTTCTGCTCATGCTTTAACTAGCCGTATTTCCCTCTTTACTCCTTTTGAGTTTAATCCAATAATCTTTTCTGTGATCCTTTTGTTGCGTTCTTTTTGTATTTCTTCAACAAAACCTCTTTTGCTCTGATTTGTTCAGCTACTTGTTTGGAGAACCATATAGGCTTCCTGTTTCCTTTGTTTTTGTTTACTTTCCTCACGTAAAGATCAGTCGCCATATTTATAGCAGCCTTTAGCTTTGACCACTGATTTTTCATTTCTCTTATGCCTTCCCACACTAACAGCTCCTTCCTCGGGTATTCCCCCATTTTATCAAAATCAGTACGTCTGAAATCCAGTACTTTGAGTTTTGTTTGTCCGTACTCCGCCTTTTCCCTTATATCAAACCATATTCTCTGAGGACAAGCAGGCTGCTTGTTCTCACTGATGGGTGACGTCAACAGCAGCCCAGGACCGGAATTCTCCCTAGCAACAAAGAGTTTACTAGCCTCGCGCTCCCGTGCGTATCGCGCATGCGCAACCGTCTTCCCGGCCGAATGCGAGCGTGCTCCTCAGTCTTGTTTTTTCCGCGGCTCGGGACGCTGCTTCGCTGCTGTTCTCTGTCCCAGGGACCCCTCACTGCGGTTTTACAGACTCCCTGTGAGTTTTTTCGCCGTTTTTTTTGGCTATTTTGCGATCTTCTGTTTTGAGAGAGAGAGATTTCCTTTAGTTCGTATAACGTTGCTTCCGTATGGCGGTCATTTTGGGCCGCCCATGCGGGACCCCTTTTTCTTTGTGTGTGGTCCTCTTTTTCCGACACCATCGCGTTCGACCTCGCCAGCGTGATGTTTCCGCCCATGTCCGCAAAGCCTACCAGCGGCTTTAAAAAGTGCACGTCGTGCAACCGGACAGTCTCGCTCACTGACAGACACATTTCGTATCTTCAGTATGTGGGAGCTGGTCATCGTCCCAACGCCTGTACTTTGTACCTCCAATTGAAAAAGAGGACTCAGGCGGTGAGATTGGCTCAGTGGAACATTATGTTCGGAGCCAGGTCCGGTCCTTCGGTATCGACGGAGTCGGCGGTATCGAGGTCATCGCCGGTTTCAATGTCAGTACCGGAGACTGCATCGACATCCGGAGTGCAGGTAAGGGCTGTCCATAGGTCCCATGCTGGTGGCAGTGAGCCATCGAGCGGGTCTCCACCTGCCTCAAGGGCTCCTGTTCTACAGGCCCCCCGGGATCGACCTTCTTCGGACCCGGCCCTGAGGAAACGTGTGGATTCCACGTCTTCCTCTTCGGTACCGGAGGGTACCATTGGCGTACTTCGAGTGAAAGCTAAGAAGCATCGCCATCGGTCACCTTCCCGCCACAGTACTGAGAGCTCCGAGACGCCAAGGTCTTCGGCACTCGAGAAGTGCCAACGCTGGGAGGATCGCTCACCCTCCATTCAGGAGGTGTTAGTGCACCCTACACAGGACAGCCCGGTACCGACTCCGAGCCCCAGACAGATTCTGTCGTCGTCGCCTGTACCGGCTCCTTTGTCTTTCTCTGCAGCTACTCTAAACGAGAGCCTCCGGGCCGTACTACCAGAGATTCTGGGAGAGCTGTTGCGACCATCTCCGGTACCTTCGGTGCTTGCGCCGTCGGTACCGTCTGTTCCGGTACCACAGGTGCTTGCGCCGTCAGTACCATTGAGGGAGGCAGCAGTTGGCTCATCGCCCGTGGTGAGGTCTCCGACCCCGGTACCGCTTGCAGTACCGGTATCGGCCACCACCCAGGTTGACTCCCCGCCGACGTCGCTGGAGGAAGCTTCATCGCCTGCGGCTCAGGGATCTTCCTCTCGACAACGCCACGAAGGACATCGTTCCTCGGCATCGAGAAGGGCCCGGCTTCGGACCGAAGTTCACCAACTCATGTCCGATACCGATGGAGAGGACTCGTGAGAACACCAGGTATTTCTCGGATGAGGAGTCCTGTGGTCTGCCTTCCGATCCTACTCCCTCACCTGAGAGAAAGCTTTCTCCCCCGGAGAGTCTTCCTTTCTCTTCATTTGTCCGGGAAATGTCTACGGCCATTCCCTTCCCTGTGGAGACGGTGGATGAGCCCAGGGCTGAGATGTTCGAGGTCCTGGACTATCCATCTCCACCTAAGGAATCCACCACAGTTCCTCTTCATAATGTCCTTAGGCAGACATTGTTGACGAACTGGGTGAAACCATTAACTACTCCCCACATTCCTAAGAAAATTGAGTCCCAGTACCGAATCCACCGGGACGTCCTTTTCAAATTCCTCAGCCACAAAAAATGCTGACTACAGATGCGTCTCTCCTAGGGTGGGGAGCTCATATCGATGGACTTCACACCCAAGGATTTTGGTCCCTCCAGGAAAGGCGATTTCAGATCAATCTTCTGGAGTTACGAGCGGTCTGGAATGCGCTAAAGGCTTTCCGGGATTGGCTGTCTTATCAAATTATCCAAATTCAGATGGACAACCAGGTTGCTATGTATTACATCAACAAGCAGGGGGGCACAGGATCTCGCCCTCTGTGTCAGGAAGCCGTCAGAATGTGGCTTTGGGCTCGTCGTTATGGCATGTTCCTCCAAGCTACGTACCTGGCAGGCGTAAACAACAGTCTGGCCGACAGGTTGAGCAGGATAATGCAACCTCACGAGTGGTCTCTCAACTCGGGAGTGGTACGCAAGATCTTCCAAGCGTGGGGCACCCCCTTGGTGGATCTTTTTGCCACTCAGTTCAATGACAAAGTCCCTCAATTCTGTTCCAGGCTTCAGGCCCACGGCAGACTAGTGTCGGATGCCTTCCTCCTTCATTGGGGGGGGGAGAGCCTCCTGTATGCGTATCCTCCCATACCTTTGGTGGGGAAGACTTTACTGAAACTCAAGCAAGATTCTGGAACCATGATTTTGATTGCGCCTTTCTGGCCCCATCAGATTTGGTTCCCTCTTCTTCTGGAGCTGTCCTCCGAAGAACCATGGAGATTGGAGTGTTTTCCAACCCTCAACACTCAGAACGAGGGGGCGCTAAACCTGCTTGAGTACCTTCTACACTTGTCTGAGACTGGTCTCAAGACAAGTGGAAGGTAAGCCGATCTCAGGACAGCCTTTAGTTGTTCATGTCATGAGAGGTTTGCTTTTGTCAAAGCCCCCCATCAAACCTCCTACACTGTCATGGGATCTCAATGTCGTTCTCACCCAACTGATGAAACCTCCTTTTGAGCCACTGGATTCCTGTCATCTGAAGTACTTGACCTGGCAGGTCATTTTCTTGGTGGCAGTTACTTCAGCTCGCAGAGTCAGTGAGCTTCAAGCCTTAGTAGCTCATGCTCCTTATACCAAATTTCATCATAACAGAGTAGTCCTCCGCACTCACCCTAAGTTCTTGCCGAAGGTGGTGTCTGAGTTCCATCTGAACCAGTCAATTGTCTTGCCAACATTCTTTCCCCGTCCTCATACCCGCCCAGCTAAACTTCAACTGCATACATTGGACTGCAAGAGAGCATTGGCCTTCTATCTGGAGCGGACACAGCCCCACAGACAGTCTGCCCAAATATTTGTTTCTTTTGATCCCAACAAGAGAGGAGTGGCTGCGGGGAAACGCACCATTTCCAATTGGCTAGCAGATTGCATTTCCTTCACTTATGCCCAGGCTGGGCTGACTCTTGAGGGTCATGTCACGGCTCATAATGTTCGAGCCATGGCTGCGTCGGTGGCCCACTTGAAGTCAGCCACTATTGAAGAGATCTGCAAAGCTGCGACATGGTCATCTGTCCACACATTCACATCTCATTACTGCCTACAGCAGGATACCCAACGCGACAGTCGGTTTGGGCAGTCGGTGCTGCAGAATCTGTTTGGGGTTTAGAATCCAACTCCTTCCCCCTAGGCCCATTTTGTTCTGTTCCAGGCTGCACTCTCAGTTAGTTGTATAAGTTAGGTCAATCTCAGTTATGTCCTCACATTTGCGAGGCCCAATTGACCAATGTTTGTTGTTTTGAGTGAGCCTGGGGGCTAGGGATACCCCATCAGTGAGAACAAGCAGCCTGCTTGTCCTCGGAGAAAGCGAAAGCTACAT
Organism: Microcaecilia unicolor; assembly: GCF_901765095.1. Lineage (NCBI taxonomy): Eukaryota > Metazoa > Chordata > Amphibia > Gymnophiona > Siphonopidae > Microcaecilia > Microcaecilia unicolor. The sequence goes on from NC_044037.1 coordinate 137,821,712, forward strand.
ACCTGTAGAAGGTATTCTCCGAGGACAGCAGGCTGATTGTTCTCACAATCCCACCCACCTCCCCTTTGGAGTTGTGTCTTCCCTTTCTTTGCTTTTTACTGGACTGAGGAGCACGGTCGTGTTTGGGCGGGAAGACGGTCGCGCATGCGCGATACGCACGGGAGCGTGAGGCTAGCAAACTCTTTGTTGCTAGGGAGAATTCCGGTACTGGGGCTGCCGTCAACGTCACCCATCAGTGAGAACAATCAGCCTGTTGTCCTCGGAGAATACCTTCTACAGGTATGTAGCTTTCGCTTTGTGCGATGATCACTATTACATAGATGGACACCCACCCAGATATTGGAAACACTTCCTCCATTCGTGAGCACTAGATCCAGCGTCGACCCTTCCCTTTTGGGTTCCATCACCATTTGTCTGAGCAAGGCACTTTGACAGGTGTCCACAATCTCCCTACTTCTTTCCAATTCTGAAGACGGGACGTTCCAATCCACATCAGACAAGTTGAAATCTCTCAACAGTAACACCTCCCCTTTCATACCAATCTTTTGAATATCTTCTATCAGATCCTTGTCTAACTTTTCCGTTTGTGCCTGAGGTCTGTAGACCGTGTGGATACAGGTTCTATCTTCTCTTTCCGGGACGATCCATAAAGCTTCTTCCTTTCCCCAGGTTCCCCGCATTTCAACCGCTGTGATATTTTCTCTCACATACCACGCCACTCCTCCACCTCTTCGGCCCTCTCTATCCTTTCTAAAAAGATTATAGCCTGTTCTCCGAGGACAAGCAGGCTGCTTGTTCTCACGACTGGGTGACGTCCGCGGCAGCCCCCACCAACCGGAAAGAAGCTTCGCGGGACGGTCGGCACGCAGGGCACGCCCACCGCGCATGCGCGGCCGTCTTCCCGCCCGTGCGCGACCGCTCCCGCCAGTTCCTTTTTTTCCGCGCCTGGAGAGAGTCGTGTTTTGCGCTCTCTCTGTTCAGCCGCCGGATCGTTCGATCGCGTATACGCTGATCGTGCTTTTTTCTAATTTTGTTTCTCGGTTTTCGTTACCGCCCGGTTTCTTTTTAAAAAAAAAAAAAAAAAAAAAAGAAACCCTGCGCGTGTGGGACACGCGCTCCCTTTTTTCCCTCGCTTCCAGCGGGGACGCCACATTTTGGTTTTCGTGGTGTGATTTTAGCCACCATTGACGACTTTGACTTCGCCGACGCGATTTTTCCGTCGATGTCCTCGAAGGTCCCGAGTGGATTTAAAAAGTGTGGTCGCTGCGGCCGGCCGATCTCGCAGACCGACACCCACGCTTGGTGCCTCCAGTGCCTCGGGCCGGAGCACAATCTCAAGTCGTGTTCTTTGTGTCTCGGTCTCCGGAAACGGACTCAGGTTGCGAGGCAAGTTCTGCGGGACCGTCTTTTTGGAACTTGCGCCGGCCCCTCGACGTCGACCTCGAAGGCATCGGTATCGACGCCCGGCCCTTCGGTACCGGTATCGATGCCCGAGACATCGGCACCGATGGCAGCGACCCCAGGAGAACAGGTCCCGTCGGCCCGCCGGTCCTCCGGTGAGAGTGGGGGTGAGAGGCCGCGTGGGCAGTCGGCCCCGGTCACGCCCTCAGCTCGTGGCCCACGGGACCGAACCCTGTCTGACCCGGTACCTCGAGACCGAGGGGGATCGACCTCCTCCTCCTCCATGCCCTCCGGCGCCGGTGACGTGCATCGGAAGAAAGACAAGAAGCGTCGTCACCGGTCGCCTTCGGTGCATCCCGATGTCGGAGAGGAGGCGACGCCAAAGCGTCATCGACGTGAGGAGAGGTCTCCGTCGGTTGTGGAGGTACCGACGCGTCGGGGTTCCGGCACCTCGGTGCCGTCTCCTGGCCCCCAGCAGCTTCCAGCACCGACACCCTTACCGGCCCCACCGCCTTTCCCGGCAGCGGGCCTGGACGAGTGCCTCAGAGCCATCCTTCCGGGGATCCTGGAAGGGCTGATGCGCCAGGCTGTCGCCGATGACTGTGGCGCCGGGGCTGTCGACACCGCCGCCGCTTGCGGTGCCGGTCTCGACCGCCACGCAGATGGAGTCCCCGTCGACGTCGATGGAGGGAGCTCCGTCCCCGCCGGCGCGGGAGTCCACCGCTCGACGACACCGAGACCCTGGTGCCTCGACGTCGAGCCGGGCCCGGTTCAGGACTCAGCTACATGAGCTAATGTCCGATACCGAGGATGAGGACTCGTGGGGGGAAGAGGAGGACCCTAGATATTTCTCCTCAGAGGAGTCTACGGGCCTTCCCTCGGACCCCACGCCTTCACCGGAGAGGAAGCTCTCACCTCCTGAGAGTCTCTCCTTTGCCTCCTTTGTGCGGGATATGTCTATTAGCATTCCCTTCCCCGTGGTCTCTGTGGAAGAGCCGAGGGCCGAGATGCTCGAGGTCCTCGACTATCCATCACCACCTAGAGAGTCCTCCACGGTGCCGCTGCACAATGTCCTGAAGGAGACGCTGCTCCGGAACTGGGTGCGACCATTAACTAACCCCACCATTCCCAAGAAAGCAGAGTCCCAGTACAGGATCCACTCTGACCCAGAGCTCATGCGGCCCCAATTGCCCCATGACTCAGCGGTCGTGGATTCTGCTCTCAAGAGGGCACGGAGTTCGAGGGATACCGCCTCGGCGCCCCCGGGGCGGGAGTCTCGCACTCTGGACTCGTTTGGGAGGAAGGCCTACCAATCCTCCATGCTCGTGACCCGCATCCAGTCATACCTGCTCTATATGAGCATCCACATGCGGACCAATGTGCAACAGCTGGCGGACCTGGTCGATAAGCTCCCGCCGGAGCAGTCCAGGCCTTATCAGGAGGTGGTCAGGCAGCTGAAGGCGTGCAGAAAGTTCCTGTCCACGGGTATTTTTGACACCTGTGACGTGGCATCTCGTGCTGCGGCCCAAGGTATAGTGATGCGCAGGCTCTCATGGCTGCGTGCCTCTGACCTGGACAACCGCACCCAGCAGAGACTGGCTGACGTCCCTTGCCGGGGGGATAACATTTTCGGTGAGAAGGTCGAGCAGATGGTGGACCAACTGCATCAGCGGGAAACCGCTCTCGACAAGCTCTCCCACCGGGCGCCTTCAGCATCCACCTCCACAGGTGGACGTTTTTCCCGGGCCCGGCAGGCTGCACCCTATTCTTTTGCGAAGCGTAGGTACAACCAGCCGGCCCGAAGGCCTCGTCAGGCACAGGGACAGCCCCAGCGCGCTCGTTCTCGTCAACAGCGTGCGCCTAAGCAGCCCCCTGCGCCTCCACAGCAAAAGCCGGGGATGGGCTTTTGACTGGATCCACGGGAACATAGCCGCCCTACAAGTGTCCGTACCGGACGATCTGCCGGTCGGAGGGAGGTTAAAATTTTTTCACCAAAGGTGGCCTCTCATAACCTCCAACCAGTGGGTTCTCCAAATAGTGGGGTGCGGATACGCCCTGAATTTGGCCTCCCTGCCTCCAAATTGTCCTCCGGGAGCTCAGTCTTTCAGCTCCCATCACAAGCAGGTACTTGCAGAGGAACTCTCCGCCCTTCTCAGCGCCAATGCGGTCGAGCCCGTACCACCCGGGCAGGAAGGGCAGGGATTCTATTCCAGGTACTTCTTGTGGAAAAGAAAACAGGGGGGATGCGTCCCATCCTAGACCTGAGAGGCCTGAACAAATTCCTGGTCAAAGAAAAGTTCAGGATGCTTTCCTTGGGCACCCTTCTGCCAATGATTCAGAAAAACGATTGGCTATGTTCCCTGGATTTAAAGGACGCATATACTCACATACCGATACTGCCAGCTCACAGACAGTATCTCAGATTCCGCCTGGGCGCACGGCATTTTCAGTATTGTGTGCTGCCCTTTGGGCTCGCCTCTGCCCCACGAGTGTTTACCAAGTGCCTCGTGGTGGTAGCGGCCTACCTACGCAAGCTGGGAGTGCACGTGTTCCCATATCTCGACGATTGGCTGGTCAAGAACACCTCGGAGGCAGGAGCCCTCCGGTCCATGCAGTGCACTATTCAACTTCTGGAGCTGCTGGGGTTTGTGATAAATTACCCAAAGTCCCATCTCCAGCCAACTCAGTCTCTGGAGATTCCCAGATGGCTCAGGCCTACCTTCCCGAAGCGAGGGCCACCAACCTCTTGGCCCTGGCTTCGCAGACCAGAGCGTCTCAGCAGATCACAGCTCGGCAGATGTTGAGACTTCTGGGTCATATGGCCTCCACAGTTCATGTGACTCCCATGGCTCGTCTTCACATGAGATCTGCTCAATGGACCCTAGCTTCCCAGTGGTTCCAAGCCACCGGGAATCTAGAAGATGTCATCCGCCTCTCCACCAGTTGCCGCACTTCACTGCTCTGGTGGACCATCCGGACCAATTTGACCCTGGGACGTCCATTCCAAATTCCGCAGCCCACGAAAGTGCTGACAACGGATGCATCTCGCCTGGGGTGGGGAGCCCATGTCGATGGGCTTCACACCCAGGGTCTGTGGTCCCTCCAGGAAAAGGATCTGCAGATCAACCTCCTGGAGCTCCGAGCGATCTGGAACGCACTGAAGGCTTTCAGAGATCGGCTGTCCTGCCAAATTATCCAAATTCGGACAGACAATCAGGTTGCAATGTATTACGTCAACAAGCAGGGGGGCACCGGATCTCGCCCCCTGTGTCAGGAGGCCGTCGGGATGTGGCGTTGGGCGTGTCGGTTCGGCATGCTCCTCCAAGCCACGTACCTGGCAGGCGTAAACAACAGTCTGGCCGACAGACTGAGCAGAGTCATGCAACCGCACGAGTGGTCGCTCCATGCCAGAGTGGTACGCAAGATCTTCCGAGCGTGGGGCACCCCCTCGGTGGACCTTTTCGCCTCTCAGACCAACCACAAGCTGCCTCTGTTCTGTTCCAGACTTCAGGCACACGGCAGGCTAGCGTCGGATGCCTTTCTCCTCCATTGGGGGACCGGCCTCCTGTATGCTTATCCTCCCATACCTTTGGTGGGGAAGACCTTACTGAAGCTCAAGCAAGACCGCGGCACCATGATTCTGATAGCGCCCTTTTGGCCCCGTCAGATCTGGTTCCCTCTTCTTCTGGAGTTGTCCTCAGAAGAACCGTGGAGATTGGTGTGTTTTCCGACTCTCATTTCGCAGAACGACGGAGCGTTGCTGCACCCCAACCTTCAGTCCCTGGCTCTCACGGCCTGGATGTTGAGGGCGTAGACTTCACTGCGTTGGGTCTGTCTGAGGGTGTCTCCCGGGTCTTGCTTGCCTCTAGGAAGGATTCCACTAAAAAGAGTTACTTTTTCAAGTGGAGGAGGTTTGTCGTGTGGTGTGAGAGCAAAGCCCTAGAACCTCGTTCTTGCCCTGCACAGAACCTGCTTGAATACCTTCTGCACTTATCAGAGTCTGGCCTCAAGACCAACTCAGTAAGGAATCACCTTAGTGCGATTAGTGCTTACCATTATCGTGTGGAAGGTAAAGCCATCTCTGGAGAGCCTTTAGTCGTTCGATTCATGAGAGGCTTGCTTTTGTCAAAGCCCCCTATCAAGCCTCCTACTGTGTCATGGGATCTCAACGTCGTCCTCACCCAGCTGATGAAACCTCCTTTTGAGCCACTGAATACCTGCCATCTGAAGTACTTGACCTGGAAGGTCATTTTCTTGGTGGCAGTTACTTCAGCTCGTAGGGTCAGTGAGCTTCAAGCCCTGGTAGCTCATGCTCCATATACCAAATTTCATCACAACAGAGTAGTGCTCCGCACCCACCCAAAGTTCCTGCCGAAGGTGGTGTCGGAGTTCCATCTTAACCAGTCAATTGTCTTGCCAACATTCTTCCCCAGGCCGCATACCCGCCCTGCTGAACGTCAGTTGCACACATTGGACTGCAAGAGAGCATTGGCCTTCTACTTGGAGCGGACACAGCCCAACAGACAGTCCGCCCAATTGTTTATTTCTTTCGACCCTAACAGGCTAGGGGTCGCTGTCGGGAAACGCACCATCTCCAATTGGCTAGCAGATTGCATTTCCTTCACTTACGCGCAGGCTGGGCTGACTCTTGAGGGTCATGTCACGGCTCATAGTGTCAGAGCCATGGCAGCGTCGGTGGCCCACTTGAAGTCAGCCACTATTGAAGAGATCTGCAAGGCTGCGACGTGGTCATCTGTCCACACATTCACATCACATTACTGCCTCCAGCAGGATACCCGACGCGACAGTCGGTTCGGGCAGTCGGTGCTGCAGAATCTGTTTGGGGTGTAAATCCAACTCCACCCTCCAGGACCCGAATTTATTCTGGTCAGGCTGCACTCTCAGTTAGTTGTTCTTCGTAGGTCAATTTCTGTTGTACCCTCGCCGTTGCGAGGTTCAATTGACCTGGGTTCTTGTTTTGAGTGAGCCTGAGAGCTAGGGATACCCCAGTCGTGAGAACAAGCAGCCTGCTTGTCCTCGGAGAAAGTGAATGATACATACCTGTAGCAGGTGTTCTCCGAGGACAGCAGGCTGATTGTTCTCACCTACCCTCCCTCCTCCCCTTTGGAGTTGTGTGTTTCATCTTTTGCTAGTCATTCAACTGGCGGGAGCGGTCGCGCACGGGCGGGAAGACGGCCGCGCATGCGCGGTGGGCGTGCCCTGCGTGCCGACCGTCCCGCGAAGCTTCTTTCCGGTTGGTGGGGGCTGCCGCGGACGTCACCCAGTCGTGAGAACAATCAGCCTGCTGTCCTCGGAGAACACCTGCTACAGGTATGTATCATTCACTTTCTCCGAGGACAAGCAGGCTGCTTGTTCTCACTGATGGGTGACGTCCACGGCAGCCCCTCCAATCGGAATCTTCACTAGCAAAGTCCTTTGCTAGCCCTCGCGCGCATGCGCGGCCGTCTTCCCGCCCGAAACTGGCTTGAGCCGGCCAGTCTTCTTTCGTCCGCACTCGGTACGGTTGTGTTTTTCGCCGTGTCGAGCCCCGGAGAGTCGACCTCGCGCGTCCTTTGTCTAATCGACGTGTTTTTTCTTCGGAAAATCTTAGAATTCGTTCGGGAAGTGCTCCGTAAGCCCCCTCGGGTTTCGTTTGCCCCTTCCCGTATTTTCAGTCTTTGCCCCGGTAAGTTTTCTTTCGTCGTCGGGGTAGGCCTCTTTTCGGCCTCGGTCGAGATTTTTCTCCCTCAAAGTTTTTGGTGCTCAATTTCGTCATTTCGGATTTTGATTTCGCCGGCGTGATTTTTCCACCCATGACATCGAAGCCTTCCAGCGGCTTCAAGAAGTGCACCCAGTGCGCCCAGGTTATCTCGCTCACTGACAGGCACGCGTCATGTCTTCAGTGTCTGGGGGCTCAGCACCGCCCTCAGGCCTGTAGTCTGTGTTCCCTTTTGCAAAGGCGGACTCAGGTAGCGAGATTGGCCCAGTGGAACGTTTTGTTCTCGGGCTCTTCGTCGGCAACGGCACCGGGGGTATCGAGTGCATCGACGTCTTCATCGTCCAGAGCTTCATCCTCGGCCGCCAGTGCATCGAGTGCATCGAGGCATCGGCCCTCTGCATCGGCGCCGAGACATCGGATAGCTGCATCGACGTCAGTGGTACCGGGACCTCGTCTGCTGATGTCGTCGGACGGTGGTGCATCGTCAGAAGTGCAGGTGAGGGCTGTCCATTCCCCTGCTGGTGGCGGTGAGCCTTCAGGTGGGTCTCCCCCTACCCTGAGGGCTCCTGCGGTACAGCCCCCCCGAGACCGACCTCCTTCGGCCTCGGCCCCGAGGAAGCGACGGCTGGATTCTACATCCTCCTCGTCGGTACCGGGAAGCTCCGGTGACATGCTTCGTTCCAAGAAATCGAAGAAGCATCGTCACCGGTCCCCTTCCCGTGTCGGCACCGAGAGCGCTGGGTCGCCGAGGGAGTCGGCACCCAGTCGGCATCGGCACCGAGAGGACCGCTCACCCTCTGTTCAGGAGGTGTCGATGCGCTCCACTCTGGACAGCCCGGAACAGCCTCCACGCCCGGAACAGGTTCTGACGTCGACGCCTGCATCGACGTCCATGCCTTTCTCCGCAGCCGCTCTGAACGAGAGCCTCCGGGCCGTTCTCCCAGAGATCCTGGGAGAGCTGTTGCGCCCTACCCCTCCGGTACCGGTGGTGCTTGCGCCGGCTGGCCCATCGCCCGAGGTGAGGTCTCCGGCGTCGGTGCCGCGTGCGGTGCCGGCTGCCGTCGCCTCCCAGGAAGGCTCCCCGACTACGTCGGCGGAGGGAGCTTCGCCGATGCGGGCGAGGGAGTCTACCTCTCGACGCCCCCATCGTGGACGTGGCTCCGCGGAGTCGAGTCGGTCACGGTTGCAGACACAGGTCCGTGAACTTGTGTCTGACACCGAGGGTGAGGCCTCGTGGGAAGAGGAAGAAGACCCCAGATATTTCTCTGACGAGGAGTCTGAGGGTCTTCCTTCCGATCCTACTCCCTCTCCTGAAAGACAGCTTTCTCCTCCTGAGAGTCTGTCTTTCGCTTCCTTTGTCCGGGAGATGTCTACGGCCATCCCCTTCCCGGTGGTTGTGGAGGACGAGCCCAGGGCTGAAATGTTTGAGCTCCTGGACTATCCTTCTCCACCTAAGGAAGCGTCCACTGTTCCCTTGCACCATGTCCTAAAAAAGACATTGCTTGCGAACTGGACAAAACCATTAACTAATCCCCACATCCCCAAGAAGATCGAGTCCCAGTACCGGATCCATGGGGACCCAGATCTGATGCGCACTCAGTTGCCTCATGATTCTGGAGTTGTGGATCTGGCCCTAAAGAAGGCTAAGAGTTCTAGGGAGCATGCTTCGGCGCCCCCGGGCAAGGACTCTAGAACCTTAGACTCCTTTGGTAGGAAGGCCTACCATTCTTCTATGCTCGTGGCCAAAATCCAGTCTTACCAGCACTACACGAGCATACACATGCGGAACAATGTGCGGCAGTTGGCGGGCTTGGTTGATGCTCTCCCCCCTGAGCAGGCCAAGCCTTTTCAGGAGGTGGTCAGGCAGCTGAAGGCGTGCAGAAAATTCCTGGCCAGAGGGGTGTATGACACCTTTGATGTTGCGTCCAGGGCCGCTGCTCAAGGTGTGGTGATGCGCAGGCTCTCATGGCTGCGTGCCTCCGACCTGGAGAATAGAATCCAGCAACGGATTGCGGACTCGCCTTGCCGTGCGGATAACATTTTTGGAGAGAAAGTCGAACAGGTGGTAGAGCAGCTCCACCAGCGGGACACCGCATTCGACAAGTTCTCCCGCCGGCAGCCTTCAGCTTCTACCTCTACAGGTAGACGATTTTTCGGGGGAAGGAAGACTGTTCCCTACTCTTCTGGTAAGCGTAGGTACAATCCTCCTTCTCGACAGCCTGCGGCCCAGGCTAAGCCCCAGCGCGCTCGCTCTCGTCAGCAGCGTGCGACTCAGCAAGGCCCCTCGGCTCCCCAGCAAAAGCAAGGGGCGAGCTTTTGACTGGCTCCAGTAGAGCATAGCCGCTATCCAAGTGTCAGTGCCGGGCGACCTGCCAGTCGGAGGGAGGTTGAAAGCTTTTCACCAAAGGTGGCCTCTCATAACCTCCGATCAGTGGGTTCTCCAAATAGTCCGGCAAGGATACACCCTCAATTTGGCCTCAAAACCTCCAAATTGTCCACCGGGAGCTCAGTCTTACAGCTTCCAACACAAGCAGGTACTTGCAGAGGAACTCTCCGCCCTTCTCAGCGCCAATGCGGTCGAGCCCGTGCCATCTGGGCAAGAAGGGCTGGGATTCTATTCCAGGTACTTCCTTGTGGAAAAGAAAACAGGGGGGATGCGTCCCATCCTAGACCTAAGGGCCCTGAACAAATATCTGGTCAAAGAAAAGTTCAGGATGCTTTCCCTGGGCACCCTACTTCCCATGATTCAGCAAAACGATTGGCTATGCTCTCTGGACTTGAAGGATGCCTACACACACATCCCGATACTGCCAGCTCACAGACAGTATCTGCGATTTCAGCTGGGCACACGTCACTTCCAGTACTGTGTGCTACCCTTTGGGCTCGCCTCTGCGCCCAGGGTGTTCACAAAGTGCTTGGCTGTAGTAGCAGCAGCACTTCGCAGGCTGGGGGTGCACGTGTTCCCATATCTCGACGATTGGCTGGTGAAGAACACGTCCGAGGCAGGAGCCCTGCAGTCCATGCAGATGACTATTCGCCTCCTGGAGCTACTGGGGTTTGTGATAAATTACCCAAAGTCCCATCTTCTCCCGGCGCAGAGACTCGAATTCATAGGAGCTCTGCTGGATTCTCGGACGGCTCGCGCCTATCTCCCAGAGGCGAGAGCCAACAACTTGTTGTCCCTCGTCTCGCGGGTGCGAGCGTCCCAGCAGATCACAGCTCGGCAGATGTTGAGATTGCTGGGCCACATGGCCTCCACAGTTCATGTGACTCCCATGGCCCGCCTTCACATGAGATCTGCTCAATGGACCCTAGCTTCCCAGTGGTTTCAGGCTGCTGGGGATCTAGAAGACGTGATCCACCTGTCCACGAGTTTTCTCGAATCCCTGTATTGGTGGACGATTTGGTCCAATTTGACTCTGGGACGTCCTTTCCAAATTCCTCAGCCACAAAAAGTGCTGACCACGGATGCGTCTCTCCTGGGATGGGGAGCTCATGTCGATGGGCTTCACACCCAAGGAAGCTGGTCCCTCCAGGAACGCGATCTACAGATCAATCTTCTGGAGTTGCGAGCGATCTGAAACGCTCTGAAGGCTTTCAGAGATCGGCTGTCCCACCAAATTATCCAAATTCAGACAGACAACCAGGTTGCCATGTACTACGTCAACAAGCAGGGGGGCACCGGATCTCGCCCCCTGTGTCAGGAAGCCGTCAGCATGTGGCTCTGGGCTCGCCGTCACGGCATGGTGCTCCAAGCCACATATCTGGCAGGCGTAAACAACAGTCTGGCCGACAGACTGAGCAGGATTATGCAACCTCACGAGTGGTCGCTCAACTCCCGAGTGGTGCGCCAGATCTTCCAAGCGTGGGGCACCCCCTTGGTGGATCTCTTCGCATCTCGAGCAAACCACAAAGTCCCTCAGTTCTGTTCCAGGCTTCAGGCCCACGGCAGACTGGCATCGGATGCCTTCCTCCTGGATTGTGGGGAGGGCCTGCTGTATGCTTATCCTCCCATTCCTCTGGTGGGGAAGACTTTGTTGAAACTCAAGCAAGACCGAGGCACCATGATTCTGATTGCTCCTTTTTGGCCACGTCAGATCTGGTTCCCTCTTCTTCTGGAGTTATCCTCCGAAGAACCGTGGAGATTGGAGTGTTTTCCGACCCTCATCACGCAGGACGAAGGGGCTCTTCTGCATCCCAGCCTCCGGTCCCTGGCTCTCACGGCCTGGATGTTGAGAGCGTAGACTTTGCCTTTTTGGGTCTGTCAGAGGGTGTCTCCCGCATCTTGCTTGCTTCCAGGAAAGATTCCACTAAGAGGAGTTACTTCTTTCTATGGAGGAGGTTTGCCGTCTGGTGTGACAGCAAGGCCCTAGATCCTCGCTCTTGTCCTACACAGACCCTGCTTGAATACCTTCTACACTTGTCTGAGTCCGGTCTCAAGACCAACTCTGTAAGGGTTCACCTTAGTGCAATCAGTGCATACCATTACCATGTGGAAGGTAAGCCGATCTCAGGACAGCCTTTAGTTGTTCGTTTCATGAAAGGTTTGCTTTTGTCAAAGCCCCCTGTCAAGCCTCCTACAGTGTCATGGGATCTCAATGTCGTTCTCACCCAGCTGATGAAACCTCCTTTTGAGCCACTGAACTCCTGCCATCTGAAGTACTTGACCTGGAAGGTCATTTTCTTGGTGGCAGTTACTTCAGCTCGTAGAGTCAGTGAGCTTCAGGCCCTGGTAGCCCAGGCCCCTTACACCAAATTTCATCATAACAGAGTAGTCCTCCGCACTCACCCTAAGTTCTTGCCAAAGGTCGTGTCGGAGTTCCATCTGAACCAGTCAATTGTCTTGCCAACATTCTTTCCCCGTCCTCATTCCTGCCCTGCTGAACGTCAGCTGCACACATTGGACTGCAAGAGAGCATTGGCCTTCTATCTGGAGCGGACACAGCCCAACAGACAGTCCGCCCAATTGTTTGTTTCTTTTGATCCCAATAGGGGGGGAGTGGCTGTGGGGAAACGCACCATATCCAATTGGCTAGCAGATTGCATTTCCTTCACTTACGCCCAGGCTGGGCTGGCTCTTGAGGGTCATGTCACGGCTCATAATGTTAGAGCCATGGCTGCGTCGGTAGCCCACTTGAAGTCAGCCTCTATTGAAGAAATTTGCAAAGCTGCGACGTGGTCATCTGTCCACACATTCACATCTCATTACTGCCTGCAGCAGGATACCCGACGCGACAGTCGGTTCGGGCAGTCAGTTCTTCAGAACCTGTTTGGGCTTTAGGATCCAACTCCACCCCCCGAGGGCCCTGTTTGTTCTGTTCCAGGCTGCACTCTCAGTTAGTTGGTAAATTTTTTAGGTCAATCTCAGTTATGTCCTCGCCGTTGCGAGGCCCAATTGACCATGGTTGTTGTTTTGAGTGAGCCTGGGGGCTAGGGATACCCCATCAGTGAGAACAAGCAGCCTGCTTGTCCTCGGAGAAAGCGAATGCTACATACCTGTAGAAGGTATTCTCCGAGGACAGCAGGCTGATTGTTCTCACAAACCCGCCCGCCTCCCCTTTGGAGTTGTGTCTTCCCTTCTCTTATCTTGCTACATATGAGACTGGCCGGCTCAAGCCGGTTTCGGGCGGGAAGACGGCCGCGCATGCGCGGGGCGCGCGAGGGCTAGCAAAGGACTTTGCTAGTGAAGATTCCGATTGGAGGGGCTGCCGTGGACGTCACCCATCAGTGAGAACAATCAGCCTGCTGTCCTCGGAGAATACCTTCTACAGGTATGTAGCATTCGCTGTATAGTCACATCCCATTCATAGGAATCATTTAAATCATTGAACTGCTTTGGCAACATTATCCAGTTTTTCTTCAAACATCAGGGCTTGCAAGTCTTGAACCTTTTTACCTAGACTACGACATTTGTGCTCATTGCTTTCTATGTGCTTAGTGAGTTTAGGTGGTATTTAGGTGACCTTTCCCTTTGTCATCATGTTTATTCTGGGGGTGACTTTCTGAATTCCCTTGTTTCCTTTTGTCACCTCTGCCTTCTAGTTTAAATGTCTAGAAACATACTGACTGAATTTCTCCGAAAGATCCTTTTTTCCCATCACAGAAAGATGTAGCCCATCATTACAGTACAGCCTCTTATTTTTCCATGTATTACCCCATTCTCCTATGTATCTAAAACCTTCTTTACACCAAGACTCAAATGACTTATTGAATTCCATTGTTTTGCGTAGTCTTTCCTCTCCCTTCCCCCACGTGGGAGTTACTTCAGAAAAACCCACAGTCCGAACCAAAGATTTCAGTCCCTCCCCAAGCTTCTGAAACGCTGTCTGTGCTGTAGCTTGTTATTGTTGGCCAGGTCATTTGTCCCCATATGAATTACAACATCAGTATTTGAAGCCTTGCTCTTTTCTCGGATCACTTTCAGTATTTGGTCGGTACATCTGGTACCTGAGGATCCTGGAAGGAACTAGGCATCAATTCCATTGCTTTTCCAATAACCGAAGTGAGGCTTACCGGCATGTGGTTTCCAGCTTCTTCCCTGTCACCACTTTTGTGGAGGGGGACCACATACGCCATTCTGCAATCCCATGGAACCTCTCTCGTCGCCAAGTGTTTAATATATTTGTGGGAGATATTGCTGAAGGTTTGAAGGAAAGGTGTACCTTTTTGCATATGACACGAAAATAGCCAATAGAGTGGATACCCTGGAGGGAGTAGAAACAATGAGAAGGGATCTCCGAACCTTTGAATAATGGTCGAGAGTCTGGCAGTTAAAAATTTAATTGATGAATATATTCAGAAACCATAGTTCAAAAGAATATACTTAAAAATGTATAAATTTGTGCAAACTCAAAAAATATAAAAAATAATGAAAATAAAAAATAACCACTGTTTAAATAGATAATTTTGTGCTCAGTTTTTTTGGTGTGTTACTGTGACCCAATGAATTGAGAAGCATATACACACATTGCTCACATCATCGCACACCCTTCCTCCAGCCAGATATTGTCATCTAGTAGCAAACTAGACAAACAATATATAAACAAGTATTAAAACTACTTAGCATAGATAGGGTGTGGACAGATCTACTGGCCTTCACTCAATTCCCAAGTTGTAAATACAGCGCCCAAATTGATATTGGTTCACGAACGCTGCACTAAATTAGCGGTTCCTGTAACACTTTTTAATCCGAATCTGTGCAAAGGTGAATTTTCAAAATTCCCTGTTCCCAACATAGGCCATGTTTCACCAGTAAATCGGGGTCTTCAGGGGAACTGATCTACAAAAATAAAATAAAAACATTTAAAACCCCAAACTATACCTATTAATAAATCAAAAAGAAAATCTTAACAAATTACCTAAATTAGCTAAATCACTGAAGAACTTTTAATCAAAATTTGTTATACTCACTGTTCAGCAAAGCCAGGGAGGGACCCCATCCAACCCGGTCAAAAACCTACAAAAGAACGTCCACACATGCGCAATGGGAAACAGCTGATTCTCAAGCGCGGGAAATCAAAATTAGATCAGTGCTTGCCACTCAATTTCCCTGTTCAGGCCACTAGGACCACTGTATGCCATTGGTAAATGAATTCCTGTTCTTTTCTAAGGAGAATCCGAGGTACATCCTCCCCTAAAGGCAAGTAAATTTGTAAAAGAACAACAAATTTCAAATTTTTTATTTCGTGTTGAGCTTGCAACCAGTGGTCTACGAGTGGTGCCTCTCGTTTATTGTTCCTCAAATTACTCAAATGCTCCCCGATCCTTTGTTTGATCCTTCTATTAATGTGCCCTATGTACCATTTAGTACAGGGGCATACTATACCGTATACAACTTGAGAAGAATTGCAATTTGTGGAGCCCTTAAGAAAATAAGGTTTCCCCGTACCAGGATTAGTGACCATAGTAGCCTGCCAAGCATGCTGACAATATACACATCGGCCACAACTTGTGTGGCCATTCATTCCAGATGTATCATAACTTTCAGAAGGATCAAAATTTCCCCCAGATTTCAGTCTCGAGTATAGGCAAACATAGGTTTTTGGTCAAAACCATGGGACGCAAGCATAGACCAGTGTTTGTTGATAATCTTCCTGATGGCAGTTGTTTGACGGGAGTGTGGTAATACACAAACAAGTCTTTCATTGTGTTCTGGTGATTTAGATGGCGGATTCACCAGCCAGTGTCGATTGACATTTTTAGCTCTTTTGAAGGCTTTCCTGATAACTTTATTAGGATAGGCTCGATTCTTAAACCTATATATAGATCAGCAGCACATTTCTTAAAGCTCTCATCAGAAGTAGGCAGTTTCTTGATACGCAAAAATTGGCCCATTGGTATGCTATTCGTAGAGGCTATTGGGTGATAGCTATGATAATGTAATAGAGTGTTAGAGTCTATAGTTTTTCGGTTTACCTCTGTCATGAACCTCCCTTCCTGAATATGGATGGCAATATCCAAATAATTGATGGACTGGTCTCCAATTAAAGTTTCAAACATAATATTTCTATCCACTGAGTTCAAATAGTGGAAAAATTGTTGGAGCTCTGTTTTTGTACCAGCCCATAAAATTTAATGCCAAGAAGTATAGAGTGATGCCCTTGGGGTGCAGAAACCCGAAAGCGAGATACCGAATAGGAAGGGAGAGATTAGTAAGTTCGACTCAGGAGAGAGACCTTGGGGTGTTGGTGTCTGAGGATCTGAAGGTGAAGAAACAATGCGACAAGGCAATGGCCGTGGCCAGAAGGATGCTAGGCTGCGTAGAGAGGGGCATAACCAGCATAAGAAAGGAGGTGTTGATGCCCCTCTACAAGTCATTGGTGAGGCCCCACTTGGAGTATTGTGTTCAGTTTTGGAGGCCTTATCTTGCTAAAGATGTAAAAAGACTGGACGTGGTGCAAAGAAAAGCTACAAAAATGGTATGGGATTTGCATTGCAAACTGTACGAGGAGAGACTTGCCGACTTGAACGTGTATACCTTGGAGGAAAGGAGAAACAGGGGTGACATGATAGATACGTTCAAATGTTTGAAAGGCATTAATCCGCAAACGAACGTTTTTCAGAGACGGGAAGGCGATAGAACTAGAGGACATGAATTGAGGTTGAAGGGGGGCAGACTCAGGACTAATGTCAGGAAGTATTTTTTACAGAGAGGGTGGTGGATATGTGGAATGCCCTCCTGCGGGAGGTGGTGGAGATGAAAATGGTAATGGAATTCAAACATGCGTGGGATAAACATAAAGGAATCCTGTTTAGAAGGAATGGTTCCATGGAATCTTAGCAGAGATTGGGTGACAACGCTGGTAATTGGGAAACAAAACGGGAGCTGGGCAGACTTCTACGGTCTATGCCCTGATCGTGACTGAATAGATAGGGATGGACTGGAGTGTAAATTTTAAGGGGCTTCAATGGTAGCTTCAGAACCTTTAGTACAGGAACAGTTCTGGCACAGACTTTTATGGTCTGTGCCGTGAGAAAGGCAGGGACAAATCAAACTCGGGTATGCATATAAAGTATCTTGTTGGGCAGACTGGATGGACCGTACAGGTCTTTAACTGCTTTCACTTACTATGTTACTATGTTGGAACCTGTCAGGACTCTCAAGGCTAAACCTGGATTTGTGAGCCCTTGGACCACTGCCGAGGAGCGGCAGCGGCAGGCAAAACCCCCCAACCAGCACTGGGCTAGCACACCAGCAAGGGAGGGACTGCAGATGCAGATAAGCCAGAACACACAGACTGGAACACACTGGACTGGAACTAGGCTTCACCTACACTTGATTGCTGTTCCCCAGGGGTTGAGCCCCTGGGTGCAGGCAGCCGGCAGGACTTAGAGGAAAGCTGGTACTGGAGCAAGCAGGCTGGAACACCAAGAAATTCACACTAGAAAAGATTCTTAAACAAGCTTGGCCAAAACAGGGTTCAGGATAAGAATCAGGATTCAGGATTTCCAAACAGGCTTGGCTGGAAGGAAACTGAAAGCAAGCAGGGCAGACACAAGCAAGAGGGGAACTGAAGCTGAAGACAACCAGCCACAAACAGAGGAAGAACGGTTACTATACAGGGTAAAGGACTTTAAGACAAGCTTGACTAACCAGGGTAGGGCAGAAGCCCAAGGTGAACAGGGAACCAAACAAGACAGACTACACAGGACACAAAGCTAGGCTACACAGACAAGAACTAGGGCAATGACTGAAAACTGCCAAGCAGCCACCAAGAAATATATACATACAAGCAATAAAGCTAGACTGAAAGCAGACAAACAAACAGAACATAAAGGCTAAAGTACACACATGCACCAAGATCTAAACACAGAACAGGACAGGGCTAAAGTACACACAGGCACCAAGAAATAAGCACAGAACAGAACAAGGCAAGAGTGCAACTGCACACTGGTCACCTCGAGACCCTTGGCAATGCAAAGTCCCTGCTGAAAGGGCCAGGTGCCTAATAAAGGCAATCAGCAGCTGAGGCTTAGCTGCAGGAATCGGAATCTCAAGGCAGCTAAGGGTGAGGCTAGCTGCCAAACTTCCAACCAAGTCTAGAGGGCTAGAATATCTGGACCGGACTGGAATGAAAGTCTGGAATGTGTAGGGAGACAGCAAGACAGTCTATGGGAGCCACCGGTTCTGGCCACCAAAGGGCGAGGTGAGCACAGCCAAGGAAAATAGTCACCATCGTGACAGAACCCTTGAACTCTGTTCCTAAGTTAAGTGTGTGAGCAAAGATGGAACATATAGATAGTAAAGAGAGTAAGAAGAGTTAGAAAGTAAGGTGACTAATTTAAAGGAAGTTGCAGATGAGGTCAGAGAGATGGTTAAATAATATCTCAGCCAGGGTAGGAGTGGATAAACACGTGCTGCTACAGTATGTGAAGCCCGTGTCACTCTTTGTGTGAGTGAGACTAACAAGTTAGTTACTTCTTCCATTAAAGGCCTGTTTGAAGAGCCAAGCTTTCACCTGCGTCCTGAAGTAGAGATAGTCTTGTGTTAAGTGAAACCTTTCAGGTGGTGCATTCCAGAGTGTGTGGGCTACTCTGGAGAAGGCTCGCTTGCGGGTATCACATCGTGTAATGTCTTTTGAAAAGGATGTTGTTAATGATAGTCCTTGAGAGGGTCTTAGTATCCTTGGCGGTGTGTCGAGGATCATCCTATTCTTCAGGTACTCAGGGCCATTTCCTTTAAGGGCCTTGAAGATCAGACATAGTTCTATTCCACAGGTCTTTACAGTTTCTAAACAACACCCAAAGATATGCAGAAGTCAATCCCCATATACGCCCAATATGGACAGCATATGAAACACCCACCATGCCCATTCCAGTTGCCCCCTTCCCATCCTCCCTACCCCCACCAACATCTCCGCCACAGCATGTCATGGCAGAAAATAGGTCTCATTTAATGTATGGGGTCCCTCATCTCCCCACCATTTACAGAAACAAGCCCACATAATATGCATGTGTAGAAAAACTAAAGAATCATCCATAGGGAACTTGAATGGAGAACCATCTCCTCATCTAAAATAGTGATAAACACAGCATAAGAGCTTAAATAAGCAAAACATCAGTGAATGAGTCAGTGGTCTGGCAAAGATTTCTCACAGAGGCTCTGCACGTTTTGCAGTGCTGCTTCAAATGTGTCATAAGAGGACCATTGTCCATTCATATAAATTTTCAAGATGGCTGGGTAAAGAAGCAGGAATCTGATCTTCTGGTTGTAAAGTTGTGCACAGAGAGGGATGGACTTCCTCCAACGGTCCTGCAAAGCAACCGAATATTCTTGAAATATTTTAATAGTTTCACCTTCTTACTGCAAAGTGTCTAATTTGACTGTAGCTTTGTAGAATCTCAACTTTATGTAGATAATTGTTCACTTTAATGATGACCACTCACGGTCTGCATTATCCTTCCTGGATGTAGCCTATCCAGTGGGCCCTCTGTAGGCATAGAGGGCCTGCACTGTCCGAAAGCTCAAATTCTGATTTCAGACAGCGTTCTAATTTAGAAGACAAAGAATGTTCAGCAAAGTGCTCCAGAAATCCCCAAATCCATAAGTTACTTTTGCGTGACCAGTTCTCAAGGTCATCCAGTTTGGTCACATATTCTCGGACCTGCTTCTCTATGCACAGACGCATCTTCCAGAGAGGACACCCACCTCTCCAGTTCACCGGTGCAGGTAAACAAGTGTCAACAAGAAGGGCCTCCACATTTTCTAGTTGCCCAGACAAATGTTCCAAGCGGGGGTCCAATGCTTTTCCTACTGCAGCAATATACTGGGTCAGCTGATGCTTCATGAACATCCTGTTCTCCACCATTTTGGTCTCTGGTCTGGATTTTGTTTGTGTCTTCCTTTTGCCCTTTCCCGGACAACCCCCTTCGTAAAAATTTGTCCTTATGCTCTGCCACAAATTCCGCGGTACATAGATGTCACTGGGGGGGGGGGGGGGGGGGGTTCTGTTCAGTCTGATGGAAGGTTACAATGATGTGGGACCCCGGAGAGAGAGAGAGATTCATGTTGTCCTCTCCACACTACATCACATGACTCTTTTTTTCATGACAGACATATTAATCAATTTTCTATGTGGTTTTTTTTTTCACAGCTTGTATTTATAACAGATATGGTTTAAAGACTTGTTCACACCAATCAAATACAAATTAACAGAACAATGAGTTTTTTTAGTTTTATGCCCCCCCTCCCCACCCTCCTCTCACCCCCCCAGCCCACCCGTTGTCCATCTCCCATCCCAAGCAGAAAACTAAACATGTTCGGTTTGTTGCTTGCCACTTTCATGGTTAATGTTCCCTTTCCCTCCCCCCTCCGCATCCCCCCATCCTTTAGCAACACCAAAGAGTACATTGGCTTAGATTGCGTTCCCAGTCTCTCCTATTTAACCACACTTTCCGTTCAATTATGCACCACAAACCAATAATCCCCTGCCACAGTATCCTTGCGGCAAGGGGTCCCATGAGAGAGAGAAAGAAGAAAAAAAAAAACCCTATTATAAACCATTTAATACCAAACTTCGCGTGCGCGGAGACAAGGACTGAACATAAGGACCCCAAATCTCCAGGAAACGTGTTCTTTTCTTTTGGGAGGGTCCCACCGCCCTGCGCTCATGCAACAGCTCGTGGAATCTGTTCCTCCAGTGCCAGAAGTCTGGTGGGGCCACGCTCAACCACCCATGCATGATCACTTTTTTCCCCATCAAGCAGGCCTTGCGTATCAACTGTCGTGCCCCCCCCCCCCCCCCCCGCTGGAACACAAAAAGTTCATATTTATCAAATAAAATCCCCAAAGGCGTGTAATTAATTCGTGATTTAACTAAGCCCTCCAAGTACTGTATGATCATGTTCCAATACCTTTGTATAACAGGGCACTCCCAGAGGCAATGATAAAGAGTGCCGTCCTTCTGCTGACAGTTGGCGCAAAGCGGGTCCGACACCCCTCCCATTTTGAACACCTGTTGTCTAGTCATGTAAGCTTTGTATAAATATACGAAACTGACATTCCCTTAGACAGGCGTTCACCGAAATCCCAGGTATACGGGACACCAACTTTGTGTAATCTAAAGCTAAATTGGGTCTTTGCATGTCCCATGCCCATCGGGCAGTGATTACGGCGGTAGGTTTCTGCGGGCCCAGCTCCCCTAGTAGCTTGTGCAGGTTCGATATTGAGAGCCTCGTTCCTGGGCTCGCCTTGTAAAACTCTCTTACTTTTCTCCCATGTCCATTATTCAGGTGTTCCATATTTAGTGATCGGACATAATGAGCTAATTGCTGATATGCAAACTCATAACTAGCAGTGATGCCTACCCCCAGCGCCCCCAGGCTTAGTAGACCCCCTTCTGTCCCCAATACATGTTCCAATCTGATTATTCCCATAGATGCCCATCGTCGAAATATCTTATTGTCTGACCCAGGTGAAAATGATGGGTTGCCTTGCAGTGGCAAGATATCGGATGTGTCCGCTTCCAAACCCCAATACCCGTTTAAGTCCCTCCAGACCGCCCTCATTGGACCCAACAACAGACTGCTCTTAAATTTTTTTGGCACCGAACTCCGTGGGCCGTGAAGTAGATAATGTAAGTGATATGGCGCAAAGAAGGCCTGTTTCAGCTGCCGTGGCGTAAAATCTTGTGTCTCAAGCAGCCAGTCTCCCAAATGTCTTAACAGACAAGCTTGATTGTATTTTTTTATATCTGGGAGACCTATACCTCCCTATTTCCACGAACCTACTAATACTTCCAGTGATAATTTGGGCTTCCCCCCCCCCCCCCCCCCCAAATGAACTTTCTTAAATGCTGATAGAATTGCTTAAGATCTTTGTTTTGCAATCTCAGCGGTAGCACCTGTAGAATGTATAACCACCTGGGGAATTCTGCCATACGGAACAGCTGGACCCTCCCGTGTAACGAAAGCGGTAATACTGCCCATTTTTGCAACCTATATCGCATATTGTCCAATAGCCTAGTGAAATTGAGATTGTAAAAAGCTGTCGTTTTCATGGACACTTGTACCCCGAGATATTTGAAGTTATCTGTAGCCCACTTTAATGGGAATCCCACCCCCCACTCCCCCCTCACTGTGTCCGTGGCGGTTAATGCCAGGGATTTTGAAAAATTGATTTGGAATCCTGCGAAATCCCCATTTTCTCTGAACAATTCTAACAATGCGTCTAGAGATTTCCTGGGGTCAGTAAGATGTACCAAAATGTCATCCGCGAATGCGGATATCTTGAATCCCATCTTACCCCATGCTACTCCAACTATCTCCGGATGCGACTCAATTTCCCTTATCAAGGGATCCAGCGTCAGAACAAACAATAATGGAGAAAGGGGACATCCCTGCCTCACTCCTCTCCTTATCTGAAATGTCTGCGACCTTTCACCATTAATCCACTGGAAAGCCTGAGGGCTCGAATAAAGCGCTCGCACTGCATTTCGGAAAAAACCCTCCACACCAATTCTCTGCATTACTGCAAACAGGAACTGCCATACCACCCGATCAAAAGCCTTCTCTGCGTCAAAACTAACAAGCAGAGAAGGCTGTCTCTGCTCCTCCACTCTCTCTAACGAGGCAATGAGAGCCCTCACATTACTTACCACTGATCTGCCCCTTACAAACCCCACTTGTGGTGCCGCCACTAGGTTTGGGAGCACTCGTGCCAACCGGTTCGCTAAAATTTTTGCGTAAAGTTTAACATCACAATTTAACAGTGATATTGGTCTATAGGAACCCATTTCCTCTGGGTCTTTACCCGGTTTCAACAGCACGATCATTTTAGCCATATTAAAAGTCTCTGGGGCCGACCCTGAAGCCGCCATAGAATTGAATAGATTCAGCAAAGGCGGAATCACCTGTTCTGTAACAATTTGTAAAAAGCCATGCTGTATCCATCTGGCCCTGGTGCCTTATGGATGTCACTCTGTTGGAACGCTAGAATTAATTCCCCCTCCTCAATAGGGGCATTGAGATATTCTTTCTGTGACTCTGACAGTTTTGGGAGATCCACATTATCTAAAAACAAAGTACTGTCAGACACTATGTCCGCATCCTTCCTGTACAGACCCGCATAATACTGTCGGAAGCTTTCCATTATCTCCTGCTCCAATCTAATTTGTCCAATATTTTTTGAAATTTACAGTTTACCGACTGTTCCACTGCCTCCGACACTTCTCTTATTATATCCGCCGCCCATTGCGAGCTCGGAGTCGGAGACGGCGGTTGGCTCTTATCCGCCATCTTGGCCTCCGCTCCGCACCCTTTCTCACGGCTGTCTTTTTTCATCACTTTGGACGCCATACCCCTTGAATCCGTTACCTCTCTGCCACTCTCGCTCTGTGCTTTGCGCTAAGGTGAGAATTGCATCGTTTCGGGGGGAATATCAGCTGATTCTGAACAGCGGCTCTGTCGGGCGCTTCGGAGCAGCGTGTCCACGCGTCCTCACTCCTCCATAGCCCAACCGGAAGTCTTTTCTATGTGTTTTAAATGTAATATTTTTTTTGCATTTCTGTTTATCAATTTAAATTTGTAAGTGATGTTTAGTTTAGTTTAGTTTTTTTTTTAATTTAAATGTATTATTTACTATCAATGTTTTTACAGTCAAGTTTTACCCCTGATGCAGCTCATGCAGGGTGAAACACAACCATGTTGGGCATAATTTTAATTGAGTTTCTAATAACTTCTGTTTTATCTATCCACCATGTCTGCTTTTGTGATTTCTCTTCACTGATATTGGGTGCCCAAGTGTCCAAACAGGATAGGCTCTAACCCCACATTACTGGGGTGCTTATAGGTAGGTGCTGTGTTGTAGATTTACCTCCTAGGTGTTTTGCAGCTTACAAATTGTTTTCTATATGGCTTGTCTTTCTGTGTCATTTGTTATACTGCAAGTAAATGTATATGTTTAAGCTGTTTGCAGTTGCAGTTAACTTGTATTATTACTATTATTTTTAACACAGAAAGGATAGTGTAGTACAGAACAAAGGGAAGGGTTTCCTGTCCAAGTCCCTATAGCTCTTGCAGCTAAGCAACCTTAAAAGCATGGTCTTAGGACAATCTGTTGGTCAGGATGGGAACTGCCCTCAGGATCTCTAAATACTGCCCTTGCAGCATTCCTAACCCTTGTTGGGAGCTTGAGGGCTAAGTGCTAATCTCACACATGATATCACAGAGCAGCCTAACATTATTTTTTTTCACAAGGTAGATTGTACTACCAGACTGCTATTGTGTCATATATTTAAGGACTATGGTAAGAATATTATTACTTGGTCAACATACTGTTCTTAATTGCTGTTTTGTTTTTGTAGAATTGGGATGATTACAGTCACCTGTCCTTCATACTGACTCATCTGGCAGATCTTCTGGAACTTCTACTGGATCCAGACCAGCTCACAGTCTCTTGTCATTCAACCCACACCAGCTTGCTGCCTCTTGAGGCAATTCAAGCTTTGAGCTTCCTCATTGAAGGCACGGTGGACAAGAACAGGACAGTTTACTTACTCCATGAGCTGGCACTATGGAATCCTCTACAGGCAAACAGCGGCTACTCAAAGATCTCCAAAACCTTCTCTCTTCACAAGCTGCAGGCATGGCTCAAGTACTCCCTTATCTTGAACCCATTTGGAGCTTCAGCTTGTATCAAGTCTGGGAAGAAACTGGCATGGGCACAGCAAGGTACAACAAAGGAAACCTACATAGTTCTTGTAGTTTCACTCAACATTATTAGGATTTATTTAACGCCTTTTTGAAGGAATTCACTCAAGGTGGTGTTCATTAAGAATAAATCAAACATAAGCAATAGACAATTACAGCAGTGAAAATATTCAAATAGCAATACAAAGTGTGGCATAGTTTGCTACTTATAATGTCAACACAATATGTAGTAGACATTTAATTGACAGTGTAGGGTATAAGCAAAGATGGAACATATAGATAGAAGAGTTAGAAAGTAAGATGACTAATTTAAAGAAAGTTGAACATGAGGTCAGAGAGATGGTTAACAGATAGGTAAGAGAGTAAGAGGAGTTAGAAAATAAGATGACTAATTTCCATAGTCTTTTCCACTTAGTTTTAAAAACTTTGTACCACAGCATTAACACATAGAATCTACCAGGGACTGCAGGATCCAGTTTAGTCTTCCCACCCACCCCTAGGACAACTCTTCATTTATAGTCAGTTATTGTAATTTGGGTAATAAGCAAGGAGTGCTCTTACAGAGTTTTAAATACATTTCATTACCATCTAAGAAGGAAACACTAAATAAATCATACAATATACTATATAATCTAAAAGACACTTTTATATTAGACAAATATCCTTAATACTGTATCAAGCTTTAAATTATTGAAAAATTCAAAAACACTAAGATGGAGTCAGCAGTCCAGCAGCAAGAGGGGTGCTATCCAGTCTTTTGCATTGAGTGTCATGTGTATGATTATCTCCCAGTTGGTGAGATGTCATATGTGTGTGCCCAATGCAAAGATCTCCTAGCTCTCAGAGAACGTGTCCGTTCTCTTGAGGCTAGAGTAGCAGACTTGGTGGAGCTGAGGGAGACAGAGAGATACATAGAGGAGACCTACAGGGATGTTGTAGAGAAGTCCCACCTCCAGTCTGGTAGCCCTTGTGCTACCTTGGAGGAGGGAGGTCTCCTAGAAGGAGAGCATCACCCTGGTGAAGAAGGAAGTACTCCTGTAGCCAGGACTTGCCCACCAGGGAATGTACTATCCTCTCGCACCGAGGATATGTCTCCAAGTGCTGCCCAGGAGAGAAAGGTTAGGACAGCTGTTGTAGTTGGTGATTTGATCATTAGGCATATAGATAGCTGGGTGGCTGGTGGACGTGAGGATCGCCTGGTGACTTGCCTGCCTGGTGCGAAGGTGGCAGATCTCACGTGCTGGGGAGGAGTCGGCTGTCTTGGTACATGTGGGTACCAATGACATAGGAAAATGGGGGAGAGAGGTTCTGGAAGCCAAATTTAGGCTCTTAGGTAGAAAGCTCAAATCCAGATCCTATAGGGTAGCATTTTCTGAAATGCTACCCATTCCATGCGCAGGGCCCAAGAGACAGGCAGAGCTCCGGAGTCTCAATGCATGGATGAGACAATGGTGCAGAGAGGAGGGTTTTAGATTTGTTAGGAACTGGGCAACATTCTGGAGAAGGGGAGCCTATTTCAAAAGGATAGGCTCCACCTTGACCAGGGTGGGACCAGGCTGCTGGCATCGGCATTTAAAAAAGAGATAGAGCAGCTTTTAAACTAGAAATGGGGGGGATGGCCGACAGTTGCTCAAACGCGCATGGATCGGGATAAGGTATCTTTCAAAGATATCACCAAACAGGGAAGATAGGGTATCCTGATAGTGAGGTTGCAAAAGAGACCCTAGTAGATCAGGAGTCCTTAAATAAAAATAATCAGACAGACGATTGCAAATTATTACTGTGAAGTACTGAGGATGATGTAAATAGGAACAACAAACATAGTTTGAAATGTCTATATGCGAATGCCAGAAGCCTAAGAAATAAGATGGGAGAGTTAGAATATATTGCACTAAATGAAAAATTAGATATAATAGGCATCTCTGAGACCTGGTGGAAGGAGGATAACCAGTGGGACACTATCATACCGGGGTACAAATTATTTCGTAGTGATAGGGTGGATCGAATTGGTGGAGGGGTAGCATTGTATATTAACGAGAGCCTTGAATCAAATAGATTGAAAATTCTGCAGGAAACAAAACACTTCTTGGAATCACTGTGGATTGAAATTCCATGTGTAAAGGGGAAAAGGATAGTTATAGGAGTGTACTACCGTCCGCCTGGCCAGGATGAACAGACAGATGCAGAAATGTTAAAGGAAATTAAGGATGCAAACAAACTGGGCAACACAATAATAATGGGTGATTTCAGTTACCCCGAGGTAAAATTCCTTGATGAAATCAAGGCCAGCTTTATGGAGCAGCTGGTATAGTAGCCGACGAGAGAAGGAAAAATTCTAGATAGTCCTTAGTGGAGCACATGATGTGGTGCGAGAGGTAATGGTGCTGGGGCCGCTTGATAACAGTGATCATAATATGATTTTTAACTGCTCAGCTAAACTTGTGATCTCATAATCTGTGTTTCCTAACTAACTGCTTAGTGGCTATTTCTAATTGATATCTGTACTCTATGTAACTGATTTTAAAACTGCTTATTGGCTATTTGTATTTGATAGTTGATAATCTAGGAACTGGATTTAACAAGTGCTTTAAAATCGGTAGTAGTTTCTCTTGTATTTTTTTTTTCCCCTCTGCTTCCATTCTGTGTGAAACTCCTCCCCTCCCCCATCTGCTTTTGTTGTAAGGTAATTGCATAGCACAGGTGGAGCTTTTCTCTCCACGTGGTTTTTGTCTCTACACCAGTGTTGCCAGGTGGGCGGTTTTACCGCCCAATTGGCGGTTTTCCGCGACCCGCCGCAGGAAATTTTTGCCCGCGGCGGGTTGCGGTTTTTTGGGCTTCTTTTTTGTCTTTTGGGCGGTTTTTTGGCGGTTTTTTTTTTTTTGCTGCGGGGGCGGGGTTAGTGACGGTTTGGGCGGGGTTAGTGACGTTCTGGGCGGGGTCGATGACAGGGAGGCGGGGCCGATGATGGCGGGGGTGATGACGCGGGGGTGGGGGTGTCAGGGGCGGGGTTTGAGTTTGGGCGGGTTTTGGGCTGGATTTAGGCTGGTTTGGGTGGGAAAAAAATTTTCCACCTGGCAACCCTGCTCTACACAGAACAGAAGCTGGACTTGGATCTGGGTGCTCTCAGATAAGATTATTTTCTGATTCCCCCCACCTTACACTTGTGGCTCTGGACAACTCTCTTCCCCCCCCCCCCCCCCCCCCCCCCCCTGCCAATCCTAGTTTGTCACTGTATTTCTATTATACCAGGAAAAAAAAACAACCCTATTTTTAACTGCTCAGCTAAACTTGTGATCTCATAATCTGTGTTTCCTAACTAACTGCTTAGAGAATAACATGGGAGCGGGTAAACACGGTAAAAGTGTGGGAATGGCAGAAAATTTCAAAGTTTTACGGTAAACAGAGGTTATTTCCCCACCCTGTGGGAGTGGTAATAACCCCTGCACCCACGGTAAATCGGACGCCTTCCTTTTTACTATCTGTTCTGCTCATTTTGAAGTTGTTGCTACTAGTCGGCTGCTTGCACCGCCTCCTCCCAGTCTGAAATTTACTATTAGCGTGCAGGCACGCAGACGAAGCATGCCCAAAACAGCAGGAGGTGGTGGAGATGAAAACGGTAACGGAATTCAAACATGCGTGGGATATGCATAAAGGAATCCTGTGCAGTAGGAATGGATCCTCAGAAGCTTAGCCGAAATTGGGTAGCGGAGCAGGTGGGGGAAGAGAGGTTGGCGGTTGGGAGGTGAGGATAGTGGAGGGCAGACTTATACGGTCTGTGCCAGAGCCGGTGATGGGAGGCGGGACTGGTGGTTGGGAGGCGGGAAATACTGCTGTGCCCTGAAAAAGGCAGGTACAAATCAAGGTAAGGTATACACATATGAGTTTATCTTGTTGGGCAGACTGGATGGACCATGCAGGTCTTTTTCTGCCGTCATCTACTATGTTACTATGTTACTAAGAGAGGACTCCTGATTAGCCTTTCTTGAGTCTTCCTTCCTCTGTTTCATTCCCAATTCCCAATGGCGCAGGAGTAGGAGATATAATAGGGCAGCTCAGCAACTGAAAGAAAGGACTCTAGTCCCTGGGCTGCTTCTCCTTTATCAGCGGCGCTCAGCACATGCAGAGAGAAAAGACAGCTGAGAGAGAGACCTCATTTCCCTGCCTTGAAGACCCAGCCTGCCTCCTGTTCCTGTTCCTCTCCCGATCCTCATACCAAGCAAGCCACTGAAGCCAGTGAGGGAAGAATCTTCAGTGGGTTGAATTTCATTGAGGAGTCTGGAGCTAGCGTGCGCGAGGCCAGTTTTATTCACAGGGTGGCCCTTTCTGAAGATCAATAAGCTGCTTATTGCAATGTCTGCATCCAAGAGAACTTTAAGTGTAAGAAAGATTAGAAAATGAAAAACTTAGCTAGCATGAAACTTGTCTGTGTGTGTGAGTTTTATTTTCTTTCACAACAGGGAACGTGAGCCACGTGGCAGCTGCACCAAAATGCAACGCATAAGGGCAGAGCAACAGATGCTTAAGAGATTTGTGGTTGTGCTGGACTGGTCAGATAACTGGATCAAAGACAAGAGTTTATGTGTCCTTTTGATTGTATGTGCTGTAGTAAACGCCATGATGTGTGCTGTGGCAAGTAAAGGTAATGCTTCCTGAAAGGCACATAATGGAAATATTATTTTTTTAAATCGGGGGCCTGTAGTTGAGAACAGACTGAGGTCTAATAAAGTGGTGTCTTAGATTATTACTGCATGCCATTTCAGTGCTTTGGCAATCTAGCTAGATGGCTAATATATTAATTTCTCTTTAGTGAAAATGCTGTCATGTAAAAAGATTTAAATATAAAATCAACTGTTTGAGGCTTCTGTGGATGGGGACAGAGTTCCCGGGGACGGGAACGGATTTCACGGGGACAGGGGTGGGGATGGGGACAGAGTTCCTGGGGACGGGACGGGGACAAACTTTATCCCCGATTCATTCTCTAATTCTACCTTACTTTTTAAATAATCAGGGTTTTTGCTGCTGTTCTTATAGAAATAAGAACTAGAAAGTTTCAAGAACTGCAAGATAACCTAAGATAATGCTAATAAAATATGAAAGCACTTTTTCACGATTGTGTCCTCGGTATGCACAGATGCATCTTCCAGAGAGGACACCTGCCGCTCCAGTTCACCGGTGCAGCGGGTAGTGTTAGCAAGCAGGGCCTCCATGTTTTCTAGTGACCCAGTCAGTCTGGCTTACAAAATTTAAGAAATATCATTCTGAGTCAGACCAAGGGTCCTGTAGTAAGTGCAAAAGAGAAACAGAAATCACATAGATCTAAGATATAGTAGCTGACGACAGATAAAGACCATCCAGTCTGTCCAACAAGATAAACTCTTAGAATACGGTATGAAGTTGTCATGTCCAATCGCAGTAACTAGTAGTGAGCCAGGAAGTGGAGACAGGCGCCCAACGAAGCTCCTGTCGTCATCACCTGGACTGACTGCCATTCCCTGAGAGTTGGGCCCTCAGGTTCAGGTGGCAAGCCCTCAGAAGGGGCAGAAGCCAAGGCGCAGGCAGGATACCAGGCATGGGTCATGTCAGGCAGTGAACAAGGCGTAGTCAGGAGACCCAGCGTGGGTCAGGTCAGGCAGCCGGCAAGGCAAAGTCAGGATTATCATAAGTACATAAGCACTGCCACGCTGGGAAAAGACCAAAGGTCCATCATGCCCAGCACTCTGACTCCGACAGCAGCCAATCCAGGCCCCAAGAACCTGGCAAAAACCCAAATTTTAATAACGACCAATGGACTTTTCCTTCAGGAATCTGTCCAGACCCCCTTTAAACTCAGCAAGACCAGCTGCCATCACTACCTTCTCTGGCAATGAGTTCCAGAGTCTAACCACGTGCTGAGTAAAGAAAAACTTTCTCCGATTTGTTTTAAACCTACCAAATTCTAATTTCATCTTCTGTCCCCTGGTTCTATTATTCTTAGAAAGAGTAAACAAACGCTTCACATCTGTCCGCTCTACCCCACTCATTATTTTGTAGACCTGTATCATATTTCCCCTCAGCCGCCTTTTCTCCAGGCTAAAGAGTCCAAGCCTTCTTAATCTCTCCTCATAAGGTAGCGTCCCATCCCTTTTATCATTTTTGTCGCCCTTCTCTGCACCTTCTCCAATTCCTTTATATCTTTTTTAAGATGAGGCAACCAGAACTGAACACAATACTCCAGGTGCGGTCGCACCATGGAGCGATATAACGGCATTATAACTTGTTTTCCATCCATTTTCTAATAATACTCAACATTCTGTTCGCCTTCTTAGCCGCCGCAACACATTGAGTTGAAGATTTCAACGTCCTATCCTCGATGACTCCCAGATCCCTTTCTTCCTTGTCATCAAGCAGATGCAGCCATTACAGATGGCAGAGGGAGATAGAGAGCACACTTTTTTCAGTGCCTCATACCAGCTTGCTCCACTGCCTCTCTTCAGTATTCTCTATCTCCCCTAGCAGAGTGGCTGCAGCTTCTTCGAGCTCCATCTAAAATCTGCCTGGAGGTTGCTCCTGTGCTTTTGCCAGTTGTTAGCAGGGGTGTTGGAGGCTATAGCAGCTTCACTTTAAAGGCACATAGGTTGGCCCTTTCCCTGCCTTACCCATACCTCCGTGGATGTGGACACATTGCTTAGCTTTCCCTGTCCTTCCCCACCAACAGTGGATGCAGGCACATAGGTTCGCCCTTTCCCTGCCTTTCCCACTCACCTGAGCCTCCGGAGTTCTATTTACCTCTGCTTTCCTCACAGCGTTAAAAAAAAACCAAAAGCGCTTAGACGCTGGAACAGAGGTTTTTCCTTGCCTTTTTCTGTGGGACCGGCGCGGTGATACTCGATCCAGTGAGGTAGGAGTGTTTTCTGACTCCTCCGGGGTGGGCCCGCGATCGGGGCGATTTTGGCGCGAACCGCCATTTTGAATTTTACTGCTGTTTTCAGCGATGGCTGCGGAGACAGTAAAGTGCTGTTCCAAGTGTGGCAAGCGCAGATCAGCAGCGGGGCTCTGTAAATTGTGCTGTACAGACGTTAGAGCCGGCCCGAGCATGGCGAGCAACGATTCTTCGCGCTCTGAGCTGGCAGCGGGCGCCCTTTTGAATTTACCACATGGCGCGACCTCCGCTGAGACGGAGAGTCCTGAGCCCCGGGGGGAGGCCTCGGAGTGAGACTGATATGGGAGCTACTAGCCCCGGCAGAGATCCGGGTGCCCCGTGGTCGGGCTGCGAGGATTCAGAGCACTCTGGCAGGCCTTCATGGTCTGAGGAGCCAGAGTCTGGTGCAGAAGTGACTCAGGATCTGGACGATCCCTCCGTGGTGAGGATTTTCCACCGTGATGAGCTGCCAGCGCTTATTTCTGATGCCCGGCAGGCTCTCTCTATTGAGGACCCTGCCAGTGGCACAGCCTCCTCTGTGAATCTTAGGATGGCTAGTACCAAAAAGCCTGCTCGAGCCTTTCCTTTGCATGACTCTATCCAAGAGCTTATTTCGGCTCAATGGGCTGACCCCGAGGGACCTTTGAAAGTTTCCAGGGCTATGGGGCAATTATACCCTCTGAGTGAGGAGTATATGGTTCGCTTTGCTATGCCTAAAGTGGATGCCCTAGTCACAGCTGTGACAAAGAGAACTACCCTCCCTGTTGAAGGAGGTGTTGCCCTGAAGGATATACAAGACCGTAGACTGGAATCAGCACTTAAACGGTCATTTGAAATTGCAGGTCTCACTATTCGGGCGTCTGCATGCAGTTGTTACGCTGCTAGAGCCTGCCTGGCTTGGTTGCAACAGGCAGTGGAACAGCCCAGTGATGCAGCAGAGCTCTTTTCAGATGTGACTCCGCGGATGGAGTCAGCCTTGTCCTTTCTTGCTGACGCCCTTTATGATATTGTCAGAGCTTCGGCTAACACATGGCAGTAGCAGTGGCGGCTCGCCGTCTTCTTTGGCTACGGCATTGGGCGGCGGACATGGCCTCTAAGCAAAGGTTGGTGAAGTTGCCCTTTCAAGGCCTTCTCCTGTTTGGTGAGGAGTTGGAGAAAATTGTGAAGGGCCTGGGTGAGGCTAAACCCCAGCGCTTGCCAGAAGATAGGCCTCGGCCTTCCTCTAAGGGTGCGGAGGTCCACTCCTCTTACAGACCTCGCTTCCGTGAAGCTCGAAGTTACCGCCTGGGGCGTTCTGCTGGGTTCACTTCTCGTGTCCGTTTTCAGCAGAGGGAACTCCTTTCGCTCGGACAAACGTTCCACAGCCACTGGCTCAAGGCCTGGAGTTCAGGGGCGACCCTCTCAATGATGGTGCGCCGGCCCTCTCCTCGAGTCCTGTCATCGGAGGACGTCTTTCTCTCTTTGCCGAGGAGTGGGCCAACATTTCCTCAGATCAGTGGATCTTGGACCTGATCAGAGATGGTTACAGAATAGAATTCGACGCCCCTGTAAGAGACGTGTTTGTGGAGTCCCAATGCGGTTCTGCCGTCAAACGGGCGGCGGTAGAGGAGACTTTACAAGGTCTGATTCAGATAGGGGCCTTGTCCCCGGCCCCTCCCATCGAACACGGCTGTGGCTGCTACTCCATCTACTTTGTGGTGCCACGAAAAGGAGGGTCTTTTCGCCCTATTCTGGACTTAAAAGAATTAAACAAGTCCCTGAGAGTGCGGCATTTTCACATGGAAACCCTGCGCTCCGTCATTGCGGCGGTACAGCCAGGAGAGTTTCTCACGTCTCTGGACCTGAAAGAAGCTTACTTGCACATTCCAATTTGGCCCCCGCACCAGAAGTTTCTGAGGTTTGCGGTGATGGGAAAGCATTTCCAGTTCTGGGCCTTGCCTTTTGGCCTCGCCACAGCTCCCCGCACCTTTTCGAAGGTTATGGTGGTGGTAGCTGCCTTTCTAAGGCGAGAGGGTATTCGGGTTCACCCGTACCTGGACGACTGGCTCATTCGAGCAAACTCTGCTGCAGAGAGTCAGCATGTAACAGCCAGAGTGGTCTCAGTACTTCAATATCTGGGCTGGGTCGTCAATTTGGCCAAAAGTCACCTGACCCCCTCGCAGTCTCTAGAATATTTGGGGGCCGGGTTCAACACAGTCTCGGGGTATGTGTACCTACCCGAGCAAAGGCGGTGCAAGCTTCAGAATCAGGTCCGTCTGCTCCTGAGGATGCCCCGCCCGTGAGCTTGGGACATTGTCCAGCTGCTTGGATCGATGACGGCCACCATGGAACTGGTGCCCTGGGCAAGAGCGCACCTGAGACCTCTACAGTATGCTCTACTCCAAAGATGGTCTCCAGTATCTCAGGATTACCAATGCAGACTCTCTTGGCTTCCTGCGGCCCGACTCAGTATGGAGTGGTGGCTCTCAGACAGCATGCTGCGGCAAGGAATGCCGCTGGCGCTCCCCGATTGGTGCCTAGTGCTGACAGATGCCAGTCTGAAAGGCTGGGGCGCACATGCAAGGGGAAGCATGCCCAGGGTCTATGGACACCCGAGAAGTCGGAGTGGTCCATCAACCGCCTAGAGTTGAAAGCGGTGTTTCAGGCGCTTCTGGCCTTTCAAGTGACCCTGGAAGGATTGGCTGTCAGAGTGATGTCGGACAACACGACAGCAGTGGCCTACATAAATCGACAAGGCGGCACTCAGTGCAGAGCTCTAGCCGTGCAGGTCTAACAAATTTGCCACTGGGCCGAGCTGCATCTACAGTTTCTGTTGGCAGCTCACATTGCAGGTCAGAGCAACGTGCAAGCCGATTATCTAAGCAGGCATCAGATCGATCCAGCGGAGTGGGAACTTGCAGACGAAGTGTTCCTGCAGATATGTGCCAAGCCCGTGATGGATCCAATGGCGACAAGCACCAATGCCAAAGTCCCGTGCTTCTTCAGCAGACGGAGAGATCCTCGCGCGGCGGGGTTGGATGCCTCGGCTCAACCCTGGCCTCTGGGCCTACTGTATGTGTTCCCTCCGTGGCCCTTGATAGGGCGAGTGCTCCTGCGGATTCGTCTGCATCCAGGAGAAGTGGTTTTCGTCGCCCCGGAGGCCTTGGTATGCGGACCTCCGACAGACGCTCGTAGAGGATCCCCTTCAGTTACCTCTGGTTCCCAACCTGTTGTCACAGGGTCCGGTGACCATGGAGGACGCCGGCCGATTTGGTCTTATGGCCTGGTGATTGAGAGGGCGCAATTGAGAGGCAGAGACTTTTCCAATAAAGTAATTACCACTCTCCTGCAAGCCCTCAAGCGTTCCACGTCCGTGGCTTATGCCAGGATTTGGCGCCAGTTTGAAGTCTGGTGTGCTTCCAGAGAGATCACACCCCTGTGGGCTCCTGTCTCGCCGATTCTGGACTTTTTGCAGGATGGTGTACAAAAAGGCTTGGCCTATAATTCCCTGCGGGAGCAAGTGGCTGCATTGGCCTCCCTGCGTGCCAAGGTTGAAGGCGTGTCTTTAGCTGCTCATCCGGATGTGGCACGGTTTCTTAGAGGGGTGCTTCGGCTCCATCCTCCCGTGCGTGCACCTTGTCCAGCTTGGAACCTGGGGCTAGTGCTGAAGGCCCTTCAAGGTGCTCCCTTTGAACCGCTTCGGCGTGCTTCAGAGAAAGATTTGACACTGAAGGCCGTCTTGCTAGTGGCCATTACTTCGGCGAGACGGGTGTCAGAGCTCCAGGCGCTGTCCTGTAGAGACCCTTTTCTGCAGTTTTCAGAGTCCGGGGTCACAGTTCGGACCGTGCCTTCCTTCTTGCCTAAGGTGGTTTCAGCGTTTCACCTAAACCAACCTATTTTCTTGCCCTCCTTTGTCGAGGAGGAGTTTCCAGAATCTTTTGGGCAATTGCACCTGTTGGACGTACGCAGGACTCTGCTGCAGTATCTGCAAGTTACTAACTCTTTCAGGACCTCTGATCATCTGTTTGTTTTGCTATCAGGGCCTCACAGAGGGTCTCCAGCGTCTAAAGCCACTATTGCCCGCTGGCTTAAAGAATCTATCTTTTCAGCTTATTTGCTTGCCGACCGGCCTCCGCCTGATGCCTTTAAGGGGCATTCCACTAGAGGAATTTCCTCTTCTTGGGCTGAAACTGGAGCACTCTCTCTTCAAGAGATTTGTAATGCAGCAACATGGGCTTCTAAGCTCTCTTTTGCCCGACATTACAGGCTGGATGTGGCTGCCAGGAGGGACGCACATTTTGGAGCGCAAGTGCTGGCGCGTGGTGTGGCTTGTTCCCACCCTATCTAGGGATTGCTTTGATACATCCCATCTGTAATGGCTGCATCTGCTTGATGACAAGGAAGGGAAAATTAGGTTGTTACTGTGATAATTTTCTTTCCTTTAGTCATAGCAGATGCAGCCATGATCCCTCGCTGTCTGATTGCTATCTGCTGTAAATCTATTTCAGGTTCTGTTCGTGTTTCCTGGAGATTCCGTCCTTGGGAGAAAGTCGGAAAACAGTCTTCAGGATTCTTGTTCAATTAAAGGAGGATGACTTAATTCCATCCAGTTTCATGTTTTGGAGGATGAGTTTATTCCCTCCGGGAGGATGAGTTTATTCCCTCCAGTTATGTCTCAATAGACGATGAGTTTATGCTCTCCGGGAGGATGTTTCATTCCCTCCATTCTGAGTTAATGCCCTTTGTTGTAGGGCCATCGTTCGCTGTGAGGAAAGCTCATGTTATTCCCATTGCGGTTTGCCATACTGCTTTGGAAGCTTCAAATACTGAAGAGAGGCAGTGGAGCAAGCTGTTATGAGGCACTGAAAAAAGTGTGCTCTCTATCTCCCTCTGCTGGTTGATGGACACAACCCATCTGTAATGGCTGCATCTGCTATGACTAAAGGAAAGAAAATTATCACGGTAAGATCCTAATTTTCCCTTGGTCCGTAACTCCTAAAGCGGAACCTTGCATGACATAGCTGTAATTTGTGTTCCTCCTTCCCAAATGCATCACTTTGCACTTCTCAACGTTGAACTTCATCTGCCATTTGGACGCCCAATCCCCTAGTCTCACGAGGTCCTCTTGTAATCTTTCACAATACTCCCGTGACGAGACGACCCTGTACATAAGTACATAAGTAATGCCATACTGGGAAAAGACCAAGGGTCCAACGAGCCCAGCATCCTGTCCACGACAGCGGCCAATCCAGGCAAAGGGCACCTTGCAAGCTTCCCAAATGTACAAACATTCTATACATGTTATTCCTGAATTTGTGGATTTTTCCCAAGTCCATTTAGCAGCGGTTTATGGACTTGTCCTTTAGGAAACCGTCCAACCCCTTTTTAAACTCTGCTAAGCTAACCGCCTTCACCACTTTCTCCGGCAACGAATTCCAGAGTTTAATTATACGTTGGGTGAAGAAAAATTTTCTACGATTTGTTTTAAATTTACTACACTGTAGTTTCATCGCATGCCCCCTAGTCCTAGTATTTTTGGAAAGCGTGAACAGACGCTTCACATCCACCTGTTCCACTCCACTCATTATTTTATATACCTCTATCATGTCTCCCCTCAGCCGTCTCTTCTCCAAGCTGAATAGCCCTAGCCTCCTTAATCTTTCTTCATAGGGAAGTCGTCCCATCCCCGCTATCATTTTAGTCGCCCTTCGCTGCACCTTTTCCAATTCTACTATATCTTTCTTGAGATGCGGCGACCAGAATTGAACACAATACTCAAGGTGCGGTCGCACCATGGAGCGATACAACGGCATTAAAACATCCTCATACCTGTTTTCCATACCTTTCCTAATAATACCCAACATTCTGTTCGCTTTCCTAGCCGCAGCAGCAGCACACTGAGCAGAAGGTTTCAGTGTATTATCAACGACGATACCCAGATCCTTTCTTGGTCCGTAACTCCTAACGTGGAACTTTGCATGACGTAGCTATTATTCGGGTTCTTTTTTCCCACATGCATCACCTTGCACTTGCTCACATTAAACGTCATCTGCCATTTAGCTGCCCAGTCTCCCAGTCTCATAAGGTCCTCTTGTAATTTTTCACAATCCTGTCGCGATTTAACAACTTTGAATAACTTTGTGTCATCAGCAAATTTAATTACCTCGCTAGTTACTCCCATCTCTAAATCATTTATAAATATATTAAAAGCAGCGATCCTAGCACAGACCCCTGAGGAACCCCACTAACTACCCTTCTCCATTGTGAATACTGCCCATTTAACCCCACTCTCTGTTTCCTATCCTTCAACCAGTTTTTAATCCACAATAGGACATTTCCTCCTATCCCATGACCCTCCAATTTCCTCTGTAGCCTTTCATGAGGTACCTTGTCAAAGGCCTTTTGGAAATCCAGATACACAATATCAACCGGTTCCCCTTTGTCCACATGTTTGTTTACTCCTTCAAAGAATTGAAGTAAATTGGTCAGGCAAGATTTCCCCACACAAAAGCCGTGCTGACTCGGTCTCAGTAATCCATGTCCTCGGATGTGCTCTGTAATTTTGTTTTTAATAATAGCCTCTACCATTTTTCCCGGCACTGATGTCAGACTCGCCAGTCTATAATTTCCCGGATCTCCCCTGGAGCCTTTTTTAAAAATCGGTGTTACATTGTCCACCCTCCAATCTTCCGGTACCACGCTCGATTTTATATATTTCAACGGTTTTTATTGATGACAAACATTACAATCACATTATACAACCTTTTGGTAATAACAAAAGTGCATCTACTAAGTACATCTAGCGTGTTCTTGTAATTACATGATGTCATCAAATTATAATTCCTAACAGTATATGAAGGATATACCCAGAGTTCCACCAGTTATCAATTGTACCAAAATGTAAATTCAAATTGCTAGTGAATACAAAATGATCCTACCGCATAACAAAGACCCTTCCTCCCTACAAACCCCCCCCCCTCTACCCAACCCTCCCACCTCTCCCTCCCCCCCTCCTAATCTCTCCCCCCCCCCCCCCCCCCCCCATCCCGAGACCTGAAGGTTCTTAACCTGTTCAACATTTAGGAACTCACCCTGCATTGAGGAGTAGACTCCGACCTCTAGGGCTAAGGATGCGTAGATAGGGACCCCAGAGGGCCAGAAACTCCACTCTCTTTCTCTGCGAGAATCTAATCTCGTTAGCCTCCCAAGAAACCAGCTGATGTAACTGATTTCTCCAGTGCCAATATGCGGGAGGGTCTTTAACCGTCCAATATTGTAGAATGCACTTCCTAGCTACTAAGCACATCTTACGAAGCATCAGTACTGTAAAGCGACTCTGACCTCTAAAGGACCCTGGAAGATCTAAGATTAATTGTTTAACATTTCCCGAAATCTTAATCCCCAGTCGCCCTTCCCAGAAGCCTCGAACCTGAGTCCAAAATCTTTGCAATGCAGGACAACTCCAGAACATATGCAGCAGCGTGCCTGGACCCGTTCCACACTTAAGACAATTTGAACTACGGTCCGCACCCATGTGTGCTAATTGAGTCGCTGACACATACCCCCTATGGATACATCGGTATGCACATTCTCTCAGTCGGGCATCTGTTACCAACAGGGGTATGCGCGCCACTGCCCTGGATATATTCCAAGACTCCAATGTCATGCCCAGCTCCCTCTCCCACGCCCGCCTCACTAGTCTATAGTCTCTGGGGGGTTGCCATCTTGTTAGTGCCTTACAGAGCAAGGAGACAGTGACCTCTCCCTCGCCTATTGAATTGAAAAACTCTTGAATCTTGTCCCCCAATTGACCAGATAAGGAAGCCCCCGACAATGATGTCATATAATGTTGTACTTGTCTTATGGCAAATCTATTGCCCCAGGAATCCCCCACCTTTCTTAACAAGTCTGTAGTTGAGAGGGGCTGCCCATCTTCGCCCATCAGGTGTGCCAGACATGTAACCCCCCGACTCACCCAATCAGCAAAATGACGGTTCGACATCCCAGGTAAAAATTCACTATTCCCACATATAGTCAGCTGGTCTGTCACTGTTGGATCTCCTCCAAGCCTTCGCACTAGCCTTCTCCACACCTCTCGAATTGGTCTCAACATCACACTTTTACGTAATCCTTCTGGTATATTACCAGCTTTATGATGTAACAATGAAAAAAGCCAGTAAGGTTCAAAATATGCCTTCTCCAGCGCAGTAGGGGTATAACGTTGTGTACCTAGGAACCAATCTCCCAGATGACGTAGCTGACATGCCTGATTATATAGCGCTAGATCAGGCATTCCCATCCCACCGCTGCTCCACCTGCCAATTAGGTGGGAGAATCGTATCCGTGGTTTCCTGCCTTTCCAACAGAAGCTCGATGCTAGTGCATAAAACCTCTGAAGATCCCTCCGATATAACCAAATTGGTATTGTCTGCAAGACATAGAGCCACTTTGGAAATAATACCATCTTTATAAGATTTATTCTACCCAGCAGTGATAGTGGCAGATCCAGCCAACCCTGTAGCACCTTCCTGGTCTCCTCCAGCAACCACTTAGTATTTATCTCATGTAAACGAGAAGTATCCATAGGCAACAAAATTCCTAAATATTTAAAAGCGGTTTGCGCCCTTCTGAGCGGAAATTCACCTCTCCAACATCTCCAAACCTCCTCTGACGAGGCCAGAGCCTCTGACTTATCAAGATTTAGCCGGAGCCCCGCATAGTCTCCATATTCGGAAATGATCTCCAGTAATGCACTCAAAGATTCTTGCGGGTTCGTCAAATGTACCAGAATATCATCGGCAAAAGCCGCCACCTTAAATTCCTCTTTTCCTATCTTCATTCCTGTTACTGCAGGCTGCCTCATTATGTCTCTTATTAAGGGGTCTAACGTTAGCACAAACAATAAGGGCGACAGAGGGCATCCCTGTCGCGTCCCCCTGCCTATTGCTAAATCTGATGTTTCCAACCCATTGACCGAGATGCGGGCCCTTGGTGTCGAGTATAATGCTTTAATCCCGGACATGAATCTCCCTGAGAACCCGTACTTTCGAAGGACCGCGTATAAAAAGTCCCAATGGACCCGTTCGAACGCTTTTTCTGCGTCAAAGCTTATTAATAATGAATGTTTGTTCCCTCTGCTGCTAGCTTCCAAGGAGGTCAAAACTCTGCGGACATTTTTTGCGGTTGTCCTTCCCTTTACAAATCCTACTTGGGTATCGTGTATTAAGTCCGGCAGGATTCTCGCTAATCTGTTTGCCATGATCTTAGCCATTAGTTTGATCTCAAAGTTCAGGAGTGAAATAGGCCTATATGATGCTGCTAGTTCTGGGTCTCTTCCTTTCTTGGGGATTACGATAATACAGGCAGTATTTAGATCTGGAGGCACCTGTTCTTGATCTATTAAAGTGTTGAACATTGCAGTTAAAGGGTCTATTATTTCTTCCCCCATTATTTTGTAAAATTCCGCCCTGAAACCGTCCACCCCCGGTGCTTTAAACAACTGGCTCTGATTAATAGCCAGCAGCACCTCTTCCGATGTGATGGGATTGTTAAACCTCTGCTCCTCTTGTGGGGATAGTCTTGGCAGCTGTAACTGCTCTAAATACATGTCTCCCGACAATCCCTCGTCCGGTGGGATTCCATATAGCTCTTTATAATAATTATAAAAGATCTCACTAATTCCTTGATCCGTGGAGACTCTTATATCCTGCCCTCCCTTCATAGTGAGAACTCTAGTTTTCCCTTGCTTAGTCGCTATCAACCGCGCTAATAGCCGCCCCCCTTTGTTGCCATGCTTATAAAGCTGATACTTGTAATAATTCTGTGATTTCACAGCTTTTTGATGAAGGGCTTCGTTTAATGCCGTTTGCAGGGACAGTAAATGTTGTTTATTCTCTAGGGAGGGCTGGCGACCATAACATCTCCGAGCCTTGCACACTAGCTGACTGAGTCTTAGTATTTCCTTAAGTCGGGCTTTACGTTTATGTGCCATGTAGCTGATGATTTCTCCGCGGAGTACTGCCTTGGCT
This sequence comes from Microcaecilia unicolor, assembly GCF_901765095.1. Lineage (NCBI taxonomy): Eukaryota > Metazoa > Chordata > Amphibia > Gymnophiona > Siphonopidae > Microcaecilia > Microcaecilia unicolor. Next base: position 137,862,885 of record NC_044037.1, read on the forward strand.
GACTCCCAATAGAGAACTGGATTATCAGCGTGTATTTCATTATGTAATTTATAATCCCTCCAACTTTGAAGTATGGACGCCCTAAAAGCTGGATCCCGATAGAGCTCCACTGGGAACGCCCATCTACCATATCCTCTCTGCTCCCCCCGAGGTACCCAGCACATTTCCACCCAGGCGTGATCCGAGATCACAGTGGCGCCTATAACCGAGCTCGCCACAGAGCCAAAGAGCTGCTCTGAGATCAGCAAATAATCAATTCGTGCTTGCGTTCCATGTACTCGGGATAGATGCGTATAGTCTCTCCCCTGTGGATCAAGTGTCCGCCAAACATCCACTAGCCCCATCTGTCGACAAAGATTAGGCAGCCCCCTATTTTCCTGGCCAAGATTCTGTCTCCGGGCCCCTGTACTGTCCATCAAAGGATCCATCACTGTGTTAAAGTCTCCACCCAATATCATGGGCAGTGAATTATGTCGTAGCAATCTTAAGGCTAGCATCCTGTAAAACTTCCTGTCATATTGGTTTGGGGCATATACATTCCCAATCAGCACCGTTTGTCGGTTTATAGTAGCCTCACAGAGCAGAAATCTCCCTCCCAGGTCCCTGAATCGCACTTCCAATTTGTCTATTATCCCCTTTCTGAACAAGATGGCAACCCCTCCTTTTTTCCCCTGAGCCTCTGCTGAGACACACTCCCCCACCCACCAGGTACGCAGTTTGGCATGCTCTACAGCTGATAAATGGGTTTCCTGCAGCAGAGCTATATCTACTTTGTGTCTCTGCAAGTGTTGTAGTATTTTAGTACGTTTAGCGGGAGACGAGATCCCTCCTACATTCCACGTCACAACTTTCAGGGTGCCCAATTCACATGAGATACCAATCCGTGAGCTCTATACCTCTCTTGTCTTGAAGAGGGGTGTCCCAGCCACCACCCCCCTCCCTGTTCTAGCATGCTCCATCTTCTTCTTTTCCAAAACCTTAGTATTCGAAACCTCCAGGTCCCTACCTCCCCCCAACCCCCCTCCCCCCCCAGTAACCCCAACCCCCCTTTTAAACTTCCCCAGCCCCAAAACGGGACCATCACATATAACGCCCCTTACCCCCTCCCCCTCTTGTAAGCTATTACCACCTCCACCACCCAACTTTAGCATTCCTTTACTGTTATAATAGTGACATATAAAGATAAAAAAGGGGTGATCATATCACTTATACTTTTAACAACTTGTAAACCACAAAACCTCTGCATCTGAGTCCTCAGCAGATCTCCGCTGTTCTGTAGTGCAGCAATCACTTCCTTCGGGTATCTTGAAAATCCTGCGTCCCCACTAGCAGTTTCAGTCCGTCTGATCCCATATTCTTAAGCAATAGTCGTCTCCTCTGCCCTCCACAAAACTGGCAGTCCTCTCTCTTTGGCGAGGCCCAGTCATGGCCACCTCATGACTCTCATTTTCCATATTAACTCCTCCCGGAGACGATCTTATGGTGGGTCCTCTGCACTCAACGGTGCCCTGCTCTCTCTCTCTTAATGTATAAGTAACTGGTAAATCTGCATATTAGAACCAACAGTTAACATGCATTATTCTGCTTCTAAAACAGTCAATAGTAATCCAACTTTTAACAGAAACAATTTGTAATCCTTGCCCTGGAAGGCTATTGGGCCTTCCTCGCTCCTTTTTAAGTCATTTATACCTTCACGATCAGCGCTCCTCTAGAGAGCTCAAAAAGGCCTGCGCTTGTTCCACGGCAGTGAAAGTCTTTACCTCCGCCTGATAAGTTACACGCAGTTTCGCCGGATACTGTAAGGCAAATCTGATCTTCTTTTCAAACAGCTTCGTGCAAATCGGGGAAAACTTCCTTCGTTGAATCGCCACTGCCGCTGAATAATCCTGAAAGCATAACACTTTTTTGTTTCCATAGCGTAGCTCCCGGTCCTTCCTTAAGGCCTGCACTATGGCCTCTTTATGTACAAAATTCAGCAAACGGCAAATCACCACTCTCGGCCTCGCATTGTCTGAGTGCTTAGGTCCCATCCGGTGCGCTCTTTCCACCTGAATGGCTCCGAGATCCTCCGGGAGTTGCAGCTGTTCCGATAGCCAGGTTTCTATGAAAACTCTTAGGTTAGTAGTTTCTATAGACTCTGGCAACACCACGAATCTTAGATTGTTTCTGCGAGACCTGTTCTCAAGGTCTTCCAGCTTCTCTTCATATGCCTCCACTTGGGCTCTGAGTTTCTTGTTGTCTTCCTCTATTTTTTGCACCTTATCCTCCAGGGCCCCATGTCTCTGCTGAAATTCTGCCAGTTCCTTGTTTAACTGTCCCAAATTTTCCTGGACCAGAGATAATTTGCTGTCAATGGGTCCCAGGCGCTTATCCAGCAGCGGTTCCATGGCGTTTGTCACCTCCGCTACCACCTCCGCCACCCACACCGAACTCACAGTGTGCGCGGGCGGGCTCGGCGGAGCCGCCATTTTCTCCTCGCCGCCTCGCATCTTTTCTTTGTCTCTTCGAAGGCTCTTCGCCGCCATAAGAATTCGCCGCGTTTTGGGCAACTTAAATTCTTCACCGTAAGTTCCTGTGCTGTAGGTGTAGGTTTGGTGGTTTTTTGCAAGCTAATTCCCCAGGTTTTGAGGGTTTAGCGGGTAATCCGGCAGGAGCGGGAGTTTCAGCAGCCGCTCTTGTTCATGGCGTCACGTGACCCCCTCCGAGTCACCACGCTCGATTTTAAGGATAAGTTGGCCACCCTCCAATCTTCCGGTACCATGCTCGATTTTAAGGATAAGTTGCATATCACTAACAGTAGCTCCGCAAGCTCATTTTTCAGTTCTATCAGTACTCTAGGATGAATACCATCCGGTCCAGGAGATTTGCTACTCTTCAGTTTGCTGAACTGCCCCATTATGTCCTCCAGGTTTACCGCGAAGTCAGTAAGTTTCTCCGACTCGTCCGCTTGAAATACCATTTCCGACACCGGTATCCCACCCAAATCTTCCTCTGTGAAGACCGAAGCAAAGAATTCATTCAGTCTCTCCGCTACGCCTTTGTCTTGCTTGATCGCCCCTTTTACCCCTCGGTCATCCAGCGGCCCAACCGATTCTTTTGCCGGCTTCCTGCTTTTAATATACCGAAAAAAATTTTACTATGTTTTTTTGCCTCTAATGCTATCTTTTTTTCGTAATCCCTTTTGGCCTTCTTTATCTGCGCCTTGCATTTGCATTGACACTCCTTATGCTGCTTCTTGTTATTTTCAGACAGTTCCTTCTTCCATTTTCTGAAGGCGTTTCTTTTAGCCCTAATAGCTTCCTTCACCTCACTTTTCAACCAGGCCGGCTGTCTTTTGGACTTCCGTCTTTCTTTTCTAATTCGCGGAATATGTATGGCCTGGGCCTCCAGGATGGTATTTTTGAACAGCGTCCACACCCAAACTAATGGGTTTACATTGACTCCAATGTTAGAGTTGTTTATTTCAAACCCCATCAACCGCAACTTCCCTCAACAGAAATATGCCCCCCTTTCTCAACTGTAATTTCCCCATCTCTCTCTGCATCTGGCATGATATGTCAAAACAATTTTTTTCTTAACCTAGATGCCGAGATGAGGGTATCCATTTTGTGTAACTGACAGTTTCCAGTTTCCATTTTGTTTTATGCTTTTCTTGACCTAACGTTTTCAACCTAGATTATCCAGGCCTCAGTCTGGGCTAGAAACTAGGCCATGCCTTTCCAGCAAGCTCCTACCAGTCATGCTAGCCATCAGATCTCAGACTTAACCAGTGCTTCTACCAGTCTGAGCTCAAAGATTTGACTTCCCACCCTTCCAGTGGGGGCTTCTAGCTGTACCATAACTCCAAGTTTGTCACCATCCGTTCCAGAAGGTGCCAAACTATCATCTGAGAGGGCATTCATTTACTTTGAATCTTTAAGGCATGGAATCTGGGTTACAGTATGAATAGTAGATCAAGGGGCATTTTTCCAAGTTGAGCACGAACGGAAGTACAACTATACCATTGGAATCATCCATCCCATCGACATACAAGCTTGATTACATTCTTACAAAAATAATTTGATAACACATATTGCTAAATCATTCATATTGCTAGATCATTTCTTTAAGCTGATTATGTGGATATATATATTCTTTCTCCGAGGACAAGCAGGCTGCTTGTTCTCACGACTGGGTGACGTCCGCGGCAGCCCCCACCAACCGGAAGAAGCTTCGCGGGCGGTCCGCACACAGGGCACGCCCACCGCGCATGCGCGGCCGTCTTCCCGCCAGTGCGCAACCGTTCCCGCCAGTCTTGTTTTTTCTGCGCTGGAGAGAGTCGTGCGTCACCGCTCTCTCTTGTTCAGCCCGAAGAACCGTCTCGTTTTCACGAATTTTCTTAGTTTTTTTGTTTGTTTCTAGGCGCGTTCCGGCCTTTTCTTTTTCTTCAAAAATAAATTTAAAAAAAAAGTGTGAACGCGCTTGTTTTCCCTTGTTTTCTAGCGGGGGCGTCGCGTTGCAGCCTTGTGGCCGCGCGGCCGATTTATTTTTCGAGGTGTGATTTACCGCCACCATCGACGACTTTAATTTCGCCGACGCAATTTTTCCGTCGATGTCCTCGAAGGTCCCGAGTGGATTTAAGAAGTGTGGTCGGTGCGGCCGGCCTATCTCGCAGACCGACACCCACGCTTGGTGCCTCCAGTGCCTCGGGCCGGAGCACAATATCAAGTCGTGCTCTTTGTGTCTTGGTCTCCGGAAACGGACTCAGGTTGCGAGGCAAGTTCTACGGGACCGTCTTTTCGGAACTTGCGCCGGCCCCTCGACCCATCCGGACCAATTTGACCCTGGGACGTCCATTCCAAATTCCGCAGCCCACGAAAGTGCTGACGACGGATGCATCTCGCCTGGGGTGGGGAGCTCATGTCGATGGGCTTCACACCCAGGATCTGTGGTCCCTCCAGGAAAAGGATCTGCAGATCAACCTCCTGGAGCTCCGAGCGATCTGGAACGCACTGAAGGCTTTCAGAGATCGGCTGTCCTACCAAATTATCCAAATTCGGACAGACAATCAGGTTGCAATGTATTACACCAACAAGCAGGGGGGCACCGGATCTCGCCCCTTGTGTCAGGAAGCCGTCGGGATGTGACGTTGGGCTTGCCAGTTCGGCATGCTCCTCCAAGCCACATACCTGGCAGGTGTAAACAACAGTTTGGCCGACAGACTGAGCAGAGTCATGCAACCGCACGAGTGGTCGCTTCATTCCAGAGTGGTACGCAAGATCTTCCGAGAGTGGGGCACCCCCTCGGTGGACCTTTTCGCCTCTCAGACCAACCACAAGCTGCCTCTGTTCTGTTCCAGACTACAGGCACACGGCAGGCTAGCGTCGGATGCCTTTCTCCTCCATTGGGGGACCGGCCTCCTGTATGCTTATCCTCCCATACCTTTGGTGGGGAAGACCTTACTGAAGCTCAAGCAAGACCACGGCACCATGATTCTGATAGCGCCCTTTTGGCCCCGTCAGATCTGGTTTTCTCTTCTTCTGGAGTTGTCCTCAGAAGAACCGTGGAGATTGGAGTGTTTTCCGACTCTCATTTCGCAGAACGACGGAGCGTTGCTGCACCCCAACCTTCAGTCCCTGGCTCTCACGGCCTGGATGCTGAGGGCGTAGACTTCACTGCGTTGGGTCTGTCTGAGGGTGTCTCCCGTGTCTTGCTTGCCTCTAGGAAGGATTCCACTAAAAAGAGTTACTTTTTCAAGTGGAGGAGGTTTGTCGTTTGGTGTGAGAGCAAGGCCCTAGAACCTCGTTCTTGCCCTGCACAGAACCTGCTTGAATACCTTCTGCACTTATCAGAGTCTGGCCTCAAGACCAACTCAGTAAGGAATCACCTTAGTGCGATTAGTGCTTACCATTATCGTGTGGAAGGTAAAGCCATCTCTGGAGAGCCTTTAGTCGTTCGATTCATGAGAGGCTTGCTTTTGTCAAAGCCCCCGATCAAGCCTCCTGCAGTGTCATGGGATCTCAACGTCGTCCTCACCCAGCTGATGAAACCTCCTTTTGAGCCACTGAATACCTGCCATCTGAAGTACTTGACCTGGAAGGTCATTTTCTTGGTGGCAGTTACTTCAGCTCGTAGGGTCAGTGAGCTTCAAGCCCTAGTAGCTCATGCTCCATATACCAAATTTCATCACAACAAAGTAGTGCTCCGCACCCACCCAAAGTTCCTGCCGAAGGTGGTGTCGAAGTTCCATCTTAACCAGTCAATTGTCTTGCCAACATTCTTCCCCAGGCCGCATACCCGCCCTGCTGAACGACAGTTGCACACATTGGACTGCAAGAGAGCATTGGCCTTCTACTTGGAGCGGACACAGCCCCACAGACAGTCCGCCCAATTGTTTATTTCTTTCGACCCTAACAGGCTAGGGGTCGCTGTCGGGAAACGCACCATCTCCAATTGGCTAGCAGATTGCATTTCCTTCACTTACGCCCAGGCTGGGCTGGCTCTTGAGGGTCATGTCACGGCTCATAGTGTTAGAGCCATGGCAGCGTCAGTGGCCCACTTGAAGTCAGCCACTATTGAAGAGATTTGTAAGGCTGCGACGTGGTCATCTGTCCACACATTCACTTCACATTACTGCCTCCAGCAGGATACCCGACGCGACAGTCGGTTCGGGCAGTCGGTGCTGCAGAATCTGTTTGGGGTGTAAATCCAACTCCACCCTCCAGGACCCGCATTTATTCTGGTCAGGCTGCACTCTCAGTTAGTTGTTCTTCGTAGGTCAATTTTCTGTTGTATCCTCGCCGTTGCGAGGTTCAATTGACCTGGGTTCTTGTTTTGAGTGAGCCTGAAAGCTAGGGATACCCCAGTCGTGAGAACAAGCAGCCTGCTTGTCCTCGGAGAAAGTGAATGATACATACCTGTAGCAGGTGTTCTCCGAGGACAGCAGGCTGATTGTTCTCACCTACCCTCCCTCCTCCCCTTTGGAGTTGCGTTTTCATTTTTTGCTTGTCATTTAACTGGCAGGAACGGTCGCGCACGGGCGGGAAGACGGCCGCGCATGCGCGGTGGGCGTGCCCTGCGTGCGGACCGCCCGCGAAGCTTCTTCCGGTTGGTGGGGGCTGCCGCGGATGTCACCCAGTCGTGAGAACAATCAGCCTGCTGTCCTCGGAGAACACCTGCTACAGGTATGTATCATTCACTATATGGCTATACGTTGATTACATATTAATTAACTATTGCTTAAGATATTCTGTATTACACTACTATAAGCACACTACCGTAAGCAGTACTTCCATGTACATCCTTCCACTAAATAGTGGTAGGTACTTATATTGCATCTCTTGCGTTTGCATAGCGATTTGTCCACCGCATGGGGAGATAGTCCAAAGTGTTCTCTCCAGTGGTATTGGAGAGGAGGTTTTCATACATGACATATTGTCCTGTAGGCTCTTTCTTGCTTATAGCAGTTTCAATTAAGCGTTCTACTAATCCTCTAGCACATGGGATTCTCCGAGGACAAGCAGGCTGCTTGTTCTCACTGATGGGTGACGTCCACGGCAGCCCCTCCAATCGGAAACTTCAGTAGCAAAGGCCTTTGCTAGTCCTCGCGCGCCCATGCGCACCGCGCATGCGCGGCCGTCTTCCCGCCCGAACCGGCTCGTGTTCGTCAGTCTTCTTTTGTCCGCGCTCGGTACGGTCGTGTTTTCGCCGTGTCGTGCCCCGCAAAGTCGACCTCGCGCGTTCTCTTCGTGTTGAAAAAAAAAAAAAAAACAACACACTCTATGTGTGGAAAGGGACTCTTCGGTCTTTTTTCCCCCGATATTTCCAGCTTTTTCGCCCCGGTAAGTTTTCTTTCGTCGTCGGGGTAGGCCGCTTTTAGGCCTCGGGTCGAAGTTTTCTTCCCCTTGTTTTTGTGGTGCCTTTTCCGCCATTTCGACTTTTGATCTCGCCGGCGTGATTTTTCCGCCCATGACATCGAAGTCTCCCAGCGGCTTCAAGAAGTGCACCCAGTGCGCCCGGGTCATCTCGCTCACTGACAGGCACGCGTCGTGTCTTCAGTGCTTGGGGGCTGGGCACCGCCCGCAGGCCTGTAGTCTGTGTTCCCTTTTGCAAAAGCGGACTCAGGTAGCGAGATTGGCCCAGTGGAACGTTTTGTTCTCGGGCTCTTCGTCGGCATCGGCACCGGGGGTATCGAGTGCATCGACGTCTTCAGCGTCCAGACCTTCATCCTCGGCCGCCAGTTCATCGAGTGCATCGAGGCATCGGCCCTCTGCATCGGCGCCGAGACATCGGACAGCTGCATCGACGTCGGTGGTACCGGGACCTCGTCTGCTGATGTCGTCGGACGGTGGTGCTTCGTCTGGAGTGCAGGTGAGGGCTGTCCATTCCCCTGCTGGTGGCGGTGAGCCTTCGGGTGGGTCTCCCCCTACCCTGAGGGCTCCTGCAGTACAGCCCGCCCAAGACCGACCTCCTTCGGCCTCGGCCCCGAGGAAGCGACGGCTGGATTCTACGTCCTACTCGTTGGTGCCGGGAAGCTCCGGTGACATGCTTCGTTCCAAGAAGTCGAAGAAGCATCGTCATTGGTCTCCTTCCCGTGTCGGCACCGAGAGCTCTGGGTCGCCGAGGGAGTCGGCACCCAGTAGGCATCGGCACCGAGAGGACCGCTCACCCTCTGTTCAGGAGGTGTCGATGCGCTCCACTCTGGACAGCCCGGAACAGCCTCCACGCCCGGAACAGGTTCTGACGTCGACGCCTGCATCGACCTCCATGCCTTTTTCTGCAGCCGCTCTGAACGAGAGCCTCCGGGCCGTTCTCCCAGAGATTCTGGGAGAGCTGTTGCGCCCTACCCCTCCGGTACCGGCGGTGCTTGCGCCACCGGTGCCGTTGAGTGTGGCGCCGGCTGGTCCATCGCCCGGGGTGAGGTCTCCGGCGTCGGTGCCGCGTGCAGTACCGGCTGCCGTCGCCTCCCAGGAAGGCTCCCCTACTACGTCGGCGGAGGGAGCTTCGCCGATGCGGGCGAGGGGGGAGTCTACCTCTCGACGCCCCCATCGTGGACGTGGCTCCACAGAGTCGAGCCGGGCACGGTTGCAGACACAGGTCCGTGAACTTGTGTCTGACACCGAGGGTGAGGCCTCGTGGGAAGAGGAAGAAGACATCAGATATTTCTCTGACGAGGAGTCTGAGGGTCTTCCTTCCGATCCCACTCCCTCTCCTGAGAGACAGCTTTCTCCCCCCGAGAGTCTGTCTTTCGCTTCCTTTGTCCGGGAGATGTCTACGGCCATCCCCTTCCTGGTGGTTGTGGAGGACGAGCCCAGGGCTGAAATGTTTGAGCTCCTGGACTATCCTTCTCCACCTAAGGAAGCGTCCACTGTACCCATGCACCATGTCCTAAAAAATACATTGCTGGCGAACTGGACCAAGCCTTTAACTAATCCCCACATTCCCAAGAAGATCGAGTCCCAATACCGGATCCATGGGGACCCAGAGCTGATGCGCACCCAGTTGCCTCATGACTCTGGAGTTGTGGATTTGGCCCTTAAGAAGGCTAAGAGTTCTAGGGAGCATGCTTCGGCGCCCCCGGGCAAGGACTCTAGAACCTTAGACTCCTTTGGGAGGAAGGCCTACCATTCTTCTATGCTCGTGGCCAAAATTCAGTCCTACCAGCTCTACACGAGCATACACATGCGGAACAATGTGCGGCAGTTGGCGGGCTTGGTGGATGCGCTCCCCCTTGAGCAAGCCAAGCCTTTTCAGGAGGTGGTCAGGCAGCTGAAGGCGTGCAGAAAATTCCTGGCCAGAGGGGTGTATGACACCTTTGATGTTGCGTCCAGGGCCGCTGCTCAAGGTGTGGTGATGCGCAGACTCTCATGGCTGCATGCCTCCGACCTGGAGAATAGGATCCAGCAGCGGATTGCGGACTCGCCTTGCCGTGCGGATAATATTTTTTGAGAAAAAGTCGAACAGGCGGTAGAGCAGCTCCACCAGCGGGACACCGCATTCGACAAGTTCTCCCGCCGGCAACCTTCAGCATCTACCTCTACAGGTAGAAGATTTTTCGGGGGAAGGAAGACTGTTCCCTACTCTTCTGGCAAGCGTAGGTACAATCCTCCTTCTCGACAGCCTGCGGCCCAGGCTAAGCCCCAGCGCGCGCGCTCTCGTCAGCAGCGTGCGCCTCAGCAAGGCCCCACAGCTCCCCAGCAAAAGCAAGGGGCGAGCTTTTGACTGGCTCCAGCAGAGCATAGCCGACATCCAAGTATCAGTGCCGGGCGACCTGCCAGTCGGGGGGAGGTTGAAAGCTTTTCACCAAAGGTGGCCTCTCATAACCTCCAATCAGTGGGTTCTCCAAATAGTCCGGCAAGGATACACCCTCAATTTGGCCTCAAAACCTCCAAATTGTCCACCGGGAGCTCAATCCTACAGCTTCCAGCACAAGCAGGTACTTGCAGAGGAACTCTCCGCCCTTCTCAGCGCCAATGCGGTCGAGCCCGTGCCATCCGGGCAAGAAGGGCTGGGATTCTATTCCAGGTACTTCCTTGTGGAAAAGAAAACAGGGGGGATGCGTCCCATCCTAGACCTAAGGGCCCTGAACAAATATCTGGTCAAAGAAAAGTTCAGGATGCTTTCCCTGGGCACCCTACTACCCATGATTCAGCAAAACGATTGGCTATGCTCTCTAGACTTGAAGGACGCCTATACGCACATCCCGATACTGCCAGCTCACAGACAGTATCTGCGATTTCAGCTGGGCACACGTCACTTCCAGTACTGTGTGCTACCCTTTGGGCTCGCCTCTGCGCCCAGAGTGTTCACGAAGTGCTTGGCTGTAGTAGCAGCGGCACTTCGCAGACTGGGGGTGCACGTGTTCCCATATCTCGAAGATTGGCTGGTGAAGAACACATCCGAGGCAGGAGCCCTGCAGTCCATGCAGATGACTATTCGCCTCCTGGAGCTACTGGGGTTTGTGATAAATTATCCAAAGTCCCATCTTCTCCCAGTGCAGAACCTCGAATTCATAGGAGCTCTGCTGGATTCTCGGACGGCTCGCGCCTATCTCCCAGAGACGAGAGCCAACAACTTGTTGTCCCTCGTCTCGCGGGTGCGAGCGTCCCAGCAGATCACAGCTCGGCAGATGTTGAGATTGCTGGGCCACATGGCCTCCACAGTTCATGTGACTCCCATGGCCCGCCTTCACATGAGATCTGCTCAATGGACCCTAGCTTCCCAGTGGTTTCAGGCTGCTGGGGATCTAGAAGACGTGATCCACCTGTCCACGAGTTTTCTCGAATCCCTGTATTGGTGGACGATTTGGTCCAGTTTGACTCTGGGACGTCCTTTCTAAATTCCTCAGCCACAAAAAGTGCTGACCACGGATGCGTCTCTCCTGGGATGGGGAGCTCATGTCGATGGGCTCCACACCCAAGGAAGCTGGTCCCTCCAGGAACGCGATCTGCAGATCAATCTTCTGGAGTTACGAGCGATCTGGAACACTCTGAAGGCTTTCAGAGATCGGCTGTCCCACCAGATTATCCAAATTCAGACAAACAACCAGGTTGCCATGTATTACGTCAACAAGCAGGGGGGCACCGGATCTCGCCCCCTGTGTCAGGAAGCCGTCAGCATGTGGCTCTGGGCTCGCCGTCACGGCATGGTGCTCCAAGCCACATATCTGGCAGGCGTAAACAACAGTCTGGCTGACAGATTGAGCAGGATTATGCAACCTCACGAGTGGTCGCTCAATTCCCGAGTGGTGCGCCAGATCTTCCAAGCGTGGGGCACCCCCTTGGTAGATCTCTTCGCATCTCGAGCCAACCACAAGGTCCCTCAGTTCTGTTCCAGGCTTCAGGCCCACGGCAGACTAGCATTGGATGCCTTCCTCCTGGACTGGGGGGAGGGTCTGCTGTATGCTTATCCTCCCATACCTCTGGTGGGGAAGACTTTGTTGAAACTCAAGCAAGACCGAGGCACCATGATCCTGATTGCTCCTTTTTGGCCGCATCAGATCTGGTTCCCTCTTCTTCTGGAGTTGTCCTCCGAAGAACCGTGGAGATTGGAGTGTTTTCCGACCCTCATCACACAGGACGAAGGGGCGCTTCTGCATCCCAACCTCCGGTCCCTGGCTCTCACGGCCTGGATGTTGAGAGCGTAGACTTTGCCTCTTTGGGTCTGTCAGAGGGTGTCTCCCGCATCTTGCTTGCTTCCAGGAAAGATTCCACTAAGAGGAGCTACTTCTTTCTATGGAGGAGGTTTGCCGTCTAGTGTGACAGCAAGGCCCTAGATCCTCGCTCTTGTCCTACACAGACCCTGCTTGAATACCTTCTGCACTTGTCTGAGTCCGGTCTCAAGACCAACTCTGTAAGGGTTCACCTTAGTGCAATCAGTGCATACCATTACCGTGTGGAAGGTAAGCCGATCTCAGGACAGCCTTTAGTTGTTCGCTTCATGAGAGGTTTGCTGTTGTCAAAGCCCCCTGTCAAGCCTCCTACAGTGTCATGGGATCTCAATGTCGTTCTCACCCAGCTGATGAAACCTCCTTTTGAGCCACTGAATTCCTGCCATCTGAAGTACTTGACCTGGAAGGTCATTTTCTTGGTGGCAGTTACTTCAGCTCGTAGAGTCAGTGAGCTTCAGGCCCTGGTAGCCCAGGCCCCTTACACCAAATTTCATCATAACAGAGTAGTCCTCCGCACTCACCCAAAGTTCTTGCCAAAGGTTGTGTCGGAGATTCATCTGAACCAGTCAATTGTCTTGCCAACATTCTTTCCCCGTCCTCATTCCTGCCCTGCTGAACGTCAGCTGCAAACATTGGACTGCAAGAGAGCATTGGCCTTCTATCTGGAGCGGACACAGCCCAACAGACAGTCCGCCCAATTGTTTGTTTCTTTTGATCCCAATAGGAGGGGAGTGGCTGTGGGGAAACGCACCATTTCCAATTGGCTAGCAGATTGCATTTCCTTCACTTACGCCCAGGCTGGGCTGGCTCTTGAGGGTCATGTCACGGCTCATAATGTTAGAGCCATGGCAGCGTCGGTAGCCCACTTGAAGTCAGCCACTATTGAAGAAATTTGCAAAGCTGCGACGTGGTCATCTGTCCACACATTCACATCTCATTACTGCCTGCAGCAGGATACCCGACGCGACAGTCGGTTCGGGCAGTCAGTGCTTCAGAACCTGTTCGGGCGTTAGGATCCAACTCCACCCCCCGAGGGCCCTGTTTGTTCTGTTCCAGGGTGCACTCTCAGTTAGTTGGTAAATTTTTTAGGTCAATCTCAGTTATGTCCTCGCCGTTGCGAGGCCCAATTGACCATGGTTGTTGTTTTGAGTGAGCCTGGGGGCTAGGGATACCCCATCAATGAGAACAAGCAGCCTGCTTGTCCTCGGAGAAAGCGAATGCTACATACCTGTAGAAGGTATTCTCCGAGGACAGCAGGCTGATTGTTCTCACAAACCCGCCCGCCTCCCCTTTGGAGTTGTGTCTTCCCTTGCTTTGTTTGCTATATATGGGACTGACGAACACGAGCCGGTTCGGGCGGGAAGACGGCCGCGCATGCGCGGTGCGCATGGGCGCACGAGGACTAGCAAAGGCCTTTGCTAGTGAAGTTTCCGATTGGAGGGGCTGCCGTGGACGTCACCCATCAGTGAGAACAATCAGCCTGCTGTCCTCGGAGAATACCTTCTAGAGGTATGTAGCATTCGCTTTATGCAGCATCCTACCAATATGAAAATAGCAACCACTATTATGATGGTGGTGGCTGCTGAAATGATAAATGTATTCCATTTACCAAAGGCTTTATCCATCCAACGTCCAAGATGTATCAACACCAGAGGTTTCAGCAAGTTCCTCAGAAAGTGATGTAAGGGCCTCCAAAGCTCTGGTAATTGACCCATCTGGAGCTGTATTATTGAGGATGAAGGTACAACACTGGGTACCTATCTTTTTACACAACCCCCCTCTGCTGCCAAAAGTTGGTCAAGCGCCAATTGGTTCTCAAGTGTCAATTTACTGGTGGCGTCTAACTGGGCTGCAATCCCCTTGATATCATCTGTGGTGTAATTCACAAATCTTTGTTGGTTATAATAGATGTAATTTATCCAGTCTACGTTTTTGTTTATCGTAGACCCCCTAAAGAAAACTGACTCGAATCCTGCAGCAATTTGGTTGCATGCTTTAAATTCATCTGGTACCCCTCTTGGAACCCCAATTGCGTCTGTGTACACCCTGTCATCAAAGGAGCCGGAGGGCGAGGTGCTCCGTTTTGTTCTGGGGGTCTGAGGGTGCAAAGAGGCAATGGTAAGTGAAATAACCAACTTAACCAGGGCACATTTTCCCTTCCACTTCAGGCTCAAAGTCTGGTAAAGGGTGTTAGTCCCACAATACCACCATACATCAGCTCTGGGATGGGTAAAACTAGTGAAATTAACCAGGTCAAAAGTGTTCTCCAGAGTAACATTGCATTTGGTCAAATTACCCACAAACTTTAGATTGCATTTTGGGTTTCTACCTATGCAGGTTGGGAATACCAGCTTTGGATCCGGTTTCCTGAATGCTACTACTACTTAACATTTCTAAAGCGCTACTAGGGTTACGCAGCGCTGTACAATTTAACATAAAAGGACAGTCCCTGCTCAAAGAGCTTACAATGCAGGTGGGATTCCCAATCGAAGGGGTATTTCAGGATACTGCTTACTCAAAGCTAAGCAGGATTTGTTGTCGGACACGACATGCACTTGAAACCCTCTGGATGGTTGCTGGAGTGTAATGGAAAAGGAACCACTATTGAGCATATTTTCAAAGCACTTAGCCTTCCAAAGTTGCATCGGTTTCTATGGAACTTTGGAAGGCTAAGTGCTTTGAAAATATGCATATATGAGTTCTATTCGGGCCTCTGCACAGAAGTAACAGTTAGATACATTCAAACTGGCTGTGGGCTGTGAGCCCATTCTAACCATAGGTTATGTTCGCCAAATCCGGTTTCTATCATAGCCAACTCTTTGGTGCTGCTTACTTGGTGGACCTGGAAAGGGATTACCACCTCGGGTGATTTAGTGGGCATCAAGGGGTTTTGAGTCGTTACCGGGGGAGGCACAATTAAGAAGGTGGCCATTGGATCTCTTCCTGTGGCATCTAAGCCTAGGGTATAGGCTCGGTAGGTGGCCAAAGTCACCCCTCTGAACGTGATGGCAATCGGGTTGCACTTATTCACTTGACAATTAGGTGGTGTTCGTGTTCTCATTATTGAGAGAGTCCTTACAAAGGAATCTGGGGGCTGTGGCTGCCAATCTCCTGCATACCACCGTACCATTGACCAGCTTCCACATGTAGAAGAGGTGCATATGTAAATGTTGAATGATGAATAGTATCTTTGGTATGGTACATCACCACACCTGGTGTAGGTGCAGAAGTCAAAAGTGATAACATCTGTTTCATTAGTAGGGGCTAGTTGTATCCTGTAAGAGATCAAGGAGTCGGGCCCTATGATCTGTGCTCTCAAAGGGAGTGGAGCAATGGTTAAAAAGCACAACAAAAGCTGACAGAGGAGCAACCCACAGTCAGTTGTTGGAGATCACTGATAATACAAATGTGTGCTCTGGAACGGCACAGCATTACGGACCTGGCATCTGGCATCAGAGGCCGGAGACCTATTCTGCAAAATTTGGTCCCCCTACTGGGACACCCTGACACCAGTTGCTAGGAGCAAAATTTTAAATGCTTGAACTGGGGGAGGGGGGAGGTAGGGGAAGGGTGTGAGGGGAAGGGGGAAAATCTGGGAAAGTTGAATGTGAAGTGTTAGCATACATGGTTATAGCATGAGATGTTGTTTGTAATCACTGTGCTTAGAAAACAATAAATATGATTATTAAAAAAAAAGCACAACAAAAAACCAAGGGTGGCCATTTTGATTACAATTGAGAATATTAGATCAGGGCTGAAGGAATGGCAATTGACAGGTGGTGAGTATTGCAGTAAAAGAATTAATCCTAATGTTTCAGCAATAATAGGGATTACCAAGAGAGCTATTCCCATATAAAGTAGATAGGGATATAGTATCAAGTACCTGTGTATTCAGGAAAGATTCTGATGGCTCCTGCTGGGGAGAGGGTGTACACCTCTAGTGGTCTGCTTCCTACTTCTCTAAAGAATAACCAGGGCCTCCAACTGGTGTTGAGGAGATTGAAGGTGAGTAGCCAAAAATCAACCACTTCATGAGTATCAGGCCTGACCAAAGGTATGTCTGTCTGTTCTAATCTTAACTTAGCCCTGGGACAAAGATGCTTACTATAGGGTGGATAGGTACATCTACAGTAATAAAGAGTCAGATAAGCGTAGTACATATCATAGATGACAGCCTTCGAGGGAACCTCTCTGGTAGATGGCTAACTGGCCAATCTATTAGAGGTGGTCTTCATGGGTCTATTTAACCCAAAAAAAAGATGGCAGGGAACTGATGTGAAATGAGTAGTGCTAATAAACCATCTGCTTTAATACAGACTGTGAGGGAGTCCCTTGATAGCACTCCCTCACAGTATCAGAACCACGTTAAAACTTAGTCCTGGGGGGAGGGGGGGATGGTCATCACAGGATGACGTCTTGCTGAGCGGCAGTTCCTTGCCTGAGCTCCAAATCTACCTCAGATAATCGTTTTTAATCTTCCCTGTGCAATGACAATAAAGTGGAATTTTTTTGACCGGACGCGCTTCAGAACACACACAGCTCCTGGTAGGGGGTGCATATTCAGTTCTTGCAATGGGTGTACTGAATGTTCTCCGAGGACAAGCAGGCTGCTTGTTCTCACTGATGGGTGACGTCCACGGCAGCCCCTCCAATCGGAATCTTCACTAGCAAAGTCCTTTGCTAGCCCTCGCGCGCCCGCGCGCACCGCGCATGCGCGGCCGTCTTCCCGCCCGAAACCGGCTCGAGCCGGCCAGTCTTCTTTTGTCCGCACTCGGTACGGTCGTATTTTTAGCCTTGTCGAGCCCCGGAGAGTCGACCTCGCGCGTCCATATTGTTGAACGTGTTTTTTTCTTCATAAAAGCTTTCCTTGTACTCGGGAAGTGCTCCGGAACCCCTCCACCGGGTTTCGTTTCAATCCTCCCCGTATTTCCAGCTTTTGGCCCCGATAAGTTTTCTTTCGTCGTCGGGGTAGGCCTCTTTTCGGCCTCGGTCGAGATTTTCTCCCTCTAAAGTTTTGGTGCTCTTTTTCCGTCATTTCGGACTTTGATTTCGCCGGCGTGATTTTTCCGCCCATGACATCGAAGCCTTCCAGCGGCTTCAAGAAGTGCACCCAGTGCGCCCGGGTTATCTCGCTCACTGATCGACACTCGTCGTGTCTTCAGTGTCTGGGGGCCGAGCACCGCCCTCAGAACTGTAGTCTGTGTTCCCTGCTTCAAAGGGGGACTCAGGTAGCGAGACTAGCCCAGTGGAACGTTTTGTTCTCGGGCTCTTCGTCGGCATCGGCACCGGGATCTTCGAGTGCATCGACGTCGTCAGCGTCCAGACCATCTTCCTCGGCCGCCCTTGCATCGAGTGCATCGAGGCATCGGGCCTCTGCATCGGCGCCGAGACATCGGATAGCTGCATCGACGTCGGTGGTACCGGGACCTCGTCTGCTGATGTCGTCGGACGGTGGTGCATCGTCAGGAGTGCAGGTGAGGGCTGTCCATTCCCCTGCTGGTGGCGGTGAGCCTTCGGGTGGGTCTCCTCCCACCCTGAGGGCTCCTGCGGTACAGCCCCCCCGAGACCGACCTTCTTCGGCCTCGGCCCCGAGGAAGCGACGGATGGATTCTACGTCCTCCTCGTCGGTGCCGGGGAGCTCCGGTGACATGCTTCGGAAGAAGTCGAAGAAGCATCGACACCGGTCTCCTCCCCGCGTCGGCACCGAGAGCTCTGGGTCGCCGAGGGATTCGGCACCCAGCAGGCATCGGCACCGAGAGGACCGCTCACCCTCTGTCCAAGAGGTGTCGATGCGCTCCACTCTGGACAGCCCGGAACAGCCTCCTCGCCCGGAACAGGTCCTGACGTCGACGCCTGCATCGACCTCACAGCCTTTCTCTGCAGCCGCTCTAAACGAGAGCCTCCGGGCCGTTCTCCCAGAGATTCTGGGAGAGCTGTTGCGCCCTACCCCTCCGGTACCGGCGGTGCTTGCGCCTCCGGTACCGTCGAGCGTGGCGCCGGCTGGCCCATCGCCCAGGTTGAGGTCCCCGGCAGCGGCCACCTCCCAGGAGGGCTCCCCGACTACGTCGGCGGAGGGAGCTTCGCCGATGCGGGCGAGGGAGTCTACCTCTCAACGCCCCCATCGTGGACGTGGCTCCACTGAGTCGAGCAGGGCGAGGTTGCAGACACAGGTTCGTGAACTTGTGTCTGACACCGAGGGTGAGG
The DNA here is from genome assembly GCF_901765095.1 of Microcaecilia unicolor. NCBI lineage: Eukaryota > Metazoa > Chordata > Amphibia > Gymnophiona > Siphonopidae > Microcaecilia > Microcaecilia unicolor. Next base: position 137,881,237 of record NC_044037.1, read on the forward strand.
CCTCGTGGGAGGAAGAGGAAGATCCTAGGTATTTCTCTGACGAGGAGTCTGAGGGTCTTCCTTCTGATCCCACTCCCTCTCCTGAAAGACAGCTTTCTCCTCCCGAGAGTCTGTCTTTTGCTTCCTTTGTCCGGGAGATGTCTACGGCCATCCCCTTCCCGGTGGTTGTGGAGGACGAGCCCAGGGCTGAAATATTTGAGCTCCTGGACTATCCTTCTCCACCTAAGGAAGCGTCCACCGTTCCCTTGCACCATGTCCTAAAAAAGACATTGCTTGCGAACTGGACGAAACCCTTAACTAATCCCCACATTCCCAAGAAGATCGAGTCCCAGTACCGGATCCATGGGGACCCAGAGCTGATGCGCACTCAGTTGCCTCACGACTCTGGAGTTGTGGATTTGGCCCTAAAGAAGGCTAAGAGTTCTAGGGAACATGCTTCGGCGCCCCCGGGCAAGGACGCTAGAACCTTAGACTCCTTTGGGAGGAAGGCCTACCATTCCTCTATGCTCGTGTCCAAGATCCAGTCTTACCAGCTCTACACGAGCATACACATGCGGAACAATGTGCGGCAGTTGGCGGGCTTGGTTGATGCTCTTCCCCCTGAGCAAGCCAAGCCTTTTCAGGAGGTGGTCAGGCAGCTGAAGGCGTGCAGAAAATTCCTGGCCAGAGGAGTTTATGACACTTTTGATGTTGCGTCCAGGGCCGCTGCTCAAGGTGTGGTGATGCGCAGGCTCTCATGGCTGCGTGCCGCCGACCTGGAGAATAGAATCCAGCAGCGGATTGCGGACTCGCCTTGCCGTGCGGACAACATTTTTGGCGAAAAAGTCGAACAGGTGGTAGAGTCTCTCCACCAGCGGGACACCGCATTCGACAAATTCGCCCGCCGGCAGCCTTCAGCTTCTACCTCTACAGGTAGACGATTTTTCGGGGGAAGGAAGACTGTTCCCTACTCTTCTGGCAAGCGTAGGTACAATCCTCCTTCCCGACAGCCTGCGGCCCAGGCTAAGCCCCAGCGCGCTCGCTCTCGTCAGCAGCGTGCGACTCAGCAAGGCCCCGCGGCGCCCCAGCAAAAGCAAGGGGCGAGCTTTTGACTGGCTCCAGCAGAGCATAGCCGACATCCAAGTGTCCGTGCCGGGCGACCTGCCGGTCGGAGGGAGGTTGAAAGCTTTTCTCCGAAGGTGGTCTCTCATAACCTCCGATCAGTGGGTTCTGCAAATAGTCCGGCAGGGGTACACCCTCAATTTGACCTCAAAACCTCCAAATTGTCCACCGGGAGCTCAGTCTTACAGCTTCCAGCACAAGAGGGTACTTGCAGAGGAACTCTCCGCCCTTCTCAGCGCCAATGCGGTCGAGCCCGTGCCATCCGGGCAAGAAGGGCTGGGATTCTATTCCAGGTACTTCCTTGTGGAAAAGAAAACAGGGGGGATGCGTCCCATCCTAGACCTAAGGGCCCTGAACAAATATCTCGTAAAAGAAAAGTTCAGGATGCTTTCCCTGGGCACCCTTCTCCCCATGATTCAGCAAAACGATTGGCTATGCTCTCTGGACTTGAAGGATGCCTACACACATATCCCGATACTGCCAGCTCACAGACAGTATCTGCGATTTCAGTTGGGCACGCGCCACTTCCAGTACTGTGTGCTACCCTTTGGGCTCGCCTCTGCGCCCAGGGTGTTCACAAAGTGCCTAGCTGTGGTAGCAGCGGCACTTCGCAGGCTGGGAGTACACGTGTTCCCATATCTCGACGATTGGCTGGTAAAGAACACGTCCGAGGCAGGAGCCCTGCAGTCCATGCAGATGACTATTCGCCTTCTGGAGCTACTGGGGTTTGTGATAAATTACCCAAAGTCCCATCTTCTTCCAGTGCAGAACCTCGAATTCATAGGAGCCCTGCTGGATTCTCGGACGGCTCGCGCCTATCTCCCAGAGACGAGAGCCAACAACTTGTTGTCCCTCGTCTCCCGGGTGCGGGCGTCCCAGCAGATCACAGCTCGGCAGATGTTGAGATTGCTGGGCCATATGGCCTCCACAGTTCACGTGACTCCCATGGCCCGCCTTCACATGAGATCTGCTCAATGGACCCTAGCCTCCCAGTGGTATCAGGCCGCTGGAGGTCTAGAGGACGTGATCCGCCTGTCCACGAGTTTTCTCGAATCCCTGTATTGGTGGACGATTTGGACCAATTTGACTCTGGGACGTCCCTTCCAAATTCCTCAGCCACAAAAAGTGCTGACCACGGATGCGTCTCTCCTGAGATGGGGAGCTCATGTCGATGGGCTTCACACCCAAGGAAGCTGGTCCCTCCAAGAACGCGATCTACAGATCAATCTTCTGGAGTTACGAGCGATCTGGAACGCTCTGAAGGCTTTCAGAGATCGGCTGTCCCACCAAATTATTCAAATTCAGACAGACAACCAGGTTGCCATGTACTATGTAAACAAGCAGGGGGGCACCGGATCTCGCCCCCTGTGTCAGGAAGCCGTCAGCATGTGGACCTGGGCTCGCCGGTACGGCATGGTGCTCCAAGCCACATATCTGGCAGGCGTAAACAACAGTCTGGCCGACAGATTGAGCAGGATTATGCAACCTCACGAGTGGTCGCTCAGCTCCCGAGTGGTGCGCCAGATCTTCCAAGCGTGGGGCACCCCCTTGGTGGATCTCTTCGCATCTCGAGCAAACCACAAAGTCCCTCAGTTCTGTTCCAGGCTTCAGGCCACCGGCAGACTGGCGTCGGATGCCTTCCTCCTCGATTGGGGGGAGGGCCTGCTGTATGCTTATCCTCCCATTCCTCTGGTGGGGAAGACTTTGTTGAAACTCAAGCAAGACCGAGGCACCATGATCCTGATTGCTCCTTTTTGGCCGCGTCAGATCTGGTTCCCTCTTCTTCTGGAGTTATCCTCCGAAGAACCGTGGAGATTGGAGTGTTTTCCGACCCTCATCACGCAGGACGAAGGGGCTCTTCTGCATCCCAACCTCCGGTCCCTGGCTCTCACGGCCTGGATGTTGAGGGCGTAGATTTTGCCTCTTTGGGTCTGCCAGAGGGTGTCTCCCGTATCTTGCTTGCTTCCAGGAAAGACTCCACTAAGAGAAGTTACTTCTTTCATTGGAGGAGGTTTGCCGTCTGGTGTGACAGCAAGGCCCTAGATCCTCGCTCTTGTCCTACACAGACCCTGCTTGAATACCTTCTGCACTTGTCTGAGTCTGGTCTTAAGACCAACTCCGTAAGGGTTCATCTTAGTGCAATCAGTGCATACCATTACCAAGTGGAAGGTAAGCCGATCTCAGGACAGCCTTTAGTTGTTCGCTTCATGAGAGGTTTGCTTTTGTCAAAGCCCCCTGTCAAGCCTCCTACAGTGTCATGGGATCTCAATGTCGTTCTCACCCAGCTGATGAAACCTCCTTTTGAGCCACTGAATTCCTGCCATCTGAAGTACTTGACCTGGAAGGTCATTTTCTTGGTGGCAGTTACTTCAGCTCGTAGAGTCAGTGAGCTTCAGGCCCTGGTAGCCCAGGCCCCTTACACCAAATTTCATCATAACAGAGTAGTCCTCCGCACTCACCCTAAGTTCCTGCCAAAGGTCGTGTCGGAGTTCCATCTGAACCAGTCAATTGTCTTGCCAACATTCTTTCCCCGTCCTCATTCCTGCCCTGCTGAACGTCAGCTGCACACATTGGACTGCAAGAGAGCATTGGCCTTCTACCTGGAGCGGACACAGCCCCACAGACAGTCCGCCCAATTGTTTGTTTCTTTTGATCCCAATAGGAGGGGAGTGGCTGTAGGGAAACGCACCATTTCCAATTGGCTAGCAGATTGCATTTCCTTCACTTACGCCCAGGCGGGGCTGGCTCTTGAGGGTCATGTCACGGCTCATAATGTTAGAGCCATGGCTGCGTCGGTAGCCCACTTGAAGTCAGCCTCCATTGAAGAAATTTGCAAAGCTGCGACGTGGGCTTCTGTCCACACATTCACATCCCATTACTGCCTGCAGCAGGATACCCGACGCGACAGTCGGTTCGGGCAGTCAGTTCTTCAGAACCTGTTTGGGCTTTAGGATCCAACTCCACCCCCCGAGGGCCCTGTTTGTTCTGTTCCAGGCTACACTCTCAGTTAGTTGGTAAATTTTTTAGGTCAATTTCTGTTATGTCCTCGCCGTTGCGAGGCCCAATTGACCATGGTTGTTGTTTTGAGTGAGCCTGGGGGCTAGGGATACCCCATCAGTGAGAACAAGCAGCCTGCTTGTCCTCGGAGAAAGCGAATGCTACATACCTGTAGAAGGTATTCTCCGAGGACAGCAGGCTGATTGTTCTCACAAACCCGCCCGCCTCCCCTTTGGAGTTGTGTCTTCCCTTAAGAGTTTGTCTTGCTACATACTGGACTGGCCGGCTCGAGCCAGTTTCGGGCGGGAAGACGGCCGCGCATGCGCGGTGCGCGCGGGCGCGCGAGGGCTAGCAAAGGACTTTGCTAGTGAAGATTCCGATTGGAGGGGCTGCCGAGGACGTCACCCATCAGTGAGAACAATCAGCCTGCTGTCCTCGGAGAATACCTTCTACAGGTATGTAGCATTCGCTATGGCAGTAAAAATGCCATGGCATGTGTGAGACAAACGCAAGGACAAACCTCTAAAGAGTGGCAGCGCCACCAACCGATCCTTCAGTGTTCACTCTACAGAATGAGGCAGTAAAAGAACTCACCAAAAACTTGTCAGCAGCAATAAAAGATAAGTTGTCAAAATTTCAAGCATCAGTAGATCATTTCAGAGACAGTCTAGAACGCCAAGGCTAGCACATCTTTCAGGCAGAACATCACATTTCATGGCAGAAAGACAGATCCAGCAAGATGGAGACACAAATCCAGGAGTTAGAAACCCAGTGCAAAATATCCAGGCACGCCTTGAGGATCAAGAAAAGAGGGGACACAGAAGCAACATCATAGGCCTCCCAGAAAACATCAAGGATTCTGAAATCAGATCTCTGGTTGAGGCCTGGATTCCAGAGGTGGTGGGTCTGGGCCTAGCGGGTATGATTGTCAGGGTGGAGAGGGTTCACCATGTGGGCCCTAGATGGGAAAATACTGCACGCTCTAGATAAGTCCTGCCCCGCTTACTAAGTTATGCAGGGGAGTGTGGTAGCCGTGTTAGTCCACTCTTAAGGTTATCGATAGAAATCAAACAAAATAAAACATGGAAAAGAAAATAAGATGATACCTTTTTTATTGGACATAACTTAATACATTTCTTGATTAGCTTTCAAAGGTTGCCCTTCTTCCTCAGATCCATTTGCTTATTTCCGATCTGAGGAAGAAGGGCAACCTTCGAAAGCTAATCAAGAAATGTATTAAGTTATGTCCAATAAAAAAGGTATCATCTTATTTTCTTTTCCATGTTTTATTTTGTTTGATTTCTATCGATAACCTTAAGTTATGCAGGGAAAGAGAAAATTTTGTCACTGTACCGCAAGAAAGGTGGTCTGAATTATAAATGCTCAAAAGTATTACTGTTCAATGATTACTCAGTTCCTATCACTGCAAATTACAGAGCTGTGGCCCTTTTTTGCTCCAAACTGCATAATAGGGGCATAAGATTTGTTGTTCAATACCTTGCTAAAGTGAAACTCTTCACGCAGGGTGGTGGAAACAAGATATGTGAGACCTTGGAGGACCTGAAGTCATATATACAGGAGCTTCAGCATTCCTGATTCCCCCTCCCCCCTCAAGTTTGCTGAATGATGCCATGAGGGCTTGAGATACAGAGAAAGTGGTGTGTCCTTCAAATTCTCTTGCTAACACTCATTGCAGTAATCAGTGGCCTATGTATTTCACACAAACTTGGGGTGAGAGCATTATTTAGTTGCAGTGAAATGTAGAGCCTTTCACACTACTACTACTACTACTTAACATTTCTAAAGCGCTACTAGGGTTACGCAGCGCTGTACAATTTAACATAGAAGGACAATCCCTGCTCAAAGAGCTTACAATCTAAATCCCCACTGGACTTTTGCATCTTTTTTTTTCTTTCTGCGCATGGTGGATTGTGCCATAATAATGAGTAGTATGGGAGATGGTCCTACCTTGCAGGTTCTCTAGTTCATAGACTTCCTGAAGTACTTGATGGCCTTCTGCAATTCCCATGAATTTGGAATGAGAGAACTGTTTTTGCAGTGGGGAGCAGTGTCATTCACAAACCCCTGTTGAACCGTACACCCCGTAGTCTGTGGGGGCAGAAAGGCAGGAGAATGACAGGCCAAAAGAGTGAAGCCTTGCAGGAGTATTATTTGGGCAACTTCTTTTTCTCCCAGCAGCATTTGCCTTATCCTCAAGATCTGCCATTGGCTCTCCTTCCAAGGCCAAAGGCGCATGACAGGTAACTTCTAAAATTCAGTTTGAAGTTTTTCAGGTTGGATGGGGAATGTGTTTGTGTTTCGCATTACTGAAGATGATGGGGAGGGGAGGGAAGGATTAGTTGTAATATTTTTTTACACGGTGCATTGCTCTTTGGTGGGGATAGTATATATGGGATAGTGAGCGGGGAGAGTGAGAAAATGTTGAAGTAAGGATGAGTGTGTTGCTGCGATGGGCTATGAATGTTGGGGTATTTCTGGAGTCATTGAGCTACATGGAGAGGGATGGGGAGGTGGAAGTTAAGGGAGGAAACCAGGATGGAAATATCCAGTTCATCTTGACATGTTTTCCACCCTAGGAGATACTGCTGGGAGGCCTCAGTGGGGAGCTTTAGCTTACAATATGCATTACTTACAGTGAATTTCTGGCATTCATAGTAAGATTAACTTAAAGTTTCTTACTTTGAATGAAGCAGGTTTTAATTCACTAATAAGGAGAACCAAACTTCTGGGATATCTTGAGAGGGCGGATATCGTGTTCCTCCAGGAAACTAATATATGTGCTGGGGAACATTAAAAAAAACTGCATAAGGACTGGATGGGGGACCTGGACTACTCTTTTTATAACTCCCAACAGAGAGGGCTAGTGATACTTGTATACAAGGAAATTGCCTTTAGTACCCACAAGCTAATCGAGGAACCTCAGTGCCGCTATGTCATATTAGCAGGGGAGCTGCAGAGATGTAATGTAGTCCTTTGCAATATTTGCATGCCAAATGTCTATTCTCACCAGTTTGTCTCACATTACCAAACTACATGCTGATAGTGGAGGGAGACTTTAACATTACTAGTGACCCAGCAATAGATTGTTAACCTCCATGCCTGATTAGGACGGATAATAAACAGACTGGAGTACATTTTTTGATGAAGGAACTTGGTCTCTCAGACACATGGAGAGCATATACTTCACGGGGTGGGGGGGTCATTTCATTTTGCACTGAAGGGTTCATAACATCTATTCTTGTATTGGCTACATTCTGGTCCCATCTAATTTTTATGTATACACCATAACTAGATGTTGTGGATATTTGTACTAGTTGATCAGTCCATCGTTTGATATTTGGAATTTTTTTGTGATGTGTGGACTGTTCCTGAATTTCTTCAATAAAAATTATATATTAAAAAAAATTACAATCCCACCCAGGGAGGAAGTGGCACGGGAGAGGTGGAGCCAGGAGGGCATGGTCAGGGAAGTATATAAGGCCATAACTAGGTTAAGCAGGCCCAGAGGGAAGTAGTGACTCCCCATGGCATATGCCTGTACCACCTATGTAGAAACTGCATCTGCTACAGTCAGGAAGGTCATGATCCACTTGGAATCTTGCAGAGTTTGTATTTTTGACCCAAGTAATTGCTAGAGACCACTGGTAATTTTGAGGAACCAGGCCATGGTCAAGTAAAGTGTGTTACTATGCTGAGAGGCAGTAAGGTACACAGTAGCATTGCAGGACCAACCACATGAGGACATTGTTACATTTATGGAGTGGAAGGACCCCTGACCTATCAGCTTTAATAAGTGTTATTTTCCTTTACCTGCAACTGCTCTGTGGCTCTGTCTTACCTGGGCCCACCCTTCTTCATGTTACCTATATTTATCTTGTTCCAAACACCCTTCTTCTTAGTGTAGATTGTGTCCTGGCTTCAGCTCCTTCTGTCTGTCCTCTTTCGCAGATCATCTTCCTTTTACTGTTTTCCTTAATACTGTTTACATTTTTTTTTTCAGTTGAAGGAACAACTAAACGAACGAAAGTGGCCTGCAGCCCTTACACAGCACCTGAGGGTCATCGTATGGTTGTGATGAGCCAGGTTTACAGGCAGACTCTAGCCAAGAGCTCAGAGACCCTGGTGGGTGCACATGTGAAGATTAACCAGTGTAATGAGTCCTTCATTTACCTGCTTTCTTCACTAAGGTGCGTTGTCTAAACTTACACTTTTCTGTGTACACTTTTTTTGTTGTTGTTTGTTGTTCCTTCACCAGAGCTTGATTGGATAGTAGAAAACCTGTAACTGTGGGGAGGAACTGTTTCATGGAAGATACAAGCTGCTAGTAGTGCAGTGATGGCAAATCATTTTTGATATCAGTAGTATAAAGTGTCAAATATATTTTAATCATTAAGTTGATGGGCACTAGTGTTATTTACAGCTGAGTACATTGATTACTTTGTGTTAGGTTCCTTATCTTTTGCCAGCGCAATTGGAAGAATTGAAATGAGCTATTTCATTATAAGATAAATGGTGGCACAGAAAGTATATTTTTTAGTTATAATTTCCATTTCATCATGCTGATCAATCCATAGACTGGTGGGTTGTGTCCATCTACCAGCAGGTGGAGATAGAGAGCAATCCTTTTGCCTCCCTATATGTGGTCATGTGCTGCAGGAAACTCCTCAGTATGTTCTCTATCTCAGCAGGTGGTGGTCACACACAGCAGCAGCTCTGGCTAGGTCTCCAAGCCTAATTCTTAGGTTTTGTTGAGTACCTGGGGTTGAGGGCTCTTCTTGAGCAAGTGCAAACCTGGTGGTGCCAGGTCCCTCCTTTTCTCCCCCCTCCCGCTGGCTCCGTTAAAAAAAAAAAAAGAAAATTTTGGACGTCCTTAAGGGCGTTTATTTCGACGTTTATTTAAACGTTTATTGCAGCTACTCACTGGGACACCAGTTCGTTACAGCTCGGAGCAGAAAACAGGTAATTTTTACCTTTTTGTAGCGGGCAGGGGGTTCCCCGATTGATCTCCACGTGGCCTATGGCGTCGGAGGGCGAGGGCGCAAGGAATCGCTCCCCGGATCGCGTGTGCGCTTCTAGAGGGGATGCGGGGGTCGTAAAGCCTGATTCGCCCTTGTTGGGTGGCAGTTTGGAGGCCGATGAGTGTCCCGGTTCTTCCTCCGGTGTGGCAGTTTTTCCCGCCATAAACGCCCATCCCCTGCTGCTCGCCTCCGCCATCTTGGCCGGCCACGCTGCTCGGACGGCTTCTTCTTGGGCCGCCCTTGAGGTGGGAGACGTTAATGCCATGAACGCCCTTAATTTGGGCGACTGCAAAAAAGCGGCTAAAGTTAAGCGCCGTTCATCCCGCGCGGCTCCTTCGCGGAGTGTCGCGCCGGACGCCATCTTGGATGCGCAGCATGTCTCTCCCCCGCTCTTGCGAGCGCCGGTTGAGGGTGCGTCTAGGGCTGTGGCCCAGGCTGCGGGTGCACAGTCTGGGGGGTTTCTCCCCCGAGTTTATTTTGCTGCTGCATCAGGCCTTCCTTATGCAATACGTTGCCCCTGCTCCCTCGTCTGATAAAGAGGTTGAGGCCCCCGGAAGTAAACGCCCTCGGGTGGATTCCCAGGCCTTGGAGGACTTTGTCTCCTCCGATGTAGATGAGGGCAGCGTATCTGAGTTCTCCCAACGGTCCTTTGGGGATTCCTTGGAGGAGACGGATCCCCGCTCGGATGGAGCGGATGACCCCTCTGCAGCGCGGATCTTTCGCTCAGAGGATTTGCCCAACCTGTTATTGCAGGCCATGAGCATTTTGAAGATTTCCTCTCCGGAGGACGTCTCTCCCTCAGCCCCTGTTGGCTCCGCCATTATGCTGGGGACGAAGCGCCCGCCTAGAACCTTCCACGTGCATGATGCCATGCACACCTTGATTTCGGCTCAATGGGATGTCCCGGAAGCGAGCCTCAAAGTGGCTAGGGCTATGTCCCACCTCTATCCTTTGCCTGAAAGTGAACGTGAGGCCTTTCTGTGGCCTACCGTGGATTCTTTAATCACTGCGGTGACTAAGAAAACGGCGTTGCCGGTGGAAGGTGGCACGGCCCTAAAGGACGCCCAAGACAGAAGATTGGAGGCGGCCTTAAGGTCGTCCTTTGAGGCGGCTGCTTTAAGTTTGCAGGCCTCAGTGTGCGGCTCCTATGTGGCTAGGGCGTACCTGACTAGGGTGCAGCGGGCTTCTCCCTCGGATCCTTCCTTGAGGGCTGATTGGCCGGCCCTGGAATCGGGCTTGGCCTATTTGGCAGACTTGCTGTATGATGTCTTGAGAGCCTCGGCTAAAGGTATGGCTCAGACAATCTCTGCGCGGCGGTGGCTTTGGCTGAAGTATTGGTCTGCTGACCACGCCTCTAAGTCCCGCCTGGCTAAATTGCCTTTTAAAGGCAAGCTGCTCTTTGGGGTCGAGCTGGACAAAATCGTGACCGATCTCGGCACGTCTAAGGGCAAGAGGTTACCAGAGGTCAGGGCTCGGCGCCCAGGTACCTCCAGAGGACGGTTTCAGGAAGCCCGTCGGTACCACCCGGGCAGGTCGGGCTCTTCTGCCCCCTCTTCCTTCAAGAGGAACTTCTCCCCCAAGCAGCATTCCTTTCGCAGAGACCGCCGTCCCAGAGGTGCGCCCTCCGGTCCTCCCCCAGGGTCTCGTACCCAATGACGGGGCCTTGATCCACGCCCCAGTGCAGATTGGAGGACGGCTGTCCTCGTTTCTGGGCGAGTGGACCAGAGTAACTTCAGACGCTTGGGTGCTGGAAGTCATCAGAGACGGCTACAAGCTAGAGTTCTGCCGACCCTTAAGAGACGGGTTTGTACTCTCTCCCTGCAAGTCTCCGGTCAAAGCTGTGGCAGTGCAGCAGACTTTGGACAATCTGATCCGCCTGGGCGCGGTCGTTCCGGTGCCAGTAAATCAGCTTGGCAAGGGACGTTACTCCATTTACTTTGTGGTACCAAAGAAAGGAGGTTCTGTCCGGCCTATCCTAAACCTCAAAGGGGTCATTCGGGCCTTGAAAGTTCGGCACTTTCGCATGGAGACTCTCCGCTCTGTTATAGCGGCAGTGAAGGCAGGGGAGTTCCTGGCATCCTTGGACATCAAGGAAGCGTACTTGCATATTCCCATCTGGCCTCCTCATCAACGCTTTCTGCGTTTTGCAGTCCTGGGCTGACACTTCCTTTTTTTTTTTAAGCTTTCTTATTTTATTATTTATATTTTCAATGATTCACAATACAATGTGACCATGCAATTCACATTTAGATCCATAAACAAAAAAACATTTCAATTAACACATAAGGAAACAATGAGAACATTTTTTTTTGTCCACATAAAAGAAAGAAATTGGTTCCAAGATAGGAAAAATTTTTTAAACAAAAGTATTGAATTAATAACGCAGTTGCTACCTCTCTGTTTATACTCCAGCCTGTTGTGTGGGAGGGCATATAACATTTACTTCACCTCTAGCATCTAGGAAATCTTTAAGCTGTTTAGGGTCCACAAATTGAAACTGTTTACCTTCAAACATTACATTGCAAATACAAGGAAAACGTAATACAAAGTTTGCTTTAATGGTCTCAACTCTGGGTCGCAGTTCCAAAAAGGCCCTGCGTCTCATTTGTGTTGGCCTAGATAAATCTGGAAAAATCCTAACCTTGGAACCCATAAACAAGCTATCTAAATGTCTCAGGGAAAGCCTTAGTACTGCATTCCGGTCTGGTTCCAACACAAAAGTGACCAGCATAGTCGTCCTGTGAGTGATTACTTCCAAAGAGCTTTCCAGGAAGGAAGTGAGATTCATTTCTGCCTCCGTCCCTCGTATAGGAAATTCTCCCCTTGTTCCCTTAGTGTTCCAGATATAGTAAGCCCGAGTTATAGGAGGCAATGAGTCTTTATCCATTCCCAGTAAATCCGTCATATATTTTTTCACCATGTCCATTGGGGAAATTAAAGGAGATTTGGGGAAATTAAGGAACCGAAGGTTAAGTCTACAAGCTTGATTTTCTAGGTATTCTAACCGTTTATGTAGAAAATTACTATCTTTAACCATAACGGATTCCACAGTCCCCATTTCTTGAATTTTAGTGTCCAAACTTTCAATCTTACAGGACTGCTGCGCAGTCACTTGTGCCTGTATCAGAACGGCTTCAGAAAGAGTTCTAATATCATTAGTATTTTCTTGCAACATTTTTTGCATAGAGGAGTGAGTGTCATAGACCATATCCCAAAGTGACTCAAGCGTCACATTTAAGGGTTTAATTATTCCACCTGCTGGTACCGAGGTGTGGGATGGGGACTCAGTACATGATAACTTATTCACAATATGCTGTGGTAATACCTTTAAGGCCAAATCGGCCGAAAACGCCTGGTCCTGTGTCCCAATCCGATTGACAACAGTCCTCCCCTCTAACAGTTGCGGATTCAACACTCCGGTGTCCGTTTCTGCTCGGGCTGCTGAAAATAACTCACTCCCCGGCTGTGGTGGAGCCCTGCGTTCCACGGGGCTCAGGGAAGCCCCGTCTCCGCTTCCCATCGACGTCAATACGTCGACGTTTACAGAGGGAGTCGATGTGCAGAGAGGACCCGGTAGCGCCGTGGGAAATTGCAGAGTAGATTGTCTCAAACCCGACGATGGTCCAGGAGTCGAGGGGACCTCCTTTACCTTCCCCCTTCGCTTCCCCATTGAAAACGGGGAATCGTGGGTCTCGGAAGAAACAGCAGTCTGCAACAAACACTCGGAGCCACTACAGGTGCGTGCGTTCAGAGCGCCATCTTGGATTGACCGCTGGGCTGACACTTCCAGTTCAGAGCCCTCCCGTTCGGGTTGGCTACTGCTCCGCGGACCTTCTCCAAAGTAATGGTGGTCATCGCGGCCTTCCTGAGAAAGGAAGGAGTCCAAGTCCATCCTTATCTGGACGACTGGTTGATCCGAGCCCCCTCTTATGCAGAGTGCGGCAAAGCTGTGGACCGGGTGATTGCTCTTTTGAGCTCCCTGGGATGGATCATCAACTGGGAGAAAAGCCAGCTGCACCCGACTCAGTCCCTGGAGTATCTGGGAGTTCGTTTCGACACCCAAGTGGGCAGAGTGTTCCTGTCGGACAATCGGATTGTCAAACTTCAGGCTCAGGTGGACCAGTTCCTAGTAGCCTCTCCTCTTCGGGCTTGGGACTATGTGCAGCTGTTGGGCTCTATGACGGCCACGATGGAAGTAGTGCCCTGGGCCAGGGCTCATATGAGACCACTCCAACACTCTCTGCTGCAGCGCTGGACTCCAGTGTCGGAGGATTATGCTGTGCGCCTTCCCTTGGACCCAGCAGTGCGCAAGGCGCTGAGCTGGTGGCTGAAGACAGACAAGTTGTCTGCAGGAATGCCTCTTGTGACCCCGGAGTGGATTGTGGTCACGACGGACGCCTCTTTGTCGGGCTGGGGAGCCCACTGCTTGGGAAGGACAGCGCAGGGGCTTTGGTCTCCTGCAGAGGCAAAGTGGTCTATCAACCTCCTGGAACTCAGAGCCATTCGGTTGGCGCTTTTGGAGTTCCTCCCGGTACTGGCGCTGAAGCCAGTACGGGTCCTGTCGGACAATGCCACAGCTGTGGCCTATGTCAATCGCCAGGGAGGTACCAAGAGTGCCCCTCTAGCCGTGGAGGCTATGAATCTTTGCCAGTGGGCGGAAGTGAACCTGGAACAGCTGTCAGCGGCCCACATTGCCGGAGTCATGAATGTCAAGGCGGACTTTCTCAGTCGCCATACCTTGGATCCTGGAGAGTGGCAGCTATCGGCTCAGGCGTTCTTGGACATCACGAAGCGCTGGGGCCAGCCGAGCCTAGATCTGATGGCGTCATCGGCCAATTGCCAAGTGCCGCGCTTTTTCAGCAGAGGACGGGACCCTCGATCTCTGGGAGTAGATGCTCTCCTCCAACAGTGGCCGACACAGGAGCTTCTCTATGTGTTCCCGCCCTGGCCCATGTTGGGCAGGGTGCTAGACCGGGTGGCAAAGCATCTGGGCCGGGTAATCCTGGTGGGTCCGGACTGGCCCAGACGTCCCTCGTATGCAGACCTCTGCGCCTGCCAGCGGAGCAGGGCCTGTTGCATCAGGGTCCCGTGGTGATGGAGGATCCCTCCCCCTTTGGTCTTACGGCCTGGCTATTGAGCGGCAGCGTCTGAGGAAGAAGGGCTTCTCAGACAAGGTCTTCGCCACTATGCTGAGAGCGAGGAAGCGCTCTACTTCTACTGCTTACGCCAGGGTTTGGCGTACCTTTGCAGCGTGGTGTGAAGCAGGCTCACTTTCTCCCTTCACTGCTCCAATTTCTTCAGTGTTGGCGTTCCTGCAAGAAGGTCTGGAGAAAGGCCTGTCGCTCAGTTCCCTTAAAGTCCAGGTTGCGGCTCTGGCTTGCTTCAGGGGCCGCCTGAAGGGTGCTTCCCTGGCTTCGCAGCCAGATGTGGTGCGTTTTCTCAAGGGAGTTAATCACCTGCGCCCTCCTCTGCACTCAGTGGTGCCTGCGTGGAATCTCAATCTGGTGCTAAGAGCCTTGCAGAAGCCGCCTTTTGAACCCTTGTCGAGGGCATCTCTGAAAGACCTGACGTTGAAAGCAGTCTTTTTGGTGGCTATCACTTCAGCCAGAAGAGTTTCCGAGCTCCAGGCGCTCTCTTGTCGAGAGCCTTTTCTGCAGTTCACTGAGGCAGGAGTGTCTATTCGCACAGTGCCTTCCTTCCTGCCCAAGATTGTTTCTCGCTTCCATATGAATCAGCAGCTCTGTCTCCCTTCCTTTCGTAGGGAGGACTACCCAGAGGAATACTCTGCTCTCAAATATCTAGATGTGAGACGAGTCATCATCAGATACTTGGAAGTGACCAATGATTTCCGGAAGTCGGATCATCTGTTTGTCCTGTTTGCAGGTCCTCGTAAGGGTCTGCAGGCTGCTAAGCCTACAGTGGCAAGATGGGTCAAGGAAGCCATTGCAGCGGCTTATGTGGCAGCAGGGAAGGTGCCGCCTATCCAGCTTAAGGCTCACTCCTCTAGAGCTCAGGCGGCCTCGATGGCAGAGGCCGGGTCCGTCTCCTTGGAAGAGATTTGCAAGGCGGCAACTTGGGCGTCGGCCCATACCTTCTCCAGACATTACCGCTTGACTGTGGCTGCTCGGACGGAGGCCCGGTTTGGAGCTTCAGTGTTGCGGTCAGGGATTGCTATGTCCCGCCCTGGGTGAGTACTGCTTCGGTACATCCCACCAGTCTATGGATTGATCAGCATGATGATATGGAAGGTAAAATTATGTATCATACCTGATAATTTTCTTTCCATTAATCATAGCTGATCAATCCATAGCCCCGCCCAGATATCTGTACTGTTTTTATTCTGGTTGCATTTCAGGTTCAAGTTTAGTCTTCAGTTCCTGTTCAGGAGGACTTCGTGTTTAAGTTTTTTCAATTGGATTCTTCAGGAGTTGAGACGATTTTGTGTTACAGTGAGCTGCTGCATTCCTCTCCCCTCCGTTTTACGGGGCTGGATTGCGACCTAAAATTCTGCCGGCGCTCCCTCCCGCTTCGGGCGGTTGTAGGGCAGCTTTGTACCCCTCCCGCTTCGGCGGTGTTAGGGTCAGTCAGCTCCTCCCGCGGTTGCGGTTGCAGGATAAGCCAGATCCCCCCGCATCGGCGGGTGTGGTGTCCCTCCCCCGCTCCGCGGGGATGAGCTGGACGGATTCCCCTCCCCCTTGTGTGGGGATGAGCTGGGTTAATTCCCCTCCCCCGTTTCGGCGGTGGTGAGCTGGGCAGAGTGTCCCTTTGTGGGTGTAATTCTCTAAGTGCTGAGTCCTGCGGATGGAGCTTGGATATCGACATACTGAGGAGTTTCCGGCAGCACATGACCACATACTGTATAGGGAGGCAAAAGGATTGCTCTCTATCTCCACCTGCTGGTAGATGGACACAACCCACCAGTCTATGGATTGATCAGCTATGATTAATGGAAAGAAAATTATCAGGTATGATACATAATTTTACCTTTTATATATGGGGTGGTGCTATGATACAGGTACAATACAGCTGTAAAAGAAACAAACATGTTTCTGCATTGTAACATAATGTAACCCGGGTTAGCTCTGGACCCATTCCTCAAGGAGAATACACTCTCTCGCTCTCTCTTGCACACGTTGGACTGCAAGAGAGCGTTGGCCTTTTACATGGAGCGGACAAAGCCCTTCAGACTGTTCGCCCAGTTGTTTGTTTCTTTTGATCCCAACCAGGGGTAAACGCACCATTTCCCATTGGCCAGCAAATTGCATTTCCTTCACTTATGTCCAAGGTGGGCTGACTCTGGAGGGCCATGTCACGGCTCATAAAGTCAGCCTCCATTGAAGAGATTTGCAAAGCTACGACATGGTCTTAAGTCCACACATTCACATCTCATTACTGCCTTGAGCAGGATACCCTACGCAACAGTTGGTTTGGGCAGTCAGTGTTACAGAATCTGTTTGGGGTTTAGAATCCAACTCCACCCTCCTAGGCCCGTTTTGTTCGTTTCCAGGCTGCATTCTCAGCTAGTTTGTTTATAGCTTTAGGTTAATCTATGTTATCCTCGCTGTTGCGAGGCCCAATTGACCAATGTTTATTGTTTTGGGTGAGCCTGGATGCTAGGGATACCCCACTTGTGAGAATACTGCTTGACCTAGAGAAGACGAAGCTACTTACTTGCACTTACTGTATTCTCCGAGAACAGCAGGCTGATTATTCTCACAAGCCCGCCCACCTCCCCTTGGAGTTGTCTTCTCCTACCTTCTCTTTTGCTTTTTTACTGAACTGAGGAACGTGGTTGCATGGCGGGCAGGAAGGTACTACGCGCATGCGTGGTCGGGCACGCGACGTGCTTCAGAAGGCTTTAGTAAATTTTTGCTATGGATAATGCCGGTTCCCGGGCCGACGTAGATCGTCAACCCACTTGTGAGAATAAACAGTCCTCGGAGAATACCTGCTACAGGTATCTTTGCTCTATCTCCACATTAACATGAAATAGTGTAAACACCTTTGGTAGAAATTTAGGGGGTTATATATACTTGTACAGTCCTTGAATGAACCAGACCATCATGTCATCTACTATGTATGTTACTATGTTCAACTCCCTTATTGGTCTGAATGGTGCTGCACTTGTAATTCAGGAATGGAGTTAGATTGAAACACAAAAAAAAGATAAGAGACTTTTTAAAATTGTAATTGTGTTTCTCAGAGGCAGTCAGGGAGAGAAAGTGTGTATGTGTTTCTCAGAGAGAGGGTCAGAAAGAAAGGGAGTGTGTGTGTGTTCCTCAGAGATACAGAGAGTGTGAACATGAGTGTGTGTGTGTTTCTCAGAGACAATCAGAGAGATATTTAATGTGTGTGTTTTTAGAGACAGTGAGTTTGTGTGTGAAGGTCAGAGAAAGTGAAATGTGTGCTGTTCTCAGAGAGAATATTGAGAATTTGTTTAGGGGAAAGAAGATATATATGTTTCCTGATATTTCCAAGGAGACCCAGAAGCACAGAAAGTAATTTTTGCTTCTGTGCCCTGAGGTGATCCAACTGAGTGCAAAATTTTACTTAAAATTCCCCTATAAATGTGTTGTGATTTTGTCTTTAGTGAAATATGTCTTTTGGGAACCTAACAGAAATAGGGTGGAGAGGGCCCAATGTCAAGAGATCAGTCACCACACACAAGGGTAAGATGCTCCAAAAAACCTTTAATCAGGACCCAACACGGTCCGTGTTTCGGCTATATCAGCCTTCCTCAGGGGTCTGGAATGCGATCCGTGCGCGCTCACACTGCACAATAGGCGCTGATATAGCCGAAACACGGACCGTGTTGGGTCCTGATTAAAGTTTTTTTGGAGCATCTTACCCTTGTGTGTGGTGACTGATCTCTTGACATTGGGCCCTCTCCACCCTATTTCTGTTGTGTTCGATTGCTGTGGAGAGTGTGAACCCCGCTTTGTCTGTCTTTTTGGGAACCTATGCATTTCACATCTTTTTTGGCTACTAGGGGATCTCCAGTGTTGCTTCTCTGGACTGGTGTGTTACAGTAATAGGGGAATTTGAAAGTACTCTGCCCACATACCTGGATCTTTTCTTAGTTAATTAATATTTTCTTTATTCTCCTCTATGTTATGAGAATTGGTTATTTTCATTGCTTCATACTAGGTTTCCTATGATAGCATTGTGCTTATTTGAATCAGTTTTTCTGATCAAGATTGCTTGATTTGTCTTTATTTTAAATTTCATAAATAAAGTAAAAAAAAAAAAAATAAACTTCTTGTCAATAGGGGGTGGATCTAGGCTAGGGAGCCCCACTGAACTGGTCTGCACAGGGCCCTGCAGTTGCTAAGACCTGCCCTGACACCCCAGGTTTAGACAGGCTCATCACTGCCCCCAAAACCCCGTTTACGGGCCGTAAACCCCAATTCCGCCTGAAGCTCTGGTTCTCTTTACCAGTTGTTGCGAACTGACAGCAACTGTTCTTTAATTCTAGTCTACTATGGCAGGGGGTTCGTAGGTATCTCATGATCTTAAGGCAACCAAGGACACTTTCCCACTCAAGGGTTCCCCTTTTATTTCCTTCTAAACTCCTCTCAGTCACTCCCCCCAGTGACTATCTGGGCGCACTCTATCAGCAAATTCCAATCTAATGAGGGGTGTCACAATAACATCATAGGGAAACAGATGAGTACATAACTACTCTTAAATCTCTACAAATCTGACTAAACTTAAAAACAGGCTATAAAATCACTAAAGGAATCACACCATCAACTAAAACAGAAATTGCCTCCCTTCTTGTTCTTTCCTAATTGTACTTTTAAAAAATGCTGCTTTACACATGCACTTCAGTACTATCTCTGCATATCAGGTAATCCTACACCGTGGGGAGAAGAGAGCATAGTTTGTTATTTTGGGTTCTCCTTTTTGCCAAATCTAAAAACAACGTTTGGAACCTACTAACATACTTACAAGGAACATGAATAGGTAAATGTGGATGATTAAAAATAACAACGGTTCTTCCTTGCAAAGGAATGATAAAGATACTCCATCTCTACAGTCAAGGAGGGGAATTATCTAGCTCAAAGCCAATCATTTAGCATATTCTGTGAAACAGATAATTTCGGCAAGTACAATTTACTTAGAGCTTTGAATCTCACAGCCACTTTCGTGCAGTTTAGCTATGTGTCTTTTAAGTCAAACTGTCTTCGGCCGCCATAGAAGTAATTTATTTATGTAGAAATATTTCTATTTCACCAATCACTAACACTGCGTTCCTTATCATCCCACCAGATCAGTCCAGATGCTTAGGTTTGTGCTGTCCTGCCAACAGGTGAAGAATAAGAACTATTGAGCTGTGATATCAACTCTGTGCACTCCCCTGGTCAGACAGTATTTCTCAGTCTCAAGAAGAAAACAACCTCTGATAGGAATTTATTTCCATTTACTTGGTCAGTGATTTTAAAAGAAGAAACAGCAGCAGCAAACTAATGGGGATGGGGGTTTCTGTTTTTCTATTAAAAAAAAAAAAGTGGTGTAACACCTGGGGGTCCCAGGCCTCTCCTTCACCCCAACCAGACTTTTCTTAAGAGTTAGATTTTTCTTTTGCCTCGGACCTTTCCCTTGGGGGAAACTGAGTATCTGAACTTAATTGCTGCTCAACAATTTGGCTAGCAGTTACCTGTATCAGTGCTTCTTTGGTCTTTATATACCCACTATGGTTTACCCTCCTCTCCCTCCCTCCCTCCCCCCCCCCCCCCCCAAAAAAAAAGCTGGTCTGGAAAGGCTTTTGTTTTTGATTCTTTGTGAGACTAGCCTCTGTACAGGATTACTTATGCCCGCTACCAGACAGCACCAGCGTATTTTGTTTTTCGTTTCATGAGTTTCTCGGAGGTGCATCTGTAAATGTTGAATTCAAGACCCCTGAGGAAGGCCTGTTGGCCGAAACACGGACCGTGTAGGGTCATAAACTTTTCTGGTGCTCTTACTCCCTATGGTCCTTCTCTGGTCTGTTTTGGTTCATCTTCCGCTCTTTTTGTGGTGTTTTCATTATGGCAGCTCTACAGGATAACCGATCTATTTGGTGGATGCTTCATGTGATTTGATTTAAAAATGGCTCTCCATATAACTGCTCAGTATTGTGTAAAATATTCTCAGTAAATTTCCTTTTAAAGAATGTTTGCTTTTGGGTGAGGATTTAGAAAAATTTGTTGAAAGTCTTTGAGTCCAAAGTTTCTATGCTTCTGAGAGATCACCCCTGTATATTATTTGGCAGCCCAGGCCAGAGACTTTGGTTCAGGATTTAAAATGAGATAAAAACTTACAGGCCTGTGTCTCTGACTTGAATTCCAGTTTTGAAACACTGCAGAACAAACAGAGAATCACAAGGGTGGGGGTCTAACTGACAGGGCGACATTATTTAGCAATCTGGTGGTAACGGTTGCTTTTGAAAACTAGTACAAAATTGGCTCCTCGGGAAGATGTAGCAATATGGTGAGTCAGTTACTGGTGAACAAAGGCCAGGTGCAAGGGAATTGCAAACGTTTGTGGTTAAAGCTAAGATTTGAAGCTACTCATTAGCATACATAGCCAATCAGTGTTAACCATGATATTAACATAGATCCAATCAGATGTGCTTACTGTCATACTACCTGTATCCTGAATGAACTTATAAAAGTTAGTATACTTCCTGCTTCAAGCTAAAGAGGGGCGGCCACTGCTCTCTCTCTCCATGAGAAACAAATGTAGCGCATTGCTTTCTCATGAATACCTTGAGTGGTAAAATATATCACATAAGACAAAGACCCAGATAGCACCTGTTTGTAGCTGGGATACTGTATTCCTACAACCACTTGTATATTCTTTGGGGTGTCAGAAGTAAAGGTGATTTCAAGTGGAAATATCCTGTAATAAGCTTTGGTAAGTTACAATAAACTTCTAGTCTCTATATCTATACTATCCCTCCTTCTCCTTTATTATCTGCTATCTACACCCTGATTTGGTTGGGAACAGGTACACTATTCTATCCAGTGATGAAGTCGGATGTAGTGGTAAACAGCCTTATCAATGTGCTGACTGGGATAGGACAGCTAGACTGTCCTATCGGGCAGAACAATAGGTTTGGGGGAACACTGAACCCCTAAAATAATTCACCCCAAACCTTCTTTTAGAGATTTTTCATCTAGAAGATGCTTTAGGGAGTCCAGGAGATATAGACCGAGAAGAGAGTGCTACTCAGCCCAGCAGATTTTCTTTCACAGGTCAGTCTTTTCAAGGTAGCCATAGAGGAGGCTGAGATTTTTCTGCAGAAATGTTGGATACTGCAAGAGCTCACAATGAAAGTTTGCAGGCCTGCTTTCTGGTACCTTTGGTAGGAGGTCGACTAAAGTCATTTTACCAGAGGTGGGCCCAGATAACCACAGATCTTTGTGTACTAGACATTATTCAGAGTGGTTATGCTCTGGAGTTTGCTTATCCTCTTCTTGAGGTGTTTCTGAAATCACCCTGTCACTCTTGCCTAAAAGTGGTGGCAGTCTGACAGATCTTATTCAGATTACTTTAGTTAGAAGCAGTAGTTCCAGTTCCATCTTTGGAAGAGAGGACTTTATTCAATTTATTTGGTAGTTCCAAAGAAAGATGGTACCTTCCATCTGATTCTCAGTCTCAAGCGGTCAACACATTTCTCAAGGTTCCAAGTTTTTAAATGGAAACCTTAGGATTGGTGATTGTGGCGGTGCAGGAAGTAGAGTTTCTTGTTACTTTACATTTAATGGAAGCTTACCTACACATGCACATAAAGTCTCATCATCGTTACCTGAGATTCGTGATCTTGAGACAGCATTTCCGGTTTGTGTTCTACCTTTCAGACTCACCATTGCACTTGTGTACAATTTGGTGGTGGTGGCAGCTGCCTTATGCAAAAGGGGAATTTTGGTCCACCTTTATTTAGACAACCGGTTAATAAGACCTAAGTCTTTCCAAGAAAGTGAAAGTCATTCATCGAGTGGCACACTTCTTTCTTGATGCGTCTGAAAAAGGATCCTCCTGGTGAACAAGGAGTATCTGTTGGTTTAAGGCCCAATCAGCACGCT
The DNA here is from genome assembly GCF_901765095.1 of Microcaecilia unicolor. Taxonomy (NCBI): domain Eukaryota; kingdom Metazoa; phylum Chordata; class Amphibia; order Gymnophiona; family Siphonopidae; genus Microcaecilia; species Microcaecilia unicolor. The sequence goes on from NC_044037.1 coordinate 137,903,444, forward strand.
GGACATGTCTGTTTTGTCTTATGGCTTGGCTCTTGAGAAGGCAAAGTTAAAGAAGAAAAGCTATTCAAGTAAAGTGATAACTATCGTGTTACATTCTAGAAAAAAGCATACATATGGGTTTGGAGGACGTCAAGATAATTATGTGTTGCCTCTGCATTCTTCTGTTCCACATATTTTGAATTTCTTGCAAGATGATTTGGACACAGTGCTGGCGTTCACCTCATTGAAGGTATAACTGACTACTTTGTCCTATTTTGGAGGTCTGTGGTGGCACATTTTTTTCTGTGTGGTTAAACCTATCTGTCCTCGAGCATCCAGTTTGGTCATGGTGCAGTGAGGCAGCAGAATTCACTGCTTTCGTTTCTCTACTGTAATCTTCATTTAATTGGATTGTCTGGACCATGTAGACTGTTCCGATTGAAGTAGACATTGGAAAATTGTGTGAAGAAGTATCAGTGTTTTCTATCTTCGATGGCATATAAAGTCACTAAAACATAGAGGGAGAAGAGCCATCTAGGAGACACCAAAATGTCAAACAAGAGTGGGTCTCCCTCACCTAGCCCTGGTTCTGAGTGGGCGGTGAAAATAACGGCAGAGGTGAGAGCAGCTCTAGAACATAGGGTGGGCAAACAAATATAACATCCTGGATAATGTGGAATACCAATTTACTGTGATTGCCACTGAAATTCAAACAGTTCAGCAACGTGTTGGAGCAATAGAGGTTGGCCTGCAAGTGATCGAAGCAGAAAGGCCACAAGTCCACGATAGACTCCCCGGCTTAGAAGACAAAATGTAAGACTTAGAAAACCGTTCCAGGTGGAATAACCTCCACTTTATGGGGCTGCCTGAGTTGATATTGGAAAATAACTTGTGTAGCTTTTGCATTCTAACCTCCGTGCAAATAGCAAACTCTTCAGGGTCTGTGCACATTGAAAGAGTTCATCGCATGAGACAATGACGAGATAATGCCGACCACCCAAGAGTGGTGATTTTTTAAAGTTCTGAATTAGTCATAAACTGGAGATTCTACAGTTATCGCATAATAGTAAACTTTATAAGCAAAAAACAAAAAACATGGAACACCTAATAACAATGGTTCAAATTGTGACAAATAAAGAAAAAAAACCGTTACATAAGAAAACTTTTTCTTTGTTTATATAAAAATAAGCACATTCTTTCTTTTCAAGACTACTCAGCTAAGGTGTCATTGGCACAAGGGGCTTTTTCACCCATTTGTTCCCATCTGGTGAATTTGTAGGTACGTTTCAGTTTGTTATACCCGGTAAAGCTTAAAATTATTTATAGTTTCTGAAGCATGTTGCCTGTTTGAAACCAACAGGCTTGGGAGCCCAAACCTGAAGTCTTCAGGCACGTAAATCTACCTGCTTGGTCTGTTGGTTGATGTTATCCTGTTGGAGTTTATGCCTAATTTATTCAGTGACACGGAACATTCATGGCACCTGCCTGAGCAATAGGACTAGATATTCCTTTGAAATTTTCTGGAAGCCATACATTGCAAAGCAGAGTTCCTCATTGCAAAGCAGAGTTCATTCCTAGCAAATGAACAGTATACTTGTTCTAGATGATTGCTGCAAGTTTGGCAGATTGACCGACCATACTTTTTTTTTTTTAAATGCAGCTTTTCCTTATGGGCTATAGCAATTTTGTTTATTTTTCTCTCGGCAGAACAGTGATTACGTTACTCAGGGTTTCAGTATTTCGGATTATTCTCAATTTTGGATGAGATGTTTCAAATACAGTGCCTTTACACATTACTGTTTGTCTTACCTTGTTGGCAGGATTTCTATCTAGATAATTTGCATTAACCACTTATTAGTATTGTCCTAACAAATTTGATAGGGGTGATGTTAACGTTTCATACAAGAACTTGCTCATAGCTCATTCTCCTTATCACCGACCGGAACACTCTTGGCTGTACTAGGTATTCTCCTGAGGTGTCAACAATAAAGTTCTGGTTGTTATCTTTTGAACTGTGAGAGGTTTGAGACCATAAGAAGGGGTTGCACCTATAGGTGGTTTTAGTAAGTGTGGGACATTAGGGGTAAGGGTGGGTTGTGGCTTTAAGTTGTTTTGTTGGGGTGTTTGGTTGGTTGTGGGAGGGTAGATTCGTCAGGAGTTTGGTAGGATAAGGATATACCCTGGAACTCGGTGATATTTCAGATACAATTATGGTATCTATTGCTATACCTTTTCAATATTTCCAGGAGAGTGGAGGCTGGGATGCCTCCCTGGTTGCATTAGCTGTCTCTAATTTGCTGTTTGAACTGTAAACGTATAGGTGCTTATAGGGCTCATTTTCAAAAGTTTGTAAGTCTAAGTGCTTTGAAAATATGCCTCTGTGTCTTATACATGGAACAAAGGGGCATTCATTCACCTATTTAGAGGCAAGAAATTTTACAATTTCTCAATAAACGACAGACCACTATTGCATTTTTCAGGAGACCCATTTGGATGCCCTTGAACATTCTAAGCTATGTCACTGGTGAAGGGGACACCATTTTGCATTCTCAGCAGTTGGGGAAAAGGTGGGGGTCATCATTTTAATTAGGAAAGGTATCCAGTTGAAGACCCATAAAGTGGTGCAGTATGATAAAGGCAGATTGGCTTGGTCACATTTGATGGTAAACACCTCTTGATTTGTAATGTTTATGCTCCAAATAATTTTGATAAATGTTTTTATAAAGAGTTACTACAACTTCTGCATAAATGGTGATAGGAGGAGACTTTAATGAAGTCTATGATCCCATATTGGATAGGTCTCATCCCGTAGGGAGGGATTTGTGGTGCTCATCTTTGGACATGGTGGATGTCTGGAGAACCTTACACCCTATGGAGAGGGACTATACGCACTTGTCCCATGCACTCTCCACCATGTCCAGGATAGATTACATTTTACTTACAAGAGGTACATTTACCAGTAAAACATTATTGCTGGAAGTTCAGCAGACCTTAAATTATCTCCTTCATCTGAATGCTCAGAATTCAGTGAGTTTTTATAAATACAAGTTATATAAATTTGCTAACAAAAGTAGTAGCTTACTGGCTAAACTGATTCAACATAGTGCACGTCCCTGTAGGATTTCTACGCTAAGGGACCCCCCCCCCCCCCCCCCCAGGGAGAGTTGCTACACACCAATGTAGAAATTAATTCTATATCAAGTTCCATCTTTGCCTCATTGTACTGTGCACTAGATAGTGATATTTATCCAGTCTAGAACTACCCTGCATCAAATTCTGCAATGCTGAACGTATGTATTAGATCTGAGGAGCTGGAGTGGGCAATGCAACAAAGTTCTCTGAGAAAGGCCCAGGCCCTGGCAGGCTGAGGAGTGAATTTTACAAATTGCTAAAAGATGAGAGTGCCCACGTTGACCTCGGTTTTTAATGCCATTAATACGGCTCAAATTATTATTTTGAAGCTAGGAAAGGACCCATAGCAAAATTTTAGCTACTAGATTGTTGAGCGTCCTGCCTTTCCTGATAGCTGACTCACAGGTGGGTTTTTTTTAGTGGCTGTGTCATTTCTAAGAATATGAGGAGGATGTTGGTGGCTTTGGAATCTGCACAGTCTAGGAGGCACCCCTCATAACTTATTAGTTTTGATGCTGAAAAAAACCTTTCATAGAGTGGAGTGGAGGGTCCTCTATGGAGCACTCAAGGCTTATGGGATGGGAGGCTTTCTTATTATGGTCTTTTTTTTTTTTTTTATCATTTTCACATTTTTACAAGCATTTACTACTTGAGTAGGTAATACAGTTAAGAAATTACCACATTATTAAACAAAATAAATCAGGAAAATATTACAAAACTTGTATTAGACCACCAAATTCCAGGGGCTAAGAGCCGTTAACTTAGGAGAAAGAAATTTACTTGAACATATCTCAAGATTGAAATAAAGCAATAGCAGATTATTACAAACCCCCAAAAATATAATTACACTCCCAACATCCTAGTCTTAAGGCGAAACATAACGGTTTAGATTCAAGAAGCATTATAATAATTTTTTCTGAAAAATAAATTGTTTTAAATGTTCAGGTTCAAAGAAAACATATTTTACCCCTAAATATTTTATATTGCTTGCAAGGATAGTTCAAGTGGAATGAGGCTCCTAAAGGCAACGTTTCAGCGCGAAGTGCTAAGAAGTCTTTCCTTCTAATTTGAGTTTGTTTAGTAACATCTGGGAATACCCAGATTTTCCCCCCATAAAATGGGGTTTGCAAGTTCTTCAAAGCCATCTTCCTAACAGATTCTAAATCTTGCGGAAATATGAATGAGACCAGCAAAGTTTGCCGCTCAGTTATATCAGTCAGCGATGTTTCCAGTAGTTCTGATACATTTAAATCCGGTTGTTCCAACACTTGTATTGCTTTCTTTTTAGGGAGATAATAAATTTTGTTCACTGGAGGCACATTTTCTAAGGTAAATTTTAAATTTTCCACCAAATACCTTTTAAAAATTTCTAATGGAGGGTATATAGAGGTCCGTGGAAAATTCAGAAATCGTAAATTTAGCCTCCTGTTATAATTTTCAAAATGTTCCAACTTTTTATGTATCAGCATATTGTCTTGTATTAATTTAACTGAGGTTTCCTTCAATTTAGAAGTTTCAATTGACAGATTTTTGATCTTTTCAGTTACCTCTTCTTTCATAGAAGAAAATGCAGTAGTTAATTCCTTTACATTACCCACTAACGGTTCAATCTTGCTAGTTGATTCCATCACCGTCTGTAGAGTCTCCCATATCGCCTCAAGAGTCACCGCCGGCGAGGAGACTAGAGATTTTCCTGGTCTCTGTGCCATCTGACTCTCAGCCATTGCTATTATACCGGCCTCAGCTGTAACGTCGAAGTGGGGACCCAGTAGTAGCTCTCCTCTCCCGTCACCACGGTTTGGGGCTACTCCTCCATCATCGACCTCAGCCAGTTGCGGTGGTGGTGGGCGCACCGGGGGGGGACAGTGAAACATCCTGCCCCTGAAGCTCAGCCTCTCCTTGGGCAGCGAGCTCAGCAGGGCTTCCCGGCGTCGTAACAGGGGTTCTCGCGAGGAATCCTTGGATAAAGAGCTGTGTTGGAGTCGAAGTTCATACCGGCAGGGCTCCGGTTCTCAAAACCCCCTTCCTCTTGGTATGCAGCATCGTTGAGAAAAGAAAAAAGGTAAGATAAATCTTTAAAGAAGGAAAATCTACCAAGAGGTGTAAGTTTAACACAGCGCTATCCAAAGGCTCACTCGCGGGATGTTGCTGCCGCCATCTTGCTCCGCCCTTTCTTATTATGGTCTTAAAGGCTTTGTACTGTAATCCTAAGGCAAAGGTTTGGGCCAATGATGTGCTCACCGACTCTTTTTTTGATCCAGAGCGGTACCCAGCAGGGTTGCCCGTACTCTTTTACTTTTTGTCCTTAGTCCTCATTAGGGAAATTCAGGCGAATCTGGAGATTAAGGGATTTTATTTGGGACAGGCTAGCTTCAAAACAGCCACATTTTCAAATTACTGACTTGTTTATCTTACTGAGTCATGTTCTTCACTCCCTCCAATGCATATCAGTTTAGTGGGAAGTAGCAGAAAAGTGGAACTAGATTTTTGGAATAATTGTTCTCATCTCACTACTAGTGTATATGATATACTTATACACACTTTTGATAGTTTGTACCCCTAACGCAGCCTGAGGGCGAAACGTGGCCATGTCTGGTATTATTCCAAATAAATGCATTTGATTCCACTGCTTTGTTGTTTTTTATCTACTGTTTTGTAAGCAGTTGTGTGCCTTTTTGTTTTTTTGGCTTCTTGAAAGTTTTACAGAGTATGGAGATTTCTCCGGTTGTCAGTTGAATTTTTTAAAATCCGAAGCTCTGTCGAGGTCAGATTCATTGCAGACAGACTGGATGCATCATTCCCATTACGCTGGGCAAATGGCTCCTTTCGGTATTTAGCTATTCCTTTAACTATGAGTATCACTGGGGGGGGGATCATGGATGGGGGGAGGTTATGGCTTGTGTTGTTCATTGATATTGCTGTGTTTAATTTTTGGTTATTTAATAAAATCCTTAATTTAAAAAAATAAAATAAAACAAAAAGGGAGACCAAAGGAAATTACTTTATGTACAAAGACATAATATTTTATAATGGATTCTATCTTGATCCTATCTTCAATATGTAACCAATGTGGTTCAAATAAAATAGGTGTCACACAATCATTTATTTGATCCCTCTCTGTTCCTGTTAGAGATATATAAGTCAGAGCACATGGCTCTGCTCTGGTTTTCCTTTCTCTTTCTCTGAACACCCCCATCTCCAGCCACCAGATCCCACCCTGGCGCTGGCTCCTCTTCTCCTTCAGCCCTACCCCGAAGCTCTCTCTCTCTCATTTCCTCTGAACACCCCTATCCTTACTTTTCTCTCATTGATTCTCATCTAAACACACACCCTGATACAGCATTGCAATATTTATCTGTACTAACTGCTGTGAGCCTATATATATGCAGATATAATATACTTTCTATCCAAACCCGTGTGGATTATACATTCTCCGAGGACAAGCAAGCTGCTTGTTCTCACATGTGGGGTCGACATACACGGCGACCCCAGGAACGGCAATTTTTCCAAAGCAAAAATCCAGAAAGTTTTGCCAGAGTCTTCTGGCACGTGGGGCGTGCACGGCTCTCTTACCGCCCGTCGTGCGAGTGTCTCCGCTCAGTTCCATTTTTTCCGCGGTGAAGAGAGGCAGCGTTTTTGTTGTCTCTCCTCTCAGCCCTAGGAACAAGCCTTTGCCATTTTGGAGATTTACTCCGTTTTTTCTCTTTTAGTTACTTTTTATGCTATTTCTTTATTCCAAAAAAAAAAAAAAAAAAAAGTCCTTTACCTTTTTAGTTTTTCTGCCCTTGTTAAGTTTCCTTTCGCTTCCGCCGCAGCCCTCTTAGGCCACGCATACGCGTGTTCTCCTTTTTGTGCTCTTCTTTAAGGCACAATCGTGAACTTTGATCTCGCCGCTGCTATTTTTCTGTCCATGACATCGAAGACTCCCAGCGGCTTCAAAACATGTACTCGGTGCAACCAGTCAATCTCGGTTACCGACCCCCACGCGTGGTGTCTTCAGTACCTTGGGCCCGACCATCGCCCAGATACATGTAAGTTGTGTCTTAGTCTGAAAAGGCGGACACAAGCGTCGAGACAAGCTCTTCGAGACCGACTTTTCGGAGCTTCGACCGGTTCCTCGGCGTCGACATCGGTACCGGGGATGCCATTTACTTCAGGAGCGCAGGTAATGGCTATCCGGAGACCACCACATGCTGGGAGCAGTGAGGCATCGAGTGGGTCTCCATCTGTCTTGAAGTCTCCTGCTGTATAGGCCCCACGGGACCGTCTAGTTTTGGACCCGACCCCGAGGAGGTGTGTGGTTTCCACGTCCTCGTCGGTACCGAGGAGTGCTGATGACATGCAACGAGCGAAGGCGAAGAAGCTTCGTCATCGGTATCCTTCTAAGCACGGTACCGAGAGCTCCGGGGCATCGAAGGATTTGGCATCCGTGAAGCACCGACACCGGGAGGAACGCTCACCCTCCATTCAAGAGGTGTCGGTGCGTCGGTCTATGGACAGCCCAGTAACCGCCTCCTTGACCTACACAGATTCTGATGCCGATTCCTGTACCAACCCCGCAGCCTTGATCGACAGCGACTCTAGATGAGCGTATCTGAGCCATTCTTCCAGGTTTTCTGGAGGGGTTGCTGCGTCAATCTGCTCCAGTGCCGGAGGTGGTTGCGCCTTCCGCACCGTCGGTGGAAGCGGCAGCTGGCTCTATGCCCGTGGTGAGGTCCTTGGCACCAGTACCACCTGCGGCATCGGCGTCCACCCAGGTTGATTCCCCATCGACATCGTTGGAGGGAGCTTCATCGCTGCCAACATGGGAGTCAACCTCTCGACATCGCCATTGAGGACATGGTTCCTCGGCGTCGAGACGGGCACGGTTTAGGACTGCAGTCAAGGAACTCTTGTCCGACATCAGTGAGGATGCCTCGTGGGGCGAAGGGGAAGATCCCAGGTATTTCTCTTCTAAGGAGTCTTGTGGTCTCCCCTCTGATCCTACTCCCTCACCAGAAAGAAAGCTTTCTCCCCCGGAGAGTCTTTCTTTCTCTTCATTTGTCCGGGAAATGACTGTGGCTATTCCCTTCCCAGTGGTATCTGAGGATGAGCCCAGGTCTGAGATGCTCGAGATCCTGGACTATCCTTCGCCACCTAAGGAGTCATCCACAGTTCCTTTGCATAATGTGCTCAAGGAGACACTTATGCGGAACTGGATGAAACCATTAAGTAATCCCACCATTCCAAAGAAAGCTGAGTCCCAATATCTGATTCACAGAGAACCTGAGTTGATGAAGTCGCATTTACCTCACGACTATGGTTGTGGATTCCGCTCTCAAGAGAGCCAGGAGTTCTAGAGACTTTGCCTCGGCACCCCCGGGAAGAGAATCTAGAACCCTGGACTCTTTTGGGAGAAAGGCATATCAGGCCTCTATGCTCGCGGCCAAAATTCAATCTTACCAGCTCTACACGAGCATTCACTTGAGGAACACGGTGAAGCAACTGACGGACTTGGTTGATAAGCTCCCTCCGGAGCAGGCCAAGCCTTTTTAGGAGGTGGTCAGGCAGCAGAAAGCGTGTCGTAAATTCCTGTCCAGGAGTGCTTACGATACTTTTGATGTTGCATCCAGAGTCGCTGCCCAAGGTATAGTGATGCACAGACTCTCATGGCTGCATGCCTCTGACCTGGACAATCGAGTCTAGCAGCGGATTGCGGATGTCCCTTGCTGGGGGGATAATATTTTTGGTGAGAAGGTCGAGCAAGTGGTTGATCAGATCATGCAGCGGAAAACCACTATGGACAATCTCTCCCGTCGGGCGCATTCTGCTTCTACCTCATCTGGTAGACGATTTTTCTGGGGAAGGAAGAATGCTCCCTAAGCCTATAACAGGCGTAGGTACAATCCTCCTTCTCGACAGCCTTCTCAGGCTCATCCCCAGCACGCTTGTTCTCGTCAACAGCGTTCGCCAAGGCAGGCCCCTGCAGCTCCCCAGCAAAAGCAAGGGATGGGCTCTTGACTGGCTCCAGTTGAGCATAGCCGCTGTAAAAGTGTCTGTGCCAGTCGGCTTGCCAGTCGGAGGGAGGTTAAAATTTTTTCACCAAAGGTGGCCTCTCATAACCTCCAACCGGTGGGTTTTTCAAATAGTCCGGTTAGGATACTCTCTCAATTTGATATCCAAGCCTCCAAATTGCCCACCCGGAGCTCAGTCTTTCAGCTTCCAGCACAGGCAGGTACTTGCAGAGGAACTCTCCGCCCTTCTCAGAGCCTATGCAGTCGAGCCTGTTCCACCAGGGCAAGAAGGGCTGGGGTTCTATTCCAGGTACTTCCTTATGCAAAAGAAAACAGGGGGGATGCGTCCCATCCTAGACCTAAGGGCCCTGAACAAATTCCTGGTCCGTGAAAAGTTCAGGATGGTTTCCCTGGGCACCCTGCTTCCCATGATTCAGCAAAACGATTGGCTGTGCTCTCTGGACTTAAAGGACGCTTATACACACATCCCGATACTTCCAGCTCACAGGAAGTATTTTCGATTTCGTCTGGGGGCGCTGCACTTCCAGTATATGTTTACTGCCCTTTTCCGGAGATGGGAAGGCGGTAGAACGAGAGGACATGAAATGAGATTGAAGGGGGGCAGACTCAAAAAAGATGTCAGGAAGTATTTTTTCACGGAGAGGGTGGTGGATGCTTGGAATGCCCTCCCGCGGGAGGTGGTGGAGATGAAAACGGTAACGGAATTCAAACATGCGTGGGATTTGCATAAAGGAATCCTGTGCAGTAGGAATGGATCCTCAGAAGCTTAGCCAAAATTGGGTGGCAGAGCAGGTGGGGGAAGAGAGGTTGGTGGTTGGGAGGCGAGGATAGTGGAGGGCAGACTTATACGGTCTGTGCCAGAGCTTATCTTCTTGTTGTTTGGATGTCAAGATATACTGCTAATGACATGTTTTTACATGTCAGGGGAGCAGTTGATTATGGTTCCTTTCCTCTCCTCCCCTTGGTGATTTGTTTGGGGGTTTTTTCTCTTCTTCTCTCAGAGAGGTGTATAGTTATGGTGTGTTGTTACCTCCCAGAAGAACTAGACCCCCCTGCTGCTTTTACCCCGGGATTTCCAGATTTGGGTTCCTGGGGGTTTCAGACTACACCCTTCCTGTTTCAGACAGCCTGAAAATTCTCGGAGTTACAATCGACCGAAATCTCACGCTAGAAAGCCAAGAGAAAAAAACAACAAAGAAAATGTTCCACTCAATGTGGAAACTCAAACAAGTAAAACCTTTCTTCCCGAGGGAAATATTCCATAACTTGGTACAATCAATGGTACTAAGTCACCTAGAGGCATATTTTCAAAGCACTTTGGGAGGCTAAGTTCCATAGGTTTCTATGGAACTTTGGGAGGCTAAGTGCTTTGAAAATGAGCCTCCTAGACTACTGCAATGGAATCTACGTGGGATGCAAAGAACAAATCATTAAGAAACTCCAAACTGCCCAAAACACCGCAGCAAGACTCATGTTCAAGACTCATTCTTCTTGATCTTTCCGCTGCTTTTGACACTGTCGATCACAGCATACTTCTCGATACCCTGTCCTCACTTGGATTCCAGGGCTCTGTCCTTTCCTGGTTCTCTTCCTACCTCTCCCTCCACAACTTTAGTGTTCACTTTGGTGGATGCTCTTCTACTTCTATCCCTCTGCCTGTCGGCGTACCTCAGGGTTCTGTTCTTGGTCCCCTCCTCTTTTCTATCTACACTTCTTCCCTTGGTTCATTAATCTCATCCCATGGCTTTTCCTACCATCTCTATGCTGATCACTCCCAAATCTACCTTTCTACCCCTGATATACTACTACTACTACTTAGCATTTCTATAGTGCTGCCAGGGTTACACAGCGCTGTACAAGTTTAACATGGGGAGGGACCCTGTTGGCGGCGTTACCGAATCGAACTCCGGAAGGAGATGTAGTAGTAGGAGCGCCGGGGACGATTAAAGACCAGGAGAAAGCTGGGCTGAACGGAACATCTATGGAAGAGAGTATTTTCTCAAATCGACTAGAAAACGTACAGATGGAGGTAGGAGCCTTTTCATTTGATTCGATACAAGTTAAATCCCCTGAAGTGACTCTTGAATCCTTATGGAAACTTATTATGGATTTAGGCAAAGCTTTAGTGCCTCAAATGCAAACGGTTAAACAAGATGTTGGAAAATTGGAAGAGAAAGTTCAATCTTTAAATTTACAAGTGGTACAACAAGCTAAAGAAATTCAATCTCTACAGGAAGTACAAAATGTAGTTATTAAGGATTTAAGTAATCTAAGACGAAAGGCAGAAACAATGGAAAATTTTTCTAGAAGCAACAACCTTCGTTTTTTAAATTTTCCATATTTAAATACGGTGGCTCCTAAAGAGATGTTAAAATTATACTTTAAAGAAATTCTTCAAATAAAAGAAGAAGATATTCCCCCTTTGGCACAAGTTTTTTATATTCCATCTAAAAATTTACAACAATTAGAAAATCAACCTTTGGATGTATCAGCTTTATTAGAACTTTCCGATACTGATCAAGTAATACCTGCTACCTTGATAATAACGGTAGTCTTATCTCCGGATAAAACCTGGATATTAAGATTATTTTATAAAAATTCAGCAAAACTTTTTAAAGGTTTAAAGATCAGCATCTTTCCGGATGTATCAAGAGAAACACAATTGCGCCGGAAGAAATTTCTACAGAAGAAAGGAGAAGTGCTTACTTTGGGGGCATCGTTTTTCCTCAAATTTCCTTGCAAATGCTTAGTCACCTACCAAAATGAAAAATTTACGTTTTTTGATCCTATTCAACTTGAGAATTTTATAACATCTAGAAGGATAGTTGGAACTAATGTCCCTACTAGTATTAATGTTCAATAGTATTGTAATAGCGGTTAGAGTCGTCTTCCCACTCTTTTTCTTATAACAATTTTTCTTTTTATTGCTTCAATTTATTCATATTCATTTTGAACTCCCACTGTGGACTTGTATTGATAAGAGGAATATAATTTTGCTTGAAAAATTTGTAACCTCTAAAATCATTTTTCTTATAACAAGTTTTATGCTTGTAAAAATGTGAAACTTATAAATAAAATAAAATTAAAAAAAAGAGCTTACAATCTAAAGGTTACAAACTATGTAGTCAGTGTAGGTATCATGAGTGGGGAAGGTGGTTATGCGCCAAAAGCAAGGGAGAAGAGATGGGCTTTGAGTAAGGACTTGAAGATGGGCAGGGAGGGCGCATGACGTATGGGCTCGGGAAGGCTGTTCCAGGCATATGGTGATGCGAGGCAGAACTACTACTACTATTTAACATTTCTAAAGCGCTACCAGGGTTACGCAGCGCTGTACAATTCAAACATAGAAGGACAGTCCCTGCTCAAGGAGCTTACAATCTAAAAGACAGGTGTACAGTCTAGAGACAAGTGTCCAGTCAAGGACAAGTGTAGAGTCCGACTAATAGGGCATACTATATTTCATGGAAGGTTAGGTGCCGAAAACAGCATTGAAGAGGTGAGCTTTAAGCAGAGATTTGAAGATGGGTAGGGAGGGGGCTTGGCGTAGGGGTTGAGGAAGATTGTTCCAGGCATAGGGTGAGGCAAGGCAGAATGAACGGAGCCTGGAGTTGGCAGTGGTGGAGAAGGGAACTGAAAGGAGGGATTTGTCCTGAAAGCGGAGGTTACGGGCGGGAACATAGGGGGAGATGAGTGTAGAGAGGTAGTGAGGAGCAGTAGACCGGGTGCATTTGTAGGTAAGGAGGAGAATCTTGAATTGAATGCGGTATCTGATCGGAAGCCAGTGAAGTGACTTGAGGAGAGGGGTGATGTGAGTATATCGGTTCTGGCGGAATATAAGACGTGCGGCAGCGTTCTGGACGGATTGAAGGGGGGATAGATGGCTAAGTGGGAGGCCGGTGAGGAGCAAGTTGCAGTAGTCAAGGCGAGAGGTAATGAGAGCTTGGACGAGAGTTCGTGTGGTGTGCTCAGATAGGAAAGGGCGAATTTTGCTGATGTTGAAGAGGAAGAAGCGACAGGTCTTGGCAGTCTGTTGAATATGGGCAGAGAAGGAGAGGGAGGAGTCGAAGATGACTCCAAGGTTGCGGGCAGATGGGACGGGGAGGATGAGGGTGTTATCAACTGAGATAGAGAGTGGAGGAAGAGGAGAGGTGGGTTTGGGTGGAAAGACGAGGAGCTCGGTTTTTGCCATGTTTAGCTTCAGGTGGCGGTTGGACATCCAGGCAGCAATGTCAGATAAGCAGGCCGATACCTTGGCCTGGGTCTCCGTGGTGATGTCTGGTGTGGAGAGATATAGCTGGGTGTCATCAGCATAAAGATGATACTGAAAACCATGAGATGAAATCAGTGAGCCTAGGGAGGAGGTGTAGATTGATAAGCGGTCCAAGGACAGATCCCTGGGGAACTCCAACAGATAGTGGGATGGGAGTGGAGGAGGATCCATGAGAGTGTACTCTGAAGGTGCGGTGGGAGAGATAAGAGGAGAACCAGGAGAGGGCAGAGCCTTGGAACCCAAAAGAGGACAATGTGGCAAGAAGTAAGTCATGATTGACAGTGTCAAACGCAGCGGATGGATCGAGGAGGATGAGGATGGAATAGTGGCCTCTGGATTTGGCGAGGAGCAGGTCATTACAGACTTTAGAGAGAGCTGTTTCTGTCGAGTGTAGGGGGCGAAAGCCGGATTGAAGTGGATCTAGGATGGCATGAGAGGAGAGAAAATCAATGCAGCGACTGTGGATGGCGCGTTCAAGTATTTTGGAGAGGAAGGGGAGGAGAGAGATGGGGTGGTAGTTGGAGGGGCAGGTAGGGTCAAGTGATGGTTTTTTTAGGAGGGGTGTGACTACGGCGTGCTTGAAGGTGTCAGGGACAGTTGCAGTGGAGAGAGAAAGGTTAAGGATGCGACAGATTGAGGGGATGACAGTATGGGAGATGGTGTTAAGTAGGTTGGTGGGGATGGGATCGGAGGAGCAAGTGGTGCATTTCGAGGAGGAAAGAAGGCGGGAGGTTTCATCCTCGGTGATCTCAGGAAAGGAGGAGAAGGAGGCCTGGGTTGGTTGGTTGAAAGAGAGGGTTAATGGGTGGAGAGGGGGGGGTGGGGGGTGATGGCTTGGTAGTGAACTCAAGGTTGATTTTTTTGCACTTTATCGTGGAAGTAATCAGCCAGTGATTGAGGAGAGAGTGAGGGGGGAGTGGGGGGCACCTTGAGGAGTGAGTTAAGGGTGGCGAAGAGACGACGAGGGTTGGAGCTGAGAGAACTGGTCAATTGGGTGTAATAGTCCTGTTTTGCAAGGAATAAGGAGGAGTGGAAGGAGGAAAGCATGAATTTAAAGTGAAGGAAGTCTGAATGAGTACGAGATTTCCTCCAGAGGCGTTCAGCAGATCGTGCGCAGGAGCGAAGGTAACGGATGCAAGGGGTCAGCCAAGGCTGGGGATTAGTACGTTTTGTGGGACAGGAGGTGGAAGGAGCGAGGGTGTCCAGAGCAGAGGAGAGAGCGGCATTGTAAGCGGAGACCGCTTTGTCGACAGTCTCGGAGGATATGATGGATGGGAGGAGATTAGAGATACTAGCGGATAAGGTGAGGGGGGTCAATGGCCTGAAGATTCCTAGAGGTGGTGGTTAAGGTTGGGCGGGGCGGGGGGGGGTGACGAAGTGTGAATGTGATCAGGTGGTGATCAGAGAGGAAGAGTTGAAACTTGGAAATTGGAGGGTGAGCCGGAAGAGGAGAGGACGAGGTCAAGGCAATGGCCGTCACGGTGAGTAGGGGTGGTAGAGCACAGCTGGAGGTTGAAGGAGGATGTTAGGGTGAGGAACTTAGAAGCGTGAGGGTTGGATGGGTCATCAGCATGTATATTGAAGTCTCCGAGAATGAGAGACGGAGATGAGGGTTCAAGAAAAACAGAGAGCCAGGCATCGAAGTCGGTAAGGAAGGAAGAGAAGGATTTATCAGGGGGGCGGTAGATGACAGCCACTCTGAGTGGTAGCGGGTTGAATAGTCGGATGGAGTGGGCTTCGAAGGATGAGAAACAGTGAGACTGCGGTAGGAGGAGGGGTTGGAAACTACAGGAGGGTGAGAGTAGTAACCCAACACCTCCACCACGGCCAGCTGGGCGGGGAGTGTGAGAGAAGAGGTAACCACCCTGGGAAAGGGCTGCGACTGAGGCGGAGTCGTCCGGGGAGATCCAGGTTTTGGTTAGGGCGAGCAGTTGAAGGGAGTGGGAGATGAAGAGATCGTGGGTGAAGGGCAGTTTGTTGCAGACTGAGTGGGCATTCCACAAGGCGCAAGAGAAGGGGAGGGGGGAGGAGGGGAATAGAGACAAGATTGGAGACGTCCCAGAAGGGGCGGAGTCTGGAGTTAGCGGTGGTGGAGAAGGGTACAGATAGGAGTGATTTGTCCTGAGAGCGGAGGTTATGGGTGGGAACATACGGGGAGAGGAGTGTAGAGAGGTACTGGGGGGCTGCAGATTGAGTGCATTTGAAGGTTAAAAGGAGAAGCTTGAACTGTATACGGTAGCGGATTGGGAGCCAGTGAAGTGACTTGAGGAGAGGGGTGATATGAGAGTATCGGTTCACGCGGTAGATAAGACGTGCGGCAGAATTTTGGACAGATTGAAGGGGGGATAGATGGTTAAGCGGGAGGCCAGTGAGAAGAAGGTTGCAATAGTCAAGACGAGAGGTGACAAGCGAGTGGACGAGGGTTCGTGTGGTCTGTTCAGAGAGGAATGGGCGAATTTTGCTAATATTATAGAGGAAGAAGAGACAGGTCTTAGCTGTCTGCTGGATATGGGCAGAGAAGGAGAGGGAGGAGTCGAAGATGACTCCGAGATTGCGGGCTGAAGCGACGGGGAGGATGAGGGTGTTGTCAACAGAGATGGAAAGTGGGGGAAGAGGAGAAGAGGGTTTGGCTGGAAAGACAAGGAGCTCAGTCTTTGCCATGTTCAGTTTCAGATGCTGGTTGGACAACCAGGCAGCGATGTCTGAAAGGCAGGCCGAAACTTTGGCCTGGGTTTCGACCGTGATGTCGGGAGTGGAGAGATAAAGCTGGGTGTCATCAGCATAGAGATGGTACTGGAAACCATGTGATGAGATCAGCGAGCCCAGGGAAGAGGTGTAGATCGAGAAAAGAAGCGGTCCAAGGACAGAACCTTGAGGAACCCCAACAAAGAGCGGGATGGGGGTGGAAGAAGAGCCATTAGAATATACTCTGAAGGTGCGTTGGGAAAGATACGAAGAGAACCAGGAGAGGACGGAGCCCTGGAACCCGAATGAGGACAGTGTGTCAAGAAGTAAATTATGATTGACAGTGTCAAAGGCGGCAGATAGGTCAAAGAGGATGAGGATGGAATAGTGACCTTTGGATTTGGCAAGGAACAAGTCATTACAGACTTTAGAGAGTGCTGTTTCTGTCGAGTGTAGTGGGCGAAAGCCGGATTGGAGCGGATCGAGGACGGCCTGAGAGGAGAGGAAATCAAGGCAGCGGCTGTGGACAGCGCGTTCAAGTAATTTGGAGAGGAAGGGTAGAAGAGAGATGGGATGGTAGTTGGAGGGACAGGTGGGGTCTAGTGATGGTTTTTTGAGAAGTGGTGTGACTACAGCGTGCTTGAAGGTGTCAGGGACAGTAGCAGTGGAGAGAGAGAGGTTGAGGATGTGACAGATTGAGGGGTTGACTGTAGGAGAGATGTTGTTAAGCAGATTGGTGGGAATGGGATCAGAGGAACAGAGGAAGAGAGAAGGCGAGCAGTTTCCTCTGCGGTGATCTCAGGGAAGGAGGAGGAGGCCAGGCTAGGTTGGTTGGGGGAGTGGGTTAAGAAGTCACAGGGAGGAGAAGGCTTGGAAGTGAATTCAAGGTTTATCTTCTGCACCTTATCGCGGAAGTAGTCAGCTAGTGTTTGAGGAGAGAGTGAGGGGGGTGGGAGCGGAGGGCACTTTAAGTAGGGAGTTGAGGGTGGCGAAGAGGCGACGAGGGTTGGAGCCAAGAGAATTAGTTAATTGAGAATAATATTCCTGTTTGGCAAGGAATTGGGAGGACTGGAAGGAGGATAGCATGAATTTGTAATGGGTGAAATCTGACAGGGTGCGAGATTTCCTCCAGAGTCGTTCAGCAGATCGGGTGCAGGAGCGAAGGTAACGGATGCAAAGGGTTAACCAGGGCTGAGGATTAGTGTGCTTAGTGGGTCGAGAGACAGATGGTGCTAGGGTATCCAGAGCAGTGGAGAGAATTCCATTATAGGCAGAGACAGCCGTGTCGACAGATTCAGAAGACGAGATGGAAGGGAAGAGATTGGAGATGTGAGAGGATAGAGTAGGGGGGTAGACGACCTGGAGATTCCTGAAGGCAGTGGCTATAGTTGGGCGAGGTTGAGGGGGAGGGTGATGAAGTGTGAGGGTGATTAGGTGATGATCTGAGATAGGAAGGACTGAGGTGCAGAAATTGGAAGGTGAGCAGGAAGAGAAGAGAACGAGGTCGAGACAATGGCCAATTACGGTGAGTAGGGGTGGTAGAGCATAGTTGGAGCATAGTTAGAGCATCCAAACCAAAGTTTCAGCGTGCTTGTCTGACATTGCTGTCTGGATGTCTCAACGCCACGTGAAATTAAACATGACCAAAACCGAGCTTCTCATTTTCCCCCCAAACCTTCCTCCCCACTCCCCCCGTTTTCTATTTCTGTTGATGGCTCTCTCATTCTCCCTGTCTCCTCAGCTCGAAACCTTGGGGTCATCTTTGACGCTTCTCTCTCCTTCTCTGCTCATATCCAACAGATCGCCAAGACCTGTCGTTTCTTTCTGTACAACATCCGTAAAATCCACCCCTTTCTTTCCGAGCACTCTACCAAAACCCTCATCCACACCCTTGTCACCTCTCGCTTAGACTACTGCAATCTTGCTGGCCTCCCACTTAGTCAACTCTCCCCTCTCCAATCGGTTCAAAACTCTGCTGCCCGTCTCGTCTTCCGCCAGGGTCGCTTTACTCATACTACCCCTCTCCTCAAGTCGCTTCACTGGCTCCCTATCCATTTTCGCATCCTGTTCAAACTTCTTCTACTAACTTAGAAATGTACTCACTCTGCTGCTCCCCAGTATCTCTCCACACTCGTCCTTCCCTACACCCCTTCCCGTGCACTCCGCTCCATGAATTAATCCTTCTTATCTGTTCCCTTCTCCACTACTGCCAACTCCAGACTTCGTGCCTTCTGTCTCGCTGCACCCTACGCCTGGAATAAACTTCCTGAGCCCCTACGTCTTGCCCCATCCTTGGCCACCTTTAAATCTAGACTGAAAGCCCACCTCTTTAACATTGCTTTTGACTCGTAACCACTTGTAACCACTCGCCTCCACGTACCCTCCTCTCCTCCTTCCTGTACACATTAATTGATTTGATTTGCTTACTTTATTTTTTTGTCTATTAGATTGTAAGCTCTCTGAGCAGGGACTGTCTTTCTTCTATGTTTGTGCAGCGGTGCGTACGCCTTGTAGCGCTATAAAAATGCTAAATAGTAGTAGTAGTAGTAGTAATGTTTGGAAATACGAAAGTGCCAAACCCTTACGAGAAAAACTACATTGGCACCCATTCAAAGAATGTATTGCGTTCAAAATCTGCACCCTGGTTCATAAAATTATTCATGGCGAGGCCCCAGTCTACATGGCAGACCTCATAGACTTACCAACCAGGAACACAAAAAGGTCAACACGCGCATACCTAAACCTTCACTACCCTAGCTGCAAATGACTAAAATATACATCAACATATGCATCCAGCTTCTCCTATATAAGCACGCAACTATGGAATGCACTTCCAAACATCATAAAAACAATGCATAACCTAACAAACTTCTGGAAATCATTAAAAACCACCCTGTTCAAAAAGGCATACCATAATGATCCAACCTAAACACCTGAAATCTGCTACACAACGAAACTCATACCAGAACTGGACAAAAGTTTGTTCTTTCTCCTTGACTTCTTAAATTACTCTGTCACTTATGAACCTTAACGCAAAATCACTCTGTATTTCTCATACCGGAATTGACGATTGCCATCACGGTAATATGTAAGCCACATTGAGCCTGCAAATAGGTGGGAAAATGTAGGATACAAATGCAACAAATAAATATTTTGCATTATAAACGAACATGGAATGGGAGGCCTGGAAGACAGTGAATTCAGTCTTCTCTGCTTGTCTTTTTTGAGACAGGCGGAAGATGAAGTTGGCGGGGTAGGGGGAGATATACTCATGATTCATCAGCAATTAAAAGTTTCATAAAAAAAAGAACAGACACCTTGAGAAACTTATTGGTGGACGTTTGACTTTTGTTTTATGGGATTTTTTTTAAATTAATCTTTATTATATATTATTCCATACAGAATTAATATGGCAATTGTAATAAAAAAAAATAACCACATAAGAAAAGCTGAGACATAAATGAAAATCACAAACTATTCTATCGACCTCACATACATTTAGTAAATTACAATCCAAAATTAAGGAAAATAAAAAAAACACACTAAGTTAATTATTCAAGTAGATACACTACATGGGATTCACTATGACCTGCTCGCCTCTCTCTATGATCTCTAACAGTGTGCATTTGTTTCTCAAACCACTAGATTTGCATTCATTCCTTCTTTAGATATCAAAAACTCTTCTAGTTGTATAAGTTCAAAAAATTGATAATTCTTAGATTGATACAAGATCCGGCAAACACAAGGAAAGTTAAGTATAAAGTTTGCACCAAGAACAACAGATCTTTGACGGAGTGCCAAAAAGGCCTTCCTCCGTTTCTGTGTTTCTTTGGACAAATCCGGATATATTCTAATTTTAGATCCTAAAAATATTGAGTCGATATTCCTGAAAAAAGTCTCAAAACAGCATTCCTATCCATTTCTTGGGCAAATGTCACCACAGGAATGATTCAAGGAAAGTTGTTAGATTCAAATTGTCACACTGTTTATCTACTTTTCATAAGTAGACTGGAAATGTTGAACACGTACTAATGGAGGTAATAAATCCTTTGACATGCCCAACACTTCAACCAAATACTTTTTAAACATTTCTACCGGTGCTAACACTGGCGATCTTGGAAAATTAGTCAATCTCAAATTACATCTTCTCAATTGATTTTCCAGGTATTCCATTTTCCTATATATAAAATTCTTTTCTTTGGCTGAAGTTTGAATCATAGTCTCTACTTTTCTCAATTTTTCCTCGATTTGTTCCACCTTGGAAATCTGAACTGTGTTTATTTGATCCTGGATCAGGACAGCTTCAGATAAAGTCTTAATTCCCTCTACATTTTTCACAATCATTGCTTGTAGAGATGAGTGCAAAGTGTAGTTTAAGTCCCAAAGTGACTCCAATGTCACAACGGCTGGTTTACTCAACTGACCCACTGAGACCACGGGGGGGGGAGGGGGGTCTTGAGTGTTTGGTTCAAAGTTGTAATAATAATATTAGGAATTTTTGAAATAGTTCCTACCGACACACTCTCAGCCAGTTCTGTCTCCAAGTGTGGGCTCCCTCTCTGCTCGCTCCTCTCGACCTCTTTGGATGGCTGAGCATCAGGCACCACTTCCTGGTTCCCTGCTCCCGGCTGTGGGGGAGCCACTCGCTCGACGGGGCTTAGGGAAACCCCGTCTCCACTGTCAGCCGACACTAATAGCTCGGCTCCGATCAGAGAAGAAGCTGCAGCAGGTCCTGACGTTACCCCAAATCTTTCCAGCGTCGGTTGCTGTCGAGTTTGTATTCCGGCCGGGGTTGAGGGCAATTCCCGGACCTTTCCTCTTCTTTTCACCATCTTGCAATGGACAAGAGGGATTTCGGCTGCTTAAACACGGAGAGATTTTGGGAGCGTCGGGTAAGTGAAATCTCTATGACGCCATTTTGGATCGATTTATGGTATTTTATCCAATGATTTGATAACCCGTCATTGAGTGGATACATGGAGACCATGACTAAAAGGGTGGGGGTTTTTTGTTTTTGGGGGGGGGGGGGGGGGTTAGGGGAAGACAATGAATCTGGATGAATAGGTTTAGTTAGTGGAATCAATAGGAGCGGCAACATGTACTTTTGGTATTTTCATCATGTTTGTGTCTCTCTAATGACTGCTTACCATAAAGGCTCTGACTGAGCTACATCTTGGACACATATAGGCATATTTTCAAAGCACTTAGCCTCCCAAAGTTCCATAGAAACCTATGGAACTTAGCCTCCCAAAGTGCTTTGAAAATATGCCTGTTGGTCACTTGAACTGCCAAAACGGATAAATCTAGAGATGGATATTGTGAATGACATTAACAATGAGCTCTATCATGGGTAGCTCCAACCTGTATATTCAGTGTTAAAGAATGCATGATGGGGTTTTTTTTTAAATATATTGAAGAGGGGAGAGGTGGGATGTGGAGGTTTGGAGTGAGGGAAGGGATTTTCTTGACGGATGGTTTGGGGGGAGTTCAGGAGGGGGGAGCAATCTCATAGTGATCTGTGATAGGCAGTCCATACCTAATACTGTTGGTATGGCTGTGGTTAGCCCTTTAGGCAGGATACCGGGAAGTAGGATAAGAGGGGGCAGAAACAGGGAGGGTTTAAAGGAGTATGCTGTAATTGGTTTTCTGTTGTTGGAGGGATTGTATTTGGGGAGGGGATGTTGGGGATTCTACCAACTCCGTGTTCTAATTATGGTAAGATTTGGGGGGATTATATTTTGGAGTGCGATTCCGGGGTCTCCCCGCCCCCCTTTGTCTTCTTTGCCAGAGTGTGGGGGGGGGGGGGTCGTAGGCTGGGGCAATCCTCCCTTTCAGTGATGAGATGGGGATTTTCTATACTATTCATTTATAGAGCAGAGCGTGAGGCCACTTAAGTTCATCTCTTGGAATGTAAATGGTGTAACTTCCCCTATCAAAAGTCAAAAATTGTTGCAAATACTGAAATGTCAGAGAGCGGATGTGGTATTTTTGCAACAAACACATTTGTCCTCCCTAGAACACGATAAATTTGAGAAGTGGTGGTAGGACATTTGTTAGAAGCCCCAGCAGTAGAGTGTAAAGTTTTGATGCTTTGTAGAAAAACATTGGATGTGCAGATACAAGGTTGCTAGAAAGCAACAGATGGTAGATATATTATGGCCAAGGTAACAATTAATAAACAAGCATTGCTTTTAGTTAATGTTTATGCCTCAGCTTTGGATCTTTTGGATGTATGGCGGACTTTACATCCAGAAGAGAGAGGCACTGCAGGATCTAGTTTAGTCTTCCCGGCCACCCCTTGGACAACTCTTCATTTATAGTGAGTTATTGTAATTAGGGTAACAAGCAAGCAGTGCTCTTACAGAGTTTTAAATACATTTCATTAACATCTGAGAAGGAAATGCTAAATAAATCATTCAATACACTATATAACCTAAAATACATTTTTATATTAGGCTAATATCCTTAATACTGTAGCAAGTTTTAAATTATTGAAAAACTAAAAAACGCTAAGATGGAGTTAAGCAGTCCAGCAGCAAGAGGGGTGCTATCCAGTCTTTTGCATTGAGTGTCACATGTATGATTATCTCCCAGATGGTGCCCGATGAAAAGAGCTCCTAGCTCTCAGAGAACGTGTCTGTTCTCTTGAGGCTAGAATAGCAGACTTGGTGGAGCTGAGAGAGAGGAGACCTACAGGGATGCTGTAGAGAAGTCCCACCTCCAGTCTGGTAGCCCCTGTGCTACCTTGGAGGAGGGACGTCTCCTAGAAGGAGAGCATCACCCTGGTGAAGTAGGAAGTACTCCTGTAGCCAGGACCTGCCCACCAGGGGATGTAGTATCCTCTCGCACCAAGGATATGTCTCCAAGTGCTGCCCGGGAGGGAAGGGTTAGGACAGCTGTTGTAGTTGGTGATTCGATCATTAGGCATATAGATAGCTGGGTGGCTGGTGGACATGAGAATCGCCTGGTGACTTGCCTGCCTGGTGCGAAGGTGGCGGACCTCACGCGTCACCTAGATAGAATTTTGATTGTGCTGGAGAGGAGCCGGCTGACTTGATACATGTGGGTACCAATGACATAGGAAAATGTGAGAGAGAGGTTCTGGAAGCCAAATTTAGGCTCTTAGGTAGAAAGCTCAAATCCAGAACCTCTAGGGTAGCATTTTCTGAAATGCTACCCATTCCACACGGAGGGCCCAAGAGACAGGCAGAGCTCCGGAGTCTCAATGCGTGGATGAGACGATGGTGAAGGGAGGAGGGTTTTAGATTTGTTAGGAACTGGGCAACATTCTGGGGAAGGGGGAGCCTATTCTGAAAGGATGGGCTCCACCTTAACCAGAGTGGGACCAGGCTGCTGGCATTGGCATTTAAAAAGGAGATAGAGCAGCTTTTAAACTAGAGACGGGGGGGGGGGGGGGGGGGGGTGAAGGCCAACAGTCGCTCAAAAGCGCATGGTTCAGGATAAGGTATCTTTCAAAGATATCACCAAAACAGGGAAGCTAGGGTATCCTGATAGTGAGGTTGCAAAAGAGACCATAGTTGATCAGGTGTCCTTAAATAAAAAACAGACAAAGATTGCAAATTAATACTGTCAAGTACTGAGCATGATGTAAATAGGAACAACAAACATAGTTTGAAATGTCTATATGCGAATGCCAAGAGCCTAAGAAATAAGATGGGAGAGTTAGAATATATTGCACTAAATGAAAAATCAAACATATAAATGGCAAGTGACCGACTCACCTGCAAATGCGCAGTACAGACTTCCCTCTCTATCCCGCCCTCGCATCAAGACGTGATGACGTCAGAGGGCGGAACAGAGAGGGAAACGGAGTCGGACTGTCGGACGCTGCCACTGGAGCCTGTAAACGAACATCGCGCGCACCAACCTCCACTCCAACCTCCACCCTCCCCGCCGCCGCTCCCACCCCCCTCCGTATTGGGCCCCCTGCACTGACCTGACAGCGCCTCTCACCTCCATGTGGAAGCGCTGCAGGCAGCAGCAGAGCGATCTGCTGCTGCCTGCAGCGCTTTCACACGGAGGTGAGAGGCGCTGTCAGGTCAGTGCAGGGGGCCCAGCACGGAGGGGGGAGAGAGCGGCGAGGAGGGTAGCTGGAAATCTCGCCCGTTTTAACGGGCTTAACGGCTAGTTAGATATAATAGGCCTCTCTGAGACCTGGTGGAAGGAGGATAACCAGTGGGACACTGTCATAGCGGGGTACAAATTATATCGTAGTGATAGGGTGGATCGAATTGGTGCAGGGGTAATATTGTATATTAAGGAGAGCCTTGAATCAAATAGATTGAAAATTCTGCAGGAAACAAAACACTTATTGGAATCACTATGGATTGAAATTCCATGTGTAAAGGGGGAAAGTATAGTGATAGGAGTGTACTACCGTCCGCCTGGCCAGGATGAGGGATGCAGAAATGTTAAAGGAAATTAGGAACGCAAACAAACTGAACAACACAATAATGATGGGTGATTTCAATTACCCCGATAATGACAGGATAAATGTAACATCAGGGCATGCTAGGGAGGTAAAATTCCTTGATGAAATTAAGCACTGCTTTATGGAGCAGCTGGTACAGGAGCCGACGAGAGAAGGAAAAATTCTAGACCTAGTCCTTAGTGTGGAGCACATGATCTGGTGCGGAAGGTAATGGTGCTGGAGTCGCTTGATAATCTGATCGGATTTGATATTAGCTTTTAAATAAGTATACATAGGAAATCAAATACGTTAGCGTTTAGCTTTAAACAAGGAGACTATGATAAAATTAGAAGAACGGTAAATAAAAAACTTAGAGGAGCATCTGCAAGGGTCAAAACTTTACATCAGGCGTGGATTAAATATTCCTGAAATTCATTGTCCCCATATAAGTGTGCCGGAAATTGCCATTTAGGTGACTGATCTGTGTCTGAGCCCACTGTCAGTGAACACCAAATTAACACGTGATCGGAAATGCCATAAGGCCCTATTCCTGTGTCTTGGACTTTAGTAAATAAAGTTGTAGATATTAACCAATAATCCATTCTAGACTGAGATGTATGAGTCCTAGAAAGATGGGTATAATAAGTACATAAGTATTGCCATACTGGGAAAGACCAAAGGTCCATCAAGTCCAGCATCCTGTTTCCAACAGTGACCAAACCAGGTCACATATACCTGGCAAGATCCCAAAAAAGTACAAAATATTCTACACTGCTAATCCCAGAAATAGTGGATTCTACCCAAGTCCATTTAATAATGGTCTAGGGACTTTTTCTTTAGGAAGCCCTCCAAACCTTTTTTAAACTCCGCTAAGCAAACCGCCTTTACCACATTCTCTGGCAACGAACTCCAGAGTTCAATTACACGTTGAGTGAAAACATTTGTCTGATTTGTTTTAAATTTACTACTTTGTAATTTCATTGCATGCCCCCTAGTCCTTGTATTTTTGGAAAGCGTAAACAGACGCTTCACATCTACCCTTTCAACTCCACTCATTATTTTATAGACCTCTATCATATTTCCCCTCAGCTGCCTTTTCTCCAAGCTGAAGAGCCCTAGCCGTTTTAGCCTTTCCTCATTGGGAAGTCATCCCATCACTTTTATCATTTTTGTCACCCTTCTCTGCACCTTTTCTAATTCCACTATATCTTTTTTGAGATACGGCGACCAGAACTGAACACAGTATTCAAGGTGCGATCACACCATGGTGCGATACAAAGGCATTATAACATCCTCATTTTTGTTTTCCTTTCCTAATAATACCTAACATTCTATTTGATTTCTTAGCCGCAGCAGCACACTGAGCAGAAGGTTTCAACGTATCATCAACGACGACACCTAGATCCCTTTCTTGGTCCGTGACTTCTAACGTGGAACCTTGCATGACGTAGCTATAATTCGGGTTCCTTTTCCCCACATGCATCACTTTGCACTTAATCACATTAAACATCATCTGCCATTTAGACGCCCAGTCTCCCAGTCTCATAAGGTCCTCTTTTCACAATCCTCCCACAATTTAACGACTTTGAATAACTTTGTGTCATCAGCAAATTTAATTACCTAACTAGTTACTCCCATCGCTAGGTCATTTATAAATATGTTAAAAAGCAGCGGTCCCAGTACAGAGCCCTGGGGAACCCCACCGGTCCCAGTACAGAGCCCTGGGGAATCCCACTAACTAACCTTCTCCATTGAGAATACTGACCATTTAACCCTACTCTCTGTTTTCTATCTTTTAACCAGTTTTTAATCCACAATAGAACACTACCTCCTATCCCATGACTCTCCAATTTCATCGCCACCGTGATGGCACCAAAGCACGTACAGATGGAGAGATTGTAGAAGTGTTTAGATCATACTACCAGCAACTTTATGCCCGTTCACAGGGGGAAGATCTGCAGGGTAGGACTTATTTGGAGGGCTGGTAGTTACCATATTTAAATATACAATCCCGTTCAAAACTTAATGCGCCGATCACTGAGGAGGAAGTGGGCCGAGTCATCCAGCAGGGATCTCTTTTCAAAGCCCCAGGCCCAGACAACTTTCGCTACGAGTTTTATAGGATTTAAAACCCAGCGATAGTTCGACCCTACAATGGTTGTTCACTCACTTTGTGGAACATGGGAAAATGTCTGAGTTGTTAAGGTCTGTGCAGATGGTGGGACCCAGAACAACTGGCTTCGTATAGACCTATCTCTTTATTAAATGTGGAGGCCAAAATATTTGCTAAACTCCTGGCAAATAGATTAACGTTGATCTTACCCTCTCTGATTGATGATAGCCAAGTTGAATTTGTATAAGGGCATACAACTACTAAAAATATCCGTAAAGTACTGGCTTTGATGGAATGCATCGAAAAGCTGAGGACACCTTCTTTGCTAGTTAGTTTTGACGCGGAGAAGGCTTTCGATAGAGTCAGTTGGGAATTTTTATTTGCAACATTGGAGGCTTATGGATTCAATGCGTTTTTCACGGCAGCGATACGAGCACAATATAATTCACCTAGGGCAGCTCTCTGAGTTAATGGCATATTTTCAGAATTTTTCCCAATCCAAATGGGACTCAACAGAGCTGCCCGCTGTCACCATTACTTTTCATCTTATCTCTTGATCCACTTATTTGTGAAATCTTATCTAATCCAGATATACAGGGGGTCCGATCAGGTACTCAAGAATTCAAAGTGTCGGCATTTGCAGATGATATTTTGGTACATTTGGTCAACCCGGCTGAGTCCTTGACAGCTTTAGTGGATAGTTTTGCAGAATGTGGTGATTTCTCGGGTTTCAATTTGAATTTGGATAAATCTTTGGCCTTGCCCACACAATATTCAGTGCGGCGTTTGTGGGTGGGTCAATTTCCTTTGAAATGTGCCTCCCGGTATTTTCCTTATTTGGGCATAAAGCTCCCATATCGGACCTCTTTGATTCATGACCTCAGTGTCTCCTGCCTTTTGGACTATACTAAACAATGTTTTGTACAATGGGCTTCACTACCTTTATCAGTGTACGACAGAATTCAGCTGTTTCGTATGATCCTTTTTCCCATGTGACTTTATGTTTTACAATTATTACCTATTAGGCTGGTAAATCGAGATTTGTTGTCGTTGCATAAATTGGTATCTAACTTTTTGCTGGCAGGGGAAATAACCCCATTTACCATTCAAATGTATGCAGAGTTCCTGGCAGCACAGGAGTCTCTGGCTTCCAGATATGCGGAAATATAATATGGCGTGCCTGCTCAGGTATGTGGGAGACTGGATTTTTGAAGATCAAATTTACACACCCCGGACATATGAAATGGCCTTATACTATCCCTGGAATTTTTATTTTTTTTGATGCATTACTCAACACGTCTAGTTCCTGAAAGTTTACAGGGTAGTATGTTATTAAAATCTCTACGAGCCACTTGGAAATATCTGCTGCTACTGTTGGGAGGGAATCCTCAGATTTCGGACCAGTTAGCTTTACTAGGTAATCTCAAATTTCAGCCTGGGGTGGAGAATGCTAGTTTTCGCCATTGGGCAGCTAAGGGGCTATTGTATTTAAGTGACCTTATAGAGTCCGAAGGGAAGTTATCGATGTGGTACACTTTAAGAGATAGTGGAAGGGTGGAGCCTTGAGATATTTTTGCATATAGACAGACAAACCACTACTTAGCTTGAATCCCTCAGACCCACGGTTCTTGTTGCGGCATCAATTATTATTATTTTTTTTTACATTTGTACCCCACACTTTCCCACTCATAGCAGGTTCAATGCAGCTTACATATTATATATAGGTACTTATTTGTACCTGGGGCAATGGAGGGTTAAGTGACTTGCCCAGAGTCACAAGGAGCTGCCTGTGCCTGCAATAGGAATTGAACCCAGTTCCCCAGGACCAAAGTCCACCACTCTAACCACTAGGTCACTCCTCCATTGCAGGATAGGGGCATTTCAGTGTCATGTTTACACAAAGCACTGGGGGTGTTGCAGGGAGCTCCAGATAGGGGAGAAATTCAGAACTGATGGAGTCAGGATTTGTTGGTCCCTCTGGAGTTGACTCGTTGGATTCCATCTGGGTTGGTTAACACCGAATTACGTGAACGTAATTTTAGAGTGTTGCATAGGGCATATTTTATTCAAGAGAGGGTTTTTAAGACGGGAGGGATGGATTCCCCAATCTGTCGGAAATGCCACGGGAAGTTAACTCTTTTATTCATGCATTTTGGATATGTCAAATTCAATCTTTCTGGAAGAAAGTGGTATTATTTTTTTTTTACTTTATATTTATTAGTTTTTTACATTTACATTTCCAATATAAATGCATAAGCAATATTCGTAAAACAAAACAAAGGATATATACGGGAGAGGAAGTGACGTCACTGGCAGCGATGGTCGCTTGAAAAATGAGCTCCTGTTCCCCTTGAGATTTGAGCGGGTTTATATCCCACTAAATAGCATAATATACAGCGCACCAGCTGGGAAGAAATTGGGAAGGTTAGAGGAATTGATTTATCTATAGTCGGAAGATGAGCCGACAGCCTGACCTATCCCAGTTTGGATTCTCTAATGCAACCGCGGACCGCATGGCGAACCCTGTGTCAGAGGCCCTGCAGCCATCTCAGCATTCAGAGAGCTCGTCCCCAAAAGATCTGTTTGGATTGAATGTGGTGATGGATCACACGGAGGTACTGCCTCTCTTTGAACTCAAGGACTGGTAGGAAGAAATTCGGGGAGATTTGAAAGCGGTCCGTGCTGACCTGACGTCCCTGGGGGCGGATTTACGCTGCGAGATCCGTGAACTGAGAGGGAGAATGGAAGAAGCAGAAAATTGCATAAGTGCGATGAATACTCGATTTTCTGTAACACAAACAGATCTTCAGCAGCTTACCGAGAAAATTGAGGACCGAGAAAATCGAAGTCAGCGATGTAATCTGAGGTTCAGAGAATTGCCTGAGGTGCCGCTATACAAGGATTGCGAGGCAACAATAAAATAGCTGGTCGGTGCGCTGCTTGCTGAAGCAGGAATGGTGATTGATTCGGCTGCGATTGTATTGGTGCGTTCTCATAGATCTCATAGAACACTGGGACCTGCAAGAGGCAATCTTTCAATAGACATAATAGCCTGCTTCCAGGACTTTAAGTTTAAGAAACAAGTGATGCAGGCGGTGTTCAAACCGCACAACTTCAAATGGGATTCTTACGCCATTGAGATCTATCAGGACTTAGCCTCTGCCACTTTGAAACGCAGGGCCGCATTGAAACTCTAAAGCTCTGAGAAATAGGAATCAAGTATCGCTGGAGGTACCCGTTTGCCTTAGCGTTTTACAAAGATGGGCGCATGCATCAAGTGAAATCCATAGAAGAAGCTCGGGAGGTTTTACCTGAGGGAAAGGAGAAGGAGTGTTCATCAGCTCCGAATACCTCTAGAGCGTCCTCAACAGGGCGCCCGCAGTGGCAACGGGTAGAGAAGGGCCATAAGCGCCTGCAACGTTAAAAATCTGATGGTCAACCCAAATGACTGGAGCAATTGTATTTTCTATTCTGTTCAGCACAAAGCTCATTGTTTGGTTTGAGTTTGTTTTGATTGAGCAGCAGTTGGCTGGGTAGCTGCATTGTTGGGAATAATAATCTCAGTAAGATGGGATTTACTACCATAAGAGCGAAGGGGAATAGGGAGAAGGTTTCACTTCCTCGTACTTGAGACCTCTCTGCAATTGATATAGAGAGGATTTTGTTGTTAGAGGGGGGATTGGGGGGGGAAAGATTGTTCAAAAATGCATATATATTCATAAACCATATCAGCTTAGTGTCTTGGTGGGGAAAGGGACTGAGGAAGAGCCAAGAAGTCTGAGAAAATTAGAGGGAGAGGGACTTGTGGACTGTTTAATATATTTTAATTTGTATACAGATGTCTAGTGTATATTTGGTTAGTTTGAATGTAAGAGGCCTTAATACTCCAATGAAGCGTCAGTTCCTATTTAGGGAATTGGGACGTTTGAAAGCAGATATAGTCTTTATTCAAACGCATTTAAAGCCAGTCCATGAATTACTTTGCAAACATCACAAGTATCCCTATCAATATTTTGCTTCTAAGAAAGATGGTACTAAAACTAGGGGGCTTTTGATTGCTCTTTTTTTCATGTTTATTTATATTTATTGAGTATAAACATAACATACAAAGATGACTGCAAACGTACAGTATAAATACTTCCATCTTCAAATATCAAGACTTTTTGTTACTCTTTAACCCCCTTGTGTTACCCCCTCCCCACTTCCCCCTCCCCTCTCCCTCCCCCCTAGTTAATTGGCAAGGTAGGGTCGGGCTGCGCCGACCACTCAGTATATGGATCCCAAACACGATGAAACACTATAAGGCAACCTTGTCGCATTGCAGTTAGCTTGGACATCCGCTGAATATAGTCCAATTTCTGTAGGATCACCCGTAGTCCCGACAAAGTTTGTTGCTTCCATGCCGCTGCCAGCACCAATTTGCTAGCCACCAACATCTGTGTGGCCAGTTGATATGCATATTTTTTGGTTCCCTGCAGTCGCACGTGTAGGAGGCAGTGTTCAATTTTCATGGGGAAAGCTATTTTCGTTATGCTAGCAATCAATTTCACAACCCTCATCCAATACTGTTGAGCATGAGGGCAGACCCACCATATATGAACTATATCGCCTATCATTTCACATTGACGCCAGCAGAGAGCCGACGCCCCTTTAAATATTTTAGCTAGTCTCTGTGGTGTGTAATACCAGCAATATAATATTTTATAGCCATTTTCTACAAGAGCATTAGAAATTGACACCTTGAGCAGAGATACAAACACCCGTCCCCACAATGAATATTCATAAGAAGCCCCCAATATTTTTTCCTATTTGTGTATGTAATATAAAATGGGCTGTGATTGTAACAAGAGTGCTTTACACAGCCTAGAGATCCCCCCTCTACCACCTCCACCGGCCATTGCCCTCTCCAACTGCGTTTCTTCTAAGCACAACTCTTCCTTCGCCCGCCTCAAGATAAAATCCCTTAGCTGGCAATATTGGAATGCATTTGAGGCAGGAATCCCATATTCCTCTTGCACTGCCTCAAAGGTTAGTATTTCCCCATCCTCCCACACCTGTCCCAGCTCCCACAGGTCCCCCCCTTTCCTAGTTCCTAAAACAGGGATCCGAGGATCCTGGGATGAATCCTGGTGCAAAGTGAATTGTCGTGTGTAGAAAGTGTGTGCATCCCCGGAAAAAGCTGCTACGAATTTTACTCCAAGTTGTAAGTGGTCACCTAACAAACGGCGGCACTTCCTTTATTATCTCTTCTAACTCTCGATCAGATAGCCAGGGGATGGCTCTTAATGGGTGTGAATAGCACCATGTCTGCTCTATAGCCCTCCAGGCCTTTGCACCCCCATGCAGCCACTCCGCTAAGATACGAAGGTGAGCCACCTGGTGATAAAGCAAAAACAATGGTACTCCCATGCCCCCATGTGCTCTCGGCTGATGCATTACTGACCGGCGCACCCGTGGTGGCTTCCGTTTCCATATAAAGGAGAAGACCCTGTGTTGTAGGCCTTTAAAAAACTTGTCAGGTAGAAAAATAGGAAGCACCATAAACAGGTATAACAGTTTCGGCAGCAGGATCATTTTGATCGCACTTATCCGCCCCATCCATGAGATGGTTAAGCCCTCCCATTTATCCATCTCCAAGAAAAGCTCCCGTACTTTGGCTGGGAAGTTGGCCGCATACAAATCCTCCAACCATTTTGTTATATTTACCCCTAGGTATTTAATGCTTCTGGGAGCCCACCGAAAGGGGAAGGTAGCTCGCAATCTTGCTACTTGGTCCTCTGGGATAGTGATATTCAACGCCTCTAATTTGTCCATGTTAACCTTAAATCCAGCCACCCAGCCATAATCTCGCAAGGCCGCCCCTATGATTGGGAGTGATGTACTAGGATTTGTTAAAGTGAGCAGGATATCGTCCGCAAATAATAGAATACGAGATTCAGTTGTTCCCATCCTCAATCTTCCTATATCTGGGTGTGATCTAATGTAAACTGCCAATGGTTCCACAACCAGGGCGAAGAGGAGAGGTGAGAAGGCATAGCCCTGTCTCGTCCCCCGCTTCAGCAAAAACATTGGAGACTGGCTCCCATTAACCCTAACCGAGGCTGTAGGCGCTCTATATAGTAAAGAGATCCAGTGCATAAAACCTCCTGGGATACCCACCCTCTTCAAGGTTGCGAACAGGAATGGCCAGTGCACCCTGTCGAATGCCTTTTCTGAGTCTAATGAGATTATACATAACGGGAGCTTTTTTTATATGGGCAGATTGAGGTGCAGTGTCCTGCGAATGTTATCAAACGTTTGGCGCTCCCGCACGAACCCCGCTTGATGAACTAGTTGTGGAAGGTACTGCTGTAGATGAGACGCCAGTATTGCGGTGAAAATTTTGTGATCCACCCCCAAGAGAGAGATTGGCCTATACGAGCTGCATAACTGTGGATCTTTGCCCGGTTTGGGTATGACTATGATATTCGCCTGATGCCAGGTCTCCGGGAGAGACCTCTGCTCTCCCAGATCATTAAATACCCTCTGCAGCATAGGAGCCACCAGGGGCCCAAAAGTTTTATAAAACTTATTCGTGAAACCATTGGGTCCTGGGGCTTTGCTTGGTGCCAGTTCTTTTATTGCCTGTAAGACCTCTTCTAACTCATTTGGTCTGGAAAGTCTGTGTTGAGCTCTCTCTGTGAGTGTAGGCAGTATGACCCTATCTAAGAAGGCCTTGATCTCAACCTCTTCCGAACTGATATCCGGGGTATAGAGTTTTTCATAAAAACTCCTGAAAGTTGCTTGCATGGCCACAGGATCCGTTATTCGATCCCCTCTGTCATCTCTCAATTGAGTAACATGCGCTTTTTTTGCCTGCTGTTTTAATTTGTGCGCCAGAAGCTTGCTAGCCTTGTTGCCAAACTCGAAATGTGTCTGGCGTACCCTCTGCAACTGCTCGGAGAGGTCTGCCAACTCCCGGATCTCTTGTCTAAGTTTATGCGCTTGGTCCAGCAAAGTTTGTGCTGAGCCCCTATTGCCCCATCTGCTTATTAGTTTCTCCAATTGTGCCAGTCGCCTACGCCCTGACTTCTCCACCTGAGTTCACGTGAGCTTTCAAGGCGATGAAATGGCCCCTCATCACCGCCTTGAAGCCTTCCCAAAGCACCCCTGGGGAAACCTCTCCATTGTCGTTAAATTGGATATATTCTTTGATTATCCTCTCAAATTGAAGCACATGAGTCACCTCAGTCAGCAGTGCATCATCTAGGCGCCACTGTGGGTTAGCCCTTCGCCCCTCCTGAGGCCGCAGAACAAGAATGACCGGGCTATGATCCGACCATGTTCTCGGCTCTATTTGCTGGTCCCTGACACAGCCCATCACCGCCGTGTCCCCCAGCCAGAAATCAATACGAGAGAAAGAGTTATGAACCTGGGAAAAGCAAGTATAATCTCTTTATGTTGGGTTGGCCTGCCTCCATAGATCGCTCAACTGCCACCTGGCTAAAAAGGCATGGAGTGACTCCCGCCCTTGCCTGGCATATTGTGCTGAGGAGGAGGAATTATCCAGCTGCGGATTAGGGGTAATATTAAAGTCTCCTCCCACTAGCACGGATGTGTCAGTAATATATGATCGAGTTGATGGAAAATATCCTGGTGGTCTGCATTAGGCCCATATACGTTAACTATAGTGTATTTTTGTGTTCCCAATTGGATAACCAACAAAATATAGCGACCCCCACTTGTCTCTGATGACCTTTTGAATTTGCCATGAGCGGGAATCATTAAGCGCTATCATAACCCCTCTGCTTTTGGAGCCTGAGTTGTTCGATGCAAAGAAAATATGCGGATACTGGCAATGCCTACACAGCCTCTCATATTGCTTTTTTAAATGAGTCTCCTGAATCAGGGCTATATCTATTTTTAAGCGAGTCAGCTCCCTAAACAGAAGCTGACACTTCATTGGTACGTTTAAGCCTCTGACATTCAGGAGCACTAGTGTTACATCTTGCATCTCACCACCCTCGTTAGTCACCCTAAGCCTGCCCCAGTGTACTCCCAGTCCTTTTCGTCCACATACTCCTCGCCTCTCGCCTCCCCTCCCCATTACCCCCCCTTTTCTCTGCCCCTCCCTCCCGTCCACCCACTACCCCCCATGTTCACATTGATCCTCCCTCATAAGAGAAGAAGTATCCAATAGAGGAAGCAACTCACCCCAATATTGCAACTATACAACTTGTCAACCGTTCTCCCTTTATCTACCAGCCAAACCATTTCAAACTTAAACTGAATAATTCTAGTGAGCTGTTATTTCTTGGCTCATGCCAGGCCCGAGCCTAGCTCGTGTTAACACAGCATTTGTTTCCCTTACCCACAGTCATGTAAGCTGGCCAGCCGACTGCTGACGTTGTAGCCTCTTGTATCCTTTGCCCACTCGTTGCCATTTGGAGTGGGATGTCTCGGCTTGTCTCTGCTGGCTTTCCCCAGAGTCTCCGGGGGGGGCTTCCTGCTGTATCTCTGGCAGAACTGCTCTAGCTTCAGCTAATGTTCTCGCTTGGTGCATATGGCCCTCCTTATAGAATACCAAAGCAAAAAATGTTTCCAGCGGTACTGGATACCGAGCTCCTGCAGCCTCCGCTCGTCGTCTTAAAGTGGCAGACACTAAGTCTTAGTAGATCTCCACTTGGTACGTGTCCCATTTGAAGCTTTGCAGGCGCCTAACTGCTTGAAACACCCTCTCTTTTAGCTTAGTCTTGGAAGCAGGCAATGATGTCTTTAGGCAGATTGTTCCGAGCTGGGCCCAGCGTTCTGTGGGTGCGCTCCAGCGCAACTGTAGTGGCCTCTAGCGGGGTACCCGCTTCTTTCAAGATAGCACTCACCACTTGCTGCACCACTGCTTCACAATCAGCATATTCCGGTGTTTCAGGTATGCCTCTAAAGCGCAGGTTGTGTCGCCGGCTCCTGTTCTCTAGATCCTCCATCTTGTCTGCCAGTTGTTGTCCCAAACGGACGTCTGCGACCGCCCGATCTAGCGATCTGAGCTCCTCCGTATGTTCCTCTACACGGAACTCCATCTCTTCCATCCGGTTTACCAGTTCTCTAATTTCACCACGGAGATCGGAGCCCAGCGTCTCCAGCTCCGCCCGTACCGCCTTTACATCCGCCCGAATCTCCTGTAGCCATTCTTTTAGCTCCACTAACGGATCTGCGGCTGTTTGATCCTGATCCTCCCCAAAGAGGCATGGGCTTTGCTGGGACGCACCATCTGTCAGCTTTCGGGTGCGCGTGGGCGGATTTTCCAGGCCCGCCTCGCAGTTTGCCGCCATCCCGCCTTTAAAGCCAAATTGGCTGAGTTCCGCTTGTGTGCTTATCACCGCCCGGATCACCACCACTTATTCTATCGCTGAAGGCCAAAATCACGCAAGAAGGGCTCGGTTAGCGTGAGAACTCTCGCTTCTTTGCTCCGGTGAGCGGGAGCTGAATCTTTAAGCCGCCATCTTCTATGGTGATGTCACTTCCTCCCTGGCTTTTGATTGCTCTTAATGAGTCTCACCCTTGGAATATAGATAAAGTCATTAGAGATAAGGAGGGAAGATATCTGCTGCATTTCTGTAAATGTTTATGGGCCCAATGTTGATCATGGAGACTTTTTCCAGCAACTGGACCAAGTAATATTGAAACATAAAACTGCTAATAGGTGGAGATTTTAATTTAACTCTTAATTCTCACTTGGATAATTCCACCAAAAAAGTGATATATGCAAAACGAGATTGTGAGCTTTTTCGTGCGTTCCTGGAGAGATGGCAGCTATCAGATTTTTGGAGACAGACTAACCCAAGTGAGCGGGAATATACATGCTTTTCACAAGTTCATCAATTTTCTCATATTGACCTTTGGCTGGGGGATGTGGAGCTTGGGCATGAGATTCTGGAACATCAAATTATATGCCACACGTGGTCAGACCATAGCCCTGTGATTCTGAAATTGAGTCTCCCAGGCTGGCAGAGAGATCGGCACGAGTGGAGACTAGATGATTCTATTCTATCAGAGGTGTCGCATATTTTCCAAATAGAATCCCACATCAAGGAATATATTCAATTTAACGATAATAATGAAGTGTTCTGTGGGATGGACTGAAGGCGGTATTACGTAGCCATTTTATAGCCTTGAAGGCTCACATACATCGAGAGCGTAGGAAAGTGGAGGATGCACTAAGAAAAAGATTATTAGAGGTGGAGAGAATGCTCTATAGGGAGACTCGACCGTATTCACCGTTGTTATTACAACAACTACATAAGATACAGCATGAATTGCATGAGCTACAGTTAGCTGATATTGCTGAGCAGTTACAACAAACTAGGCAGTGCCAGTTTGAATTTGGCAATAAGTCGAGCAAGCTTTTAGCTCATAAGCTAAAGAAACAGGCCTTGCAAAACCATGTCTCTAGCCTTAAAGTTGAGGACGGTACAATAACATCAGGCCAATTACACATACAACATCGGTTTCAGCAATATTATGAGCATCTTTATACGCCTGATGTTAATCCCTCGAGAGAGGAGCTATTAGAGTATTTAAGCCATATAGAGTGGATCACGTGATGCACAGCTAGAGAAAGGCTGTCGTCGTGCGGAGCTCCCTCCTCACCTGCATTTAATTGCGTGATTCCCACAGAGTAGGGGTGTTTTTTGTTTAATTGGACCGCGACGGTGATCGAGTACAGTGCAGCGATTGATTTTGTGAAGGTGGAACGGGAGTGCGAGCGGAGGATGGCGGTGAAATCAGGGAAAAAAGAAGGGGCGCGGAGTCGCGTACCTGAAGCCAAGATGTTGGATGCTGACAGTGGGAGTCCTAAGACAGTGAG
The DNA here is from genome assembly GCF_901765095.1 of Microcaecilia unicolor. Classification (NCBI taxonomy): domain Eukaryota; kingdom Metazoa; phylum Chordata; class Amphibia; order Gymnophiona; family Siphonopidae; genus Microcaecilia; species Microcaecilia unicolor. The sequence continues at coordinate 137,940,908 of NC_044037.1, forward strand.
CTCCGCGTGGGCTGCGGAGGTGGCGGTGGAGGTTTTTTCCATGCTGGAGGCATCCGTGTACCTAAAACTGCAAAGGATTGCAGACCAACTACAGGGGATCGATGAAAAGCTGGGGAGCATCCAGTCTGAGGTCGGCCAGTACAAGCAGCGGCTATCGGATGTTGAGGACTCGGTGCAGCAGCAAGAGAGGTTGGGAACGGCTTTGAAGCAGCGGGTGGACCGCTTTGAGGCAAAATTGGAGGACCTGGAGAACAGGTCTCGGCGGAGCAACGTTCGGATGGTGGGGCTGCCTGAAACAATCAGAGAAAGCGACCTGCGCTCCTTTCTAGAATTCTGACTCCCTAAAGTTTTGCAGTTGCAGCTGACGGCAGGCCCTTTGCGCGTGGAGCGGGCCCACAGGCTGGGGCCCGTGCGGAAGGAGGATTCACGCCCTAGGGTGGTGATATTCAAAGTTTTGAACTTTGCCCATAAACAGGACATTTTTCAAGCGTTTAGGAAGGTGGGGCAGCTGAAATATGAAAATTCTGTGGTGCGCTGCTTCCAAGATTTCTCCAGTGCAGTATCCTTACAACGTAAAGCGTTCCGCGATGTCTGCCAACTTTTGTTCGCGAGAAAGATTCAATTTGCTTTGCTTTACCCTGTGCGCTTGAAGATCTGGTACCAGGGATCGCAGAAGTTCTTCACAACCGCAGAAGATGCATTGAAGTTTGTGCAACATGATTTGGCTGCGGAGAACCCGGCATGAAGATCCCTGTTTTGATGGACTTTAAAGCTGGGACTGTCAGGTAGCTGGCGTGCTGCTGGGGCTAGGTGTTCCCTTTGGCACGCCAGTGTATTTCGCTGGCACTGTTAAGTTTAACTTTAAGACATATGTACTGATATGGGGATTGGTTTAACTTTGGAGGTTTTGGGTGGTTTGTGGTTTCCTTAGTTGGATTTTGTGGAAATTACAGGGAAGTGGATGGGTGTGCAGCATGTGTTGGGATAAGATTGTTTATATTTGAGTGAGGAGCGAGGAGGGAGTATGTATGGGGGTTGTACAGAGTAGGAGAACGAGTGAGGGGTTTATGTTGTTTAATCATTGAGTGGGTGAGGAGGGAGCGCACGTGGTTAGGCTCTATAGGGGCTATGAGGGAACTATGTATGGGGAGGGGTGGGGGATGGGGGGATGAGGATGGGAGGGAGGGGAGGCTGAGGAGATGCCTGGAGATAATTTGGAGGAGGTGTTGTTGGTATGGGTGGCTGAAGTGGGGATGTCCATGGGCTGGGGGGCATCCTCTGTTGTTTTTGAGAGGAAAAAAATTTGCTACAGGTTTAGATGATTATTGGATTAATGGGGTCACTTAAAATAGTCTCGTGGAATGTGGTGGGGGGGGTCACTTCGCCCATTAAGCGTACCAAGGTACTACAAGCGCTGCAAAGGCAGAAGGCAGATGTGGCTTTCATACAAGAGACACATTTGTCTTCAGGAGAACATGCTAAATTTAAACGAAGTTGGGTGGGATCTTTGGTGGAGGCTCCTGCAGTGGGGAGGAAGGCAGGGGTGATGATTCTCTTTAGAAAAAATATTCCTCTTCAGCTTAAGTTGGTTAGAGCAGACCCAGATGGTCGGTGGGTTTTGGCTGAAGTAGTGCTTGCTGGTCGCCATCTAGTGCTTTGCAATATATATGCCCCTAATGTTTTCACTGGGAGTTTCTTTCAGGTTTTGATTAAGAGGCTAGCTCCGCACGCTGGGGGGGAACTGGTTTTGGGAGGAGATTTTAATTTGGTGTTTGATCCCCTGATGGATAGATCGAATCCGGGAGTACAGAGGTCGGGGGGTGGTAGTAAGGCATTGTCTTTGCTGTGTAAGGCGCTAGACCTGGTAGATGTATGGTGGGTGTTACACTTTTCTGAACGGGATTTTACTCATCTCTCAAGGGCACATGGCTCTCAGTCACGCATTGATTATTTGTTTGTTTCCCGTTCCATCTTTTCCCAGGTGCAGCAAGCGGAGATTGGACCGTATGCGGTGTCCGATCATGCCTTGGTTTGGTTGAATTTGACTGGTAAATTGGGCAGCCTGGGTAGTCGGATCTGGCATTATCCTTTGGAGCTTGCGCGTGATCAGAAATTTCAAGCCTATTTGAAGGATCGATGGGAGGATTATGTGCATCATAATGGCATTCATGTGGATCAACCAGCTCTCTTTTGGGAAACCGCAAAGGCCGTGTTACGTGGGGATCTTATTTCTTATTTAGCGAGACTTTGGAAGTCGAGAGATGGGGAAATTGTGCGCTTGGGTGCACTGATACAGAAATTGAGGAAAATTTATGGGCGCTTCCATACTGTTTCGTGTAGGGAGGCTCTGTTGGGGGCACAAAAAGAATTAAATGAATTGCTCCACCAAAGGGCGGTTAAGACCCAGCTATACTATAAGTATCCACCAATTCAAGCGCACATTATTGCGATAGTTCCAGCACTTTCAGCTGTCTATACAATAATCATCCTGTTCCATACATTTTTCTGTTTCCCCCCTCCCTCCCGCCCTTCCATGCCCTCCGAGACTACTTTTACACAATATTTCTCTATCCTCCTTCCTTGACTTTGTTATAAATTTAACAGATGTCCCCGTGCTGCTGGCGTTAACGTTTGCCAGAATGGTGCCCATCTCCGTTCAAACTGCTGTCCTCTTTTATTGTCCAACTGCACTATATCAAATCTCTCCATTCTCATTAAAGTTATCATCTGGGTCCTCCATTGTTGTAAAGTTGGAGCTTTCGATGCCATCCATTCCAGCAGAATCACCTTCTTGGCTGCAATGACCGCCCTGTTTGTGAATTCTTTAAGTCCTTTAGGTTTTGAGGCCACAATTTTAGCGTGACCGAACAATAATTTGTAATCCAAAATCCAGCGAGTATCCCACATCTGTGATATATTTGTTAAAAGTTGTCTCCAAAATTTTGCAATATGCGGGCATGTCCAAAACATATGTCCCAACGTGGCCCCAACATGATTGCATTTGGGGCATTCCCCTGCCGGGGACAAGCCCATGTGGAATGCCCGTCTGGGGGCTATATGCATTCGGACTGCAAACTTATATTGTAATTCCCAGCACCAAACAAAGCTTGTAGATTTCTTCAAGTTCAAAACATGGATTTTGAAGATGTCTGTTGATAGGGTCGCCCCTAATTCATCTGACCAGGCCTGAGCTAGCCTTTCATAAGGCAGTTCTGCTGCAGTGTCCCGGATGTGTCTATGGTAGAGCGACAAGGAAACTTTTTGTTGAGCAGATAAGGAATATGCTGCGGCCAGTTCTTCCTGTACATCTTCAGCCAAGTTTTGCCATTTCAGGCTATCAATGTAATGCTTCAACTGACTATAATGAAAGAGATCTGTATTTGGAAGAGAATATTTATCTTGCAGTTCCTTGAAGGGCAACAGGCGTCCCTGTTCATTTATAATCTGGTACACATATTGAATTCCTCGCTGTTGCCATTTCTTGAAGATCTGATACATATCTCCTGCTGGGAAAGCTGGGTTTCTGCTTATGGATAGAAATGGAGTTGCTTCCGCATTGAATCTATGGAGTTTGCAGACCCATCGCCAAACTTTCTTCGCTGTGGGCATTATCATTGATCGTCCAAGTTCATAAGGCAGGGTTCTCCGTTTCATGCAGTATACAACTAAAATGTACATTATCAGTCAGAGCTAACTCCAGCGAGGTGGCAGAGAAATCCTGCGTGTTCCTATACCAGTCTGCTATGTGTCTCATCCCACTTGCAATTGTCATGTGCCTAATGCTTAAAAGGCCCAAGCCTCCATACTCAACAGGCACCTGCAATGTCCTCAAGGGGAGTCTAGCCCTTTTCCCATTCCACAGAAACTTTTGCAACTGCCTGTTGAGTTGCCTCTCATCCCTATATTTCAAATACAACGGCAGAACCTGAAAAACATATAACCAGCGAGGTACTATTGCCATATTATATAAGGCAATTCTGCCCAACAATGACAATGGGTATCCCTGCCATGTAGTCAGTCTATCTTTTGTGTCCCGTAACAGCTTTTGAACGTTACTGTCATAAAGATAAGTTAAGTTCTGTGGGATATATACTCCTAAGTACTTCAAAGGCGTCCCCTCTGGTAACACTGGTATCTCCCCTCCTCCCCTTTCAGGTGGTATCCCATATACTGGAAGTGCCTGTGACTTCTGTTTGTTCAGCACAAACCCAGAGAGCCTCCCGTAGGATTCTATCTCCTGTAGTAGTGCCGGTACTGAGGATCTAGAGTTCTTAAGAAGGACTAGTAAATCATCTGCGAATGCTAGTGTTTTAAGTATAGTACCTCCCACGTCCACTCCCATAATATCTGTCCTGAGGCATAGCCTCCTTAACAACGGTTCTAGGGACAATATAAATAAGAGTGGTGAGAGCGGACAGCCTTGGCGTGTCCCCCTACCTATGTGGAATGATGGTGTTTTAATCCCATTAACTAACACTGTGGCTGTTGGATCTGTGTATAATACTTGGAGTGCTCGAACAAACCAGCCCTGGAATCCCATAGTCTGTAGGGTGGCAAACAAATAGTCCCAGTGCAGCTTGTCAAAAGCTTTTTCTGCATCTAGGCTAATTGCCAAAGATTGTTGTTCAGATCCTTGGCATGAGGCCATTCCTATTAGAAGTCTTCGGACATTTCCTACGGTTTGCCGCCCTTTAACAAAGCCCACCTGTTCTGTACTTATTACCCTGGGTAGTATCCTAGAAAGGCGGTTTGCCATTATCTTTGATAATATTTTTAAATCTACATTTATTAAGGATATCGGCCTATATGAGTCTGGGAGTTCCTCTGCTCTGCCTGGTTTCTTTATAAGAACTATTAGGGCTTCGTTGGCATAATCCGCCACCTGTCCCCGCTTTACTGCCTGTTCGTAATTTAATATCAATGGCTTAACTAACTTGGCACTTAGCAATTTGTAAAACTCTCCCGACAATCCATCCGGGCCGGGCGCTGAATTTAGTTTTAAGAACTTTATGCATTCCTGTACTTCTCTGCCAGTAATTGGACCATTCAAAGACTCCAGCTCCTGTTGAGTTAGTTCTGGCAGATGGGCCTGTCTCAAGTATTGATTTATTGCTCCTACATCACTCTTACTTGGGGTTGAATATATCCCCGAGAAATGATGTCTAAGAATTTCTGCAATCTTTTCACTCGTATGATGTAATTTCCCTTGGTCATCCTTCAATGCTGTGATTACCTGGTGGTTCCCCCATGTCTTAACCATCCCCGCTAACATTGGGCCCGTCCTATTCCCAAATCTCTGGAGTCTGTATTTGTTATATAAGAGTCCCCGTGTAGCTCTCTCGTGTAAGAGGGAATTAAGTGCTACTTGCACCGACTGCATATTGTCTCTATTTGCCCCTGTTGGTGATCTTATAACTTTCCTTTTAGCTATTCGTAATTTCATTTCTAGATCTGTAATAGCTTTAGAGATTTTCTTATTTCTACCATTTACATATGCGATCACCTCACCCCTCATCACTGCTTTTGCTGTAGCCCAGAACAATGCGGGGTTATCTCTATGTTGTCCATTAAATTGCTCATATTCATCCCACTTTGCCTGTATGTATTTTACAAATTCCTGATTTTTATATAGGTAGGCCGGGAACCTCCATCCCCTTTGGTAGGTTTTATAAAACATTGTATGCCTCTGTTCCGGATGTGGAGTTGGATAGCAACATGTAGTTGGATAATTTGGATCTACCTCAGCTTTCTGATCATCAGCGGGTACGGTTGAATGAGCCATTTACTGAAGGAGACTTGATCTTGGCCCTGCAGCAGAGTGCTTCTCACAAAGCTCCAAGACCAGATGGGTACAGGGTAGAGTTTTATAAGCAGTTCTTTGAACAGGTTAAAACGCCATTACTATCTTTGTTTAACTCGATGGTGGCTACCCAAATGATCCCAGATACTTTTAAGGTGGCCCAGATTGTGGTGCTACCCAAGGGGGGGGGGGGAATGAGGCGGAGCCAGAATCCTATAGGCCAATTTCTCTTCTTAGCATTGACGCTAAGTTGTATGCAAAAGCTTTAGCTAATAGGCTAACGATGGTACTCCCGTCCTTGGTTGATCTGTCCCAAGTGGGGTTTGTGAAGGGGCGGACAGCAGTTAAAAATGTTTGCTCTATTTTGACATCTTTAGAGGTTGTGGCCCAGAAACGTTTATCATCGCTTTTAGTCAGCTTTGACGCGGAAAAAGCGTTTGACCGGGTGCAGTGGCCCTATATGTTTGCTGTTTTTAAGACATTATGGCTTTGGGGGATTCTTTTTAGAGGCCCTTCAGGTCTTGTACTTGGAGCTGCGGGCTTATATGTGGGTGAACGGAGAGTGTTCAGAGTTATTTAGGATATATAGGGGGACAAGGCAGGGATGTCCGCTGTCTCCTCTTTTGTTTGTTTTGTCATTGGATCCCCTTATTCGTGAAATTATACAACATCCGGAGATCAAAGGGGTACCAATCGGGGGCTCGGAGCTTCTCCTTTCAGCTTTTGCAGATGACTTATTGGTGCATCTTACAGAGCCATACAGTTCTCTGTCCGCTCTCCTGGATCTTTTTCGGGAGTTTGGGGACTTTGCGGGATTCCAACTCAATTATTCTAAATCTCTTGCATTGCCTTCTCTGGAGAATGTCCAGCAGGAGTGGAGATCGGAGTTCCCTCTTCGATGGGCGCAGGGGTCTTTTAGATATTTGGGTCTTCAGTTAACTATGCGGGTCTCAGAGTTATACCACCGGAATGTTTCTAGATTGTTGCAGGCTACAGCGGAGAGGTTGGGCGCTTGGATGTCTCTGCCTTTGTCACTTAGTGGGCAGATCCAGACTGGTTTTTGGCGAGAGATGATTACACCTGTAGGCAATTGGAAAGCCAGTATTATGCGCCTTGTCAGTTTCAGTTTCTAGTGCAAGCCCCCAATAAGCTTGTTCCGGCCCTGCTACGCAATAGCATATTGTTGACCCCTTTGCAGAATCTTTGGAGAGATATGATGAGGGTGTTTGGGTTAAGCAGATGGGTGTCGGATTTTCTTCCCATCAGAGGGAACTTGTCATTTCAACCGGGCATGGGGAATGCAGTTTTCCGGAAGTGGGCGCAGCAAGGTATAACTAGGTTAGAACATGTGTTAAATGTGCAGGGTTTAATGTTAAATCTCGAAGCCCTTGGTATGGGCTATGACATGGGGGGTATCTTTGCTTCTCCGAGGACAAGCAGGCTGCTTGTTCTCACTGATGGGTGACGTCCACGGCAGCCCCTCCAATCGGAAACTTCACTAGCAAAGGCCTTTGCTAGTCCTCGCGCGCTCATGCGCACCGCGCATGCGCGGCCGTCTTCCCGCCCGAACCGGCTCGTGTTCGTCAGTCTTCTTTTGTCCGCGCTCGGTACGGTCGTGTTTTCGCCGTGTCAGGCCCCGCAAAGTCGACCTCGCGCGTTCGTCGTGTGTTAAAAAAAAAAAAAATCCATTCTGTGTGGGAAAAGACTTTTCGGTCTTTTTTCCCCCCGCTATTTCCAGCTTTTTTGCCCCGGTAAGTTTTCTTTCGTCGTCGGGGTAGGCCGCTTTTAGGCCTCGGGTCGAAGTTTTCTTCCCCTTGTATTTTCGGTGCCTTTTCCGCCATTTCGACTTTTGATCTCGCCGGCGTGATTTTTCCGCCCATGACATCGAAGTCTACCAGCGGCTTCAAGAAGTGCACCCAGTGCGCCCGGGTCATCTCGCTCACTGATAGGCACGCGTCGTGTCTTCAGTGCTTAGGGGCTGGGCACCGCCCGCAGGCCTGTAGTCTGTGTTCCCTTTTGCAAAAGCGGACTCAGGTAGCGAGATTGGCCCAGTGGAACGTTTTGTTCTCGAGCTCTTCGTCGACATCGGCACCGGGGGTATCGAGTGCATCGACGTCCTCAGCGTCCAGAGCTTCATCCTCGGCCGCCAGTGCATCGAGTGCATCGAGGCATCGGCCCTCTGCATCGACGCTGAGACATCGGACAGCTGCATCGACGTCGGTGGTACCGGGACCTCGTCGGCTGATGTCGTCGGACGGTGGTGCTTCGTCTGGAGTGCAGGTGAGGGCTGTCCATTCCCCTGCTGGTGGCGGTGAGCCTTCGGGTGGGTCTCCCCCTACCCTGAGGGCTCCTGTGGTACAGCCCCCCCGAGACCGACCTCCTTCGGCCTCGGCCCCGAGGAAGAGACGGCTGGATTCTACGTCCTCCTCGTAGGTGCCGGGAAGCTCCGGTGACATGCTTCGTTTCAAAAAATCGAAGAAGCATCGTCATCGGTCTCCTTCCCGTGTCGGCACCGAGAGCTCTGGGTCGCCGAGGGAGTCGGCACCCAGCAGGCATCGGCACCGAGAGGACCGCTCACCCTCTGTTCAGGAGGTGTCGATGCGCTCTACTCTGGACAGCCCGGAACAGCCTCCACGCCCGGAACAGGTTCTGACGTCGACGCCTGCATCGACCTCCATGCCTTTCTCTGCAGCCGCTCTGAACGAGAGCCTCCGGGCCGTTCTCCCAGAGATTCTGGGAGAGCTGCTGCGCCCTAACCCTCCGGTACCGGCGGTGCTTGCGCCACCGGTACCGTCGAGCGCGGCGCCGGCTGGGCCATCGCCCAAGGTGAGGTCTCCGGCGTCGGTGCCGCGTGCGGTACCGGCTGCCGTCGCCTCCCAGGAAGGCTCCCCGACTACGTCGGCGGAGGGAGCTTCGCCGATGCGGGCGAGGGAGTCTACCTCTCGACGACCCCATCGTGGACGTGGCTCCACAGAGTCGAGTCGGGCACGGTTGCAGACACAGGTCCGTGAACTTGTGTCTGACACCGAGGGTGAGGCCTCGTGGGAAGAGGAAGAGGACCCCAGATATTTCTCTGACGAGGAGTCTGAGGGTCTTCCTTCCGATCCCACTCCCTCTCCTGAGAGACAGCTTTCTCCTCCCGAGAGTCTGTCTTTTGCTTCCTTTGTCCGGGAGATGTCTACGGCCATCCCCTTCCCGGTGGTTGTGGAGGACGAGCCCAGGGCTGAAATGTTTGAGCTCCTGGACTATCCTTCTCCACCTAAGGAAGCGTCCACTGTACCCATGCACCATGTCCTAAAAAAGACATTGCTGGCGAACTGGACCAAGCCTTTAACTAATCCCCACATCCCCAAGAAGATCGAGTCCCAGTACCGGATCCATGGGGACCCAGATCTGATGCACACTCAGTTGCTTCATGATTCTGGAGTTGTGGATCTGGCCCTAAAGAAGGCTAAGAGTTCTAGGGAGCATGCTTCGGCGCCCCCGGGCAAGGACTCTAGAACCTTAGACTCCTTTGGGAGGAAGGCCTACCATTCCTCTATGCTCGTGGCCAAAATTCAGTCTTACCAGCTCTACACGAGCATACACATGCGGAACAATGTGCGGCAGTTGGCGGGCTTGGTTGATGCGCTCCCCCCTGAGCAAGCCAAGCCTTTTCAGGAGGTGGTCAGGCAGCTGAAGGCGTGCAGAAAATTCCTGGCCAGAGGGGTGTATGACACCTTTGATGTTGCGTCCAGGACCGCTGCTCAAGGTGTGGTGATGCACAGGCTCTCATGGCTGCGTGCCTCCGACCTGGAGAATAGAATCCAGCAGCGGATTGCGGACTCGCCTTGCCGTGCGGATAACATTTTTGGAGAGAAAGTCGAACAGGTGGTAGAGCAGCTCCACCAGCGGGACACCGCATTCGACAAGTTCTTCCGCCGGCAGCCTTCAGCCTCTACCTCTACAGGTAGAAGATTGTTTGGGGGAAGGAAGACTGTTCTCTACTCTTCTGGCAAGCGTAGGTACAATCCTCCTTCTCGACAGCCTGCGGCCCAGGCTAAGCCCCAGCGCGCTCGCTCTCGTCAGCAGCGTGCGCCTCAGCAAGGCCCCTTGGCTCCCCAGCAAAAGCAAGGGGCGAGCTTTTGACTGGCTCCAGCAGAGCATAGCCGACATTCAAGTGTCAGTGCCGGGCGACCTGCCAGTCGGAGGGAGGTTGAAAGCTTTTCACCAAAGGTGGCCTCTCATAACCTCCGATCAGTGGGTTCTCCAAATAGTCCGGCAAGGATACACCCTCAATTTGGCCTCAAAACCTCCAAATTGTCCACCGGGAGCTCAGTCTTACAGCTTCCAGCACAAGCAGGTACTTGCAGAGGAACTCTCCGCCCTTCTCAGCGCCAATGCGGTCGAGCCCGTGCCATCCGGGCAAGAAGGGCTGGGATTCTATTCCAGGTACTTCCTTGTGGAAAAGAAAACAGGGGGGATGCGTCCCATCCTAGACCTAAGGGTAGGGTTACCATTCGTCCGGATTTCCCCGGACATGTCCTCTTTTTGAGGGCATGTCCGGGGCGTCCGGCGGATTTTGCCTGCACCCACGTTTGTCCGGATTTCTGGACAAACGTGGGCGCAGGTGCGGGCAGGCGCGTGCGTGTGGGCGGGCGATCGGCGCCGTGGTAACCCTACTCCCGTCCCCTCCCCTTCCTTACCATGTTCCCTGGTGGTCTAGTGACGTCTTCGAGGCAGGAAAGAGCCCCCTCTTTCCTGCCCGGAGCGCTGCCTCCCCTGTCTATCATCCTCCTCGGTCTGGCTGGGGATTCAAAATGGCCGCCGAGAGTTGAACTCTCGCGAGGCCGCTTCAACTCTCGGTGGCCATTTTGAATCCCCAGCCAGACCGAGGAGGATGCAGCAGGCAAGGACAGGCAGCGCTCCGGGCAGGAAAGAGGGGGCTCTTTCCTGCCCCGAAGAGAAGACGCTACTAGACCACCAGGGCTAGACGCTACTAGACCACCAGGGCTAGATAGTATGTGAGGGGGGGGACTATGTGACGGGGGGGGCGGGGAATAGAGGGGCGGAACGAGGACCCGAAGGGGGCGTGGCGGGGGCGGGGTATGAGGCGTGGCGGGGGCGGGGTAGGGGGCGTGACATGTGTCCTCTTTTTCAGAGGACACAAAATGGTAACCCTACCTAAGGGCCCTGAACAAATATCTGGTCAAAGAAAAGTTCAGGATGCTTTCCCTGGGCACCCTTCTTCCCATGATTCAGGAAAACGATTGGCTATGCTCTCTGGACTTGAAGGATGCCTACACACACATCCCGATACTGCCAGCTCACAGACAGTATCTGCGATTTCAGCTGGGCACACGTCACTTCCAGTACTGTGTGCTACCCTTTGGGCTCGCCTCTGCGCCCAGGGTGTTCACAAAGTGCTTGGCTGTAGTAGCAGCGGCACTTCGCAGGCTGGGGGTGCACGTGTTCCCATATCTCGACGATTGGCTGGTGAAGAACACATCCGAGGCAGGAGCCCTGCAGTCCATGCAGATGACTATTCGCCTCCTGGAGCTACTGGGGTTTGTGATAAATTATCCAAAGTCCCATCTTCTCCCAGGGCAGAGACTCGAATTCATAGGAGCTCTGCTGGATTCTCGGATGGCTCGCGCCTATCTCCCAGAGACGAGAGCCAACAACTTGTTGTCCCTCTTCTCGCGGGTGCGAGCGTCCCAGCAGATCACAGCTCGGCAGATGTTGAGATTGCTGGGCCACATGGCCTCCACAGTTCATGTGACTCCCATGGCCCGCCTTCACATGAGATCTGCTCAATGGACCCTAGCTTCCCAGTGGGTTCAGGCCGCTGGGGACCTAGAAGACGTGATCCACCTGTCCACGAGTTTTCTCAAATCCCTGTATTGGTGGACGATTTGGTCCAATTTGACTCTGGGACGTCCTTTCCAAATTCCTCAGCCACAGAAAGTGCTGACCACGGATGCGTCTCTCCTGGGATGGGGAGCTCATGTCGATGGGCTTCACACCCAAGGAAGTTGGTCCCTCCAGGATCAATCTTCTGGAGTTACGAGCGATCTGGAACGCTCTGAAGGCTTTCAGAGATCGGCTGTCCCACCAAATTATCCAAATTCAGACAGACAACCAGGTTGCCATGTACTATGTCAACAAGCAGGGGGGCACCGGATCTCGCCCCCTGTGTCAGGAAGCCATCAGCATGTGGCTCTGGGCTCGCCATCACAGCATGGTGCTCCAAGCCACATATCTGGCAGGCGTAAACAACAGTCTGGCCGACAGGTTGAGCAGGATTATGCAACCTCACGAGTGGTCGCTCAATTCCCGAGTGGTGCGCCAGATCTTCCAAGCGTGGGGCACCCCCTTGGTAGATCTCTTCGCATCTCGAGCCAACCACAAAGTCCCTCAGTTCTGTTCCAGGCTTCAGGCCCACGGCAGACTGGCATCGGATGCCTTCCTCCTGGACTGGGGGGAGGGTCTGCTGTATGCTTATCCTCCCATACCTCTGGTGGGGAAGACTTTGTTGAAACTCAAGCAAGACCGAGGCACCATGATTCTGATTGCTCCTTTTTGGCCGTGTCAGATCTGGTTCCCTCTTCTTCTGGAGTTGTCTTCCGAAGAACCGTGGAGATTGGAGTGTTTTCCGACCCTCATCACACAGGACGAATGGGCGCTTCTGCATCCCAACCTCCGGTCCCTGGCTCTCACGGCCTGGATGTTGAGAGCGTAGACTTTGCCTCTTTGGGTCTGTCACCCGCATCTTGCTTGCTTCCAGGAAAGATTCCACTAAGAGGAGTTACTTCTTTCTGTGGAGGAGGTTTGCCGTCTGGTGTGACAGCAAGGCCCTAGATCCTCGCTCTTGTCCTACACAGACCCTGCTTGAATACCTTCTGCACTTGTCTGAGTCTGGTCTCAAGACCAACTCTGTAAGGGTTCACCTTAGTGCAATCAGTGCATACCATTACCGTGTGGAAGGTAAGCCGATCTCAGGACAGCCTTTAGTTGTTCGCTTCATGAGAGGTTTGCTTTAGTCAAAGCCCCCCGTCAAGCCTCCTACAGTGTCATGGGATCTCAATGTCGTTCTCACCCAGCTGATGAAACCTCCTTTTGAGCCACTGAACTCCTGCCATCTGAAGTACTTGACCTGGAAGGTCATTTTCTTGGTGGCAGTTACTTCAGCTCGTAGAGTCAGTGAGCTTCAGGCCCTGGTAGCCCAGGCCCCTTACACCAAATTTCATCATAACAGAGTAGTCCTCCGCACTCACCCTAAGTTCTTGCCAAAGGTTGTGTCGGAGTTCCATCTGAACCAGTCAATTGTCTTGCCAACATTCTTTCCCCGTCCTCATTCCTGCCCTGCTGAACGTCAGCTGCACACATTGGACTGCAAGAGAGCATTGGCCTTCTACCTGGAGCGGACACAGCCCAACAGACAGTCCGCCCAATTGTTTGTTTCTTTTGATCCCAATAGGAGGGGAGTGGCTGTGGGGAAACGCACCATATCCAATTGGCTAGCAGATTGCATTTCCTTCACTTACGCCAAGGCTGGGCTGGCTCTTGAGGGTCATGTCACGGCTCATAATGTTAGAGCCATGGCAGCGTCGGTAGCCCACTTGAAGTCAGCCACTATTGAAGAAATTTGCAAAGCTGCGACGTGGTCATCTGTCCACACATTCAAATCTCATTACTGCCTGCAGCAGGATACCCGACGCGACAGTTGGTTCGGGCAGTCAGTACTTCAGAACCTGTTTGGGCTTTAGGATCCAACTCCACCCCCCGAGGGCCCTGTTTGTTCTGTTCCAGGCTGCACTCTCAGTTAGTTGGTAAATTTTTTAGGTCAATCTCAGTTATGTCCTCGCCGTTGCGAGGCCCTATTGACCATGGTTGTTGTTTTGAGTGAGCCTGGGGGCTAGGGATACCCCATCAGTGAGAACAAGCAGCCTGCTTGTCCTCGGAGAAAGCGAATGCTACATACCTGTAGAAGGTATTCTCCGAGGACAGCAGGCTGATTGTTCTCACAAACCCGCCCGCCTCCCCTTTGGAGTTGTGTGTCTTCCATTGCCTTTGTTTTGCTACATATGGGACTGACGAACACGAGCCGGTTCGGGCGGGAAGACGGCCGCGCATGCGCGGTGCGCATGAGCGCGCGAGGACTATCAAAGGCCTTTGCTAGTGAAGTTTCCGATTGGAGGGGCTGCCGTGGACGTCACCCATCAGTGAGAACAATCAGCCTGCTGTCCTCGGAGAATACCTTCTACAGGTATGTAGCATTCGCTTTATAACCATCTGACACATTATGTTGCCTCATTAGATAAATTGGCTTTGGGGTCTAGACATTGCCACCTCCTGCGGCAGTTTTTCCAATTGGTTCCAGGGGAGCGTCTTTCTATTTCTGGCTCACACAGGGCGTTGGGAAAGTTTTTAGTATCTAAGGATCGGGAGTATATTCAACAGCGATGGGCGGGCGACTTGTTGAGACCACATCTTTCCTTAGATTTCAATGTGTTGACATCTAGAATTCCTGGTCTGACGGGGAATGCAGGACTGCGGGAATGTCAGTATAGGATTTTGCATAGGGCCTATCTTACAAAGGCCCAGATTTTCAAGATGGGAGGGACAGCGACGCCTTTGTGTGGGAAATGTGGGAGAGCTCCGGGGTCGTTTTTTGATTTATGGGAGTGCTATAAGGTGAGGCAATTTTGGGGCTCTGTTGTTCAGTACTTAGAATCCCTTTTGAGATCGAAAGTGGTTTGTTCCCCTATGGGGATTTTGCTGGACAAGCATGAGCTTTTTATTTTGCAGGGGCGTTCAGCCCGTCAGTTGATTCGGAAAGCCTGTCTGGTACGCAAGAGGCTTATAATGGGCCAGTGGGTGGTGGACTCCCCACCGGATTTTTGGCATTGGCGAAACAAACTGCATGAGTTTATGCTATTCGAACGAAGAGGTGTGGGCAGTTCCCCCAGGCGGCAGAGGGTGTTTCTTGAAACTTATGGGCCATATGTCAAAGCTTGTCTGCTAGAGGGAGGAGCTTGGTGGTAAATTCACTTTAGGTGGGGCGTCAGGCGCAGGCCATTCATCTTGTATTTAGATTGGGGGTTCGGGCATCTCCTTGGGGGGGGGGGTTGGGGAGGGGAAGGGGGTGGGTTTATTGGCGAGGGAGCAGTTTTGCTTGTTGTTAGTGTGAGTTTGGTCAAGGGAGGGAGGGAAGTATGCATTTTGTGCTGGTGTGTTTCATGGGGGGGTAGATTTCACTATACTGAGGAAGAATTGTAGCAGCATGGTCTGCTTGAGGTGTGTGAAGATTGGTGGAACCAGAAACTGGACCTCTGGATTGGTCTAAGCGCTACTGTGTCGAGCTTTTTTGCTGGTTGTTTGACAGATGTGGAGATGCACCATTTGCTTGTTTTGCAAGCAGACTATTAATTGGACTGGCTTAGTATGTATGACATCAGTGTTGTTGTCACTACACATCTGGCTAACGATCTGGACGGGGGGGGGAGAGGGTTTGGGGGAATGGGAGGGGGAGGGAGTGGGGAGTAAACTGTTAAAATTCGAATGATGAGCTTATTAGTGTGCTGTTATTCAGATGCTTTTGTTTTTAACTCTTTGCGAACTGTGACTTTGGATTGTTTTTCTGTTGTCTCATCAATAAAAATGGTTGAAACATAAGCCATGTAGAGTTACCAGTGCTATCTGAGGGGGCTCGGCTTCAGTTGTCCCGCCCAATTGAGCTGGAGGAGGTGACTCAGGCGATTCACACTATCTTTAGGTAAGGCCCCAGGCCCGGACAGGTTTTCCAATAAGTTTTGTAAGGTCTTTGCAAAATCTTAAGTACGCTTCTGGTACGCCTTTTCAATTCCTTTAAAGTAGGCCAACCGATACCAAAAACTTGGAATTTGGCGGCTATTTCAGTAATATTAAAACCAGGTAAAGACCCCTTGCATTGTGGGTCTTATCGACCCATCTCCTTATTAGGGGTTGACTACAAAATCCTCACTAAGATTCTGGCCACCCGTTTGCAAGGGTGTCTTCCGTTTTTAATACATGAAGATCAAACAGGCTTCATTAGTGGTCGGCAACCCTTTGATAACATAAGGCGAGCCCTACATCTCATATATTATGCTAGGTCGGCTAAAATTCCCATGGGCTTACTTCACATAGACGCGGAAAAAGCGTTTGATAGGGTTCATTGACCATTTATGTTTGCAGTTTTAGAAAAGATAGGCTTCACAGAACAATTTCTTGCCTGGCTTCATCTCATATATGCGGAACCATGTGCTTCCGTGAAAGTCAACGGCAGGAGTTCTCCCCCATTTCCTCTGTATAGAGGCATGAGACAGGGATGTGCTCTATCGCCATTGCTTTTTGCGCTGGTGGTAGAACTCCTGGCTTGTTCTATTCGAGCGCACCCGGGAATTACAGGATTATGTATACAAGGTTTGGAATCGCAGGTGATATTTTACTTATACTAACCAATCCAGTAGTCTCATTTCAAGCAGTGTCCTGTACGCTACAACAATATGAACAAGTCTTGGGCTTTAGAATCAATATGGGAGAATCAGAAGCTATGAATATTAGCTTGCCCGAAAATCAAGTACTATGTTTAAAATCTAATTTCCCCTTTCGCTGGGCAAAAAAATCTATTCGTTATCTGGGAGTTAATTTGACATCTGATTTAAACAACCTATATGATGCAAATTTTCCGGGGAAATTGAGGGAGCTTTTCGCGGAGTTAGAGCGTTGGGAGAGCTTGACGGTCTCGTGGATGGGCCGCATTAGTGCAGTTAAAATGATAATACTTCCTAAGCTGCTATATCTATTTCTGGCTCTTCCCATCTCTCTACCAGACCAGTTCTTTCGGAGCCTGAGACGAAAGGTTTGCTCTCCTATATTTGGAAAAAGAAACCACCCATGGTGCGTGCAGAGGTGATGTTCCAGAAGCGTGAACAGGGAGGGATGGGGGTTCCCTCTTTTGTAGATTGCTATCAAGCAGCCCATCTCCACATTCTGGCAGAATGGCTCTGTGGAACGGGCAAACCTTGGAAGATAATTGAACGGTCGGAGCTAGCTCTGTACCCATTTAGAGCTATTCCTTGGCTGTCAGATCAAATGTTGAGCAGACTAGCTCACAAGTCCCCTCTGCTTCTTCGCTGGCCCTTGCTGACTTGGGTTGCAATCCGGAAAAAGTTTTTCCCGGGACGTAAATATTTTTTGCACATGTATATTAGATTTGCTCTGCAATTTGTCCCGGGGGCTGTGGATCCATGCTTTTGTGTATATGGGAAAAGTTGGGGTTGTGTACACTGGGCCACTTTTGGGAAGAGGGTGAGTTTATCACATTTCAAGAGAACAGTGAGGAATATGGCCTCTCAGCCACTCATGTTTTTCAGTATCAACAAGTGCAGAATTTTACAGCTAGACGAGCTAATGAAGAATTAAGCCTAGTTGAGCCACCAATGGAGAGGGCACTGAAGGGTGGAGCAGGGAGGGTATGTATTTCCAGAATATATAGAGCCCTGTTAGGGTGCCAAAAACCAAATATATACTATCTGTCCAGATGGGAATCTGCGATAGGTACCTCCTTTGAATATGAACAATGGGAGATCATATTCAAATCTTTGCTTAAAGTTTCGATATCTAATGGCTTGACGAAAAATGGTCATAAGATCTTATATCATTGGTATTATACGCCCAAGCGGTTATCCAAAATGTTTCCTTCACACTCACCCTTGTGCTGGAGGGGGTGCGGAATGGATGGAGATATGATTCATATATGGTGGACTTGTCCGCATGCCCAGGATTTTTGGACTTTAGTTCTGAAATTTGTGTCTAATTTATCAAAAGTCCAATACCCTTTAAAGATGGAATATTGCCTGCTGCATGCTAAGCCTAGAGGGGTGAAAGCTTCCATGCATCAGCTGATTGCTTCAATGTTTGTGGCTAGCAAGTTGGTGCTGGCTGGTGCCTGGAAACAACCAACTATACCAGGTTTTCGGCAGGTTTTGCAGAAAATGGACTATATTCACTTAATGTCAAAGCTAACGGCGCTGCGCACTGGGCACATAATACCATACCATCGAGTATGGAACCCATATGTACAGTGGTCCTCTGGTCCTGATCTCTGCAAGTTGATGCAATAGAAGAGACACTTAAGCTTTTCCTATGTATAGGGGGGGGAGGGGAGAAGAGGGGTGATATATTTGTTGTAGTCGTATTGTGCAATTTCCAATAGCGTTGGAAAAGCCACCTAACTGGATATTTTGTCATATAGTTTCCTTTTTTTTGTAATGAAAAATTCAAAAATAATTGTTTTTTTGTTTTATAAATCATCTTTATTAATGTAGCAAGATAGGCATAATAGGTTGCCAAATCTTCTTTTACAACAGAGTATAAGTCAACATCAGGTAAGACATACAGCAAACCTTAACATGAAAACTCAATAAACAACCCCCCTCCCCTTTTTATCGCTCCCCCCCCCCCCAACCCCTGCCTGTCTCCCCTCCCCTTACCCCCCCTCATAAGTTCAAGATTCTACTTCGAGCTACTGGAGTAAGTGTATCCCAGAATGGAGACCAGGTCGCGCAGAAAGTGTCTCCTTGTTTTATCTCTCCCTTTTCTGTTACTATATGAAACAGATAATGTATACCTCGGGAGGCCCATTTCTGGAAGGTCATAGACGAACTGCCCACCAGGAAATCTGGGTTACCCCTAATGGGTAACAGTGGCGAATTTACTCTCTCCAGAGAAAGAAATCTAGTAACCCATCTCCAAGTTTGCTTTAAGGGCCCAATGATGTATTTCGCTGGGCCCAGAGAGTCCCCTTGCCCTCTCCTTCCCTGCAACCAGATCGCAAAATACATAGATCCAAACAATTTTAATTCCGCTGAGGTGCATGAGAAATAGGAGGTTGTGTGAAACCAGTCAGATAAATGCCTCAAACAGCCAGAAATGGAGAAAAATCGCAGGTTTAATAGGCCTAACCCTCCCTTTGACCGGGGGAGCTGTACCCTTGCTATATTCATTCGAGCTCTCTTCCCCTGCCAAAGGAACCAGTTTATTTTCTTGTGCAACCATCGTTCATCTGCATCTGTACCCTTCTCCACCACCGCCAACTCCAGGCTCCGCTCATTCTGCCTCGCCTCACCTTATGCTTGGAACAACCTTCCTGAGCCCTTACGCCAAGCCCCCTCCCTGCCCATCTTCAAGTCTTTGCTTAAAACCCACTTCTTCAATGCTCCATTCGGCACCTAACTCTTACCGTTCAGTAAATCCAGACTGCCCCAATTTGACCGCCCCTATCGGACTGACCGTTCACTTGTCTCTTAGATTATAAGCTCTTTGAGCAGGGACCGTCCCTCTATGTTAAATTGTACAGCGCTGCGTAACCCTAGTAGCGCTTTAGAAATGTTAAGTAGTAGTAGTATGTGACAAGTCCAAAGGCAGCATTTGAAATGCATATATCCACGTTGGGAAGAGTAACATATTGAAAAGCGCCACTCACCCTAGAAGAGACAGTGGGAGAGCCTGCCAACCCCTCAGTGTGTCTGCTGTGGGTCTATGTTTAATGAGCACAAAGTTGCCAAGTCCATAGGAACTTTAACTCCTAAATAAGTGATGAAATTCTTAGCCTACTTCAAGGGGAAGTTTCCCTCCCATTGGTCCATCATCTCCAACCTACTGGGCAGTGCCACCGATTTTTGTAAATTAAGCCAAAATCCCGAATAGAAACCAAATTCATCCACTACAGACAGTAGTCGTGGTAGCGAAGTCTTAGGCGAAGTGAGTGTTAACAAGAGATCGTCCGCGTACGCCAAGATCTTCACCGGTTGCAAAAGGAGATCTACCTCTGTAATTTCAGGATCTTTCATAATATTGCTCAGTAACGGTTCTAGGTATAAAAGGAACAATAATGGCGAGAGCGAACATCCCTGTCTGGTTCCAACCTGTACTTCAGTAGAGGAGTGTGGTAGCCGTGTTAGTCCACTGTTAAGGTTATCAATAGAAATCAAACAAAATAAAACATGGAAAAGAAAATAAGATGATACCTTTTTTATTGGACATAACTTAATACATTTCTTGATTAGCTTTCGAAGGTTGCCCTTCGTCAGATCGGAAATAAGCAAGTGTGCTAGCTGACAGTGTATATAAGTGAAAACATTCAAGCATTACTATGACAGTCTGACAGGGTGGGAGGATGGGGGTGGGTAGGAGGTATGCATGGGGACATCAAAGCATATCATTGATATTCTAACAGGATGGGTGTGGATAGGTGAGGGGTGGGGTGATCAACAGAGACATACAGCTTTATGGTTTATAATGGGCTAGGAACCCCAGATCTTTGTTAAGTCCTTTTTGTTGGGTGTTAAAATATTCAATCATTCTGACTTCAAAGGTCTTACGTTCTTATATGGTTTTAAAGTTACCTTTCAGGATTCAGGATTCTAACCTGTACTTCAAAAGGGGGAGAGATTAGCGAGTTAACCAGCAAGCTAGCCGTAGGGCCCTTATACATTGCCTCAACCACTTGATAGAACCAGCCTCCCACCCCCACATATCTCAAAACGTTGAACAAATATCCCCAATGTACTTTGTCAAATGCTTTTTCAGCGTCTAGGCTAACCAGGAGCAACGGAGTTTCTGCTGTCTGGCATTGCGCTGTAGATAATAATAGTTTACGAACATTTAATGTGGCGTGTCTACCTTTTACAAACCCTGCTTGTGAGTCTCCTATCAGATCTGGCAGATAGGATGCCAAACGTCCTGCCAATGTTCGGGCCAGTATTTTAAGGTTCACATTTAAAAGAGATATTGGCCTATATGCTCCCTTGTCTTTGCCGGTTTGAGGATCAAAGTTATTAGTGCTGAGTTGACACCATGAGGAAAGGAACCATGTTGCACAGCTTCCTCATAAAATTCAATTAAGTGGCCACTAAACGCTGGTGGCAACTTCTTATAATACTCGCTAGATAACCCGTCAGGGCCCGGCGTCGACCCCTGCGGGAGGGCTTGAATTACTTTTTGGTTTTCCCGTCCTGTAAGCGATTGAGACGAGCATTCTTGGGCCAAAGGGGACAATTTAGGAAGGCCCGCGTCTTCCAAATAATCGGTCACCGAGGGTCCCTCCCCTTGCTCCTCTCTAGAGAAGATTTTAGTAAAATAATCATGAAAGATTTGAGTTATTCCCTCAGGAGTGGTCACTCTCCTCCCATTTTCGTCCAACAACTCTGGGATCAATCTTTGTGCTGCCCGATGTCTCACAATATTTGCAAGTAATTTACCTGATTTATTTCCGAACCTTTGGAAGTTCAGTTTCTGAACCATTAAATGTTTTTTCGTTTGTTCGTGTATTACCGTGTTCAACGCTGCTAATGCAGCGGACATACTGTCCTGGTTTTGCTGTGTTGGATGTTGAATATATAAGCATTTTGCTCTTCTATATTACCGTTCTAATCTCAATATGGTCGCTGACTGCTTATTCGCCTGCGCACACACGTAGGCTATAATCGCCCCCCCCCCCCCGCGCAACACAGCTTTGGACACCTCCCATAGTATAGTAGATGAGATGCAGGAACTTTCATTTTCCGCTATGTATTGGTCCCAGAGTTTGACTAAATGCTCTCTAAACCAGACATCCTTGTACAGATACGTGGGGAACCCCCAGGAGCGCCCCTTCCCCCCCTGGTCCACAATCTCCAGGTCCAGCCAGACCATTGCATGGTCCAAAACTGCTAATGGGCCTATACACTCCCCTTGTACTTTAAAGAACCATGGCTGAGATACCAGTATATAATCTATCCTGGACCAAGTCTTGTGAGCTTTGGAAAGGTGCGTGTAGTCTCGGGTGGTGGGATTAAGAATACGCCAAACATCTAACAGATTTAATGTTTTACACATGTGAGGTAGGCCCCGCTGCCCCACCCCCACTCCTCCACTAGGTTTTCTACCTGTTCTGTCCATGTCCAGATCCCTAACTCAATTGAAATCTCCATACCACACCCATGGGGCATCTGCATACCAAAATGCTAGTGCTATTAGGTCCTCAAAAAACCGTGATGAGTAATCATTCGGACCGTACACAGCGCACAAATAAAAAGATTGCCCATGAAAAGTAATGTGAAGCAACAAAAGTCTCCCATCTTTATCCATATGAATCAGTTTAGATTGACTAGGGGAGACCCTTTTTAATCAATATGGCCACCCCCCTGCAGCCACCTCCGGCCAAAAAGTAATGGCACTTGCCAACCCATTGCCTGCATAATTTCTCATGCTCATCGGACAATTTCGTTTCTTGTAGGCACGCTATATCCGCCTTATGGCGTTTCAGCTGTCAAAATTTTTGTTCTTTTCACAGGAGAAGAAATCCCAGATACATTCCATGAGATAATGTGCTTTATTACCTTAGCCACCCATCTCTCCCGTGTAGCTGTGCAATACCGTTAGTACACTATCTGGCCCCCCTGAGCCCAGCCCATCTCCGGGGGACTTCCATACCCTCCGTCGCGACCCATTAGGTTTCATTCTCAACACTCTGTCTCTCTGCTCCTGAGTAGGTTTACAATCCCTCCAGCCTGTTGCCCGTTCTCTTTGCTGGTCCCTCTGCCCGCTCCCCCCCTAACCACCCCCTCTCTCTGTCCCCCCTACTAAACCCCCTACCCTTTCCCCCCTTGAACATTCCATTCCATATCATCAAGCTGATCAATCCATAGACTGGTGGGTTGTGTCCATCTACCAGCAGGTGGAGATAGAGAGCAATCCTTTTGCCTCCCTGTATGTGGTCATGTGCTGCCGGAAACTCCTCAGTATGTTCTCTATCTCAGCAGGTGGTGGTCACACACAGCAGCAGCTCTGGCTAGGCCTCCAAGCCTAATTTTTAGGTTTTGTTGAGTGCCTGGGGTTGAGGGCTCTTCTTGAGCAAGTGCAAACCTGGTGGCGCCAGGTCCCTCCTTTTCTCCCCCCTCCCGCTGGCTCTGTTAAAAAAAAAAAATTTTGAACGTCCTTAAAGGCGTTTATTTCGACGTTTATTTAAACGTTTATTGCAGCTACTCACTGGGACACCAGGTCGTTACAGCTCGGAGCGGACAGCAGGTAATTTTTACCTTTTATAGCGGGCAGGGGGTTCCCCGATTGATCTCCACGTGGCATATGGCGTCGGAGGGCGAGGGCGCAAAGAGTCGCTCCCCGGATCGCTTAGGCGCTTCTAGAGGGGATGCGGGGGTCTTAAAGTCTGATTCGCCCTTGTTGGGTGACAGTTTCGTGACCGATGAGTGTCCCGGTCCTTCCTCCGGCGTGGCGGTTTTTCCCGCCATAAACGCCCATCCCCTGCTGCTCGCCTCCGCCATCTTGGCCGGCCACGCGGCTCGGACGGCTTCTTCGTGGGCCGCCCTTGAGGGAGACATTAATGCCATGGACGCCCTTAATTTGGGCGACGGCACCAAAGCGGCTAAAGTTAAGCGCCGTTTTTCCCGCGCGGCTCCTTCGCGGAGTGTCGCGCCGGACGCCATTTTGGATGCGCAGCATGTCTCTCCCCCGCTCTTGTGAGCGCCGGTTGAGGGTGCGTCTAGGGCTGTAGCCCAGGCTGCGGAAGTGCACAGTCTGGGGGGTTTCTCCCCCGAGTTTGTTTTGCTGCTGCATCAGGCCTTCCTTATGCAAAATGCTGCCCCTGCTCCCTCGTCTGGTAAAGAGGTTGAGGTCCCCGGAGGTAAACGCCCTCGGGTTGATTCCCAGGCCTTGGAGGACTTTGTCTCCTCCGATGTAGATGAGGGCAGCGTATCTGAGTTCTCCCAACGGTCCTTTGCGGATTCCTTGGAGGAGACGGATCCCCGCTCGGTTGGAGTGGATGACCCGTCTGCAGCGCGGCTTTTTAGCTCAGAGGATTTGCCCAACCTGTTAGTGCAGGCTATGGGCATTTTGAAGATTTCCTCTCCGGAGGACGTCTCTCCCTCAGCCCCTGTTGGCTCTGCCATTATGCTGGGGACGAAACGCCCGCCTAGAACCTTCCACGTGCATGATGCAATGCACACCTTAATTTCGGCTCAATGGGATGTCCCGGAAGCGAGCCTCAAAGTGGCTAGGGCTATGTCCCGCCTCTATCCTTTGCCTGAAAGTGAACGTGAGGCCTATCTGTGGCCTACCGTGGATTCTTTAATCACTGCGGTGACTAAGAAAACGGCTTTGCCGGTGGAAGGTGGCACGGCCCTAAAGGACGCCCAAGACAGAAGATTGGAGGCGGCCTTAAGGTCGTCCTTTGAGGCGACTGCTTTAAGTTTGCAGGCCTCGGTTTGCGGTTCCTATGTGGCCAGGGCGTGCCTGACTATGGTGCAGCGGGCTTCCCCCTCGGATCATTCCTTGAGGGCTGATTGGCCGGCCCTGGAATCGGGCTTAGCCTATTTGGCAGACTTGCTGTATGATGTCTTGAGAGCCTCAGCTAAAGGCATGGCTCAGACAGTCTCTGCGCGGCGGTGGCTTTGGCTGAAACATTGGTCTGCTGACCACGCCTCTAAATCCCGCCTGGCTAGATTGCCTTTTAAAGGCAAGCTGCTCTTTGGGGTCGAGCTGGACAAAATCGTGACCGATCTCGGCACGTCTAAGGGCAAGAAGTTACCAGAGGTCAGGGCTCGGGCTAGTACTCGTTCCGGTACCTCCAGAGGACGGTTTCAGGAAGCCCGTCGGTACCGCCCGGGCAGGTCGGGCTCCTCTGCCCCCTCTTCCTTCAAGAGGACTTTCTCCCCCAAGCAGCATTCCTTTCGCAGAGACCGCCGTCCCGGAGGTGCTCCCTCCGGTCCTCCCCCAGGGTCTCGTACCCAATGACGGGGCCTTGGTCCACGCCCCAGTGCAGATTGGAGGACGGCTGTCCTCGTTTCTGGGCGAGTGGACCACAATAACTTCAGACGCTTGGGTGCTGGAAGTCATCAGAGACGGCTACAAGCTAGAGTTCTGCCGACCCTTAAGAGACGGGTTTGTACTCTCTCCCTGCAAGTCTCCGGTCAAAGCTGTGGCAGTGCAGCAGACCTTGGACAACCTGATCCGCCTGGGTGCGGTCGTTCCGGTGCCAGAAAATCAGATTGGCAAGGGACGTTACTCCATTTACTTTGTGGTACCAAATAAAGGAGGTTCTGTCCGGCCTATCCTCGACCTCAAAGGGGTCAATCGGGCCTTGAAAGTGCGGCACTTTCGCATGGAGACTCTCCGCTCTGTTATAGCGGCAGTGAAGGCAGGAGAGTTCTTGGCTTCCTTGGACATCAAGGAAGCGTACCTGCATATTCCCATCTGGCCTCCTCATCAACGCTTCCTGCGTTTTGCAGTCCTGGGACGACACTTCCAGTTCAGAGCCCTCCCTTTCGGGTTGGCTACTGCTCCGCGGACCTTTTCCAAAGTAATGGTGGTCATCGCAGCCTTCCTGCGAAAGGAAGGAGTACAAGTCCATCCTTATCTGGATGACTGGTTGATCCGAGCCCCCTCTTATGCAGAGTGCGGCAAAGCTGTGAACCGGGTGGTTGCTCTTTTGAGCTCCCTGGGGTGGATCATCAACTGGGAGAAGAGCCAGCTGCGCCCGACTCAGTCCCTGGAGTATCTGGGAGTTCGATTCGACACCCAAGTGGGCAGAGTGTTCCTGCCAGACAATCGGATTGTCAAACTTCAGGCTCAGGTGGACCAGTTCCGAGTAGCCTCTCCTCTTCGGGCTTGGGACTATGTGCAGCTGTTGGGCTCTATGACAGCCACGATGGAAGTAGTGCCCTGGGCCAGGGCTCATATGAGACCACTACAACACTCTCTGTTGCAGCGCTGGACTCCGATGTCGGAGGATTATGCTGTGCGCCTTCCCTTGGACCCAGCAGTGCGCAAGGCGCTGAGCTGGTGGCTGCAGACAGACAAGTTGTCTGCAGGAATGCCTCTGGTGACCCCAGAGTGGATTGTCGTCACGACGGACGCCTCTTTGACGGGCTGGGGAGCCCACTGCTTGGGAAGGACAGCGCAGGGGCTCTGGTCTCCTGCAGAGGCAAAGTGGTCTATCAACCTCCTGGAACTCAGAGCCATTCGGTTGGCGCTTTTGGAGTTCATCCCGGTACTGGCGTTGAAGCCAGTACGGGTCCTGTCGGACAATGCCACTGCTGTGGCCTATGTCAACCGCCAGGGAGGTACCAAGAGCGCCCCTCTAGCCAAGGAGGCCATGAATCTATGCCAGTGGGCGGAAGCGAACCTGGAACAGCTGTCAGCGGCCCACATTGCCGGAGTCATGAATGTCAAGGCGGACTTTCTCAGTCGCCATACCTTGGAGCCCGGAGAGTGGCAGCTATCTGCTCAGACGTTCTTGGACATCACGAAGCGCTGGGGCCAGCCGAGCCTAGATCTGATGGCGTCATCGGCCAATTGCCAAGTGCCGCGCTTTTTCAGCAGAGGACGGGACCCTCGATCCCTGGGAGTAGATGCTCTTCTCCAACAGTGGCCGACACAAGAGCTTCTCTATGTGTTCCCGCCCTGGCCCATGTTGGGCAGGGTGCTAGACCGGGTGGCAAAGCATCCGGGCCGGATAATCCTGGTGGGTCCGGACTGGCCCAGACGTCCCTGGTATGCGGACTGAGAGCCCTCAGTCGACGATCCTCTGCGACTGCCTGTGGAGCAGGGCCTGTTACATCAGGGTCCCGTGGTGATGGAGGATCCCTCCCCCATTTGGTCTTACGGCCTGGCTATTGAGCGGCAGCGTCTGAGAAAGAAGGGCTTCTCAGACAAGGTCATCGCCACTATGCTGAGAGCGAGGAAGCGCTCTACTTCTACTGCTTACGCCAGGGTTTGGCGTACCTTTGCAGCGTGGTGTGAAGCAGGCTCTCTTTCTCCCTTCACTGCTCCAATTTCTTCAGTGTTGGCGTTCTTGCAAGAAGGTCTGGAGAAAGGCCTGTCGCTCAGTTCCCTTAAAGTCCAGGTAGCGGCTCTGACTTGCTTCAGGGGCCGCCTGAAGGGTGTTTCCCTGGCTTCTCAGCCAGATGTGGTGCGCTTTCTCAAGGGAGTTAATCACCTGCGCCCTCCTCTGCACTCTGTGGTGCCTGCATGGAATCTCAATCTGGTGCTAAGAGCATTGCAGAAGCCGCCTTTTGAACCCTTGTCGAGGGCATCTCTGAAAGACCTGACGTTGAAAGCAGTCTTTTTGGTGGCTATCACTTCAGCCAAAAGAGTTTCCGAGCTCCAGGCGCTCTCATGTCGAGAGCCTTTTCTGCAGTTCACTGAGGCAGGAGTGACTATTCGCACAGTGCCTTCCTTCCTGCCCAAGATTGTTTCTCGCTTCCATGTGAATCAGCAGCTCTGTCTCCCTTCCTTTCGTAGGGAGGACTACCCAGAGGAATACTCTGCTCTCAAATGGCTGGATGTGAGACGAGTCATCATCAGATACTTGGAAGTGACCAATGATTTCCGGAAATCGGATCATCTGTTTGTCCTGTTTGCAGGTCCTCGTAGGGGTCTGCAGGCTGCTAAGCCTACAGTGGCAAGATGGGTCAAGGAAGCCATTGCAGCGGCTTATGTGGCCGCGGGGAAGGTGCCGCCTATCCAGCTGAAGGCTCACTCCACAAGAGCTCAGGCGGCCTCAATGGCAGAGGCCGGTTCCGTCTCCTTGGAAGTGATATGCAAGGCGGCAACTTGGGCTTCGGCCCATACATTCTCCAAGCATTACCGCTTGACTGTGGCTGCTCGGGCGGAGGCCCGGTTTGGAGCTTCAGTGTTGCGGTCAGGGATTTCTATGTCCCGCCCTGGGTGAGTACTGCTTCGGTACATCCCACCAGTCTATGGATTGATCAGCTTGATGATATGGAAGGTAAAATTATGTATCATACCTGATAATTTTCTTTCCATTAATCATAGCTGATCAATCCATAGCCCCTCCCAGATATCTGTACTGTTTATATTCTGGTTGCATTTCAGATTCAAGTTTAGTCTTCAGTTCCTGTTCAGGAAGACTTCGTGTTCAAGTTATTTTTTCACTTGGATTCTTCAAGAGTTGAGACGAGTTTGTATTACAGTGAGCTGCTGCATTCCTCTCCCCTCCGTTTTACGGGGCTGGATTGAGATTTAAATTCTGCCGGCACTCCCTCCCGCTTCGTGCGGCTGTAGGGCAGCTTTGTACCCCTCCCGCTTCGGCGGTGTTAGGGTCAGTCAGCTCCTCCCGCGGTTGCGGTTGCAGGATAAGCCAGATCCCCCCGCATCGGCGGGTGTGGTGTCCCTCCCCCGCTCCGCGGGGATGAGCTGGACGGATTCCCCTCCCCCACTTGTGTGGGGATGAGCTGGGTTAATTCCCCTCCCCCGTTTCGGCGGTGGTGAGCTGGGCAGAGTGTCCCTTTGTGGGTGTAATTCTCTGAGTCCTGCGGATGGAGCTTGGATATCGACATACTGAGGAGTTTCCGGCAGCACATGACCACATACAGGGAGGCAAAAGGATTGCTCTCTATCTCCACCTGCTGGTAGATGGACACAACCCACCACTCTATGGATTGATCAGCTATGATTAATGGAAAGAAAATTATCAGGTATGATACATAATTTTACCTTTCCCCACCTGCTCCCCTCCCATCTACCTCTCCCCCCTCCCATTCCCCTTCACCCCTTAAACACTTGTGTTTAACTCGCAAACTAATGGGTTTGAGTCACTATTAATGCATGAGGCCACTCCGCCCCCCACAGAACATTGTAGCTTACAAGGTTTGTCTCGCACTTTAAACATAACATGGTTCAAACCTCTGCCTTATTCTTTTTCTAGGCACTGCTTGGTACCTTACAGGGGAAGTCACTCTCCACTGTCCACATTGTTCACAGTATTAGATCCTCCGCTTTTCTCCAGGTCTGTAACCAAGGCCATTGCTTCAGCCACATTATCAAAAGTATTCCATGTTCCTGCGTGCTTAATCTTCAGGAGCGCTGGGTATAGAAGCATAAAGTTGGTCTGCATCGCATGCAGACCACGGCAAAGTGGAGTAAGCCGCTTCCTCCGTTCCTGCAGCTGTGCTGAAAAATCTTGGAAGATACGAATCAAATGTCCTTCAAACTTTGTTTCATTCCTCTTTAATCGGTACCCTCGTAGAATCTCCACCTTGTGCAGGTAATTATGGACTTCAGCATTACCACTCTAGGGTTCGAGCGGCCATCTTGTTTTTTCCCCACGCAGTGCACTCTGTCCAAGCACAGAGGCCCCGCGTGGTCAGAGGTAGCGAATTCAGTTTTTAGCCATCACTCTATTACGGACCACAGAACCGAATCACTCACCAATTCAGGAAAACCAATGAGTCGGAGGTTTCCTCGGCGAGACCTGTTCTCGAGATCATCCAGCTTTGCAGTAAGCTCATCAATTTTTATTGTTAATTGCTTAAGTTGACAGGTTACGGGAGGTGCGGCGTCTTCAAGTTCTGACACCCGGCGCTCCAGCTCTCCAGTCCGTTGCGTTGTTTCCCCAAGGAGCGTTTCTATATTAGAAAATTGTGACGATAAGTGATCCAGCTTCGCTTCCATCGCTTTCTCCACCGCCGTCGTTATTTGTAGAAGTTGTTCCCGGGGAGAATTTTTGCTCCTCCGGCGCCTTCTGTTGCTCCGCGCTGTCCTCCCCTTTGCCTGTCATTTATTTTCCCGGGTGTCACTATAAATTTGTCCATCTGTGTTTGCGAGGCAAAGGTAATCCAAAAGATTTTCAGTCAGCGGGTTTTAAAAGGTTTTTTCCCTTTGTAGAGGGCTTCGGGGCCTCAGAGAGCAGAGAGAACATTTCTCACTCCCTCTACTGCATCATGTGACTCATCAAAAATAAAATATTTAAAAAATAAACAAAAACAAAGGATATATACAATTATAACCAAAGAAATCTTTTCCCTTTAACTTTGTCCTCAATAGTTTGGGATCCAGATACTAGGCAAAAATAATAAGAATAAAAAGGAAAAACTTTATACCATTAGAGCTTCGAGAGCAATACAATACTCGCTAGCCGATTAAATAGCATATTAACTATTGGGTGTCACCAAGGGAACCCTCTCACTTTCTTTAGAACTTACAAATTGTAGCAATTTTGGGGGGTCAAAGAAAACATCATTTTAGAGTTTAGAGATACAAGACACCTACAAGGAAACTTTAACTTAAACAATGATCTTAGGTTGAGAACCCTTGGTTTATATACCAAGAATTCTCTCCTTGTTTTTGTGTATCCCTAGCCAAATCAGGAAAAACCTGGATTTTACTCCCCAGAAAAAGAGCATTAATATGATGAAAATAAATACGAAAGATGTTATTTCTGTCCGGCTCTAAGGCAAATGTCACCAAATGTGTAGTTCGTTCTGTCACCACTTCTAATGAGCTTTCCAGGAATTCAGCCAAATTTAGATCCGAAACAGACTGAGGTTGTCCATCTAACATTCTTGAAGTCCCTGTTATGTACTGGGCTCTAGCTATGGGCGGAAAATCCTTTGCTGGTATTCCCAGTATTTCACCAAAGTACTTTTTTAACATTTCCAAAGCAGGCATTAATGGTGATTTTGGGAAATTTAAAAACCTCAGATTGTTCCTGCGTCCCTGTCTTCAAGATGGCTGCCCCCACCGGAGACGCCCTCAAGCCCAAATATGGGCTTCCTTCCTGAAGCTGCCCAGCTCCAAAATGGCCGCCCCAACCTAAGGCGCTCACCTCTGAGATGGCCGCCGAATCCTGGAGATGCCCAAATCCAAGATGGCCGCCATATCCTCAGATGCCCATACCTTGCGTAAACAGGGAACATGACAGCTGCAGTTCGCCAATCACCTCCGCCTGCTGTGACACCGCCAGTGCCAAATCCCTTCTGGGTCACGGGGGGGGGGGGGACTGTGTTGGAGGGAGGACTCAGCGACACTCCCTCTATGTGGAACCCATCGAAGCGAGCATCTGCTCCTCAAGCGCTCTCACCCCGAAGTTCTTCAAAGTAGTCTGACACACAGGGCATAGGCGTAGTTTGACTGTTTCATTTGGGGGGGGGGGGGGGCAAAGGATGGGGCGGAGCATATTAGCATATTCATTTGCATATATACATATGCAAATGAATATGCTAATATGGAGGAAGGAAGGGAAAAAGAGCAGGCTTTTTTTGGGAATAACCATAATGAATATGTATGAGATATCAAGCCAGCTCTTTCTCCCTTCCTTCCTTCCTTCCTTCCTTCCTTCTTTCCTCCTTACCCAGCACTCCCTCTTCATCTCCAGTAGTATTTCCCCACCCCCTTTCCCATACCATACCAGTGTTGACCTTAGAAATGCATAGGCTCTATATGTAGATCCTTCAAAAGGTAGTGTGTCATGATTTAGGCTCTACACCCTTTCTGATGTTTTGGTGCCACCTCAGTAAGGCCAACACACAATCTCTCCATTGCAAAATGCTATACACAAACTTGTGCAAAAACACACTTATATCCTTACTAAACCATAACAGCACTAATTCCAAGGACAGGACGAGCTACAACCTTATGCGTGAAAAGGCAGAACTGTAATTACACCGGGTTCTAAAACACCAATACACTACCTCGTGAAAAAAAGCAAAACAAAAAGGGCTGCAAATACTACACGCAAGCAGAATACTGCACCTTAATTTATTTATTTATTTATTGCATTTGTATCCCACATTATCCCACCTCTTTGCAGGCTCAATGTGGCTTACAATTCTTCATGGATGATGGAGGTAGAAGAGAACAAACAATTGGTTTAACAGAGGGTGTTGGGTTACATGGTGGTGAAATACATGGTGATTTTAAAGCAAAAGACATTAAAGAACATTTCTGGATATATTAGAGATACTTGAAATACATGATAGTTTAAAGCAAAAGACATTAAAGAGCATTTCTGGATATATTAGAGAGAGTGCAGTTATACGTGTTGATCCTTATGATATATTTTGTCAAAGAGATAAGTTTTCAGTAGTTTGCGGAAGTTGGTCAGTTCGTAAACCGTTTTCAGGTTGCGTGAACCTATGCGGGAACAGGAACTTGAAGAGAAGGCTTCGGGGCAGAGCCGAAGACAGCGTGTACGTCGCTACCACTGCCAGGAACACAGAAAAGCTGAAGAAGACAGCTGCCTGCGCCGGAGGGAGGAAGAGAGGGGGTAGGCAGACACGCTCATCTCCTTCCGCTTCGCTTCCCTGCCCTCTCTGCGTCCCGCCTTCCTCTGATGTCATTTCCTTTCGTGCGGGACACAGAGAGGGCAGGGAAGCGAAGCGGACGGAAACGAGCGCGTGCCTGCTTTTTTCTTTTTACTACTGGCGCCGTCACGTCGTCGTCGTTTGGGGGGGCATTGCCCCCCCTTGCCCCCCCCCCCCCCCCCCCAGTCTACACCCATGGAACAGGAAGAACTAAAGCTAGGTTCGAGGAGGTAAGAACCTTAGCTTTTCCTTTCCCCATACTAACATACAGGAGAAGTTCCTAGCATCTTATTGCTTCAGAGAGTCTCAGAAGCAAAGAAACGCTCTCACTGCTCTAGA
This sequence comes from Microcaecilia unicolor, assembly GCF_901765095.1. NCBI lineage: Eukaryota > Metazoa > Chordata > Amphibia > Gymnophiona > Siphonopidae > Microcaecilia > Microcaecilia unicolor. The sequence goes on from NC_044037.1 coordinate 137,973,152, forward strand.
CCCCATCTTAGATCGAATGTCCCGAGACTTCCTCGAAAGTGATATATTACTTGGAGACATGGGTGGGTTTTTTGTTAGATAAATATGAGGACCTGGGACCCCAGGATCGATTTTTTTTTAAAACTCCTGATTTGTAAGGCGGGGATGGTGGGCAAACATATTATCTTGGAGGTGTGGGTTGGCAACTAGGCTCCTTCATATTGGCAGTGGAGGAATAGGTTTCATACTCTGATGTTAATGGAGCAACAATATGCTCACTCTTCTTACAAGAGGAAACAAATGTTCTTGGCCATCTCCAGTCTTTGTCGCATAGAGCACGCAGCCTTGTATTAAATTTGTTTTAATTTATTTCTATGCCATTTGGGGATACAATAGTGGAGTGATCTGCAGTGGAATGATGGGGGGGGTGGGGAGGTCCAGATTGCACTCACCAAGGAAGAGTTTCTTTAGGTACGATCCCTATATTGGGATCCCACCTTTTTTTTTTTTGGAGTACAGAGTCGGAGAAGGGTGGGGTTAAAGGACACACTGGTACAGTTTGGGGGGAGGCTAGACTCAAGGAAACCTCGAGGTATACAGGAATATTTCTGGGGATGTTATAAGAAAACAAGCATCCCTCTTTTTTACTAGTGATTTCGGGTTTAAGAGCTATTCACCCCAGGTTCGCTTAATATTGTGTTAGGAAGAAGGGATATAGGTTTTGGTAGGATACTGTATGATGATGGTATATTTCTAAAGGGCCAAAGTAGGTTGTTTTTAATCGGTTGAGATTATATTGTTTGGACAGAGTTAGGAGAGGGGTGGGATAGGTTGGGGTTGGGTGGGAGAACATACAAAATTTGGGACGATTACTGAGCTGGTTGATGTAACTTACTCTGATGTTTTATTATCTGTTGGATCATTGTCAAAGAATGATATGATTATATCGTCAATAAAAAGATTTAAACATAAATTTACTACTTAGTAACTTCATTACATGCCCCCTTGTCCTTGTATTTTTGGAAAGAGTAAACAAGCGTTTCACTTCTACCGATTCCATTCAGTATTCTATAGACCTCTATCATATTCCCTTAGCCATCTCTTCTCCAAGCTCAAGAGCCCTAGCCTTTCCTCATAGGGAGGTCGTCCTATTCCATTTAGCATTTTTTCTGTACTTTTTCTAATTTCGCTATATCTTTTTTTTAATGAAGTGACCAGAATTGCACACAGTATTTGAGGTGTGGTTGCACCATGGAGTGATAATAAATTAATTTTTGTTTTCCATTCCTTTCCTTATAATTCCTAACGTTCTGTTTGCTTTCTTAGCCCCTGCTGCACACTGATTTCAACATATCATCAACAATGACACCTAGATCCTGTTCCTGAGTGGTGATTCCTAATGTAGAACCTTACATCGTGTAGCTATAGTTTGGATTCCTCTTTCCTGCATGCATCACTTTGTATCATCTACCATTTGGATGCCCAGTCTACCAGTCTCGTAAGGTCCTCTTGCTATTTTTCACAATACTCATGTGAGTTAACATTGAATAACTTTGTGTCATCAGCAAATTTAATTATCTCACTAGTTATTCCCATCTATAGAAGAAGCAACAGTCCCAGCACAGACCCCTGGGGAACCCCACTATTTACCCTTCTCCATTGAGAATACAGACTGTTTAACCCTATTCTCTGTTTTCTATCTTTTAATCAGTTCTTAATCCCATGACTTTCTAATTTCCTCAGGAGTCGTTCATTTATTATTTATTTAGATTTTGCTCACACCTTTTTCAGTAGTAGCTTAAGGTGAGTTACAGTCCCAGGAGGGCTCACAATCTAATTTTTATACCTGAGTATAATTTTTATACTTTGTCAAATGCCTTTTGAAAATCCAGATATACAATATCGAGTGGCTAAGGGTATAGTTAGTTCATTTATGGCCCATTAATATCAATCAATCAGTTTATAGCGAATTTACAGTTAAGATGCTAGATCAAAATAAATCTAGGATGTAACAAAATTGATCTACAGTTGCCGTACATATAACTATCACAGTCATCAATAACAATGTCAAAATCACAACTTCATAAAAGTAACTGCAATGTATCAGTCCTTTATCACATATTTATAAAATAGAAATGTCTTTAATCACTTCTTAAAGGTATTATAGCTAGGCAATTGTCTTAGATTAAATGAAAGGGAATTCCTTAAACTAGCCACCTGATATGCAAATAAGCAAGTTAAAGAGTGAAAAATTACCTTGAGCATATGTTATACACCCCAGGTGTCGCATCCTTTACCTGTGTGTCCTGCCCACTCCTCGGCCTCGCCCCCGGGATTGGGAGCGTCTGCCATGCTGCTCAGGCCGGCGCTTCGACGCTGCTCCCTTCCCTTTCGTTGCATCGGATGTCGGGCGGCACGGCGCCCTTGCCCGTCTCGCACCGTGCTCCCTCAGCGCGATATAGATCAGCTGGGCGGCGGTCTCTGGCGGCACGTCCTGAGGGACTTTGCCTGGACCTGACTGCTGCTTTAGCTACTACCGGGTGGTGGTGGTTCCAGTGCCCTGCTCTCCATTTCCTTCTGCAGGTAAGGCCAGGGTTGTTCGGCCACCAAACATTGTTTGGCACAGGGACTCACTATTTTTTACAGCAGGCCTGACAGAAAGCTGAAGCCATGAGTTTGCCGGACAAACCTGACATGTCCGATCTGGCTCAGGTCCTTCAACAGCAGCAGGCTCAACTTAATAGACTATCAGGTGTCCTACAGGATGTATGTTCACAGATATCATCTCTTCAGGCCCAGCGGTCACCCACGGAGCGGCTAGAACCACTCCTCCCATTCGGACCGTACGTCTGCCATAACCTCCCCGATTCGATGGTACTCCCTCTCTGCTTGCCGGGGCTTCCTGAACCATTGCCAGATGTTCTTTGAAATGCAACCCGCTTCATTCCCATCTGACAGTCTCAAGGTTACATACATCATTTCTTTACTCTCCAGACCAGCCCTGGCATGGGCTTCACCCCTGTGGGAGCAACGGGATCCGCTCCTCTCAGACCTGGGGGAGTTCCTTTGCCGGTTCCGGATGGTATTCGACATTCCTGGGCGTCCCTCTTCAGCGGCAAGTGAACTATTGCGTATTCAACAGGGTAACAGTTCTGTGGGAACCTATGCGGTACGGTTTCTTACCTTAGCCGCTGAACTCCGATGAAATCAAGAAGCGCTCACGGCTATTTTTTGGCAAAGGTTGAGCGGGCGTATCAAAGATGAATTAGCTGGTCGGGAGGTTCCTACCACTTTGGATGCCCTCATTACCCTTTGTATCTGGATTGATGTTCGATTTCAGGAGAGAGCACGAGAACAACCTACTTCACGTCCTCCTCGGAGATCTTCTTCTCAGGGAAAACGAGCCATCTCCCCGCTAGGAGCAGCGGGTTCTGCTGCGGATGGACCTGAAGAACCTATGGTGATAGGTAGACATCAACTCTCAGCCGGGGAGCGGGCCCATCGGCGGAGTAACAGACTTTGCCTATATTGTGGTAAATCCGGTCATTTTGTGAAGGAATGTCCTAATAAACCGGGAAATGCCTAGACCCGAACCTTGTGGAAGTGGTAGTTTTGGGTCAATCAGGTTCCCTTCCGGACAATTTAATGTCAGTGCCTATTATTTTACTTTGGCACGAATTCAGGGTGAACACTTTAGCCCTGCTGGACTCGGGAGCGGGGGGTAATTTTATTGATGTGGCTCTGCTTAAAAAGCTAGGAGGACTATCGGTTCCCTGTAAGCTAGCTCTGCAGGTGACATCTATTCATGGTTCTGCTCTTCCTCAGCCTATTACTCACCTCACTCCGCCTCTTCAGATGCAAGTGAGTCTCCTGCATCATGAGAAAATTCAATTCCTCATCTTGCCGCAAGCTGTTCACCCTGTCATTCTGGGATCGCCCTGGTTACGTCTTCATGCGCCCAGCATTGATTGGCCCGCTGGCGAGATCAGTCAGTGGGATGTTTTGAGATCTGCCTTACTCCTGTGGAACCTCCTCCAAGAACCATTTCAGCTCTGCCTGTAACCCTTCATCCCTGCGAGGCCTGTCTTCCGGTCGAGTATCGCAAATTTCAGGACATTTTTGATGCACAAGAGGCAGATTCCCTCCCTCCCCATCGTCCCTTTGACTGTCCTATTGAACTGATTCCGGGCAAGATCCCCCCAGAGATAGATTATACGCTCTTTCCCATCTGCTGCCATGCGTACTTACATTCAGGAGAATCTCCAGAAGGGATTTATTTGTTCTTCCTCCTCCCCTGCTGGAGCTGGATTTTTTTTTTGTTTCCAAAAAGGACGGGTCTTTACGACCCTGCATTGATTATCAAGGCCTGAATAACATCACTGTTAAGAACCGTTACCCTCTTCCTCTTATTCTTGAGTTATTTGACCGTCTTTAAGGAGCTGTTACTTTCACCAAGTTGGACCTCCGGGGCGCCTACAACTTGATTCGTATTCGCCAGGGGGACGAGTGGAAGAATGCTTTTAATACTTATGAGGGTCACTTTGAGTATCGAGTCATGCCCTTCGGTCTCTGCAATGCTCCAGCTGTTTTTTAGAACTTCATCAATTTTATTTTTCAGGATCTGTTATATTCATCCGTCATTGTCTACCTGGATAATATTCTGGTCTTATCTGCCTCTCTTCAGGATCATCCCGGGCATGTGCGCACGGTGCTTCAGCGCCTCCGAGATCATCGCCTTTTTGCCAAGTTGGAGAAGTGTGCTGTCCATCAGTCAGCTATTCCATTTCTGGGGCATATTATCTCGGCTGTCAGTCTACAGATGGATCCCGCCAAGCTTCAGGCTATCCAAGATTGGCCTGTTCCTCAAGGACTCCGTGCTCTGCAGCGTTTCCTGGGATTCACCAATTACTACAGGCAGTTTATCCCGCATTACTCCTTGATAACTGCTCCACTGACTGCTCTGACTAAGAAAGGAGCTGATGTTCAGAATTGGTCCTCTGCTGCTCAGAGGCCTTCTCTACCTTAAAGGCTGCTTTTTTGTTTGCTCTAGTGCTCCGTAGTCCGAATGTTGCTAAGCCTTTTATTGTTGAGGTGAATGCTTCGTCTCTTGTAGCTGGGGCCGTGTTGTCGCAGTCTGCTCCTTCTGGCAAAAGACATCCATGCTTCTTTTTCTCTAAAAAAAAATTCTCCCCTGCGGAGCGTAACTATACTATTGGGGACAGAGAGTTGTTGGCTCTGAAGCTCGCCTTTCAAGAGTGGCGGTATCTCCTAGAAGGGGGCTGCACATCCGATTACAGTCATTGCAGATCACAAGAACCTTCTCTACTTACAGGATTCTAAATGACTGAACCCACGGCAGGCCCGGTGGTCGCTTTTTTTTTGCTCATTTTGACTTCCACTTGGTTTTTCGACCTACAGAGAATAACGTACAGGAGGATGCGCTCTCTCGAGCCTTCAATGTGCCTGAAAAACCCAATGAGGTCTATCCTATGCTTAATCCTGCTTGTATCTCCTCTACCGTAGTGGTCTCGACTTCTCTTAAATCCTCTGTTCCTGGCCGGTCCAGACGGAAGGTTCTTTAATGGGGTCATTCCTCTGCCTTTGCAGGACATTTTGGATTCTGTAAGACTTATCATCTTATCTCCCATTATTTCTGGTGGCCTCATATGGCTCAGAATATTCTGCAGTTTGTCTCTACTTGTCCAACCTGTGCTCGCACCAAGTCTCCTCCTGACAAGCAGTGGGGTCGTCTTTAACCCTTGCCTGTTCCCCACCAACCCTGGCAAGAGGTCTCTATAGACTTTATAACAGATCTTCCTCACTCCCAGGGCAACACTATCATCTTGGTGGTTGTGGATCGATTTTCCCGCATGGCACATTTTGTTCCTATGTGGGCCCTACCCTCCCTGCTGCTTTTGCGTCAAATTTTGTCCAGCATGTTTTTTGTCTGCATGGGTTGTCTCAACGCATCATCAGTGACAGAGGTTCACAATTTACTTCCAGATTTTGGAGATCTTTGTACTCGGCGTTTGGGGTCACCACACTCTTCTCCTCGTCCTGTCCCCAGACCAACGGCATGGCGGAGCAGACCAACCAGACCCTTAAGACCTTTCTCCGGGCCTTCACTAACAACCGTCAGGATGATTGGGCAGACCTCCTGCCTTGGGCCGAGTTTGCGTACAATAACAGTCTCCATTCTGCTTCCCAGACTTCGCCCCTTTTTTACTATCTATGGGCGTCATCCGTGCCGTCCTCCTCCGATTCCTTTGGATCAAGCTCCTTCTCTGATTCATCCAACCCTCACTACTATTCAGGACACTTGGATGACTGTTCAGCGTCATTTGTGGCGTGCCGCTGCAAAGTTTAAACATTTTGCTGACCGACATCGACGTCCCGCTCCTGTTTTCCACCCTGGACAGAGGGTATGGTTCAGCACCAAGTACCTGAGACTTCGTCTCCCTTCTCTTAAGTTTGCTCCTCGCTTCATCGGGCCGTTTGCTGTTCAAGCTAGAGTGGGGACGGTGGTCTATCGTCTTCACTTACCTGGTAATCTTCGTATCCACAATGCTTTCCATGTATCTCTACTTAAACCCTTCCTGGCATCAAAGTGGCATCCAGAACACAAGAAAACCATTGTTCCTGACTCTGAGCCTGACCCCGAGTTTGAGGTGCAAGAACTTCTGGATTCCAAATGCCAAAGAGGACGTATTATTTGATTTCCTGGAAAAACTATGGACCAGAAGATAATTCCTGGGAACCAGCGAAGAATGTCCATGCACCGGATTTGGTCCGTGAGTTTCATTCCCGCTACCCTTCTAAACCTGGACCAAGGTGGAGAGGGGGGCTTCTGTGGAGGGTACTGTCGCGTCCTTTACCTGTGCGTCCTGCCCGCTTCTCGGCCTCGCCCCCGGGATAGGAAGCGTCGGCCGTGCTGCTCGGGCTTGCGCTCCGATGCTGCTCCTTTCCCATTTGTTGCATCGGATGTTGGGGCGGCACGGCGCCCTTGCCCGTCTCGCGCTGTGCTCCCTCAGCGCAATATGGATCAGCTGGGCGGCGGTCTCTGGCGGCACGTCCTGAGGGCAGGTTGGTCACTGGGAGTTTCACATCGGAGTTGTCCGGCGTTCGGGGCTGAGCCTCGCGTGGCATGCGCAGGCTGGTTTCTGCCTTCGTCAGGCTCGTTGGACTGCCTCCGCCTCCTTGGGTCCAGATTGGCTTCTCAGGTTCAGGACTCCTCCTGCTTTGAGATCAGGAGCCTATCAGGAGCGTTTTCTGCCAGCTGATGCCTTGCTGCTCCTGAGGACCGGACTATTTGAAGGAAGTCTCTGCTGCTGTTCCCTGCTTCGGTTTCTTGTACCTGAGACTGCGTTTCGTGTCACTCTTACTGGTAGCCTGCCTAGAGACTTTGCCTGGACCTGACTACTGCTTTGGCTTGCCGCCTGCCTAGAGACTTTGCCTGGACCTGACAACTGCTTCTGCTTGCCGCCTGCCTAGAGACTTTGCCTGGACCTGACTTCTGCTTTTGCTTGCCGCCTGCCTAGAGTCTTTGCCTGGACCTGACTGCTGTTTTAGCTACTACCGGGTGGTGGTGGTTCCAGTGCCCTGCTCTCCATCTCCTTCTGCAGGTAAGGCCAGGGTTGTTCGGCCGCCAAACATTGTTTGGCACAGGGACTCACTATTTTTTACAGCAGGCCTGACACCAGAGTACTGAAAACTCAAACATGAAATTGCTGATTTGCTGTTCGTGATCAGTATCCAGTCGTTAAAATCATTCCTAGTAGCTGAAGATTGGAGGGTGGTCAATGTAATACTGATTTTCAAAAAGAGTTCCAGGGTTGATTTGGGAAATTACAGACTGGTAAGCCTGATTTCAGCTGGGCAAAATAGTGGAAACTACTGTAAAGAATAAAATGGGACAGAGTCTGCATGGGTTCAGCCAATGGAAGTCTTGCCTCACCAATTTACTTAATTTCTTTTGAAGGCATGAATAAACATGTAGATAAAGGTGAGCCGGTTGATGTAATATATCTAGATTTTTCAGAAAGCTTTTGACAAAGTTCCTCAAATGCCCCTATAGAAGAGGAAAAAAGTAACATCTGGAGAGCCTTGTATACCAATGTCAGTAGTATGGGAAACAAAATTCTAGATTTAGAGGCTACAATGATGGAAGCAGACTTGGATTTAGTGGCAGTCACAGAGAACCATGACTGGGATATTGCTATATCTGGCTATAATCTATTCAGGAAGGACAGAGTAGGGAAAAAAGGAGGAGGAGTGGCGTATGCTAAGAATGATATTAAAGTGATGGAACTACAGGATACTTGAGGTGTGGAAGAAGCACTGTGGTTTAAACAGGAAAGAGGGAAAGAAAAATGTATCTCTATCAGAGCACTATACTGGTCACCCTCACAGTCGGAGGAAATGGACAGAGACTTAATTGAAGACATCCACAAGATAGCTAGGAAAAGGGAAGTACTACTGATAGGTGACTTTAATATGCCAGATGTTGATTGGGGTGTCCCTGCTGCGGGGTTGTCTAGAAGCAAAGAGATCTTGGATTCCCTACAGAAAGAATTGTTTCAGCAGTGGGTAACGAAACCGACGCGGGGTGGAGCTATTCTGGACCTGGTGCTTGCAAATGGAGAGAATGTTTCTGACGTCAAGGTGGGAGACCATTTGGCAGACCATTTGGCATCTAGTGATCATCGAATGGTGTAGTTCAATATTAAAACAGGGGAGAGGACTCATTCAAGATTGAAGGGCCTGGATTTCAAAAGAACTAACTTTGCCAAGATGGGGGAATTTCTCAAGGAACAGTTAGTAGGATGAGAACAGCTGAAGAAAGTAGAACATCAGTGAACAAAACTGAAAGGAGCTATATTAAAGGCAACTAACCTTTATGTTAGAAAATTGCATAAAAGTAAGAGGGAAAAAAGGCCACTCTGGTTCTCGAACGTAGTAGCTGAAAAGATAAGGGAAAGGAGGTTAGCCTTCACACGTTATAAGATGATTCAGAAAGATGAAGACAGGCGAGAATACCTGGATAAACGAAGAGAAGCTGAGAAAGCTGTCAGGAAAGCGAAGAGGCAAATGGAAGAAAATATAGCTAATACGGTAAAATTGGGGGATAAGACCTTTCTCAGATATGTGACTGGAGGGAATGCCATAATAGCATTGTGTGAGGCTCAAAGCTGAGGGAGAGAAATATGTGGAAGATGATAAGGATAAAGCTGAACTGTGTAACAATTATTTCTGCTCTTTGTTCAAGGATGAAAGGCAAGGGGTAGGACTGCAGAAAACAAATGCTAAAGGGGATGGATGTATGGGAGACCAAGACCCATTCACAGAGAACTGTGTTCGTGAGGAGCTAGCTAAACTAAAAGTAGACAGAGCGATGGGGCCTAATGGGATACATTTTTGGGTGCTCAAGGAACTTGGAGAAGTTCTGGCGGCTCCGCTGACTGACCTCTTCAGTGCTTCCTTAGAGATTGGAGTGGCCCCGAAGGACTGGAGAAGGGCGAGTGTGGCTCCTTTGCACAAGAGTGGAAGTAAGGAGTAGGTTGGGAATTACAGACCTGTCATTCTGACCTCGATAGTGAGTAAGCTAATGGAAACACTACTAAAATGGAGGATTGTGAGATTTCTGAAACTGAATGGAATGCAGGACCCGAGGCAGCATGGTTTCACCAGTGGCAGGTTGTGTTAGATGAATCTCACTGACTTCTTCGACTGGGTGACCAAACAGTTGGACGTGGGAGGGGTGCTAGATGTGGTATACTTAGATTTCAGCAAAGCCTTTGACATGGTTCCACACAGGCAACTGATAAATAAATTGAGTGCCCTCGGTATAAGACCTAGAGTAACTGATTGGGTTAAAAATTGGTTGAGTGGAAGGAGACAGAGGGTAGTGGTAAATGAAGCTTTCTCTGAAGAAAGGGATGTTGTCAGTGGAGTACTGCAGGGATCTGTCCTTGGGCCTGCTCTTATTAACGTCTTTGAGAGAAATATTACAGAAGGGCTGTCTGGTAAGGTTTGTCTCTTTCTGGATGATACCAAACTCTGCAACAGGGTGGACGCTCTGGGGGGTGTGAATGACATGAGGAAGGACCTAGCGACACTGGAGGAATAAACCGATATTTGGCAACTAAGATTTAATGCTAAAAAATGCAGGGTCATGGGCTTCCGGTTGAGCCGCCATGCTGGGAGGACACGTGGCAGGGAGCTCTGTATCTATCCCATTGTAATTTGGGATTATTTCTGGGAGCTGCAGCTGTTCGAGGCAGGAGAAGCACCGGGCGTTTGAAGGGAGCACCCAGGAGTCCTCCGGAGCAGATCAAGGGAGGCTGAGTGCTGCCGGAGGTAGAAGTGAGGCGGTTCGGGAGACGGGAGCGTGGGCCTCGGAAGATGGCGGCAAGTTGCAGTGCAGGAGGTCACGCCTTTTGTCTTGGCGGCCGTCCTAGGAGAGTGAGGCGAAAGCGAGGGCTGCTGCTGCGAATCAGGAGCCAGTGCTTGGCTGGGTGCGCCAGAGCTTCGTCCAGGCGGCCAGTCGGAAGGAGGCTTGCTGATTATTTGAGGCTGTCTGGAGGTGGAGAACGAGTCGGAGCCCAAGAGGGCGTTCGCTGACCACTTGCAGCTTGGAGGTGAGGCAGAGGCACCGCTGTGAAGAGGAGACAATTTGTGGAGGAGGGAGTGCGGGCCTGGACTGTGGAGCGGTTGAGCGGTCTTTCCCAGTGGCATCAGCTGCAAGTTTTTTGGGGGGGGAGGAGGACTGGGGCGGCAGCTGGCAGAGAAGCAGGCTTGGATGATGGGTGGCATTTGGATAAGACTCTAGCACAGCATGATGGAACTGACGGCATGGACCGGAATGACAGCTTAAGTGTGAAGCTCCAATGGGACATTGTTTGAAGTGACTGAATCCGATTGAATTGAACGGCATCCCACAGTGTGTATTGAAGAGGAAAGGTCCCTGAGGAATGCTACCGAAGAAGGGGCTAGAGAGGTTCCGGTTTTCAGCGGAGCAAGGAAAAAAAAACGCAGGTGGCGTCAGCTGGGCCGGAATTGAGTGGAGCAAAGATGGCGGTGAGTCCGGTGGCGGCAGCGGAGAAGCATGTTGAGGAGGGCCTCGAGACTGGTGAACCTGCGAAATCGGAGATAGCAGCTTGGTTTCAAGTTTTGAAAGCAGATCTGGCAGGGGTCCGAAAGGATATACAAACTGCCCTAAGAGAAATTAGGGCTGAAATTCGTGATATGGGAACTCGTGTCGATGAGATGGAGGAGGGGATGGAGACTTTTAAGCAAGACATGGGAAACTGCAGAAAGTGGTGAATGCGGGCACGCAGAAATTACAACAACTCAGGGAGCAGGTGGAGGACTTGGAGAATAGATTGTGCCAAAATAACCTGCGATTTAAGGGAATCCCTGATTCAGACATATTTAGCGATTGCGAGGTAGTGATTCAAGAACTGTGTGGGTTCATCTTGAATGCTGAGGACGGAGGTCAATTGCCGGACCTTAGAATTCAGAGGGCGCACAGAGTGTCTGGTCGGCAGTGGGAAACCCGCCAGAGGGACATTGTGGTGTGTTTTGCTGATTTCCCCACGAAGGAGAAGATATTGACCAAGGCAAGGTAGCAAAAAAAAATTATTTGGAAAAACTGTAAGATTGGAGTGTTCCAAGATCTGGCCTGGTCTACACTGCAAAAGCGTCTGTCCCTCCGAGAAGCCACGATATATATGAGGTCAAAAGGGATCCGGTATAAGTGGTTATTCCCATTTGGGATGTGGCTAACAGTGGACGGTAAATTGTGTAAAGTCAAGACCCCGGAAGAGGCATGGTCATCATTGCGCTCGTTGGGATGCAGAGAGATTCCCGTCCAGAAGGAGTTGCAGGAGACCGTCAGGGAGCCCAGAGCGGATTCGGCGTGTCAGAAGGTGATGGATCGGGGGAAGACTTCTAACAAGCAAGCTTCCTGAAGAGACATGGTGTTGTGTGGACTGGTGGCGAATTGCTTGAGTTAGTGGGGAGGTGGGGTGGAGGAATGGGAGATGCATGACTGTAAAGGATGTGGGTGTAAGTAGGGCGATGGGAGAGAAAGGGATTAGTGTTGGAGAGGTCAAAGTCCCGGGAGAGCGTGTTGATTCCTCGTGGGATGGATGATATATTGACAGAGGGATCAGCTATAGGGAAGGAGGGGGAAGGAGAGTGGGTTTGGAGCAGGGGGAAGGGTAGAGATCGTCTGTGGGAAGGGGGGAGGGGAGAGACCTTATTGGTGGGTACATGGAATCAGGGGAAAGGCAGTAGAGTATTTAAGGAGTTGGGTAGGCTGAAGTGGGATATTACGTTTTTTGCAAGAAACACACTTAAGACTGAGGGATACTTACTTGCTGCGTCGTAGGCCTTTTCGGGAAGTGGTGGTACCCCAGGGAATAGGGCCAAAATGGATGGGGGGAGTAGCTATTTTGATCAGACAAACTTGTGGGTTAGTGATTGAAGAGGTGTTTCGGGATACTAGTGGGAGTTGTCTGGGTCTCAGAGTTGTGGTTGCAGAGGAAGGAGTTGACTCTGATTAACATTTATGCTCCGAATGTGGGGCAGAGGGACTTTTTTCAAACGTTAAAAGAAGAAATCTTGGGATTTGTAGGAGGGCAGGTTGTAGTAGGGGGGGATTTTAATATGGCCCCAGATGCGAGATTGGATCATTTGACAGGGGGAGGGCAGCAGAGTGGCCCTGGGAGGAAGGCTTTGTTTACAAAGGAATCCTAACTTGTCACCTGCTCGTACCTTATCTTGTCTTCCTCTCTTCAATAGTCACTTTTCCCTATGTGTCCTATCTGTCTGTCCTACCCTTATCCCTTATTTGTCCTGTCTGTCTGTCCTGATTTAGATTGTAAGCTCTTTTGAGCAGGGACTGTCTTTTCTTCATGTTCAATTGTGAAGCACTGCGTACGACTGGTAGCACTATATAAATGATTTGTAGTAGTAATTTTTGAAGGCGTTAGAGGTGGTGGATTGTTGGAGGCTGTTACATGGGGTACAGCGGAATTACACCTTTTATTCGCATGCAGCACAGACTTATTCTCGGATAGATGGGTTATGGGTGCATCGCAATGAGTGGCATATGGTGGGGGCCGCTGAGATAGAGACCATTTGTGTTTCTGATCATGCACCAATGTGGATTAAATTGATTGGATTGGGCCAAGGTAGGCGGCAAGGAATCTGGAGACTCAATGAGTCACTGCTTGGGGATGAGAAAGTGCGAGAGGATATTCAGCTTACAATTCAAGAATTTTGAAGCTTTAATGATAATGAGGAAGTAACATGGGGTGTTATGAGATGCGCTGAAGGTAGTGGTGAGGGGGGTTTTGATTAAGTGGGGTCACGTAAGAAAAGGGAGAAAGGGCAGCAATTGCTTACGTTGCAGAGGAGGTTATTGTATCTAGAACAATGACACAAGAGGAACCCTACACTGCAGGTATGGGAAGACCTTAAACAAGTGAGGGGGAAAATAGCACAATTGCAGATGGCAGAGGTGGATTTTATGAGATCTAAGCTTAAGCAACAATATTTTGAGTTTGCTAATAAGTCCAGTGCAATGTTGGCCCGTTATTTGCGGGCGCAGAGTGCGGTCCCTTATTCAGAAGTTAAAGGATGAGAGGGGAGGATGGCACTATGCTGACTCAAATATTGGAAATTGTTTTGTGAAATACTATCAAGAACTTTATAGAGCTTCTGAGGAACCACCGACGGTAGATATGGCTCGGTTTTTGGATCAGATCCCATTACCATGATGAGGCTGAAAGAGCTCAGCTTGGGGAGCCCATTAGACTAGGGGAGGTACAGGGGGTGATAAAGCGGCTACCTAATGGTAAAGAACCAGGTTTAGATGGATACTCGGTGAGGTTTTATTAATGCTTTGTGGAGGAGTTGAGAGATCTCTTGGTGAGGGTGGGAAATGAAGCTTTGGAGGGAAGTGGGCTACCGGTATCTATGTCTGAGGCGGGGATAACGGTTCTGCCTAAGCCTAGGAAAGATCCTGTGGTTTGTGGTTCCTGTAGGCCTATTTCACTTTTGAATGTGGATGCAAAGATAGTAGCTAAGGTCCTGGCTAATAGGTTGGCTAGGGTGTTGCCGAGATTGAGCCATATAGATCAATCTGGGTTTATCCCGAAGAAGCAGGTAGGGGATAACATAAGACGTACTCTTCATTTAATATGGGAGGCACAAAGATCCCGGTCTAGTACAGCTTTGTTGGCTATAGATGCGGAGAAAGATTTTGACAGGCTAAGTTGGGTTTTTTTGCTAGAAGTGATGAGTCGCATGGGTTTGGGAGACAACTTTGGGGCTTGGTTGGCAGCTTTGTATACAGCTCCTAAGGCATGCCTTAATATTAATGGAGGATATACATCTTTTTTTCCAATAGGTAGAGGGACTTGGCAGGGCTGTCCATTGTCGCCCCTCCTTTTTGCACTGAACATAGAGCCATTGGAAGTACTGATATGTCAGCATCCAGGTTTTCGGGGTATTAGGGTTGGGGGGATGGAACATCGTATTGCGCTGTTTGCAGATGATGTGCTACTTTATGTGGTGGATCCTGAGCGGACATTACCAGCGGTGTTGGAGATTTTTAGGAAATTTGAGCGATATGCTGGCCTAAGGGTTAATATGGATAAGAGTGAGCTTTTGGGTATTTCTCTGAAACAGGGGGGGAAAAGTAGATTGAGAGCATTGTTTTCATTTAAGTGGGCCAAGCATCACATTCGGTATCTGGGGATTCAGATTCCTTGGGATTTGGGAAGGGTGTATAGTCTCAGTTATGGGAAAATAATAGACCAGATTAGGGGGGAGCTGTCCAGGTGGAAGGGACTGTGGCTCTCGTGGCTGGGGCGTTTGGCAGTGGTGAAGATGAATGTGCTGCCTAGATGATTGTTCTTGTTTCAGGCGCTGCCAGTGGCGGTTCCGAAACGGATATTTAAACAATTGCAGGGTTTGATGTCACAGTTCATATGGGGGGGGGGGGGGGGGGGGTAGGCATCCCCGGTTGGTGGGGCGAGTGTTATGGGGTGCTCCTGAGAGGGGGGGGTAGAGCAGTGCCCAATATTGAATTTTATTATGTTGCTGCCCAACTGAGGATGATTATGGACTGGGAGGGGGGATAACTAAGCCCGCTAGCCAGTTGGAGCAATCATAAGTACATACATAAGTAATGCCATACTGGGAAAAGACCAAGGGTCCATCGAGCCCAGCATCCTGTCCACGACAGCGGCCAATCCAGGCCAAGGGCACCTGGCAAGCTTCCCAAACGTACAAACATTCTATACATGTTATTCCTGGAATTTTGGATTTTTCCAAGTCCGTTTAGTAGCGGTTTATGGACTTGTCCTTTAGGAATCCGTCCAACCCTTTTTTAAACTCTGCTAAGCTAACCGCCTTCACCACTTTCTCCGGCAACGAATTCCAGAGTTTAATTACACGTTGGGTGAAGAAAAATTTTCTCTGATTTGTTTTAAATTTACTACACTGTAGTTTCATCGCATGCCCCCTAGTCCTAGTATTTTTGGAAAGCGTGAACAGACGCTTCACATCCACCTGTTCCACTCCACTCATTATTTTATATACCTCTATCATGTCTCCCCTCAGCCGTCTCTTCTCCAAGCTGTATAGCCCTAGCCTCCTTAGTCTTTCTTCATAGGGAAGTCGTCCCATCCCCGCTATCATTTTAGTCGCCCTTCGCTGCACCTTTTCCAATTCTACTATATCTTTCTTGAGATGCGGCGACCAGAATTGAACACAATACTCAAGGTGCGGTCGCACCATGGAGCGATACAACGGCATTATAACATCCTCACACCTGTTTTCCATACCTTTCCTAATAATACCCAACATTCTATTCGCTTTCTTAGCCGCAGCAGCACACTGAGCAGAAGGTTTCAGTGTGTTATCGACGACGACACCCAGATCCCTTTCTTGGTCCGTAACTCCTAACGTGGAACCTTGCATGACGTAGCTATAATTCGGGTTCTTTTTTCCCACATGCATCACCTTGCACTTGCTCACATTAAACATCATCTGCCATTTAGCCGCCCAGTCTCCCAGTCTCGTAAGGTCCTCTTGTAATTTTTCACAATCCTGTCGCGATTTAACGACTTTGAATAACTTTGTGTCATCAGCAAATTGAATTACCTCGCTAGTTACTCCCATCTCTAAATCATTTATAAATATATTAAAAAGCAGCGGTCCTAGCACAGACCCCTGAGGAACCCCACTAACTACCCTTCTCCATTGTGAATACTGCCCATTTAACCCCACTCTCTGTTTCCTATCCTTCAACCAGTTTTTAATCCACAATAGGACATTTCCTCCTATCCCATGACCCTCCAATTTCCTCTGTAGCCTTTCATGAGGTACCTTGTCAAACGCCTTTTGAAAATCCAGATACACATATAGCTTGCATAGGCCGATGAGCACTTATTTATGGACTACTGAGGGAGTGGGTGTGATTTTGGCTGGGATACAGAATCCATATGTGAGGCATTTGGTGGAATTGTGGGGAGCAGTGCGGAGGAAATGGGGACAGTCATATGAGGTATCGACGCTGGCGCATTTGAGGTGGGAACCAGCATTTGGGTCAGGGAGAGTAAATGCCATTTTTGTGCGGTGGGAACAAGCGGGTATTGTAAATTTCCAAACTGTGCTGCAGGGTGGGAGGATGAAGTGTTTTGATACGCTGTGCTTCATGTATAGTTTGCCGGGGGGGGGGGGGGGGTTTTTTTCCTTATATCCAGATTCAACATTTTTTAGGGGCCATGGGGTGGAGGGGAGGGAACCCTCAGGAAAAGAAAAGTTTGGAAAATCTGTGGCTTTTGTTGAGGAGGGTTCCCAGGCCAATATCAGTGATATATACATTTTTTAGGGGGTATGATCCCAGACCATTTGGTTTTCAGGGGGCTTGGGAGGAAGATTTAAATTGTCGCTTTACTGATCAGGAGTGGGAAGTTATTTGTGGGGAGGTGCAGAAAGCTTCGGGGACACAGGTTAGTTGGGAGGGGAAAGAGAAGGGAAATGGGACTTGATATACCACCTTTCTGAGGTTTTTGCAACTACATTCAAAGCGGTTTACATATATTCAGGTACTTATTTTGTACCAGGGGCAATAAGTGACTTGCCCAGTGTCACAAGGAGCTGCAGTGGGAATCGAACTCAGTTTCCCAGGATCAAAGTCCACTTCACTAACCACTAGGCTACTCCTCCACTCCAAGGGGGATATTGTTTATGGGACTATTTCGAGGTTATGAGGTTTGGAGTACTATATATGGAGGAGAAGTAGTTCTAGATATTGTAGTTCAGTATTTATGAACCCCTGTGCTCTTTGTGAAATGGATTGTTGTAGAGTTATTACAATAAAAATGTAAAGTGGAAAAAAAATGCAGAGTGCAAGTATATGTATTCTTTTTTCTTTACAGAGCTGAACTACTGCTACCTTCCTGTGAGTTTTTTTTTTCCAGTTTTTTCCTTTCACAGGAATCCTTTTTTTGGCAGTCAGTTTGCTGGTTGTCAGCGAGCCGGGGTTCCTTTGGGGTCTGGTTTCCGTTTAATATTCTGGGGTGTTCCCTCTTGTGATCTGATGGCTTATTTGCGGGTTGACGGTTTTTCCCTCTCTCCTGCCGTCATGTTTTCCTTTCTAGTCTCTCCATTCAGCAACGGTTTCTTTACAAGAGAGCCTCATGGTGCTACACTATTTTTAATTTGCATCAGCTGGCCGTCTCCATTTTCA
The DNA here is from genome assembly GCF_901765095.1 of Microcaecilia unicolor. Lineage (NCBI taxonomy): Eukaryota > Metazoa > Chordata > Amphibia > Gymnophiona > Siphonopidae > Microcaecilia > Microcaecilia unicolor. Next base: position 137,990,898 of record NC_044037.1, read on the forward strand.
CACCTTCTTTGTTCCAGTGGTCTGCCTCTTGTGGATGCCTTTGTCGACTTCCTGTGTGGAGTTTCAGGCTGTGGGCTTGTTCCTTGCAGCACGCGGCCTCCCGGTCTGGATGGCAGCGGCCCACTTTACACAGCATCAGGTGGTCTGTCTGAAGTTTTCTGTGTTAAAAACAAACTCCCGCTGGAAGATTTGGCTGGTGGTACCTACATCGTGGCTTTTCTTGCCTTTCATCTGCCTTCTGTTGTGACTGTCTGATTTCTCTTGAGAGGACTCCTTGTATCCTCTGTTTAAGTTGCTGCTGATGTTCCCCTTTTTAGGGTGAGTGGCCCACCTTTTGTAGACCCTCTCATTTTTATGGGACTCTTTGTGTGTGCCTGGGTATGCCTTGGGTTTTCCTGGGACATTCTTCTTGACATCTCTTCTTCTTATGCTTTGCTGAGGTGAAGGCAGTTCGGCCCCTGGGCATGGAGTTTTTGCCTGAGGAATCCCTATCCTCTATTCTTATGGATTAGGGCTCCATCTATGGGGTGTAACTCGGTTTCTTCAGGTTTCCGTAGTTGAGTTCAGTCTCAGGAGTTGCTCAGGAGTATCTTTCTATTCTTGCTGTCTTGGTTTTTGGGCAGAGTGCCTTCACTGATGTTTCTGTTCCATAGTGCCTCCCCTTGTGCAGAATCCAGTCTCCATCTCGGCAGGCCGGATCCATTTCCTGGTCAGCATGTTCAGCAGTATTCCATCTCTTGCTGTTTGGCACGGTGCCTTCACTGCGGTTGAGTGAACCTCTATCTCTCTGAATTGAGCATGACTCCATCTCCGGAGGTGTTGTGTTCCACCATTCCTGGAGGCTCCATCTTTGGAAGGGCAGCACAGCTCTATCTCTAGATGCGAGGCATCTAGAAGACTCCTCACCTCCATTCCTGGAGGGTTAGTACAGCTTCTTTGATGGGGGTACTGCAGACTTCTGTGTCTGCAGGTTTAGCTCAGTTTCATCTCTGGCATTATGGTACAGCTACATATGTGGAGCTACACTGCAGGTTCAGATTAACTCCAGTTCTAAGGCTGGAGTATGACTCTTTCTAGTTGTTCTGGTCCAGCAACGAGCCATCTCTGTTCTGGAAGTACAGCTTTGTTCCAGTTCTGAGTGTAGTTCTTGATTCCTTTCTCTATTTGTTTTTTCCTCCATCTCTAGAGGTTTGATTCATGTCCAGCTCTCGAGGTAGTACTTAGCTCCATCTCTTGATGTAGAGCACGACTCCCCTTTTAAGTCAGCCACATGGCTCCGTCTCTAATTGTGGAGCACAGCTCCGTCTCTGAGTGTCTGGATGTATGGCACAATTCCATCTCTGAATATAGAGCGCAGCTCCATCTCTGGCTGTAGGGTGTGGCTCCAAGATTCCTTAGAAATATTGATATTGACCAGAGTAAAGGCCCAAGAGACTTATGGTAAAATGATATCTTACCTGATAATTTTCTTCCTTTTATTCATACCAGACCAGTCCAGACGAATGGATTATGTCCATCCACCAGCGGAAGGAGACAGAGAAAAACAAATGCCCTTAAGGGCATTGTGCAGCCTGGAATGTTCAGTATTTTGAATAGCCAAGCACTGGTGCCAGAAGAAAGCAATTGGCCTGTCGCGTCCCCTACTTGTGACGCTCTCCCTGCAGCGAGGCCTCGCTCTGGGTCCGCAGGAGGAGGCGCGGGCTGGGAAGATCTGGCCATCACGGGCCGTTTGCGGCGCATCAGAGGGGCCTTGCTGGCCGCCTGGATTGCACCGACTCGCCGCTACTGGTCGGTGGTGGTGGGGGAGCGCCGGCCATCTTGACAGCACCGGTGTCCACAAGGGAGAGAGTCTCTTCCAGGCGCGGGGCCCAGGAGCACCTAGGACACTCCTTCAGCGTCCAGATTGGCTGTTCGCGGCTGGACTCCGCCTCCTCTCTGTAGGCCGGCCAATCCAGAGTCCTTGGGCTGGCTGAAGGCTCCACCCCCCGACAGCTGTTTCTCGTCTCTCTGATGGAGGGGGCTATTTAGGAGCAGCTTCTGGCAGCACTCTTTGCTTCGGCTTCTGCTTGTGTGGATCCCTGAGTGCTGTGACGTTTCGGACTGCTTTCCTGTGCTTGGAACCTTTGCCTGGATCTGGACTTTGCTTTTGTTTGCTGCCTGCCTTGGAACCTTTGCCTGGACCTGGACTTTGCTTTTGTTTGCCGCCTGCCTTGGAACCTTTGCCTGGACCTGGACTTTGCTTTTGTTTGCCGCCTGCCTTGGAAACTTTGCCTGGACCTGGACTTTGCTTTTGTTTGCCGCTCCCTTGGAACCTTTGCCTGGACCTGGACTTTGCTTTTGCTTGCCGCTGGCCTTGGAACCCTAGCCTGGACTTGGACTTTGATATTACTTACTGCTTGCCTCTGAACCCTAGCCTGGACCTGAACTTTGACTTTGCTTGCCGCCCGTTCCTGGAACCGGACTGTGTCATCTGTCTGCTGTCCATCCTGTGTCCAGCCCGGACTTCCGCAAGAGTTCCTGTCCCGCTTCCTCAGGTAAGATCAGGATTGTTCGGCCGCCGAACTCTGTTGGGCACAAGGGCTCACATATTGTTGCCATAGGGCATGACATGGCCACAGTAATGAAGGCTGTCAATGCAGGAAAGGAGGCAAAGTCAACTGACAAATGGGAAAAAAAAACTCCCTAAGCAATCTAGAAGAAGGAAATAAAAAGAAATAATGGTACTGTGATTGGGAGGGTCTCTGGACTGGTCTGGTATGGGATTTTGCCAGGTTCTTGGGGCCTGGATTGGCCGCTGTCGGAGACGGAGTGCTGGGCTTGATGGACCTTTTGTCTTTTCCCAGCGTGGCAGTGCTTATGTACTTATGACTAAAGGAAATAAAATTGTCAGGTAAGACATAATTTTACCTTCCTTATCATCTATACCAGACAAGTCCAGGTGAATGGGATGTAGCAAATCAGTGCTCCCCGTTGGGCGGGAACCTCAAAATACCCAGCAAGCCTACAAGAAAAAATAACCAATATGGCGTAATGATGTAGGAAACAACCAGCACCTTTAACTAAAAACACTGTGCTAGCCGGCTGGGCTCTGCAAAGAAATGACATGTCCGTGGGAACCAGAGAGAAATGCCACCAAGTCGCGAGACAAAAAGCCTCCCTGTGCCAACACCCCAAGGGCAAAATCTGATGTTGACAAAAAGACACTCCAATGCAGCCATAACAAGGCCACACCAGAGATTAAGCCACCCTGACAGGGTGCTGACAATGTGCAATAGTCCGGCTCAGACCCCGTTCCAGAAGATAATAGGAAATCAAAGAAAGTAGCAAGTTCCAAAGAATAAGATGCCAACTAAGCTGGAGCACAACAGGAGAAACAGCACCAGGTTTGAGAAGTATCCTGGCACACATACCGAACGTTCTGAGCCTAGGGGGAAGAAAGGGAAAACAGGACCCTGAAAACAAACATACTGGCAGGCTGCAAGGATCCTTGAGCTACTACCATTGCAGAATCTGTTCAGGAAAGGGAAACCAAAAGGCTGTCAGTCCTTTAAGTGTTATGATCCTACTGGGGTAGCGACTGGGTCTCACTCCTGATTGGTCATGTCAAGGATTGGGCTGATGTCTGAAGCAGCTGACGTCAGATGCCAGACCTATTTAAGTCTGTCTCTACCTGCATAGGACGCTCTAGCGTTACTTCCTTTACCTGTGAGCTTACCTTGCTTCTGTGCATGTGGCACAGTGTGATTTCTCCTTGTCTGTGTTTGTTCTTCGTGTCTGTAGCAGTCTGCTCCCTCTGATTGCTTTGCTGTTGTTCAGCTGTGTTTTGTTTGTCAGTGTGCTCGGCTGTTGAGCAGCTGTGTGCTTCTTCCCGGTGTGCTCTGTCGTTACCCTTTCCTGCTATGTTTTCTGGGAGCTTACTTCCTTCGTTTGGGTTTCTCTTACTTACTGTATCTGTTGGTTTGTGAGAAGACTGCTCCTCCTCTAAGCTGTGTAGCTTGAGTAGTCTGCCTTAACCCTTTACCTGTTATATTTGTTGTTAGTTCTTCTAAGGACTGCTCCTTGTCTAATCTGTGTAGCTTGAGCAGTTTCTCTGTGTAGTCTGCCTTAACCCTTCACCTGCTGTATCTGTAGTTGGTTCCTCTGTGGACTGCCCCTTGTCTAGCTATGTGACTAGAGCTGTCTCTATGTGTGGTTTCCCCTTTTTCCCTTTGCTTGCTGTAGCTCTTGTTTGGATCCTATGGAGGCTGCTCGTTCGTTTGGGCTGTGTGGCACAGCTTTGGCTGCCTCTCTGGGTGGGTTTCTTTATTCTGGTTGTTGGTATCTCTGTGTTTAGTCTTGTGACCTTCCTTGGTGACTGTATGTTGCGCAGTGCGCGTGATCTAAGTGCCGGTCCCTTCCGGGATTTTTCTCTGTTCTTTTTCCCTTCCCTTTTGTGTGTTTGGGTTCCAGTTCGGCCTTGCGGCCCGTACATTTGGACTCTGTACGCGTGGGTTTCAGTTCGGCCTTGCAGCCCGTACGAGTGGTCTATTTCCATTTCTGGTGGTGCTTACTGGTCTCCCTGAGTGTGCCAGGCTTTGTAGCCCTTTGTATCTGTATAGCATGAGCTTGGTCTGGCCTAGGCTTTAGCCTAGGCCTGCCCTAGGACTTGGCCTAGGTCCAAGGGCTCACAATCCTCCTAACAGAATGCTAGCCATGAGCTTGACTGAGCCCTCCGCTGTGCAGTTACTCCAGTAAATGCATGCTCAGGTATAACAGATTATGGGAGCCATTGATGCGTTGAATCAACAGGTTGACACACTTTCGGCTACTGAAACTATTGGGAATCCTTCATCTCCCAGACCACAAAACCCCGTGACAGGTGGCATAGGCATTTGTGTAGCCCAGCCCCCTCGTTATGATGGTGATACTAAGACTTGTCGGGGCTTTCTTAATCAATGCCAAATTGTTTTCGAGTTACAGGCCCAGGAGTTTCCCATAGATCGAGTGAAGGTAGCGTACATTATCTTCTTGCTATCCGGATCTGCTCTTGCATGGGCCTCACCTTTATGGGAGAAGAAGGACCCCATATTGAATAGTTTGACGGAGTTCCTGGAACAATTTTATCTTATTTTAGAAGAGCCTGGGAAGGCTTCGCCTGCGGCTACCCAACTACTGAATCTGCGCCAGGGCTGGGCGAATATGCCATTCAGTTCCGAACCCTGGCAGCTGAACTGGGATGGGACAATCACAGTCATTGCTGTATTCTGGCATGGGGTTTCTCCCACTATTAAAGACGAACTGGCTGGTCGGGAGTTACCTTCCCACCTGGATGACCTCATTCATCTCTGTACCCAGGTGGACATTCGTTTCAGAGAACGTTCCACTGAGCAACTTGGCAGTCAGTAGTCTGGCTGAACTATCAGAAGTATCAATATAAGAGCCCACCATCCCAGCCGCATACCTCGCGTGATGGGTCTGAGCCTATGCAGGTCAAACAGAGCCACGCTGGAGCTGCTGAGCACAGAATGGGCACAGAGAGAAACAGAAGCATGCCTGTCATGGATAGACAGAGGCCTAGGCCCACCACAGAAACAGAGGCGAGCAGGCGAGAGAAGCAGCTCAACCCTCCCCTAAGGAGGACATTCCAAAGAACTGCCACATCGTACAACGTCTAGCTGTGCTATACTGACAAGAAACAGAGACATGCTCTGTACACAGAGGAGAAGGAAAGGTTACAGTTGAAGCCAGAGATGCCCTCTACACCTATAGATGGAGAAGTGCTATCATCTAGGAATGGTCTTCCTGCAAAAGTGGGTCCATACTGTAGCCCAGTAGAGGGACCCGTACTGCTCCACCAGAAAGAACCCTGCTCTATCCCCAGAGAACACATGCTACACAGCCAGGGATGGAGGAAGTGGCCAGAGCCTAAGAAGGAGCTGTGCTGTCCCTCGAGCAATGGAGCAAACAAGTGTTGGACATGTCAGTTTAAAGTTGGTACCTTTGATCACTTGAACGGCAGGTGGCACAAGCCTTCTGGAAAGATATTTGGATTTATATTATGGAAATTCTAAATGTTACCATCACCTTAACATACTGCACTGCTATTTTCAACATTCATCCTAATATATCTAATATGGAGGAATATGCAGTGATTAGTATTCAACAAGTTATGAAAAGCATTAAAAATCTGAATATACTCAATGTCCACTTTTGGTGGAACACAGTTTTACATCTGTAAATATGAAATGAATACATCAAACAATAACAACTTTTCGGTAAGGAAGTTTCGTATATGGTCTTACCTTAAAACTTATTTGTCTAACAGATCCGGCATATAATTTCCCCTGTGTGATCACATAAGTACATAAGTACATAAGTAGTGCCATACTGGGAAAGACCAAAGGTCCATCTAGCCCAGCATCCTGTCACCGACAGTGGCCAATCCAGGTCAAGGGCACCTGGCACGCTCCCTAAACGTAAAAACATTCCAGACAAGTTATACCTAAAAATGCGGAATTTTTCCAAGTCCATTTAATAGCGGTCTATGGACTTGTCCTTTAGGAATCTATCTAACCCCTTTTTAAACTCCGTCAAGCTAACCGCCCGTACCACGTTCTCCGGCAACGAATTCCAGAGTCTAATTACACGCTGGGTGAAGAAAAATTTTCTCCGATTCGTTTTAAATTTACCACACTGTAGCTTCAACTCATGCCCTCTAGTCCTAGTATTTTTGGATAGCGTGAACAGTCGCTTCACATCCACCCGATCCATTCCACTCATTATTTTATACACTTCTATCATATCTCCCCTCAGCCGTCTCTTCTCCAAGCTGAAAAGCCCTAGCCTTCTCAGCCTCTCTTCATAGGAAAGTCGTCCCATCCCCATCCCCACTATCACACCTAACTACCCTTAATATTCAGTATTGCAATGGTCAATATATTGGCCTAGTAAGGTTTAAATGTACTCAAATGATCTCAGCATCGATGTACACTAGTTTTCTTTAATGGCATATGTAATGGAAAGTTTACATTGACTAAACCAAGCATTTGTTTCCCCTGTTTGTTAATGTTATTTGCTAGACTTTGTTTTATATAGATTTGATTATTCAGTAAAAAAAACTATTTGGGCTTAACATTTGTTCAGGTCATTGTTTTGTTTTAAACTGTGGCCATGGTGTTTAAATTATTCATGGATATTCAGTGCTACTATCCAGATATTGAACAGCGCTGAACATCAGGATAGCTGAATAGGTAAGCAGATAAATTTATGACAGTAATTTTTTTTGACCTAACTTTCTGGTTAATACTGTACCTGAATTTTATTTATTTATTTATTTATAAGTTCTTGATATACTGTATGGGCCATTACCAGTTTCTTTGTGGTTTACAATGAAAAACAGGCAGAGAAGAGAAACAAAAAAAAAATACATGAATGGTGAGATTATGGATCAATATATTAGGTTTTTGGGAAGGCTTGAGAAAAGAGATGGGTTTTGAGAGTAACCTTGAATTTGGGATAGGAAGATTCCAAATGCAGTTGCAGGGAGAGAGTTTTCCAGAATTTTGGACCTGTGTAACTGATGGCATAGGCACACGTGATATCAAGACAGATAAGGGAAGTGGATGGAAGTGCGAGTTGGCTTGTATTGGTGGAATGGAGGGTTCTGCAGGGTCATAAGGGGTGAACAGGCAATTGATATAGTCAGGAGCAGAGGGGAAATGCCCCTTAAAAACAAGCGTTAGAGAGGTCACGTGATGCTGAGCTGAAGAGCGGGTGCATGTGAGGAGTGCTGCTGCCAAAACGGGTTAAATTCCCCACCCATCCCCCGGGGGCTCGTTTATCGTCTCTCTCCTTGCACAGTTGGACAGCGGGAAACCTCTGAGTTGTTATTCCGAGTCACCCAAGTTGCTTACCCCCAAGATGTCTAGCAAAACGTCAAGGAAAGTGTCCGACCGTGGTCGAGCTGGAGACAAAATGGCGGAGACTGAACAAACAGGCGGCCCTCGGTGAGCTCAGTATGGGCCGCGGAGGTGGCAGCTGAACTGAGGGTTATCCTGGAAGACTCTATGGACAAAAAACTACAAAAGATAGCAGACAAAATAGACCTGGTGGGCACTCGGGTGGAAACTATGCTTATGGAGTTACAAGCTTATCAACAGCACTTATCTACAGTGGAAGACATTCGTCAGCAACAGGAAACGGGGCAGCACGAGCTTAGAGTGGTGATAGCAAAGCTTGAAGACAAAAATTATTCAAAGCCGTTAACTCGGGACAGGATTGTGAAAAATTACAGAAGGACCTTACGAGACTGGGAGACTGGGTGGCTAAATGGCAGATGACGTTTAATGTGAGCAAGTGCAAGGTGATGCATGTGGGGAAAAAAGAACCCGAATTATAGCTACGTCATTCAAGGTTCCACGTTAGGAGTTATGGACCAAGAAAGGGATCTGGGTGTCGTCGTCGATAATACGCTGAAACCTTCTGCTCAGTGTGCTGCTGCGGCACGGAAAGCGAATAGAATTTTGGGTATTATTAGGAAAGGTATGGAAAACAGGTGTGAGGATGTTATAATGCCATTATATCGCTCCATGGTGCGACCGCACCTTGAGTATTGTGTTCAATTCTGGTCGCCGCATCTCAAGAAAGATATAGTGGAATTGGAAAAGGTGCAGCGAAGGGCGACTAAAATGATAGCGGGGGTGGGACGACTTCCCTATGAAGAAAGACTAAGGAGGCTAGGGCTTTTCAGCTTGGAGAAGAGACGGCTGAGGGGAGACATGGGTAGAGGTATATAAAATAATGAGTGGAGTGGAACAGGTGGATGCCGGATTTCTTTTCTAATTCGCGGAATATGTATGGCCTGGTTGGTATGGCTCCAGGATGGTATTTTTGAACAGCGTCCACGCCTGTTGTACAGTTTTTACTCTCAGTTGCCCCCCTAAGTTTTTTTTTTACCGTTCTTCTCATTTTATCATAGTCTCCTTTTTTAAAGTTAAACGCTAACGTATTTGACTTTCTGTGTACAGTTACTTCAAGGTCGATATCAAAACTGATCATATTATGATCACTGTTATCAAGCGGCCCCAGTACCATAACGTCCCTCACCAGATCATGCGCTCCACTAAGGACCAAATCTAGAATTTTTCCTTCTCTCGTCGGCTCCTGCACCAGCTGCTCCATAAAGCTGTCCTTGATTTCATCAAGGAATTGTACCTCTGTAGCGTGTCCCGATGTTACATTTACCCAGTCTATATTTGGATAATTGAAGTCACCCATTATTATCACATTGCCCATTTTGTTCACGTCTCTGATTTCTTTTATCATTTCTGTGTCTACCTGCTCGTCCTGGCGAGGCGGACGGTAGTACACTCCTATCACCGTTTTTTTCCCTTTTATACATGGAATTTCAACCCTCAATGATTTAAAGGTGTGACTTGTGTCCTGCTGAATTTGTAATCTAAATGAGTCAAGGCTCTCGTTAATATACAATGCTACCCCTCCACCAGTCCGGTCCACCCTATCACTACAATATACTTTGTACCCCGGTATGACAGTGTCCCACTGGTTATCCTCCTTCCACCAGGTCTCAGTAATGCCTATTATATCCAATTTTTCATTTAGTGCAATATATTCCAACTCTCCCATCCTATTTCTTAGACTCCTAGCATTTGCATATAGACATTTCAGAGTATGTTTGTTGTTCCTATTTGCATGATGCTTAGTACCTAACACTATTGATTTGCCATCTTTTGTCTGATCTTTAGTTGTATTTAAGGGCACCTGGCCTACCACGGTCTGTTGTGCAACCTCACTATCCAGAAACCCTATCTTCCCTGTTGATGAGGTATCTTTTCCCGAACCATGCGCTTTTGAGCGACTGTCGTCTTTCCCCCCATTTCTAGTTTAAAAGCTGCTCTATCTCCTTTTTGAATGTTCACGCTTTCCAAAAATACTAGGACTAGGGGGCATGCGAAGAAACTATAGTGTAGTAAATTTAAAACAAATCGGAGAAAGCTTTTCTTCACCCAACGCGTAACTAAACTCTGGAATTTGTTGCCGGAGAACGTGGTGAAGGCGGTTAGCTTGGCAGAGTTTAAAAAAGGGTTAGACAGTTTCCTAAAGGACAAGTCCATAAACCGCTACTAAATGGACTTGGGAAAAATCCACAATTCCGGGAATAACATGTATAGAATGTTTGTACGTTTGGGAAGCTCGCCAGGTGCCCTTGGCCTGGATTGGCCGCTGTCGTGGACAGGATGCTGGGCTCGATGGACCCTTGGTCTTTTCCCAGTGTGGCATTACTTGTCTACTTAACTCTCTTGGCTCTAACCCTCGACTTCTCTTCACCACATTGAACTCTCTCCTCAAGGTGCCCCCTCCCCCAACTCCCCCTTCATTATCTCCTCAGACCCTTGCTGAATTCTTTCACGACAAGGTTCAAAAGATAAACCTTGCATTCTCTACCTCGCCACCTCCGTTCCCCTCTCTCTCCTTCCCCTCATTCCCTTTCCTCCTTTCCTGAAGTTACTATTGAGGAAACTACACTTCTCCTTTCTTCCTCAAAATGTACCACCTGTTCCTCTGATCCCATTTCCACCCACCTTCTTAATGCCATCTCTCCTGCCATCTCTTATTCCTTTTATCTGTCACATTCTCAACCTCTCACTTTCCACTGTGACTATCCCTGCTGCCTTTAAACATGCTGTGTTCACACCTCTCCTTAAGAAGCCTTCACTCGACCCTACTTGTCCCTCTAATTACCGACCCATCTCCCTCCTTCCCTTTCTCTCCAAATTACTTGAGCGTGCTGTTCACTGCCGCTGCCTTGATTTTCTCTCCTCACATGCTATTCTTGACCCACTACAATCTGGTTTTCGCCCTCTCCACTCAACCGAAACTGCGCTTACTAAAGTCTCCAATGACCTATTACTAGCTAAATCCAGAGGTCAATATTCCATCCTCATTCTTCTTGATCTTTCCACTGCTTTTGACACTGTCGATCACAGCATACTTCTCGATACCCTGTCCTCACTTGGATTCCAGGGCTCTGTCCTTTCCTGGTTCTCTTCCTACCTCTCCCTCCGCACCTTTAGTGTTCACTCTGGTGGATCCTCTTCTACTTCTATCACTCTGCCTGTCGGCGTACCTCAGGGTTCTGTTCTTGGTCCCCTCCTCTTTTCTATCTACACTTCTTCCCTTGGTTCATTAATCTCATCCCATGGCTTTTCCTACCATCTCTATGATGATGACTCCCAAATCTACCTTTCTACCCCTGATATCTCACCTTGCATCCAAACCAAAGTTTCAGCGTGCTTGTCTGACATTGCTGTCTGGATGTCTCAACGCCACCTGAAATTAAATATGACCAAAACCGAGCTTCTCATTTCCCCCCCCAAACCCACCTCCCCGCGCCCCCCGTTTTCTATTTCTGTTGATGGCTCTCTCATTCTCCCTGTCTCCTCAGCTCGAAACCTTGGAGTTATCTTTGACTCTTCTCTCTCCTTCTCTGCTCATATCCAGCAGATCGCCAAGACCTGTCGTTTCTTTCTTTACAACATCCGTAAAATCCGCCCCTTTCTTTCTGAGCACTCTACCAAATCCCTCATCCACACCCTTGTCACCTCTCGTTTGGACTACTGCAATCTGCTTCTTGCTGGCCTCCCACTTAGTCACCTCTCCCCTCTCCAGTCGGTTCAAAACTCTGCTGCCCGTCTCGTCTTCCACCAGGGTCGCTTTACTCATACTACCCTTCTCCTCAAGTCGCTTCACTGGCTCCCTATCCATTTTCGCATCCTGTTCAAACTTCTTCTACTAACCTATAAATGTACTCACTCTGCTGCTCCCCAGTATCTCTCCACACTCGTCCTTCCCATGCACTTCGTTCCTTGGATAAATCCTTCTTATCTGTTCCCTTCTCCACTACTGCCAACTCCAGACTTCGCTCCTTCTTGCTGCGCCCTACGCCTGGAATAGACTTCCTGAGCCCCTACGTCTTGCCCCTTCCTTGACCATCTTTAAATCTAGATTGAAAGCCCACCTCTTTAACATTGCTTTTGACTCGTAACCACTTGTATCCACTCGTCTCCACCTACCCTCCTCTCCTCTTTCCTCTACACATTAATTGATTTGTTTGCTTTATTTTTTGTCTACTAGATTGTAAGCTCTTTGAGCAGGGACTGACTGTCTTTCTTCAATGTTTTTGCAGCGCTGCGTGCGCTTTGTAGCGCTATAGAAATGCTAAATAGTAGTAGTAGTACTTATGTACTTAAAATCGCTCGAGAAGGAATATCCTGAGATTTGTGGGCCTCCCCGAGTCCATCAGAGAAGTAGATCTGAGGCAGTTCTTGGAAGACTGGCTCCCGAAAGTTCTAAAGTTATCGCAGCAGGCGGGTCCCCTGAGAGTGGAGAGGGCCCACCGCTTGGGAGCATGCCACGCGTGGTGATCTGCAAATTATTGAATTATGCTCATAAACATGAAATATTGCAAGCTACAAGAACAGCGATGGACCTGCAATATGATAACAACAAATTTCTATGCTTCCAGGACTTCTCAGCTTCGGTAGCAACTAAACGAAAGGCTTTCCAAAATGTCTGTGCCCTGTTACACAAGAAAAAGGTGCCTTTCACACTACTGTATCCAGTGCGATTAAGGATTACAAATGGAGAGAAACCTCACTTTTTTCAAGACGCTGAGTTGGCTTTGCACTATGCAAGGAACACGTTGAATTTAGGAGAAGGATCTGGAACATAATTTGGAGGCAGACATTTTGTAAAAATTCAAGAACATGGTGGCTTTGTGGTGGAATGTGCACAGAGGGTCTAGACCAACAAATAGAGACACGCAGGAATCATTGGATGTGCGGCGACGGTTCTTCGAGCTCACACTTTGGACCACTGATAGCTGACAATCCGTGAGACCTTAATGGTGGATTAAGTTTCATTTGATAAGCATTTAGGAGCACAACTTTGCAAGTTTGTGCTTCCAGAATACCAGATGGCAATTCAGTAGCTGAGATACCGTACTATGGAGAAGGCGGGGGTTATCTTGTTAAAGTTCTGGCAAGGGAGGTCTTGGGGGAGGTATGGGGGGAGTACACCTCACAGTGGCTGGGGCCTGGGCAGGCCATTGTAAGTGGGAACAAGAGTTCTATTGGGGGAATATGGGGAGGGGGCTGGGAATTTGGGAAGAGGGATTGGGGGGAGGAGGGCTGGAGGAATGAGGGGGAGGTAGAATGTGCACAGAGGGTCTAGACCAACAAATGGAGACACACAGGAATCATTGGATGTGCGACGACGGTTTTTCGAGCTCACACTTTGGACCACTGATAGCTGACAATCCGTGAGACCTTAATGGGGGATTAAGTTTCATTTGATAAGCATTTAGGAGCACAACTTTGCAAGTTTGTGCTTCCAGAATACCAGATGGCAATTCAGTAGCTGAGATACCGTACTATGGAGAAGGCTATCTTGTTAAAGTTCTGGCAAGGGAGGTCTCGGGGGAGGTATGGGGGGAGTACTCCTCACAGTGTCTGGGGCCTGGGCAGGCCATTGTAACTGGGAACAAGAGTTCTATTGGGGGAATATGGGGAGGGGGCTGGGAATTTGGGAAGAGAGATTTGGGAGAGGAGGGCTGGAGGAATGCAGGGGAGATGTATGGATTTTTGTTTAATGTTAGTTTGTTTTTGCTTTTAGTATGGTTTAATTTTCTTTATTTCTTAGAATATATTGATTTGGCTTTTCAGTCTCTGCATCGGGGAGAGAGAGGTAACAAGATCTCGGAAGGGGGCTGGTGGCTGGGACAATCTCCCTTCTATTTTATATGCTTGTGGTTCTTAACAATAATGCAATTCAAGAGTGGGATGACTTCCTTAAAAGTCATATCTTGGAATGTTGGAGGGGAGACCTCGCCAATTAAGAGACAAAAAATTTTACAGGCATTAAATAGACAGCAAGCTGACGTGGCAATGCTTCAGGAAACTCATTTATCCTCAGCAGAACATAAAAGTTTTCAGAAATGGTGGGTAGGGGAAGTAGTGGAATCCCCACCTGAGAATAGGAAAGCAAGGGTACTTATATATCTGTATGTCCAAACCCTTTCTAAACAAAATAAGGTCATACAGGGCCAGAGTGGCCGATATGTAGTAGCACTGCTCACCTTGGCAGGACAGCAACTTTTACTCTGCAATTTTTATGCCCCAAATACATAGGTACATAGTAGATGACGGCAGAAAAAGACCTGCATGGTCCATCCAGTCTGCCCAACAAGATAAACTCATATGTGTATACCTTACCTTGATTTGTACCTGCCTTTTTCAGGGCACAGACCGTACAAGTCTGCCCAGCAGTATTTCCCGCCTCCCAACCACCAGTCCCGCCTCCCATCACCGGCTCTGGTACAGACCGTATAAGTCTGCCCTCCACTATCCTGCCTCCCAACCACCAACCTCTCTTCCCCCACCTGCTCCGCCACCCAATTTTGGCTAAGCTTCTGAGGATCCATTCCTACTGCACAGGATTCCTTTATGCATATCCCACGCATGTTTGAATTCCGTTACTGTTTTCATCTCCACCACCTCCCGCGGGAGGGCATTCCAAGCATCCACCACCCTCTCCGTGAAAAAATACTTCCTGACATCTTTTTTGAGTCTGCCCCCCTTCAATCTCATTTCATGTCCTCTCGTTCTACCGCCTTCCCATCTCCGGAAAAGATTTGTTTGCGGATTAATACCTTTCAAGTATTTGAACGTCTGTATCATATCACCCCTGTTCCTCCTTTCCTCCAGGGTATACATGTTCAGGTCAGCAAGTCTCTGCTCATACGTCTTGGAACGCAAATCCCATACCATTCTCGTAGCTTTTCTCTGCACTGCTTCCATTTTTTTAACATCCTTCGCCAGGTACGGCCTCCAAAACTGAACACAATACTCCAGGTGGGGCCTCACCAACGACTTATACAGGGGCATCAACACTTCCTTTCTTCTGCTGATCACGCCTCTCTCTATACAGCCTAGCAACCTTCTCGCTGTTTCGTTGCCTTCAGATCCTCGGATACTATCACCCCAAGATCCCTCTCCCCCTCAGTACCTATCAGACTCTCCCCGCCTAACACATAAGTCTCTCGTGGGTTTCTACTCCCTAAATGCATCACTTTGCATTTCTTCGCATTGAATTTTAATTGCCAAACCTTAGACCATTCTTCTAGCTTCCTCAGATCCCTTTTCATGCTTTCCACTCCCTCCTGGGTGTCCACTCTGTTGCAAATCTTAGTATCATCCGCAAATAGGCAAACTTTACCTTCTAACCCTTCGGCATTGTCACTCACAAATATATTGACTTTTCTCTCAGTTACTACTTATGGCTCCAGTACACTTTTTCTTCTTGGCACTGTCCCCTCCTAATTTGTTTCTCCATCTTAAACCACTGTACACTGCAGGAACACATTGTCCACCATCTGTATTCATCATCTTATGTGCTACTTTATATGTATACCTGACCTTGATTTGTATCTACCATTTTCAGGGCACAGACCATAGAAGTCTGCCCAGTACTAGCCCCGTCTCCCAACCACCGGTGCTGCCACCCAATCTCTGCTAAGCTTCTCAGGATCCATTAGTCTCAACAGGATTCCTTTATGTTTAACCCACGCATTTTTGAATTCTGTTACAGTTTTCATCTCCACCACCTCCCCGCAGGAGGGCATTTCAAGCATCCACCTCTCTCTCTGTGAAAAAATACTTCCTGACATTTTTCCTGAGTCTGCCCCCCCTTCAACCTCATTTCATGTCCTCTAGTTCTACCTCCTTCCCGTCTCCGGAACAGGTTCGTTTGAGGATTAATACCTTTCAAATATTTGAACGTCTGTATCATATCACCCGTTTCTCCTTTCTTCCAGGGTATACATGTTCAGGTCAGCAAGTCTCTCCTCATACGTTTTGTAACGCAAATCCCTGACCTTATGACAGAACCTGAAATACACTTCCTCTTTTACCCTTTTTGATTTCATCCCTCTTCTAGCCATCAGTATACGTTCTTCCTTAATTATAACACTCTACCCAATTTACACCCTCTTCCCACTCCCTCCTCTACCACTTTCTTCCCTTACCCATCTTACTTACCCACTTTTTACTGTCCACCTCTTTATATACTATATTCACCTGTTTTATCCATTTTGCGTTTCTTGTAAACCTGTTTTCTCCGAGGACAAGCAGGCTGCTTGTTCTCACTGATGGGTTGACGTCCTCGGCAGCCCCCTCCATCGGAAAGTTTACTAGCAAAGGCCTTTGCTAGTCCTCGCGCGCCCATGCGCACTGCGCATGCGCAGCTGTCTTCCCGCCCGAAACCGGCTCGAGCCGGCCAGTCTTCTTTCGTCCGCGCTCGGTACGGTCGTGTTACGCCGTTCGTGCCCCAGAGAGTCGACCTCGCGCGTCCTTTTCGACGTGTTTTTTCATTCTTTTTTCTCAAAAAAGTTCGGGAAGCGCTCCGGAAGTGTTCCGGAAGACCCTTTCGGGTTTTCTGCCCTTCCCGTATTTCTCAGTTTTTTGCCCCGTAAGTTTTCTTTCGTTGTCGGGGTAGGCCTCTTTTGGCCTCGGTCGAGATTTTTCTCCCTCTAAATTTTGGTGCTTCAATTTTCGCCATTTCGGCTTTTGATTTCGCCGGCGTGATTTTTCCGCCCATGACATCGAAGCCTTCCAGCGGCTTCAAGAAGTGCACCCAGTGCGCCCGGGTAATCTCGCGCACTGATAGGCACTCTGCGTGTCTTCAGTGTCTAGGGGCCCAGCACCGCCCTCAGAACTGCAGTCTGTGTTCCCTGTTACAAAGGCGGACTCAGGTAGCGAGGTTAGCCCAGTGGAACGTTTTGTTCTCGGGCTCTTCGTCGGCATCGGCACCGGAGGCATCGAGTGCATCGACGTCGTCAGCGTCCGGACCATCTTCCTTGGCTGCCGCTCCATCGACTGCATCGAGGCATCGGACCTCTGCATCGGCGCCGAGGCATCGGGCGACTGTATCGACGTCGGTGGTACCGAGACTTCGTCTGCTGATGTCGTCGGACGGAGGTGCATCGTCAGGAGTGCAGGTGAGGGCTGTCCATTCCCCTGCTGGTGGCGGTGAGCCTTCGGGTGGGTCTCCTCCTACCCTGAGGGCTCCTGCGGTACAGCCCCCCGGGATCGACCCTCTTCGGTCTCGGCCCCGAGGAAGCGACGGATGGATTCTACGTCCTCCTCGTCGGTGCCGGGGAGCTCCGGTGACATGCTTCGGAAGAAGTCGAAGAAGCATCGACACCGGTCTCCTCCCCATGTCGGCACCGAGAGCTCTGGGTCGCCGAGGGATTCGGCACCCAGCAGGCATCGGCACCGAGAGGACCGCTCACCCTCTGTTCAGGAGGTGTCGATGCGCTCCACTCTGGACAGCCCGGAACAGCCTCCTCGCCCGGAACAGGTTCTGACGTCGACGCCTGCATCGACCTCTCAGCCTTTCTCTGCAGCCGCTCTAAACGAGAGCCTCCGGGCCGTTCTCCCAGAGATTCTGGGAGAGCTGTTGCGCCCTACCCCTCCGGTACCGGCAGTGCTTGCGCCTCCGGTACCGTCGAGCGTGGCGCCGGCTGGCCCATCGCCCAGGTTGAGGTCCCCGACGTCGGTACCGCGTGCGGTGCCGACCGCGGCCACCTCCCAGGAGGGCTCCCCGACTACATCGGCGGAGGGAGCTTCGCCGATGCGGGCGAGGGAGTCTACCTCTCGACGCCCCCACCGTGGACGGGGTTCCACCGAGTCGAGCAGGGCGAGGTTGCAGACACAGGTTCGTGAACTTGTGTCTGACACCGAGGGTGAGGCCTCGTGGGAGGAAGAGGAAGACCCCAGATATTTCTCTGACGAGGAGTCTGAGGGTCTTCCCTCTGATCCCACTCCCTCTCCCGAAAGACAGCTTTCTCCTCCCGAGAGTCTGTCTTTTGCTTCCTTTGTCCGGGAGATGTCTACGGCCATCCCCTTCCCGGTGGTTGTGGAGGACGAGCCCAGGGCTGAAATGTTTGAGCTCCTGGACTATCCTTCTCCACCTAAGGAAGCGTCCACTGTTCCCTTGCACCATGTCCTGAAAAAGACATTGCTTGCGAACTGGACCAAGCCACTAACTAATCCCCACATTCCCAAGAAGATTGAGTCCCAGTACCGGATCCATGGGGACCCAGAGCTGATGCGCACTCAGTTGCCTTATGACTCTGGAGTTGTGGATCTGGCCCTAAAGAAGGCTAAGAGTTCTAGGGAGCATGCTTCGGCGCCCCCGGGCAAAGACCCTAGAACCTTAGACTCCTTTGGGAGGAAGGCCTACCATTCTTCTATGCTCGTGGCCAAGATCCAGTCTTACCAGCTCTACACGAGCATACACATGCGGAACAATGTGCGGCAGTTGGCGGGCTTGGTTGATGCTCTTCCCCCTGAGCAAGCCAAGCCTTTTCAGGAGGTGGTCAGGCAGCTGAAGGCGTGCAGAAAATTCCTGGCCAGAGGAGTTTATGACACTTTTGATGTTGCGTCCAGGGCCGCTGCTCAAGGTGTGGTGATGCGCAGGCTCTCATGGCTGCGTGCCGCCGACCTGGAGAATAGACTCCAGCAGCGGATTGCGGACTCGCCTTGCCGTGCGGATAATATTTTTGGAGAGAAAGTCGAACAGGTGGTAGAGCAGCTCCACCAGCGGGACACCGCATTCGACAAGTTCTCCCGCCGGCAGCCTTCAGCCTCTACCTCTACAGGTAGAAGATTTTTCGGGGGAAGGAAGACTGGTCCCTATGCTTCTGGTAAGCGTAGGTACAATCCTCCTTCCCGACAGCCTGCGGCCCAGGCTAAGCCCCAGCGCGCTCGCTCTCGTCAGCAGCGTGCGCCTCAGCAAGGCCCCGCGGCTCCCCAGCAAAAGCAAGGGGCGAGCTTTTGACTGGCTCCAGCAGAGCATAGCCGACATCCAAGTGTCAGTCCCGGGCGACCTGCCGGTCGGGGGGAGGTTGAAAGCTTTTCACCAAAGGTGGCCTCTCATAACCTCCGATCAGTGGGTTCTCCAAATAGTCCGGCAGGGATACACCCTCAATTTGGCATCAAAACCTCCAAATTGTCCACCGGGAGCTCAGTCTTACAGCTTCCAGCACAAGCAGGTACTTGCAGAGGAACTCTCCGCCCTTCTCAGCGCCAATGCGGTCGAGCCCGTGCCATCCGGGCAAGAAGGGCTGGGGTTCTATTCCAGGTACTTCCTTGTGGAAAAGAAAACAGGGGGGATGTGTCCCATCCTAGACCTAAGGGCCCTGAACAAATATCTCGTAAAAGAAAAGTTCAGGATGCTTTCCCTGGGCACCCTTCTCCCCATGATTCAGCAAAACGATTGGCTATGCTCTCTGGACTTGAAGGATGCCTACACACACATCCCGATACTGCCAGCTCACAGACAGTATCTGCGATTTCAGTTGGGCACACGCCACTTCCAGTACTGTGTGCTACCCTTTGGGCTCGCCTCTGCGCCCAGGGTGTTCACAAAGTGCCTAGCTGTGGTAGCAGCGGCACTCCGCAGGCTGGGGGTGCACGTGTTCCCATATCTCGACGATTGGCTGGTGAAGAACACATCCGAGGCAGGAGCCCTGCAGTCCATGCAGATGACTATTCGCCTCCTGGAGCTACTGGGGTTTGTGATAAATTACCCAAAGTCCCATCTTCTCCCAGTGCAGAAACTCGAATTCATAGGAGCCCTGCTGGATTCTCGGACGGCTCGCGCCTATCTCCCAGAGGCGAGAGCCAACAACTTGTTGTCCCTCGTCTCGCGGGTGCGAGCGTCCCAGCAGATCACAGCTCGGCAGATGTTGAGATTGCTGTGCCACATGGCCTCCACAGTTCATGTGACTCCCATGGCCCGCCTTCACATGAGATCTGCTCAATGGACCCTAGCCTCCCAGTGGTATCAGGCCGCTGGGGGTCTAGAGGACGTGATCCATCTGTCCACGAGTTTTCTCGAATCCCTGTATTGGTGGACGATTTGGTCCAATTTGACTCTGGGACGTCCCTTCCAAATTCCTCAGCCACAAAAAGTGCTGACCACGGATGCGTCCCTCCTGGGATGGGGAGCTCATGTCGATGGGCTTCACACCCAAGGAAGTTGGTCCCTTCAAGAACGCGATCTACAGATCAATCTTCTGGAGTTGCGAGCGATCTGGA
This sequence comes from Microcaecilia unicolor, assembly GCF_901765095.1. NCBI lineage: Eukaryota > Metazoa > Chordata > Amphibia > Gymnophiona > Siphonopidae > Microcaecilia > Microcaecilia unicolor. The sequence continues at coordinate 138,011,057 of NC_044037.1, forward strand.
ACGCTCTGAAGGCTTTCAGAGATCGGCTGTCCCACCAAATTATCCAAATTCAGACAGACAACCAGGTTGCCATGTACTATGTCAACAAGCATGGGGGCACCGGATCTCGCCCCCTGTGTCAGGAAGCCGTCAGCATGTGGCTCTGGGCTCGCCGTCAAGGCATGGTGCTCCAAGCCACATATCTGGCAGGCGTAAACAACAGTCTGGCCGACAGGTTGAGCAGGATTATGCAACCTCACGAGTGGTCGCTCAATTCCCGTGTGGTACGACAGATCTTCCAGGCGTGGGGCACCCCCCTGGTGGATCTCTTCGCATCTCAAGTGAACCACAAAGTCCCTCAGTTCTGTTCCAGGCTTCAGGCCCACGGCAGAATGGCATCGGATGCCTTCCTCCTGGATTGGGGGGAGGGTCTGCTGTATGCTTATCCTCCCATTCCTCTGGTGGGGAAGACTTTGTTGAAACTCAAGCAAGACCGAGGCACCATGATTCTGATTGCTCCTTTTTGGCCGCGTCAGATCTGGTTTCCTCTTCTTCTGAAGTTATCCTCCGAAGAACCGTGGAGATTGGAGTGTTTTCCGACCCTCATCACGCAGGACGAAGGGGCTCTTCTGCATCCCAGCCTCCGGTCCCTGGCTCTCACGGCCTGGATGTTGAGAGCGTAGACTTTGCCTCTTTGGGTCTGTCAGAGGGTGTCTCCCGCGTCTTGCTTGCTTCCAGGAAAGATTCCACTAAGAGGAGTTACTTCTTTCTATGGAGGAGGTTTGCCGTCTGGTGTGACAGCAAGGCCCTAGCTCCTCGCTCTTGTCCTACACAGACCCTGCTTGAATACCTTCTGCACTTGTCTGAGTCTGGTCTCAAGACCAACTCTGTAAGAGTTCACCTTAGCGCAATTAGTGCATACCATTACCATGTGGAAGGTAAGCCGATCTCAGGACAGCCTTTAGTTGTTCGCTTCATGAGAGGTTTGCTTTTGTCAAAGCCCCCTGTCAAGCCTCCTACAGTGTCATGGGATCTCAATGTCGTTCTCACCCAGCTGATGAAACCTCCTTTTGAGCCACTGAATTCCTGCCATCTGAAGTACTTGACCTGGAAGGTCATTTTCTTGGTGGCAGTTACTTCAGCTCGTAGAGTCAGTGAGCTTCAGGCCCTGGTAGCCCAGGCCCCTTACACCAAATTTCATCATAACAGAGTAGTCCTCCGCACTCACCCTAAGTTCTTGCCAAAGGTCGTGTCGGAGTTCCATCTGAACCAGTCAATTGTCTTGCCAACATTCTTTCCCCGTCCTCATTCCTGCCCTGCTGAACGTCAGCTGCACACATTGGACTGCAAGGGAGCATTGGCCTTCTACCTGGAGCGGACACAGCCCCACAGACAGTCCGCCCAATTGTTTGTTTCTTTTGATCCCAATAGGAGGGGAGTGGCTGTAGGGAAACGCACCATATCCAATTGGCTAGCAGATTGCATTTCCTTCACTTACGCCCAGGCGGGGCTGGCTCTTGAGGGTCATGTCACGGCTCATAATGTTAGAGCCATGGCTGCGTCGGTAGCCCACTTGAAGTCAGCCTCTATTGAAGAAATTTGCAAAGCTGCGACGTGGTCATCTGTCCACACATTCACATCTCATTACTGCCTGCAGCAGGATACCCGACGCGACAGTCGGTTCAGGCAGTCAGTTCTTCAGAACCTGTTTGGGCTTTAGGATCCAACTCCACCCCCCGAGGGCCCTGTTTGTTCTGCTCCAGGCTACACTCTCAGTTAGTTGGTAAATTTTTTAGGTCAATCTCTTTAATGTCCTCGCCGTTGCGAGGCCCAATTGACCATGGTTGTTGTTTTGAGTGAGCCTGGGGGCTAGGGATACCCCATCAGTGAGAACAAGCAGCCTGCTTGTCCTCGGAGAAAGCGAATGCTACATACCTGTAGAAGGTATTCTCCGAGGACAGCAGGCTGATTGTTCTCACAAACCCGCCCGCCTCCCCTTTGGAGTTGAGTCTTCCCTTGAAGTGTATTGTCTTGCTACATACTGGACTGGTCGGCTCGAGCCGGTTTCGGGCGGGAAGACAGCTGCGCATGCGCAGTGCGCATGGGCGCGCGAGGACTAGCAAAGGCCTTTGCTAGTAAACTTTCCGATGGAGGGGGCTGCCGAGGACGTCAACCCATCAGTGAGAACAATCAGCCTGCTGTCCTCGGAGAATACCTTCTACAGGTATGTAGCATTCGCTATATTTGTAAGCCACATTGAACCTGCTAATAAGTGGGAAACCGCGGGGTATAAATGTTACAATACAATACAATCTCACCATCTCTCTTTTCCTCTTCCTTTTCTCAGCCCTCAACCTTAAACATTTCCTTCCTTCTATTCATCCATCTCCTTTCTATCTGAGTACATCTCGCCTTCGTCGCTGTCGTCGTACCTCTCCTACTCTTCTCCGTACTCTCTTACTCCTCCTCCTGCTCTCCGCTGGGGACATTAATCCCAATCCTGGTCCTCCACTCGTCCTATCCATGCAAACACCTGTCCTTGTCCTATGGTTCTCTGTTTTTCTTGAACCCTCATCTCCGTTCCTCATTCTTGGAGACTTTAACATACACACTGACGACCCAACCGACTCTTACGCTTCTCAGTTCCTCACTCTGACATCCTCCTTCAACCTCCAGCTGAGCTCCACCACACCTACTCACCAAACTGGCCAGTCTTGACCTCGTCCTCTCCTCTACCTGCTCACCCTCCAATTTCTGCGCCTCTGCTCTTCCTCTCTCAGATCATCACCTTATCACCTTCACACTTCATCACCCTCCCCCTCAGTCCCGCCCAACACTAACCACTACTTTCAGGAATCTCCAGGCTGTTGACCCTCCCACCTTATCCTCTAATATCTCTAATCTCCTCCCGCCCATCATGTCCTCCGAGTCTGTCGACAAGGCTGTCTCTACTTACAATGCCACTCTCTCCTCTGCTCTGGACACCCTTGCACCATCCATCTCCCGTCCCACAAGGCGTACTAATCCCCAGCCCTGGCTGACCCCTTGCATCCGATACCTTCGCTCCTGCGCCCGATCTGCTGAACGCCTCTGGAGGAAATCTCGCACCCTTAGTGACTTCATTCATTATAAATTCATGCTATCCTCCTTCCAGTCCTCCCTATTCCTTCCCAAACAGGACTATTACACCCAATTGACTAATTGGATCTGGTGCTCACAAATGGAGATAGTGTGTCAAATGTCCGAGTGGCTGCGCACCTGGGAAGCAGTGACCATCAAACGGTTTGTTTTGATATAACGGCTCATGTGGTTAGCGGCCACTCTAAACTCAAAGTCCTGGACTTCAAGTGAACTGACTTTAACAAAATGGGGGAATACCTGAGGAAGGAGCTGATGGGCTGCGAGAACGCACAACAGGTGGAAGGACAGTGGTCCAAGCTGAAAGAAGTAATAAAAGGGCCGCAGACCTTTATGTAAGGAGAGTAAATAAAAGCAAGAGAAAAAGGAAACCGATATGGTTTTCAAAGCAAGTGGCTGAGAAAATAAAGGCTAAAGAGTTAGCGTTCCAGAAATACAAAAAATCTCAAGTAGAGGAACACAGGGAGGAATACCGGATGAAACTGAAAGAAGCCAAGAAAGAGGTACGTCTGGCGAAGGGGAGACAAAGACTTCTTCAGGTATATTAGTGAAAGGAGAAAGACTAAAAAGGGGATTGTGAGACTAAAAGATACAGCAAAACGCTATGTAGAAAATGATGAAGAAAAAGCCAATTTGCTAAATAGATACTTTTGTTCTGTTTTCACTGAAGAAAATCCTGGGGAAGGACCGAGAGGGACTGGCAAAAGTACACCTGAGAATGAGGTGGATATAGCACCGTTCACGGAAGAGAGTGTGTATCAACAACTTGGAAAGCTAAAGGTGGACAAAGCCATGGGGCCGGACGGGATCCACCCCAGAATACTGAGGGAGCTCAGAGAGGTTCTGGCAGGTCCTCTTAAAGATTTGTTTAATAAATCCTTGGAGACGGGAGAGGTTCCGAGGGATTGGAGAACGGCGGAGGTGGTCCCTCTTCAGAAAAGTGGTGATAGGGAAGAAGCTGGAAACTACAGGCCGGTAAGCCTCACTTCGGTTATTGGAAAAGTAATGGAAGCCATGCTGAAGGAAAAGATAGTGAATTTCCTAGAAGCCAATAAGTTGCAAGATCCGAGACAACATGGTTTCACGAAAGGGAAATCGTGCCAAACGAATCTCATTGAATTCTTTGACTGGGTGACAGGAGAATTAAATCAAGGACGTGCTATGGACGTCATCTACTTAGATTTCAGCAAGGCTTTTGACACGGTTCCCCACAGGAGGCTCTTGAATAAACTAGAAGGGCTGAAGATAGGACCAGAAGTGGTGAACTGGATTAGGAACTGGTTGACGGGCAGATGCCAGAGGGTGGTGGTAAATGGAGTTCACTCGGAGGAGGGAAAGGTGAGTAGTGGAGTGCCTCAGGGATCGGTGCTGGGGCCCATTCTATTCAATATATTTGTGAGTGACATTGCCGAAGGGTTAGAAGGTAAAGTTTGCCTTTTTGCGGATGACACCAAGATTTGCAACAGAGTGGACACCCCGGAGGGAGTGGAAAACATGAAAAAGATCTGAAGAAGCTGGAAGAATGGTCTAACATTTGGCAATTAAAATTCAATGCGAAGAAATGCAAAGTGATGCACTTAGGGAGTAGAAATCCAAGGGAGGCGTGTGTGTTAGGTGGGGAGAGCCTGATAGACACGGACGGGGAGAGGGGTCTTGGGGTGATAGTATCTGAGGACCTGAAGGCGATGAAACAGTGCGACAAGGCGGTGGCCGTAGCGAGAAGGTTGCTAGGCTGCATAGAGAGAGGTGTGACCAGCAGGAGGTTTTAATGCCCCTGTATAAGACGTTGGTGAGGCCCCACCTGGAGTATTGTGTTCAGTTTTGGAGGCCGTACCTTGCGAAGGATGTTAAAAAAATGGAAGCGGTGCAAAGAAAAGCTACGAGGATGGTATGGGAGTTGCGTTCCAAGACGTATGAAGAGAGACTTGCTGACCTGAACATGTATACTCTGGAGGAAAGGAGGAACAGGGGTGATATGATACACATGTTCAAATATTTGAAAGGTATTAATCCGCAAACGAATCTTTTCCAGAGATGGGAAGGCGGTAGAACGAGAGGACATGAAATGAGATTGAAGGGGGGCAGACTCAGGAAAGATGTCAGGAAGTATTTCTTCACGGAGAGGGTGGTGAACGCTTGGAATGCCCTCCCGCGGGAGGTGGTGGACATGAAAACGGTAACGGAATTCAAACACGCGTGGGATAGGCTTAAAGGAATCCTGTGCAGAAGGAATGGATCCACAGAAGCTTAGCTGAAATTGGGTGGCAGGGGGAAGAGGGGTTGGTGGTTGAGAGGCTAGGATAGGGGAGGGCAGACCTATACGGGGTCTGTGCCAGAGCCGGTGATGGGAGGCGGGACTGGTGGTTGGGAGGCGGGAAATACTGCTGGACAGACTTATACGATCTGTGCCCTGAAAAAGACAGGTACAAATCAAGGTAAGGTATACACATATGAGTTTATCGTGGGCAGACTAGATGGACCGTGCAGGTCTTTTTCTGCCGTCATCTACTATGTTACTATGTAATTCTCTTGGCTCCAATCCTCGTAGTCTCTTCACCACCCTTAACTCCCTCCTCAAAGTGCCCTCTGCTGCCACCTCCCCTCACTCTCTCCTCAATCACTGGCTGACTACTTCCGCGACAAGGTGCAGAAGATCAACCTCAAATTCACTACCAAGCCTTCCTCTTCACCCTTTAACCCACTCCCTCAACCAACCAACCCAGGCCTCCTTCTCTTTTCCTGATATCACCGAGGAGGAAACCGCCCACCTTCTTTCCTCCTCGAAATGCACCACCTGTTCCTCTGATCCCATCTCCACTAACTTACTAAACACCATCTCTCCTACTGTCACCCCCCCACCCCCATCTGTCATATCCTCAACCTCTCTCTCTCTACTGCAACTGTCCCTGACTCCTTCAAGCATGCTGTAGTCATAACACTCCTCAAAAAACCATCACTAACCCTACCTGCCCTTCCAACTACCGCCCCATCTCCCTCCTACCCTTCCTCTCCAAATGTCTATGCTAATGGAGTTTTCAGGCAACTGACAGGGCTTTTATCGCCCCTAAAAGAGAGATCATTTGATATTGGGGGGGGGGGGGGGCACTTTAATATAGTGTTTGGTCCACAAATGGCTAGATCTAATCCACCACCATCAGCGCGTATGGATGTTTCCATTGGGCTACCTATGTTATGTGAATTGTTGGATACTTTGGATGTCTGGAGGGTTCTGCACCCAGAAGAGAGGCATTATACTCACTTGTCCCGGGCACACTCCACACAGTCTAGAATTGACTATCTGCTAACCTCTAGAGCATTGTTAACTAAAATAACTAAGGCTGAGAAAGGCCTATATGGGGTGTCTGATCATGCAATGGTGTGGCTCCAGATGCAGATTGTAGGGCAGAGGGGGGGTAGTTGGAGGTTTCCTTCAGAACTGTACACAGATCAAACTTTTCGTTCATTTATATGTAACAAATGGAAAGAGTATCAAACGTTTAATCAAGACTATATGAACAAACCAATATTATATTGGGAAGCAGCCAAGGCAGTCGTAAGGAGAGAGACTATATCATATGTTAACCATAAACGAAAGATGAGAGCCAAATTTTGTGATTAGAGCAAGCTATTAAATAGGATAGAAGGCTATTTGGGCAGACACACAGCACAGCGTTCAACATAAGGAAGCCTTATTGGCTACACAGGCAGAGCTAAATGAACACCTCCATCAGTGAGCAGTTAAATCCATCAATTACTATAAATACCAATTATTCTTACATGGTAATAAGAGTGGTAGGCTGTTATCTCATTTGATATGAGTCAAATCAGGTCCCAAGAAGATAATCCAGCTTAAGAACTCTAATGGTCAATTGGTTGAATCGGACGAGGATATCAATACAGTGTTCAGACAATATTATGAAGTGTTATATGGAGACTCGGGGGCCACACCATTGCCAGGATCAATGTATTTAAACAATCTAGATGTACCAAAGGTTAGCTCTTCTCAAAAGAAGATTCTTAATGGTCCTATAACCTTAGAGGAAATCCAGCTAGCCTTACAGTCATGTAGATTGGGGAAGGCCCCGGGTCCTGATGGATTCCGGGCAGAATTCTATAAGCTTATGATGACGGAGGTGGGACCCACATTGGAACTTGTGTTTGGAGAGGTGATGGAGATGGGGCAACTCCCCAGTTCCCTCCAGATGGCCCAGATGATAGTACTCTTGAAACCTTGGAAGAGCTGATTGGATCCATCTTCATATCGCCCTATTTCCTTATTAAATTTTGAGGCAAAGCTGTTTACGAAAGTATTGACGAATTGGTACTATCTCACCTGGTTGATGTGGGCCAGGTCAGATTTGTGCATGGCTGCACGGCTGTTCAAAATATTAGAGCTATATTGGCATCCTTAGAGGGGGTTCAAACCAATAGATGGTCTTCTCTGCTCAATAGCTTTGATGCGGGGAAGGCCTTCGACAGGGTCTCTTGGGATTTTTTGTTCTCAGTTTTGGACTCATATGGAATTCAAGGGTTTTTTGCAGAGGCGGTGAAGGTCCTACATAAACCCACAGGCAACGATGGTGGTGAATGGCGTTACCTCACAACCTTTTCGATTATACAGGGGCACAAGACAGGGATGCCCTTTATCTCCTCTTCTTTTTATCTTAACATTAGATGCTCTAGTTAGGGATATTAAGTGGCACCCGGAGATTAGGGGGGTTCCCATAGGTAACTCGATTTTTAAGATCTCAGCCTTTGCGGACGACCTGTTGGTCCACATTACGGACTCCCAAAATTAATTGACAGCTTTGCTTGAGACTATTGAGGAGTATGGGGACTATTCGGGCTTTAAATTAAATCTCAATGTTTTGCGTACTGGCATCACAGCCTGGAGTTAGAGCGGGGTGGCAGGGGATTTTTCCTATCCAGTGGGCAAAACATTCCTTTAGTTACGTGCTAACATGGACTTATTGATCCAACATACATCAGACACCTTGCAGGGATGGCGACATTTGCCGTTGGACCTCCATGGACGAATTCAATTATTTAAAATGATAGAATTTCCTCGCTGGCTATATGCTATGCAAATGTTACCCTTAAGATTGTTAAATAAAGATATTCACAGCCTACATCGTCATTTAAACAAGTTTTTTTGGGCAGGGACAAAGGCAAAGGTTCCCTTTCGACGGCTGCTGGGAGCTTGGAGGGAGGGGGTTTGGGTCTCCCAGATATTAGGAATTACAATAGGGCATGCTTACTCAGACATAAGGGAGATTGGCTACTCAAAACAGCCAACTTTACCCTGTTGTCGTTGGAACAACAATACTTTAGTCCATGGCATTTACAATATTTGTTACATACACCTATAGCCTCCATCCCCAGTAACCTCAGAAATAGTGGACTATTACGCCCATTGTGGGTGGTGTATAAGGAGTGTGTATGGGACACTGGAACGTATCAGCGGAGGTATCAGATATGCTGCCAATTAGAGGGAACGGAAAATTCGAACCAGGAATGACAAATAGAGTGTTCCAGTCTTGGGATACTCAAGGTATTAAATTCTTGACCCATGTAATGGGACAGGCGGGAGGCGTAAAGTAAGTAGCCCAGCTATTTGGAGAACAACTGTCTGTGGGACATATATTTGCACACAAACAATTAATTCACTATACGAGGTCTCTGGATCAGACAGCTCTAGGACAAGGGCACACTAGGAAAGTACAAGAATTTTATACTAAAGCCGGGGAAGACCGGGCTACAGTTTCACTGTTACATAAGGTCTTCACGCAGATCTTTCCGTGGAAAGAGTATGGGGAAGTGGAGAGGAAATGGAGGGTGGATTTAGGGGGCTCGGGGGTAGGCCTTGTCCTCAAAATGCTGGTGGGGAAAATACCAAGTCTCACAACAAATGCAGAGCTCAGAGAATGTCAATTCCGGGTCTTGAATCGAGCCTATATGACCAAGAAACAGTTGTTTAAAGTAGGAAAAGTGGATTCCCCAATGTGTGGCCGGTGCCATGCCATGGAGGGGGATTTTTTTCATGCTTTTTTTTCATGCCCGGAAGTGAAAAGATTTTGGAAAAAAGTGTTGAAATTTATAGGAGACTTGCTGGGGGTGCCCATACCTTTCTCCCCATCCGGAGTCTTATTGGACCAATCGGGAGCTTTTGCACTTTTGGGGAGGGGAGGGCGACAGCTCGTTAAGAAGGCTAACATTGTTGGGAAAAAGACAATCTTGGGGGTCTGGGTAAGCCCAGGGCCGTGCCAATGCAGTAAGCGTGGTAAGCACCGCAGGGGGGCGCTGACCTCTGGAGGGCGCCTATCGGCAACTTTTTCCTGAGGTCAGCTCGCTTGCAAAATGTTTTACTTGAAGCTGTGATTCTCTTCTCTCCCCTCTCCCCCCTCCCCTCCCCTCCCTCCCCTCCCTCACCTCTCTCCCCTCGCCTCCCCCTCTCCCCTCCCTCTCCCCTCCCTCCCCCCTCCCTCTCTCCCCTCCCCTTCTTCAATGATTTTGTGTCCAAGTTGCTCTGCATGTGTCTGACGTCAGACGCACGCAGAGGAACTTGAATCGAAGATCATTGAAGAAGCAACGGCGCGAAGGCCAGCACAGGACTTCGGCTGACGGGGGTTGGGGTCCCCCGTCAGCACAGGTACTGGATGGCGGCGGGGGACGGTTTTCGCCGAGAAGGGGGGGTCGACTGGGTTGCGGAAGGGGGGTGCAGTGGGCTGTAACTCCTCCCCTTGCTTTGGTATCAGCTGTCACTGACGTGCCCAGTTAGATATCAAAGATTTAATTATAGTCTGCAGGGGGGCACCAGAGACCCTAGGCACGGCCCTGGGTAAGCCAACTCCCCATCTTATTGGAGTTGGCATAATAAATTTCATACATTAATGCTTCTTAAAAGTCGGCAAGCCCGGAGCTCTCCTAAAAAGAGGAAGTCCTTTATGTTGGTTTGGGGAGCATACCTTCAGTCGTTATCCCATAGAGCCCGTAGTGGAGTGTTAAATACACTCTAGATCCTGACGTGGAGCAAAAAAAATTTTTTTTTTGTAGCTGATGTTTTATAGTAGACAGGAGGTCAGGATACCAGAGTAGAGCAATGGAGCTAGACGAGGGAAAGTCCGTAGAGTTCAGGCCTTCTCAAATCCATTTGCAGCAGATACATCGAAGCTCCAGTGCTTGTTGGTTTGTGGGTAACATTTGTTATAGTTTTGTTTTATATGTTGTAACCAGGTCACCCTTCCAGGTGAGAGCCGGGGTCGACCCTGCTTAGCTTGGTTAGCTTTTCCCCAGTACGAGCTGCAACCACCGCCTTGCTGCACTGCTTCTAGCCTAGTTTAACTGCTGCCCAGCTGACCTGCGCCCAGGATCAGCTCACAACTGGGACACACAAACTTCAGCAGTCTTATAGTTCTTGAAAACCACAGGTCTTTATTCTCTCAGCATCTTTTAATACAGCTTTAATCTTCAAGCAGTTTCTTCCTCAAGAATGCAAGAGTCAGTTCAGTCTTTCCACATTCAGCTTATTAACACAGTCCAATCTTAACTCAGAATATCACCCCCCAGCAAACCTTTGTCTTGCTCCCAATTGCAGCCTTCCCTCATCAGCACTATCTTCTACCCGTAGATAGTTTATGGGTTAGCTTCTTCCACCAGTGGCTTCCCCACTGGATTATTTTATCCTCTCCAAGTATGCACAGCTTGGGCCACACTCCCGCCACCAAAGCCTTTACCTTTCCTGAGGAAGTTTGAGCAAACCTTCCAACCTCCATGCACTCCTCCTTACCTTCTCCTTCTACCTCTGCTTTATTCCACTCCATCTCCTCCTCCTCCCCAAGCTCCACCAGCTGTTCCCCATCTCCAGGATCAGACCTCATCTCCCAATCAGTCATTCCACCCTCCCCCTCCTGAGAGTTCAGCTGACCCTGCACTGGCTTCTGGGGAGTGTAGTTCTTTTCCTGCATTACAGCTTTCCCTGGCAGTTTGATCCCTAGAGGGCGCCCTGCTCTCCTAGCTGGGCTGAATGACCGGGGATGATGCCGGCTGAAAGAACCACTATCCCCTCTCCCTTGTACCCGCCCTCCAGAGTGCTCACACACCCCCCGGCTCAAACGATTGCCAGTCTTCTCCTGTCCTGCACTGGCAATCCGAGAAAGAACATCCGCGTTTGTCAGAAATTTGCCTGATCTATGCTCCACCTTGAATTGATAGGGCTGTAAAGCCAGATACCACCTTGTGAGACGACCATTACTATTTTTCATCTGGCCTAACCACCTCAAAGGCGCATGATCAGTAACCAGGGTAAATTTACGCCCATCTAAATAGTAATGGCACATCTGCACTGCCCATTTTATCGCTAAACATTCTCTCTCGATGGTCGAGTACCGGACCTCATGGGGGAGCAGTTTCCGGCTCAGATACATCAGGGGATGTTCCTGTCCCTCGTGTACCTGAGACAACACAGCCCCCAACCCTACCCCCGAGGCATCAGCTTGCAGTACAAAGGGCTTATCAAAATCCACGGCTCTCAGCAGGGGTTCCTGACACAGGGCCAATCTCAATTCATTGAACACCCGAAGCCCTCCCTCCTCCCATCGTAGACTGTTGGGGGACCCCTTCTGAAGTTTATTAGTGAGGGGTGTAGCAATGGAGGCAAAGTGGGGTATGAACCTCCTATAGTACCCCACTAGGCCCAAAAAGCTCCTTAACTGTTTCTTATTTTTGGGGCAGGGAAAGTCCCGGATACTCGCTACCTTATCCCAGAGCGGAGTTATCTGACCATTCCCCACCCGGTATCCCAGATATTTAACCTTCTCCTGCCCAAAGCAACATTTTTGAGGGTTCAAAGTCAAACCTGCTTGACGGAAAGCCTCTAATACTGCCCTCACTCTTATCATATCCTCACTCTGAATGATAACATCGTCCAGGTAAGCCGCCGCATATTGCTGATGTGGTCTTAAAACCTGATCTAACAACCGCTGGCAGGAAGCTGCTGCGGAATTAAGACCAAATGGCATGCGTTTAAATTGATAGAGCCCCATGGGTGTAGAAAAGGCTGTCTTAGGCTTGGCCTCCTGAGTCAGAGGGATCTGCCAATACCCTTTGGTCAAGTCCAGGGTGGACAGATATCGGGCAGTACCCAACCGATCCAATAGTTCATCGATACGTGGCATCGGATAGGCATCGGAATCTGACAGTGCATTAACTCGTCTAAAGTCGATGCAAAACCGCCACGTACCATCGGACTTGGGCACTAACACCACAGGACTCGACCATGGACTGACAGATTCCTCAATGACCCCAAAATCCAGCATCTCCTGTACCTGTCGGACCACCTCTTGTTTCTTTGGGGGGTGAGAGACGGTAAGGTCTCTGTCTGACCACCCGGCCCGGCTCCGAGATGATATCATGCCTGATAAGGTGGGTTTCCCCTGGGCAAGGAGTCAGGACATCCCGAAACTCCTCCACCAGTGCCTGAACCTCTTTCTGCTGACTCCCTGGCAATGTAGCCGCAATCTGCGGTTCTCCTGCCTTGAATATCTCCGTGATCTGTGGTCCTAATTCTTCCTCAGCTTCTATCCTAGACTGACCAAATAATCCCCTTCTCTCCTGCCAAGGTTTAAGCACATTAATATGATAGGTCTGCTCCCGGCCTTGCTCATTCCTTACTAAGTAGGTGACTGGACCTAACTTCTTTTCTATGACAGCAGGACCCCTCCAGCGTCCCGTGAACTTATGAGGTGAGTCTGAAACCATGATCAAGACTTTGTCCCCCACCTCCAATGCCCTCTCCACCCCTTTCTGGTCATAATAGGCTTTCTGATAATCCTGACTCCTCTCCCAGTGTTGCTGAGCCCCGCGGCTCAATTTATGCAACCGTTCCTTCAGCTTCACTAGATAGTTCACTACATCCCGATCCTCCTCTTCCGGAGGAACCCACTGCTCCCTTAACACATCCAACACTCCCCGGGGTGATCTCCCATACATCAATTCAAATGGTGATACGCCCAGAGAGGCCTGAACATTCTCCCTACACACATACAAAACAAATGGTAACAAAAGATCCCATTCCTCATGGGAGGAACCTAACCCTTTCCTCAACAACATTTTCAAGGTTTTATTGAATCTCTCCACCAGGCCATTAGTCTGAGGGTGGTAAGCTGCGGTCCGAATATGCTGTACTCCGAAAGCCTCCCACACCTGGGCCAGGGTTCGTGACATGAAATTGGTCCCCCGGTCGGTAATCATTTCCCTAGGAAACCCCACCTCACAAAAGATCCGAATTAGCTGGGCCGCAATAACTTTCGCTGAGGTGGTACGAAGCGGCACGGCCCAGGGATACCTTGTGGCCATATCCATGATCACTAGAATATAGGAATACCCCCTTCGGGACTTATCAATGGGCCCGATCATATCCATTGCCATACGGGTAATAGGAGTCCCTATACGGGGAAGGGGTCGTAGGGGCACTCTGTTCGGTGTTTGCTCTGATACCCTCTGACACTGACTACAGGAGCTGCAAAATTGTTCCACCTCTTTATACACCCCGGGCCAGTAAAATCTGTTTAATACCTGCCGGAGAGTATTCTGAGCCCCCTTGTGACCCCCTAAGATATGATCATGAGATACCCGTAACACCAGGTCCCTAAACCCCCTCGGTACTACTAACTGTTTCTGAGGTTCCTTCCCCCCTGCTTTACAGGACAGCCGATATAGCAACCCCTTGTCACTAACAAACCGAGGGAAGCTGGTTTCTCCCTCTTGATCTACCCGCTCCCACGCATACTGCAAGGTCTGGTCATCTTTTTGCTCTTTGGAAAAATCCGGGAATCTCTCTAACACCTGTTCCGTATCCCCTGGGAACCTCCCCTGATGAAGGAGCTCTTGACAATGCTGCCGCCTTTGCTCCTGACCTCGTTTCTTTTGCTGAGAGCCTTTCCTTGTCTTCCCCGGCCGCCCCATAACCTCTCCCTGGAATGGAAATACTTGTGCCAGGGACAGTTCCTGCTCCTTCTCCTGCCTCTCCTGGGCCCGGGTAGATACCAAGGCTTGCTTACCACCCAGGCAGTATGTGAATGGAGCCCAATCCCTTCCTAAAATGAGATCCTGAGGTAGCCTAGGAAGTACAGCCACCCACACCCACTGAAGGCCCTCCTGGTCCTGTATGTCTACTAGCCGGACCGGATACCTTGAGGAGGCCCCGTGTATGCACTGAATAGCCACGGACCGGTCTCTCTTCCTACCCTGCTGCCCCCCTTTCCGGGCAATCTGCCCCCACAACTTCTGGGAGCACATTGTCTGGTCTGCTCCTGAGTCTAAAAGTCCTTCCACCGGGACCCCTCCTATCTTAACCCAATGCGTAAACTGGGGTTCCTTAGAGGGGGTTACCTGAGATATGAGCCCCAACTTGGCCCTACAATCCCTCCTCACATGTCCCGACTTCCCACATCGGTAGCACATTCTATCATCCTCCTTAGGACCTTCCTCCCTCCACCCAGATCCTTTGAACATTTTACCCCGACCACCCCGCCAGACCCCCTCTCCCCCCTCAGAGTATTGTGACTCCAGAAAGTATTCAAAGCCTTTGATAGCTTCTTCCAGAGTCTCACATCCCTTCCTGATCAAATTAACCCTGATACTGTCCGGTAGAGCCTCTAAAAACTGCTCCAGCACCAGATCCTGCATCAACTGAGCCACTGCCCTCTTATCAGGTTCTAGCCATTTGGTAGCCAAGTCCATCAGCTTCTGAGCCAAGGCCTTCGGAGTCTCCCCCTCCCTCCACCTCCAACCCCGAAAGCGCCTGCGATAAGTTTGTCTGCTTACCCCATACCGGTCCAAAATAGCCGTTTTCAGCTTTTGATAATCCACCACGTCCCCTGGCAACAGGCTCCGAAAAGCTGCCAGGGCTTCCCCGGACAGGGCGGGAGCCAATCTGATGGTCCATTGTTCTTGAGGCCAGGCAGCCGCCAATGCTACCCGCTCAAAAGTCCCCAGATAATCCTCAATGTCGTCCTGCTCTGTTAATTTGCCCCACGGCAGCCAATTAACCCGTCCAGGCTCCAGGCTTCCAGGCACAGCTCCCGTGGCTGTAGCCTCCAATGAGGTGCTCTCTTTCCTCGGTAGGGGTACTGCCCGTAACAATTCCTGCACCACCTCCAGCACCGGTTGTATCTGTGCTCGAGAAGCAGCCAAGGAATCCTCTAGAAGTCTCTGAGCCATTTCCTGCTGCTTTTGGAACTGGTGGGCCATAAAAGACAGCAGCTCCTTCGACTCCATGTCGCCTTCGCCACCGGTACCTGAGAGAAAGGGAACAACAAAGAACACTCTCCAAGTGCGGTATTACACAGCTCCGGCCCTCTATATCCCCCTCCTCCTGGTTACCCGAGTCCCGTATATGCTTACCCGAACTCGGAGCAATGCACGCTTCTTTCACCGGCGGGTTGTTCAGACAATCCCACCACTGCCACCAATCTGTAACCAGGTCACCCTTCCAGGTGAGAGCCGGGGTCGACCCTGCTTAGCTTGGTTAGCTTTTCCCCAGTACGAGCTGCAACCACCGCCTTGCTGCACTGCTTCTAGCCTAGTTTAACTGCTGCCCAGCTGACCTGCGCCCAGGATCAGCTCACAACTGGGACACACAAACTTCAGCAGTCTTATAGTTCTTGAAAACCACAGGTCTTTATTCTCTCAGCATCTTTTAATACAGCTTTAATCTTCAAGCAGTTTCTTCCTCAAGAATGCAAGAGTCAGTTCAGTCTTTCCACATTCAGCTTATTAACACAGTCCAATCTTAACTCAGAATATCACCCCCCAGCAAACCTTTGTCTTGCTCCCAATTGCAGCCTTCCCTCATCAGCACTATCTTCTACCCGTAGATAGTTTATGGGTTAGCTTCTTCCACCAGTGGCTTCCCCACTGGATTATTTTATCCTCTCCAAGTATGCACAGCTTGGGCCACACTCCCGCCACCAAAGCCTTTACCTTTCCTGAGGAAGTTTGAGCAAACCTTCCAACCTCCATGCACTCCTCCTTACCTTCTCCTTCTACCTCTGCTTTATTCCACTCCATCTCCTCCTCCTCCCCAAGCTCCACCAGCTGTTCCCCATCTCCAGGATCAGACCTCATCTCCCAATCAGTCATTCCACCCTCCCCCTCCTGAGAGTTCAGCTGACCCTGCACTGGCTTCTGGGGAGTGTAGTTCTTTTCCTGCATTACAGCTTTCCCTGGCAGTTTGATCCCTAGAGGGCGCCCTGCTCTCCTAGCTGGGCTGAATGACCGGGGATGATGCCGGCTGAAAGAACCACTATCCCCTCTCCCTTGTACCCGCCCTCCAGAGTGCTCACAATGTGTATGTGGAATAGTGATGGGGGGGTAGCAAAATAATGTACACAGAGAATAATAATTTATAAAACAGGAGATTCGAGATTGACCGCAGTTTATTTAGCAAGTTATTTACAGTTGACAGTTATTTAAGGGAATGGGTGTAAAATGCTGCACAGAATGCATAGGGTGGGGTTGGGATAAACAGGCAAAAGCTTGATGACAGAATACATCATTTTATCACTACTGAATATTTTTCACACTTGAAATGTTGTGTATTCATAATGTGGTTGAGTTTCTTTGTATTGTCATCAATAAAATATATATCTTCAGCTAAGGCATTTATTCAAATAACAGTTGCTATCAGGCACTTTTTTTTGGGAGGGGGGACGGTGATAACAGACAGTGTAATAATGACTTTGGTTACTAAAATACATGGCATCAAGCAATTATATGATAATCTCAGTAACATTTTATTTCTAATGGGTCATAGTTTTGGATGGCAGTCATCTATGCAGTGTATTGACTGATTGATTAATAAGAGCAAATGGTTTTGCTGTCTGTGGCTGAAGTTGACTTATTGCCCTCCCTACTGCATTTCAGGTCTGTGACAATTGAGAAGTGCCGGAACAGCACCTTTGTCTTGGGGCCTGTGCAGATGGCTATCCATGTCCAGAGCTGTGACAACTTGAAGGTCATTGCCATTTCCTATCGTTTGTCCATCTCTTCCACAAGTAGCTGCACATTTCACATTCTCACCCCAACACGCCCTCTTATCCTATCTGGTAATCAAGGACTGATCTTAGCCCCTTTCCACACACACTACCCAATGTTAGAGGACCACATGGCTCAGACAGGTCTGGCCACTATCCCAAATAACTGGGACAATCCGATGGTTATGAATGCAGAGACCAGTGACACTGCAAGCACCTGGCAGCTTCAGTCACCCCATGAATTTTATGTCTTTGTTATTCCTTTTGAGATGGATGGTGACACAATGGAGATTCCTGGGGGTCTTCCCTCTGTATACAAAAAAGCCATGAATCATAGAGAACAGAGGATACAGATTTGGCAAAAGGCAGTTAAAGAAGCAAGCTTGACCAGGTAGGTAGATGGTCTCCTTGCATTCAGCAGCACAGACCTTGTAACAGTAATGTCTTGAGTGCACCACATCATCTTCAGTGATCAAATCTTAACTTGGAGAGCATATGTAACAGACAGTGGTGTGCTGGAGCTGGTTGTTGAAGTCAGGCAGGGAGCACACAAACATCTGGGGGTTTTTTTCTCCTCCTCTCTCCCTCCTCCCCCAGCCCCCACCTGCCCGTGTTGCATCAGCAGGCAGTACTGGGCAGAGACAAGGCTCTGGGTGACCACCACTAGAGCTGCTGGAAGATTAAGGTTTGAACAGCGCTGCATTTACAGCATCAGCCGGGTCAACTGTGTCAGCTCCATGTCTATCAAGTGCATCTACAGACTAGTATGCAGCTCTAGCAGAATTAGACAGTGTGCTCAGCTCTCCAGCAACCTCTAGTAATGCATTTACTTCCACCAGTAATGTTAGCGGGTACTCTTCTTGTTAGAAGTTAAAAGTAATAGCCTTGCTGCTTTGGAAAGATTCAGTAAACAAAATCTGGCTCTTATTCTGGTCTGTTTTCTTTGTTGTGAGTTGTAAACAGAGTGAGAGTAGTTCAGTTTTAGTAAGAAATGTGTGATGCAAAATTTCAGGTTTGCATCTTGCCAACTGTAATTTGAACAAGTGACCTGTTCTGTGGCTCAAGCATGAGCAGTTTAAAGGAATACGCAGGAAATAATTTCTTGTTAAAAATGCTGCTGCTGCCTTCTGCAGCTTGTTGAGGCTGGAACAGTAGAGCTTGAAAGCAGCACTTTTCTGCCTGTTTTTCCATATGAGCTGTGAGGCAGTACTGTTTGTGGGGGTGAGGGAGAGAAGATCATCAAAGGAGAGGAGGTGGCAAGAAAGGTCTAGCTACAGTGAAGGATAAAATGATCCAAACAGGAGAGGGAGAGAGCATAATACTTGGAAGAAAACTAGTGATGAAAGGAATGAGAGGAGACAGTAGGGCAGAAATGTTGGAAGGAAGGGAGAGTAAAAAAAAAAAAAAACCCGAGGAAGAAAACCTTGGGTGAGAATGCAGAACATTACAGGGACAGAGTACTAGGCATACCTGCTTTTGCATGTAAGTGCTTATCAGTAGGATCGGTGTCTAACTTTTTCTTTCCCCAAACCTTGCTGATGTTTGCTTTAACAAAAGGCACATTGATTCCTGCATAACGTTTGTGACATTATTATGTACCAGAAAAGCTGAGTGAATTTTTCCTTCCCCTCCCCCACTACCTCCCCACAAGTTTTCTAAACTTAGTGCAAAACTAATCTAACAAGTATATAAACATTTTTATCTTGTGTGGTTGGGCTTGAACATTTATATTCTATATATTATATGTGTGTAAATATACTAGCCATAAATGATATTCACACTAAATACATATATTTTCATAATGTAAACAAATATGGTACGGAAGGTATTTCAGAATCTGTAATTCAGGAATGTTTGTAGTTTGGAAGTATCTATCTATTTATTTATTTAGTTAGTTAGTTAGTTAGTTAGTTAGTTAGTTAGTTAGTTACTTATTTATGACATTTAACCCTGTTATTGGTGCAGAGATTTTTTTTCTCCTGGTAATGGGTTTCTAAAACAGACTCATGTTTATTTATTTTTCTTGCTGCATTTGTATCCCACATTTTCCTACCTCTTTGCAGGCTCAATGTGGCGTACATTATGCCACAATGGTAATCACCATTAACGGTTTGAGAAGAACAGAGTGTTATTACAATTAAGGTACATAAGATATCAAGAAAATTAGAAGTAAAGAAATAATTAATTCATATCAGATATGTGAGATATAGGATAAAGTATAGCATTAAATAATAGTGTGATTAAAGTAAACAAATTAAGGAGTTCAGTGTTAAATTAGTTATGGGAATCAGGTTCTCAATGTTCAGAGTTTCTATCTATTTATTCACTTATTTATGACATTTTATCCCACGTTAAACATGAATTAGATTGGAACCTGGGAGCTTTAAAAAAAAAAATTCCCGGAGAGAGTAATGCATGACCCCCCCCCCCCCCGGCTCTCTCCCTGGGTATAGCCAGCTCTACAATTTGGGGGGGGGGGCGCAGAGGTGGACAGGGGGGGTGCAGAGGTGGACCGGGGAGAGAGCCTGTTGTTAAAAATTTACCAGCACACCACTGGTAACAGATTTCATTGTAGGTTATGAGGGTAAGTATTGTTTGAGTTTTCAAAAAGGAAAAGTATCATTTCCTTTTTGAAAACTGCCTTAAGAAAACATACAGCGATGTGACTCTCTGTTTCTTTGAGGACTTCAAGACATAGTCTTCTCACATGCGGGTCACCGACAGAGCCCTGGTCTGGATGCTGCCTGGCATTCTACAGCTTCTTGAAGCCTTTGGCAGGCCCCCACTGCGCATGTAAAAGTGCCTTCCCACCTGCCCAACTCGTGCAAGACCCACAGTTTCTTCTCATCCACAGAGCAAAGTAGATGTGTTTCACACTGTCTCTGTGGTGTATTTTTTGCCTGACTGAAAAAATTCTTTTTGACCTTGTTGCCTTTTTATTTTAGTAATGCAGGACCTCTTATTTTTCTACTTTTTTCCCCTTGTTTCTGTGAATGTTTTTCAGCCCTTTTAAGGTTTTCTTCTTTTTCTGTGGCTTGCGGCTTACTTAGGCCTGAGCGCCTGGCCAGGGTTTTATTTTCAAACAATTTAAAAACTAATAAATTTGTAATTGAGCTGTTTGATTTTGCTGCAGCTGTCTTTCCTGTTATGTCTCAGAAACCTTCCATGAGGTTTGAGCAGAATGTACTAGGAACATGTCCGTGTCTGATTCTCACTATATGTGCCTAACCTGTCTGGGCCCTGTCTGTTGTCTTTATGCTCAAATTTAGAACAGAGCCCAATAAAGTCAGGAGACCCTACATGAGAGACTTCTCGGCACGCAGAAGTCCGGTCCATCAACATCTGCATCAAAGGCATTGGTCCCCATGGCATTTAGAGCTGCAACGGACAGCAGAAATGCCCCCACCTCGACATCAGATGCTGGTAGCGCCCGCTCAGGCCAAGTATCATTGAACCCAACACCGAGGACTCATGTGGATTCCGTGTCATTTTCATCGGTCATTGAGCAAAAACAAAGAAGCATCATCATTGGTCCTCGAAGCATGCTGCCAGGAGCTCCGGGATACTGGCCTCACTGGTACCCAAAAAGCTTCGGTGCCAGAAAAATTTCTTCTCCTCCATAAAGGCAGTGCTGATGCACCAGTCTCCCTGAACCCGAGACCCCACCTCTAATTTGGCTGCAACATCTGTATAGACTGCCTCTACATCGGCAGTGGTCCAGCCTATACTGATACATACCCTTGAGGAGCAGCTCTGGGTCATGTTACAGGAGGAGCTATGGTGCAGCCTGGATCGGCATGACATTGAGGCATTGAGGGAGCTGGTGCCAACAATGGTGCCTCTCCTGCCCATCCTGGAGACCCATTCCCTACCTGTTGGCCATTCATTGATGGCGGTGCCTCGTTGGGCATCAGGGTCAACATTGACTGATGTGGTGCTCTTTTGCAGCCTGTTGGGGGAGCAAGCAACCCCAGAGTCCAGGAGAGGACTTGCACCTCAGCGCTCTTGCCAAGAGCCTATAGTTGCTAAGTTGGAGTCAGGACTGCTCCTGGGCATCTGAGGTTGAGCCAGAGGAGGTCCCTTATTCTACCTTCAGACCCTTCCCTACCACAGTAAAGGAGGAAGACTCTCTCGGAGGAACTCTGCTTTGTAAGTTTTTTTGAGGGAAATGGCGGAGGCCATTCCATTTAAGTTGGAGGTCAAGGTTGAGCCCTGGGTCGAGATGTTCAATGTCCTTGATTATGACTCCCCTCCTACAGTTCCCATTCACATCCTTAAAAATGCACAGATGAAGAAGTGGGAAACCCCACACTGTACAGGTGGTTCCTAAGAAGGTGGATTGCATGTACAGGGCCACTTTAATCACCTATGGGGCCCCAGGCAAACTTTTATGAATGTACCCCCACCTTTACCCTGAGCAATTGTCACATGTTCCTTAGTCCCCAGCCAGCCAAGCTACTTCTTGCTGAAACAAATGTGGCCTAAAGGTGCTGAACCACTGTCTAGGTCACGCTGCTGATGACGCTGCTGGTTCTGCACCTTAAAAACAGGAAGTTCATATCAGAAGAGGCGGGACCTGGAAGCATTGGGGCTGGCGGGGCAAGGGTGAGGGAGGACAGGGAAGGGTGAAGGAAGCTGTTGGAGCAGTACGGAGGGGAGGAAACATGCTGGACCAGAGTGCAGAGATGCCGAGGGTGGTTCATTCCAGATAGTGAGAATGAAATCCAACGAGTGAGATTTTCTTGAATGAAATCCAGTGAGTGAGATTTTCCTCCTCTTGCATTTGGAGTATAAATTTGGCACAGTGGTGAAAGGGACTAAGGCCTAAGGAAGGGCTGCTGACTACTTTTATTGACAAGTAATGCTTCACATGAATCTAAAAATGGATTTCTGTATCCTGGCATGCTTCATATTTTAAACAATTATTTCAAGCACTTGTCAACACTAAACCACAAACACTTCTATAGAAACAATTAATCTGTATTTAAAAAAAACACTCAAGAGGTAGTGTCTTATAATGTAAACCTGATCAGACAAAAATCTGTTATAAGACAACTGTCAGCTTTCGTTGTCTAGGTATGGTCCAGGGTCCAGTCCGTAGAGGCAGTGGGTTCTCAATAATGCACAATCCACACAGGTTTGGATAGAAAGTATATTATATTTGCATATATATAGGCTCACAGCACTTAGTACAGATAAATATTGCAAGGCTGTATCTGGATGTGTGTTTAGATGAGAATCAATGAGAGACAGGGAAGGATAGGGGGGTTCAGGGAAAAAGAGAGGGGGAGAGCGGCTAAAGAAGTGGGTGTGCAGAGAAAGAGAGAGAGAGGAGAAGCGAGAGCAGAGCTACTATGTGCTCTGCTTTATATATATATATATATCTAACAGGAACAGAGAGGGATCAAATAACTTCTTTTCTTCCCAGCCTTTGTAAATGTCAATTATTTCTTTTGCAACCTTCAGTTTAATTTCCTGATGTAAGGAAGGTGAGCATTTTCACAGGTTCTAATCTTTGAAGTCCCTAGTTTTGGAACCTTTCTGTCTGGCTTTCATTATTCTCAGAGAGCCCTGCGCCCAGATGCCCGGAGAGGACAAAGGTGTGTTAATTAGGGGTAATTGCGAAAACAAAGGGCTAGCAGGCAGCTGGGCACCATTTGGTCCATCTGCAATCTTCTGGGCTTCCTGAGGGAGGGGGGAGTTATCAGAAGCTGGTTTCATATTAAGTATGTCCAGCAATCCTGACATCTCCACCACTTTTTTTTTTGTGCATGGAGGCAAGATGGAAGCATCAGAAGCTGGTTTCATATTAAGTATGTCCAGCAATCCTGACATCTCCACCACTTTTTTTTTTGTGCATGGAGGCAAGATGGAAGCAAACCTGGATACCTGATCTGTCACTGTATTGACGACTGTTCATGCTCCCATACCTCCAGTTATATTGCTCCTGCTAGTTCTAGCAGGTCCCCTATCTTGCTTATTCATATCTCCACAATAGTGAGATGTTTAAGACCCCTTATGAGTCCAAGCCTCGTGCCTTAGGTTGGGCAGTCACTAGTGGGCGGGGATAACCCAATATGCCACCTCTTACCTGTCTTGGAGCAGAATGGACCGTGCATAAGGGAGGCATCACTTTGGAGGTTAAGGCCTACAGGTACCAGGAAGCCCGGTATAAAAAGCCCAAATTAACCTGCCAAACTAGAGTGGTTCCAAGGTAGTGTAGGATGAAAATAAGAAATTAGGGCAATAATTATTCCCTGATAATACTTATTACAAGGTTCCCGCTCAGTCTAGGGGATATTATAAAGAAACCTTGTGCTGGCACCCTACCAGTGTTTTGTTCTTCGCCAAAGAACCAAAGCCACGTCACAGATGATAATTATATATTATTTATTACAGGTGGAAAAATAGAAACATTCTGCAATAGCTTATATGCAATATAATATCTCTTACTGATATGCACACTAACAAAATATATTGTCTAACTCCACTCTGATTATCCTGAGACTACGTACAGTAATGATTAGAACAGTACAAATGATATCCTAATGATCCTTATGAAAACTTATCACATCTTATGCAAAATACACATTAGCAGCTGTCCCTGACCAAGAGCTGACATAAACCAGTCGTACTTAGATAAAACCACTGCCTAACCCCAGACCAGGAAATATATCACTGTGATCTTACCACGCTGTCCTGATGACTGCTTCAGATAAGACCGGAGCAGAATCTCCCCAGGCGCTATCTTAGCTGTCTGTGTCTTATGTAGTGCAGTTCTTTCTCTGCAAACAAGCAGGTTCCCGTCTCTCCTTTGGTTATCAGAGCCAATATCTCTGCCACAGGTATTTGCACCAGTTATGCAGGTCACAAGGTTGGTATCATACAGTCTCTAGCTCACCCCGAGCCTTGCTGGATTTCTCAGGTCCTTCACAGGTACTCCTCCTCCGAGGGTCTCCGACTAACTTTCTCTTCCACCCTTCCAGCGTTCTTTCAGACCTCTCTCTCGGGTGATAGCCTGGACCCATTCTCCTCTCATACAGTCCAGTGCATGGGTAAGAAGAGTTCTTTGTTTTGTGACCTTGGAGATGGTAACTTCTGGTACCATGAGTATGACTCCCTTCTCAGCGTCTCAGAGATAGAAGGGGGATGGTTGGAACACAGAATGTCCTTGGCTTCAGCAAGCCTGTCAGTGATTTTCCACAAGCTGAAGCTGGATCTTGCTGACACAGAGAGTTGCAGCAGCCATCTTATTATACCAAGATGTCATAGACTTGTACAGGCCAAGACCAGCTCAGGCTAGATCACAGGGAAATACCCCTACAGTAGATGATGGAACTGTTTAAAAAAAAAACAATTAACTTGTCAGATTAAAATATAAAGGCTGGGAAGAAAGTAATGTGTGTATATGGGTGTATGGCTGCCTTACAGGGGTGAGGGTATTTTATAGGTTAAACTTTGCAAAGAGTTGTACATGTGTCTAAGTTTACAGCACATGAAAATCGTACCAATGCATAGCAATACTTGTACACCAGTTAAAATAATGATAGGGTGAATTAAAACATTAAAGACATGATCAGCAGTAGGTGAATATCCAAAGAATAGTTCCCATGCTGAAACATGGGAGTCTTGTAGCAAATTTTGAACAGTTTATCTAATTTGTCCATTCTCATAGGTGATGGTGTGATTCACTTCTATGGAGGTTGTTTTCAAATGGTCCATATAGGCATGAAGTTCAGTAAAGTTCAGTAGTTTGTGTAAAGTCTCTTCTCCCGTGCCCAGAGGGAGTAGATGTACAGTGTATGGAATAAAATCTGGAATGTCAATAGAGTCATTGGTAACCAGAGGTGCAGACTATGTTGTCTCATTAATGGTAGTGGAGATCAGCGGTGTATGACTGCACCAAATATTGTTCTGTAAATAGTTAGAATTGTACAGCAAAGTGTTCTTAGGGAGGCAGATGTCATGTACTTGGGGAGCAATGAAGAAAGAAATATTTTGAGGAAAGAATAGAGTAAAACAAAAGTGTCCAGCTCCAAGGTAGTACACCCTATGTGAGACAGTGGGTGAATACAAATGTTTGGCAATCAGTCTGCAGGAGGATGAATTGTTCCAGCAGGAGCTGTCCCTCTCTTTAAACTGATGAGGTTCACACTGGAAATGAAAGTGTGCCCACTGGCACAGGCTAGGGTCCCTTGGTTTGAATGATGGCCAGTTATTGTCCAGGGGCTGCACCCATGCGAGATGGTCCAAAGGATACATTGTCACATTATTAACTTGCACACCAATATTAACAACAGGGTATGTTGTCCTGACCATGGGATCAGAGTACAGATAGAGCATCCTTGTTGTGAACAGATTGGAACACTAACCGTCCACCAATCAAGGTGAGCTATAGCAAATTCCGGTAATTTGGTGCTAGTCATCTGAACAAGAGATGGTGGCCCGTGGCCTAACTTAGACGTGATCAGGGTTTCCTTTAAGATAATAATACGCTTGATCTGTATTTGATCACAGGCCATAGCCCATGAAATATTCTTTCCCAACCTGTATTCTTTATTTGCTAAAGTCACAATTTTCTGTTCTATAATAGGCGATATAAGAGCAAAGGTATCTACAATTACATTAGATAGTTAGATACATTACATTAGATAGTTTAGCTGAAGCCTCATTAATAATATGTTGTGAGGTAAACCCTTCAGAAGCATGTTGGGCTGTGGATCCCATCTTATTCCGGAGCACTTCTATATCAATTGTATTAAGGACGCCCAGTGCAGTTCCTGTGCCCCCTAAAATGGTGTCCAATAATTCCCGCTTGTATCTAGAGGGATTGGCTGGGGGTGTGATTGACTGCATGTCCAACCACGTATTAAGCATATGTATGTGGTTGGCAACAAATTGAGAGCAGTTTGGATATTTGGTAGTGACTAGAAATACTTTAAGAAACAGATGCCAAGTAAGAAAGTGGTATTCTACATCATATAAAACATCATGGGGTGCATCATATTTAATCTGAAATGGTTTCCCCTCCTGGAACAAATTAATATCTGAGAGGTACAGAATAGGAGGAGCTGAGGTGGTAGGGGCGGTGGGAGGAGGGGTGGTAGGTAAGCAAGGTACATCAAAAAAGAAAGAAGTCTCAGTAATGTGCTGTTGATTACTTTGAATCCATGTATAAGTGATCTGCCAAGGAAGTACCTTTATCCTGGCAGGAAATATTGTACAGAATCAAGGCAGGAGGGCCTAGAAAGTATTTCTCTGGGGGTGCAATCAATTCTTGTGTTCTTTCTAGGGAAGTGGAAATTGGTGGAGCCCACTGTGCATTAGTGATGATTAAGGAATAGTATGGTGGTCTGCCCAGCGCCGAACAAAAACTCAGGATAACCAGGTCTTTTCCTTCAGGGAATGGTGGGGGTATTTCTTGATAGCGATATACCCCATCTGTGGAATTGGCCCAACCAATTGTGCATATTCGGACGATAGTTCCTCTAATGAGACTTGGGTAAAGGAGAACACATACCACACTAAACAGAAAATGTGCCATACTAGAAGCACACTGATTATTACAGTACAATAACTAACCTACTTATAAACTTACTTATATAACACCTCAACAGAAATAATGTTTACTAAGTATTATCATCCCTATTGAATGCGTGTATAGGACTCTTCAACTATTCATCATGAATAACTACTATAGTTACCACTCTTCCAACATCTTTTTGTTTGGGGGGGGGGGGGGCAGCCTTCTGTGCTGTATTTCTGAATCAGTCGTCTGTGCTGTATTCAGGTGGAATCTGAAAACAGAAACTGGTAACCACTTATTATCCATATGGTTTCAACTGAGTGATGTGTTTCCAACGTTGCTGGTTGTCTGGCCTTAGGATCTGATATAGGCTTGGGCCTAAGGTATCTGTAACCAAGTATGGCCCATGCCAAAGGGGAGGTTTGGTCTAGGGTTTAGGAGCATGACCTTACTCCCCACTTTGAGTAGTCGTAAATCAGAATCTTTGGCCTGCACCTCCTGTAGATAATCCCTAGACTTTTCTGTGTTTGCCAGCACAGTGGTTTGGATTTCTTTTAGGTGTTCTTGCAGGGATTTCATCCACTCATTTGCTAGAACTACAGTCTGATCCTCTGGGAGAAAAGTATGTAACAAATTTTCCCATTGAGGCATTGGCCTTCCCATTAAGGCTTCATAGGGGGCAAAACCTGTGGACTTACAGACATTGGCTCTGATACGCATAAGGACCAAAGGGAGGGCCTGATCCCAATTTTTCCCTGTCAGATTCAGCATAGGGCTGAGATGTGCTTTGAGTGTTTGTTTGATTCATACGTTCTACCTGTCCCACTGCTTGGGGATGTTACGAAATGTGCAATTGCTGTTCTATGCCTAGAAAATCAAACAATTCCTTGACTAGCTGAGAAACAAAAGCAGAACCATTATCAGATTCAATAGTCTTAGGAATTCCCCAACGTGTAAAAAATTGCATAGTTAAGACTTCAGCTGTGGTTCTGGCAGTTTGATCTGATACAGGAAATGCCTCTACCCAGTGGGAAAAGGAATCAACTACCATGAGTAAAAATCTATTTTTCCTAGCTGTTAAAGGGAGAGGGCCCACATGATCTCTCTGTAGCCTCTCAAATGGGCCCCGAGGTGGCATTCTCATCAGCTGTCCCCTTTTCTTTTTAGGTTGTCTCCCAAATGAAGCACAAATCATACAGGAGGCCACATGATCCTGTATGTCATGTTTCATTTCTGGCCACCAGACCAACTTATTCAAGGTTGCCATTATCTCTTCCGTTTTAGGGTGCCCCATGGGACCTGCTCCATGAACCCACTGCATCCAGACTTTCCCTTGAGCTCTGGGGATAGCTATAACCAGTCCTTCCTCCTCCTTCACACACAGCATGTCTTTCTGTATAGTGAGTGTGAGAAAGGGTGTATGCTGGTAAGTGTTATCTGGGGTGTGTTGCACTAGTCGCTTCAGCTTGGAAAGCTCTGAGTCATTTTCCTGCAGTGTACTGAAATAATCTGGTGGTACCACCTGATCATAATCAGTACTACCATCCGGGTCAGCTCATACCAGGGCCATATAAGGCCTACATGGCATGCTTCCTTGGCTAGTGAATCTGCTAAAGTGTTTCCTTTTACTAACGGGCCTTTCTGTGTGCTTTCACCTTCACTAAATGAACTTTATGAAATTTTTCACTGAGTTCTTGTGCCATAGCCCATAGTGCTGAACTTTTTACAATGGACCCATCTGTGGATTTAAAGTTGTGGCTTAACCACCATGGCAGCAATGCAATGGCACTTCTGAATACGTAATCTGAATCTAAGATTATCTGTATTTCAGGGTGGGAACAGGCCACAAAGGCAGCCAGTTCACAGTATTGTGCTGAGGCTGACCCACAGGAGTACTGCCTCTGCAGAATTACTTGGTTATCTGGGCCCAGTTGTACAATTACAAAACCTGCTAGTCTCGTTCCTCCCTCACATTGGCTACTGCCATCAATGTATATTGTAGGA
The DNA here is from genome assembly GCF_901765095.1 of Microcaecilia unicolor. Taxonomy (NCBI): domain Eukaryota; kingdom Metazoa; phylum Chordata; class Amphibia; order Gymnophiona; family Siphonopidae; genus Microcaecilia; species Microcaecilia unicolor. The sequence goes on from NC_044037.1 coordinate 138,039,737, forward strand.
AGAAAATGGGATATTCTGTCCAGTACCAGTTCTTTAAATATCAAATGATTGGGGGTACTGGGTGGAGACTGACAGTCATGAGGTTGTCCCTCCAGTAAGATCCCTGCAACCTGCACTTTAGGCTCTTTTAATAATTCAAACTTCACATTCTGTGCCTGCAACATCAGGGTCCAATGGCCTATTCTCTCTGTCCTAATTCTACTACAAGCCAACTTGCCCTCCACAATGAATTTAAGGGGGGGTGTGGTTGCTACATATGTACGTGGTTTGAGCACCTAATATACGTAAACTTTTGCATAGCAGCATATTCAGCCAGAACATGTTTTTCACAGGTTCCCATTTTAAGTTCTGGAGAAGTGAGAACTCTGGAAAAGAAAGCAATTGGCTGGTCTGTCCCTCCTAAGCACTGTGTTAGGGCAGCCCCTATACTGTTCTCCCCAACCACTGGGTATAGGAAAAAAATTCTGCTTTTGATCTGGGGGAGCAAGGACAGGAGCAGAACTCAAAGTCTGCTTGAGTTTAGTCACTGCCTCTGTGTGCTCTGCCTCCCAAACCTATTCTTTACGTTTAAGCAGGGAGTATAGTGGAGCAGCCACTTCAGCATAGTTGTGCATAAAATCACGGCAGAACCCTGTAAGCCCTAGAAATTATTGGAGGGATTTCTGATCTGTATGAAGAGGTATTTTCTGTATGAGATCTATTCTCTGAGAATCTATGGATTTATCCTCCGGCCAATGGTGTCAGGTTTCTCGTGGAACCTCTGGGTTAGTGAGCCCTTGAACCAATGCCGAGGAGCGGCAGCGGCAGGAGAATCACCCAAACACAAGACAAGGCAGAACAGACGTACCGGCAAACCCAGGACCTGAACTCCCAGACGGAGACTGCAGCCGAGGCAACTCAAGCTGGAACAAGCAGGACAGGAAATTAGCCCAAACGTCACCTGCACTTGACCGCCGTTCCTCAGGGGTTGAGCCCCTGGGTGCAGGCGGCCGGCAGGACTTACCGGACAGGGCAGGAAGGCTGAACCGCAGGACACAACAGGAAGAAGAAGCCAGAAAACAAGCCGGGTCTAGGCAGGCAGCAGACAGTAGAATAAACCAGGAGACAGGCCGGGTCTAGGCAGGCAGCAGACGGTAGAATAAACCAGGAGACAGGCCGGGTCTAGGCAGGCAGCAGACAGTAAAATAAACCAGGAGACAGGCCGGGTCAAGGCAGGCAGCAGACAGTCGAATAAACCAGGAGACAAGCAGGGTCAAAGCCGTAACCGGGAAAAATTCAGCAGCACTGCAACTAACTCTCACCAAAGGAAACTCCTCTGAGGACCTCTGTTGCAAGGCAAACTAGAAAACTTCCCAGGTGATTAAAAGGCAGCCTACAAGGGAGTTCACCAGGTACGGGTACTGCTTGGTTCCAAAAAAACTCCCAAAACAATCTGGAAGGCTGGAAGATTCGGACCAGACCAGAATATCTTCTGGAACATGGGTAACGGCAAGCCATCGGTTCACAGCAGCTACCAGGTCTAACCACCGGGGGGCGAGGGGACTGACAGCAAGGAACCTGGGCACAACCGTGACAAATGGTGACTCCTAGAAAGGAAACCTGTGGTTTACACAGTTGAGCTTTGGCCGGATTTACTTTATGACCAGCTTCCAAAAGAGCTTTTAAAATCTCTCTTACATGGGCCCAATGGTCAGATTCAGTTTCAGATTGAATTAGAATGTCATCATATTGGATTATATTGAGGCTCATTTTCAAAGCACTTAGACTTATAAAGTTCCATAGCTTACTATAGTCTCTACAAGACACCTGGGCTAGGGCTTCCTGCATGTATTTGTGGAAAATGGATGCAGAATCCTTATAACCCTGAGGTAACACAGTCCGTGCGTACTGTTTATTTAGCCACTGAAATGCTGTTTTGTACTGGCATTCCAGGGGCAGGCTCCAAAACCCATTTGAAATGTTTAAGACAGAAAAAATTTACAGTTGGGGTTTAATTTAGAGATCATTTCCAGGTATGAGGCTACCACTGGCACCACAGATTTTGATACTTGATTTAGGGCACAGATATCTATGGTCAGTCTAAAGGAGCCTCCTGGTTTAACTATTGGCCAAGATGGTGAGTTGCATGTAGAAGAGATCGGTCTAATTAAGCCCCTCTCTTCCAGTACCTGTATAATCTTAGCTACGGGTTCTATTGCTTGATGAGGTACCGGATATTGCTTTTGTGGCGGAGGATTCTCTCCTTCCAACAGGATTTCTGTGGACATTCTGCCACATTCTAGTTTGTCTTGTGCCCAGACAGGGATGTCTGTAACCTATGTGGGAATTACATTCAGATCATACTGTTGGTCAGCTTTTGTGTATTGTGTGGCCAAATGCATGGGAATTACTTTGTGCACCAAAATTGTAGATATTTTTGGAGATCCAATACATGTAAGGTTAGCCATATCCACTACCAAATTTAACTGGTTGAGGACATCAATTCCAATTATCTCCTTTTCTGTGTTCACTATAATGGAGACACTGGTTTCCAAAATTTTGTTATCTTGTTCCCTCTGCATCGGAAAAAAACCCATTTAACTGGGATAGCCACACAATTGGTAACTGTGTCATTGACCCCTTGGATTTTATATGTTTGCACATTTTCCTGGTCAGCAGTAAGAGAAGCCCTACTTGTAAAACTGATTCCAGCCCCTGTGTCAATCAACGCTAATTTATCCTGACCCCCCTATCCGGCTGTTCACATTGGGGCGGCCACAAGTGTCCAATATTAATGGTGCCACAAACCTTAATTTATATTCTGAATCTGTCTCCTTTCCCCTTTCCCGAGGTGCTGGAAGTGAGTGCTCAGGTAAGTGAAAGGAGTCAGGCTGGGCCCAAAAGGCTTGGGATTGTTTGATATTTGGACACTGGGGATCAGGACATCCCTAATCCTTTTTTTCTTGATTATCCTGGGCAGCTATCAATTCACTTTTTATTCTGTCTAATTCTAGCTGCATGGTATATTTATCTTGCTCCCACTTATTTTTCTGCTGTGCTAACTGGTCTCTTTCTGCTTTGAGCTCATGAAAAGGGATGTAGCCTGAGGAATTTCTAAAATTACCTCTGCCCTGCCCTCTCCAGGGGGCCTGTCCTGTTTCCTGACCTATTGCTGTGGGATGGCCCTTCTGCTTGCCATTTCTTTGCTTCTGACACAGTAATTACCTGGGATGGCTGAGTTTTCCACTCAGATCCAATCCTGAACATTAAAGTATCAAAAGGTGTTTCTTTGGGATCCTCAGCAAACAATCGGAGATGTTTAGTAATCTCAGGGGATAGGATTTCCAATAAAAATTCTTTATGCTGTTCCTGACCATAATCTTCTGTTTTGGGCCAACCCTCTTGGTCTCGAAAGGCTGCTTCCAGCACCCACAATCTGTACGCAAATTGTTCTAGTGTGTCATTTGGCAGGGGTGCAGGTGTTCTAAATGCTTGCATTTGAGTACAGCAAAATAATTGCTCAAGACCCTTTTTCACTAACTGGTATGGATGGGTGAGAGATCCTACTTTAAAATAGTGGGATCAAAGTCAGACGTTTTCTTCTTATACATTCTTAAGCCCCAGTGAATCAGAATATCAGTGGCCCATTTGCACCATTCATTCATATTGAAAGGCATAGGGCTGACCTTCTGTATTATCCTTTCAATGTCACTGTTCAGGCCTCTAAGACTTGTAGTTTCTAAGTCTTATATCCTGATGTATAACCTTGGTACACCAGTTCACACCTGAAGACTCTATCTCTCTGAAAGTCCTTTATTTGAATAACACAATGTTTACTCACAGTCAGCTGTAGATCAGAGGTTCTGCCCCAATGGCAAAGAGTCTCCATGATTCTGAAAACACCATTAGCTCAGAGCTGGTTGAATGGAGTACAATATCTTTTTTTAGTAAGAGTACCTCCTGACCTTACAGATCCGCAGTAAATGGCAGACCAGTAAGACCAACATCCATGAAGGCGACATTGTCTTTCTCAAGGACAACCAGACTCAACACAATGATTGGCCCCTGGCATTAGTCACCAAAACCATCCCCAGTGATGATTGAAGAGTCAGAAAAGTGGAAGTCCGCCATCTTGTTTCCTGCTCTGCTGACTCCGTCGCAGTGGATGCCTGCCTCCAGCTTTGTCCGGCCTCTGCATGCTGTTGCTGGTTCTTCAGTGCTTCATTTGATCCACCTGGGCCCTGTTGCAGTCCCTGTGTGGGGATCACCTTGCTGGACCTATTCATGTCAGCCTGGATTTCCATCATCCCTCTTGGCCCGCCTGGACTTCTGCCGTCCATCTTTGCCTCCCGTACCTTTCCCTTCTTACCTTGTTCTCCCGCCCTAACTACTGAAATGTAACTGTAATGTATTTATTTTAATTAGTTCATTGTAAGCCGCTTTGGGGCTGCAAAACTGCGGCAAAAGGCAGGGTATAAATGACCTGAAATAAATAAATATTCAAGGTAAAAACTAAGTACTCTAACAGAAGGTAACACAGGAAAGGGATCTGTACTGTCTAACAAATGGAGCATACCTCAGACTAAAGGGAACAGAAAAAGGGCACACTCTGACCCAGAGAGCAGGGGAAACCACCAATGGGAACAGTCCCTGCCAACTAGCAACAGCATAACCAATCATATAACAGTTCTAAGCAGACAGGCTAGTGAAGTCATGTTGCCTGATAACTACACCCCCCAGAATGCAACGCTCATGTGACTCTGCCGTGAGAATGACAGAAAAAGTGTGAATGACAGAAAAAGTGTCACACCGACCCCAGAGCCACATTACAATCAGGGAAAGGCTGTTAGAGGACAGAACACTCCCCGCCTGGTATCGCTAGATACCATTATTACTATTACTACACTTTATCAAAATTAATAACGTGTAAAGTCCATTCTTTGCATTCAGGTTATCCGCCAACTGTAGGGTCATCTTCTTCAGCATACAGGACCTGAAACAAGAGACAAACAACAACAACAACAACACTAAACACGAGAGAGAGAGAGAAAGTCTTTGAGTCTCTGGTCTTCCTGAGTAGATGATGACTCGCTGTGCTCATGCCTCTTCATGCGGCACGAGGAGCACGATTTCAGTGATGGGTCTGCAGAAAGTCTTTGCTGTTCCTTGTTTCACAGTTCGCTCGCCACATTTTGCTTCCACTTTTCTGACTCTTCCATCATCACTGGGGACGGTTTTGGTGACTAATGCCAGGGGCCAATCATTGCGTTGAGTCTGGTTGTCCTTGAGTAAGACAATGTCGCCTTCATGGATGTTGGTCTTACTGGTCTGCCATTTTCTGCGGATCTGTAAGGTCGGGAGGTACTCTCGCCTCCAGCGGCTCCAGAAGGTGTTGGCAAGACTTTGGACTTGTCTCCATTGCCGTCTACACAGATCTTTCTCATCAAAGTTTCCGAGCGGATTTGGTGGTACACCTATCTTTTGTGTTAGGAGCATGGCTGGAGTCAGGATCAAAGGCGACTCTGGATCGGAGGACACTGGAATTAGAGGTCTTGCATTGATAATGGCAGACACCTCTGCCAGGAAAGTAGTCAAAACCTCATGGGTGAGGCGGTTAGTCTCTTTTTCTGATAGCATAGAATCAAGGATGTGGCGAGCGAGCCCAATCATGCGCTCCCAAACTCCTCCCATATATGAAGCATGGGGAGGGTTGAATATCTACGTGCAGTGGTGGTCATTCAGGTACTTTCCGATGGACGAATCGATAATCTTATCTGAGTTTATTTTCAACTCTTTGCAAGCACTAATGAAGTTGGATCCACAATCAGAACGGATCTGCTTGACTGGACCACGGATTGAGAAGAATCTTCTGAGCGCATTTATGAAGCTCGAAGTGTCCATTGACTCTATCACTTCGATATGGACAGTGCATATGCTTATGCACGTGAACATAACAGCCCATCGTTTGCTGTTCACACTTCCTCCTCTGGTCCGCCTCAAGATAACTGGCCTTGGCCCAAAGATGGCCATCCCCACGTAGGCGAATGGTGGGTCAACGCTCAGCCTTTCAAGTGGCAAGTCTGCCATTCTCTGATCTTGATGTTTGCCCCGCAGCTTACGACACTTTATACATTTGTGGATGGCTGCAGTGACACAATGCTTTGCTCCAACGATCCAAACACCTGCGGCCCTGATTGCTCCTTCAGTAAAGTGTCAACCTTGATGCTTAACTTGCTCATGGTAGTGGCACTCGAGCAGGGTGGATACTGGATGTCGACCTGGGATAATCAGAGGATTCTTTTCGCTCTTGTCTATTTTGGCATGGGTGAGATAGCCGCCTACTCTTAGCAAACCATCCTCATCCTTGCAGGGGTTTAGCTTCCAAAGGGGGCTGTTTTTCAGGATGTTCTTCCCTTTACTGATGCACTGAAACTATGTAGCATATGCTTCCCGCTTCATACAATGCAGGACTACCTTCTCTGCTTGCACAAACTCTTCTATTGCCAGGGGCTTGGTGCAAAGGTGCCAGTGGTGACACCTGTTTACTATCAGGTCTTTGCTGGAAAGAACGTGTGATGTGGATAAGATGGGCTATGACTTTTTTCAGTGTCACCCATCGCGAAAATCACTTAAAGCGGTGAGCCCCCAGGTTATCATTAGTTGAAATACTTGTAGCAAGGGTAGTTACAACTGAGTGAACTTCATCATCGTCTTCAGGGTTCACTAGTTCAAAGGAGTTCGCTGTAATTAGAAGGTTGCTTATTGGTTCTGTGAGAAAAACCGGCCCTTTTAACCATGTCGTCTGCGCTAGGTGCGCTGCTGAGACAACTCTTGTGGCATGGTCTGCTGGATTCTGGTCAGAAGACACATAGTGCCACTGGTCAGGTCTTGTATATCTTCGGATGCGTTCTACTCGGTTACTCACATATACATAGAATCTTCTACTCTGGTTATATATATAGCCAAGTACAACCTTGCTATCTGTATAGAACTTAACTGAATCTAAGTGGTGTCCATTTCACTCACAACCAGTTCGGCTATTTCTACTGCCAGGACTGCTCCACATAGTTCTAGGCATGGCACAGTCTAACTAGGTTGTGGGTCTAACTTGGCTTTGCCAAAGATTAATCCCATATGGACCTTGCCGCAGGCATCTTTGGTTTTAAAGTATGCCACTGCAACTGTGGCTTTCTCTGAGGCATCAGAGAAGACGCAAACCTCCTTGTGGCGAGCATTCATGAGGGACATGGAGGCATATGTCTGTGGGATGTGAAGTTCTTCAAGTGTCTTTAGGGAGTTTCACCATGTGTTACACTCTTGCATCTTTTCTTGCGGTAGTAGAGCATCCCATTCATTTGAGCTTGAAAGTTCACGAAGCAGTGTTTTCCCTTGGATGGTGACTGGTGCCACAAATCCTAGTGGGTCATAGAGGCTATTCACTGTAGACAAGATCCCTCGTCGGGTGTACAGTTTCTCTTGTATACAGACCCGGAAGTTGTCTGTCTTCAGGTCCCAATTCAGGCCAAGGCTACATTGTAGTGGGGGTGTATCCAGACCTAAGTCTAGATCTTTCAAGTTTGTGGCGTGATCTACTGTAGGAAACGCTTTCATTACATTGGTGCTGTTGGATGCAATTTTGTGGAGCCTCAAATTAGCTTCTGCTAACATCATGTGCGTCCTTTTCAGCAGGTCAGTGACTTCTGTTTCAGTAGGCAAGGACTTCAACCCATCATCCACATGGAAGTCTCTCTCTACAAACTGTCTGGCATCAGCCCCGTGTTCTTTCTCTCCTTCTCTTGCAGTTTGTCTAAGGCCGTAGGTGGCCACTGCTGGTGATGGGCTGTTCCCAAAGACATGGATTTGCATCCTGTATTCAACCACATCTCCGTTGATGTCATCACCGTGGAACCACAGGAACCTTAAATAATTTCTGTGATCTTTGTGAACAGTGAAACAGTAGAACATTTGCGGAATGTCAGCCGTCACGGCAATGGGTTCTTTTCTAAAGTGGATTAAGATCCCTAGTAGGCTGTTGGTTAGGTCAGGCCCATTGAGCAGCACATTGTTCAGTGAGATCCCTTGGAACTGGGTGCTAGAGTCAAACACGATTCGGATTTGCTGTGGCTTCTGAGGGTGGTATACCCCAAAGATAGCTAGGTACCAGCACTCTTCGTTCTCTTTCAATGATGGGGCCAGCTCTGCGTGACCATTGAGCATGTTCTGCATGAAGGTTATGAAATGCTGCCTCATCTCTGGTTTCCACCTCAAGGTTTTCCTCAACGAGACAAGTCAGGAGAGAGCATAGCTTCTGTTGTTTGGGAGTCGAAACCTGGGCTTACGGAATGGGAGGGGTGCTACCCAGCTGTTTGGCTCATCTTTTCTGAGCTCTTTGTTCATAATGTTCAAGAATTCTTTATCTTCTATGGAGAAAGCAGGTTTGTCATCATCTTTGGTGGTCTGGAACACTGAGCTTCCTAGATGTCCTCCTAAAGCTGCTGCAGAGATGGTTTTATAAAGTATTGAGACAACGTTCCACTCTTTGTGAACAGGAGCCTCTTTGGTAGTTAGGTGGTTGTTACATGACTCAAACACTGAAGTGCGCCCGTTTTCTAAGACCATGGTGAAGAGCACATTGACATTTGCCTTTCTCGATTGGTTGAGGCAGACTTTGCCCACGATTGTCCAACCCAGGTCAAGACGCTGCGCATAAGGAGCACCACGTGGACCCTTGCACGATTCATGGATCTCCAGGAGTTCTGATGCGTCTCAGCCCAGCAAGAGTAAGATCTCAGCATCTGGATCCAGAGGTGCAAGTTGATTGTCTATGGGTCACAGATGGGGGTGATTCCAAGCAACCTCTAGTGTAGGAATCTCATCCTTATCATCTGGAATTGGTCACATTCAATTACTGCAGGTAATTGTGACTTGGTGCTTCCATCACAAAGCCGCTTGCTACTCCCCCCCACATTTGTGCAACTCCTGCACAAGTTTTGATGCCAAATGAGGAGTAGTCTTGCTGGATCTCAAACAGGTTGTTAAACTCTGACCTTGCAAGGGACTGGTTGCTCTGCTCGTCTATGATTATGTACATTTTGATTGCCTTCTCAGGCCACCCTTCAGGATACACCTTGGCCAGGCTTATCTTGGTGCAGGATCTACCTTCATGGCGTTTCCCATACACTTTTGTGCATTTTGGAGTGACTTGGAGTGTTGGTGTACTTCCCTCTTCCTTCTCCTCGCCATGATTCATCTCAGGATTGGGACGCGGCTTTGCCCCTTCTGGGTGTTGGTCACTACCACACTCTATGCACTGGACAGGTACTCTGCAGTCTCTGGCGAGATGGTCTGAGGAAGAACAGCACCTGTAACAGATTCTAAACCTTTTTAGTAACTCTTTATGCTCCCTCAAAGGTTTCCCTATGAACCCTCGGCACTTTCTGAGAGGGTGAGGTGCTCTGTGTATAGGGCACTGTTCTTTGGGTTCCCCTACATTCGCTGTGGTGGAAGAAGAATCAGTCAGTGTAGACATTGAAGATGACACTTCTGTCTTATGTACAGATATAGGTTTTTTGTACAGTTTAACTGGTTTCCCTTCCAGGAACTGACTTGATTCAGGTGGCTCAACCATAAACCAAGGATCATTTCTTCTTTTAGCTATGTCTCTAATGAACCTTGTGAAGACATTAAAAGGAGGATATTTCCCTTTATTTTCTTGCTTGTATTGAGTGCCAACTACTGACCACTTCTCCCTTATGTCATGTGGTAGCTTTGCTAAGATGCTCTTGTTGCCCCGAGGTGTGTCTATCTGGCTGTTCTCAGCCTTGACTGCTTCCAGCTTGTGAAGGAGGTTTCCCAGCTCGTGCAGCTTGTAGTTATCTTTGCCTGATATTGTTGGGAATCTATCCAGCCTGTTGAACAGTGAATTTTCTATGGCTTCTGGGCTGCCATAGTACTCTTCGAATCTTTCCCACATCTCTTTTAACCCCTTTGAAGGGTCATTCAAATATGAATGCTTCAACTCCTCTACTCGTACAGCTGTTTCTTTCCCCAGCCAGTGTAGCATCATGTTTATCTCTTGTTTGGGAGTAAGCCTCATATCCTTGATGGCGTCCTTGAAGTCTGATTTCCACGCCCTGTAACGCTCAGGCCGGCCGTTGAACTGAGTAAGCCCTGAGCCCCCCAGGTCCTTGCACGCTAGATACCTTACTAGCTCGTCCCTTGTTGAGGTTTCAGGTTGATCAGTTGAAGCCACTGCGGGCTGGCTGGCTTTGTCTTCTGAGAGGATAGACGTGGAATACGACCACCTTGCTGGTTCTTGCTTGCATGAAGAGTGAATAGCTGGTGTTCCTCTGGGAGATGGTGACTCAAATTCTCCTCTGCAGCTTGTGGCTGCAGTGGGGCATCTGCTTCGTTAACCACTCTCAGGACATGAGCTGTAGATAGTGCGTCAGAGCGTGTAAGAGCATGTAAGTTGGTGGGAGGAAAGCTGGCTATCATGCCATGTTGTACGTTGAGCTTTCTTTCCTCAGGTGGTATTCCTACCGATAAAGATGGTTTTGACTCCTCAGCATCTGAGGACTCCCCTGAATCCAACTGTTTCAATGCCCTGGTAAATGGTGGAGAGTGTGTCAACACATAATCATTGGTTCTTGGGGCAGGATCTTCGGAGACAAAGTAGCTAAGTCGTTTGTTTTCATCATTCTGCCCCAAAGCATCTTCAAAGACATTAGCCTTTGCTTCAAGCTCAGCAATATCCTTGTCTTGCTGGAGCACCTGTATCATGATGTCCAATTCAGCCTTTCTACGTGCTGCCTCAGCTTCCATTTCAATATGTGAAACAGCAAATGATCCCTAGGGGATTAAGAATGCGAAAAGATCGTAAGATTTTTCAGGACCGTCAATTATTTTTGGACCGTTGGGCAGCTATTCTATGTTTCAACTATTTTATTGACACCTCCAGATATGATACATCACAATAAAAATGGTAGTATTACAGACCAGTTACAACGTACAGTGCATAAACCACCCAACAGTTAAACAGGGTCATACTTTATTGATTATTCCCCCATTCTTTTATCCCCACCCCCAACCCACCCCCATGAACAGCACAGCTATAGGAGCACAGTGAATATGTATGATGCACTGAGACATATATCCAATCATGGTTCTCCATGTATCTGAAAACCACCCATTTACTCAATATCCAGTCTCTGTCAAAAGAAATGTCTCATGAACGAGAGATAGCAGTACATGTCCATGGTGCCCTGCGACAGAGACAACATACCAGATCCCTACTGCCACCATACCCATTAGCCCCCAAACCCTCCAGTTACCTCCCAAGCCTACCCCTAAACTACTCCCTCTTCTACTCCCCCCCTACCTCCTCCCCTCCCAGCAAGCAGCAAACAGTCCTGTCTCACTCTTCAGCTCCAGGCAGCCCGTACTTCTCTACCGCCTCCCTTCAGCTTTGTCAGGCATTGAGAAGCAAACTACAGCCTCGTGGGCTAAGAACTTGCAGGTACGGCATCCAGATGTGGAGGAATTGTGCTCTATGTTTGGGCGATTGTTTTGAGTCTCTAGCTTCCCAGGAGGCCAGAAGGTGTACTTGGTTGCGCCAGTGCCAGTAAGCCGGCTCATCCGGGGATGTCCAATATTGCATAATGCACTTCCGAGCCACCAAACTCAGCTTCCTACATAGCTTTATAGCAGGGGCACGTAGCTGGGCAAAAGCCCTTGGGTGATTGAGCAAAAACTGTCTTTCCGTTCCTTGAATCTTGTTCCCCAATCGAGTCAAAAACCCCTTTACCCGCTGCCAAAACGCACGCACCTTGGGGCATTGCCATAGTGCATGATATAATGAGCCGGGATCCCTTCTACATTTGGTGCAGGCTGAGCTATCCAGCCCCAACACATGAGCCAGCTGTGCTTTAGACATATAGCCCCGAAGGATTATCCTATATCCGCATTCTCTCAGCCTTTCATCTTGTAACTAGCATACGGATACCTCTCAAAGTAGCTGCCACATCCCAAGACGTTAGCGAAGGCCCTAAGTCCTGTTCCCATTTGTGTTTAAGGCCCTCATATTGGCGCTTAGGTCGATGCCGAACCAGGGCTGCGTACAGACCAGAGACCGAATACCTCTCTGTCATCAACTCCTCAAAAAAACCCCAAATTGTTTCACTCATCCGCCCCTTCAGAGATGCCTGGTTCAAGGATTTCATATAGTGTGTAACCTGTGCATAAGCGAACCTATTGCCCCATGCTATCCCCACCTTATCTTGAAGAGCATCAAATGTCATCACCTCCCCACTTTCCAATAGCAAATGTTCCAATTTCGTGATGCCCAGTCCTTGCCACCTACCAAAGACCGGGTTGTCTAGTCCCGCTTCAAATACTGGGTTGCCTATGATCGGTATTTGATCCGTAACGTGTGGATGGCCCCCCATCTGGCTCATCCACCATTGCCACGCCTCTCGAAGAGGCTGAAGTAGAATACTTGTTTTAAATTTAGAGGGGATGAGGCTACGTGGCAAGTGGAAAAGTGCCAACACGTCATAAGGCACAAAAAAGGCTTGCTCAAGAGTTAGGGGTGTGTAATATTGCGTATCATTGACCCAATCCCCCAGATGTCGTATCAAGCACGCCTGATTATATAAGAACAGGTCCGGGAAGCCTATGCCTCCTTGCTTCCAGCTCCCAACTAGCATGTCCTGACTAAATTTTGGCTTCTTCCCTGCCCAGCAGAACCGACTAAAAAGTCGCATCACCCGTTTCAAATCTTTCTTCATCAAACAGACTGGCAGTGTTTGTAAAACGTATAGCCAGTGAGGGAACAGCACCATCTGTATTAGGTGTACCTGCCCCATCAGGGACAGAGGGAGGCTCATCCAAGAGTCTAGTTTATTCCTGGTATGATCGAGTAAAATCTTAATATTTAACTGGTATAAGTCAGAGGTGTTCATTGTGAGCCAAATTCCTAAGTATTTGAAAGAGTCATTGGCCCACCTCAATGGGAAACCAGATCCCCAGTCCCTCGGATTCACCACTGGTGAGGCAAGAGCTTCAGACTTGTCCAAGTTTATCCGAAAGCCTGCTTAATCTCCGTATTCACAAAATGTCTCCAACAACGTGGCCAACGACTCTCTCGGATTCGTGAGGTGGACCAAAAGATCATCTGCAAAGGCTGTGATCTTGAACATGCGAGACCCCACACGAATTCCCTGGATCATAGGATTTTCCATAATTTCTCTAATAAGGGGGTCTAAGGCCAAAACAAAAAGAAGGGACAGGGGACATCCCTGCCTCGTACCCCTCCTAATAGGAAAGCTCTCCGACTCAAGCCCATTGACCCACAGTGTTGCACTAGGATTGACATATAAGACTTGAATGGCTTCGACAAACCGCCCAGAGAATCCATAGCGCTCCAAGATGTCGAAGAGAAATTCCCAGTGAACTTTGTCAAAAGCCTTTTCCGCGTCGAAGCTAACTAGCAACGACGCCATGTTACCCTACGAGCTTTGCTCCAACGATGTCAGGATCGCCCTCAAGTTTTTACTCACTGCCCTACCCCTCACAAAGCTAACCTGGCTTTCATGTATCAATCAAGGCAACAATCTCGACAATCTGTGGGCCAAAATTTTCGCCAACAGCTTGGCGTCGTAATTCAATAGGGAGATAGGGCGATACAAGGTCGGCTCTAAAGGGTCCCTCCCAGGCTTAAGCAAAACTATTATTTAGGCTCTGTTCAAATTAGGGGGCATTGTCTGTCTTTCTATTAAGTGATTCAAAAATCTAGTAAGGGCTGGTATAACATCGCCTTCCATAAATTTATAGAATTCTCCCCGGAGGCCATCCGGTCCTGGGGCCTTCAGCCGTGGGTTTCAAGTTATGGCCAGGCTAACTTCATCTTCAGTTATTAATTGGTTAAGGCGATCCAGCTCCTGCGGTGTGAGTCTTGGCAATACTAGGTTATCTAAGTACATCCGGTTAGAAAGGCCTTCTCCCTCCGGAGGGGCATATAGCTCCTTATAGAAAGTCCGGAAGGTGTCACAAATTGCCCTGTCTGTTGTGTGAAGCCCTCCCCCTCTTTGCCGAAGCGCTAAGATGTTTCGAGTCCCACCCCGAGGAGTAATTAGTTTCGACATCAGTCGACCCGTTTTATTGCCATGTTTGTAAAGCATGTATCTATAATATAATTGAGGCTTATGCGCCCTCCCCTGCAGGAGTTCATTCAAGGCGACTTGAAACTCCAGCACTTGTTGCTTGTCACCTATCGCATGTGTGTCCCCATATCTCTTCCGCGCCTGACATAGCTGTTTACTCAGACGTAAGATCTCTCTGTCCCACGCTTTCCTTACAAAATGTGCATGGCTAATAATTTCCCCTTTGAGAACTGCCTTGGCTGCTTCCCAAAACAGAACAGGATATGTAAGTGTTCTTGGTTATGAGTATTATATTCTACCCAGCTAGCATGTAAGCGGCCCTTAAGCACTGGATCTGAACTTAACTCCAGAGGGAATTGCCATCTATACGTCTGTTGGGCCATACCCCTGGGTATCCACTCGATCTTAACCCAGGCATGATCGGACACCGCATATGGCCCCCCCATTTGTTCTACAAGAGGCGGAAATTTGTTACAGATTCTTACTCGTAAGGAACAGTTTTGGATTTTTTAACTTAACCCCTAATGGGTTAAATGATTGCATTGAGAGGAATACAGTAATTTAATAAGTTCTTGCACGTATGCCTTGAAGTGTATTCAGATGCATTTCATTAAAGGAAATCAGTGTGACATCATTTCCTGCCTGGGAGCGGATATAACCCTCATTTGAACTGAGAAAAGTATACAGACGGCAGAGGCACCTTTCTTTGCTTCACTTTTGTCTTTGGAAATTATATTGGAGTTCCTGAGGAAGTTTTTCACGAAACCCTGCAGAGTCGGACTCTTTATGATCTATGGAGAGAATATAAGTATATCCTTGCGAGGCTTACAGATAGTCCTCACTAGGATCAGGATACACTGTGGAACAGTTGAGAACAAAGTAACATAAGACCCGGTCCAGTGTTCCTGTGGAAAGCAAGATGGATGGATAGAATAATATAAGAGAAACTTATTGAACGTCTTTAAGGAGAGTTACTCGACATAATACGATAAGTCCTTCTTTTTTGAATTGGAAGATTGTTAGACCTCTTTTAGGCCATATGTTTTTGAAACTTTTGTGATTGAGGTTGAGTGGAACGATAGCTAGAAGTAATTGACTTTCACATTTTTTGTTATTTTGGTTTCTCACTATTATATAATTAGAGCACTACAGTGTGGTTTTGTGAACGATTTGTAAAATAAAATTTTTTTTTTAAACCACGGAGAAGTTCTGTGATTGAGATGTTCAACCACCCTTTGAGATTTAAATCACTTGCGTGTAGTCTCGTCTGGGTGAGTCAATACTCTGAGAACCCTCCAAAATTTACTCAAAATATGCATTAGTTTGTTCTAGTGTGGGGTCAACCTTCTATCTATATTTTGTTTCCACTTTACTTTTCTCTGGTTTTATTTTTGGACATCAGCTTCCATTTCAGCTTTTGCACATGCTGCCTCAGCTTCTCTTTCAGCGTTTGCAAGTGCTGCCTCAGCTTGTATTTCAGCTTTTGCACGTGCTGCAGAGCTTCCAACTCGGCCTTTTATAACTTCAGGGCGGTTTCTTTCTCACTATGGCGACAGTGAGCCTTGGCCATTTCCACCATAGCCCGTGCCTGATGGACTGCCGAACTCGCTGCCGATTGGCTGGAGTGGTTTGTTGCACTTGATATGGAGGATCTTGAGCTTTTGGACGTATGCTTAGATGAGTGAGAGCATAGGGAGATACTGTCTTGTGGATCTACAATTACAGTCTCTAACTTCTTTACAGCCTCAGCCACTTCCGCTTTACGCTTTTGATCTGTGGCCTCTTGGAGTTCTTTTTCTACAAGACTCTGCTCAGTATTTGTCTCATCTAAGAACTGACAATACTCTGTAGACTTTTGCTCATAACGTGCATAGCTGGTCTCTATTGATGACAGGCAAGCGCCCTTGTCTGCCCCTGCTTTTGAAGCACTAAATATGTTTTCTTCAACTTCTCCCCAGAGCCTGCTTAGCTTCTCTGAATACTTCTCTTTTGTTGCTTGATAACTTTCCAGGAATTTTTGGGTTAATTTGCAAGTTTTTTTTACTCTTGACTCTTTGTTGGGACTGGTTGGGGTGGCTATCTACTGAATCTGCCTTGACCTCTAGCTGCTCCTGCGTATCTGGTGCAGGGAATACTTTAACTGTTACAGTCTGTGTGATGTTGAGATCTGCCATTCTGTACTTTCTTATTAGTCTGTATTAAGTGAGGGATCAGCTCTTGTATACAGGGAGGCTGGAAGTATAAAAGGCTACGCAGTGTGAAGCAGTGCTAGGACTTGCTGGGACTCAATTGCAGTGGCTCTCTCTCTCTTCAGTCACTTAGGGAGAAGTCTGCTGTGATCATTACTGAATCAAGTTTCAAACTTAGGTTAGTGAACATAGGAGATGGGGAAGGGGTAAGAGTAGCTCTGAGTCAGAATCCTCCCTCCTTCTGTGTGGATTAGCAACAACACACCCACCTCGCCCCAGGGGGTTGTCAGATCAGGTTTCTGTCCTAGCTGCAGGCAGGGGGGGCGGGCTTCACTTGAGCAGAGCAGCCAGGAATTTGTTACAATTTGACTTGTTCTATAGGCAGGGGGGGGCGTGGCTTCACTTGAGCTGAGCAGCCAGGAATTAGTCTGTAGGCAGGGGGCATGGCTTCACTTGAGCTGAACAGCCAGAAATTTGTTTCAATATGGAACTGTTCATTAATGTGGTCAACTAGGAACTGTCAGCATCTAACACTGGATTCCAGTGTTAGATGCTGACAGTTCCTAGTGACTGGAATCAACTTTCACTATATCGTCTGCTTTCCTGTAAGCTTAACTTCTTCTGCTGAATAACACAATTCAGAAGGCTTTTATTGCAAGCTATAACTAAAGTTCATAGGCTCTCTTCCAAGCTGAACTCTCCTCTCTTCCTGAATGGTTCTTTACTGAATGGTTCTTTCACTGGCCTTCTGCCTACCCTCTGAATTAGTTTTTACTGTTCAGGCCTCTAAGAATTCTAGCTTCTAAGTCTTATATCCTGACGTATAACCTCGGTACACCAGTTCACACCTGAAGACTCTTTCTCTCTGAAAGTCCTTTATTTGAATAACACAATGTTTACTCACAGTCATACTCATAGTCAACTGTAGATCAGAGGTTCTGCCCCAATAGCAAAGAGTCTCCGTGATTCTGAAAACACCATTAGCTCAGAGCTGGTTGAATGGAGTACAATATCTTTTTTAGTAAGATATATTCAAGGTAAAAACTAAGTACTCTAACAGAGGGTAACGCAGGAAAGGGTTCTGTACTGCCTAACAAATGGAGCCTACCTCAGACTAAAGAGAACAGAAAAAGGGCACACTCTGACCCAGAGAGCAGGGGAAACCACCAATGGGAACAGACCCTGCCAACTAGCAACAGCAAAACCAATCATATATCAGTTCTATGCAGACAGGCTAGTGAAATCACGTTGCCTGATAACTACAACCCCCCCCCCCCCCCCCACACACACACACACAATGCAGCTCTCATGTGACTCTGCCGTGAGAATGACAGAAAAAGTGTCACACCCACCCCAGAGCCACATTACAATCAGGGAAAGGCTGTCAAAGGATAGAACAGTCACTATCCTTTAATGAGTCGTACAGTACCAGGTTTACTGGTGTTCGGGGGTCTTTACTGGACTCAGTCTCTGTGTCTGCAGAATCCTCCCTGTCCCTCAGGTTAGTGCTTGAGTTGGGGTTTCCTCATCTGTGCAGGTCTGAGTGCTTAAGTCAGTGTTTTCAGTTTTAGATTTGCCCCCACTTTTCAAGTCCACTACACACACTTCTGTGTTCTTTTGTGGTTCTATCAATTGAAAACCTGGCTTATAGGGTGTTTCATAGGCGGGAGGTGCTGAGGGAGAAATACTTGGGGCCTGCCAGTGCACAGAGTTAATCTGGTCCTTTGATGCACATTTACTTTTTAAATGTTTTAATTCTCTTTTAGCTTCGTCCAGTTGTTCATTTACATATAAGAAGGAGTTTGTGGCTTGCACAACTTGTGCAAGTTGCATAGAGATGCAAACTTGTGCTTCCTCTAGGCCCCTGGTTAACTTAGTGCACTGAGTGGTCAGTGCTGCATTTTCCCATTTCAGACTAATGAGCCCCCTACACAGGCCTTGTATAAAAAGACATTTCCTTTTATTTGCTTTCTTTTTGAACTCTTGGTAGTGGTGTACCATTTGTTTTTGGATGTTATACCAGGAATCCTCTGGGAATTCCCCATCATATGGGCCTCCCTTCTTATTACAATATGTCTATACAATTACCTTCAGTTCTTTAAGATCAAAAGCGTCCATGTTTGAGGCTGCCGAAAATACTTTTTATTGGTACCAGGGCCTGACTAGTGTATAATTATGGTACAGCCAGAGACCCCCCCACTGGAATGGTGGTGGGCCCAGTCATAGAGCTCAGGCCATTACAGACCTTGGCTGAGTCAGAAATCTGATGGCTGACATAACTGGGAGCTTACTGGAAAAGTATGGCCTAGTTTGTAGCCCGGATTGAGGCCTAAATAAGCTAAATTAGGAAAAGTTAAGTCAATAGATATGGAAACAAAATGGAGGATTTCAGCACAAAATGGAAGCCGTATCTGTTACAAAGTGGAATTTTCTCTAATGTAAGTTAGAAAAACAAGTTGAGAAATGAAACTTTCCTGTGAGCAGGATTGTGGTCAGCCATGGTGTGAGAAAGGAAAGGTGTAGCTGGATGCAGGGTCTTGCTTAAGATTTGTGGTCAAGCGAGCTAAAGACAAAACCATGTTAGCAAGATAGAAGCTACTCATTAGCATGAGCCAATCAGTGACAACCATGACATTAGCATAGATCCAATCAGGTATATCTACTGTCATATTATCCATATCCTGAGGGCACCTATAAAAATCAGGGTATTTCCTGGTTTAAGTTAGAGAGAGAAGGGTTGGCACTCTCTCTCTCCAAGGGAAACCAATGTGTCCAGCAGAATTGACAAATTACCTAATTGCTTTCCCTTGTAAAACCTTTAATTGGTAAAAGAAATTATAAAAGATTAGGAATTAACACCTGTTTGCAGCTGGATTATTATATTCCCATAATTAATTAATTGATTGTACGTGCCTGTTGTCAATCACTGATTTGACTTGTACCTTGGCAAATAAACTCCTCATTCCAAATGATGATTTGTGGGCTTCACTTTATGATGAAAGGCTGTAAGTATAAATGCTTTTGCTGTATCAGGCTATCTTTCACTGTATTCTATAACTTGTAATCTAAATCCAGTTTGTCATAAGGCTGGTATCTTTTCCTTAGACCTAACGTCTCCTTTAGTGGCAATTCCTTTTAGAACTTCACAACTCCTTGATTACCCCAGTACTAGTGCTATTTAGAGATGGAGTCAGATTTAAGGTCACTCCAGCCTTCTTGGGGGGGCTCGGGACCCCTCAATTCACAACACTAGTTTCTTTATAGATATATGTTTATGGAACTAG
Source organism: Microcaecilia unicolor (assembly GCF_901765095.1). NCBI lineage: Eukaryota > Metazoa > Chordata > Amphibia > Gymnophiona > Siphonopidae > Microcaecilia > Microcaecilia unicolor. Next base: position 138,059,351 of record NC_044037.1, read on the forward strand.
CTGTGTGTGCCTCTTGGAGTTGGAAATGCCCTCTTTTATAGAGAAGAGGGACTGGAGAGACAGTTCAGAATGAATATAGATTAAGCAAGGCAGGTGTTAAAAGATTAGATATGCCAACTGTCAGTTCCTGTCAGGCTGAGCTGACTTTCACCAGGACAGAGACTGGCAAGATAGAGAAATAGTATAAAGTGACAGAAAATTAAGTGGTTACCAAAGAAAAATATGTAATGTATTAAATGTGGGAAGATCTAGCAGTCTTTTCTGAGCAGCCCAAACACATCATTAAATTAATTCAACTTTCCATCCACCTAACAAGCCTAGACGTACATATCAAAAACATGCAAAAAAGGTTTTCTTACCCAGCTGGAGATCCTCTTGGAAACCGAGAACGAACCCCCAAAATGTCAGCATTCGTTGTCTAGGTATGGCCCCGGGTTCAGTCCGTAGAGGCAGTGGGTTCTCAATAATGCACAATCCACACAGGTTTGGATAGAAAGTATATTATATTTGCATATATATAGGCTCACATCACTTAGTACAGATAAATATTGCAAGGCTGTATCTGGGTGTGTGTTTAGATGAGAATCAATGAGAGACAGGTAAGGATTGGGGGGTTCAGGGAAAAAGAGAGGGGGAGAGCGGCTAAAGAAGTGGGTGTGCAGAGAGAGAGAAGAGAAGCGAGAGCAGAGCCATGTGCTCTGCTATATATATATATATATATATATCTAACAGGAACAGAGATGGATCAAATAACTTCTTTCCTTCCCAGCCTTTGTAAATGTCAATTATTTCTTTTGCAACCTCCAGTTTAATTTCCTGATGTAAGGAAGGTGAGCATTTTCACAGGTTCTAATCTTTGAAGTCCCTAGTTTTGGAGCCTCTCTGTCTGGCTTTCATTATTTTCAGAGAGCCCTGCTCCCAGATGCCCAGAGAGGACAAAGGTATGTTAATTAGGGGTAATTGCAAAAACAAAAGGCTAGCAGGCAGCTCGGCACCATTTGGTCCATCTGCCAACCTCCGGGCTTCCTAAGTATGTCCAGCAATCCTGACAACAACCACCTCAACACACAACAGATCTGCAACATGTTCTAAAACCCTGTTTCATATTATAACAAGCTAAAATTATAAATGTTATAAGGTCAACTCACAATCGCTTCATAGCAAAACACTGTGCACAAACTTGTACAAAAGCACAGTCAGATATTTATTTATTTATTTGTTGCATTTGTATCCCACATTTTCCCACTTATTTGCAGGCTCAATGTGGCTTACATTATGCCGTAGTGGCGATCGCCATTATCGGAATGAGAAATACAGAGTGGTATTGCATTAAAGTTCACAAGTGACAGATATCATAACAGCACTAACTCCCAGGACCCAAAGAAGAACAAACATCTATGCAAAAGCAGCACTGTAAATATTACAAGAGGCCCTAGAACTCCAATAGTCTATCTAGTGAAAAAAAAAAAAGAAAGGGTATGCTACAGATCTCTACAGAGAAACTTTATGCTAGCAGAATATTGCACCTTGGTTACACGCAGAGGCATAGCCAGATCTCGATTTGGGGGGGGAGTGACCCCCACCTCTCCTCACATTCCTGGGATGGCGGGGGTCACCAAGCCCTGCCAGCAGAAGCCTTCTTGTGGTGATACTCGGCGCCACGCTTCCTACCCTGCTTTCCCGCCCCAGTTTGCATGCTCTGTTTCATTAAAATCAAGCTTCTGCATGCTCAATTTAATTAAAACCAAGCATGCACCCAAAAGAAGGGGAAGCAGGGTAGGCAGCGTTGCAGCAAATATCACCACATGAAAGCTTCTGCGGGTGGGGCTTGGGGAGCCAGGCCAGCAGACTTTGAGGCCCCGAACCCAAATTGGTGAGACCCAGGCCCTCAAGGCCCCCCATGGCTATGCACAAAATATAGACAGACCCTCAACAAATATGAAACAAGGGACAACACATCAGTGAGATTTGAATGCAAAAAAACTGAATTGGAACCTCAATAAATCAGACGTTGCATAAAGAGCAAACAAGAGAAATAGAAACTGAATTGCAAGCAAAGGCGTTGCCACGGATGGGCCTGGGTAGACATAGGCCTACCCATTTTTGGATAAGGCTCAGCCTGTGTGGTCCCCAAAACAGTTTAGCAGCAGCTGCTTTGCTCCCCTCTCTCTGCCCCTGGATCCAGCATTTCCCCCTGCCCGCGGCCCAGTAACACCCCAACCCTCTCTGTTGCACACCTTCACAGGTGGCAGCAGTAATGCTCATCCGCTGCCTATCCTGGCATCTCAAGGTTTCCCCTATGCATCCCACCCTTGCTGACATCACTTCCTGTTTTCTTTCTGTTGGGAAGCTGCAGAGATAAGCCTGTGGGACCAGCACAGGCAATAGATGTGCATTGCTGCTGCTGGCGCTGGTAAAGGTGTTGAGGTAAAGTGGGGAATGAGGTTCAGAGAGGGAGGAGTTGCCGGGCCACCAGCAGGATGGGAAAATGCCAGATCCAGAGGGCAGTGGAGAGGGAGAGAGATGCAGGACAAAGGGAAGGGGGAGTTTTAGAAGGGTTACCAGAAATAACAGGTCTAGTTCTCTCAGGAGACCCAGCTTCATATCAGTCTCCTAGTGCTCCAGGCAACATGGAACACTCTAAAAGCCTTTATAAAATTGACTGTTGAACCAAATTGTTCTCATTCAGTCAGGTTGCCATGAACTATGTCAACAAGCAGGGGGTATGTGTCAGGAAACAGTCTGGATGTGACTGTGGGCATACAAACAAAGAATGGTGCTCAGGGCCACATACCTGGCAGTCCAGGACAACAGTCTAGCAGACAGACTGAGCAAGATGATGCAGCCACACAGTGATCTTTCAGTATGGGTGTTGCCGTCCAAATCTTCAGAAAATGGGGCATTTCAGCTCACAGAATCGGTGAGCTTTAGGTCCTGGTAGTCAGTGCACCTTACATGAAGTTTCAGCATAACAAAATAGTTCTCCACATGCATCCTGAGTTCCATCTTGATCAGTCAGTTATCCGACCAGTATTTTTCCCAAAACCTCTTGCCCATCCTGGCAAAAGTGCACCGCACACCTTGGATTACAAGAGAGCCTTAGCCTTCTGTCTATCCAGTCTACCCAGCTTTTGTTTCTTTATACCCAAACAGGATGGGGGCATCCATCAGTAAACATACTTTGTCCATTTGGCTAGCAGACTGCATTTCTCTCACTTAAGCCAAGGCTGGACTGACTTTGAGAGCCATGTTACAGCTCATGTCAGTAGCTAACTTCAGGTTAGCATCCTTTTAGGAGATTTGTGGCGCTGTAATATGGTCTTCAGTCTACTCTTTCACATCTCATTACTGTCTTGAGCAGGATACCCAACGTGACAGCCAGTGTGGTCAGACAGTTCTGCAGGATTTATTTGGCATCTAGATCCGACTCCACCCTGCTAGGCCCATTCTTTTCTGTTCTAGGCTGCACCTTCACAACAGGACTGTTTTTGTTGTTAGTGTTGTTGGTTCTGGTTGGTCTTGTTGTAGGAAGTTCCTTTTGACGGTTTGTTGTTTTCGGTGAGCCTGTGAGCTAGGGATTCTCACATGTGAGAAGGCTATGTCCTACTTGCCCTTGGAGAAAGCAAAGTTATTCAACTGTAGCAGGTGCTCTCTGAGGACAGCAGGACAACTATTCTCACATACCCTTCCACGTCCCCTAGGAGTTGCATTCTTTATTCTTTTTATCCAACTTTGGTCTCGTGCGAGTTGGACAGTCGAGAAGGCATTTGTGCATGCACAGTGGGAGCCTGCCTAAGGGAAAGGGGATGGGATTTGATATACCTCCTTTCTGTGGTTACAGTTAAAGCGGATTGTAGCTGTAGAATGCAGGGCAGTGTACATACCAGGGCTCCGTCGGTAACTCACACGTGAGAATACTTGTCCTGCTGTCCTTGGAGAACATCTGCTACAGGTGAATAACTTCGCTTTTCTGTGGGTACTTTTTCCTTTGAAAATAATGTGTGTGTTGTCCTTAATGATGTTTGTACTAATGTATACTTTAGAAATACAGATAAAAGAATGTTCATAACTTGAAAATGGAATCCTGCCTTTATTATTTCCTTCCTCTGTGTTAAGTACACCAATTATACTAGATTGATGGCCCCTCGCTCAGCCTTGTACAGTGATGCTTATACCCTTCTGTGCACAGAGATAAAGCAGGTTCTGATTCCTGGGAGGGAGACTATAAAACTGCTAGTTATCCTGAGAACAACACTGCTTCCCACTGGGTAAACACTTTGGGTTTGCCACTTTGCACTGCCTATATCTTATATCTATATCTTATTTTTTAATGGCCGTTTGCTATATGATTTTTTTCTCAGTGCATCTATTTTTTGAAAAATGCACAAAATCAAGCCATTGAGATGAAGGAGGAACCAGCATTCTTAGTAGACTGGCCACACAGACATCCCAGCAGAGCAGTGGAGCACTGCAGTGGACTTCACATAAAAGGTCATAGGTACACATCTCACCATTACCCCCTTATATTGTATGGTGAGCCCTCTAAAACACACCTAAAACCTACTGTAGCCAACTGTACACCACTACAATGGCCCCTTTGCCTGCAAGAGTCACCTGTATGTTGGTACAGTAAGTTTTTGGTGGGTTTTTGAGGGCTCACACTTTCCACAACAAGTGTAACAGAATAGGTTATGGGTCTGGGTCTCCTTCTCTACAGTGCACTGCACCAACTACTAGGCTACTTCAGGGACCTGTTTGCTTCTCTAATAGGACTGGCCATAACATCTGAAGTTGTTATAGAGCCTGGTATGTACTGTTTCTTTTACATCTTGAGGAGGGTGGGGTCAGTGAGCACTGGGGAAGTAAGTGGGGGGGGGGGGGGCGGGGTCGTGCCTTAATCCCTCCAGTGTTCATTTGGGGCATCTTTTTATGACTTAGTCGTTATTAAAACAGGTCTAGCCCAAAACATCTAGGTTTTAACCCTGGACATTTTTGCTTTGTTGCAGAGCAACATACGTATTAGAATCACCCCGCAGCGCTCAATACCTGACACAAAGAGACAGTCCCTGCTCAAAAGAGCTTACAATCTAAATAATACAGACAGAAAAGACAGTTACGGGTGAGGGAAGTACTGGGTGAGAAGGAAGGAAAGAGCAAGGGGAGGGCAAATGAGTAGAGGCTAGGAGCCAAAAACAACAGTGAAAAGGTGGGTTTTCAGCATGGATTTGAAAACAGGTAGAGATGGAACTAGAATCCAGGAAGACGATTCCAGGCATAAGGTGCCGCGAGAGAAAAGGAACAAAGACTGGAGTAAGAATGAACTGCATAGAAAAAGGTTTTAAAATCAGTTTTGAAAATAGCAATTTGGACATTTTGAGGGAAAAAGTCCAAATTCTGCTTTGTGCTGCTTTTTGGATGTTTTTCTGTTTCGAAAATGAGCCCCTTAGGCACTTTGTATTCAAGTGTTTAATATTTAATAAAATTAGAGTGTTAAGTACATAGAAGTACTTGCAGGATTGTTAGCAGCTCATTTGTTAACTGAAGATTCCAGACACTGAACTTGATATTCATGCAGGGCAGATATACAAAGCCACGCTAGCAGCTGCTGGTGCGGTAATGCCGACACAACCCATTCACTTTGTAAACAGGGGGGATAGTTTGAGGTTAAAGTGGGTGCCTCGCCTATTTTCTGCCTTCCTTTTTTTGTCATTTTACAACTTTTATAGCTTTTCTTCTCCTATCTGTTCCAGACTTTGTTCATGCATTTCAGAATTTTCTCTCTCTTATGTTGTTTACAGGTGTTGTGTTTCTTGCCAAAACCTCATGGCTTAAACAACAGGTCTGGTGCTGTTATCATGAACATTGTGCAGCAGAGGAGATTCAGCATCTTTAAGCAATACTGTTTCTCTGCCAACTTCAAAATTATGAGGGTGTAGCATTTGGCAAGAGGGAAATTTTCATTATCTAGTGACAATGGACCCAGTATTTAAAAGGACTGATCCAGGTAGCAGGTGCTGCTACCCAGGTAAATTCCACTAACTGGGGCCGTGTATGGATTTTCAGTTGCATTACCCTGATAATGCCACTGAAATTTAGTTCAGATCACCCTGGCAGAGCTGGGATTTATCTGGATAGGAGCGATATTCAGCACTGGCAACAAGATAACTAACTGGATAAACAAAGGAGAGCAAAAATGCTGAATATCGCCATTATTTGGATAAGAGCGGTAGCTGCTAGTATAAATGAATATTCAGCGCTGATATTTGGGTATAATTTTAAACATTATGGTCAGTGTTTAAATGAAATGCCAACCATGGAGTCCGAATATTTACACGGATATTTGTTACTGCTTCGTGTCCCTCTCATTTCATAAATTCACTTTTTTAAGCCGTCAATTTCCTTTCTTTTACTTCCCAAAATTAAAAGTGTCATTGTTGGGTGCCAGTCTCTAAATCTGGTGCTGTGCTGGTACTGCGTGACGGGTTGGATCAGAATATAGAAATATTCCCTTTACTGTGACCTGTATCTTTTTGGTCCTTCAGTGTTTTCCACCCTTTTCTTTCCTTTTTCAACTCCAGGCCATTTCATTATTTCTTCCCTTCCTTGGTATTTCATTCTTTGGGATTTGTACCTCTCTTTCTCCGAGGACAAGCAGGCTGGTTGTTCTCACGACTGGGTTGACGTCCACGGCAGCCCCCACCAACCGGAACAAAACTTTGTGGGCGGTCCCGCACGCAGGGCACGCCCACCGCGCATGCGCGGCCGTCTTCCCGCCCGTGCGTGACCGTTCCCGCTCAGTCTTTTCTTTTCCGCGCTGGAGAGAGCCGTGTTCGTCTCTCTCTCTGTCAGCCCCGGAAACCGGATCGCGTTTTCGCGCGAATCTTCTTCTTTTTTTGTTGTTCGCCGTTTTTCTCTTTTAATTTCTTTATTTAAAAAAAAAAAAAACGCTGAACTTTCTTTTTCCCTCGTCTCTTAGCGGGGGTGTCGCGTTGCGGCCTTGTGGACGCGCGGTCGATTTATTTTCGAGGTGTGATTTTTACCGCCACCATCGACGACTTTGATTTCGCCGACGCGATTTTTCCGTCGATGTCCTCGAAGGTCCCGAGTGGATTTAAAAAGTGTGGTCGGTGCAGCCGGCATATCTCGCAGACCGACACGCTTGGTGCCTCCAGTGCCTCGGGCCGGAGCACGATACCAAGACATGTACTTTGTGTCTCGGTCTCCGGAAACGGACACAAGTAGCGAGGCAAGCTCTTCGGGACCGTCTTTTTGGAACTTGCGCCGGCCCCTCGACGTCGACTTCTACGGCATCGGTATCGACGGCCGGTTCTTCGGTACCGGTATCGATGTCCACGAAATCGGCACCAATGGCATCGACCCCAGGAGCACAGGTCCCGCCGGTCCTCCGGTGATGGCAGGGGTGAGAGGCCGCGTGGGCAATCGGCCCCGGTCACTCCCTCTTCCCAGGGCCCTCGGGACCGAACCCTGTCGGACCCGGTCCCTCGAGGCCGAGGGGGATCGACCTCCTCCTCCTCCATTCCACCAAGCGCCGATGACGGGCACCGCAAGAAGACGAAGAAGCACCGTCATCGGTCACCATCGATACATCCGGCTCCCGGCGCCGGAGATGAGTCGACGCCGAGGAAGCGGCAGCGTCGAGAGGAGAGGTCCCCCTCTGTAGTAGAGGTACCGCCGCGTCAGGGTCCCAGCACTTCGGTGCAGTCTCCTGGACCCGAACAGCTTCCGGCACCGACGCCTCTACCGGCCCCCTCGCCTTTCCCGACAGCGGGCCTGGACGAGTGCCTCCGAGCCATCCTTCCTGGGATTCTGGAAGGGCTGATGCGCCAGACTGTGCCGGCGCCGGGGGTGCTTGCGCCCTCGGCGCCGTTGACTGTGGCGCCGGCGTGCTCTAGCCCGGTGCCGAGGCCTTCGACGCCGACGCCGCTTGCGGTGCCGGTCTCGACCGCCACACAGGTGGAGTACCCATCGACGTCGATGGAGGGAGCTTCATCCCCGCCGGCGCGGGAGTCCACCGCTCGACGACGCCACCGAGGCCTCGGTGCCTCGACGTCGAGCCGGGCCCGGTTGAGGACTGAGCTGCACGAGCTCATGTCCGACACCGAGGAAGAGGCCTCATGGGGAGAGGAGGAGGACCCCAGATATTTCTCCTCAGAGGAGTCTGTGGGCCTTCCCTCCGACCCCACTCCTTCACCAGAGAGAAAGCTCTCACCACCTGAGAGCCTCTCCTTTGCCTCCTTTGTCAGGGATATGTCTATTTGCATTCCCTTTCCCGTGGTCTCTGTGGATGAGCCGAGGGCTGAGATGCTCGAGGTCCTCGACTATCCATCACCACCTAGAGAGTCCTCCACGGTACCGTTGCACAATGTCCTCAAAGAGACACTGCTTCGGAACTGGTTGAGACCACTATCTAATCCCACCATCCTCAAGAAAGCAGAGTCCCAATACAGAATCCACTCGGACCCAGAGTTAATGCGGCCCCAATTGCCTCATGACTCGGCGGTCGTGGACTCTGCTCTCAAGAGGGCACGGAGTTCGAGGGATACCGCCTTGGCGCCCCCGGGGCGGGAGTCTCGCACTCTGGACTCGTTTGGGAGGAAGGCCTACCAATCTTCCATGCTCGTGACCCGCATCCAGTCTTACCAGCTCTACATGAGCATCCACATGCGGAATAATGTGAAGCAACTGGCGGACCTGGTTGACAAGCTCCCGCCGGAGCAGTCCAGGCCTTTTCAGGAGGTGGTCAGGCAGCTGAAGGCGTGCAGAAAGTTCCTGTCCAGGGGTATATATGACACCTGTGACGTGGCTTCTCGTGCTGCGGCCCAAGGGATAGTGATGCGCAGGCTCTCATGGCTGCGTGCCTCTGACCTGGACAACCGCACCCAGCAGAGACTGGCCGACGTCCCTTGCCGGGGGGATAATATTTTTGGTGAGAAGGTCGAGCAGCTGGTGGACCAACTGCATCAGCGGGAAACCGCTCTCGACAAGCTCTCCCACCGGGCGCCTTCAGCATCCACCTCAGCAGGTGGACATTTTTCCCGGGCCCGGCAGGCTGCGCCCTATGCCTTTACCAAGCGTAGGTACACCCAGCCGGCCCGAAGGCCTCGTCAGGCACAGGGACAGTCCCAGCGCGCTCGTTCTCGTCAACAGCGTGCGCCTAAGCAGCCCCCTGCGCCTCCACAGCAAAAGCCGGGGACGGGCTTTTGACTGGATCCATGGGAACATAGCCGCCCTCAAAGTGTCCGTACCGGACGATCTGCCAGTCGGAGGGAGGTTAAAATTTTTTCACCAAAGGTGGCCTCTCATAACCTCCAACCAGTGGGTTCTCCAAATAGTGCGGTGCGGATACGCCCTAAATTTGGCCTCCCCTCCACCAAATTGTCCTCCGGGAGCGCAATCCTTCAGCTCCCATCACAAGCAGGTACTTGCAGAGGAACTCTCCGCCCTTCTCAGCGCCAATGCGGTCGAGCCCGTACCACCCGGGCAGGAAGGGCAGAGATTCTATTCCAGGTACTTCCTTGTGGAAAAGAAAACAGGGGGGATGCGCCCCATCCTAGACCTGAGAGGCCTGAACAAATTCCTGGTCAAAGAAAAGTTCAGGATGCTTTCCTTGGGCACCCTTCTGCCAATGATTCAGAAAAACGATTGGCTGGATTTAAAGGACGCATACACTCACATCCCGATACTGCCAGCTCACAGACAATATCTCAGATTCCGCCTGGGCACACGGCACTTTCAGTATTGTGTGCTGCCCTTTGGGCTCACCTCTGCCCCACGGGTGTTTACAAAGTGCCTCGTGGTGGTAGCGGCGTATCTACGCAAGCTGGGAGTGCACGTGTTCCCATATCTCGACGATTGGCTGGTCAAGAACACCTCGGAGGCAGGAGCTCTCCGGTCCATGCAGTGCACTATTCACCTCCTGGAGCTGCTGGGAGTTGTGATAAATTACCCAAAGTCCCATCTCCAGCCAGCCCAGTCTCTGGAATTCATAGGAGCTCTGCTGAATACTCAGACGGCTCAGGCCTTCCTTCCCGAAGCGAGGGCCAACAACCTCCTGGCCCTAGCTTCCCGGCCCAGAGCGTCTCAGCAGATCACAGCTCGGCAGATGTTGAGACTTCTGGGTCATATGGAGGGGCATAATGGAAAGATCGTCCAAGTACGAATTAGGACGTTCTTACGAAAACGTCCAAAAATAGACATGTATAATGGGAAAATAGTGTGGGCGTTTTTCGATAATCGATTATCCCTGTAAGAAAACAATCAAATGACGAGCGCATAAGCGTGACTAAATTGGGCGCCCTAACACGGTCGATTATTGCAGGTGCAAACGACCAAATCACGTGGTGTGTAAAATAATGTACATAGGTGTATCGCAAGTACAGTACATGTTGTTCAGGCCATCCAGGTACGGGAAAATATGAGGAACGCGTATATGTGTCAACTTCAGACATATCATGCTGCTCCACCCATACTTTCATCATATGTGCCCATCTGAATGTCCGGATCTGCATGCACTGTACACCTACTGAACATGCAGCTATATGCATATTGTGTATATGTGAAAAGGGTCGGGTGGGGTGCGTCATACTCATCTATATAAGGCACGTTCCACACACGTGCAGGCATGTGCACGTCAAAGACGTCTATGCTTACGAGGGCGTCCACATGCTGATAGGGGCCATATATGGAATGGTCATCCATATATGGAGCTGTGCATGAAACGACGTCCCTCACGCAAGGTCTATATAAGGCACTTCTTTTCCAACACGTGGAAAAATGGCACAACGCAGAGAACCGAATTTTGGACAGGAGGAGAGCCTGCTGCTCGTCCGCCTCTGCCTAAGGCACCGGCATCGCCTGTTTGTCGAACACCACCACCTGCCCCCCAGGCTGCAGGCCATGCGAGCCTGGTCCCGCATCCGGGACAGGCTAGAAAGGTAAGGTTATGGCCCAACCCCCCTCCCCTCCTGTACCTACACATATAACAGCTCCGTCATCAATGTTAGCACCAGTAACTGGAGTGTCCATGCAAGGATCATGAGTAATATAGGAACATGCACAATCACTAATAATTTGTATGTTATTGAAACGACGACCATTCCCACATCCCTACAAGAATGTATTTCGTTAGGTTAGGTATGTGACTATTCTATTAGTGTTATGTGACAATTTCATTAGTTATGTGAAGGCCACATTTTCCAACCCCTCTTTGCAGCCAGTGGCTTACAACGCATCCGAATAGTGGAAACATGAGACCAATGAAACCTATACCATACTTTATAACATGGTCATGATAACACATATAAAGTAGTTTAACAAGCATACATTATAATGTATACAAACGGTACTGTCTGGCCTCATGCCCACCTCTCTGGCATCATCTGCATAGGAACCAACTCAGTGGCTGCTGTGGGTGCTTGACCACCCCACCCCCAATATCAAATAAATGCCTTGTATGTATGGAGGGAGGGGTCATCTCCACTGGGGGTTCCACCCCCCAAAATGTTAAAAAGGTGGCTCCTATGATTCAGTACCAATGGAGGTGCCCCCCCCCCCCCCAACACTGTAGACCCTCTCTCTCTGGTATGTGAATAGCAAATGAATGTGTGCAGAGGACAAAAAGGACCAACCCCCCTGACCCCTGCTCTACAAACTTATATCTTACAGACGGTTTGGAGTCCACCGGGACCTGGAGTCCCTCAGGAGGCGGTTCCGCCGTGTGAGGCGGGAGAGGCCCGACCTCATCCGGGCGGTGCGAAGGCACCTCAGGGCTCGCCGTAAGTATTCAAAAACAGGACACCTGTACAGATTAGTACATACATTTAATGAATAATGCAAATGTGTTGTACAATATCAATTCCCATGTGCCTAATAGCCACCTAGTAAGTAATAACATATCTGTCCCAGATCAAGGATGCAGGTTGCAGGGGTTCTCCCATGAGCGTGCCTGCAACTTCCGACCATCCCCCCGAGATGAATGAGATGATATGCCTCACTTTACTATTCCCCTTACTGTGGTGGCTGATTAGTGTGTCCTGGTACACCTGCCTGAGGCCCTACTTTTACTGCATGTCATGGCCTAACTCACATAAAAGAATTGTGCTCAACACCCTTCCCACTGCCCCCCCCCCCCAATAACTCCTACAACAACTGCCCATCAACCCCTCGTTGCATCTCACAATGCAAATATGCTGGTCAGCAATGAATTTGGTATGGCAACATGTCCTGTGTGGTGTGTGTCAGAGGAGGGTCCAGGGTTCTGTGTCATGTCATCTGATGCAGCTCATTCCCCATGGACATAGGCAACGCCTTACCACACCCTGCCCCATCCCCTGCCTCACGCAACCCAGCTACAGCACTATGCAAGCCATGTTGTATGCGCTGATCTCAATCACACTCCTTTTACATACACAGGGCTCCACCAGCAGGAAGCCGAGCGCCAAGACGAGGAGGGCCACCACCTCCAGGAGGAGGAGGAGGAGGAGGAGCAGGAGGAGGAGGAGGAACAGCAAGAGGAGGAGGAGGAGGAGGATGCGCAGGAGGAGTTATCGGGCTCGGAGGAGGGGGTGCTCATCATAGATGAGGACTATATGGAGGCCCCCTCCCCACCTGTACCAGCAGCAGAGCCCTCTCCCTCCCCTCAGCCATCCACATCCCCTGCAGCAGCAGCACCATCACCTGCCCCACTGTGTTCCCCTGGGTCTGCTCCGTCCCCTGGGCCTGCTCCAGCCCGTGCCCCACCTCCACCTGCCCTAGGTGCAGGGGCCATGATGCGCCTCCTGCAGCAGCTGGTAGATGGCCAGCAGCAGCTTGTAGTTGGCCAGCACCAGCTGCTGCAGGAGGTGAGAGCCCTACGGCAGGGCAATGAGCAGCTCCAGGGCCCACTAAGGGTACTGCTGGGCCTGCTCATTGCCCTGCTACAGAGGGCCTTGGTCAGAGGGCGTGGCCGCCCTTAATTTAAATAGGGGGGGGCCTGTTGGGGGTGTGGGGAGTGGGTGGGGGAGGGAATTGTTGGGGTTGTGTGTGTGGGGGGAGAGAAATGTTGGGGGTTCTGTGGGGGGGGGAGGGAATTGGGGTTGTGTGTGTGGGGGGAGGGAAATGTTGGGGGTTCTGTGTGGGGGGGAGGGAATTGTTGGGGTTCTGTGGGGAGTTGTGGGGGGGAGGAGGGCATTGTTGAGGGTTATGTTAGGGGTGGGGGTGGGGGGGAAATAAATGTTTCTCTTACACTATAACTATCAGGGTGTGTGTGTGTGTTTGTCTCCCTTGTGCATTACATATCACCAAATGGTGCTGTTGAGTTGAGAGGAAGGAGGCAGCAATATGCATAGCATTAAATGTGCTGTGTGAATGAGAAGGTGATGTATGTCTGAGAATGTTGGCCATACAGAACGCCACCTGTTCATTCCAACCTGCATGGCCATATGTGCAGGGGGGTTGGGCCGGGGAGGCTGGATAGATATTTGTGTTCATGAATAAAAATGGCCAGCCAGCATCTCTCTCTCCTTCCCTCCCTTCCTCCCCTCCACTCCACCATACTGACCCACAATACAGAGTGCCATCAATAAGAGATTAATAGTGTACCACGTGTGATCTGCCAGGTAGACACTTCCACATAACCCCAGGTACCACATACACAGTGTTTGCTGTCTGATGGACACATATCCTTACCCACAAGCCACATTGGTGGGGGGGGGGGGGGGCCCAAGAAGGACCTACAAACAGCTGGCTCATATTTTCACATTGAATACATCAGCTATGGTATATAATGCTGAGGAGAAAAGGGGAAACAATGGGAAACCCAATAGATGGATGGTTACTTCATCACAGTTGCAATGTAATACTTGTGTTAGAGAAGGGCACAAATAAAAATGGTGCTCATTATGTGCAGCTGTGATCACACTTTCTCCAGTAGTCGATCAAGGTGTGTTACATTCAGGTATTCTGGGTTTGTGTCAAACTTTGTCCCTGAAGTGACTTGCCTTAGGTGGGATTTGAACCAGCAACCTTATGATTATAAGGCTGGTGCTCTAACCACTAGGTCACAGCAGCCACCAGGCTTTAGCCACCAGCAGGTACTTTGGGTTGGGACCTTTACACACACCCCTCTCCCTCACCACCACGTCATAGGCCTCAGTGGCACTACCTGTAGCCACCTTGAGCATTTTGTCCAGGGTACCGATTAAAAACAATGTGCATGTTCCCTACTACCTATGGAGCAATTTAGGAAGGTGTTCCATAATGTGCTATACACATCCATTGCATTAATCATTCTCCCCTCCCCCGCCTATGGACCTTGAGAATGGGTGGCCACTTCATAAATGGGGACTGGGGTACACCACATAAACAAGGAAGATGGAAGCTACCGGGAACCAATACAGCACCTCCAACAGCTGGCCCACACCACTGAGGACCTGCCAACCCCACAGTACAGTGCACAGGAACCTGGTGAAAAGAGAGCTACCTAACATCTGACTCCAGACTACATACATACAGTGAATGCACACTCCTTGACTATGAGCACAAAGAGAAAAGGTGTCAGACAAATGAGAGCTTACCATGAACGTTTGTTTCAAGACTGTGTAGTGCGCCTTTTATCTTCTGGAACATTAGCTGCACATCTCCCTGATTGAAATGACCCTTACCGAGGGGTGCTTGATTTGGGCCGACTGTAGTAAATTCTTGGCCCCCACACACTGCCTGCTACAACCAGGCAGAGAGAATGGGAGAAAGGAAGGGAGCATCAGGGGATGTGGAAGAGAGGAAACGGAAGGCGTGGTGGCTGAGGGCCAATAATCCCCCCCCCCCCTAAATACACAGGTGTACCCAAGCATACATTGCTAAACACATACCTTCATATAAGTGAGGGTAAAACCCTGTAAATGATTATTACGAACAACCGGCAAGGTTTCAGTGCAGGAAATGGCAGGTAAAATGGCAATGAAGAAAGGGAAGGCAGGTGGAGACGCCCATACTTATCTACTCATAATCGAAACCATGTGTTCCTAATCGCTATCTGAGCTGGGCACGCTTAGGAATTGTGTGTATAATTGAACAACAAACGCCCATATCAGAAACGCCTATTCCCCCGTCTCAATGGGCGTTCTTGGCGCCTATATAAACGCCCACTCCGTATTTTCGATAACCCCGTTGGTACAATGCCACCACGTATGCCGCCGACCCGGAAGGGTAATTTTGTTGAAGCTGAGGTGGAGCTCCTGGTGCAAGAAATACTACAGCGGCACCGGAGTCTGTTTGCTCCCACAGGGCAGAGGCTGGCTGCAACAACAAAGCAGCGCGAATGGGAGGCAGTACGGGACAGCCTGAATGCTGTCTTCCATGCTGGGAGAGACGTGGAGGATTGCAAGAGGAAGTGGCGGAAGCTGAGGAGGGATGTTCGGAGGAAGGCGGGGGCCAATCCCCCAGGCAATGACACTGCCAACCTCACGCCCATGGAGCTGATGGTGCACTCCCTCGTACCCCAGGAGGGCATCCACGGGATTGGCTCCCTGGACACCTCGGGCCAGGCTGAGGACTCAGGTAGGTGTTTCATTATGCAGTTGGGGTATCTGTTGTGCTGCAGTACACTTGTGTTATAGAAGTTGGGGCCAGGGGGAGGGAGGTGAGGAGTGGGGGGCAGGAGGAGGGAGGTGGGGGGGAGTGTCTCTGGCTGTCTTTATGTATATTAACAGGCCACCTTTATGATGCTGTTGTGACCTGGTAACCCCTACTCACTAGCTCTCTACCCTTACTCCCTATCCCTACCGTTGTCATTGGGTTTCCTCTTACTTGTCCTGTGTGCCCATATTTATTGAATTGTAAGCTCTATTTGAGTAGTGGTAGTGGTCATGTGTGTTATAGGAGCAAGCAGACAGGGTGGGTGCTGTGTGTGTGTGTGAGCACCCCCAATATTGAGGAAAGATCATGTAGCTGTGCAGGGAGGAGTGTTGGTCACTGGGCTTAGCACCCCCAATACTACTTTCCAGTTGGCTCCTACGGGTGTGTGTAGGTTACTACTGTGGCAGAACATTGGGGGCCGTCCTTCCCTACTACTCCCTCCTATTTTCCCATTAACAAACTGTGCCTAGTTCCTCCTGTGACCTCTGTGCTCTACTGAGTGTGGGCCACATGCATTCAACTGAAGGAGCCTGTAATGGGGGTCATGAAGCAGTTCTATGCAGTCTAGCAAGTAAGTAGTAACACAACACATGCTGCAATGTTGTTCAATTTAACAATTATACAACTAACAGCTTGTCCACAACGTTGTGAGTGGTGTCCTTCTCTTGGCTGCTCATCCACCACCTCTACCCAGCTGCCTGTGGGGCTCTCTCTTTCACACCCGTGTCAATTCCATTCCTCCTCACCATCTCTTTGCTGGGTCATCAGGTTGGGGGACATGCCAATGTATATGAATGCTGAAAGACAAAAGTGGGTTATTTGCACCAACACTATTCCTCACTCTTGTGCTATACAGGTGATGACTCAGAGGAGGCTGGCCCTAGTGGCCTGCAAGGCCAACGCCCTACACCAGCAGTCCAGCCTCAACCTCCACAACCTGCAGCACCAGCAGTCCAGCCTCTGCCTCCACCCCCTGCAGCACCAGCAGTCCAGCCTCCACCACCTGCACCAGCTGTGCAGCCTCTGCGTCCACCACCACCTGCACCAGCTGTCCAGCCTCTGCCTCCACCACCACCTGCACCAGCTGTCCAGCCTCTGCCACCACCACCACCACCTGCAGCACAGGCACATGCACCACCAGCAGAGGCCGCACCTCCAGCACCGGAGGACTTTGGTGAGGAGGAGGGCCCAGCTCCCCGCCAGAGGCCATCCGGCCAAAGGAGGCAACTCCTGCGGCTGGCCACGGAACTACTCCGCCACAACGTGCGCTTGGAGGAGTACCGGCACCAGAAACGAGCTGCAGCACCAAGCACTGGAGGCACAGCAGCGAGCTCACCAGGAACTCCTCCAGGTGCAACATGAAGGCCACCAGGAGGTGCTCCAGCAACTGAAACGGCTGGAGCAGAGCATCCAACACCTGCGCCCTCAGGGCACAGCACCTACTCCAGCCCCCGTGCTGCTGGAGCAGCCCCTGCCATCAACGTCCTCCTCCACTGACCACCACCAACCACCAGCTAAGAGGTGGGCGTGGCGATCATCGGCCTCTGCATCCACTCCTGCAGCACCCACCAAATCTGCTCCCATTCTGGGTCCTGTGGCCAGACCACTAGAACCAACAAGGTGGCCCGATTTCCACTGTGCAGCCGAAGCCGCAGGCTGCCGTGGGGATAGGGAGGAGGACACTGGGAGCAGCAGCTCAGAAGAGGGTGAAGAGACTTCCCGTGCAGCACCAGCTGCAAAGGAAGGGCGTGGGAGGGGTAGGAGGGGACGGGGGAAGGGGAAAATGATGGGACATGCTGTAGGGTGAGGGTTGGTGGGAGGGTGGTGGTGGTGGTGGTGGTGGTGGTGGTGGTGGGGTTGAACACACACATGCACTTTATGTAAATAAATAAATGTTCACTTTCACCTAAAACTTGTTTCAATGAGTCTTTGTCTTGCTCTTACGCCAAGCTGGTAGGCAGTGAGCTCTGCTCTGTGGGCTGGGGGTGGAGGGTGCTCCTCTTCCAGCTCATCTGGGGCCTCTTCTGGTGGTGGCTGTGGCTCCTCTGGGAGAGGCTGTCCTCTGCGCTGGGCCAAATTGTGTAACATGCAGCACGCCACAAAGATCTTGGCCACCTTTTCTGGACTGTAGAGCAGCTCTCCTCCAGACTGGTCCAGACAGCGGAAGCGGTTTTTCAATAAACCAAAGGTGCGCTCAATGATCCCCCGGGTGCTGCGATGTCTCCTGTTGTAGGTTTCTTCTGGCCCTGGTTGTGGGTGGATCAGGGGGGTCATGAGCCATGTCCTCTGCGGGTAGCCTCGGTCACCTTTGCAGAAAAGCAGAATGAGATAGATGAGTGTGTATCGCTTGGAGCAGGTACAGGGGGGGCGGGGGGATTTGGATAGTGGGTTGTGGTGGAGGAAGCCAGGGTGGAGGGTTGCCCAGTGGAGGAGGTCTAGTATGGGTGGTACATGCATGTTGCACTTACCTAGTAGCCATCCACCAATGAACTCCCCTCGCTCGAACCTGCGGAAGATGCCCGAGTGCTGTAGGATGGAGGCATCGTGGCTGGAGCCGGGGTACCTGGCACACACGTCTAATATCTCCCCCTGGGCATCACATACAACTTGCATGTTCATAGAATGAAATGCCTTCCTATTTCTGTAGGTGGCTTCGTGTGCCCGGGGGGGTCTGAGGGCTACGTGTGTGCAGTCTATCACACCGATGACCGAGGGGAATCTAGCAAGAGCATAGAAGGCGGCCATGTTGTTGTGCAGGGCCTGGGGGGTGGTGGGGAATGTGATGTAGTGTGAGGTGTGAGTTATGAAGGCATCCAGGAACTGGGTGAGACAGTGTGAAATAGAAGCCTGGGTGAGGCCTGTGTTAGCAGCTAATACGGATTGAAAACTGCCAGTGGCCAGGACAGAGAGAGAGGAAGTGATTTTGAGGTGGGCAGGGATGGGGTTATTCCTACGTGTCTGGGGCTGAAGGAGGGGTTTCAGCTGCTCACACAGCTGACGAATGGTGGCCCTATCAAACCTGAACCTTGTTAGACACTGCTGGTCAGTGAGTTGTAGGAAGGTGGTGCGGGGCCGTGAATACCTCCTGTGGTGGGTGGCCTCTTCGTGTAGCATGCATGCCACAAGTGCATCCATATCCCCACCACCAGTGCAAGTATTAGGACAAACAGCAACACACACAGATCTGTCACTTCCAGCCACCACGCCCTCTGGCCACTCACTCGCCAAACAGTACAGGAACACAGAGACAAACGGAGGTCAGGGAATAGAGTATACACGTGGGAGGAGTGAATGGGGAGGGATAGGGGGAGGGGAAGGGGGCGATGGAGCAAAGGAGTAGGAGTAAGGAACGGTCAAAGGGTATGACACAAAAAGAGGCAGGGCACACAGACGACCGTCACAGGTACTCAACACGCTCGGCTTTCTCTCTCCAACCACCACTTCAGCTCTTCCACCAACAATGTCGCCACTCTCCAACTACGCACAATCGCTAATGGGTCTAAAGACGCTTTCCCCCTTGCTCTGGTCGCTTTTATTTCGGGTCCATCATATTACGCCCATCTTCCCGCTCAACCAGAGCCATTTCGCTATTCGTTATACGTTGTACCCGTCCACGTCGTATCACCGCCCCTAACACGCCCCCGACACGCCTCTTATTTGGACGTTTTTACGTGAACGTACGAGCGACACGGACGCACTGAAACATTGGTTTCCATTATATGGATTTACTCGTTTTTGTGAGATTAACGTCTATCTCCCGATTTAGGTCGTAATATAGGCGTTTTTGTCTTTCGATTATAAGCAGGATGGCCTCCACAGTTCATGTGACTCCCATGGCTCGTCTTCACATGAGATCTGCTCAATGGACCCTAGCTTCCCAGTGGTTTCAAGCCACCGGGAATCTAGAAGATGTCATCCGCCTCTCCACCAGTTGCCGCACTTCACTGCACTGGTGGACCATTCGGACCAATTTGACCCTGGGACGTCCATTCCAAATTCCACAGCCCA
This sequence comes from Microcaecilia unicolor, assembly GCF_901765095.1. NCBI lineage: Eukaryota > Metazoa > Chordata > Amphibia > Gymnophiona > Siphonopidae > Microcaecilia > Microcaecilia unicolor. The sequence goes on from NC_044037.1 coordinate 138,078,992, forward strand.
CGAAAGTGCTGACGACGGATGCATCTCGCCTGGGGTGGGGAGCTCATGTCGATGGGCTTCACACCCAGGGACTGTGGTCCCTCCAGGAAAAGGATCTTCAGATCAACCTCCTGGAGCTCCGAGCGATCTGGAACGCACTGAAGGCTTTCAGAGATCGGCTGTCCTGTCAAATTATCCAAATCCGGACAGACAATCAGGTTGCAATGTATTACATCAACAAGCAGGGGGGCACCGAATCTCGCCCCCTGTGTCAGGAAGCCGTCGGGATGTGGCGTTGGGCTTGCCAGTTCGGCATGCTCCTCCAAGCCACATACAGTGGTGGAAATAAGTATTTGATCCCTTGCTGATTTTGTAAGTGTGCCCACTGACAAAGACATGAGCAGCCCATAATTGAAGGGTAGGTTATTGGTAACAGTGAGAGATAGCACATCACAAATTAAATCCGGAAAATCACATTGTGGAAAGTATATGAATTTATTTGCATTCTGCAGAGGGAAATAAGTATTTAATCCCTCTGGCAAACAAGACCTAATACTTGGTGGCAAAACCCTTGTTGGCAAGCACAGCGGTCAGACGTCTTCTGTAGTTGATGATGAGGTTTGCACACATGTCAGGAGGAATTTTGGTCCACTCCTCTTTGCAGATCATCTCTAAATCATTAAGAGTTCTGGGCTGTCGCTTGGCAACTCGCAGCTTCAGCTCCCTCCATAAGTTTTCAATGGGATTAAGGTCTGGTGACTGGCTAGGCCACTCCATGACCCTAATGTGCTTCTTCCTGAGCCACTCCTTTGTTGCCTTGGCTGTATGTTTTGGGTCATTGTCGTGCTGGAAGACCCAGCCACGACCCATTTTTAAGGCCCTGGCGGAGGGAAGGAGGTTGTCACTCAGAATTGTACGGTACATGGCCCCATCCATTCTCCCATTGATGCGGTGAAGTAGTCCTGTGCCCTTAGCAGAGAAACACCCCCAAAACATAACATTTCCACCTCCATGCTTGACAGTGGGGACGGTGTTCTTTGGGTCATAGGCAGCATTTCTCTTCCTCCAAACACGGCGAGTTGAGTTCATGCCAAAGAGCTCAATTTTTGTCTCATCTGACCACAGCACCTTCTCCCAATCACTCTCGGCATCATCCAGGTGTTCACTAGCAAACTTCAGACGGGCCGTCACATGTGCCTTCCGGAGCAGGGGGACCTTGCGGGCACTGCAGGATTGCAATCCGTTATGTCGTAATGTGTTACCAATGGTTTTCGTGGTGACAGTGGTCCCAGCTGCCTTGAGATCATTGACAAGTTCCCCCCTTGTAGTTGTAGGCTGATTTCTAACCTTCCTCATGATCAAGGATACCCCACGAGGTGAGATTTTGCGTGGAGCCCCAGATCTTTGTCGATTGACAGTCATTTTGTACTTCTTCCATTTTCTTACTATGGCACCAACAGTTGTCTCCTTCTCGCCCAGCGTCTTACTGATGGTTTTGTAGCCCATTCCAGTCTTGTGCAGGTGTATGATCTAGTCCCTGACATCCTTAGACAGCTCCTTGCTCTTGGCCATTTTGTAGAGGTTAGAGTCTGACTGATTCACTGAGTCTGTGGACAGGTGTCTTTCATACAGGTGACCATTGCCGACAGCTGTCTGTCATGCAGGTAACGAGTTGATTTGGAGCATCTACCTGGTCTGTAGGGGCCAGATCTCTTACTGGTTGGTGGGGGATCAAATACTTATTTCCCTCTGCAGAATGCAAATAAATTCATATACTTTCCACAATGTGATTTTCCGGATTTAATTTGTGATGTGCTATCTCTCACTGTTACCAATAACCTACCCTTCAATTATGGGCTGCTCATGTCTTTGTCAGTGGGCACACTTACAAAATCAGCAAGGGATCAAATACTTATTTCCCCCACTGTACCTGGCAGGCGTAAACAACAGTCTGGCCGACAGACTGAGCAGAGTCATGCAAACCGCACGAGTGGTCGCTCCATTCCGGAGTGGTACGCAGGATCTTCCGAGAGTGGGGCACCCCCTCGGTGGACCTTTTCGCCTCTCGGACCAACCACAAGCTGCCTCTGTTCTGTTCCAGACTTCAGACACACGGCAGGCTAGCGTCGGATGCCTTTCTCCTTCATTGGGGGACCGGCCTCCTGTATGCTTATCCTCCCATACCTTTGGTGGGGAAGACCTTACTGAAGCTCAAGCAAGACCGCGGCACCATGATTCTGATCGCGCCCTTTTGGCCCCGTCAGATCTGGTTCCCTCTTCTTCTGGAGTTGTCTTCCGAAGAACCGTGGAGATTGGAGTGTTTTCCGACTCTCATTTCGCAGAACGACGGAGCGTTGCTGCACCCCAACCTTCAGTCTCTGGCTCTCACGGCCTGGATGTTGAGGGCGTAGACTTCACTGCGTTGGGTCTGTCTGAGGGTGTCTCCCGTGTCTTGCTTGCCTCTAGGAAGGATTCCACTAAAAAGAGTTACTTTTTCAAGTGGAGGAGGTTTGTCGTTTGGTGTGAGAGCAAGGCCCTAGAACCTCGTTCTTGCCCCGCACAGAACCTGCTTGAATACCTTCTGCACTTATCAGAGTCTGGCCTCAAGACCAACTCAGTAAGGAATCACATTAGTGCGATTAGTGCTTACCATTATCGTGTGGAAGGTAAAGCCATCTCTGGAGAGCCTTTAGTCGTTCGATTCATGAGAGGCTTGCTTTTGTCAAAGCCCCCTATCAAGCCTCCTGCAGTGTCATGGAATCTCAACGTCGTCCTCACCCAGCTGATGAAACCTCCTTTTGAGCCACTGAATACCTGCCATCTGAAGTACTTGACCTGGAAGGTCATTTTCTTGGTGGCAGTTACTTCAGCTCATAGGGTCACTGAGCTTCAAGCCCTGGTAGCTCATGCTCCGTATACCAAATTTCATCACAACAGAGTAGTGCTCCGTACTCACCCTAAGTTCCTGCCAAAGGTGGTGTCGGAGTTCCATCTTAACCAGTCAATTGTCTTGCCAACATTCTTTCCCAGACCGCATACCCGCCCTGCTGAACGTCAGTTGCACACATTGGACTGCAAGAGAGCATTGGCCTTCTACTTGGAGCGGACACAGCCCCACAGACAGTCCGCCCAATTGTTTGTTTCTTTCGACCCTAACAGGCTAGGGGTCGCTATCGGGAAACGCACCATCTCCAATTGGCTAGCAGATTGCATTTCCTTCACTTATGCCCAGGCTGGGCTGACTCTAGAGGGTCATGTCACGGCTCATAGTGTCAGAGCCATGGCAGCGTCGGTGGCTCACTTGAAGTCAGCCACTATTGAAGAGATTTGCAAGGCTGCGACGTGGTCATCTGTCCACACATTCACATCACATTACTGCCTCCAGCAGGATACCCGACGCGACAGTCGGTTCGGGCAGTCGGTGCTGCAGAATCTGTTTGGGGTGTAAATCCAACTCCACCCTCCAGGACCCGAATTTATTCTGGTCAGGCTGCACTCTCAGTTAGTTGTTCTTCGTAGGTCAATTTCTGTTATGCCCTCGCCGTTGCGAGGTTCAATTGACCTGGGTTCTTGTTTTGAGTGAGCCTGAGAGCTAGGGATACCCCAGTCGTGAGAACAAGCAGCCTGCTTGTCCTCAGAGGAAGTGAATGATACATACCTGTAGCAGGTGTTCTCCGAGGACAGCAGGCTGATTGTTCTCACCTACCCTCCCTCCTCCCCTTTGGAGTTGCGTTTGATCATTTTTGCTTGTCATTCAACTGAGCGGGAACGGTCACGCACGGGCGGGAAGACGGCCGCGCATGCGCGGTGGGCGTGCCCTGCGTGCGGGACCGCCCGCGAAGTTTTGTTCCGGTTGGTGGGGGCTGCCATGGACGTCAACCCAGTCGTGAGAACAATGTATCATTCACTTTCTCCAAGGACAACTCACATGTGGGTCGACATCCGTGTCTGCCCAGGAACCAGCATTTTGCAAGCAAAATATAAAAAAAGTTTTGCCAGTCTTCTGGCACGCGTGGATCACGGACCGCGCATGCACGTCTCCTCAGTTTCTTTTTTTCCACGGTGAGGTGCCACAGATTTCTCCTGTGCTCCTCGCTTGGCCTGGGACAAGAGTCTTCGTTTTGTATGCGTCTCCTTATTTGTTTTAAAAAAAAAAAAAAAAGTTCCTTCCTTTATTTTTTTGGTTTTAGTCTTTTTTTCCCCCTAATTTTAAGTTTTATTTATTTTTGATGCAGCTGGCCTTTAGGCCGCGCGGTTGGGTTTCTCCCCTTTTTGTGCCATCTTCTTTTTGGCACAATCGCGTCGTTTGATTTCGCCAAAGCCGTTTTCCCTTCCATGTCATCGAAGACACCCAGCGGCTTCAAACGTTGTACTCAGTGCAACTGGACCATCTCAGGTACCGATACTTGTGGTGTATCCAGTGCCTTGGGCCTGACCATAGTCCGCCGCTTGTAGTCTGTGTCTTTGTATGAAGAAACGGACTCAAAGGTCTCGAGAAGCCCAGTGAGAAAAACTTTTTGGAGCTCAGTCCGGTCCTTTGACATCGGTACCGAGGTCGGCAGCGTCAGCGTCGACATCGAGGGAAGCATCGACGTCGGGAGGAGAGGTAATGGCTGCTGAGAGACCAACTCGCGCTGGAAGCAGTGAAGCACCAAGTGGGTCTCCACCTGCCTTGAGGCCTCCTGTTATGCAGGTCCCGGCCCCGAGGAGACATGAGGATTCCACATCCTCCTCATCGGTACCGAGGAGTCTCGATGACTGGTGTCGAGCGAAGACGAAGCTGGGCTGACTCTGGAGGGCCATGTCACAGCTCATAATGTTAGAGCCATGGCTGTGTCAGTGGCTCACTTAAAGTCAGCTTCTATTGAAGAGATTTGCAAGGCTGCAACGTGGTCATCAGTCCACACATTCACATCTCACTACTGCTTTCAGCAGGATATCTGACATGACAGTCGGTTTGGGTAGTCAGTGCTGCAGAATCTGTTTGGGGTTTAGAATCCAACTCTACCCCCTTTTTGTTGTGTTCCAGGCTGCACTCTCAGTTAGTTGTTTTTAGTTTCAGGTCAATCTTTGTTACATCCTCGTCGTTGCGAGGCCCAGTTGACCACTGTTTATTGTTTTGAGTGAGCCTGGATGCTAGGGATACCCCACATGTGAGAACAAGCATCCTGCTTGTCCTCGGAGAAAGCGAAGATACCCCTAGCAGGTATTTTCCGAGGACAGCAGGCTGATTGTTCTCACAAACCCGCCCACCTCCCCTTTGGAGTTGTTATTTGTTTATTTATATGCTTTTTGATTTAACTGAGGAGACGCGCTCGCGCGATGGGTGCAAAATCAGTCCGCGCATGCGCAGTGCGAGATCTATGCGCTCCAGAAGACACTGGGAAAACTTTTTTATATTTTGCTTGCAAAATGCCGGTTCCTGGGCCAACGCGGACGTTGACCCACATGTGAGAACAATCAGCCTGCTGTCCTCAGAGAATACCTGCTACAGGTAAGTATCTTCGCTTTCTCTCACCATCTATCTCTGACCACACTTCAGTCCCAGTTGGCAACAGAAGAGCAGCACTACTTACACCAAGGAGGTTTAATAAGACAAGAGGCAGGATGAATTCACAAAGCTGAAGCTGTCGCCCTCCCTCTCTTGCAGCCTCCATCTTGGTACTTTCAAAACAATCAATCAGCTGCTGCATGCATGTTGTCATTGTTCATTGTTCTTTTATCTGAATTATAGTTAGAAACATGCCGACTTGTGCAGCATATGGACGTACACAGAGGAAGTATCACAATGGAATAACCTTTCATCAGTTAGAATAGTAATTTTTTCTAAATTGTAATTAGTGTGTAATTTTGAGGGGCTGGTTATAGAGACCTCTAGCACGCGTTGTATTGGTGCTGAGATGTTAGGAGAATCAGGTGCTCAACACCCCCCCCCCCCCCCGAACTATAATGCCTCTGTATCGCTCCATGGTGCGCCTTGAATATTTCAGTTCTGGTTGCTGTATATGATAGTGAGGACCATAAGGTTAGGCATCCCCAACTCGCTCACTCTGAGGTTGCAGTTCAGCTGCTGCACAGCAGGGGACACTAGTCCTGCTGTGCTAGAGACTGAACTGCAGAGGCAAATGAGCGGAAGAATGTGGGCTGGCTTGACAGGGAGCAAAAGGTAAAAGCCCTCCTGCAGCTCAGAACAGAAAGGCCTTGACACGGAGGTCTCAGGAGCAAAGACAACCCCCGATACAGAGGCTTCACAGAGAGAGTGAACAAAGAGAGAGGACCCTGATACAAAGACCCAGGAAAGGTAATGTGGCCCAGCATTGAATGCTTCTAGTTGCTGTGATCTGGCTGAGGTAAGCCAATTGTTATTGAAGATATTGAGCTGTGTGCTGAGGTCTGGCTAGGACCAGACCTGGAATACAGAGAGAGAGAATAAGGGACTTTACTTTGCTTGTGAAGCAACAGGTCCAAATGTAAATAAATAAAACACAAAACACTTATTTGCTAATTGATATCCCTTGTCTGGTGAAGTTATTCCCAGAGGACCCCCATTCCGCTCGGCTGGGGTCTTATACTGTATCTCAAAAAAGATATAGCACAATTAGAAAAGGTTCAAAGAAGAGCAACCAAAATGATACAGAGGATGGAACTCCTCTCATATGAGGAAAGGCTTAAGAGGTTAGGTTAGGTCTACAAAATCCTGAGTGGTCTAGAAGCGAATCGATTTTTTTACTCTTTCAGAACATATAAAGACTAGGGGACATGGAAATACTTTCAGAACTAGTAGGAGGAAATATTTTTTCACTCAATGAATAGTTAAGCTCTGGAACTCTTTGCTGGAGGATGTAGTAACAGTGGTTAGCATATCTGGGTTTAAAAAAAGGTTTGGACAAGTTCCTGGAGGAAAAGTCAATTTTTTAAAAATGGACATTGAGGAAGCCACTGCTTTTCCCGGGATTGGAATGTTGCTGCTAGTTGGGTTTCTGCCAAGTACTTGTGACCTGAATTGGCCATTTTTGGAAGCAGGATACTGAGCTACATGGACCATTGGTCTTGACCCTGTATGGCTATTATTATGTTCCTGCAAAGGATTGTTCTTCTTTGTTCTGCTAGGATTGAGCAAGCAGCATGGATCCAAAAGGTCTAAAGTCCTACATCAAAAAGGTAACCCTACCCCACAGAGCTAGACAGCCTTGTGGGGAGGAGCGATCCAATGCAGGATCCAGCACTTGACTGAAGTCTCCCACCAGTTTCCAGGGAACATCCGAGTATTGACAGGAAACAATTGGGAATCATAAAAGTTAGGGCCATACACTACACAGAGATAGAACTACTGCCCTAAATATTTCACCCAAAGTACCACATAGCGACCAGCATCATCAAGAGTGGCCAGGCGTGACTGACAAGGTAGGTTCTTCCTAAATAGAATAGCCACACCGCCTTGTTTTCCCCCAGAGGAGGAATAATAGCAATCACCCACCCACTGCTGCTTTAGTTTCTCATGCTCCCCATCCGAGTGTTTGGTGTCCTGAAGACATGCAATGACTGCTCTATGATGTTTGATCAATGATGATATTTTGGAATATTTAATGTTATCCCAGACACATTCCATGAGAGAATTAGCCATAGCACAATAATGTGGGAGTAGTGTCCGAGAGAGGACGCCGGAGAATGGAGATCCCCAGAGTGCCCAGCCCCACCGCAGGGTACACATATAGTGAGCATGTTAGGCATAGAGCAATAGGACAACAAGCAATATGCAACCATATCTTAAAGGACGCAATCCCACCCACCACCACAACACAGCTCCCATAAGACCATAGTCCCTTAATCACAGCAATAAAATGTGGTGGTCCAGAGTATCAAATGCTGCAGATATATCAAGACAGATTGGGTTTAAAAGAGGAATTGTAGGATATTGATAAACAGAAAAAAGGGGGGGGGTTCAAGTGATGCTGTGAGCAGCGGTGGACGCATTTTAGTTCGCTGCGAGTACCCGCGCTCCTCTCAACAACCTTTTTATACTGATGCCAAAAATTTCTTGAACAACAATCATACCTCATGGGTCTAGGAGTCTATGGACAAATATCTGAGTGCATTGGCGTCACAAATGGCCCAACCACCGCGCCGAGGGCAAGACCGAGATAAGCAGGGAGTGGATAAGATGGCGCCCTCTTCCCCGTCCATGCCGACCTCTGCAGAGTTTATACCAGAACTCACAGAGGCAGTAGTAAAGGCTTTAGAGCCTCGGTTCGTGCAACTTTCGGAACAGATAGCAGGCATTGCACAACGTACCTCAGAACTGACTCGCCAAACTAGAGAGCTGGAATGCAGCGTCTCAGATGTGGAAAATTTGCTACAAACTCACAGTGAAAGTATAGAAAGAGAGGCCCTAATCCGTGCTCAACATGACAAGCTGGAAGATTTAGAAAACAGAGCACGACGAGAGAATCTTAGATTTGTGGACTTCCCTGAGTCTATTCCAGAATCTTCCTTGTCTACCATGCTGGAGACCTGGCTGCTTGCATGCTTTCCTACAGCGGGAGCCCAAGCGGCAGTTTACTTGGATAGAGTCCACCAAGTGAGCCCTCCGAAGCCTAATGCTGACAAATCTAGGGTGGTGATTGCAAAATTTCACTGATACTCTCAGAAAGCCCAAATACTACGCCTTTATAAAAGTAAAATGGAAGATGCACAATTCGAGGGGAGATCAATCAGAATTTTCCAGGACTACTCACCGGCGCTCTCCACCAAGCGGAAGGCCTTTTCTGTAGTATGTGGTCAACTGGTGGCTAGAATGCTCCACTTCTCACAGGGCCGTGCCAAGGGTCTCTGGTGCCCCCCTGCAGACTATCAGTTGGCGCCCCCCTCCCCGTGTGGCACAAGATGCAAAGGAAATAGCAACTGAAAGATGGAGTGCATCAATCTTTGATATCTAACTGGGCACATATATCATTCTCAATCGCAATCATGGCAAGGCTTACAAGCCTTTCTTGCGAAATACTTGATCGAAATAATTTTTTATGATTTTTAACCATGAAAATGATCGCTCACCACTTGCCACACTGACAGGAATTGTCAGCAATATTCTTAGAATGATGCTCACATTTGGGAATGGGAGGCTATTTGATAGAACAAATTTTAGAGTTTCAAAAGGATTATGAAAATGGCACAATTCGGTCCTAAACAGATCTTTAAAGGCACATAGTTCATCATACAGTTCAGTTCCATTGATGTCCTTATCACCATCTGATAAATTGGGAGATGATTTGAATTGCTTCCTAAATCTGCAAGAACATTGTTGGATTTTTCCATTAGCTATTATCCAACCTGTGAGTCTTAATGACAATTTTGATTGTTGAGAAGAGAGTATGCCTTGCTGAAGTTTTCTGAGAAGATATGCATGGAGTGATTTTCCCCTGAAGCAGAGTATTCTTCCAGCTGAAAACATGGTTGAAGGAAGGCCAAAGAACAGCTAGCATGGTTAAAAATTGAGGTGAAGGAAGTTATTAAAGCTAAAAGAAAATCCTTTAGAAAATGGAAGAAGGATCTTACTGAAAATAATAGGAACAGCATAAGGGAATTGCAAGTCAAATGCAAAGCATTGATAAGGAAGGCAAAGAGAGACTCTGAAAAGAAGATTGCTTTGGAGGCAAAAACAAAGTAAAAACGTTTTAGGTACATTAGAAGCAAGAAGCTGGACCGCTAGATGACCATGGGGTAAAAGAGGCACTCAGGGAAGCCAAGGCCATAGTGGAGAGATTAAATGAATTTTTTGCTTTGGAGATTCTAGTCCCAGAAATAGTATTCAAGGCTGATGAGTCAGAGAAACAAATCTCTAGACTTATTTATAAAGACTCAGAAGGGAGGGTGGTTTTACTTCATATCAATTTGTTTGGACAAAGCTTTTACCTATGCACAGTATATGGCCCAAATGCTTACTTACCTCAGTTCTTTCAGTCTTTAATTTTCTTGGGACTTCAGCACTCGGATGCACCTTGGGTGTGGGCGGGAAATTGTAACCAGGTTATAGATTCTGAATTGGACTGCTCAAGAGACTGATCAAACCAAGGGTTCGGGGGAAATAGAGGCTTGCCCTTCATGTGTAAATCATTGAAATTAGTGGACCCGTGGCACCTTTTGCACCCAACTATGAGAGACTATAGACATCAATCCAAAGTTCATCAATCTTGGTCTTGAATAGACTATATTCTTGTGGCGAAGGACTGGTTCTTTAGAGTTTCACAAGCAGATATAGGGCCCCTAGAAGTCTCAGACCATTCACTAATCTGGATAGATTTAACCTTTGATACATTGGGTTATTTTTGGCGATTTCCCTCCTTTTTGTTTCGTGATATGGCCTTCTCCACTTATATCAAAGAACAATGGGAGCGATATGTAGCCACCAATGCAGAATCTTGTGACTCTCCAAATATATTCTGGGAAGCTTCCAAGGCTGTTTTAAGAGCTGTTATAATAGCATATATGAGCACTAGATCTAAACGCCTCCCATCGAGTATAATTCGTTTAGAGTGGGAACTCCGGTTAGCAAAGAAAACATACTTATCACAGCTAAACCAGCGTAACTGAGATGCCATGTCAGTGGCCTTAGGGTTTAAATCTTTTTTATTGACTGAAAATCAATGCAAACCAACAAAACTTCAACATGAGCATTGTACAAATGCAAGTAAATCATTTACATTCCAGTCAATTAAGTTTTTCTTTTATCCCCAAACCTCCCTTCCCCCTCCCTAATCCTGCTACTTATATAGTTCAACATGTTATTGGTGACCATACATTATACTCCATTTATTCAACATTCCCCATTACATAGCCCACATCTTCCAATAGCATCCTCATTCCATTCTCTAATGATCCCAAAAGGAACATAAAAAAAAAAAAAAACCCCTTTTCCCCTTTCTTCTTTCTCCTTTCTCTTCCCTCCTTTATCCGTTACCCTTTTCCCTTCTCTTCTTCGTCCCTTCTTCCTTTACAGTCTATTTAACAGAAAACTTCGTGCTCTGGAGGATAATGATTGTATGTACATTTCCCAGATTCCTAAGAACACCTTTCTTCTCTTTGGGGATGATCCCACCTCCCTCCTTTCCTGCATGAGCAGGTCATATAGTCGGTTTCTCCAATGCCAATAGTCTGGCGGTTCCTCTGTCATCCAACCATTCAGAATAAGCTTCTTCCCCAGTATGCTGGCTTTGCGGATGAACTGCCGAGCCCCTTTTAGCGGGACTGCTAATGTTTCATATTGATCTAGCAAGACCCCCTTGGGGGAAAACTGAATTTTATGCTGCAACACCTTTTCCAAGTATTGAGCTATTTGTCTCCAAAAATTTTGTATTTTGTAACAATCCCATAAATAATGAAACAGCGTGCCCTTTCCCTGCCTACACTTGGAACACAATGGATCCGGGATCCCCCCCATTTGGAACACCTGAGATTTGGCCATGTATGCTCTATGTAGAATTCTATATTGACATTCTCTCAAATTTGCATTCCCTGATATTGAAGGTATTTGTGCCACCAGCTTCCGGAAGTTAATTTGCAGGTTAGGCTGTTTCAAATCTCGCGCCCACTTCTGCTGTATTTTGTCCATATCCTTACCTCCTCCCAGCTCCCACAAGGCTTTCTGCAGCCCTGAAACAGATAACCTCTCTCCAGGTACGGAACCATAGAATTCTCTGACTCTACGTCCATGTCTGCCTCCCAACTGTGCTGCGTCCAAGGAACGAACATAGTGAGCTAGCTGACCATATGCAAATGTGTGGCTGTAGTCTATACCTACTCCCAAGGCTCCCAAACCCAGTAATTGTCCCCGAGAATCCAGGACATGCTCTAACCTTGTTATGCCTAGTCCTGCCCATCTAAGAAACACTTTATTTTCTGATCCCGGTTTAAATTGGGGATTACCCTGTAACGGTAAAAGATCTGATGTCTCTGCCCCCAACCCCCAGCTCTTATTTAGATCCTTCCATATCTCTCTAATGGGTCTTAGCAACACGCTATTGCCCACCTGACTAGGTATAGCTATCCCTGGGCACTGCAGCAGGTAATATAAATGATATGGTTTAAAGTATTCCTGCTCCAGTCTCCTAGGCGTGAAATCCTGCCTGTCTAACAACCAGTCTCCCAAGTGTCTCAACAAACAAGCTTGGTTATAGCGCCTGAGATCCGGAAGGCCCAACCCCCCTTCCCTCCACGAGCCCATTAATATTTTCAAAGGAAGCTTAGGTTTGGAGTCCCTCCATACGAATTTCCTTACGTACTTGTAGATCCGATTCAAATCCTTATTCTTTAGTTTCAAAGGTAGCACCTGAAAAGTATAGAGCCACCTGGGGAACTCCACCATTCTAAACAAGTGTATCCTCCCATGTAATGTGATTGGTAAAGCTTTCCACCTCCCTAGTTGCTCCTTCATAGCGTCTACTAATCTAGTTATGTTGGTATGATATAAGGCTGTAGTGTGCATGGTGATCCGCACTCCTAGGTATCGAAGTGACTCCACTGCCCATTTCAAAGGAAATGTTCCTTTCCATATCCCTCTCACTCTTTCATTAGTCGCCAGCGCCAATGATTTCGAGTAATTGATTTTAAATCCTGAGAAATCTCCATACTCCTGGAAGAGCTCTAACAAAGCCTCTAAAGATTGCTTAGGCTGGGTAAGGTGTACTAAGATATCGTCTGCGAAAGCTGAGACTTTAAACTCTTGCGGGCCCCACTTTACCCCCGTCACCTCTGGATGGTCTCTAATTTCTCTGATCAGAGGGTCTAGAACCAAAACAAAGAGCAGAGGCGACAGAGGACATCCCTGCCTGGTGCCTCTCCTAATTGGGAACAAGTCCGACCTCTCCCCATTTATCCACATATAGGCCTGTGGGTTAGAGTACAGTGCCCCCACCGCTTCCCTAAATGCCCCTTCTATCCCCATTTTCTTCAAAACCTCAAACATAAAGTTCCATACCACTCGATCAAAGGCCTTCTCTGCGTCAAAACTAACCAGCACAGAAGGCCTTTTCTGCTTCTCCACTGTCTCCAGGGAAGCTAGTAGTGCTCTGATATTACTTGCCACTGACCTGCCTGTTACAAAACCTACCTGGGGGGAGGCTACCAAGTCTGGAAGCACCTTAGCCAACCTATTAGCTAATATCTTCGCATAGATTTTTATATCACAGTTTATCAAAGATATTGGCCTATATGACCCCACTTCCCTCTCGTCCCTACCGGGTTTTAATAATACTATTACTTTCGCCTCATTTAGCCGATCAGACAAGGTTCCTGATGTTATCATTTCATTAAAGAGATTCATCAATGGGTTTGTCACCTGTTCCTGTACTAGTTTATAAAAGGCCATACTAAACCCGTCCGGCCCCGGCGCTTTATGTATTTTACTTTGCTGCAGTGCCAACATCAACTCTCCCTCCACTATGGGGTTGTTCAGTGTTTCCAACTGCGTCTCTGAGACCCTAGGCAGCTCTTGGTTAGCCAAGTATACCTCACTATCCGGGATTATGTCTGACGGTTTTTCATATAATGCCTTATAATAGTTCCTAAATCTGCTTATGATCCCTTCAGTCTCCCGGATTGTCTGCCCTCTCCCATCTTTAATTTGTAGGATCCTAGTAGGCCCCTTCTGCCCCTTTACTAACCTACTCAATAAAGTTCCCGCCTTATTCCCATACTGGAAGAGCTGGTGCTGATAATACATTTGTGATTTCCTAGCCCTCTGGTGTAATAATTCGTTTAACTCCCTTTGAGATGCTAATAGTGCTCTTTTCTGCTCTTCCTTTATCGTCTCCCCAAATCGCAGCCTCCTAGTTCTTATCTCTTTTTCCAAGCGGAGGATTTCTTTGTCCCTCATTCTCTTGGCTCGGGCCCTATATGCTATTATCTCCCCTCGCATTACTGCTTTTGCTGTCTCCCAATATAAACTTGTTTGCTGCTGGTGGCTCCTATTATGCTCTTCAAACTCCTTCCACTTTCCATTTATATATTCCTTAAAATGTGGATCCCGGTATAATTCAAAGGGGAACCTCCAATTACTCCCTCCTCCCCAATTTCTAGACACCTGCAGCTGTATGTATATGAGTGAGTGATCTGATATTTCGCATGGTCCTATTTCTGCTGCTGGTGTTTGTGCAAATAGGCCCCGAGAGATCAAGAAGTAATCAATACGAGATTGTGTCAAGTGCGCCCTGGACACGTGCGTATAATCTCTGTGTGTCGGGTGTAGTACCCTCCATATATCAATTAAGTCTAAAGTCGAGCACAGAAAGGGCAGGCCTCTATCACTGTTACTTGTTGTATTAGTCCCAGAGCTACACCTATCCATCTGGGTGTTATATACCAAATTAAAATCTCCTCCAAGTATAATATTGCCCTCCTGGAAGGGGCTCAGCAGTTCTATTAGGGTTTTATAAAATTTGTGGTCAAAGACATTTGGTGCGTATACATTACAAAAAATGTACCTGTTGTTTCCGCATTCCACCTCCGCCAGCACATATCTACCCTCCTCACTTCTTTTGACCGACTTTATTTGTATCTGCAACCCTTTTCGAAACAGCATTAACACTCCCCCTTTTTTCCCCTTCGCCGGGGACCCCACCGCCTCCCCCACCCAGCCTTTCTGAAATTTACTATGTTCCACCGCTGTTAAGTGTGTTTCTTGGAGAAAGACCACATCTGCTTTATGCCGTCGCATAGCCTGCAGGACTTTGGTTCTTTTAATGGGTGATGAAATCCCCCCCACGTTCCAAGAAACTAATTTAATCGATCCCATTTCACATTCTTATTGACATGTCTCTGTTCCATATCTCGTATTGGTGAGGATGCACCCCCCAGCCCTTGGGTACCTCCCCCTTCTCCACGTCTACCCACTTCCTGTCTCCGCCCTCTCGCTGTTACCTGTGTTGTGAGAAAAGAGATTAAAACAAAAGGAAACTTTATAACCAAAACATCTAAACCCCTTGCTACCCCCCTCCCCCCTCCCTCCCGTCCCTGTCCCCTTTCCTTCATGCTGCTCCCGAAGGACCAGACTACCGTTCTCGCTAGAGAACTGGTCACGCCCCTGTCTCCCCTCATCCCCCCCCCCACCGTCCTCCTTGTTATGCTGCTGTTCCCCATAACTTCTATCTTTTTATCTCTCATTTACTTGTAACAGATATAACCAACATTTATTTATAACAGATAGAATCATCTTGGAACCCGGCTTCTGACTTTTAACTCTGTTTTATACTTTACCCAGCTTATAACCCTGAGCACTCAGCATATTATTCCCTAATGTCCCTGCTTGGCTCAGAGTTTTTATCCACTGTCTTTATGTAAGTCCAAGTTCCCTTTGACTCTGGGTATTCCACTATGTCCTCCACTGTCTTCTTCTTCTAGAATTTTAGCCTTTCTTGGCTAAACTTTTCTTTTCATGGACTTGTAACAGATATAGCCCTCATTCACTTATAACAGTTATTATCAACCTATTAAACCGCTTCAAACTTTCAACTTCTCTTTATACTTTACCCAGCTTATGCTCCTGAGTGCTCAGCATATTATTCTCGAATGTCCCTGCTTGGCTCTTAGATTTTATCATCTATCTTGATGTGAGTCCAAGTTCCCTGTGGCTTTGAATATTCCACTGTGTCTCCTACTGTCGTCTTCCTCTATTGTTTTCGCCTGCCTTGGCGAGCTGTTCTCTTCATGGACTCCTCTGGCCTCTTACTTGTGTCTGTTCACTCTCTGCTCCCCCGCTTCCCAGCATTTGGTTGACAAACTGTGAAGCTTCCACGTGTGAGCTGAAAACATGCCATCTGCCCTCTTGCTGTATTCTTAATTTTGCCGGGAACATCAGAGCAAATCTTGCTTTTTTTGCATAGAGGCGTTTGCATACTTCAGTAAATTGTCGACGCTGGGCTGCAACTGCGGTTGAAAAATCCTGAAAGCAGAGCACGCTGTTGTTTTCATATAAAATCTTTCCTTTTAGTCTCCATTCCCTCAATATTTCTTGTTTATGTGCATAGTTAAGTATCTTACAGATTACCACTCTCGGTCTCTCCGCATTCTGTTCGGCTCTCCCCAGCCTGTGTGCTCTCTCTATTTTCAATGCCTTCTCCAGTTGTGGCTTATTTAGCACTTTTGGCAGCCATGATTCCAGAAATCCCGCCAACTCCACCTCTCGTATCGACTCTGGCAAACCGATCAGCCTCAAGTTATTGCGCCGCGATCTGTTTTCCAGATCCTCTACTTTTGCTTCCAACTTGTCCAATCTATCTTTCAGTTCTTTTTGCTGCTTTTCAGTTTGCAGACATTGATCTTCTACATCGGACACCCTCTGCTGGAATCCCGTCAAATCGGTTCGCAGACTTTCCAGTTTATCGTCCATCTGCCCAATCTGATCTGATATTTTCTGCAGCTTCCTGTCTACCGACACCTCCAGCAATGCTGAGACCTCAGCTGCTATCTCCGCCGCCCAGGCTGAGCTCACGGACTCGCCAGTCGCGCCGGTCTCCGCCATTTTGTTTTCTCCCACGCGGCTTCGGGCTCCCTCTTTCCGAGTTGTTTTCGTGGCCATTCCGACCGCCGTACCGCTTGGTTTTCCTGCAGCTTATTGCGTGAGTATTCCGATTTCTACTGTTGCTTTTTTGTGGGTTTTGACTCGATTTTGACGGTGCTAGGGGCTGTTGTTACCCGAGGGGACCCAGAGCTCTAACAAGCGGCGTCCTCCCCGTCGCCTAGCATCACGTGACCCCATCCATGTCAGTGGCCTTAATAGCTAAACTCACTAATCCATGAGCAAACAAAGAAACGCGTCTCCTTGAGACGTTTACAATTCCACCGGTTTGGGAATAAGCCAGGAAAATTGTTGGCACAGGTGGCTCGCACTCATATTCAACGTAAGTTGATCCCTTTGATCATATCACCAGAAGGGACTAGGGTACACAGACCAGATGGGATAATGCGGGCATTCCATTCATACTTTTCAAAAATGTTTTCTAAAGAGGGTGTCGAGGGCGGCATGTCAGCCTGGGACTATTTGGAAGACGCAGTTCTCCCCAGGCCCTTCAGAATCAGCTTTCTTCACCACTTTGGGCCCAGGAAATACAGCAGGTGCTTGTCCCTTTCTCTAGGCTCTGCTCCGGGACTGGACAGCTTCTTGGCCGAATATTATAAAATGTTACACCCACAATTTTGTGGCCCATTTATTGAATACTATGAATCGGTAGTGGAAAGGGGATCCTTTTCTTTCCATGGAAATGAAGTCCTAATCACATTGCTCCCCAAACCGGGCAAACCACGAGACCACTTAGAATCTTATAGACCCATCTCCCTGATCAATGTGGATCTCAAGATTTTGGCTCGAGTGTTGGCGGACCGTTTGGCGCCCCACATCCCCTCCCTGGTGGGGGACCACAAGGTGGGGTTTGTGAGGGGCCAACACTTGGTAATCAACGTTCGCAAGGTCCTCCTCTCTATAGCCCAGTGCCACTCTTCTAAAACACAGCTATTACTGGTTAGTCTAGATGCAGAAAAAACATTTGATAGGGGGCATTGGGATTATTTATTCCAGGTTTTGTCTTATGTGGGCCTGGGGGGCTGGTTCCTTCAAGCTATCGAAACTTTATACAAGGGACCGACGGTGTGATTGTTGGTCAATGCAATTAATTCTCCCCCCTCGGAGGTTCAAATGGGTACAAAACAGGTTTGCCCTCTTTCCCCCTTGTTATTCTTGTTGTATTTGGAACCATTGCGCACTATTGTGGCAGATCCGGACATTTCCAGAGTGCTGCTTCCGGTTCTGTCAGTGAAGGTGCTGGCTTTTGCAGATTATTTGTTTCTAACTTTAACTCACCCCCAGCGATCATTGCCTCGATTATTGTCGGTTATTGACGAGTTTGGGGTTTTCTCAGGTTTCTCACTCAACTTACAGAAGTCTGTGGCTTTGCCGTTCCACTCTGAGATAAAGGAAAATTGGGAGGGAACATTCCCATTACAATGGGCGTCGCAAGTGGTAACCTATCTGGGTGTTAGAATCCCAGCAGATTTCTCCTTACTCTACTCAATAAATATGGAATTTTTGAAAAATCGAGCGGCAACAGCCTTGCAGGGTTGGCAGTTTTTACCTATTTCCTTATTTGGGCGGGTAGCACTTTATAACATGGTTCTGTTTCTGACTTGGATATATGCATTTCAGACATTTTTTTTAAACCTTTATTTATAAATTTTACATTTACATTACCAACATAAATGCAATGGAAATATTCAGGAAATGAAAATAATATACATTAATAAACTAAAGGAAATACAATTCTCCATTCTTTTGTCCACAAAACTTTGATCCAAGTATTAGGTAAAAAAATAAAAAGAAAAAAATCTATACCATTGAAATTTGAAGAGCAGATTTACTCCTGCTAGCCTACATATAGCATTTTCTCACTGGGAAACAACTAAAGGCTTTTCCACATTTTCTTGTGATTGAATAAACTGTAGCGGTTTTAAGGGATCAAAGAAAACATAATTATTTGCATTTAAGGATACCAAGCATCTGCAAGGAAATTTTAACTGGAAAACAGCTCCCAAGTTAAGAACTCTTGTCTTATAAGAGTTCTTATCCCTCGCCAAATCAGGGAAAACTTGAATCCTTGAGCCCATAAAAACTGCACTTGCATAACGGAAATAAGTCCGGAAAATGTTATTCCTATCCATTTCTAAAGCAAAGGTAACTAATAATGTAGTCCTTTCAGTCACAATCTCCAAGGAGCTTTCTAGGAATTCAGTCAAATTTAGGTCCAGTAAATTTTGAGGTTGTCCTTCATTTATTTTCTTTATTCCAGTTATGCACTGGGCTCTAGCAATAGGTGAGAACCCTACTGCTGGTATTCCCAGTACTTCTGCAAAATATTTTCTCAATACGTCCACTGCTGGAATTAGCGGGATTTTGGAAAATTTATGAACCTCAAATTATTCCTGCGACTTTGATTTTCAAGAAATAACAATTTACGAGTATGAATCTCCCTCTCCTTGATTAATGTGGCTGTAATACTTTGAAATTTAGCAATCTCTCCTTCCAGAATAGTTACCTTTTCTGTGTTTTCCTGGACTTTCCCAGCAGTTTCTTGATATTTTGTTTTTAATTCAGTAATTTCCCCCTTAAGAGAGTTTGTAGTAATTTGTAAAGAAGTGTGGATACCTGGAATGGCGTCCCAGAGCGCTTCTAGCGTTACTACAGCCAGTCTTGCAGTTCCTCGGTTTCCTTCAGGGGTGATAGCTCGATCCAAAGACGAGGTAGCCATTTCCTCCGTTGTTAGTTTGGTTGGCGTTGAGGCTCCAACGGGCCCTCCCAGGACAGCTGACAGGGGCTGTATACCACCAATCACTCCGGTCTTCTGTCCCTCCGTCAGAACCGAATCAGCTTCTGGATGCGGAGAGGCTGTATGAGAGGGAGGACTAAGCGAGACTCCTTCAGTGCTATGATCCGCTTCCACGGAAGCGGATCCAGTAGTCGCAGGTAACCGCTCTCCGTGTCCGCACTCTGAAGGACTCGAGGACGGTTTGACGCACAGAGGGATTTACAGCTTTTGCTTTCCCTTTCTGCTTTCCCATGTTGTTCAATTGGGACTCTGGCATTTTTTTCCTCCTGGGTGCTCAGGAGCTCTGACACTCACACCCTTTCAATTGCCATCTTGGATCGATCTCATTCTGCATTTCAGACATTACCTTTGTTTTTACAGTACAAAGACGAGAGATGGCTGCACAGACGGTTAAACAAATTTCTTTGGCAGGGGAAGAGGGCCCGCATGTCTATCTCGAGGGCATCACTACCACGCAATAAGGGGGGGATCTGGGACTGTTGGATTTACGCTGTATGTGCCATCTCTCGGACTGGTTTCACAACTCTCAATACTTTTCTAACACCCCCTCAGAGACCCATTGGTTCGAATCCTTACATTTTGCCTATTGGCTCCAAGCTCTGGCGAGTCAAGTGGCGACCTTAGGTCCAGCCTCTCCCATGTTTCGAACTCTGCGCCAGGCGTGGCGCTGGTTGTATAAATTTTTTTCTTTGAGTAACACAGTCTCTCCCTTACTACCTATCAGAGGGAATCCCGCTTTCCTAGTGGGCAGCACCTCAACGGTTTTCCTGCAATGGGCATCCCGGGGGATACATTATCTGTATCATGTTGTATCAGAACAGGGAATGATAAAATCTTTTTCAGACCTTTGTGGGGAGTTTAAATTGGAAAAGCGAGATATTTTTGCCTATTTACAGTTACGACACTATGTTCAATCTCTGCCAAGAGGTTCACTGGCAGCAGAGACTTGGAAATGTTATAACTCTATGCTTGGACTTGATGCGCAATCACGCATCCCTTTGAAATTCCCACTCACATCTCAGAGATTCTACAAAATAATACGACTATGAGCTGGTGACCCAGCAATGGAATATGGACTTGAACATTTGCTTCACTAAGAGACAAACATGAACCAGTCTTCTGAGGATATACCAGCTGACAGAGAATGCCAGCTGGTGAGAGTTAAATTCAAATTCACCTTCAAACTTTATATTTCTCCTCACAGAGCCTCCAGTGCCACTCTACGAGTCTCTGACAATTGCCCCAAGTGTGATGGTGGGGGGTGCTCATTTGGGCCACATGTTCTGGATTTGCCCCCCAGTGAATGCAGTTTGGAAAGACTTGGCTTTGCACGTGTCAATGCTATGGAGGGTCACCTGGCATCAGGGTTGCCAGGTGGAAAATTTTTTTCCCACCCAAACGAGCCCAAATCCAGCCCAAAACCCGCCCAAAGTCAAACCCCACCCCTGACACCCCCACCCCCGCATCATCACCCCCGCCGTCATCAACCCCGCCCCCGCCGTCACTGGCCCCACCTCCCCCATCATCGGCCCCGCCCAGAACGTCGTTAACCCCGCCCAAAACGTCACTGACCCCGCCCCCCCGCGGCCGAAAAAACCGCTTAAAAAACCGCCCAAAAGACCCAAAACAAGCCCAAAAAACCGCAACCCGCCGCGGGCAAAAATTTCCCGCGGCGGGTCGCAGAAAACCGCCCAATTGAGCGGTAAAACCGCCCACCTGGCAACACTGCCTGGCATCACTCCCCAAAACAACTATTTAACTGGTTCACACTACAAGGAAGGGCACCAGCAGGCTTGAAGGCCTTTCTGCAGCGATCAATCCTTATGGCAAAAAAAGCAATCCTACAGCTGTGGCTCCAGCCTGAGGCCGCAATGGTAGCCCAGTGGCGTTCGCCGATGATTCACATGTGTTGTTTGGAGCGCGGGAGTACTCTGGACTTATCTTCTAAAAAGGGAGACTTGAATTGCAAGACATGGGCCCCATTTTGGGACTCGCTTACTCCTTTGGCACACAGTCGAATACTAAATTTCTGAAGTGGGTGGGATGGGGGGGCGAGGTTGGAGAAGTAATGGATTCAAGAGGATAGATATCATGTGTTAGCCGAGTAAGAGAAATGTTTTATTCTACCATCTGGCATTCATACCATTTGTTAGAAGGTGTTTTTGTTATGTGACACAAATATGTTAATAAACAAGAATTGGAAAAAAAATAAGATGCAAACTTTATTAGCTAGTCTCCATACCTTTTTCCCCATAGTTTTAAAACTAAAATTTTCTGCCACAGCATTAACAGATAGTCTCTAGAAGGCACAGCAGGGCCTAGTTCAGTCTTAAATAAAAGTAAAAAAGAAAATGCATAAGTAATGCCACACTGGGAAAAGACCAAGGGTCCATCGAGCCCAGCATCCTGTCCACGATAGCGGCTAATCCAGGCCAAGGGCACCTGGCAAGCTTCCCAAACGTACAAACATTCTATACATGTTATTCCTGGAATTGTGGATTTTTCCCAAGTCCATTTAGTAGCGGTTTATGGACTTGTCCTTTAGGAAACCGTCTGACCCCTTTTTAAACTCTGCTAAGCTAACCGCCTTCACCATGTTCTCCAGCAACGAATTCCAGAGTTTAATTATGCGTTGGGTGAAGAAACATTTTCTCCGATTTGTTTTAAATTTACTACACTGTAGTTTCATTGCATGCCCCCTGGTCCTAGTATTTTTGGAAAGCGTGAACAGATGCTTCACATCCACCTGTTCCACTCCACTCATTATTTTAAATACCTCTGTCATGTCTCCCCTCAACCTTCTCTTCTCCAAGCTGAAAAGCCCTAGCCGCCTTAGTCTTTTGTCATAGAGAAGTCGTTTCATCCCCGCTATCATTTTCGTCGCCCTTCCTGCACCTTTTCCAATTCTACTATATCTTTCTTGAGATGCGGCGACCAGAATTTAACACAATACTCAAGGTGCGGTCGCACCATGGAGCGATACAAAGGCATTATAACATCCTCACACCTGTTTTCCATACCTTTCCTAATAATACCCAACATTTTATTTGCTTTCCTAGCCGCAGCAGCACACTGAGCAGAAGGTTTCAGTGTATTATCGATGACGACACCCAGATCCCTTTCTTGGTCCGTAACTCCTAACATGGAACCTTACATGACGTAGCTATAATTCGGGTTTTTTTTCCCCACATGCGTCACCTTGCACTTGCTCACATTAAACATCATCTGCCATTTAGCAGCCCAGTCTCCCAGTGTCTTAAGGTCCTTCTGTAATTTTTCTCAATCCTGTCGCGAATTAACGACTTTGAATAACTTTGTGTCATCAGCAAATTTAATTACCTCGCTAGTTACTCCCATCTCACAGACCCCTGAGGAACCCCACTTCTCCATTGTGAATACTGCCCATTTAACCCCACTCTCTGTTTCCTATCCTTCAACCAGAATCCACAATAGGACATTTCCTCCTATCCCATGACCCTCCAATTTCCTCTGTAGCCTTTCATGAGGTACCTTGTCAAACACCTTTTGAAAATCCAGATACACATAGAAGCAAGCATTAACTAGTTTCCATAGTGTACAACCCTTTTCCCCATAGCTTTAAACTGAAACTTTCTCTAGAGGTATTTATTTATTTATTGCATTTGTATCCCACATTTTCCCACCTATTTGCGGGTTCAGTATGGCTTACAATACATTGTATTGATGGAGGTACAATTTGTTACAACTCGATTATGGTTACATTGTGAGGAGTAAAGTAAAGACAAAGTCTACGTATCGCAAGGGGAATAGAACAATGGAACAGAACAATGGAATAGTGAAGAAACAACGGATACTAATAGGATTACAGAACAATAGCTAAAGAACGTTTGGTTATAACATTTTTACCTGTAGATTAAGGTTTGAATGTGTTAGAATTTCGGGGGATGAGAGTATAAATGAGTATGTACTGATGCAGTACTAACAGTGTGCATGGACTTCATGTGTTTTAATCCTTTCGATAGATTTTTTTCGAAGAGATAAGTCTTCAATGATTTGCGGAAGTCGGTCAGCTCGTAAGTCGTCCTCAGGTTACGTGGTAGTTTATTCCAGAATTGCGTGCTCATATAAGAGAAGGTTGATGCATGTAGCACTTTGTATTTTATGCCTTTGCAATTTGGGAAGTGGAGGTTAAGGAAAGTTCGGGATGATCTTTTAGCGTTTCTGGGTGGTAAGTCAGACATGTAGGTTGGGGCTTCACCGTGAATAATTTTGTGAACTAGTGTGCATAATTTAAAAGTGATTCGTTCCTTGAGTGGGAGCCAGTGTAGCTTCTCTCGTAAGGGTTTCGCACTTTCGTATTTTGGTTTCCCGAAGATGAGTCTGGCAGCTGTGTTCTGGGCTGTTTGAAGTTTCCTCAGTATTTGCTCTTTACAACCTGCGTACAGTGAGTTGCTGTAATCCAGATGGCTGAGTACGAGTGATTGCACTAGGCTGCGGAAGATGGATCTTGGGACGAATGGTCTTATTCTTTTCAGTTTCCACATGCTGTAGAACATCTTTTTGGTTGTGTTGTTTGCGTGAGTTTCGAGTGTTAGGTGGCGGTCAACAGTGACTCCAAGGATTTTTAAAGTATCTGAAATAGGAAGATTTAGTTTTGGTGTGTTTATAGGTAGAAATGTAACAACCAAGAGTATAAAAACGATAGTAGCAAGGCTTAAACTGTCCTAAAAGAAAGTTATTTTCTTGCCTGCTGGAGAGGTAGCACTGCTACTGACCTGAATTCGGTGTTAATTAAGGTGTGAGGAAGTAGAATATTTGCAAATGTTACTAAGGGCTAGCTTCAAAGGGTTTGTTTGAAACAGTCTCCTTAGAATCCAAACCATATAGAGAGGAAGAGTCCCACTTAAATTTCTTTCTGAAAACTCTGAGAGAAGAGGACATTTCTGTGGGTAACTGACATTATTTTATGCTGTGCTTGGTAACTTAAAGATTGGGTTTAAAAGAAGAATTGCAGGATATTGATTTAAAAAAAAAGCAAGCTTTATTAGCTAGTCTCCATACCCTTTTCCCCATAGTTTTAAAACTTAAATTTTCTGCTACAGCATTAACAGTAGAAGGCACAGTAGGACCTAGTTCGGTCCTCATTCAAACCCACCCCAACTCCCATCTACCCCTAGCTCAACTCTTCATTTATAGTCAATTATGCTAATTAGGACAACAAGAGGGGAGTTTTCATTAGAGTTTTAATTATTTAATTTGTTTCTGAGAAGCAAACTGTAAATAAATTACACCAATCTAAAGGCTCTTTATATTTATCTGATATCCCTATTACCTTAAGAAGTTTTAATTAAACAACTATATAATACTAAGATGCAGGCAGTGGTCCTGCATCTTTTGCATTCTTTGTCACATGTATGATTGTCTCCCAGTTGGTGAGAGATCATATGTGTGTGCTTGATACAAAGAGCTCCTAGCTCTCTGAGAATGAGTTCATTCACTTGAGGCTAGAGTAGCAGACTTGGAGGAGCTGAGGTACATAGAGGAGGCCTGCAGGGACGTTGTAGAGAAGTCCCACCTCCAATCTGGCAGCCCCTGTGCTGCCTTGGAGGAGGGAGGCCTTCTAAAAGGACAGCATCACCCTGGTGCAGCTGGAAGTAATCCTGTAGCCAGGACCAGAACGCCAGGGGATGCAATATCCTCTTGCACCAAGGATGTATTTCCAGTAGCTTCTGCCCAGGAGGGGGAAGGGTTAGCATGGCTGTTGTAGTTGGTGATTTGATTATTAGGCATGTAGATAACTGGGTGGCTGGTGGATGTGAGGATCACTTGGTAACTTGCCTACCTGGTGCGAAGGTGGTGGACCTCACGCATCACCTAGATAGGACTTTAGGTAGTGCTGGGGAGGAGCTGGCTGTCTTGGTACATGTGGGTACCAGTGAGATAGGAAAATGTGGGAGAGAAGTTCTGGAAGCCAAATGTAGTTAGAAAGCTCAAATCCAGAACCTCTAGAGTAGCATTTTCCAAAGTGCTACCAATTTCACGAGAAGGCCCAAGAGACAGGCAGATCTCCGGAGTCTCAATGTATGGATGAGGCAATGGTGCAGGGAGGAGGGTTTTAGATTTGTAAGGAACTGGGCAACTTTCTGGGGAAAGGGGAGCCTGTTCTGGAAGGATGGGCTCCACTTCAACCAGGGTGGAACCAGGCTGTTGGCATCGGCATTTAAAAAGGAGATAGAGCAGCTTTTAAATTAGAACCTGGGGGAAGGCCGACAGTCGTTCAAAAATGCATGGTTCAGAACAAGATATCTTTCAAAGATATCACCAAAACAGGTAAGATAGGGTATCCCGATAGCGAGATTGCAAAAGAGACCATAGTAGATCAGGTGACCTTAAATAAAAATCAGAGAAAAGATTTATTTATTTATTTGTTACATTTGTATCCCACATTTTCCCACCTATTTGCAGGCTCAATGTGGCTTACATAGTACTGGAAAGACGTTTACACATTCCGGTGTGAACAAATACAATGTGATGATGTAGTAGGATGAAGTTTATATGGCAGAGCCACAATAAGAATCGTAGAGCGGAAGAGTAGAATTATGTTCATTACGTGCTTTAGTTTTCTTGTGTAGCCGAGGTCAGGCATTTAAGTTGGATCGGGAGGATTGCAAATTATCACTGTCCACTAATGAGCAAGATGTAAATAGGACAACAAACATTATTTAAAATGTCTATATGTGAATGCCAGAAGCCTAAGAAATAAGATGGGAGAGTTAGAATATATTGCACTAAATGAAAAACTTATATATAATAGGCATCTCTGAGACCTAGTGGAAGGAGGATAACCAGTGGGACACTGTCGTACCAGGGTTTAAATTATATCGTAGTGATAGGGTGGATCGAATTGGTGGAGGGGTAGCTTTGTATGTTAAGGAAGGCCTTGAATTAAATAGATTGAAAATTCTGCAGGAAACAAAATACATCTTGGAATCTCTATGGATTGAAATTCCATGTGTAAAGGGGAAAAGGATAGTGATAGGAGTGTACTACCATCCACCTGGCCAGGATGAACTGACGAATGTAGAAAAGTTATCAGAAATTAGGGAGGCTAACAAACTAATAATGGGTGATTTCAATTTCCCCAATATTGACTGGGTGAATGTAACATCAGTACATGCTAGGGACGTAATATTCCTTGACAAAATCAAGGACTGCTTTATGGAGCAGCTGGTACAGGAGCCAACAAGAGAAGGAAAACTTCTAGACCTATTTCTTAGTGGAGCGCATGATCTGGTGCAGGAGGTAATGGTGCTGGGGCCGCTTGATAACAATGATCATAATATGATCAGATTTGATATCGGATTTGGAGTAAGTATACACAAGAAATCCAATACATTAGCATTTAACTTTCAAAAAGGGGACTATGATAAAATGAGAAGAACAGTGAAAAGAAAAACTTAGAGGAGTGACTGTGAAGGTAAAATATTTACATAAAACATGGATGCTGTTCAAAAATACCATCCTGGAAGACCAGGCCAAATATATTTCGTGTATTAAAAAAGTAGGAAGGAAGACAGCTGGCATGGTTAAAAAGTGAGGTGAAGAAAGCTATTTATTTGTTTATTTCTCAATGTATTTATACCCCACATTATCCCCACAAACATGCAGGCTCAATGTGGCTAAAAAAAATCCTTCAGAAAATGGAAGAAGGAATGACTGAAAATAATAAGAAACAGCATAAGGAATGGCAAGTCCTAGGCAGGACAAGGCAAGACTCGGAACTGGATTAAAAGTGGGATTGGGACCCAGGCAATACAAGGTAAGGCAGAACAAAGCAAGACATGAAACTAGATTGAAACTTGTCTAGAAAAGGGCAAGGCAAGGACTGGATCTGGACAAGGCTAGGAAGAACTGGACAAGGCAGACAGACAAGACAGAAGCTGGATCCAGCAAGGCAAGAAAGCAAGATAAAGGGCTAGAACAAACCCACACAGGAACACGGCAAAACATAGGAACAAAGCTAGAACTGGGTTCAGACACGGCAAGGCAGGTTAAGAACTGGATCCAGACACAGACTCGGCAGACAGGACAGGAGCTAGGCAACAGGAACACACAGAAGCAAGACTATAGACAAGGCAGTAGCCAGACTTGGCTTGGCAGGAACAGGAACCAGGAGCAGACTTGGCTTGGCTGGAACAGGAACCAGGAACAGACTGGCTTGGCAGGAGCAGGAACAGGAACCAGGAACAGACTTGGCTTGGCAGGAAGAGGAACCAGGAATAGACTTGGCTTGGCAGGAACAGGAACCAGGAGCGGCTTAACAGGAACCAGGAACAGACTGGCTTGGCAGGAGCAGGAACAGGAACCAGGAACAGACTTGGCTTGGCAGGAAGAGGAACCAGGAATAGACTTGGCTTGGCAGGAACAGGAACCAGGAGCGGCTTGACAGGAACAGGAACCAGGAACAGATTTGGCTTGGCAGGAACAGGAACCAGGAACAGACATGGCTTAGCAGGAACAGGAACAGAGCTTTGGCTTTAGCAGAAAATAGGAACAAGGTATAACTGAAGCAAAAGTCAAGAATAGAGCTAGACTAAAGCAGGAACCAGTGATAGAGTCAAACTGTAACAGAAACCAAGAGCCGGGTTTGGCTAAAGCAAGATCCAAGCTTTCAGAAACAAGGTTCAGAAGCAAGACACACCAGGACAAGACTCACAGAAACAAATCCAGGCAGGAATCAAGGCATACATGAATAAGGTTACTTAAGAACAAGGTTTACAAAAGCAAGGCTTTTAGAAACATGGTTCAAAAACAAAGTTTTCAGGTACAAGACTTAGAGAAACACAGGGACAAGACTCACAGGAACAAAGCCAGGCAGGATACAAGGCATTCAGGAATAAAACCCAGCAAGAATTGGATCCAAAGAAGAAACACAAAGACAGGGTAAAGAGACCTCTTTCAAAGACAAGGCATGAAAGTTCCAAGGTGCATTATAAAGGACATGCTGATGATGTCACAACTTAGAATGAGTAGACTGTAGTGAGGCTTGGATAGCAGGAACACCAGAGCAAGGCTTGGATAGCAGGAACACAGGCAGCAGATGCATCAATGCAGGGAGAAAGCAGCCCTGTAGAATCCACAGAGCCAGATCACTGGAAAAAGGTGAGTCTGGATGCAGGGGCATGACCACAGCCACTCGTTAAAATGAATCGGAGAAAATATTTCTTCACTCAACGTGTAATTAAACTCTGGAATTCGTTGCCAGAGAATGTGGTAAAGGTGGTTAGCTTAGCGGGGTTTAAAAAAGGTTTGGATGACTTCCTAAAGGAAAAATCCATAGACCATTATTAAAATGGGGAAAATTCACTGCTTATTTCTAAAATAACACAAAAAGCAAAAGTAGAGCTCTATGGGAGAATTAATATGGTGGAGTTATTCTTAGGCAAGGTCTCATATGCTAGTCGCAGCCTATATTCAATGTTTTAATGGCTGTCATCATTATAATCATTGACTCATGCCAACCCTCCTACCATCGATTGAAGCTACACGGCACACTAATATTTTTTTGACACTTGTAATTGCAGTGCTCGCTATTTTTGTAATTTTTTGGCGCGCTGTTAACTAGTTGATCACATCATGGCTGGAGATGGCTTAACACTTTAATAACTTTAATGCATAACTTATCTGTCCAGAATTCAACCTCTTCAGATAAACAGTAATATGCTCAAACCTCGGTAGGCTGAATAACCGCACTGCCGAATTTTGCACAACTTGGAGTGACTCAATAAAGGCTGTGGGTAGCCCCAAGTACACAATATTACAGTAATCCAGGCCATTTAAAACCATGGCCTCTATCACTCTCACAAAATCCATTTTGGTCAATAATTGCTGCAGCCTGCTCAATAAATACAATTTAAGGGGTCGTTTTACAAAGGTACACTGAAAAATGACCTGCAGTAGTGTAGGCGTGGGTTTTGGGCACGCGCAGAATCATTTTTCAGCGCACCTGTAAAAAAGGCCTTTTTTTCTGAAAATGGATGTGCTTCAAAATCAAAATTGCTGCACATCCATTTTGGGTCTGAGACCTTACCGCCAGCCATAGACCTAGCGGTGAAGAATTTGGGCTGTAATGACCTATGTGTGTCGGATGCCACTTGGTGCACGTCAGAAAATAAAAAATATTTTCAATACCTGCGCCAAAATTGAAATTACTGCAAGGGCCATGCGGTAATTGGGTGGTAACTCCAATTTACCCGCATTGGGCGCGCGTAGGCTCCTACGCAGCTTAGTAAAAGGGGCCCTCAAATAAGAGCTGCCAATCAACTGCTGAATCTAGGGCCTAAAAGAAAAATGAGAATCAAACATCACCCTTAGATTCCGCACCTGAGTCAAAACCTTCACAGAAGTCCCAGACGAAAGAAACAACATCGGGCAATACAAGAGTTGAATCTACAACAACGTGCAACAATTCAGTTTTCTTGATATTTAATTTCAGTCCATTTTTAGTTAACCAAACAAGCAAGTTGTCAAAAACAGCTGAAGGAAACTCTGTTAGAGAAAAAAGAAATCGAGTATCATCTGCATGAATGCTGTATGACAGCGTTTCCCAAACCGTGCGCTGCAACACCCCAGTGCGCCGCGGCGAACTCAGGGGTGCTGCGGGGCAGATGGGAGGTTCACAGGCAAGCGCCGGGATGTCACTTAATGTCAACATATTTAAACAAAGTTGTATGGAATTTCAGGAAATCTGCATGGCTTTGGCAAGCTACCGATCACAGCTCAGGATTGCCCTTTTAGGCGCCAGACAGGCTCTGGTGACCAATTACACCTTAGCTGTGATCCGTAGCTTGCCCTAGCCATGTGTGGCAGGAAAACAGCAGTCCTCCGTTGGTGAGAAAGATTTTGTACGCAGCTGGCCGAGAGAAAAAGATAAAAAGTAAGCAAATTAATCCTGGTCCTGTAAGAATAGCGTTAAAAAAAAAATCATGAAGCCAAAGGGAGGTTTCTGGCACCATGTGGGAATCACTGTCGCTGACAGGGACCCGTACAAACAGAAGGAGAATTGTAGGTGGGGTGGTGGAGGGAAAAAGAGATGCTGCAGGAGGAATGAGGGGCATAAGTGTTGGACAAGAGTTGGAGGGAGGGGGGAAGGGGTGAAATCTTGTATATGGGGGTCAAGGGGAGGGCGAAATGCTGCATGGAGAGGGGAGAAGGACCGGGGAGGGAGAAATGTTGGACATAGGGGGCGGAGAGAAGGGAGAAATGGTGCATGGGGGAGACAGAGACATACTGGATATGATGTGTAGTGGGGGGGGGGGGGGCAGTGGAGACCTGTGTGGCTGGGGAAGGGAGATGCCGCAAAACATTTCTTGGACACTAAAGGGTGCCTTGAACCGAAAAAAATTTGGGAACCACTGCTGTGTGATACCCCCATGGATTGCAACAAATGACACAATGGACACAAATACATGTTAAACAACACTGCTGATGATGCAGAACCTTGTGGAAACCCCTCATTTCCTACACATACAACTTGCTGTCACTCAAAAATTATTTAAACCATAATAATACTGTTCCTTCAAGGTCACATTCAACCAGGTGCTTCAGCAAAATTTCATGATCTAGTCTATCAAACACTGCTGATATATCCAGAAAAGCAAAAACATAATTTGTATGCTTATCCATCCCTAACCGCTCCTCATCCACAGTTGCTGCTACAATTGCCTCGGTGCTATGTGCCCTTTGAAAATCATATTGATACATACTGAACAATGAATGTCTAGACAGAAAATCATCTAGTTGTACATAAACATATTTTTCTAATACATTCACTAACACAGGCAGAGCAGATATTGGATGGTAATTGGCCAAGATGTTACACTCCATTTTCAGAACTTTCACAGTGGTTCACACCATAGTCACTTTCAATTCATCAGAAATAAATCCAGCTCTCAAAAACATATTAACAATTGTAACCAAACACTTTGTTGTTTTACAACAGTGTTTCCCAAGTCCAGTCCTGGAGTACCCCTTGCCAGTCAGGTTTTCAGGATTTCCACAATGAATATGCATGAACTTGATTTGCATACACTGCCTCCATTATATGCAAATCTCTTTCATATATATTCATTGTGGATATCCTGAAAACCTGACTGGCAAGGGGTACTTCAGGACTGGACTTGGGAAACACTGTTTTACAAGATGGTGTTGTGAGCTGTTAGCCACCAGCTCATTTCTTTTTGTATTTCTTAAGATAATAACACATAACTCACTAGACACTCAGATCATGTTTTTGAGCCCTGTTGGGTTACTGGGTCATTTTGTCTACCAAATATTACTCCTTTCTTGTTTGACAGGCACATTGGTCCTGTTTCATTTTTCTGTTATCTTGGATTCTGCTCTGTCTTTTGGTCCTCAAATATCTCAGGTTGTTAAAAAAAAATGGGGGGTTTTCTATGTAAGTTGAGGGCGGTTCGTAATTTATTGGATTTTGATGCACTCTGTTCCTTGTTCTATGCTTTCCTTCTTTCCAGGTACGATTATTGCAGTATTATTTCTGTGGAAATTACTAAACATAATCTTAAAAGATTACAAACTACAAAATACCGCAGCATGTATACTTTACCAAGCATCTCATTTTGATCATGCATCGCCTCTTCTCCGACAAGCTTTATTGGTTACCTGTTGATTTCAGGGTTAAATTTAAAATTCTAACCTTAACACATAAGGTTCTTCACAATGGTTCCTCTGCTTACCTTGCTTCCATGGTGATGCCCTACACTCATTCTTGTACCTTACGCTCACTAAAAGACAGTAGGTTAATTCTCCCACATCCCCTCTAAAGCTAGATGGGAATCCAGTAGATCTAGTGCATTTTATTTTACCTCTCCAGCAGTATGGAATTCATTACCGCAATACCTTCAGCTTGAAACATATAACACGTCCTTTTGTTCTTCATTAACAACTCACCTTTTTCAGCAGGCTTTTATTATGTAGGCCTTTGTTGATTCTACAGCAGAAGACGGGTTGGTTGGATGATAATTGTGTATATTACTGAGCTTGTTTGGATTCTGTTATGAATTATCTTGTATGCCTTTGACTATTTTTCTTGTATGACTGAAGTAGTGTTTGAGTGGTAAAGGTAGTTAATTCTTTCCTATCCATAATTGGTGTTCTTTTCTGTTTTTATTGATTCTTATTTTAAACCACTTTAATTTGCTTGCAACGGAAATGGTATAGCAAGCTTAATAAACGATAATATATGTTGGATGTAGGTCAGATACAGCAGACAATAACAATCAGGTACAGTGTAAGGGTAAAGGGATTTGATAATACTGCCTTTCTGTGGTATAGTCATAGAGGTTTACTTTTATTATATGCAAGTACTTTTACTGTCCCTAGTAGTCTCACAGTCTAAGTAATATACCTTGGGCAATGGAGGGTTATGTGACTTGCCCAGAATCACAAGGAGCTGCAGTGGGAATTGAATTTCTCCCTCCAAAAGTATAGTTCTGCTCATGCTTCATCCATGTGAATGTCCCCTTACGTACCCAAGGGCACGCAGTCACACAGTGCTTAAATGCAAGTGTAAAATTACCTGCACCTAATTATAGAATTGCCCTTTTAGGGGGTATTTTTGTAGGCAACTCAAATGCCTAAAACAGCATTTTGCTTGTGTTATAGATGCCTATAAAATTGTTTAGGGTAGGAACTCAGGAAACATAGCATCTGTTTTTATGCAATATACATGCAGGTGTTCTCTTCCTCATCTACAATTCTCTGCCTTGGGATTGGTGTCTTAGTGCATAATTAATAAAATAATTATTATAAATTGTGCATAGGTGCCGATTCTTACTAGTACTTATGTGCAGAAAGTTACTCCTCCCTCAGTGTACATGTAAATTTATGTAGCTTTGAGGTACCTTTTATAAAATAGATGCAGCTTATGCATCTGTGTGCCATTTCTGTCTAAGTGCCACCTTATAAAAATATTTTCCCATATGTACAAAAAATGAATGTGATGCATCCAGCCCACACAATGTACTTTGAAATGCTGTTTTGAATGGCTTTATTTATTTATTTATTTATTTATTGCATTTGTATCCCACATTTTCCCACCTGTTTGCGGGCTCAAAGTGGCTTACAATAGATTATGAATTATGGAAATTACATTTTGTTACAGTTCGGTTATGGATTACATTGTGAAGAGTTATACGAGACAAATCAAAGTATCGTTAAGGAATATATCAATGGAAAAGAACATTGAAACATTGGAAGGAAAACAACGTATATCTAGGAAATCTAGTATAAGGCTGGCCATATACTAGATTTCTGTCTTGTAATAATCTTGTTTTTCTTTTCCCCCCAGGGAGCAGAGGAAACAGTTTCAAGCACTGGTGGAACATAAGTTTAATGAGTGGTTAATTCAGACTGGGAACCGACAGCAGCTAGACAGCCTTGTGCCTC
Organism: Microcaecilia unicolor; assembly: GCF_901765095.1. Classification (NCBI taxonomy): domain Eukaryota; kingdom Metazoa; phylum Chordata; class Amphibia; order Gymnophiona; family Siphonopidae; genus Microcaecilia; species Microcaecilia unicolor. The sequence continues at coordinate 138,112,780 of NC_044037.1, forward strand.
CTACAGCAGGCTCAAAACAGGTGGCTGCATAAGTACTTACAGACCAAATGGAAGAGAGAAAAGCAAAGTAGAAGTTGTAAATTCACACTTCATTTCAAGCAATCTTTATTTCCTAAAATATTAATGGAAAACTTATTTATTTAGGAGCATGGAAGAAAGCAATAATTTGATAGCAAGCGGTAACAACAGTTGACACAGAAACTCTTGTGATGCCATCTCTTGTCAGCACAGGGCATTCTTCCAGATTTTTAAAATAAGAACTTTTGAGCCTTAGCAGAGATTTTCATATGCTGCTGAACTGTTGGCCCTCTGTTTTCTTTTTTTTCCATTATCTCCAGAAGATGACCTACTTGACCACTGGTGCTATTGTAGTCCTTTAATGCTTTCTTGTTTTTTTTTCCTTTGGTACTACAAATAGTTTTCTAGGCCTATGCATTAAAGTTGAGTGTTGTAACTTTAGTTCAAACATTTCCATCTTCCATTCCCAGTCTGTGTACCACTGTAAAGCCACTACACTTTGAAATAAACTGGAGGGACTTCCTTGTGTCTTGAGGGCAAGTGCTCTTTTTTCCCCAAGGATCAAGATGTGACCTTAGATCATGCATTCCAACATGAGGCCAACACTGATTGCATCATTATAGGTGTTGGATTTGGAAAGGTTGATCATTGAATTGTTCAAGCCATGCTTGAAAGAAATCAAATTTTACATTGATCACCTTGACTACATAGGTGTTCCAAATAATCTGTTCTGGTTCCTTCACTACAGGCAACCCAGCGTTTCAATGTGCACTCCAGTTTAGAGCATATTAAGGAATGAGTCAGCTTGCTCAGCACAAATATTTTCCTCAGTGATTATACTACTACTACTACTACTTAACATTTCTAAAGCACTACTAGGGTTACGCAGCGCTGTACAATTTAACATGGAAGGACAGTCCCTTCTCGAAGAGCTTACAATCTAAAAGACAAATGTACAGTTAATCTGATAGGTCAGATAGATTGGGGCAACCTATATGTTCGAAAAGTTAGGTTCCGAGTGCAGCATTGAAGAGGTGAGCTTTAAGCAAGGATTTGAAGATGCTCAATTTGAGGATTGCTCAGTAGTGGTGCCAGCTTTATATTAAACTGGTGTCTTTTGGTGACCGTTCATGCAAGCTTAGGCTTCTAGCTCCTAAGCAGAAAGAGTTCCACTTTGAGAGATCAATGGAATATGATTCTGAACATGACTGCTGTTTAGATATTTCCTCTGAGCCTGCTTCATAAACAACAGGAAATGATTCCCCAATTACCTCTCATTCACTGTCCCTGATCCTTGTAATCTTCTACCCCCCTCCCCTCCAGACTTTAATGTTCTGTTCCCAGTTATTGTTAGTAGTGGAAACAGAATGAACCTTACTAGGCTGCTAATACTGGCAGCATTATGGAGAATTTTTGTTTCTAAGCTAGCTTAGCAATTATAATGGCACTAAAATAAATTAATGGATACGGTTGATAGCATTGAAATCCCCGTAAGCAATGAGAGGGGAAGTCATCAACATGGGCAACTGTTAAGTTGGGTTATTTTAGTACAGGGCATGGGTGGGGATGGAGAAGATTACTTGAGGGGATGGAGGAGATTCCAGTGGGGACGGGCAGGGAATAGTGAAATTTCTTTCCCTGTGCATCTCTTTAATGGAGACAGAAAAATGAGTTCCTTTGGTTCGCCCCTTAAAGGCACAGTATTTCAACTGACAAAGCAGTGTGACATCCTTTCCGGAGGAATTTTCAGAAATAATGTAGTAAAGGTAGCTATGGTTCCAAAAGCAAGTAGTCAACCAATCTGCAAGAGCCAAACCGGCAGAAAAGAAGCAGACCAGAATTTACACATCACAATTCACAGCACATCTTAAGACCAGGTGAGCAGTTTGCTCAGATGATGGCAGATAAAGACCTGTTCAGTCCATCCAGTCTACCTAACAAGATAACTCATAGCATAAGGTACAATGTGAATACTATATCTAAATACTTGAACTTCATTTGTCTTTGCCCAGCACTGGCCTTGTTCTCCAACTACTGAAGTTGTCACCGAAGCCCCATTCCAGCCCATTCAAACCTATCAATCCACTATCAGGGCACAGATATTAGAAGTCTGCCCGGCACTGGCCTATCTGTCCAGCCACGATCAGGGTTCAGACCGGAAGTGTATGCAGCACTGGCTTTGCTTCCCAAATACTGATGTTGTCATCTAATTACTTCTTTTTGGTTCCATGTCTTCTCTGTAGAATTCCTTTGTGTTTATCCCACACATTTTTGAATACCGTTACCGTTTTCATCTCCATCACCTAGAGCATTCCAGGTATCTATCACATTCTCCATCAAAAAGTAATCCTTGGCATTCTTCCATAGTCGTCCCCCCTGCAACCTCAATTCATATCCTCTAGTTTTACTGCCTTCCCGTGTCTGGAAAAGTTTTGTTTGTAGATTAATACCTTTCAAATATTTGAATGTCTGTATCACATCGCACCTGTCTCTCTTTTCCTCCAGGATGTACATGTTCAGATAATTAAGTCTCTCCTCATAAGTCCTGCGACAGAAAACCCATACCATTTTTGTCGCTTTTCTCTGAACCGTTTCAAGTCATATGTATGTCCTTAGCAAGATACGGCCACCAAAACTGAACACAGTACTCCAAGTGGGTCATCACCAACAAACTTGTACAGGGGCATCAAAACCTCCTTTCTTATTCTGGTTATACCCCTCTGTATGCAGCCTAGTACCCTTCTGGCCGTGGCCACCACCTTGTTGCATTGTTTCATCAACAGACATCATCACCCTGAGGTCCCTCTCCTGAGCTGTGCTTTTCAATCTCTCTCCTCCTATCCAATACATCTCCTTTGGATTTCTGCACCCCAAGTGCATCACTCTTCACTTCTTTGCATTAAAATTTAACTGTCAGACCTTTGACCATTCTTCTAACTTTTGGAGATCTCTTTTAATGGTTTCTGCTCCCTCTGGGCTATCCACTCTATCTTCGTTCATTCCGCAAAAAGGCAAACTTTTCCCTCTAACTCTTCAGCAATGTCTAGCACTAATATATTAAACAGAATCTACTACTACTACTACTACTATTTAGCATTTCTATAGCGCTACAAGGCGTACGCAGCACTGCACAAACATAGAAGAAAGACAGTCCCTGCTCAAAGAGCTTACAATCTAATAGACAAAAAATAAAGTAATCAAATCAATTAATGTGTACAGGAAGGAGGAGAGGAGGGTAGGTGGAGGCCCCAATACCAACCCCTGAGGCACTCCACTACTCACCCTCCTTTCTTCCAAGCAGATTACATTTACCACCACTCTCTATCACCTGTCAGTCAACCAGTTTCCAATCCAATTCATCACTTTGGGTCCTAAATTCCATCCTCTCAGCTTATTCAAAAGTCTTCTGTGAGGAACTGTATCAAAGGCTTTGCTGAAATCCAAGTAGATTACATCTAGCGTACATACTTTATCCATTTCTTTGGTCACTCAGTCAAAGAAATCAATCAGATTTGTTTGGCAGAATTTTCCTTTGGTAAATCAATGGTGCCTCAGATCCTGTAAACTGTTGTATTCCAGAAAGATAACTTTTTTTTCCTTTAGCAACGACTCCACTATTTTTTCTACCACTGACATGAGGCTTACCAGCCTGTAGTTTCCTACTTCTTCCCTGTCCCCACATCTGCTTGTCTCCAATCCCAAGGAACCTCTCCCATCTTTAATCTCTTTTCTAATCTCACTGTATATATCAATAAAAAAATGATCCAACCATTTATCTTTAGAAAACTAGTCATACTTTCCCTACAAAAATCAAATCTAAACAATGTCGTTTACTGTGAATCTGCCCATCTACTAATTGCTACATAAGAACATAAGAGTAGCCATATACTGGGTCAGACCAATGGTCCATCTAGCCCAGTATCCTGTTTTCAGCAGTGACCAAGCCAGGTCACAAGTACCTGGCAGAAACCCAAATCACGGCAACATTCTGTCATGGAGTCAAGAGCAGTGAGCCCTGGCGAGCGGCAGCAGCAGGCGAACCACCCAAATAAGGATCTAAGCTGGAAATGGACAGGACTGGTACAACAAGTAGGACCGGAGCTGAGCAGAAGACAGGCAGGACTGGAATGAGCTGGACTGGAGCTGAAGCTGAAAATAGGTTGGACTGGAACAAGCTGAGCTGAAGCTGAAGGCAGGCAGGGCTAGAACAATCAGGACTGGAACTGAAGCTGAAGGCAGGCAGGACTGGTGCAAACAGGACTGGAACAGAAGCTGAAAGCAGGCAGGGCTGGAACAGGCAGGACTGGAGCAAACAGGATTGGAACAGAAGCTGAAAGCAGGTAAGTAGGGCAACGAGCACATGCAGACATGAGCTCGTCTGAAAACCTCTGTTGCAAAGACAAAGCAGGAGGGTTTCTTGGTGCTTTATAAAGGCATTTACTGATGATGTCACGAGTAAGAACGAGGCTTGGCAGCAGGAACACCAGGGTGAGGTTTAACTGCAAGAACACCAAAGGTATCATCTTATTTTCTTTTCCATGTTTTATTTTGTTTGATTTCTATTGATAACCTTTAAGAGTGGACTAACACGGCTACCACACCTCTCTACTACAAGAACACCAAAGCGAGGCTTGCCTACAGGAACACCAAAGCAAGACTGGAATGCTGGAACATCAGAATAGGACTGGAATGATCTCTGAAACACGTTTGAGAAATAGGGAGAAAGCAGTCCACAGCAGCCATAGGGCCTGGTCACTGGGAGGAGAGGTGAGGGTAGGCATGGGATATGGCCACAACTGTGACAGTACCTCCCTCAAAGCTCCCGTGGTCCCCACAGGAGATCTGGATTTCCAGGGATATCTTCGGTGGAACCTGCTGGTGACCTTAGGAGCATGAACAGGAACCACAGAACTGGAAGATGATAGCAAGTCTATAGGTTGAAGAGAAGGCTAGATCTTGTCAACAGAGCTGGACTATACTACTGCAGCCCACGGACTGCCATGGGCTGTCCTTGAAACCATCAGCCCCCCTGATAACAGGAATGTCCTGAACCCTATGACCAGGGTCCAGTTCTTCAGGCATGGTATGAGATAACAAGTCTTGAGGAGTCTTCTTAGAACATCCGCTGGAGGGAATATTAATCTTGGATGGTAGTACAGGTTTCAACCTGGAGCTTACTGGTCTGAGGTGACACACAAGCGGTGGCCAGAATGACCGCAGAGGCATCGGAGTCCTGGGACTGTTGGTGACTGATATTGGTCCAAGCGTCAGAATCCAGGTCCTGTTATTCAACAACTTCAAGCTTTGGGGACGAGGCAAAGTTTTCTGCAGGAATCGCTCCAAATCGGTCCAGTCCCTGACCTCACCTCTTCCGCAGTCTAAGGTCGGATTGTGTCTCTGTAGCCAGGGTACACCCAATACAATGGATTGCATTGCTGTCTGGATGATATATAGGGTGATGTCTTCCTTGTGGTCGCCAATACACAAGCGCACTGGAACCGTTTGTGCGCTTAAGTCTCCTTGAATGTGCGCATAGACTGAAAAGAGTGGAACGGTCTTAAGTAACTCTCACGTAGGAATGCTAAATTGACGGACCAGGTCTTCGTCTATAAAGTTTCCACCAGCTCCGGAATCCAGGCAAACTTCAGTATGCTCCTTTCTTCGACCTAGATTAAGCACTGCTGGAATTAGGAATTGAGTACAAAGAAAACCCGGAGATAAGCCTGCTATGGTGCCTGCAGTCAGACTTTAATCCAAGGACCCAGGTTTATTTGTGCATCTGCCTGCATAGTGTCCACTGTCGCTGCAATACAGACATAAATTGAGGATCCGACGCCTCTGTTTCTCTTGCATCGAGAGTGGAGTATGACCCAGTTGCGTAGGTTCTAGGGGAGAGGTCTTCGGACTAGGAGCCTGTGACGCGTACCGATAACTCGATGTCTTTATGCCTACCTTTTCTGAGGAGTGCCGTTCTCGGCTACACACCTGAAATCGAATATCTATCGTATGCAGAGCCATCAGATCATCTAATCTGGTTGAAAGCTCACGTCCGGCCAACTCATCCTTAATTTGGGGCGCCAACCCCTGCCAGAAGGTCGCGGCCAGACTCCCGTTGTTCCAAGTCAATTCAGAAGCCAGAGTGCGGAACCTGATAGCATAGTTGCCCAAGGGTCCGCGTTCCCTGCTTTAATCTCAGGAGCACAGAAGTTGCAGATGTAACCTTCCCAGACTCTTCAAAGACCCATTTAAATTGTTCCAAGAAACTATGGAGATCATGAAGCACGGGGTCATCCTTTTCCGAGAGGGGAGATGCCCATGCTAAAGCTGCACCAGGCAGCAGAGAAATAATATAAGCTGCCTGAGTTCTGTCGGAAGGCAAATATTGGGGCTGGAGCTGAAAAATGATTTTACACTGGTTCAGAAAACCTCTACAGTCTTTGGGATACCGTCATATCTCAGTGGTGCCTTAAAATGGATACCTGACATTACAGGAGCTATTGCCGGTACTGGGTCCGACCTCAGTGGAACCGAAGCTTGAGAAACTATTGGTATCTGGTAGTGGTCCTGGAGTTCCTGCATACATTGTTGAAGCTGGTCAATGCGCGCTTCCATGCGTCAAATGACGTCCTGCAGAAATGCAAGCTGTTCAGAGTGATCCTAAAGTGTCTGTAAGGCGGATGGTTCTGCCAAGCTCATGATCTTTGCAATCTGTCACAGAGTCAAGAGCAGTGAGCTTGGGAGGGTGATAACATCACGCTGTGAGATGGTGGCGTGAAGGAACAGCTCCACATGCCCAACGATCAGAAGCTTAATATATAGCGGTTTCTGAGCTGCAATTTCCCCATACAAGCTGCATAAAGTTATCGGAAGCGCTGGAGAGGATAGCGATGGCTGGGAAAGAAACCTCCGCACCCCGCAAATCACTGAAAGTCTTCACATACCAAACGCAGACTGCTGGAGGTAAAATGGCGTCTGGAACGGGAACCGCAAAAGAAGTTCGAGCTCTTCTCAAGGAGATTCGGGCAGAGGTAAAAGGTGGTCGGGAAGCCATAACAAAGCTGGCCGAGGAACTTCGGGGAGAATTGGCGGAAATGGGCCAGCAGGTAGCGGAGGTGGATGAGCGCGTGTACGATCAGCAATAGACTTTGTGCACGTTGGAGTCCGCGTTTAAGGAACAACAGGACATTTGCAAATTGTTACTGGATAAAATAGAAGATTTAGAAAATCGCGGAAGGCGATCAAATATTAGGATTCGGGGCATTCCAGAGCAGGCAGAGTACATGGATTGTGAAAAGGTGACACAACAAGTTGCCAGCATGTTACTCTCTGATGAAGGCCATGAGGTGAATCCAGAAGATATTAAACTGGATAGGGCACATAGAGTGCTGATGCGCACTCGGGCAAATGTGCCCAGAGACATAATTGCATGCTTTTCGGAGTACAAGGTCAAAGAGGCCATATTGAAAAAGGCCCACAAGAAAGACGCTATTAAGTGGGAGTTGCTCCCTATTGAGATCTATCAGGATTTGGCCCCGGTGACTTTGAAACATCGAGCAGAACTGCGGAGCTTCATGAGGTATCTACGTGATCAGGGCATAATATATCGCTGGCAATATCCATTTGCGTTGTCATACAATACAGAGGGCAAGTGGAACCGAATTCAGAATGTAGAAGAAGCACGTGCAACGTGGCCAGAGGTGGAGGGGCCTCGGAAAGATCGGAAAGCAACGTGGAGGCAGAGGCACGTCCGACACGACAGCGCTGGACACAGGTGACAAGGAACAAGGGGCGTCTTACCCGACAACAATCTGAACAGCTGTTGAAATCCACAAATAAAGTTGGACCCTGAATGTTGGTAATGGACGCTATATAATAGATCAGAACTGTGTAAGGGGGGGGGGGGTCACGTGATAACGTGGGACTGAGCGGACGCCTCGAAAACCGGCTCCGAATCAGATGCCCAAAAACCAGCTAATTCATCTGCAAAACGGCCTCGTAGTGAGTCCCAACTTGTCAGACTAGGCAGCGGGAGGAAGAGAGCGCCGCAGTGAGTGAACACGGACCCTTTTTACTGAGTGGAAAGCCGGTTATGCCCGCTAAGACCCAGCGGGGGAAGAAGAGTGCCAGTGCAGTGCAATCCAAGATGGTGGCGGTCCCCAAGGTGGTGGTGACGGGAACAATCCCATCAGAGCTGGGCAGAGATTTAGCGCAGCAGATCTCCGCTATGCTAGAGGAAAAGTTGTCCAAGTTACAGGCGTCGGTGGACCAGATTCACAAGACTTTGGAGCGCCAAGGCACGCACCTGCAACAAGCGGAAGATCACATATCGCACTGCGAGGACTTGGCTGAAGGCACGAGCGGCAGAGTGGCAGCGCTTGAAAGGAAATGCGAACAGCTAGTTCAGAAAGCAGACGACCTTGAAAACCGAAGTAGACGCAACAACTTACGGATAGTGGGAGTCCCGGAGTCGGTCAAAGCAACAGATCTTCAGCAGTTTGTGGAGCAATGGCTGCCCACGCAGCTGGGCCTAGAACTGGATGGCCGGCTGATGCAAGTAGAGCGAGTGCATCGAGTGGGAGTAGCGCGAGCAAATGAAAGCCGACCTCGACAAGTGTTGGCTAAAATATTTAACTACAAAGACAAGGAAACGCTGCTGCAGGCGTATAGCAGCAAGCCGAGACCTGAATACGAGGGGGAAAAAAATCCTGCTTTTCCAAAACTATTTGACTACAGTTTCAGAACAACAGAAACTGATGGGGCGCCATTGCAAACGTTTACATGAAAAGGGTTTGATGTTTGCCTTATTATATCCTGCAAAGGTTCGTGTCTTACATGATAATAAATCTTTATTCTTCAGCGACCCTGCAGAGCTGGAAGCGTTTGTACAGAGACTGCAATGAGGACTCAAGCTCTGCATCAGATTGGAAGCGCAGAGATAGACTGCGGGGTTGTAGGAGGCCAGAAAAGTGGATCGTGAACTCAACTGGTGGACATTGTGGGACCCCACATTGGCGGCGGGCAAGAAGAACAGCAGCGGAAGCGGAGTACACTTCTATTTGCATGTGGATTTCTGGCCTTCTTGATGCTGCAAGTACTAGCCTGCAGTTTGTGCGCCATGATTGTTTATGTTCCTAAGTTGGGCGCATTGTGACTTAGTTAACTGGTTGATGTTGGGAATTGGGATGTTGGCACGTTGTTTTTCTGAGAGCCTAGGCTTTCCACTCCTATTAGCAGGGAAGCTCTGTAAATTCATATGTTATAATCCTGTGTCTAAGGGGGGAATAGTGCGAGGCAGGGGGGATGGGCATGGGAGGAGGAAACCGAGAGAGTTAGTGGTGAGAAGAGGGGAGAGTGTGTGTTGTGACTTGTTGTGATTGAGGGGGCATGTATGGGTTAGGGGGGACGGATGGGTTGGGATGGGAGGAGGAAGGCAGATGTAAGGGAAGGGGAGCTGGGATAGGGAGGGGGAGAGAGGGGGGAGGGTGTCATTGCAGTCCTGGATTCGAACAAACACTGGGGGACTTTGGCGAACAAGATAGTGAGAAGGGAGAATGCGTGGCTCATTTGACTGGGCAGCGCCCAGTTGAGAATGATGTTGCACTGGGAGTTTGGCTGGGAGGCTCCCAGGGCATTTCAAGGCGATATACAGTGCTAGTAACTGAGCATAGAATGGTATGGCTAACATAAAAATAGTATCATTAAATGTCGACGGAGTGCACTCCCCGATAAAATGCGCAAAAATGCTACAAGCACTGAGGAGGCAAAAAACTGATGTAGCCTTAATACAGGAAATGCATCTTAGTAGAAATGAACATCTCAAATTAAAAAGGGATTGGGTAGGTGACATATATTTTGCAGCATATAACGGGCGACAGCGAGGGGTAGCCATAATGATTCGAAAATCAGTTGCATTCAGCATGCACACAGTGTATCAGGATCCAGAGGAAAGATTCATTATAGTGACGGGCCTTTTGCAAGGTGTTAAAGTGGGGCTCTGCAGTGTGTATGCGCCCAGTGTATACACACAAGTTTTTTTACTACACTGGTAGCCAAATTAATGCCCTTAGATGAATATTAATTGATCATAGGGGGAGATTTTAATATAACAAGCGATCTGTCCATAGATTGCAAGCCTCCAAAGAGAGTAGGAAAAGATCATGAGGAGAGAGGGGTGAATATGGTAATGAGGGATTTGGAATTAGTGGACATCTGGCGCCTGCAACATTTAGAAGAACACGATTATGTTTAATCATTTTTATTGCAGAAAAATGTATGACATTACAATAACGCAATTATCACAGACTTGCTTTTATCAACATCAGAAGAACACGATTATACCTTTTTTTTCTCATCCTCACGGGGTACATTCACGTTTGGATTACTTGCTAGCGTCCCACTCGGTGAGTTTAATAACAACTCAGACGGGAATTGGAGAGCCAGATATCTCTGACCACGCACCAGTGTGGGTGGAACTGAAATGGGGAGGAGGGGAAAGGCCGGCTCGATGGCGGATGAGTCCGGCGATGTATCAGAGTAGGGACTTTCGTACGTACTTGCGTCAGAGTTGGATGGATTACATCAGGGACAACGACGCGCAGTCGGTGAATGCACGGGTATACTGGGAGGCTGCGAAGGCGGTGATTCGGGGAAAGATCATCGCATATACTGCTTCTCAGAGGAAAAGGCGGGAAGCGCAAATCAGCACTCTTACTTTGAAATTGAGAGATGCCCGAAGGAACCTTATCAGGTCCTCCTCTGAGGATAACAGGAAGGCGTATATTCAATGTAGGAAAGAGATGCAAGAGGTTTTGAATGCGGAGGCATTATACAATATTCAATTGTATAAGTTTAGACTACATCAATGGGGAAATAAAACTGGCGAGTTATTGGCGGCTTTGGTGAAACAGAATCGAGGGGGGGGAGTTTATCAGTAAAATACGGGACGGAGGGGGGAAGTTAATAACAGAGCACAAAGAGATTCAGAGGGAGTTTGTGAGTTATTATACGTCTCTATATAGGGAAGGGTCCTTTCCGGAAGACAAGTGTAGGGAATTCTTCGAAAAGGTGGGCCTCCCCTCTCTGACGAGATATCAGCAAAGAATGTTGAATGCGCCTTTGCAGGGCAGTGAAGTCCAACGAGTAATCAAGCGATTGAAGTTGGCCAAAGCTCCTGGCCCTGATGGTTTGGGGGTGGAATAATATAAAACCTTACAAGATCTAATACTTTTACCTTTTATAGCTATGTGCGAAGACGTGAAGGAGGGGGGAAGTATGGGGCCGGTATTGAATCATGCTTATATTACTGTGCTCCCAAAGCCGGGGAAAAACGAGGAATTGGTAGGGTCTTATAGACCAATCTCATTATTTAATCAAGATGTAAAGATACTAGCGGTGATGTTGGCGGACCGACTGGGACAAGTAGTTCCCAGCCTGGGAAGATTCGCGTCGGCCAACATCTTGACAGTGGGCCGAGCTTTGCTAGAGGGGAGGGAGAGACCTGCTGATGCAATACTGGCTAGCCTGGATGCCGAGAAAGCCTTCGATAAGGTGGTGTGGGAGTATCTGTTTTGAATACTAGGGTGGTTCGGCATCCAGGGTGACTTTCTGGGATGGGTTCGGGCTTTGTACAGTACACCAACAGCACAAATCATACTTAATGACTCCCTCACAGATGTGTTCTCTTTAAAGGGAGGGACCCGGCAAGGCTGCCCACTGTTACTGTTCATTTTATCACTGGAACCGCTGGCAGCACGAATAAGGCAGGAGGAAGAGCTAAAAGGGCTAAAAGTGTGGGGGGGGGGGGGAACACAGGATCAATTTATTTGCAGATGATATGCTGATGATGATGGAGGAGGCGTCGTGCACTTTGCCGATAGCTACGTATGTCCATCATCAGGAGTTTTGGAGAATTCTCGGGTCTTAGCATCAATTTTGAGAAGTCTGAAGCACTGCCCATTAGCGAGCCGTGTGATAGCAAGGAGTTGCAGAATTTCCCTTTGAAATGGGCAGTGGGAGGTATCCGATATTTAGGGATTTACCTCAGTTCTAATCAGACAGAGGTATACAAGAGGAATGTGATAGACAGATTAGAGGAGGTGAAAAAGCTATGCCATAATTGAAAAGACCTACCGCTGAATTTTATGGGATGAATAGCCCTGATAAAAATGGTGGTCTTACCTAAGCTTTTATACCCATTACAAATGCTCCCATTGTGGGTGCGGATAGCGGAAGTCAGCCTGTATCAGAGTGTGATAGGTATGTTTATCTAGCATGCTAAAAAGCCACGGATAGCTTAAGTTAACTTATGACCGGAGACAGGGTGGACTTCGGTTGCCTGATCTACGAGCTTATAATGTGGCGGCACTGATGCGGTGGAACCACGAACTGATCTCAGGGAAGGGTTTCTATGCTGGCAGGGGCTTCTGGGAGAGTTGGTGCAAGCCAAATGACCCGTTTACTGTCCTAGAGTCTTGGGTGGTGTCGGGGGCTAGGAAGTTAGTGGAGAATCCATATGTGGCGGCCTTGCAGCAGGCTTGGAGGTGGTGGAGAGGGCAGGGGGGCGCAGTTAAAGGCGCCAGCCCGTTTCTCCCGCTGGTAGGGAACTTGGGTTTCCCGGCAGGGATAGGAGTGTTGGTATTCCAAGGGTGGCGGGAGAAAGGATGCCGATTCATAGGTCAATTTAGGAAAATGGGGGAGGATGTATTCCCAACATTTGAAGAGGTAAAAAAGGAATTGCAGATCTCTGGCTCTCAATTCTTTGCATATCTCCAGGTGAGGGATTATGTACTGAGTGTGGAACGCAGGAGTCGAGCGGTGGCTTGCTTTACAAACTTGGATCATTTGTTTTTGCAGATGCCGCCCCACTTTAACAAGTTGACACAATGGTGCCAAGTGCTTAAAGATCACCAGAAAGGGCAACACCTATCACATTTAGCGGGTCTTTGGAGCAAGGATATGGTAGAGGACATTTCAGTGGACCGTCTAGGGGCGGTTTTCGGAAACCTACATAAGCTGACCCCAAATCATTACAAGATATACAGTACAGAATTCTTTATAGGGTGCATATCACTAAAGAAAGGGGAAAGACCCTAGGGATGTGGGAGGATGCAGCTTGTAACAAGTGTGGGAGCGGAGTGGGCACGTTTTTACACTCCTTTATGGAGTGCCCAGCATTGCATGCACTACGGGCTGGCACACTGAGTGCCATTGAGGATATCCTGCAGAACTCAGTGGAATGGAAGTATTCAGTCACTGTGCTGGGATGTGGGGAGTCACTTAGAGAACAGGGACTGGGGGCTATGCAGTGTAAATTCATCTTGCTGGCAATGGTACTAATTAAGAAATGTATCCTGCGTGTCTGGATTGATGCAGAACCTCCGGCATTGGATGTGTGGAAGAACAGTATGATTGAAATGGGTAAATGCAACATATAAATTTTCTAACTCATTGGGAAAGCGCCAGTATCGGGATTTATGGGGAAGAGCGCTCTCCCTGTTCTCATGGCAAAGCCTTGATTCGGAGAATCCAGGATGAAGCAAGATACAGGCAATAAGTAACTAGGGAGAGGGTGGGGGGAATAGGGAGGGTAAGGGGGGTTACTTTCAGGGGGCTCGGGAGTTAATGGTAAAAGACATGAAGGTCAGTGTCATTTTGTTTTGTCACTTCCAAACATGGTCCTATTGTTATTGTTAACACATTGTTTTTGCAAAAACGCATGAGATATGGTTTTTTTTTTTAACTTTATGCACCAATAAAGAGATTAAAAAAAAAAAAAGAACTGTGTAAGGGGAAGAAAGGTATGCAGAATATATTTAAAAAAAAAAATATATATATATATATATATACACAGAAACATAAAGAAAGAGTTGTTTGGGGGAAGTTAGGTTTGTCTATGTAAAAGGCACTGTAATAATACTTGGGCATGCATGTGGTTGCCGTTCTCTTAATTTGGGGGAGGGATAAGTTTGACCCACTGGATGAAGAGGGAATGGGGATGGGGGGTCTGGGTAACTCAGGGAGATGTTTCAGGTATTTTCTATGATGGGAAGACCCATTTTATGAAGAGATTGAAGGCGGGCACTACTGTTGCGGGATTAAGATGGTAGCGATCAAATGTATGACCTTCAATGCCAGAGGCTTAAACTCTCCTATGAAATGGAAGGGCTTTTTTAAAGAGGTTACCAGGATGGGAGCGGATATTGTCCTGGTACAAGAGACTCATCTATTAGATAGGCATGAATATCTCTTGAGTAACCCCCGATATTCCTCTCAGTATATGGCATGTAATAGAAGGCAGCGTAAGACTGCAGGAGTGGGGATACTGCTTAAACAAGGACTATCATGGGAGACCATAGCTGTGAAAAGGGATATGGGAAGGCGTTTTGTGATTTTGGTGGGCAAGATGGAGGGTCAGTTACACACTATAGTGAATATTTATGCCCCGAACCAGGCACAAGGTGATTTTTTTTTTTTTGATGATGTCAACTCTCAACTTTCTACAATGGTGCAAGGGGAGGTTCTCATGGGGGGGGGGGGGTGGATTTTAATATTACTATGGATCCTGGGATGGATAACTCAGGGGCAGCAGCGGGATATGCACAGGCGGAGCGAGCTCGCTTACTTCAATTCCTTAATCAATGGGGACTGGTGGATATTTGGAGGGTGTTGCATGGGGTAGAAAGGGACTATACCTGCTACTCGGCTCCTCATAATACACATTCGAGAATTGATATGTGGATGGGTAGTTCAGGCCTGATGTTACAGGTCATATCCTCAGAAATACAGACAAGCACATGGTCAGATCATGCCCTAGTTATTATCTCTTTACGAGGGAGGCAGGTGGTATGGGGGACGAGAACATGGCAATTTCCAGATAGTCTATTAGATGACCCCAAGCAGGTTAAACAAATTGAAGGGGATTTAAAAGAATTTCTTCAAATCAATGATACACCTGATATTACCCCCGGGATATTATGGGAAAGCCTGAAGGTAGTGATTTGTGGGAAAATGATATCTTTACAAGCGCATTTAAATAAAGAAACTAAGAAACAGGAAACAGAATTGCACTCTATTATAAGGCGGTTAGATAATTTGGTGAAATTACAGCAGGCTACCTCGAATCAGCAAGAGGAGCTTCATACAGCACAGGTACATCTGGCCGCTTAAGAAAACAAAGGTATACAAGAGCAGTTACAAAGGGTGAAGCAGGAATATTATGAGTTTAACAATAAGGCCAGCAAGCTACTGGCGTATAAATTGAAACAACTGACCAATCGTAACAATATCAATAGTATATGGGATGACAAAGGGCAGGTATGGGATCAGCTGGAAGATGTTCAGAGATAGTTTGTAAAGTATTATATACAGCTCTACTAGCCGGATGTCCCACCATTGGAGGAAACGATTCAGTCGCTGTTGGAGATGGTGGATTTTCCCGTGTTAACGGAGACAGAACGGATTATGCTATCGGCCTCCATTGTGAGGGAGGAGGTAGATGAGGTCATCAGGGGGGGAAGTGCCAGGGCTCGACGGTTATGGTAATCGGTTTTACAAATGCTTTCAAGCTATGTTAACACCAGTGTTGCTTCAAGTGTTTAATGACATCACGAGAGACACCTTGCTCCCGCACTCGTGGAGACTGGCTAATGTGGTGTTGCTGCTTAAACCACATAAGGATCCGCAGCACTGTGGGTCCTATCGCCCAATTTCCCTATTAGGGACAGATTATAAAATTTTTACCATTATTTTAGCCACTCGTTTGCAAAAAGTGTTGCCCCGCATGATACATGAAGACCAAGCAGGTTTCATTACAAATAGGCAGACCTTTGATAATACCAGAAAAGCGCAATACCTCTTGGACAGGGTGCAGCGGCTTGGCTATCCAGCGGTGTTTCTTTTACTGGATGCAGAGAAAGCATTCGATAGAGTGCTGTGGCCCTTTCTCTTTAGGCTGTTGGAGCGTGCAGGATTTGGCAGGCAGTTTTTGTATTGGGTCGCAGCGCTCTATCGACGGCTGCTGGCCCAATTGAAGATTAATGGCAGTAACACAACATCTTTTGAGCTGTTCAGGGGTACGAGGCAGGGCTGTGCGCTGTCTCCCCTGTTGTTTGTAATGTCCATGGAACCATTAGCGATTATGATTCGGCAGGACCCACAGGTGCAGGGTATAAGAATAGGACACCAAGAAACTAAAATTATGTTGTATGCAGATGACGTTTTACTTACTTTAGCAAACCCCAGGGAATCCATGCAAGTGGTGATGGACATCCTTAAGATGTATGGGGAAGCTGCAGGTTTAAAAATTATTATACAAAAATCAGAGCTCTTGCCCTTGCGGTTTCCAGAACGACTGCAAGATGAACTACAACCATTGTTCCCGTTTAGCTGGCGCCAAAGTCTATAAGATATCTGGGGGTTAATCTGACCCCGAACACAGAAGATCTCTTTCGGGAAAATTTTGTCCCAAAAGTGCAGGAATTATTTCAAGAACTGGAGCGATGGGGAGGGTTGGGCCTCTCATGGATGGGTAGAATAGCAGCGGTGAAGATGACATTGCTTCCCAAGCTCTTGTATTTATTCATGGCTATACCAATTTATATTCCAAACACCTTTTTCCAGATGCTTAACAGGAAGGTCTTTGCCTTTATCTGGCAGAAAAGACCTCTGCGAGTAAATAGGAAGGTCCTGTACCAGACTAGAAAGGATGGGGGCATGGGGGTACCAAATTTTTGGTTATATTACAGAGCAGCACTATTCCAAATGTTGGCCATAGGGCAGAAGGGGTTCTCTAAACCTTGGTCGCATGCGGCTCAGTGGGGGCCTGAAGGGGGTGCCTTTGTGGGCGGCACCATGGCTCCCCATCCCGTTGTTAAGGAGCCTCATTACGGGACTGAAAGGACAGATGGGGGTAGCCCTTAGAGAATGGGTTAGATGCAGGGTGGCCTGGTTCCCGGGACGAAAATACCATATGAATACTCCCATAATTTTTGTATTGGATTTCCCAGCGGGTAGAGAAGAACGGGTGTATGGACATTGGTCCGCAGCATCGTTACGTTGGCTAGGACAATTATGGGAGGATGGACATTGTCAATAGTTTGATGCTCTGAGAGATAAGTATGGGCTGTTGGACAGGGATAAATTTCATTATATGCAGGTTCGGGATTTTATACAGGGGAAGGCCAAGGATGAGTTGCTACTAGCTTTAACTGAGTTAGAAAAGGCAATGGGGTCGGGGGCTGGGAAGGGTGGAATATCTAGAATAATATAAAGCGCTGTTGCATCATTCTTTTCCCCTGACACCTTATATCACAAAGTGGGAGGCTATGCTTTCAGTAAACTATGAGCGGGAGAAATGGATAAAAATATTTAAAAACCTACTGACCTTCTCGGTGGCGACACCTCTGGTGGAAAATGGGTACAAGATGTTATACCAGTGGTACCTCACCCCATATCAATTATTGCATATATTTAAAAGTGGGGTGGCGACATGTTGGCGGGGTTGCGGGGCACAGGGTACATTTTGGTATGTGTGGTGGGAATGTCCAACTATTCAGAAATTTTGGGTGAGTTTAGTGGCTCAAATACAAGGACAATTGGGGATACAGATCATGTTGAATCCAGGTTTGTGTTTGCTCAACATACCCGTGGCTGGCATACGAAATTCACAGCACCGTTTGCTTGCTTATATAGTTACAGCAGCTCGGACCTTAATTGCGAGGCTGTGGAAGCAAGCAGCTGTCCCCCCGGTGGAGCAGGTATTCGCAAAAGTAGACTTTTGCTGTGTAATGGATAAACTGACAGCTCGGAGAAGAGGTCGGGTGGTAAACTTCTTTAAAACATGGGAGAGATATATGGAATGGAGAAAGCTAAGGGGGACAGAATGAGCTGAGTTACCCTGGGGATGGGAGGGAGGGTAGGGCGGGTAAGGGGGGGGAGGAGGGGGTGGGGGTTGGATGGTACATTTTGTGTATGTTGTATACAGAGGCTAATTCTTTGTTATGCTTTGTTGTTGGATTGCATATGGTGTGTTGATATATTAAAATTAATAAACATACTTTAAAAAAAAAAAGAGCAGTGAGCTCTTGGGCCACTGAGTGGCAGCAGCAGCAGCAGGCGAACCACCCAAACAAGCTGGAAACGGACAGGACTGGTACAAGTATGACTGGAGCTGAGCAGAAGTCGGCAGGACTGGAACAAGTCAGACGGGAACAAGCTGGACTGGAGCTGAAGCTGAAAACAGGCCGAACTGGAACAAGCCAGACCAGAACAAGCTGGACTGAAGCTGAAGGCAGGCAGGGCTGGAACAAGCAGGACTGGAACTGAAGCTGAAGGTATGCACTGCTTGAGCAAGCAGGACTGGAACAGAAGCTGAAGGCAGGTAGGGCTGGAACAAGCAGGACTGGAACAGAAGCTGAAGGCAGGCAGGACTGGAACAGAAGCTGAAAGCAGGCAGGACTGGAACAGAAGCTGAAGGCAGGCAGGACTGGAGCAAATAGGACTGGAACAGAAGCTGAAAGCAGGTAAGAAGTGCAACTAGCACATGCAGACAAGAGCTTGTCTGAAGACCTCTGTTGCAAAGGCAAAGCAGGAAGGTTTCTAAGCGCTTTATAAAGGCATTTACTGATGATGTAACAAGTAAGAATGAGGCATGGCAGCAGGAACACCAAGGCGAGGCTTGGCTACAGGAACACCAAAGCAAGGCTGGAACATCAGAATATAACTGGAACGATCTCTGAAACATGTTTGGGAAACAGGGAGAAAGCAGTCCACAGCAGCCATAGAGCCTGGTCACTGGGAGGAGCGGTGAGTGTAGGCATGGGACACTGCCACAACCGTGACACTTTCCATGCTACTAATCCCAGGGCAAGCAGTTGCTGCCCCATGTCTGTCTCAAAGCAGACTATGAACTTTTCCTCCAGGAACTTGTCCAAACCTTTTTTAAACCCAGATACACTAACCACCGCTACCACATTCTCCTGCAAAGCATTCCAGAGCTTAACTATTCATTGAGTGAAAAAATATTTCCTCTTATTTGTTTTAAAAGTATTTCTATATAACTTCCTTGAGTGTCCCCTAGTCTTTGTACTTTCGAAACGATTAAAAAATTATTACTGAAGTCTTACAAGGACTTCCGGTTGGGCAATGGAGGAGTGAGGAAGCACGACCTCGCTGCTCCGAAGCACCCGATAGAGTCAAGGAGAACAAATCAGCTGTTTTTCCTCCTGAAACGCGACTACAGCAGTCCAGGAACACAAAAAGAATACTGGGGAGCGAAGTGACAGTGACTCCCGATACGGATGGCTTCTAAAACAGTGAGGAAAGAGAGCCGCGAGAAGGGGCGAGGAGCGGAGACAAAGATGGTGGACAAGAGCCAGCCGCTGTCTCCCACTCCAAGCTCGCAGTGGGCGGCTGAGATCATCCGAGAGGTGACAGGGGCAGTAGAGCAATCGGTGGACTGCAAATTTCAGCAAATATTGGATAAACTCGACGGCATGGAGGAGCGGTATGCAAACATGGCGGCAGACCTGCGAGAAGTACAGCAATGTGTAGGAAACATGGAGGACACGGTGCAAAGGTTAACCGAAGAAACTCCAGCATGGCACAAGCGCGTCACGATGTTAGAAGATATTGAAAACCGCTCGAGGCAGAATAATTTGAGACTCATTGGACTTCCAGAGGCGCTGGGAGATAAAGATTTAAGGAGTTTCTTGGAGAAGTGGATCCCAGAGGTGGCCGAGCTTCCTGACTTGGCAAGAGACTTTCGTGTGGAGCGGGCGCACAGGTTAAGCCCGCGCCGTGAGGGAGAGACTTGCCCAAGAGTGGTCATACTCAAAATACTCAATGATTCACATAATTTGCGGGTATTACAAGCAGCCCGAGGAGGCAAATAGCTGTGGTATCAAAATAACAAAGTTCTTTGTTTCCAAGACTACGCCACGAAAGTGGCGACCGCTTGGAAAGCATTTGTACCGGTATGTACCCAGTTATTTGAGCATAAAGTACACTTTAGCTTGCTATACCCAGCAAAGCTCAAAATCATAGACCTGGATCGGGCACATTTTTTTGAACGAGTGGAGGACGCTAAGAGTTTCGTGGAACAGCTGCTGAGTAGGAGATCGGAGCCTAAATGAGTGGTAAGCCGAGGTAAACTGACACCGGTGGACGGTGATATTTGTGGATGGAAGACTGTGCTGGACAGGATTGTTCATTTGACTGGTTACAATGATTGAATGAAAACCCGTGAAGGCGGCAGCTTCTACAATCAACAAAGACTTTCATCAGCTTTATTTTTAATCTGAAGAAGCAGACGGGCGGATGACTTCAAGTGCCAAGTGTGACAAACACCCAAGCGAATGAGGGAGCTGATGGACTGGAAGTTATCAGACTTGGAATATGTAAAATTACTAAGGGTAAAAGAGGGGAAGGAGGGGAGGAATATGTGTACATAGCCATATTGCTAATATTGTTAACTGTGTGAATGGTGCGATCACAGATGACGGTGCATGGGGATTTAAGAGGGCTTAGAAGAAAATCAAGTAGGGAGAGTATGTGTGGATTGAATGTAAGGGATGGAAACTGGAGAATTAAAGAATGCTTGGATATGGGGTAATGGGTGAGAGAAATTGCTGTGCTGTGATTATACTAAGGGGAGGGTTTAATTGGTGCATGATGAAGGGGAGGAATTAGAAGTGAAGAGGGAGGGGCATTTGGCTATGTGAAGGGCAATCATGCGGTGAATGATTTTCTCTGCTGGTGGTTCTAACATGTGATATGTGGAAGGGGAGGTGGGAACACAGAGTCATATATGTTAAAAGGAAATGCATAATTGTATAGTAGGACTTAGGTCTGGTGAAGAGAGGAGGTTGGTGAAGAGTGGAAGGGAGAGAAAGGTGTTTAGTAGGCAATGAGGAAGGGTGGCTTCAAGCCTAGGTCTGGAAGGGTTCCGGGTAGTCTCCAGCCTGATAAAGGGTAGAGGGGAAAGGGGGAGGGGGGAAGGGGAGGGAGAAAGGGAAGTGAGGGGAGGGAGAGGGCGACGCTTGAAGTGCTAGAGGGAATACAATGGGATTTTGCTGGTTCAAGGGCATTTCGCTTCATGCTGGGGGGATGGAGGCTGGGACATTTCCTCGGTTCTGAGGTGACAGTAAGAGAAACATTGGAATTTAAAGATCAGTGGGGAAAGGAAGGTGTAGGTTGAAATGTCAGGATTAAAGTTTGTCACCTGGAACGTGGGCGGGATACACTCACCTATTAAAAGACAAAAACTGTTAAAAGCTTTAAGGGACCGGGGGGCCTCTGTTGCCTTTTTACAGGAGACACATCTTTCGGCGGTAGAGCACCAAAAATTGAAAAAATGGTTGGTTGGAACCATTTATGATGCACCGGCAGAGGGAAGGGGGGTGATCTTAATAAAGAAGGGACTATACCTAGAAACAAAGCAAATCATCGCAGACCCCAAAGGCTGGTTTATATTGGCCTCAGTGGTTTTAGAACGCCAACAGATGCTGTTATGTAATTTATATGCCCCAAACGTGTTTGAGAGGGGGGTTTTCAAGAGGGTGATTAAGCAGATTTTAGAGATGAGAGACTTACCAATAGTGATGGGAGGCGATATGGATGATGTAGCTGATCCACGTTTGGATCGCTCGGATCCCACTAAACGAGATCTGGCAAGAACAGAACGAGGGGTGCCATTTTTGGAGTCAGTGTTAGGAGTGATAGATGTATGGCGGACGCTTAACCCCTTAGAACGGGACTATACACATATGTCTCAGGCACACGATACACTAACCCGGATAGAGTTTCTGCTGATCTTGCCTGACCTCTTAACACAAGTAGAAGAAACCGGGATAAGCCCTATAATGATATCAGACCATGCTTGGGTTGAGGTGAAATTTAGTGGCAAGCCTGTCACTGGGGGAGATGGTTGGTGTTTCCCCTCTTTTCTTTATAGGGACAGTCATTTTTTGCCTTTCTTGATCTTGAAATGGAAGCTCTATGCAGAAGCCAATGTACAGCACAAGTCTCAACCAGATTTGTATTGGGAGACAGCGAAAGCGGTCCTTCACGGGGAGGTGATCTCATATGTCAGCCACCAGAGAAAGGTGAGACATAGAGAGGTGTTGCATTTGGAGAGACGAGTGACTTTTCTTCGTAGGAAGTTTGGGGAGACACGGGCACTTTTCGCTGTTGAACGTGGATATCAAAATCTTGGCGTGGATATTGGCAGACCTCCCTCAACTAGTTGGAGACCATCAGGTTGGTTTCATGCGCGGTCGGCAGGCCATTCTAAATGTGAGAAAGATATTACTTTCCATAGCGCATAGTCAGGCTACCCAGGACCCCCTTCTGTTGATAAGTCTAGATGCTGAAAAGGCCTTCGATAAAGTCCAATGGGCCTATTTCTTTCGCTTTCTCACTTATGTTGGGTTGAAGGGGTGGTTTCTGGAGGCAATCACTGCATTATACCATTCCCCATCGGCACGAATCGTGGCAAATGGGATCCAGTCGTCAGCATTCACCGTGCAGAGAGGGACCAGGCAGGGCTGCCCCCTCTCCCCAGCGCTATTTCTTCTGTATATAGAACCGCTTTTGAGAACAATTCTGGTTGACCCGGGCATAGTGGGGATTTCCCTGTCCTCACAGTCGGTGAAGGTCCTGGCTTTTGCTGACAATATTCTGTTGACGCTCACCCGCCCAGCCCAATCAACGAAACAATTACTGGAAGCGTTGGCTGAATTTGAGTTTCTGACGGGGTTTACGCTAAACTTCCAAAAATCAGTAGCCTTGCCCATCCAATCCGGGATTCGGACAACTTGGAGAGGTGAATTCCCTTTCCAATGGGCAAGTTCAGAAATAAAATACTTGGGGGTCTATATCCCAGCAGACCTTAGTAAGCTCTCCTAAACATGAGCTCGATGAAGCAGCGAACAAATGAACTACTTCACAGGTGGCAGGAACTGCCGATTTCACTGACAGGACGTATTGCATTATATAATATGGTCTTGTTTCCAAAATGGACCTTCACATTACAAATACTACCCTTGTGGTGGCGAGGCAGAAAGAACAGGTGGCTCAGGAAGCAGTTAAAACTCTTCCTATGGCAGGGTAAAAGGGCCAGACTGCCGACGTCCTCAATAATGCTGCCCAGGGCTAAAGGAGGGTTGGTTGGATTTGCGATTGTTTACTATTGCTAGTAGCCTCAGACACATCTCCGATTGGTATCGGTCCAAACAATTTGTTTCTTGCACCAGTGCTGAGACCTCGCTACTTGGCCCGCTGCACTTTGCATACTGGTTACAGGCTCCCCCAGGGAAACTGCCCAACTTAGGTCCCTACAAATATATTCTTGCTCCTTTGAGAGCCACATGGAAATGGGTGCGCAGGCGAAGTGGCAGAAATGGAGAGATTTCTTTGTTGTTACCGATCCAAGGAAACGCAGAGTTTCCCGCTGGGGTCTCATCGGCCACTTTCAGGAGGTGGGCCTCGCTGGGAATTCACTATTTATATCACGTGGTATCAGAGCAAGGGGTCATCAAACCGTTTAAAGATTTGAGTGAGGAGTATGGCTTGGGGAGACAGGATATCTTTGCATATTACCAGATCCAGCACTATGTCCGTGCCCTTCCGTCGGCAGCGCTGACTCATGAGTCGTGGGACGAATTGGATGAACTGCTGGGTCTGGAGGCGCAGTAGCGGATCCCTTTGAGCTATTTCCACAGACATCTCAGAGAATCACTGCCACAGCTTGACTTGTCTAAGGTGACACAGGGGTGGAACCAGGAGTTGAGTCTTCACCTCAGGCACGAGCAGATAGCAGAGTGCCTCCGATCGGCGTATAGACTGACCGAAAATGTGACATGGTGCGAAATTCAATATGTTTTTGTTACGCCTCCACATCTCTCCGCACAGAGCATTTCGAGCTGCTCTCCGAGACTCTGCCCGAAGTATGGAGGCGTTGGTGCTAACCTGGGATATATGTATTGAAATTGCCCCAGAATTCAAGTTTTTTGGAAACTGCTATGTTCTCACGTGTCACAGATGTGGTCCTCTAGATGGAGTCCCTCTCCGGAACAACTGTTTGACATCTTTCGGACACAAAGGCCGACCCCAACAGGGCTTAAAGCATATTTGAGGAAGACCATTCTGATGGCAAAGCGAACTATTCTTCAACTTTGGATGGACGCTGAAAGTCCCAGCGTGGCCCATTGGAGGTCGGCCATGATTCAATGCTGCTCGTTAGAGAAAAGAGGAATCAAGGACTTAGCCTCTAAAAGAGGCGTTATATATTTTTTTAAATTTATTAAGGTCTTTATTTAGCATTGACAAGGTATATTAGCCAGTTACACACCAGCACAAGTATTACAAAACTTAACATTAATCAGGCTTCAATCTGTCAGCCCTACATTACAAACCCGATACAGTAGTCATTTTAGTGATCAATGCTGCAAACAAATACCTAATGACCCTTAAGTTTTTTTTTAAACCTATATAGTTTTTGAAATTTATGTAAGCCCTCCCTAGTTCCTCCCTTCCCTCCCAGCCTCCATTCCATTCTTCTCATTTAACCCCCCTCCCACTAAGTCCCATCCCACCCTTTCCCACCCTGTATCTCTCCAACATTCAAACAAGGTCAATGCACAAGACATAGTCACCCATCTATTTCAAACCGGACATGCATTTACAAACGGGTTCCACACTCTCTCCCACTTAGCCAAGAGTTTCTTTTTCTCCGCAGTCAAGCGTTCCATTTCACATATATACCAGACCTTTGATATCCACCTCACCATCGAAGGAACCTTAGGGGACTTCCAACTCTGCGCCAAATTAATACGAGCAGCTTGTAAGAGTCCCTGAAGCAATCTAAAGTGGGAGTCCGTAAGACCAATCGGTCTCAACCCCAACAAAAAGACAGCAGGATGCCACTGCACCGGTCTACCCACCCAAACCTGGGCCCGAGACTGGACTCCTTTCCAATAGGCTCGTGCCTTAGGACAGGTCCACCAAATATGGCCCATAGTTCCCACACCCCCACATCCCCTCCAGCACCTATCTGATGTTGTACTAAACATATGATGGAGCCGCACCGGTGTTAGATACCACCTGTAGAAAATCTTAATAGCGTTCTCTTTCAAGGCAACCGATATGGACGATTTCAAAAGGTTTTTTTCAAGATGCAACCAAGACGCCTCCGATAGAGTAAAGTCTAGTTCTTTTTCCCAATTCTTTCTATGCAGAGTATACTGCCGGAGCCGCTGCAACGCATACCCATACAGCGTGGTGATCATGCCCCTTGTACTCCTGTTGTCCACACACATCTCTTCCAACAAGGTAATCTCACGAGTCAGAGCCAATTTATGTGCCGGAGATTGCAGAAAGTGTTTCAATTGTAAATAAGCATAATGGTCCTTCCACGGTATCCGATAAGTTTTTACCAAGGTCTCAAATGTGACCATCGTTCCCTCCTCGTATAGTTGTCCCCAGAGGTCCAAGCCCAATTCCCCCCAACGCTTAAATACAGTGTTACCAATCCCTGGCTCAAACAACGGGTGATCTCCCAGGGGCGCGAGTCTAGACAGCTCTGACGTCCGAGCCTGTGTGAGAAGATCCCAATAATGAAATGTAACCTGCACATTAGGTGGAAAATGCTCCACCCTACCTCTATATCTTGATTGGAGCCACAGCAATTGACCCAATGGACGACTACCCACCAGGTCTTGTTCCAAATGCACCCACAATTTGTGGTCCTCCCCCCGGAACCATTCTATCGCCGATCTCGACTGCGCTGCACAGTGATACCAAAACAAATTAGGTACCCCCAACCCCCCTTCTCACCTAGATTTATACAAAAAGGTGCGTGGCAATCTTGGCCGCTTTTGATTCCAAACAAACCGAATAAGTCTATCCTGCAAGCCAGAAATATAAGAACGCGGCAGACATAGTGGGAGTACCTGAAACAAATACAATAAACGCGGAAGAACATTCATTTTAAGAGCCGCTATCCTCCCTAACCAAGAGATACCTAAATTTTGCCAACGTTCTAAATCCCTAATTAGGGCCTGCTTTAGAGGTAAGTAATTAACTGAAAACAACTCTGACAACTTCCAAGGTATTTGTACCCCAAGATATCTAATATCCCTTGCAGACCACTTAAATGCAAATAATTTTTCCAGGGTTTCCATCAGCTGGCGCGATATTCTAACCGCCATTCCAGTAGACTTGCTCGCGTTCAACTTATATCCAGATACAGCTGAATACGCTTCTATTTCCTGCAATAGATTTGGGAGCGATACAAGTGGATTAGTCAAAGACAAAAGGACATCGTCCGCAAAAAGTGCAATCTTAAATTCCTGAGCTCTCACTTTCACCCCTGTAATATCTACATTACCTCGAATCGCTGCTGCTAGGGGCTCCATTGCCAAGGCAAATAAAAGAGGCGACAATGGGCACCCCTGTCTCGTACCCCGCTCCAACTCAAAAAGGCCCGAATGACCCCCATTGATTCTTACACAGGCTTTGGGGAACGTGTAAAAGGCTCGGATCCAGGATGTAAAGAATGGCCCCACACCGAATTTATTCAAGACCTTATCCAGGTATCCCCAATGGACCCTATCAAAGGCCTTTTCCGCGTCTAATCCTAACAAGACCATCGGCAAATCCTTCACCTGAGATACGTGTAATAAGTTCAAAGTTCTCCTGATATTATCCATAGCCTGCCTATTGGCCACAAATCCCACCTGATCCGGGTGTACCAGGGTGGGTAGCACCTTAGCTAGACGATTAGCCAATATTTTTGCCAGTATTTTAACATCTGTGTTTAAGATGGATATTGGTCGGTAAGAGGCGCATATAGTCTTATCTTTTCCCGGCTTGGGGATAACAGCCAGCCAAGCCTCCATCATTGACTCTGGTAGCTGTACCCCCTCCCGCACCGAATTGAGTACCAGAACCAGGTAGGGGGCCAACTCCTTTGCATAGGCCTTATAAAATTCGTTCGTCAGGCCATCAAGTCCAGGAACTTTACCTGCCGGCAGTTCTTTGATTACTTTTAATACCTCCCCAACTGTCACTGAGGCATCCAATGCCTCTCTCTGACCCTCCAATAACCCCGGCAACTCTCTATCTGCCAAGTAAGTATCAATTTCTGAATCCTGTACAGTGGCATCCCGTTTATATAACTTCTTGTAGAACTGTGCAAAGCATTCCCGAATTTGGGGAGAGCTATGCACTTGACCTCCCCGTTCATCCTGTACACGCAATATGTGTCTATCAGCTCTCATCTGTCGCAGTTTGGATGCCAAAAGTCGCCCAGGCTTATTACTGCATTCATAATATACCTGCTTCAAGCGCGCGTGCACAAATTTCAAACTCTCCTCGTGCAACTCAGCCACTTCCAACCTCACAGCCTGAAGCTCCCGGAAAACGGACACCGACCCAGTGGCCTTGTACCCACTCTCCAGCGACCCCAGTCTCTCCATACATTTTTGCATACGTACTTTATGGACTCTATTTCGCTTACTGGCACATTTAATAAAGTAACCCCTGGCTACTGCCTTGAAAGCATCCCATATCACACCCAACTGTGGGCCTGAATCTAGATTCATCTCAAAATATTCCTTTAAAATAGGGACAAAATTCTCAACAATTTCAGGATCATTTAACAAGCAATTATTTAAGGACCATCTCCGATCTTTGATCTCCTCTCTCAATGATGGAACAGAGACCCAGACAGGAGCATGATCTGACATAGTTATATGTCCAATGAACGAGTCACCTCCCCCCTCAGACATGGTTTTATCTAATAATACATAGTCCAACCGAGAATGAGATAAATGAACATGTGAGTAAAAAGTGTAGTCTCTGATCCGTGGGTGGGCTGAACGCCATGCATCATACAAACTCATTGAGTCCACAAAGCTTCCAAATGCCTTAGAAAGTTTATAATCAGTGGAAACCGGGATAACAGATTTATCTATTCCTGGCTGTAAAGTAGCATTAAAATCCCCTGCTACTATCAGTTTTCCCCTTACAAAATGTTGCAATTCTTTCTGAAGATGTACAAAGAATTGGTCCTGTCTCTCATTTGGGGCATAAACACACCCCAGAGTAAATTCCTCATGCTCTAAGAGGATGTGCAGAAACAGATAACGCCCCTCCGAATCTCTCTTCAGGTGCAGAAGCTGCACCTGCACATCCTTATGAAATAAAATGGCCACACCCCTCTTTTTTGCTCCTTGAGCATCTGAAGCAAAGTAAGCAAGGGGGTACTGTGAAAAATTTAATAAACCTTCCGCTCTCTTAAGCAAATGCGTCTCTTGCAAAAAAACTGCCTGTGGCTTAATCAATTTCAGTTCTTTGAGCAAGGTGTGTCTTTTATAGGGTGTGTTTAGGCCTTTTACATTATAAGTCAAAATTTTAAAATCGGCCATAATCTCTATGCCTAAAGTGCTGAAGGAACCTTGGAGAGAATCCCCCCCCCACATCTCCTAATCTTCCTTTCCCCTATCCCGCCCCACAGCCACTCCTCTTCTCCCCCCCACCCCTCTCCTACCCTCCCCCTCCCCTCTTCCTCCCCACTCAAGCACAACCCCAATCTCTTACACCATCTGTCAAACAAACTCTTCCCCTGAACATAACCCCTTAAACATCTCCCTCCCCCCAATTCTACATTCACCTCCCTCCCAACTCTCATACCCCCACCAGACAGAACCAATGGCTCTGAATGGGAGAAAACAAAGGAAATTCCCCCCCCCCCCGAGACTAAATGAACCCCCCTCCGTCTAACATCAACCCCTGTCTTTCTATTCCCCTTCACAAGTAGAAAAAAATATTGCAAACTGTAAATCTAACCACACATCAGAACCCCAACAGACTGGCATTAGCTGCAACAACACCTCGGTCCAACTGGTACAGCATAACATTGATCCTTCAGCGCGCTCCTCAAGTAGAACTGCGCAACCAATGATCAAAATCAACCTGTTATTAAATCAAGAAGAAAGAGATTGTCAAAGTCATTTAGGAGCACGCTTGCTTTTAGCTGTAGATTCGGTCTTCCGCCATTTCTGCATCTGTGCCTTGGTGGTTGGCGCCATCTCACCCGGCGGTACCGCCATTGCGGTCAATCCCGCCTCGTGTAGTATTTTCCAGGCCTTGCGGGCTCGTGTTGATTTCCCATTAACTGTGAATCCCAGCGCAAATGGAAACAGCCATCTGTACGCGATCTTTTCCTTCACTAATATCTCCAAGACTGGTTTCATTGCTCTTCTTTGCGTCAACGTGAAGAGCGATAAGTCCTGATAAACCGTTACTGATGCATTATTGTAATCCAGGGACTGAATTTGGCGCGCCTTCAACCATAACTGTTCTTTGAAAGCATAAGAGGTAAAGCATGCTATGATGTCCCGTGGGCGATTGTCTCTAGGTTTACCTAGTGCTCTGTGTGCACGCTCAATCCCCACTGAGTTCAGGTCCGTGGTGTCTCCCATAATCTTGGCGCATAACATACGAACCACAGCCGGAACATCCTCCATATTGCTATTCTCTGGAACCCCCCGAAACCGGAGATTATTTCTTCGTCCCCGGTTTTCTAAATCATCAATCTTATAGTCCAGTTCTTCCGATTTCTCCATCAGCTGTTTCCAAGTAGCATTCATTCCATCAAATCTTTCCTCCTGCTCATCCGCTCTCTCCTCAAGCGCCTCCACACGTCCTCCCAATTCTCGGAGGTCCACGCTGATTGCATCCACGTGGTCCAGTATTTCCTGCTTGGATGCTTTTATTTCGGCGCAAATTTCTTCAAGGCATTTGGTTAATTCTTTCGGAAAGGTCTTCCTCGGTGTCGGACGGCGTAGTTCAAGTTGCGAGGAAGCTGATTCCGACCCCGACGATCTTCCCGCCCCTGGAGACACATGTCTGAGCAGGTCCCGCGCCGACTTCCTCGGCGGGCCGCGTTCTCCGTCTTTCTGTGAATTACCAGCATTTTTGCTCATTTCGATCACTTTTTAGTGAAGCGCACTTCAAGACCCTTCTGCACAAGTATCTTTCACCTGTTTTTGGGTCCCGATGACAGCAGATTTTGCAAATTATTAACGGGGAAGTTCAGGAGCTAAAAGCTCAGGCGACCATCTAGCCTCGTGACGTCACTTCCTCCAAGAGGCGATATATTTTGTAAAACTTGGTCCCCATTTTGGGACACTCTCACTCCAATAGCCAGAAGTAAGATTTTGAATTGTTAAATTTTCAAAGGTTAGGGGAGGGAAGGGGAGAGGGGGAGGAGAGGGCAGAGAAGTATAGGGGGGAACAGGGGGGGGAAATTGGGACAGTTATATAAAATTTCCATCCAGATTGTATGATTCTCACTGATGTTGTCTCATTTTATGTTATTCATTCTGGATTTCAATAAACAGATTTATAAAAAAAAAAGAAACTCTAATGAAAATTGAAAATTCCCCTCTTGTTGTCTTATTTAGAATAATTGACTATAAATGAAGAGTTGAGCTAGGGGTGGGTGGGAATCAGGACTGAACTGGGCCCTTCTGTGCTTTCTAGAGACTGTTAATGCTATTCCAGAAACTGCAAGTTTTAAAATTATGGAGAAAAGGGTATGAAGACTAGCTAATAAAGTTTGCTTGCCTTTTTTTTATTAAAATTCTAACTGTGTTTATCAATATCCTACTATTCCACTTTTAAACCTTAATCTTTGTAACAGAAACTTCAAGTTTTAAAACTATGGGGAAAAGGGTATGGAGACTAGCTAATAAAGTTTGCTTGCTTTTTTACTTTTTCTTTTACAATTAAAATTCTAACTGTGTTTATCACTATTCTACAATTCCTCTTTTAAACCCTAATCTTTAAGTTATCAAACTCAGAATAATATGTCGCTTACCCACAGAGATGTCCTCTTCTCTTAGAACTTCTCAGAAAGTTAAGTGGGACCTTTCCTCTCTACATAGTTTGGATTCTAAGGAGACTATTTCAGACAAACCCTTTGAAACTACTACTACTACTACTATTTAGCATTTCTATAGCGCTACAAGGCATACGCAGCGCTGCACAAACATAGAAGAAAGACAGTCCCTGCTCAAAGAGCTTACAATCTAATAGACAAAAAATAAATAAAGTAAGCAAATCAAATCAATTAATGTGAACGGGAAGGAAGAGAGGAGGGTAGGTGGAGGCGAGTGGTTACAAGTGGTTACGAGTCAAAAGCAATGTTAAAGAGGTGGGCTTTCAGTCTAGATTTAAAGGTGGCCAAGGATGGGGCAAGACGTAGGGGCTCAGGAGGTTTATTCCAGGCGTAGGGTGCAGCGAGACAGAAGGCGCGAAGTCTGGAGTTGGCAGTAGTGGAGAAGGGAACAGATAAGAAGGATTTATCCATGGAGCGGAGTGCACGGGAAGGGGTGTAGGGAAGGACGAGTGTGGAGAGATACTGGGGAGCAGCAGAGTGAATACATTTATAGGTTAGTAGAAGAAGTTTGAACAGGATGCGAAAACGGATAGGGAGCCAGTGAAGGGTCTTGAGGAGAGGGGTAGTATGAGTAAAGCGACCCTGGCGGAAGATGAGACGGGCAGCAGAGTTTTGAACCGACTGGAGAGGGGAGAGGTGACTAAGTGGGAGGCCAGCAAGAAGCAGATTGCAGTAGTCTAAACGAGAGGTGACAAGGGTGTGGATGAGGGTTTTGGTAGAGTGCTCGGAAAGAAAGGGGCGGATTTTACGGATGTTGTAAAGAAAGAAACGACAGGTCTTGGCGGTCTGCTGGATATGAGCAGAGAAGGAGAGAGAAGAGTCAAAGATGACCCCAAGGTTTCGAGCTGAGGAGACAGGGAGAATGAGAGAGCCATCAACAGAAATAGAAAATGGGGGGAGCGGGGAGGTGGGTTTGGGGGGGGAAATGAGAAGCTCGGTTTTGGTCATATTTAATTTCAGGTGGCGTTGAGACATCCAGGCAGCAATGTCAGACAAGCACGCTGAAACTTTGGTTTGGATGCAAGGTAAGATATCCGGGGTAGAAAGGTAGATTTGGGAGTCATCAGCATAGAGATGGTAGGAAAAGCCATGGGATGAGATTAATGAACCAAGGGAAGAAGTGTAGATAGAAAAGAGGAGGGGACCAAGAACAGAACCCTGAGGTACGCCGACAGGCAGAGGGATAGAAGTAGAAGAGGATCCACCAGAGTGAACACTAAAGGTGCGGAGGGAGAGGTAGGAAGAGAACCAGGAAAGGACAGAGCCCTGGAATCCAAGTGAGGACAGGGTATCGAGAAGTATGCTGTGATCGACAGTGTCAAAAGCAGCGGAAAGATAAAGAAGAATGAGGATGGAATATTGACCTCTGGATTTAGCCAGTAATAGGTCATTGGAGACTTTAGTAAGCGCAGTTTCGGTTGAGTGGAGAGGGCGAAAACCAGATTGTAATGGGTCAAGAATAGCATGTGAGGAGAGAAAATCAAGGCAGCGGCGGTGAACAGCACGCTCAAGTAATTTGGAGAGAAAAGGAAGGAGGGAGATGGGTCGGTAATTAGAGGGACAAGTAGGGTCAAGTGAAGGCTTCTTAAGGAGAGGTGTGACCACAGCATGTTTAAAGGCAGCAGGGACAGTCGCAGTGGAAAGTGAGAGGTTGAGAATGTGACAGATAAAAGGAATAAGAGTAGGAGAGATGGCATTAAGAAGGTGGGTGGGAATGGGATCAGAGGAACAGGTGGTACATTTTGAGGAAGAAAGGAGAAGTGTAGTTTCCTCAATAGTAACTTCAGGAAAGGAGGAAAGGGAATGAGGGGAAGGAGAGAGAGGGGAACGGACTAGTGGAGGGAGAGCTGGTGAGGTAGAGAAAGCAAGGTTTATCTTTTGAACCTAGCCCAGTAATCAAATTGTACTTAGTAACCTTAGCAACTATTCTACTTCCTCACACCTTATTTAACACCTAATTCAGGTCAACTGCAGTGCTACCTCTCCAGCAGGCAAGAACAGAGAATAACTTTCTTTTAGGACAGTTCAAGCCTTGCCACTATCCTTTTTATACTCTTGATTGTTAAGTTTTTACCTCTAGATAAATTTTCAGTTTAAAACTATAGGGAAAAGGGATTGTCCACTATGGAAACTAGTTAATAATACTTGCTTCCCTCTCTTTTATTTTCTTTCTAAGACTGAACTGGGCCCTTCTATGCCTTCTAGAGGCTATCTAGTAATGCTATGGCAGAAACTTCAAGTTTTAAAACTATGGGGAAAACGGTATGGAGACTAGCTAGTAAAGTTTGTTTGCCTTTTTTATTTTAAAATTCTAACTGTGTTTATCAATATCCTACTATTCCTCTTTTAAACCTTAATCTTTGTGACAGAAACTTCAAGTTTTAAAACTATGGGGAAAAGGGTATGGAGACTAGCTAATAAAGTTTGCTTGCTTTTTTTTATTTTAAAATTCTATCTATGTTTATCGATATCCTACAAATCCTCTTTTAAACCCTAATCTTTAAGTTACCAAGCTCAGAATAAAATAATGTCACTTACTCACAGAGATGTCCTCTTCTCTCAGAACTTCTCAGAAAGAAAGTTAAGTGGGACCTTTCCTCAATGGCGTAGGAAGGGGGGGGCGGGAGGGGTGGTCCGCCCCGGGTGCACGCCACTGGGGGGGTGTCAGCTCTGCTGGTTCCCCGCTCCCTCTGCCCCGGAACAGGTTACTTCCTGTTCCGGGGCAGAGAGAGCAGGGAACCAGCGGAGCCGACGCAGTTCCCAGTGACGTACACTCAGGGCGGACCGGCCCTCCCGCCCGCTCCCTTTCCTACACGCGCGACTGGTAAGAATGCACTCCGGGGGGGGGGATGCGTGCTGTGCTGCACCCGGGGGGGGGGGGGGTGCGCAGCGGCAAACCGCCCCGGGTGGCAGCCGCCCTCACTACGGCACTGCCTTTCCTCTCTATATAGTTTGTATTCTAAGGAGATTATTTCAAACAAACCCTTTGAAGCTAGCCCAGTAATCAAATTGCCCTTAGTAACCTTAGCAACTATTCTACTTCCTCACACCTTAACACCTAATTCAGGTCAACTGCAGTGCTACCTCTCCAGCAGGCAAGCAACTTCTATTTAGGCAGGCTGAGATGGTACACAGTTGCGAGAACCAAATGATTAAAAAACATGGGTGAGCCATAAAGAGCAGTAATCAGAATTGTAGTTCTAGCTGAAACTTATCATTTACTCAAAGAGTCATCACTAATATGGGTGGAAAACAGTTGTCAGAACTGTATTTCCATATAAAAGTTGCTGCTTAGTGTTATGATTCTGCTAGACAGGCAGGGGAATGACTGGGACTCGCTTCTGATTGGCCTGTTAGGGATTGAGCTGATGTCTGAGGCAGCAGAAGTCAGACCTATTTAAACCTACCTTTCCCTACAGTCTATGCTTTAGCATTGATCCCTGTCATCTGAAGCCTGTTACCCTCTCTGTGTCTGCTAGTAGCACACCGTGCTTTTGTGGGAATTCGTTTACTCTCTTTGCTCGTAGCTTCTCTGTGTGCTGGTTGTTCGCACCGTATGCTTGTTAGTTTCCCTAGCTAAGCTGCTTTCCCTGATTACCTTGCTCCCCTGCACCTGTGGGTGCTCTTTTGCTCTGAGTTCTGGTAAGAACATTGTTTGTTTTTCCCCTTTGTTAGCTTTATTCCTTTGACTCCAGTGTAGCCCTACTTCTTCCTGACTTGTGTTTAGCAGCTTTTGTCTGTCGTTCTTCCCTTGTGTCACTAGCTAGCGCTGTGTGTGTTGAATGCACTTCAGTCCCTTTTCGGAACCCTCGTTGTTCTATCTCCCTTCCCTCGTGTGTGACTCGGTTCCAAATCGGCCATGAGACCCGTACACTTGGACTCTGTACGAGTGGGTTCCCGTTCGGCCATGAGGCCCGCCTGAGTGGTCTATCTCCTTTTTCTGGTGGTACTAGTGGATTGTGCTGAGTGTGCGGGGCTTTGTGGCCATGGTACTGCTGCTGTGTGCCTGGTCGGTCTACCTAGGCCTTGGCCAAGATCCTTCCTAAGCCTCAGCCTAGGCACAAGGGCTCATGAACAGGTTAACAGAAACACTTAGGTAGGCATCTGTAGAATTAAGGGATACTCCCGAATACCAGAAGGCACAAAATATGAGGGAATTGAAGCCTGAGATAAAACTGTAAACGTGTATGAAGACCTTGTCAGAAGGGTAGAATAGCCACAACCAAGTAAAAAACAGAATGCCCACTGAACGCACAACTTAGCTACAGAAAAGAGAAACTGAGGAATAAATTGCCCAGAGACAAAAAAAAAAAACCATCTTAAACTTAGGCACAGATCTCACATGAAAAATAGCACCATAAATAAGCAACCAGCACCAGGGTGCTAAAAGTGATTGTCTCATGCAGTCTGTGATTGCAACAGTTTCTCCTCACACAAAGCAGCTATGGCAACTACATATCGTCAAACCACAAAGGAAGTCACCAGAGAAATTTGCAGCAACCTCAGAAAGCAAATAGGCATCCCCATATACAATACCTTGAAGAAAAGCTTGCGAGTCATGTGCTGAGAATACTTGACACATCATCTGTATATTGAAGTCCTGTAAAAGCCTGTGACTCAAATTCAAAGGCTGATTCAAAAACATACCCAGTGCTTTTTTTGTGCCGGTACGTTGCACCTTTTTTCCCAGGGACGTCGCAACCCTGTAAGCATGGTAAGCATGGCAGAGGGGCGCCGACCTCTGGAGGGCGCCACAAGCCATGCTTACTACTACCAGGCAGCTCACAGTTCCTGCCCCAGCTGCAGGCAGCTCTCAGTCCTCACCTGCCTGCCCTCATCTTCCCGATAGCCCTCCTTTCCATTCCTGCCGCCCTACGTTTAAATTTGTTTTTCCTCAAGTTGCAGCGGCAGCAGTGAAAGCAGCAGGCTCGCCTCCAGCCTTCCCTTTTCTCTCAGTGTCCTGCCCTCAAGGAAACAGGAAATTACATCAGAGGAAGGGGGGGACTCTGAGATGGAAGGCTGGAGGTGAGCCTGCTGCTTTCTCTGCCGCTGCACCTGGAGGTAAAATAAAAGATTTAAACACAGGGTGGCAGGAATGAAAAGGAGGATGTTGTAGCAGAAGAGGGTGGGCAGATGGGGCTGGGGTTGTAACTGGAACTTGGGGACAGGTGGGGCTGGGGTGAGTCACTGGACATAGATAGGAGGAGAGGGCAGAGTAGAATTGCTGGACATGGAGGGGAGGGCAGGGGAGAGGAGAAATCGCTGGACATGGATGGTTAGGGGAGGGCAGAGGAGAATTGCTGGACATGGAGGGCAGGGGAGAGAGGAGAGTTGCTGGACATGTATGGATGGAGGGGAGGGCAGGAGAAATGCTAGACATGGATGGAGGAGCGAGAAGACAGGAAGGAGATGCACATGCATGGAGGGGAGGGCAGGAGAAATTTTGGGCATGGATGGAGGAGAGGGAAGATTGGAAGGAGATGCGCATGGAGGGGAGGGGGAGAGGAGAGATGCTGGATGGAGTGGAGGGAAGGAAAGACAGGAAGGAGATACACATGGATTGAGGGGAAGGGAGAGAGTATAAATTCTGGACATGAATGGAGGGGAGGGAAGACAAAGGAGGAGATGCACATGGATTTAGGGGAGAGAGGAGAAATTCTGGACATGGATGGAGGGGAGGGAAGACAGGAAGGAGGTGCACAAGGATGGAGGGGAGCGGAGAGAGTTGAAATGCTGGACATGGATGGAGGGGATGGAAGAGAGAGGAAGTGAGATGAACATGGATGGAGGGAGAGAGGAGAAATGCTGGACATGAATGGAGGTGAGGGAAGACAGAGGAGGAGATGCAAGTGGATTTAGGGGAGAGAAGAGAAATCCTGGACATGGAGGGGAGGGAAGAGAATTGAAATGCTGGATATGGATGGAGGGGAAGGAAGAGAGAGAAAGTGAGATGAACATGGAGGGGAGGAGAGAGTTGAAATGCTGGACATGGATGGAGGGGAGAGAAGAGAGAAAGTGAGATGAACATGGATGGAGAGAGGAGAAACGGACATGGATAGAGGGTGGAGAGGAAAAATGCTGGACATGGATGGAGGTGAGGGAAGAGAGAAGAAGGAAATGCATATGGATGGAGAGGAGAGAAGAAAGAGGAAGGAGATGCATACTGATAGACATGAGGGAAAGGGAAAAGAGGAGAAAAACTGCACATGGATGGAGAAAATAGGGAAAAGCTGGATCCACTCTATACCTCCTCCAGTCAAGTCTGCGGAGGACCCAGCTTTTACCTATGGATGTAGGGCAAGAAATGAAGAAGAAAGGAGGAAAGTAAAGAAATAAATAGAAAGGAAGCCCTAGAAACAGAGTTAAGGGAACAGATAGAGAGCAACAGAATCGGAGACTGGGACCAACATGATCAGAAAAACAAAGTCATCAGACAACAAAGGTAGAAAAAAAAATTTTATTTTCATTTTAGTGTTTGGAATATGTCCAATTTGAGAATTGACATCTGCTGTCTTATTTTGCACTGGGTATACTGGAGCTGTAGCAGCTTACAGAAATTATTTATAATGAAAAAAATCACAAGTTATATTTTTCTCCTATACTGATATAGTATTTGCAATGATAACTGTTTATATGCGCCATGACTGGTATAAGGGGTGTAGCTACCTTAGGGGCGGAGCCCTAGATGGTGACTCTGCCCATAATGAGTACTGGTACCTTTTTTCCTACAAAAAAAAGCACTGATTATACCAGCAAACTCCACACTCTGGCCTCAGTTCAGAATAGCAATAAGAAACAGGTTACAGCTGTAGAAAAGTCAGCATAGAATGGACACCTTAGTTCCTGTCTCTGAATGCCTCAGTTTGCATAAGGAGGGGTTTTGTTGCTCTCTGGTCATCCTGTCCCTCAACAGAGTTCTTGGCAGCCCTGAAACAACCAACTTCTAAGCAGGCATCACTGTGTGTGCTGTCTGTGTGCTTTAACTGCTGCGTCATCGATCACCACCGGCCCTTAGAGGCACCTAAACCCTACTGGAGACTTTAGCACCACTGAATATTCCCTAACAAGTGTCCTCACTCCAGCATGTTCTGGCAATATCAAATGGAAACTTAGCTCAACTTATCCAGATAGCACTGATTCAAGAGCCTAGGGTGGAGTGTCATTCACTGGAGTCAGAAAAATACTGAGTATCTATTCCTGCACGGGGAATATGCAGTATCTTTTGCCCACTAAAGAACATATCCTTTTTCTTAAAGAAGGGTTTCAATATTTAGCCATTTATTTTCCTTTTTCTGTTTTAACAATTACTGTACCTGCCATGATGGTACTTGAATATGGGGGCTATAAATCTTGCAAATAAATAAATAAATCTTGTTTATTCATGAAGGAAAAAGGAAGGGTGACTCAATATTGCATAATCCCTGAAAGATCAAAGCTTGCAGATCAACATATTGAACTCACCTTTACTTCCATCAACTGTCACCACACTTTGAAATAAATAATAACATATAGATATTGCAGTGGTATTAGCGTTAGGGATCTGGCAAGTGAATCTGAGGGAAGTTCAAAAACTGCAAATTCTTGATCTAATGGTTTTTCTAGATCTTTTAGCTCGAAACTCAAGCTATCCTTGATCCCTGAAATGATGAATCATGTAGTATTTTCAATACCAATGTCTCAGCTTCCTCCCTATGGGCTTTGTTTTATCCAGTTTTTCTGACATCTCTGGTGAAATCACATGAGTGTCCCAGAAATGCCTGCAAAATATCTCTTCAGGAAGCTTCTTCAACTATAACCAAAACCAGAGCTACACCAGAAACCAAGGGTAGGACCACAGCTTTAGGAAGGACACTGACTAGTCTCTGGCTTTAGGGCCAAGGTGAAGAGGGCCCTATCAAGTGCTCCCGTCTTCTTCTACAGCAGTAAAGTGTGAAATATTTTCTACTGACATCCACAATTTTCACTGCCAAAAAGCTTGAGTTCCTGAAAAAGACCAGTTGTAAGTGGTGCCAATAAACAACACCAAATTCAAGCACCCTGAAACCTCCCAATCACTGTAACTGCCATCCGCTAGCAAACCAGCCATGTTTGCCTACCATATTGTCATGCTCATGGGTTTTCAGGTGAGCATTCTATATTTTCCATCTCCAGTTCATTCACCCTTTCCCTGGCCAAATATAGCTGATGATATGTACAAGGAACCGTATGTAGCTTGTATATATCATGTAGCTTGTATATATCATCAGTCCTGTTGCAACAGGACATAAAGGCTAACTTGTATAGAAACACCTTGACTATTAAAAAGATGCTTTTCAAAATTCTGTCTAATAAAAAGATACTATAGGGTCTTAAGACTTAGCAGACCAACCTTACCGGAAAGCATGAGAAGCATGCGTGGTTATCTTTTACTGTGAATGATAAATTTTAGGATCAGGTCCATCCATTGCTCTGAGGTTACTAATTATAAGCAACATGTTAGTGCTTTGTTTATACTGAACACCCCAGGAGGAGGCCCATTTACCTGTTTCAAGTAATAGTTAAGGGCACTGTTGGAGAAGGTGTGGACTCATGGGCACCTATGAACATCTTTGGTGAGAATGTACTAAGAGTAAACAATTTTGGAACCCCGTATGGGTTACTATTCAAGGTTAGACTGGGATTACCTGGTGAGAGTCCCCATATCTTTGTTTATTGGGGCTTTCCCAGAGGGAATGGAAGGGAGTGGGCAGGGCAAATTGATTATGACCTTACTGCTGACTGCAAAAATGATGACTGTCCAGGCATGGAAGGATGTAAATGGCCCAAAGTTTTTGAGGTGGAAAACGCTTTGTGAGGAACTTAGAAGATATAATAAAATAACAACTGCTTTGTGGGGCTAGAAGGAACAATATCAACAAAAGTGGCTGCAAGTAGTATGGTAAGGTTTAGAGTACTTACTATTTTTTTTATTATGGCTTTTGCTACTATTCTTACTATTCATTCTGATTCCCATTGTTGCTGGATATACTGTTTAACCTGGTGTCTACTTACTTGAGACTTATTTGAGACTTTATTACATTAATGGATGGGGAGAGAGGGAAGGAGAAGAGTGTATAGGGAGGGATTTTGTTTGGTTTTTTTTACTAATTTACTTTTGGTTTACTTATTATATTGTTTCTAATAATAGCCCACATAATAATCCCCCCCCCCCCCCCCCCATTTCAGCATCAAAAAACCCTGTAAATGTCTGAAAGCCAAATTTAGATTTGTTGGTAACTTGCATTGCTTTTCTCCACCCTCTACCATCGCCCCCCCCCCCCCCCCAATTGAAGACCAGATTTCTCCTTTTCTCATGGTTCTGGCACTGGGTCAGTACAGGGCCTTGGGCATGTGCAGATGCTCTCAAGGCCCTGCAGTGGCCCAGCACCATAACTATGAGAAGAGGTAAGAAGACAGATCCAGTCATTGTGGGGGGGGGGGAGCAATATCGGTTACCATGGGGGGCAGGGTGGAGGACAGAAATGGTGGTCATCATGGGGAGGAGGGGTGGAGGAGAGAAATGGTGCCTCTATTAATAGCCCACCCCAGACTTCAGATAACCCACTTTATAATAAACACCTGGGCATTCATTTGAAACAATACGGTATTTGTGCTTTTGTCTCTCTTACCTAGGTTTTGTTTTCTTAATTATGACTTTGTTTTGTAATCTAAAAATATAATTGTGGCAGGAATTGCTGTGGATTGTGTTGGTCTTTTCCATTGTATGTTCCAGAATGGTTAATAAAGATTGCATAATTAACAAAAAAACAGATGCACTGTGTGATATTTTGTGCATTTAGCTTGGTTTATCATCTGTTAATCTTCTACATATTTTGTGGGTTCCTGTTTGTAGAGTAAGGGAAAAAGAAAGATTAAAAATAGAGCACCCTTAGCACCAGCCTCAACAATGAGTAAACATAAGAGTTGCCCTACTGCACATTGTCAGGATTGCTGGATGTGCTGTGAGCCTATATTTATGTACATACAATATACTTTCTATATACGTATATCCAAACCCATGTGGATTGTATAATCATTGGGAACCCACTGCCTCTGTGAACTGGACTCGGGACCATCCCTAGACAACGATTGCTGACACACATGACCAAGAGTCCCTGTAGCGCCAGCTTGCAACTTTGGCTAGTTGCAAGATACTTCCTGCTTGCAACTTTGGCTAGGTCCAGGTCACAAGTACTTGGTAGAATCCCAAAAAGTATCATGATTCCATTCTACCTAAATACCTAGTGTACCTGAATGTAACTCACCTTGAGCTACTACTGAAAAGGTGTGAGCAAAATCTAAATAAATAAATAAACCCTTCAAGGATAAACTGTGGCTTTCCCCTGGTCAACCTAATAAATTGTTTATCAACTTTTCCTCCAGGAATCTGTCAAAGCCTTTTTTAAACCCAGCAACATTAACTGCTTTTACCAGTTGCTCCAGCAATTAATTTTAGAGCTTAACTATAGGAGAAAATATTTTTTTCATCAATGTATTAATTTTTAAATGTGCTACTATTTTATATAATTTCTTGGCGTGTCCCCTAGTCTTTGTAAATTTGAAAAAGTAAATAACTGATTCATGCTTATCCATTCCACTCCCCTCAGCTATCTCTTCACCAAGCTGAAAAGCACTAATCCTTTCAGACTTTCCTCATATGAGAGTTGTTCCATTTTGGTTGCCCTTCTCTGTATCCTTTCCACCTCCACTATATCTTTTTTGAGATATAGCAACCATAAGAACATGAAAGTTGCTGTACTGTGTCGGACCAAGGGACCATCTAGTGGCCAGTGTAGGTCACAAAGTACCTGGCAGATACTTAACTTCAAGGATAAGCAGTGGTTTCCTCAGGTTTGCCTCCAGGAACTTGTCCAAACCTTTTTTAAACCTATATACATTAACTGCTTTTATCATTTGCTCCAGCAATGAGCTCTAGAGCTTAACTATACATTAAGTGAAAAAATATTTTATCCTATTTGTTTCAAATCTGCAGATTTGATCACCTCATAAGAACATAAGTGTTGCCATCAAGCCCAGCATCCTGACAAGATCCCAAAACAGTACAATACATTATCTGTTGCTTATCCTAGAAATAAGTAGTGGATTTTGGACATTTAGGAAGCTATCCAAATGTTTTTTAAACCCACTTAAGCTAACTGGTTTTACTACATTCTCTGGCAAAGAATTCCAGAGTTTAATTACACGTTGAGTGAAGACATATTGTAACTTCATTGCATGCCCAGTAGTCCTAGTATTTTTAGAAAGAGTAAACAAGGGATCCACGTCTACTCATTCCACTCCACTAATTATTTTATAGACCTCTATCATATTTCCTCTCAGCCGTCTTTTCTCCTTAATCTACAAATGGCCCCTTAGATAAACATTTCTTTTCAGTTAAAAGACTTGAGGCAGTTCCTGAAGATCAGACCATTTTGTATCCCGAATTCAAAGCCTCCTTGAGCTCTGGAAGCAGATCCACGATATCTCTTCCTAATGTCTCACTTTTGGAGGTAGGACATGTACTTTCTTGACTTCTAGTGGACATGGCAAGTCCTCTTCTTTCAGTCTTTGGCCAGTCGTTTGCCAGACTGCATACAGTTAATCTAAGTAAAGGTTTTTGTCTCACACTAGCCACCAATGTAGTACCAACCAGCCCTATTAGGCAGTCAAATGACCATAGCAACGTAAGAACCCTGACTGGAATAGATATAAAAACAATTGCCCCAGTGCCAACAGCAACTTTCTTGTTTAGCTGATTGTGTGTATGCTGAATTGTATTTTTCAGGTTTTATAGTATTACCTTGCCAAAGACTGCTGTCAAATCTGACCCACAGTGACCCTGTTAGGCGGTCACATGTCTGCAGCAATGTAAGAAGCCCAACTGGAATAGATATAAAAACAATTGCCCCGAGGGTGACTGTATGGTGGCAGCATGCATGCAGCTCATGCTCCTTGGAGAGCTCCAAAAATACTTACCGAGGAATTTATCTCCATTTTCTAGAGATGTTATCAGTTTTATTTCCCTAATTGTGGGATTGATTGTATATTGATGAACTCTGGGATGTTGCAATACCCTCTGGGGGCATTGACCCCCAACGGAGAGATCACATTTCTATACTTGTAATACAGTTAATTTAGTAGACTCTGATGTAATTACAAGTAATAGCTCATCTAAGATAAATTTACGTATGGGTTTCCTTAATTGTAGAGCTTTAAGAAACCTTTTTAATTGCAGATCTTGTTTACAATTTAGATATTCTTTGTTCAATGGAGACATGATGGCTTAGAAACGGTAAGCAAGTTTATTTGAAAAATGCTGCCCCACCAGGATTCTTTCTTGTGGATCTAAGAGAGGCAGTGGTTTTCAGATAAATATTATTTTTCAGAGTTCTCTATTCTTTCTCTCCCATATAGGGAAATTTTACTTTGAAGACTGTCCAGTGGACCCAGGCTGCCCCCTGGCACCTTAGCACACATCCCTGCCCCCTAGCAGAGATTTACCCAGGTAGTCTAGTGACCCCCCTCTCCCGCATGTACCTTAAAGAAGTGGGAGGCAGGAGCAACACATCCTCCCTCCTGTCTCTGGCATTGCCTCTTCCAAAATGGCAGCACACAACCCCTTCCCAGTGTATTCTGGGATACACTGGATGGGGCTAAGCACCATATAAGGAGTTTTTGCTTAGCCCCACCCAGTACATCCCAGAATGCACCAGGCAGGGGCTGGGCAATGCCATTTTGGAAGAAACAGTGCCCAAGGCAATAGGGACAAGGAGTTGCTCCTGCCCCCCTGCCTCCATCTTCTTTAAGGTAAGGGCAGGGAAGGGGGTCACTAGACCACCAGAGTAAATCTCTGCTAGGGTGCCTGTGGGCAGCCCGGGTCCACTAGACCACCAGGGAATTGTTTTGGGGAGGCAAGAGGCGGGGGTGCAAAGAGGCACAGGGGGTGTAAGGTCCAACAGACCACCAGGGAATTGTTTGGGGGGGGGGCAGGAGGCATGGGGTGGGGTCCACTGTACCACCAGAGAATTTTTCATGGGGGTCAGGAGGCACAGGGTGCGCCAGGGTGGGTCGGGAGGCATTCCACTGGACCACCGGGGATTTTTGTGCAAGCTGTCAAATGTATTTGACAGCTTTGAGTTGCAAACAGCGACCGATGCACAAAAGGGAATCCATGCATCTTGTGTGCATGCAATCCCCTTTGTGCATTGGTTGGGGGGGGGATGGGGGAATGGGACTTATATACTGCCTTTCTGTGGTTTTTCCAACTA
Source organism: Microcaecilia unicolor (assembly GCF_901765095.1). Lineage (NCBI taxonomy): Eukaryota > Metazoa > Chordata > Amphibia > Gymnophiona > Siphonopidae > Microcaecilia > Microcaecilia unicolor. The sequence continues at coordinate 138,157,045 of NC_044037.1, forward strand.
CATTCAAAGCAGTTCACATATTATACAGTGGGGGAAATAAGTATTTGATCCCTTGCTGATTTTGTAAGTTTGCCCACTGACAAAGACATGAGCAGCCCATAATTGAAGGGTAGGTTATTGGTAACAGTGAGAGATAGCACATCACAAATTAAATCCGGAAAATCACATTGTGGAAAGTATATGAATTTATTTGCATTCTGCAGAGGGAAATAAGTATTTGATCCCTCTGGCAAACAAGACCTAATACTTGGTGGCAAAACCCTTGTTGGCAAGCACAGCGGTCAGACGTCTTCTGTAGTTGATGATGAGGTTTGCACACATGTCAGGAGGAATTTTGGTCCACTCCTCTTTGCAGATCATCTCTAAATCATTAAGAGTTCTGGGCTGTCGCTTGGCAACTCGCATCTTCAGCTCCCTCCATAAGTTTTCAATGGGATTAAGGTCTGGTGACTGGCTAGGCCACTCCATGACCCTAATGTGCTTCTTCCTGAGCCACTCCTTTGTTGCCTTGGCTGTATGTTTTGGGTCATTGTCGTGCTGGAAGACCCAGCCACGACCCATTTTTAAGGCCCTGGCGGAGGGAAGGAGGTTGTCACTCAGAATTGTACGGTACATGGCCCCATCCATTCTCCCATTGATGCGGTGAAGTAGTCCTGTGCCCTTAGCAGAGAAACACCCCCAAAACATAACATTTCCACCTCCATGCTTGACAGTGGGGACGGTGTTCTTTGGGTCATAGGCAGCATTTCTCTTCCTCCAAACACGGCGAGTTGAGTTCATGCCAAAGAGCTCAATTTTTGTCTCATCTGACCACAGCACCTTCTCCCAATCACTCTCGGCATCATCCAGGTGTTCACTGGCAAACTTCAGACGGGCCGTCACATGTGCCTTCCGGAGCAGGGGGACCTTGCGGGCACTGCAGGATTGCAATCCGTTATGTCGTAATGTGTTACCAATGGTTTTCGTGGTGACAGTGGTCCCAGCTGCCTTGAGATCATTGACAAGTTCCCCCCTTGTAGTTGTAGGCTGATTTCTAACCTTCCTCATGATCAAGGATACCCCACGAGGTGAGATTTTGCGTGGAGCCCCAGATCTTTGTCGATTGACAGTCATTTTGTACTTCTTCCATTTTCTTACTATGGCACCAACAGTTGTCTCCTTCTCGCCCAGCTTCTTACTGATGGTTTTGTAGCCCATTCCAGCCTTGTGCAGGTGTATGATCTTGTCCCTGACATCCTTAGACAGCTCCTTGCTCTTGGCCATTTTGTAGAGGTTAGAGTCTGACTGATTCACTGAGTCTGTGGACAGGTGTCTTTCATACAGGTGACCATTGCCGACAGCTGTCTGTCATGCAGGTAACGAGTTGATTTGGAGCATCTGCCTGGTCTGTAGGGGCCAGATCTCTTACTGGTTGGTGGGGGATCAAATACTTATTTCCCTCTGCAGAATGCAAATAAATTCATATACTTTCCACAATGTGATTTTCCGGATTTAATTTGTGATGTGCTATCTCTCACTGTTACCAATAACCTACCCTTTAATTATGGGCTGCTCATGTCTTTGTCAGTGGGCAAACTTACAAAATCAGCAAGGGATCAAATACTTATTTCCCCCACTGTATGTATATTTTTATGTGGTTTTTTTTATTTCTAATTTTATTTATTTACATTACAAGTTAACACACTTGATATGAAAAATGATACTAATACAAGAAAAAATATATTATAGGATATTTCCAACACCTTATCAATAAAATATCTAATTAGATCATATAAGTCCACAATATGAGAGTCGATGATCGAATCCTGGAGAAATAAAAGGAAAATTATAACAAACTTAAAGCATGAAATTACAATCTTATACGGCCTTTTTAGTTGTTAAAAATGAGGACAGTTGCGAAGGATCAAAGTTTACGTATTTTACCGATTGATAGGTAACCAAACACTTGCAAGGATACTTTAAGTAAAAAGTTCCTCCAATCTGTATTGTTTCCTGTTTCAGTTGTAAAAATTTCTGTCTACGCCTTTGTGTCTCTCGAGCCAAATCTGGAAATACTCGAACCAAAATACCTTTAAATAGTTTATCTCGTACTTGAAAAAATGTTTTAAGTATCCAGGTCTTATCTGTATGTAACACAAACGTTACTAACAAAGTAGATGGTGTCACTTGCTCTGAATCAGATGTTTCTAGCATAGCTGAAACATCTAATGGCTGATTATTTCCTTGCGTTTGTAAATTCCTTTCAGGTTTTTTGGGAATGTAAAAGATCTGTGCCACTGGAGGAATAAGATCTTCAGTTTTATTCAAAATCCCTTTACAGTAAGATTTTAACATTTCCCTTGGAGAAATCAGTGAATGAAAAGGAAAATTTATAAAACGTAGATTGTTGCCTCGAAAGACATTCTCAAGAAACTCTGATTTCCTCCTCAGGTTCATCAAATCTTTAATCACCATCGTTTGCACAGTTTGTATCTGTTGAATTTCCTTCTCAACTTTATTCACCTGTAATGACAGGGTCTTAATGTCAGAGTCCATTTCTTTCACTTTCCCATCAATAACCACTATTTTTTCTTTCATCTGGTTTATTTGGGGGCATAAAGCCTTACCCAATTGCGCTATTAACATCCATAAACTATCTAATGTTACTTCCACAGGTTTTTTTTGAAAAGTTGTTAATAAAGTATCCATTGGCTCACCAACTCGTAGCATTTTCTCCGACGCTACTGCTCCTCTATCCTCCTCTATTGATCTTAAAACAGGGTGTGCAGTTAAAGCTGGGGTTAAAATACTCCCACCGTCTTCCGATATTTGTAGAATTGCCTCCCGTCCTGAAGGTCCCGCTAACACTTTGGTATTCGGGTCAACTGGGGCCGATATCGGAGAACTGCTAAACACCGGTTGACGAGGTGGCTCGCGTCCGTCGGGGCTTAGGGTGGTATCCGGCCCAATGCTCCACTCACTAACGGCTTGAGCTTGCAGGCCGCTCACCGACAGCATCGCCAAGCTTGCGCCCCTCTGTATATATTGGGTGATCAATCCCGAAGGAACAGAGGTCCTTTGTTGCTGGGAGGCAGCAGCAGTTGCTCGTCCTCTCCTTTTCGGCATTTTAGAAGCAGAAGGGAAAAAGTCTCAAGGCAAAGACAGAGAAAAGCTCAAACGTGTCCTCCTCGATCGACGGCCATCTTGGACTCCAGGCTCCCGATATTTTTATGTGTTTTAATGTGTTTTAAATGTGCTCAGTCCATACCCATTCCAACCATTATATCCCCAATATGTGGTAGTGTCACAGATGGAACCATCATCGCACATTAGATGTTCCTCCTCCTTATAGTGTATGTACATACATCAAAGCCACCCAAAAGATCTTCGGCATATATATCTTATTGCATTATAAATTCTTAAGCATTGATATATATATATATATATATATATATATATATATATATATATATATATATACTAGATTGCATTCAGCTAAACTCAATAAGTTTCATACTGGTAATATTGGATTAAACCATAGGGAGGGTACATAATGGTTAGTGCCACAGATATTCAGGTCCCCACATAATAATATACATGAAGTGCTACTAGACTTAGACATATACATATATCAAAATTTAGTCACTTCCCTTGAGGATATATCGTGCTTGTGCTTCATAAAATCACTCATAACCTTTCATCCAGATGAATCTTGCCAACTCAATGAATATTCCCTTTAACTCTGGCGGAGTTTCACAAGTCTTCAGCAGAAAGGGAAACTACAAACAGAATATTCTAATTAACAAACAAAACTAACACGTGTTGGAGTGTACCTTAGCAACATGTCAATCATTCTAAATATAATAAAGCAAATTACTCATGAATCGGTACTTTAAACCAGAAACGGATACCAAACCCCGAGTGGGTTCCCTTCTAGGTTTCCCCTGCACACAGGGATGAGCGTCTGACGTCATGTTCCCGCGCTCTTTAAATACCCATATGAGCTCAAATTTTGCAGGCTCATCCATTAATGAAAGGCAGCTCGTAACTACCTACTCTTAAAGTAATAGATATCATTAATTCCTCACAAAAGGTTACACATACTTCACTAAAAAAAAAGGCATTTGTAGAGGTCCTGTCCTCCCACCACCTAAATCCTAGTGAGGAGCAGGCTAATACAGACATATTGAATAACTACATATACCTCCCATCCCTCAATCATAACCATTCAACCTCTCTGTTCAACCCACAGGGGTGAACAGTATTCCAGGAGAATATGAAACGTTGTTCCTTCTGAACGAGTATTTAGCTCAGATTGCCCCCCTCACTCCAATTCAATATGAAGGAGAACTGTATAACATAGATCCTGGGTATCATGTTGAAACTCCTGCCAATGTCCTGACAGAGGAGCCTTGGCTTTGCATGTTCGGATATTACTCACATGCTCTCCAATGCGGATTTAATTTTTCTGGTTGTGTGACCAATGTAAAACATTTTACATGGACACCAGATGCAATAGACAACCCCCTGTGAATTACAATTCGTTCTTTTTCATATATGAAACTCACGCTCATTTGTAATGTCCAGGATGGTCATGATGATATTCTCTAGGTCTAGAAAAGATTTCACCTAGGTTGCGTCCCCTCCTATATGCAAAACAGGGTAAAAAGTGCATGAACCTGCAAAATATGCCAGTGTTTATATATCAGTTGCCTAATATATCTTGACATTTTGGAGCAAGGTAATATACAAACTAAAGACTTCAGCTCCTCTTGAGGAGAATATCGGCGATGTATCTCTTCCACATGAGGATTTTGCTCAACTGTGGGTAGAATCAATAAATCCATTTTCAAACCTGGTCATTTAAAGACATGCCACAGAGGGGGCAACTGTAGCCCCCATCACAACTCCTTTGATCTGGTGGAAGTATCGACCCTCAAATGTAAAATAGTTATTCTTAATCCTGTGGTGCTCTATGGAGATTAACAAACTAAGATGAATTGTATCCACGTTTAACTGGTCCTCTACATTTCTCTCCTGGAAAATTCATATAACTCCTTATCGCTTCTCTTCTGCATACTTTATTGTAGTCCGAAATTATGCTTTGAATTCTATGGTGCTCTATAGAGATTACAGAGCACTGAATCTTCAAGCAGCAATAAAGACCCAACCTAAGGTGGAAGTGTAACCATGTTTAACTTATCCTTGGCTTTTCTCTCCTGCATAATTCATTTTAGTATGAAATCATTCTTACCCTATTGAGCACTGGATTCTAAGGGAGCTTGCTGGAACATAGAAAGAAAGTTTGGTAGAAGTGTAACCATGTGTAACTGCTCTTCAGTAAATCTCTTGCATAATCCATTACACACTGAAATCGAGATATGAATCCTATGCTGCTCTATAGAGCAGAGCTCTGAATTCTGAAGGAGCTGGCCTCAATAATGAAATAAAACCATTATGGAAGCTCAACCATGTTTAACTTCATCTTGTTGGGCAGACTGGATGGACCGTGCAGGTCTTTTTCTGCCGTCATCTACTATGTTACTATGTTACTAACTTCTTTTTGGCACTTCTCCCCTGGATACGTTTTTGTAACGTGAAATCATGCTTCCAATCCAGTACTGCTTCATCCCTATCTTCAAAGCTCTAAATGTTCAAGGAACGCTCCACAGCTCTTTTCTCCTATATAATTCATTGTAGACAGAAATCATGCTTTCAATCCTGTGGTGCTCTGTGGAGATTAACAAACTAAGGTTAATTGTATCCACGTTTAACTGATCCTCTACATTTCTCTCCTGGAAAATTAATGTAATTCTTTATTGCTTCTCTTCTGCATACTTCATGTGGAATGCACGCTCGATCTGCAACAAACTTTCCTTCACCCATGATCTCTTCATCTCCCATTCCCTTCAACTGCTCGCCCTAACTGAAACCTGGCTCACCCCTGACGTCTCTGCCTCAGTCACGGCCCTTTGCCACGGAGGTTATCTTTTCTCCCATTTTCCACGCCCAGTTGGCCGCAGTGGCGGTGTTGGGCTACTACTTTCGCCCTCCTGCAGTTTTCAACCTCTCCTCCTACCGCAGTCTCACTGCTTCTCATCCTTTGAAGTCCACTCCATCCGTCTATTCTACCCGCTGCCACTCAGAGTTGCAGTCATTTACCGCCCCCCTGATAAGTCCCTCCGTTCCTTCCTTACCGACTTCGATGCCTGGCTCTCCGTTTTTCTTGAGCCCTCATCCCCATCCCTCATTCTTGGTGACTTTAACATACACACTGATAACCCATCCGACTCATACGCTTCTCAGTTCCTCACGCTAACCTCCTTCTTCAACCTCCAACTGAGCTCCACCACCTCTACTCACCAATCTGGCCACTGTCTTGACCTCATCCTCTCTTCTACCTGCTCACCCTCCAATTTCTGCACCTCAGCTCTTCCTCTCTCCGACCATCACCTGATCACCTTCACACTTCATCACCCTCCCCCTCAGTCCCGCCCAACACTAACCACTACTTCCAGGAATCTCCAGGCTGTCGACCCTCCCACCTTATCCTCCATTATCTCTAATCTCCTCCCTTCCATCATGTCCTCCGAGTCTGTCGACAAGGCTGTCTCCACTTACAATGCCACTCTTTCCTCTGCTCTGGACGCCCTTGCACCGTCCATCTCCCGTCCCACAAGGCGTACTAAACCCCAGCCCTGGCTGACCCCTTGCACCCGATACCTTTGCTCCTGCACCCAATCGGCTGAACGCCTCTGGAGGAAATCTCGCACCCATACTGATTTCATTCGCTACAAATTCATGCTATCCTCCTTCCAGTCCTCCCTATTCCTCACCAAACAGGACTATTACACCCAATTGACTAATTCTCTTGGCTCTAACCCTCGTCGTCTCTTCGCTACCCTTAACTCCCTCCTCAAAGTGCCCTCTGCTCCCACCCACCCCCCTCACTCTCTCCTCAATCACTGGCTGACTACTTCCGCGACAAGGTGCAGAAGATCAACCTCGAATTCACCACCAAACCATCTCCTCCTCTTCACCCTATAACCCACTCCCTCAACCAACCAACCCAGGCCTCCTTCTCCTCTTTTCCTGATATCACCGAAGAGGAAACTGCCCATCTTCTCTCCTCCTCGAAATGCACCACCTGCTCCTCTGACCCCATCCCCACCAACTTACTTAACACCATCACTCCTACTGTCACCCCCCCCATCTGTCATATCCTCAACCTCTCTCTCTCCCCTGCAACTGTCCCTGACACCTTCAAACATGCTGTAGTCACACCACTCCTCAAAAAACCATCACTTGACCCTACCTGTCCCTTCAACTACCACCCCATTTCCCTCCTACCCTTCCTCTCCAAGATAGTTGAACATGCCGTTCACAGCCGCTGCCTTGATTTTCTCTCCTCTCATGCCATCCTCGATCCGCTTCAATCCGGCTTTCGCCCCCTGCACTTGACAGAAACGGCACTATCTAAAGTCTGCAATGACCTGTTCCTTGCCAAATCCAAAGGTCACTACTCCATCCTCATCCTCCTCGACCTATCCTCCGCTTTTGACACTGTCAATCACAAATTACTTCTCGCCACACTGTCCTCATTTGGGTTCCAGGGCTCTGTCCTCTCCTGGTTCTCCTCTTATCTCTCCCACCGTACCTTCAGAGTACACTCTCTTTTTTTAATTTTAATATTTATTAATTTTACATTTATATATACAAAACATAAATGCATTGGAAATCCAGCAAAACTATAAAGAAATATATAAATAAAATATTTTACATAATGTAAATATGTTATTGAAATATTCTATTAATTTTGTCCACAATATCAGGTTAGAATCAAGATACTAAGATTAAAAATAGAGGAAATTAAAAAAGAAATAATACAGAGCTGGGGAGGACAACAGAAGCCGACAGCCGACTCAACAGCACTTTACCTATGGGGGTGTTTCCAAGGGTCTTCTCTCTTTTTCTTTAATTACAATAAATTCCAACAACTTCTTTGGGGTATAAAACACATAATTAACAGATTCAAAAGATATACAACATTTGCAAGGAAATTTTAACACAAAACAGAGTACACTCTCATGGTTCTTCCTCCACCCCCATCCCTCTCTCTGTTGGAGTTCCTCAGGAATCTGTCCTTGGACCCCTTCTTTTTTCAATCTACACCTCTTCCCTGGGCTCCCTAATCTCCTCTCATGGTTTCCAATATCATCTTTATGCTGATGACACCCAGTTCTATCTCTCCACACCAGACATTACTGCGGAAACCCAGGCCAAAGTATCGGCCTGCTTATCTGACATTGCTGCCTGGATGTCCAACCGCCACTTGAAACTGAACATGGCCAAGACCGAGCTTATTGTCTTCCCTCCCAAACCCACTTCTCCTCTCCCTCCACTCTCTATCTCAGTTGATAACACCCTCATCGTCCCCGTCTCATCTGCCCGCAACCTCGGAGTCATCTTCAACTCCTCCCTCTCCTTCTCTGCGCATATCCAGCAGATAGCCAAGACCTGTCGCTTCTCTCTCTTTAACATCAGCAAAATTCGCCCTTTCCTTTCAGAGTACACCACCCGTACTCTCGTCCACGCTCTCATTACCTCTCGCCTTGACTACTGCAACCTACTCCTCACTGGCCTCCCACTTTGCCATCTATCCCCCCTTCTGTCCGTTCAGAACTCTGCCGTATGCCTTATCTTCTGCCTGGACCGATATATTCATATCACCCCTCTCCTCAAGTCACTTCACTGGCTTCCGATCAGGTACCGCATACAGTTCAAGCTTCTTCTATTAACCTACAAATGCACTCGATCTGCAGCCCCTCCTTACCTCTCTACCCTCATCTCCCCTTACGTTCCTACCCGTAACCTCCGCTCTCAAGACAAATCACTCCTTTCAGTACCCTTCTCCACCACCACCAACTCCAGGCTCCGCCCGTTCTGCCTCGCCTCACCCCATGCCTGGAATAAACTCCCTGAGCCCATATGCCAGGCCCCCTCCCTACCCATCTTCAAAGCCTTGCTTAAAACCCACCTCTTCAATGTCGCCTTCGGCACCTAACCACCATACCTCTATTCAGGAAATGTAGACTGCTCCAACTTGTCATTTCGCCCATTAGATTGTAAGCTCTTTTGAGCAGGGACTGTCCTTTTTGTTAAACTGTACAGCGCTGCGTAACCCTAGTAGCGCGCTAGAAATGTTAAATAGTAGTAGTAGTAGTTCGAAATTATGCTTTCAGTGCTGTGGTGCTCTATAGATATTACAGCGCACTGAATCTTCAAGCAGCAATAAAGACCCAACCTAAGCGTAACCATGTTTAACTTATCCTTGGCATTTCTCTGCTGCATAATTAATTTTACTGTGAAATCATTCTTAAACTATAGAGATTACAGAGCTCTGCATTCTAAGAGAGCTTGCAGGAACATAGAAAGAAAGTTTGGTGGAAGTGTAACCATGTGTTAGTGCTGTTTGGTAAATCTCTTGCATATTCCATAACATTGACATTCGCACATCAGTCAGTCTATTCCATTGAAAAATCCTTATAATTAAATAACACAACAACACTAATAATATTTGGCTGCAGCTTTATTTACCACATAGGAATATACAACTAAATTCCTCAAGTTAACTTTCTTTAACACACACCAATCATTTATCACCCTGTTAAACTTCCCAGAGCGGTTTAACTGTGCTTAGCCATTCGGTAACGAACTGGCTCTGACTTTCCCCACATTACAACTTCCCAGAGCGGTTCAATAATTATAAGCCCTTCGGTAACTTTTCTCACATTACCCCCTTTTTCTATGTGACTTACAGTGCCGTCAAGCCACATTTTACTTGTGGCGGTTCCGCCCCCGAGTTATCATTAACAAATATCATCTTATCCGCCTCTGGTGCCTAATTATTCCCATACCAGAGGCCCAATCACCCGAAAGCTACTACTGATTTCCTACACTAAACCTCCACTCCATCCCTCCCCTCCTTAAACTTAACACACCCACCACCACAGCGGGCGGGCAGGGAGGGGTCAAAAACCTTAACCTTAGCCACCCTCACCCACTCCTACCCACCCGCCTAATAATTCTAAACCAACAAAACTTTTTCCTCATCTTTTCCACTCTGTGTTTTCACCAATCATCATCACCCTTAACTAACCAATCACATTTTGTTAATTACTTTCAAATGATGATTCTGCTGTTTCCCAGGGTAAATTCTTCGAACCTTGTAAGTTGAAAAGTTCACAACATCTTGCTCATGCTTCTTTCTCTTATTGTGTGATCAAAGAAATGGCCAGCAGTATGATTAAACATGCATATGTATGTTTCAATAATTTTTATTCGGGAGAACATATCAACAGATTTAAACAGTGCTTAATTTCTCTTGTTCTGCAAAATAAGCCACATATCTTTACTAGCAAGCACCCTGCAAGATCTATACAACTATTTATCTCCCCAGTAACTTTTTACATTTTATCCCCTGCCCTCCCTTTATCTCCCTCATCCCCCTTCCCCCCCTCCCGTTTTCATCACAGTCTCTTACTGCGCAGGCCCATTTTCTAAGTGTTCTTAAGCATTTTCACATGTTCATTATTTGTCCTTTAGCTCGATTAGTCAGCGTAAGCCAAAACGGAGTCCAACAAGCCCAGAAGATCCGAGCATGGAGGGGTCGTTGAGTTCTCAATCTTGTTCTCTCAGTGCGCATCAGGTGAATCATCTGCCCTCTCCACTGAGCCACTGCAGGGCCCTCCTTAGACATCCATGTCTTCAGAATTATTCTCTTGGCCACCATCACTGTACGTAGCGTAAACGCTTGGCGGCCCCTAACTGGGGGTCCCGTAAACCGCAGGTGTCCGAAGAGGAGCCTTGCGTCTAGAATCCAATTCGACAGCCAAATAGCCCGTATCTGTCCATTCACGGCTTTCCAAAATTGCTGGATGCTGGGGCAACCCCAAAACATATGTCCCAGTGTTGCTCCCTCCGCTGCGCATTTGGGGCATGCTCCGTCCGGTGATGCCCCCATATGGAACGCCCTCCTAGGCGGTATATATGCTCTCAATACAAATTTAAATTGTAATTCCCAATAAACTGCTTGATCTGTGTTCTTGCGATATCCCAGGAGGTGTTCACGGACCACTGCAGGAGTTATTTTGGTCCCCAGTTCTGTACTCCACAGGTTAGAAAGTCTCTCAAAGTCTGGTTCTTTAGCCATGTCCTTCAAGTGTCTGTGGTGGTATGTGAGTGGCACTTTTTGTTGCGCTCCCAATGAAAGCGCCAAACCCAGCTCCTCCTGCACATCCTCCGCCAGAGCCTCCCGGGATAGGCTCAATATGTAGTGCCGTAGCTGGTAATAGTGAAACCAATCCGCTTGGTTCAGTTTAAATCGGTCCCGGAGGCTCTCCCAGGGCACAACTGTTCCGTTTTCGTCTATTGCCTGAAGTATATATTCCAACCCCACACCTTCCCATCTTTTGAACACCTCATGCAATTGGCCCGGTGGAAAATCCGGGTTGCCGCATATTGGGAGGTATGGGGTTGTCCCTGGTGAAAAACGGTGATGTCTGCACAGCCAGCGCCAAGTTTCCTGCGCTGCTGGTAATAACTGCGCCGGGGCTAATAGGCTGGTTTCTGCTTTGCTTTTCTTGTGTAATAAGTAGCCAATGTGTTTCTGCTCCGTCTCCTGTAGCTCGAGGTGGGAGGGTGTGAAATATTGTGTGCGCCGCAGCCAGTCATTTAAGTGTCTCATTCCACTTGCTATAGTCATATAGCGCAAGTTCAGGAGCCCTAGGCCCCCATATTCCACTGGTAAGTAAAGCGTGGACATCGCCACTCTAGGTCTTTTCTTTGCCCATAGAAATGTTTGCAGTGTCTTGTTAAGTCTCTTTTCATCAGTCTTGGACAGGTATAGTGGCATGGTCTGGAACACATATAGCCACTTCGGTACAATCACCATTTTGTACAGCGCTATTCTCCCCATAAGTGACAAAGGGAGTCCCTGCCAGAGTTGTAGGCTTATCCTCGTGTCATTCAATAGCTTTCTCACATTCCATCCATATACCTGTGGGAGTTCCCGTGGTATTGTGACTCCTAGATATTTTATAGTCTCGTCTTCCCATTCTATAGGGAGTTGTAATCTACTTTTTATGTTGTCCCCAGGCACTATTTCTAAAGCTCTAGATTTCTGGATGTTTATCCTGATAGGGCCCCATATTCCTGGATCAATTTCAAAGCCCTAGGTACTGAGTGTTCTGGTTCTTGGACCACCACCAGCAAATCATCTGCAAACGCGAGGGCCTTAACCGTACCTCCCTCCAGGCCCACCCCCCTTACTCCTTCATCTCCCTTCAAAACTCTAAGCAAGGGTTCCATTGCTAAAACAAATAGGAGGGGCGATATGGGGCAGCCCTGCCTTGTCCCTTGTCGAATGTGGAATTTGCCTCCCCTCACTCCATTCACTAATACAGCTGCCTGGGGAGAGTTATACAAGGCCTCTATAGCATCCCCATACCATCCCCGGATTCCGATGTAATCTAAAAGCCCAAACAAATACCCCCAATCCACCTTATCGAATGCTTTTTCTGCATCCAAGCTAAGGATCAATACAGACTTCTGTTCCTTCTGGCATTTTGCCATGGCTAATAGTAGACGCCTCACGTTACTGCCTGCCTGTCTGTTCTTAATGAAGCCCACCTGCTCCTCCCCAACAAGTTCTGGCAGCAATGATCCTAATCGTGTAGCCAGCATCCGGGCCAAAATTTTGATATCAACGTTAATCAATGAAATGGGTCGGTATGAGCCTGGGTGCATCTTATCTTTCCCAGGTTTCGGAAGCAACGTGATTAGGGCTTCATTAGCATGTATGGGGAACTGTTTGTCCTCTATGGCTTGTTCTAGATAGCTCCCGAGTGCCTTTATCCCTCCCCTTGGCAGGGATTTATAATATTCTCCCATAAAACCATCTGGTCCTGGGGCAGAGTTAAGAGCCAGGGCTTTTATCGCCTCCTGTAGCTCTTTTCCTGTAAGTGGCTGATTCAGCATGTCTATCTGTGGTTGTTGAAGCTTAGTAAGTCCCACCTTGTCCAAGTAATTGGCCAGGTTGCTCAAGTCCCTTGCAGGTGCTCCCTTGTAAAGCTCCCTAAAATAGTTGTGAAAGATCTGCTCTACATCTCCGCTTTTTGTCTTTATCACCCCCTGGGCATCCCGCAGTGTTGTGATCACCCGGTCAGGGCCTTCTGATTTTATCAGCCTCGCTAATAGTGTGCCTGATTTATTGCCAAATCTTTGCATCCTGCACTTGAAGTACACCAAAGACCTCACTGTCTGCCCATGAATTAATGAGTTCAGGACCACTTGGGCTGCCAAATATTGTTCTTTATTTGTTACTGTTGGGGAGTTTATATATTTCCGCTTAGCTTTCTGGAGTTGAAGCTCTAAGTTTAAAATCGCCTTAGCCTGTCTTTTTTTCCTCATTTGCACATAAGCTATTATATCTCCCCGTATCACCGCTTTGGAGGCCATCCAGTAAAGACTAGGATTTTCCGCGTGTTGGCTATTAAACCTCTCATATGTTTCCCATTTATCATTTAGATATCTTGTAAATTCCCTGTCTTCATATAGATAACTCGGGTACCTCCAACCCCCTGCTCGCTGATAAAACATGCATATGTATAAACCAAGTGCGAATGAGAAAATCCTTGTTACTTTGGAATCCTGTTAGTTACAGTTTCTTGTAAGATTCCAAGTTTGACTCCATACGGGATTTTATTCACCTATGGTGCTCCTTAGAGATCTACAGAGCACTGAATGTTCAAAACACTGGCAGAAATACATAAACTGTTTGCCAGGGTAAATTCAGAGGCAGGTTTGCAAGAGCAGAATGATCATTTTGAGCTACTGAGCAAAGGGTTCGGAATGGCGAACTCTGTTGTAAGAAATATATTTCATATTCTCAAAACTATGTGGTTTCTCAAATACATACTTAATCTTATTGATAGAACAATTGGAAGCATAATACTTAGAAAACAGCTATGGAAATGTCAGCAGTATTTTTTTTATATGGTAACTCAGCTCTAAGAAAGGATATTCAAAGTACACTTGATACAAACGAAGTGACATTAGCATGAGGATGAAATTGTCAGCTTTAGTTTGTAATTACTCTTTCATTCTTGGAGACACAAAGAATAGACTGTTGATTAGTGGTTAGTTTCTGTGTTCCTTCCAGATTTTGAACCTCCAATGTTCTAAAGATTTATTTCGCACGCAATGACAGTACTGGAAATCACAGTTGACTGTGGATTTGTGGTTTGTTTCTTTGTTCATGCCAGATTTTGAACAGCCAAATGTTATATAGATCTTCTGGCGCACCATAGGATTGCACTTAGGATTTCAGTTCACTATCCAGCTTATAATCGAAAGAGAAAAACGCCTATATTGCGACCCAAATCGGGAGATGGGCGTCTTTCTCCCGTGGACGCCCAAATCGATATAATCGAAAGCCGATATTGGGCGTTTCCAACTGCAATCCGTCGTGGAAACGGGTAAAGTTGAAGGGGGTGTGTTGGAGGCATGGTGAAGGCAGAACTGGGGCGTGGTTATTGGCCGAGGAGAGATGGGTGTCTTTAGCTGATAATCGAAAAAAAAGGCATTTTACTGTGATTTTGGGTCACTTTTTTTGGACCCTTTTTTTTCACGAACAGGTCCCAAAAAAGTGCCCCAACTGACCAGATGACCACTGGAGTGGTCACTAACCCCCTCCCACAAAAAAACCCCCCACTTTACAAACCTTTTTTCCAGCCTCTATGCCAGCCTCAAATGCTGTACCCACCTCCATGACAGCAGAATGTGTTCTATCCTCTGACAGCCTTTCCCTGGTTCTGATGTGGCTCTCGGGTGAGTGTGACACCTTTTCTGTTAAGGGCACTGCAGAGTCACATCAGCAATGCATTGTGGTGGGTGTAGGGTATTGGGCTCCGTGCAGTGGTGTGCTGGAGCCGGCTCGCACAGGCTCGCAAGAGCCGGTTGTTAATCTTTCCACCGACTGGCGAGCCGGTTGTTAAATATTGCGAGCCGGCTCTGGCTCTCCTCCCTCCCTCCGGATCCGGTCCCGCTCACCAATTCCTTGTTCTTCTAATTCTTCGGGGCAGGTAGTCTTGCCTGCCGCTGCCAGCTGACTCTCCCCCGCTGCCGATTCGTGCTTTAAAAATGGCCGCCGAGACTTCTGCTGAAGTCTCAGTGGCCATTTTGAAACGCGAATCGGCAGTGAGGGAGAGTCAGCTGGCAGCAGGCAGGCAAGACTGCCTGCCCCGAAGAATTAGAAGAACAAGGAGTCGGTGAGGGACTGGATTCGGAGGGAGGGAGGAGAATTCACTGACAACTCGGGAGGGGGTGGCAGGGGAGAGAAGGGAGTCGCTGGGCATTGGTGGAGGGAGGGGAGAGAACTAAGGGTCGCGCTGGATATGGGTGCATGCAGGGCAGGGAAGAGGAGAGGAGGGTCACTGCTGGACATGGGTGGATGGAGGGCAGGGGAGAGGAGGGTCACTGCTGGGTGGATGGAGGGCAGGGGAGAGGAGGGTCACTGGGTATGGGTGCATGCAGGGCAGGGGAGAGGAGGGTCATTGCTGGACATGGGTGGATGGAGGGCAGGGGAGAGGAGGGTCACTGGGTATGGGTGCATGCAGGGCAGGGGAGAGGAGGGTCACTTCTGTACATGGGTGGATGGAGGGCAGGGGAGAGGAGGGTCACTTCTGTACATGGGTGGATGGAGGGCAGGGGAGAGAGAAGACATGCTGGACATGGATGGAGGGGAGGGAAGAGTGAGGAAGGAGATGAGTTGAGGGGAAAGGAAGAGAGGAGAAAAACTGCACATGGATGAAGAAAATAGGCAGAAGCTGAGGACCAGAAATGAAGAAGAAAGGAGGAAAGGAAAGAAATAAATGGAAAGGAAGCCCTGGAAACAGAGTTAAGAGGACAGATAGCAGCAGAATCGGATACTGGGCCAGCATGATCAGAAAAACAGTCACCAGACAACAAAGGTAGAAAAAAAATCATTTTATTTTCATTATAGTGTTTGGAATATGTTCACTTTGAGAATCAGCTGCTCAACATTAAAAGTTTATATTTATGAGGAAGTGACGTCACACGGCTGAATGGCCGCTTAATCCCTGAGCTCCGTGCCTCCTTACCCTCGCAAAGGTGCCATCCGAATTAGAAAACCTCTCCAAACATGCGGACGGGGCTACAAGTGAGTGACGAACGTCCCAGGCAAACCACCATGAGCAAGAAAAGTGGAGCGCAGCAGCGCAACCATGACCGTCCAGCCACGAGGCAAGCGGAACGGGGCCTTGCGCGACCTCCATCCCCCAAAGCGCGCTGCCAGTCGGAGTCAGGATCAGCTTGCTCTCGGGAGGATGGCTCCGGATGCATGGACTCGGCCCCTATGCAAGCTCTCCCCGCGGACCTGACGCGCTGCCTGGAGACCATTCGAGCTGAAATTAGAACATCTAAAGAAGAGATCCTAGAGCACGTGGACGCTTTGAGTGTGGATCTGCGGGAGCTAGGAGGCCGAGTAGAAGCCTTGGAAGAGCGGGCAGACGAGCAGGGGGAAAAAAACGAGGAGGTCGATAAACACATTGCCAAGTTAACTGAACAGTCGGAGGAACTCCAATACAAATTAGATGACTTAGAGAACCGAGGGCGCAGACACAACCTTAGATTCAGAGGAGTCCCAGAAAATGGCGACCGAGAAGCAGTCCCGGAGGTGGTGCGCGCTATATGTGCCCAGTTGATGGGAGAAGACTTTGATTCAGCAGCAATGGGCATCGACAGGGCTCATAGAGCGCTGGGGAAAGCGCGAGACAACAAACCCCGGGACATAGTGGTGCGTTTCTCTTCGTACAACTGCAAAGACCAGATATGGCAGAAAGCTAGAAAGACTCCCGACGTGGAATTCAACGGGGAGCGAATTGCAATATACCAGGATCTCTCGTTATTCACTTTGAACTCGCGCAGGGCTATGAGGCCGGTAATAGAGATTTTGATGAGAGAGAAGATCCTCTACAGGTGGGCATTCCCGTTTGCACTTTTTTTCGAAATTAAGGGTGAACATCACAGATGTCGAGGAGTGGGAGCGGCGTGGAAAGTTTTGTATGATGCTGGATTGGCTCCTACAGCTACCCTACCAGTGGAAATGGCATCCTCCACAAAAGCACAACTTCAGAAGTGGAAGAGGGTAGAGAAAGCACCCAGGAAGCCCAAGACTTGAGCAACAGAGGTGAGATCAAGGAGCTTGCATGTGGAATCTGAAGCCGATGGCCCTCAAGAGGAGGTGATGAAGAGAGACAATTGGGGGAGAGGTGAAAAACAAAAAAAAGAGACATTTGCAGTTGGATGGTACAAGTTAAATACTGATATGTTTGTGAACATATGAGGGGGGGGAGGGGGCGGGAGGGGGGATTGAAGGGAGTGTTTATTTGTGGGTGTTAAACTCCTGTTTAATAGTGAGTTCGTTTGGCCAGGGGTGTCACTTCCTTGCAACTCCCAAGTGGTGCCACATGGTACCAGTTGGTGGATATTGGATTGTGGGTCAGGGAGGGGGTGGGGGGGATTTGGGGGGGGGGGGGGGAGAGGCTTGGGACTGAGAACAACCAGAGGGTCTAGGAAGCTAGTGGGTTGGAAGAGGAGGGGTTTAAGGCAGAATAGGCGTCCTCCATCTGAAGTGGGGTGCACTTACAGAGTATTCAATGGTGGGTTTTAAATTGGTTACTTATAACATTAAGGGGCTGAACTCCCCTTACAAGAGGCATGCGCTGTTTCGTGAATTGGAGTTGATGAAACCTCAAATGGTCTTTTTGCAAGAAACCCACTTAATACAAAAACATGAAGGCCTGTTGTCCTCCAAGCCGTACCCGCTGGTGGTGTGTGCCTCAGATGTAAAGGGGGCTAAAAAACGGGGGGTGGCTATACTATTTCATAAAGATGTGCAGGTGCAGATTGTACGTTCTAGAAAGGACAGGGAAGGAAGATTTCTTTTACTGCAAGTCATGCTGTAACAGGAGGAGTATACCTTGGCAAGTGTATATGCACCAAATGAGAGGCAGGGGGAATTTTTCCTCCATCTCCAAAAAGAGATGCAGGGCTTTGCCAAGGGTAAAGTAATAATGGCAGGAGACTTTAACGCCACCATGCAGCCTGGATTAGATCGCTCTACTCCTCCTGCCCCGTTGGACTGTAAAATTTCACAGGCCTTAAAAGATTGTGTGGATGAGTTGGGCCTGTATGATGCTTGGAGACTGGCACACCCTAGGGGGAGAGATTACACATTTTATTCTCCGGTCCATCTGTCCTACTCTAGGCTTGACTATATCTTTTTGGACAAGGCACTGTCTGGTGGGGGAGGAGAGTCCTCTATAGGTCACATTAGCATATCTGATCATGCCCCGACCTGGTCTACTCTGCCGTCCCTAAGAGAGGAACCGAGAGAAAAAAGATGGACGCTTAATAACACATTGCTACAGGACCCGGACTTGGTAGCTGGGTTCCGTCCATTTTTTAAAGAATATTTTGATATGAACTTGGACTCGGGACCCTCTCTGGGAACGGTGTGGGACGCCTTTAAGGCAGTCTCGAGAGGCTACTTTATACAGGGAGCAGGTCGGAGGGCGAGGGCACACAAAGCTCGATTAATCCAATGTATGGACAAACTTGGGGCATTAGAGGCTAAATATAAGGCCACGGGTTCTCTGTCAGACCTGCGTAGACTGCAGGCGGTTAGACTGGAGATCAGCTCTCTGCATGAAGACAGCTTGAAATTTGCACATGCAAGGATGAATCAGGTTTACTATGAACACACTAACAAACCCGGTAGGCTGCTTGCAGTCAAACTAAGGCAATTGAGATCCTCTCGTCACATTTTGAGAGCCCGAGATGGCAAGGGGCAGGTGGTGCACAGTTCAGCGCAGATCAGACAGTGCTTTGCCCAATACTATGAGAACCTATACAGGGAGGATGCCACTGTGCAGACTGAAATTGACGCCTATTTGGAGGCCAGGGGGCTGGCGGTTTTGACCGAATCACAGAGGGTGGAGCTTGAATGTCCGGTGCGGGTGGATGAGGTCATTGGGGCTATTAAAACTTTACCCACAGGGAAGGTGCCTGGCTTAGATGGATTCACCAACGAATTTTTCAAGGTATACGCAGTAGACCTAGCCCCCTATCTGACAATGATTGTTAACTCAGTGAGGGAGGGTGTGCCCCTTCCTAAGACTATGATGGAGGCGTGGGTGGCTGTAATCCCTAAGCCAGGTAAAGATGTTATGTTGTGTGCCTCATATCGACCCATCTCCATACTAAATGCGGATGTGAAAATTTTGGCTAAGGTCTTGGCGAATCGATTGGGCAGTGTGCTTCCTAGTCTGGTCCACCCGGATCAAGTAGGGTTTGTGGCCAAAAGACAGGCAGCAGATAATATAAGGAGAACAGTGGACCTTATCTATGCAGCCCAGAGGAAGGCTAGACCAGTAGTACTGCTCGGATTAGACGCAGAAAAGGCATTTGATAGGGTCCACTGGGGGTATTTGGACAAGGTCCTACACAGAGTAGGGATAGGACAGTTTTATAGAACTTGGATTCGGGCCTTGTATTCGGCACCACAAGCCTGTGTGCGCATCAATGGAGGGAATTCCGAATCATTCCGGCTGGGTCGAGGAACCAGGCAGGGTTGCCCACTATCCCCCCTCTTGTTTGCTCTGGCAATGGAACCATTGGCGGATGCCGTTCGAGATAACGAAAACATTGCTGGGGTAAAGGTGGGAGGGCGGGAGTATAAAATCGCCTTATTCGCAGATGATGTCCTCTTGACCTTAACCAATCCATTAATTTCTTTGCCTAATTTAATGCAGGTGATAGAGGAATATGCGACAATATCTGGGTATAAGCTAAACGCTAACAAGTCCACAGGACTGGCGGTGGGAGTTCCTCCTAGAGTGATGGACACCTTGAAGGCGTCTTTTGTCTTTAAGTGGGAGGCTAGAGCGTTAGGATACTTAGGAGTTCAGTTGCCTGGCAACCTGTCTGAGCTGTTTACCAGTAATTATCCGCCACTTAAGCGAGCTGTACAGAGGGACCTGGACAGATGGATGTCTATGGGACTGTCGTGGTTCGGGAGGATTGCTGCAGTAAAAATGAACATTTTGCCCAGGCTTCTATATCTGTTCCAGGTCCTTCCCATGCAATTGTCCAGATCATTTTTATCAGGTCTGCAGGAGGCGATTATTCGCTTCATCTGGAATCAGAAGAGGCCCTGCTTGCCCAGGGCCCTGCTTTATAAGTGTAAGCAGTTGGGAGGGCTGGTGGTACCCAACTTGTTCTGGTACTATGGGGCAGCTCAGGCCAGGGCGGCGGTAGCCTGGTTTAAAAGTGAGGATCACCACTTTTGGGTTGATATCGAGCAAGCGTTGGTGGGTTCTCGGAGACTGGGACAGTTAATGTGGGTTGCAGGTAGGTATAGGGGGCAAGTTGATAGATTCCCGCCCACAGTGCAGGCTACTTTCCACTATTGGGACCTTATGTTTTCAGACAAGCAGCCATTGGTTACGGGCTTGGCTCCGATAGTGGATAACCCCTTGTTTGAACCTGGGATAGGGAGTGTCACTTTTCGCAGATGGGCGGAGTCCGGACTAGACACATTGGGGCAGCTGCATGTGGGAGAGACTATTGTGCCCTTTGAGACACTGATGGATGACTATGGGCTTAGGCAGAGGGATCGATATGCTTACTTGCAGCTGGTGCACTTTTTGAAGAGCCCTGCTTATGTAGAATGCTTGAGGCGAGAAGTTCATCAGCTGGAGGAGATGTGTATAGAGTCCAAGGACACGCAGGATATGATATCTAGATTGTATGCGTACCAAGGGACCAGAGCTAAACCGTCCCTCTTACATAGGCAGAGATGGGAACAGGAGTTGCAGTTTACATTGCCTGATTCCGGTTGGGTGGCCCTGGAA
Organism: Microcaecilia unicolor; assembly: GCF_901765095.1. Classification (NCBI taxonomy): domain Eukaryota; kingdom Metazoa; phylum Chordata; class Amphibia; order Gymnophiona; family Siphonopidae; genus Microcaecilia; species Microcaecilia unicolor. Next base: position 138,178,020 of record NC_044037.1, read on the forward strand.
AAGCAGATTTTGAGGTCATCACTGGCAGTAGCCACGCAGGAAAACGCCATAAAGGTCTTTTACCAGTGGTATCTGACACCGGTCCGATTAAATCACATGTTTGCTCAGGTATCAAAATTTTGTTGGAGGAAATGTGGGGGGTTGGGACCGCCAGTCATGTCTGGTGGCTATGTCCCAAGGCTCAGGCCTACTGGAGGGGAGTACACTCACGACTTCGGAGGTGGCTGGGTCGGTCTGTGCAGTGGCATCCCTTAGTTTTCCTGCTTGGATCCAGGCCGGCAGGTCTAACGTCTGACCAGTGGCTACTGACAAGGTGTGCTCTACATGCAGCCCGAATAAACTTAGAGCAAAGTTGGAAATCCCCGCTGGTGCCCCCAATGGGAAGATGGATTACCACAGTAAGATATACGTGCGAGATGGAAAGACTGATTGCCATGAAACGGAAAACCATGCCTAAATGGAAAAGAGTTTGGGAACCCTTCTTACAAAGGTGCTCTGGTTGAGAGATGTGTTGGTTGATGGACAGGTGGTTGTAGGGAATAGATGGGGGGGGGGGAGGGGGGAGGGAGTGAAGGGGGGAAGGGGGGGTTCAAAATCACAAAAATTGGATAAAAATTGAAGTATAATAAGTTTCTGTCCTAGCATTGATATTATGTTGGTACCTTTTGGGTGCTAGAGTTATGTACATTGTTTGTACCAGACTATAGGGTTCTGCATTGTGTTACATATGTATTGTATTATTTATCGATGCCTAATAAAGACTTCTTTAAATTAAAAAAAAAAGTTTATATTTATTTACTTATTTATGGCATTTTATCGCACATTAAACATGAATTAGATTGGAACCTGGGATCATTTAATTTTCTTTTCCTGGAGGAATGCATTGCCCCCCCCCCCCCCCCAGGCTCTCTCCCCGGCTATAGCCAGCTCTGCAATTTGGGGGGGGGGCGCAGAGGGGGACGGGGGGCGCAGAGGGGGACCGGGGAGAGAGCCTGTTGTTAAATATTTACCAGCACACCACTGGCTCCGTGATTCCACTAGCTTGTGGCAAATGCTCACGATGTTGGTAGTTGGTAGGCTCTACTCCCATGGTGCTTTTCCCCCTGCTTACTGGGTCAGAGTGTGCCCTGATTTGTTTCCGGTAGTCCATGAGGTAGTGGCCATTTTTGTAAGCCAGTTTTAGATCCCTTTCACGTTTTAGCCACGCTACAGAACTTAGTTCTTACCTTGAATGTGGCTGCCAGCTCTGACCTACTGCTCATCTCAGTACCAGGGAGACTCGTTGCCAGTGGGGCACAACCTCTGATCTGCAGTTAACTGTGAGTAAGCGTGCTTATTCCAATAAAGGACGTTTTTAGAGAGATTAGTCTTCAGGTGTCAACTGGTGTGCCAATGTTATATAGCAGCAACAAGTCCTAGAGGCTTGCGTGTATGCAGGTCCCTGGAGCACTTTTAGTGGGTACCGCAGTGCACTTCAGCCAGGTGGACCCAGGCCCATCCCCCCCACCTGTAACACTTGTGCTGGTAAATGGGAGGTCTGCAAAACGCACTGTACCCACATGTAGGTGCCCCCTTCACCCCTAAGAGCTATGGTAGTGTTGTACATTTGTGGGTAGTGGGTTTTGGGGGAGGAGGGTTGGGGGCTCAGCACCCGTGGTAAGGGAGCTATGCATGTGGGAGCGTTGTCTGAAGTCCACCGCACTGACCTCTAGGGTGCCCAGTTGGTGTCCTGGCATGTCAGGGGGGCGAGTGTACTACGAATCCTGGCCCCTCCCACGACCAAATGGCTTGGATTAGGACGTTTTTGAGCTTGGCGTTTGTAGTTTCCATTATCGCTAAAAAAAAACAAACGCCCAGCTGAAAAACGTCCATTTTTTTGAAAATACGGTCTGTCCCGTTTTCGGACATAGACGCCCATGGAGATAGGTGTTCGCGGTCGATTATGCCCCTCCATGTATTATGTAGGATAGCTGTGCCGAGGAGCACTTAAATTTGAAAGGTTACAGGGTTTGAATGTCTACAATTCAGAGGCAGCTTTGCAAGAGCAGAATGATCATTTTGAGCTACAGAGCAAAGGGATACGGAATGGAGAACCAGAACAATTGGAAGCATAATATTTAGAAAACAGCTATGGACATGCCACCAGTAGTTGTTTATATGCTGTAAGAAGGATATTCAAAGTACACTTGATACAAACGAAGTAACATTAGCATGAGGATTGCCAGCGTTACTTTTTTTTTTTTTTTTTAAATCTTTATTGACACAAGATAACAATATAAAAACATTGTTGTAAACGCAAACCATCTGATCATGCATAACACAAGTTCCTTTCTCAGATTTCATTGTGACAAAAATGTTGATTTTCCCCCCAAACATTGCCCCCCCCCCCACGCTCCCCCTCCCCTCCCTCCCCTCTTCAGGAATTTAATACTCTACTCCGAGCCACAGGAGTAAGCGTGTCCCAAAATGGAGCCCAAATTTTGCAGTAGTTGTCTCCTTTTTTTATCTGCTAGGTCCACAATAGCTCTCCGCTCCAGTGAGCACATATGTATCATTGTGGAGCGCCAGTGTGCTATTGTGGGGTACTCAGGGCCAAGCCAATGTTGCAGTATCACCTTTTTCCCCATCAGGGTCGCCCGTTGCAGGAAGGCTTTAAGCCCTGATTTTGATTGCTCTTGAATTGTAAATCCACCAAACAACTGCCCAGGGGAAGGTACCCACTTAACTCCCCACATAGCTGAGGCCTGGTGCGCTATAGACCTCCAGAAGCCTTGGATACCGGGGCATGACCAAAACATGTGGCCCAAGTGTGCTTCTCCCTTTCCACACTTAGGGCAACTGTCAGATTCTCGCAATGTTACTTTGTGGGCCCTCTTTGGAGAGATGTGAAGTCTAAGGACAAACTTATATTGTATTTCCCACCACCCCACATTCTCAGTCAGTTTGTAAGTTCCAAGAAGGCATGTTCGGAGCTGTTCTGCGGTGACTCGTGCGCCCAACGCCTCCCTCTACTTCTGTGTCACTTTCTCAAAATCATGGGGCTTAGTGTGCTCTCTGAGATGTGCATGAAAATATTTTAAGGGGACCCGTGACTGTGCTCCCAAGTTTCAATGTTCAAAGCTTCCTTGGGTAGAGAATGAACCTAGTGGCTCAGTTGCATATATGCAAAAATATCTCGTTTCTTCAATTTAAATTCCCTGCACAGGTCCACAAATGGCTTCATCTTACCCTGTTCTGTCACCACTTGGCTCAGGTACTGAACCCCCCCCCCCCCCCCCCAGCCGCCCAGTCTCGGAACGTCCCGGAGGTTGACCCCGCAGGAAACTCAGGGTTCCCTCTAATCGGCAACAAAGGAGATACCGATTTATGTAAAGTAAAAGATCTACAAAGCCACCTCCAGGATTGCCGCAGAGGGCGAAACACCGGGGAGACCGTTCCCATACCTACTGACTGGCCCACCGGGGCGTGAAGCCAACTGAAAAAGTGCACTGGTCCAAACCATTGCGTCTCGTCTTCTACTGAGGAAAAAAATTGTTTATTCCGGAACCAGTCAGAGATGTGACGCATACTGCTGGCTATTGAGAAAAGACGAAGGTCTAGCAATCCCAAATCTCCTTTATTTTGCGGTAGTATTACCATATTAAATGGTATCCTTGCTCTCTTCTCCTGCCAGAGAAAGTTATTTAACTGCTTCTGCAACCATCTCTCATCCTTGTATTGCAGAAACATGGGTAGAGTTTGAAATGTGTAAATCGAAAGGGGGAATAAGGCCATATTGTATAACCTCAGAGAGATGAGACGCTGCTCTGATTTTTCCGCTTGACTTCATTTCAAGTATTGCTTAACGCCATCATATAAGAGAAAGACACACATATTTCCTCCATAATTTGGATAATATAGGAAATCAGCATACAGTGAGAAGACTCCTGATGCAGGCCTGTACGGCCGAAACACAGCTGTGTTGAGTCCCTTTCTCCCTGCTATCTATTGATAAATAAAGCCTACTTTTTAACTTCAATAACCAAAGTGTCACCGCTCTTTTATTTTATTTTTTATTATTTTTTCTTTTTTTTTAGTCATCTTCGCTGTTTTGTCCAGCACACCCATATTGTATAATGCCACTCTCCCCATTACTGATACCGGGATTTCCTGTCAGCTCTGAAGGGTGTTTGCTACTCTGCCTTTTAAGAAATTCATATTTCTCTTGTATAGGGTATTCAGCTCTATGGGAATACGTACCCCTAGATATATCAGTTCAGCGTTACTTTTTAATTACTCATTTATCCTTGGAGACTAAACGAATAGAGTTCAGACTGTTAATTTGTGGTTAGTTTCTGTGTAGGAGAGCTGAGCCGAGGAGCAGTTAAATTGGAAAGGTTACAGGGTTTGAATGCCTACAATTCAGAGACAGCTTTCCAAGAGCAGAATGATCATTTTGACATGGCACCCTATTTCCCGTCCATGCCAAACTCTGCGGAGTTTATACCAGAACTCACATAGGCTTTAGACCCTCGGTTCGTGCAACTTTCGGAACAGATAACAGGCATTACACAAAGTACCTCAGAACTGACTCGCCGAACTGGAGGTCTGGAATATAGGGTCTCAGATCTGGAAGATTTGCTACAAACTCATAGTGAATGTTTAGAATGCTTAACATGACAAGCACGTCGAGAGAATCTTAGGTTTGTGGGCTTCCCTGAGACCTGGCTGCTTGCATGCTTTCCTGCAGCGGGAGCCCAAGGAGCAGTTTACTTGGATAGATTCCACCGAGTGGGCCCTCCGAGGCCTAATGTTGACAAACCTAGGGTGGTGATTGCAAAAAGCCCAAATACTACGCCTTTATAAAAGTAAAATGGAAGACATACAATTTGAGGGGAGATCAATCAGAATTTTCCAGGACTACTCACCGGCGCTCTCCACCAAGTGGAAGGCCTTTTCTGCAGTATGTGGTCAACTGGCTAGAAAGCTCCACTTCTCATTACAAGATCCCGCAACTTTGAAGATCCAGCACAACAACCGGTGGCACTCCTTTTCAGGTTCGGAGGAGGCAGTGGCTTGGATACAAACTTTGGAAACGACATGAGCCAGTGACTCAATGGAGTTGGGAGTAAATTGAGGTTGTTGTCACAGGTTGGGAAAATAATGTTAATGTTATTTTCTGTCAGTTTCATTGTATATTAATGGTGATTGTTTTACCAAGAGGAGGGAGAGTTTCCTTGCTCTCTGGAATCCTAACATCCCCTAGCCCTATCCTCCATAGAGAGATCGGGCTTTGATGCTATTTCAAGGGTTTTTAGAGGAGGGTTGTGATGATCGGGTGGCTGGGGGGGGGGAGGGTAAGTGGGGAAGGGCTTTAGGGATTTGGGCATTGTGTGCAAAGTGGGGATTGAAAGACAAGGGAGTGTTATTACAGGTTTTTAACCTTCATGATACAACTATCTGGGACTCCCATCGGGAGAGAAAAGATATTATGACCTTTTGAGAGTGTGTATGTCTTTCCGGGGGTGGGGCTGTGCCCTGAAGAGATCTGCTCAGGGATCTTTTGGCTTTTCTCAGACATGTGTATTTGGTGAATAACTCCGCCATTTGCCTTATCTCTTGGAACGTTTTAGGAATTTCATCCCCAGTGAAATGATCCAAGATCTTGGCACAGCTTAAACACCACAAAGCGGCTATTGCATGTATCCAGGAAACTAAATTATCCGATTCAGAACATGAAAAATTACGTCAGCAATGGGTGGGCGAGTGTTTTTTATTCCTCTTCCGGTAATAGGAGAAGTGGGATGGCGATATTAATAAAAAGGGGCCTCCCATGTCACTCTAGACTTATTTGTAAACTCAGAAGAGAGGGTGGTTTTACTTCAAATCAATTTGTTTGGACAAAGCTTTTACCTATGCGCAGTATATGACCCAAATGCTTACCTCAGTTCTTTCAGTCTTTGATCACTTTAACTACATGGGTGTTCCAATTAATCTGTTCTAGTTCCTTCACTACAAGTAACCCAGTGTTTCAATGTGCACTCCAGTTTATAGCATATTAAGGAATGAGTCAGCTTGCTCAGCACAATTATTTGCCTCAGTGATTATCATCTCCTTGTTCAGTAGTGGTGTCAGCTTTATATTAAACTGATGTCTTTTGGTGCCCCTTTGTTCATGCAAGCTTAGGCCTCTAGCTCCTAAGCAGAAAGAGTTCCACTTTGAGAGATCAATGGAATATGATTCTGAACATGACTGCTGTTTAGATATTTCCTCTGAGACTGCTTCATAGTAGGAAATGATTCCCCAATTTCCTCTCATTCACTGTCCCTGATCCTTGTAATCTTCTTCCCCCTCCCCTTCAGGTGTTAATGTTCTGTTCCCAGTTATTGTTAGTAGTGGAAACAGAATGAACCTTACTAGGCTCCTAATACTGGCAGCACTATGGAAAAGTTTTGTTTCTAAGCTAGTTTAGCAATTATAATGGCACTAAAAAAAATTAATGTATATATTTGATAGCAATGAAATCCTCATAAGCAATGAGAGGGGAAGTCATCAACATGGGCAACTGTTAAGTTGGGTTATTTTAGTACAGGGGATGGGTGGGGATGGAGAAGATTACTTGAGGGGATGGAGGAGATTCCAGTGGGGACAGGTTACATTCCAGTGGCAGGGAATGGTGGAGACAGGAAAACGAGTTCCTTTGATTCATCCCTTAAAGGCACTGTGCAGGCACAGTATTTGAGCTGACAAAGCAGTGGGACTAACACAGCAAAAAACACCGAGCCCCATGAGAAAATACCAGAGGTCAATCTGGAGAAAATGTGGCTGATGTTGAATAAAATGGATGTAATACTGCAAAAAACATCAGGTGAAGTAGCAACTTTTAATCTCAAATTCGAAGACTTGAAGATAACGGTAGATTCAGTAAAACAAGAACTGGTGTCTAAAGTTACAAATTTACAACAAGATGTCGAATCATTGCAAGTATTTAGAGATACGGTAGTAAAAGATAGTAAGTTTCCTCTAGATGCAACACCTCCTATAAACAAACTTTACTGTATTCCGAGTTCTAGAAAGGAAGAAGGGTGTAGCAGCAAAAACAAACTTAGCTTTGAGTAATATTTCAAAACTATTGAAACAATCTATAGATGGAACAACTGAAAGGTCTACATTTGTATTCGAACAGGATCTCAATTCAGTGTCACAAGTACCTGGCAGAAACCCAAATCACAGCAACATTCTGTCATGGAGTCAAGAGCAGTGAGCCCTTGGGCCACTACTGGCGAGCGGCAGCAGCAGCAGCAGCAGGCGAACCTCCCAAATAAGGATCTAAACTGGAAATGGACAGGACTGGTACAACAATTGGGACCGGAGCTGAGTGGAATACAGGCAGGACTGGAATGAGCTGGACTGGAGCTGAAGCTGAAAACAGGTCGGACTGGAACAAGCAGGACTGGAACTGAAGCTGAAGGTAGATAGGACTGGAGCAAGCAGGACTGGAACAGAAGCTGAAGGCAGGCAGGACTGGAGCAAACAGGACTGGAACAGAAGCTGAAGGCAGGCAGGACAGGAGCAAACAGGACTGGAACAGAAGCTGAAAGCAGGCAGGGCTGGAACAGGCAGGACTGGAGCAAACAGGATTGGAACAGAAGCTGAAAGCAGGTAAGAAGGGCAACTAGCACATGCAGACAAGAGCTCGTCTGAAAACCTCTGTTGCAAAGACAAAGCAGCAGGGCCAGCCCTAGGGTTTCTAGCACCCTCCTGCAGTCTATTAGTCGGCGCCCCTACCCATCCAGAGGCGGGATCACTATGGCTCCGGCTCCACAGTAGACACACCCCTTTTACCAGCCATGGCATCATTGAAAATATTACACCAGTATAGAAGAAAAATAACTTAGCGCACCAGGAATTAGGAGAACAGACAGTCTTGCCAACTCTGAAAAACAATGTGTTATCAAAATTTCAGAATCTAACAAACAGATCCCTATTCAGACACTTGACCTTGCAGTCACACATGTAGAACAGAGATAGCCCCCCTTCAAATTCTTCAAAAATTAACCTGAAATCCTAAGAAGTTAGACTCTGCATGCAGCACAATAGCCTTCCCATCGAGCACAGCTTAGGATCTAGCTAGGACAGACTTAATCAGCATAAACTAACATATTCTACAATCTGAGTTGGACAGACTAACAGGAGTTACTGAAGTAGGAATGAGAGATAAGTGATGGTTAGGAATTGAAAGCAGGCATCTAGCCCTCCTGTCCTGTGAGTTGCTGTGTTGGGGGTGGGGGTGGAAAAGGTTGGGTCAGGTGCAGCACTAAACAGCAGTCTCTGACAAAACAAGGGTCCAGGCTCTGCTGTGCTGTCTCTGTCTGAGCCCTCTCTGGGCAGAGGACAGAGGTTAGCTGAGCTCCCACAAGTTATTTCAGAGCCAGATTCAGTTGGAGCAGTGACGTCTTCTGACAAACACAAGGAGGATATTTCTCTGCTTGGGAGGGGGGAGGGGACGGGACAGAGAGCTGACAGCTTTGGAGCCAGACTGAGATGAGCAGCAGAAATTAGATACTCAGCAGAGCTTGATTGCTTGCAAAGTGACACCCTTGAAGGCATGTGCCCCCCTGCAGTGCTTACCCTGCTTACCGGGTTTGACTGGCCCTGCAAAGCAGGAAGGTTTCTAGGCGCTTTATAAAGGCATTTACTGATGATGTCATGAGTAAGAATGAGGCTTGGCAGCAGGAACACCAGGGCGAGGCTTAACTGCAAGAACACCAAAGCGAGGCTTGCCTGCAAGAACACCAAAGCAAGGCTAGAATGCTGGAACATCAGAATAGGACTGGAATGATCTCTGAAACATGTTTGGGAAATAGGGAGAAAGCAGTCCATAGCAGCCATAGGGCCTGGTCACTGGGAGGAGAGGTGAGTGTAGGCATGGGAGATGGCCACAACTGTGACAATACCTCCCTCAAAGCTTCCGTGGTCCCCACGGGAGATCTTGATTTCCAGGGATATCTTCGGTGGAACCTGCTGGTGAGCTTAGGAGCATAAACTGGAACCACAGAACTGGAAGATGATAGCAAGTCTATAGGTTGAAGAGAAGGCTGGATCTTGTCAACAGAGCTGGACCTTGAAAACAGCACTATACTACTGCAGCCCATGGACTTCTGTGGGCTGTCCTTGAGACCATAAGCCCCCCCAATAACAGGAATGTCCTGAACCCTATGACCAGGGTTCAGTTCTTCAGGCATGGTATGAGATAACAAGTCTTGAGGAGTCTTCTTAGAACCAGGGGCGTAGCCACGGGTGGGCCTGGATGGGCCTAGGCCCACCCAGTTTGGGTTCAGGCCCACCCAGCAGCGGAGCGGAGGGAGCAGGCAGCACTGATCCTGCAACTGCCTCCTCTCTGACGGCAGCGCTTTCCAGACGCTGCCTACCGCCACCATGATCTACTTCCTCCCTCTGTCTCACTCTCAGTCTCAACAGCAGCGGTAGCATCGCGATTCAAACACGCTGCCTCCTGCTTCTAACCCGGAAGTGTCTCCTCTGCAGAGGAGACGCTTCCGGGTTAGAAGCAGGAGGCAGCGTGTTTGAATCGCTACCGCTGCTGTTGAGAGTGAGACAGAGGGACAACTCGGAGGTAGATCGTGGCGGCGGTAGGCAGCATCTGGGAAACGCTGCCATCAGAGAGAGGGCGGGCAGGTGGAATGGGAGGGAAGGATGCATGGGGGTGAAGGAGAATCGCTGGATACATGGATGGGAGAGAGGAGAGTCACGGGATGGAGGTGGGGGTCAGGGGAGAGAGGAGAATTGCTGGGGATGATGGATGGATGGATGGATGGAGGTGGGGGGCAGGGGAGAGAGGAGAATTGCTGGGGATGATGGATGGAGGTGGGGGGCAAGGGAGAGAGGAGAATTGCTGGGGATGATGGATGGAGGTGGGGGCAAGGGAGAGAGGAGAATTTCTGAGGATGGATGGATGGATGGAGGTGGGGGTCAGGGGAGAGGAGAATTGCTGGGGATGATGGATGGATGGATGGAGGTGGGGGTCAGGGGAGAGAGGAGAATTGCTGGCGATGGATGGATGGATGGAGGTGGGGGCAGGGGAGAGAGGAGAATTGCTGGGGATGGATGGATGGAGTGGGGGCAGGGGAGAGAGGAGAATTGCTGGGGATGATGGATGGATGGATGGAGGTGGGGGGCAGGGGAGAGAGGAGAATTGCTGGGGATGATGGATGGAGGTGGGGGGCAAGGGAGAGAGGAGAATTTCTGAGGATGGATGGATGGATGGAGGTGGGGGTCAGGGGAGAGAGGAGAATTGCTGGGGATGATGGATGGATGGATGGAGGTGGGGGTCAGGGGAGAGGAGAATTGCTGGCAATGGATGGATGGATGGAGGTGGGGGCAGGGGAGAGAGGAGAATTGCTGGGGATGGATGGATGGAGTGGGGGGCAGGGGAGAGAGGAGAATTGCTGGGGATGGATGGATGGAGTGGGGGGCAGGGGAGAGAGGAGAATTGCTGGGGATGATGGATGGATGGATGGATGGATGGATGGAGGTGGGGGGGTAGGGGAGAGAGGAGAATTGCTGGGGATGGATGGAGGTGGGGGGCAGGGGAGAGAGGAGAATTTCTGGGGATGGATGGATGGATAGAGGTGGGGGGCAGGGGAGAGGAGAATTGCTGGGAATGGATGGAGGGAACAGGGGCAAGAACAGAATTGCTGGGGATGGATAGATAGGGGCAGGGGAGAGAAGAGAATTGCTGGGGATGGATGGAGGGGAGAGGAGAGTTGCTGGACATGGGTGGATGGAGGGGAGGGAAGAGGAGAGATGAAGGTTGCTGGACATGGGTGGATGGAGGGGAGGGCAGGGGGCAGAGGAGGGTTGCTGGACATGGATGGATGGAGGGAAGGGCAGGAGAGAGGAGGCTGCTGGATATGGATAGAGGAGAGGGAAGGGAGAGAGAAGGAATGCTGGACATGGATGGAGGGGAGGGAAGAGTGAGGAAGGAGATGAGATGAGGGAAAAGGAAGAGAGGAGAAAATTGCACATGGATGAAGAAAATAGGCAGAAGCTGGATCCACTGGACAGTCAAGTCTGCGGAGGACCCAGAGCAAGAAATGAAGAAGAAAGGTGGAAAGTAAAGAAATAAATGGAAAGGAAGCCCTGGAAACGGAGTAAAGATAGCAGCAGAATCAGATACTGGGCCAGTATGATCAGAAAAACAAAGTCACCAGACAGCAAAGGTAGAAAAAAAATCATTTTATTTTCATTATAATGATTGGAACATGTCCACTTTGAGAATCAGGTGCTCAACATTAAAAGTTTATATTTATTTATTTACTTATTTATGGCATTTTATCCCACATTAAACATGAATGAGATTGGAACCTGGGATCATTTAATGTTTTTTTTCCTGGAGAGAGTAATGCATTGCCTCCCCCACCCCCCAGGCTCTCTCCCCGGCTATAGCCAGCTCTGCAATTTTGAGGGGAGGTGCACAGGTGGACGGGGGGGGGGGGGGGCGCAGAGGTGGACTGGGGAGAGAGCCTGTTGTTAAACATTTACCAGCACACCACTGTCTAGTGCCCACCCATCCAACCTGTTGGCCCACCCAAAAATAGACTTCTGGCTACGCCACTGCTTAGAACATCCGCTGGAGGGAATATTAATCTTGGATGTAGTACAGGTTTGAATCTGGAGTTCACTGGTCTGGGGTGACACACAAGGGGTGGCCAGAATGACCACAGAGGCATCAAAGTCCTGGGACTGTTGGTCACTGATATTGGTCCAAGTGTCAGAATCCAGGTCCTGTTTTTCAACAACTTCAAGCTTCGGTGAAGAGGCAAGGTTTTCTGCAGGAATCGCTCCAGTCCGTGACCTCACTTCTTCTGCAGTCTAAGGTCGGATTGTGTCTCTGAGCCAGGGTAGACCCAATACAGTGGGTTACACTGCTGTCTGGAGGATATATAGGGTGATGTCTTCCTAGTGGTCATCAATACACAAGCGCACCGGAACCATTTGTGCGCTTAAGTCTCCTTGAATGTGCTCATAGACTGAAAAGAATAACTCTTGTGTAGGAATGTTAAATTGACAGACCAGGTCTTCGTCTATAAAGTTTCCACCAGCCCCGGAATCCTGGAAAACTTCAGTATGCTCCTTTCTTTGACCTAGATTAAGCACTGCTGGAATTAGGAATTGAGTACAAAGAAACCCCAAACATAAACCTACTATGGTGCCTGCAGTCAGACCATAATCCAAGGACCCAGGTTTATTTGTGCATCTGCCTGAATAGTGTCCACTGTCGCCGCAATACAGACATAAGTTGAGGGTTCAACGCCTCTGTTTCTCTTGCATCGAGAGTGGAGTATGACCCAGTTGCGTAGGTTCTAGGGGAGAGGTCTTCGGACTAGGAGCCTGTGACGCGTACCGATAACTCGGTGTCTTTATGCCTACCTTTTCTGAGGAGCTCAGTTCTCGACAACACACCTGAAATCGAATATCTATCGTATTGCAGAGCCCAATCAGGTTGTCTAATCTGGTTGGAAGCTCACGTCCGGCCAACTCATCCTTAATTTGGGGCGCCAACACCTGCCAGAAGGTCGCGACCAGACTCCTGTTGTTCCAAGTCAATTCAGAAGCCAGAGTGTGGAACCTAATAGCATAGTCGCCCAAGGGTCTTTGCAATCTGCCATGGAGTCAACTGCAGTAAGCTCTTGGGCCACTGAATGGCAGCAGCAGCAGCAGCAGCAGGCGAACCACTCAAAGAAGCTGGAAATGGACAGGACTGGTACAAGTAGGACTGGAGCTGAGCGGATGACAGGCAGGACTGGAACAAGCCAGACCGGAACGAGCTGGACTGGAGCTGAAGCTGAAAACGGACCGAACTGGAACAAGCCAGACCGGAACAAGCTGGACTGGAGCTGAAGCTGAAGGCAGGCAGGGCTGGAACAGAAGCTGAAAGCAGGTAAGAATTGCAACTAGCAGATGCAAACAAGAGCTTGTCTGAAGACCTCTGTTTGAAAGACAGAGCAGGAAGGTTTCTGGGCACTTTATAAAGACATTTACTGATGATGTCACGAGTAAGTATGAGGCTTGGCAGCAGGAACGCCAGGGCGAGGCTTGGCTGCAAGAACACGAAAGCGAGGTTTGGCTACAGAAACACCAAAGCAAGGCTGGGACATCAGAACATAACTGGAATGATCTCTGAAATACGTTTGGGAAATAGGGAGAAAGCAGTCCACAGCAGCCTTAGGGCCTGGTCACTAGGAGGAGAAGTGAGTGTAGGCATGGGACACGGCCACAACTGTGACACTTTCCATGTTACTAATCCCAAGGCAAGCAGTTGCTTTCCCATGTCTGTCTCAAACCAGACTATGGACTTTTCTTCCAGGAACTTGTCCAAACCTTTTTTAAACCTAGCTACACTAACCACTGTTACCACATCCTCCTGCAAAGCATTCCAGAGTTTAACTAGTCACTGAGTGAAAAAAATATTTCCTTCTATTTGTTTTAAAAGTATTTCTATATAACTTCCTCGAGTGTCCCCTAGTCTTTGTACTTTTGAAACGAATAAAAAATCATTACTTCTACTCATCTTCACAACTCAGGATTTTGTAGACCTCAATCGTATCTCCCCTCATCTGTCTCTTTTCTAAGCTGAAGAGCCCTAACCTCTTTAGCATTTCCTCATACGAGAGGAGTTCCATCCCGTTTATCATTTTGGTCGCTCTTCTTTGAACCTTTTCTAATTCTGCTATATCTTTTTTGGGATACGACAACCAAAACTAAACGCAATACTCAAGGTGCAGTCACACCAGGCAGAGGCATCATTGTATTTTCGGTCTTATTTACCATCCCTTTTCTAAATATTCCAAACATCCTGCTTGCTTATTGGGCCGCCGCCGTACACTGAGCAGATTTCAGCATATTATCTACAGTGATACCTAGATCTTTTTGTTGAGTGCTGACCCCCAAGGTGGATCCTAGCATCAGGTAACTATGATTCAGATTATTATTTCCAATTTGCATCACCTTGCATTTGTCCACATTAAATTTCATCTGCCATTTGGATGCCCAACCTTCCAATTTCCTAAAGTCTTCCTGCAATATTTCACAGCCTGCACTTGTTTTAACAACCTTGAATAGTTTTGTGTTATCTGCAGATTTAATCACCTCACTCATCGTTTCAATATCCATATAATTTATAAATATGTTAAATAGCATTGGTAGCAGTACCGATCCCTGATCACCCTCCTCCATTGAGAGAAATAACTATTTAACCCTACCTTCTGTTTTCTGTCCAATAACCAATTCCTAATCCACACACAACCTTGCCTCCTATCCCATGACTCTTAAATTTTCTCAGGAGTCTTTCATAAGGAACTCTATCAAAAGCTTTCTGAAAAATCTAGATATATTGTATCAACTGGCTTACCTTTTTCCACATGTTTATTTACACCTTCAAAGAAATGAAGCAAATTGGTGAGGCAAGACTTCCCTCGGCTGAACCCATGCTAACTCTGTCCCATTAAACCTTGTTTGTCTATGTTTTCCATAATTTTATTCTTTATCATGGTTTCCACTATTTTGTCCAGCACTGACGTCAGGCTTACTGGTCTGTAATTTCCCAGATCACCCTGGAACCCTTTTTAAAAATCGGCGTCACATTGGTCACCATCCAATCTTCAAGTATGAGGGACGATTTCAAACACAGATTACATATTACTAACAGCAGATCAGCAATTTCATGCTTGAGTTCTTTTGAGTACCCTTGGATGTATGCCATCCCATCCAGGTGATTTACTACACTTTAATTTGTCAATTTGGCTCGGTATGTCTTCCAGGTTTGCCAAGATTTCCTTCAGTTCCTCCGCATCATCACCCTTCTGTAAAGACTGAAGCAAAGAGTTCACCCAGTTTCTGTGCTATGGCTTGTCCTCCCTTAGCACCCCTTTTGCTCCTTTGTGATCTAAGAGTCCCACAGATTCCCTTGCAGGCTTTCTGCTTTTGATGAACCTGAAAAAGTTGTTACTGTGAGTTTTAGCCTCTGCGGCAAGTTTCTCTTTATATTACTTTATTAATGCTTTGCATCTGACTTGCCAGTTCTTATGTTGCTTCTTATTTTCTTCATTTGGGTCCTTTTTCTGTTCTTTAGGCCTCTTTTACTTCACTTTTTAACCATGCTGACTGTCGTTTTCTCTTCTTTCCACTTTTGCATCTGGTCTGGGCTTCCAAGATAGTATTTTTGAATAGCGTCCACACCAGATTTAGTGTCCTAATCTTAGCAGCCCATCCTTTTAGCTTCTTTTTAATAATTTTCCTCATTTTATTGTAGTCGC
This sequence comes from Microcaecilia unicolor, assembly GCF_901765095.1. NCBI lineage: Eukaryota > Metazoa > Chordata > Amphibia > Gymnophiona > Siphonopidae > Microcaecilia > Microcaecilia unicolor. The sequence continues at coordinate 138,193,334 of NC_044037.1, forward strand.
CCTTTCAAAAATTAAATGCACCTACAGTAGATTTCCTTTGCAGGTTCATCTAGTAGCTCAAACTTGATCATGTTATACTCACTGTTTCCCAGGGGAACCAACACCACAGCCTCTTGCAGTATGCCCTGCACAGCACCGAGGACCAGATCTTCCTCTCGTCCACCCCATAATTGAAAACAAAACACCCCCAGAAACTATATCACCTTGTAACCAAGAATCACTTAAAATTACAGTACTGTAATTAGCCAATTTCAAATCTATCAATAATTCCACAATTAGTGAATAGTTTGCATATGAAATCCCAGGAGCCGCATAGCACAAAATAATATTAAATACACAACCAGTCTACACCTAACAACTGTTCACAATGCAATCTGTTCAAATTCCAGTGTTCTTTGCAAATAATTATCATTCCAACTCCTCTTTTATAATTTCTACCTTCATGTATGCTATATAATTTTGGGGGAGAAGATAATTAATCAGTACTACATCTTCACATTGTAACCAAGATTCTGTCACACATAAAATACCTAAACATTCATCCTGAATAAGATCAAAGATTACAGACACTTTATTTCTCAGATCTAACATTAACCAAACCCATTTTTAAATTAACATAGGAATAGCACCTATTGATTTTTTCTAGTAGGATCTCTTTCAAACATCTTTCCCTAATTATCTTTCCACAGTGATTACTCAAATTCCCATAGTGCCCATTCCCTGTAATCACTGAAATAGTGTTAACAGCACATTATCACACTTTAAACCTAAATACTATCTATGCAAGAAAAAATATCTAATCACTCATACAAACTCCTCAATCCTCCAAAGTCCACATGAAGGAAGACCTTTCAATACTCGATGCCCCTTCCTGATGTCATGGGTGGGCAGAGTTGTTACCCGCTCAAAGCACAGCTCAAGAGCATCTTGTTACCCACCAAACTGGGTGGTGCAGGTCCTCTCCCTTTCAACACTCGATGCCCCTCGCTGATGTCACAAGTAGGTGGAGTTGAACCTGTCCCATGGAGAACATCCTATAGGTCCAATAAAGATGTTCTCATGGAGATGTTACCCACTTAAAGTACAGTTCAAGAGTAGCTTGTTACACACCTGTTAAGGCAAACCATTTTTTTTTTCAGATAAACTGACTGTATAAACTTCATCTAAGATATAGGTGTAGAACTTAAGCCAATGACCAAGCCAGAAAATCATTGATCAGAAAAACTTAAGCCTACCTGACCCAGAGCTTGAGGCTCGAGAAAGGAGGAGGCATAGAAAGCTGAGTCTCTAGAAGAGGAGTCAGCTGTCCAGCCACAAATCTACTGAGCAATATAAAGGTGACAAAGTAGGCTTCTTTTCCTGCCTTTTCTAGGGATAAAATCGCATCTTGTTCAAACTTCTTCTACTAACCTATAAATGTACTCACTCTGCTGCTCCCCAGTATCTCTCCACACTCGTCCTTCCCTACACCCCTTCCCGTGCACTCCTGTTCCCTGGATAAATCCTTCTTATCTGTTCACTTCTCCGCTACTGCCAACTCCAGACTTCGCTCCTTCTGTCTTGCTGCGCCCTTTGCCTGGAATAGATTTCCTGAGCCCCTATGTCTTGCCCCATCCTTGACCATCTTTAAATCTAGATTGAAAGTCCACCTCTTTAACATTGCTTTTGACTCGTAACCACTTGTATCCACTCGCCTCCACCTACCCTCCTCTCCTCTTTCCTCTACACATTAATTGATTTGTTTGCTTTATTTTTTGTCTATTAGATTGTAAGCTCTTTGAGCAGGGACTGTCTTTCTTCTATGTTTGTGCAGCACTGCGTACGCTTTGTAGCGCTATAGAAATGCTAAATAGCAGTAGTAATAGTGGAGGAGTAGCCTAGTGATTAGTGCAGTGGACTTTGATCTGAACTGAGTTCAATTCCCACTGCAGCTTCTTGTGACCCTGGGCAAGTCACTTAACCTTCCATTGCCCCTAGTACAAAATAAGTACCTGAATATATGTAAACCACTCAGAAAGGCAAGTCCTATTTCCCATTTTAAGAAGATATACACAAAGAGTTCAGGCTGCACTTTAGCTACAGAAAAGTAACACCTGAAGCCACTATAGTTAAGAGAGGTTTAATGATTTAGAAGAAGAGGCAACTGAAAGAAAAGGACATATGGCTTGCTACTCAGTAGCAACAGGAGTAGAGGATGACACACGGAGAGTAGCAAAAAGAATGTATTAAGGCACAGAACAAAGAACCAATTATTCTCTGCTCTTATGGAGCAGTTGGTACAGGAGTCGATTTCATGAAGGAATTTTACCTCCCCTAACATGCCCTGAACCTAGCCTCCCTAATTTCTGTTTGTTTATCCTGGCCAGGCGGACGGGAGTACACTCCTATCACTATCCTTTTCCCTTTTACACAGGGAATTTCAATCCATAGGGATTCCAAGATGTGTTTTGTTTCCTGCAGAATTTTAAATCTTTTTGATTCAAGGCCTTCCTTAACATACAAAGCTACCCTTCCACCAATTCAATTCACCCCTCCACCAATTCGATCCACCAGGTTAACCTCCTTCCACCAGGTCTCAGAGATGCCTATTATATCTAATTTTTCATTTAGTGCAATATATTCTAACTCTCCCATCTTATTTCTTAGGCTTCTGGCATTTGCATATAGACATTTCAAACTGTTTGTTGTGCCTATTTTCATTATGCTCAGTACTTGACAGTATTAATTTGCAATCTTTTGTCTGATTTTTATTTTTATTTAAGGACAATTGATCTACTATGGTCTATTTTGCTACCTCACTATCAGGATACCCTATCTTCCCTGTTTTGGTGATATTTTCGAAAGATACCTTATTCTGAACCATGCGCTTTTCAGCAACTGTCAGTTTAAAACTATAGGGAAAAGAGATTGTACACTATGGAAACTAGTTAATAATACTTGCTTCCCTCTCTTTTATTTTTATTTTCTAAGACTGAACTGGGCCTTTCTGTGCCTTCTAGAGGCTATCTATTAATGCTGTGGCAGAAACTTCAAGTTTTAAAACTATGGGTAAAAGGGTTATGGAGACCAGCTAGTAAAGTTTGCTTGCCTTTTTTTTAATTAAAATTCTAACTGTGTTTATCAATATCCTACTATTCCTCTTTTAAACCTTAATCTTTGTGACAGAAACTTCAAGTTATAAAAATATGGGGAAAAGGGTATGGAGACTAGCTAATAAAGTTTGCTTGCTTTTTTTTATTTAAAAAAATCTGTGTTTATCAATATCCTATAAATCCTCTTTTAAATCTTAATCCTTAAGTTACCAAGCTCAGAATAAAATAATGTCACTTACTCACAGAGATGTCCTCTTCTCTCAGAACTTCTCAGAAAGAAAGTTAAGTGGGACCTTTCCTCAGTGGCGTAGGAAGGGGGGGCGGGAGGGGCGGTCCGCCCCGGGTGCACACTGCTGGGGGGTGTCGGCTCCGCTGGTTCCCCGCTCCCTCTGCCCCAGAACAGGTTACTTCCTGTTCTGGGGCAGAGAGAGCAGGGAACCAGCGGAGCCGACGCAGCTCCCAGCGACTTACACTTGGGGCGGACCAGCCCTCTCACCCTCTCCCTTTCCTACGCGTGCAACTGGTAAGAATGCACGCCGAGGTGGGGAGGTGCGCCGGGCGGCAGCCGCCCTCGCTACGGCACTGTCTTTCCTCTCTATATAGTTTGTATTCTAAGGAGATTATTTCAAACAAACCCTTTGAAGCTAGCCCAGTAATCAAATTGCCCTTAGTAACGTTAGCAACTATTCTACTTCCTCACACCTTAACACCTAATTCAGGTCAACTGCAGTGCTACCTCTCCAGCAGGCAAGCAACTTCTATTTAGGCAGGCTGAGATGGTGCACAGTTGTGAGAACCAAATGATTAAAATTTAGACAGCCACCAATAAAAACATGGGTGAGCCATAGAGAGCAGTAATAAGAGTTGTAGTTCTAGCTGAAACTTATCATGTACTCAAGCAGTCATCGCTAATATGGGTGGAAAACAGTTGTCAGAACTGTAATGATTCTGCTAGACAGGCAGGGGAATGACTGGGACTCACTTCTGATTGGCCTGTTAGGGATTGAGCTGACGTCTGAGGCTGCAGACGTCAGAAGTCAGACCTATTTAAACCTACCTTTCCCTACAGTCCATGCTTTAGCATTGATCCCTGTCAGCTGAAGCCTGTAACCCTCTCTCTGTCTGTGCTAGTAGCACACCGTGCTTTCGTGGGAATTTGTTTACTCTCATTGCTCGTAGCTTCCCTGTGTGCTGGATGTTCCCACCGTATGCTTGTTTGTTTCCCTAGCTAAGCTGCTTTCCCTGATTACCTTGCTTCCCTGCACCTGTGGGTGCTCCGGTGCTCTGTCTCTGTGTGCTGGTTGTTCCCTTAGCCCCCACAGGGAGAGAAAGCACTACAGCCACAACAGCTGGAAAAATAAGAAAGAGAACTTAGACTCCATTAGGCGCAGCCAGTAAATTACCTTTATTAGCATCTCAGAGTAAAAAATACAAACAATAGTTCTCTTCCCTGGAGCAGGTTGTCAGTCAGTAATGCGCATCCCTAAAGATAAGGGACTGCTCAGCTTTCATCTTCCGGACATCACATATATATGTACATTACAAATTACATTTCTCATAAATCATGTGATTTCCCATAAACTAGAACCATTAGGTAGCCTTATACCATATATGGATTGGTCGTGTATTCTAACAGTCTCTCCTGATGGGAGTTCACGTGCAAAGTCGTTAGCTGTTGGCTAGTCAGTTATCTGTTCTGCGTGCACAGTCAGAACAATACCCTTGTGTCCTCTCTCTGTCTCTCTTCACAAATGCAGCATACTGGTAGGTTTCACTGTGTCCTCAGTCTCTTAGCAACTGCCAAGGTTACATCCACCTTATATGAAAAACATACTCAGCTGCAAACAAATGTTATGAAGTGTCAGTTCTCAGCTCCTGAGAAAGCAATGATTGTTATGCAAGATGCTTAGTAGGCTAACATGTGAGAACCAAACTGACAGTACAGGCCTTAGGCCTAGCCCCTAGTAACAGGCTAAGTGTAGGAAAGCATATACACCAGCATATGCTTGTTTGCTTCCCTAGCTGTAATGGAAGTGAATTTTAAAGATTGTTTTTCAGCCCTGCCTTCAATGACCAGTGCACTTGGGGTCTGTATTGTTGATTAGAAGTAATTCTGTTTAAAAATTATTGTTTAAGTATTACCTTAAAGGATTGCTTTTCAACCCTGCTTTTGTCTGATAATACACTCTGAAATCTTGTCTTTGACCGAAAGTAACTTGTCTTGTAGATACAAAAACAAGTTGAAATGCAGAAGATAAGACATAGCTCTAACTAATTTGGTATGCAAAGGGGAGGATGGCACTGGTTTCCCGGACCCAGCTTGGCCACCTGGACTTGGGAAAGCATGTGATCACGTCCCCACAGACGTAAGCATTCTGCAATTTTCCATAGAAGCTGTCTGTAATTTTCCTTAGCTCTGTTTTCCCCTTTGCTAGCTTTATTCCTTTGACTGCAGTGTAGCCCTGCTTCTTCCTGACTTGTGTTTAGCAGCTTTTGTCTGTCGTCCTTCCCTTGTGTCACTAGCTAGCGCTGTGTGCGTTGAATGCACTTCAGTCCCTTTTCGGAACCTCCCTTCCCTCGTGTGTGACTTGGTTTCAGATCGGCCATGAGGCCCGTACACTTGGACTCTGTATGAGTGGGTTCCCATTCAGCCGTGAGTGGTCTATCTCCCTTTTCTGGTGGTGCTAGTGGATTGTGTTGAGTGGCTTTGTGGCCATGGTACTGCTGTGCGCCTGGTCGGCCTACCTAGGTCTTGGCCAAGATCCTTCCTAAGCCTCGGCCTAGGCACAAGGGCTCACGAACAGGCTAACAGAAACACTTAGGTAAGCATCTGTAGAATTAAGGGATACTCCCAAATACCAGAAGGCACAAAATATGAGGGAATTGAAACCTGAGATAAGACTGTAAACGTGTATGAGGACCTTGTCAGAAGGGTAGAATAGCCACAACCAAGTGAAAAACAGAATGCCCACTGAAGGCACAACTACAGAAAAGAGAAACTGAGGAATAAACTGGCCAGAGACAAAAAAACAAAACAAAAACACATCTTAAACTTATGCACAGATCTCACATGAAAAATAGCACCATAAATAAGCAACCAGCACCAGGGTGCTAAAAGTGATTGTCTCATGCACCAGTCTCTCCTCCTCACACAAAGCAGCTATGGCAACTACATATCCGTAAACCAGAAAGGAAGTCACCAGAGAAATTTGCAGCAACTTCAGAAAGCAAATAGGCATCCCCATATACAATACCTTGTAGAAAAGCTTGTGAGTCATGGATTGCTGAGAATACTTGACACATCATCTGCATATCGAAGTCCTGTAAAAGCCTTTGACTCAAATTCAAAGGCTGATTCAAAATGTATAGAAAAAGAATGGAAAACTACAGGAGGCTTGTAAAAAGCTGAGAGAATGACCTTGCAAAGGAATGTGCTGATCAGTGGAAGGCTGAACAGTGCAGAAACAAGAGAAAAACAAACCTTGCCTTAAGAACAGATAATGTCTGGGGTCTGCTGATTTGTGGTTAGAGCAAAGGGCAAGGAAAAGATAAGGGAAAATAGTTGAATGAATAGCTTAAGTTAGAGACATGCTGTGTATATAAGGAAGATAGAAAACATTGTCAGTAAGCAACTTCATCTCTGTATAACTTGCTTCCTATGTAAAATTATTACATAGCTCTGTCATGGTATTGGCAGTTGAATAAAAGAAAGATTGTTACTATACTATTGGGAGTCTTGTACATAATTATTCACAATATAGAAATAGAAGGGAATTTAACAATTGGCGACCGCGGAAGGACAGCCGAACGGACAGTAGAGTTACTGGTCCGCAGGACTGCGGAGTGGACAACAATCTGGACGTGATCTTTTGATACTGGCCAGCTCAGAAGCAGCGTTTAGAGTCCACGGCTGACAGTCCTATATACGAAAACGCGAGATTGGTAAGTTTTACTTTTGTTTAAAATCTGCTTTCTTCTTTTTATATTTATTCTGTTTCTTGTTTATATTTTTTCTATTTTTTCTTCTTCCTTTCTGTTTTTTCTATCATTATCAGAATACAATGGTGGATGATAATGAAAATATTAATACTTTAGAGATATCTGATGTTAAATATACCTCGTATGTAGACAGCACTCAAATGTGTACACCTTTGCAACATGTATATGAAGCTTTTCCGTTTGATAAAAAGCAGCTTTTGCAGATACATGCTAAATGGATTAAATATGCACAGAAGGACTCTTTTCTGGGCTGGCCCCTGAATGGGTCCTTCGAGAGGCATTGTTTGTTCCAATTGCTAAAATATATTAGAGATCATAAGAAAGGTAAATCGCTTGTTAAACATTTACATTATTGGAACCTGTTTTCGGTCACAGCTGATATGTGGCACTATAAAACAACAACAAGACCAGGAAAGGGCACGAGTGGTGGTGGAACCGGTAACTCCAATAGCTCCGCCACCTTATGACTCAGATAGTAACAAAAAGAACGAAGTTGTTAGTTCATTATATCCCTTACAATCATTAAAAGAATTAGAAGCAGCAGCAGAAGAGGAAGGTGATGAAGTAGCTGTAGGATATAAGGGGTGGAAGTCAGGAGTAAAAAAGTCAGAATCTAAACCAAGTAAAGATAAGGAAAGACCTAAAAAGCCGATAGACTGTTCCCCCGTTAAGGAGACAGGTGAAAATTTATTAGAAGATATAGACACATTACCAGGAGATGAGGCTGATATTCAAATTAAGGGTTCCTTTACTATGAAAGGTAACATTAAGGTTATGGAAAAAAAGTATAAAGACGAGACAGGTGATGACGGTGATGATGGAAGTTCACAGGGAGCATGTGGAGGTGTTAAAACGGGAAAACAGAGGGATGTACCTAGTGGAGAAAAGGTAGAGAAATGGAATTCGGATAAAAGTATGTTTATAGAAGCCATATTAGGATCTATGGCATCAGGAAGTGTGACAGAATATGGTTATGGTTTTTGGAATGAATTGGTAGGGTCGTTTCTGACAGCCAAAGTTCCCTTACCATGCCATACTAAGGGCCCGGCTGAGTTACAAGATTTGAATAAACTAGAGAATGCAATTGTTAGAAAGGGAAAAGATTGGGAAAATCATGAAAGACTAATAAGAGGAATAAAAATATGGCGAGAGATTGCACAAAGATTCCTTGAGAAAGAAAAAGAGGAAGGAGAAACAGATATACAAACTGTTTGCCCTATATTTACACGAACAGATGCAATAGGGAATGCTACACGGGTTTACAAACCATATAACCCTATAGATATTAGCACTATGACAAATAAACTTCCGAATATACAGAAGGGTGCCCGAATTTGGCTGGAACAAATGGATACCTTAACTGCAGGAACTCAGTTAGCTGTGGGGGATTTTAAAGCATTTTGTACAGCAGCAGGAGTAAGCCTGGCACAATTGGCACTACAGAGTCAAAATCCAGCATTACTTATGCATACGCAAGATGGGGTTATGTTTTCAGGGCAGGCACGTAGGGAATTAAGTGCAGTATTACAGGTTATGTTTCCAACTGAAGTAGATTTCTCCGCAATAACAACATCTAAATGGGATGGTAAGAGTGATTTCACAGGACATTTGACCAAATGTATGCAGATATATAAGGCACAGACAGGGGAAGATGCGGACGTGGCTCCGGCATCCGCTATATTTTTGCATTTGTTTTTTGCTACTTTACCTATGAATATGAGAAAAAACCTTGACAATGTAGTAGCATTAGCTACAAAACCATGGCCAGAAATACGAGCTACTTTAATTCATTTTAGTAATATTCATATGAAAATGCTCGAGACTCCAGTAAAAGATCATCATAAGTTGTCAGAAAAATTAATGACAATGCAAATAAAGGAGCTTGAGGATAAAAAAGAAAAAGCATTTGCGAAAGCACAAAAGGCAATTTATTATATGACCCCTCAATACCCCAACATGCCGCAACAGATGCTGTATCAGCCATACCAATCACAATATCAGCAGGGATACATGCCTAGAGGCAGAGGAATGAATAGGGGACGAGGAAGAGGACGAGGTTTAAGTCAGCCCTCACCAAATAGGCGTGCAAATGTACAATGCTGGACTTGTCAAAACATGGGACATTATTCAAATGAGTGTCCTATGAGAGTAGGGCAGATGATGCCTGCATATAATCCAGGACCACAGAATCAAGGGCAAGTTCCTCAGATGCAGACGATAGGACAAGTAGTGGGACCTGTGGGGGGTAACAATAACCCATCAGTGCCAGTAGCCCAGAACCAACAGGTACAAATACCAGCACAACCACAAATACAACAACAATTCCCGGTGTGGGACAATGAACAAGATGAAACAGATAATTGTTACTGACTAACTGCAGGGGGGAATGACGATTTTTCTTTTTCTTTAAATAATGATGAACCCTTTTTAATATTGAATATAGGTCCTGAAAAGATACCAGTATCCTTTTTAATTGATACAGGGGCAACTAAATCAGTGCTTTTAAAAAAGGTAAAAGGGATAATAATGAGTAAAGAAGTAAATACTTTGATAGGATTTGAAGGAAAGAGACAGGATAAAAAGGTTACAATGCCTACAGAAGTAACATTGAATATTCAAAATGACCAGTGTAGGAATGTTAGTCGTTCAGCGACAGTTCAATTTGTGTTATCTGAAAATTGCCCAGTAAATTTATGTGGTAGGGATTTGCTTACACAATTAGGCCTTACGCTTAAATTCCCAATTGAAAAACAGAGTTTGTTGATTTCGCTGGTACAAGATATAGTATGTAAGGAGGAAACAGATGATGAAGAACAAATGTTAAAAGAATTGCCAGAAGAAATATGGAGTACAGATGCTGATCCCTATGGAAAAGCAAAAATGACTCCACATGTTATTAAATTATTGAAGGAGGGAGAAGGACCAAAGTTAGATCCATATCCAATTAGGCCAGCACTTTTAGAAAAAACAATGCAACACATTAATAAATTGTTACAATATGGTATAATTGAGCCATCTGTTTCGCCATTTAATACTCCGTTATTTCCTGTATCTAAACCAAATGGAGATGTAAGAATAGTCCATGATTTACGTGGATTAAATGAATTAGTTAAAGCCCAGTATTCCATATGTCCAAATCCACTGACCTTACTTCAAAGTCAGCCTATTCATAATTTTAATTTTGTAATTGATCTATCTAATGCTTTTTTTGCTATTCCCCTCGCTGAAGAGTCAAGAGATTTAACATCATTCATAGTTGAGAATAGACCATATAGGTGGACACGAATGCCACAAGGGTATACGGAAAGCCCATCTGTATTTTTTAAGCAAATAATGAAAGATCTGATTGATTTTCGAAACTACTTACCTGAGAATATTTCTCTTTTTGTTTATGTTGATGATATTTTATTATCAGCACCGACTAAAGAGGAGTGTCTGCACTGGACTGAGAAATTGTTTCAACAACTGCTTCAAGCAGGATACAAATGTAATAGGAACAAATGTGTTATAGCACGAACACAAGTGACATTTTTAGGACAGACAGTGTCAGGAACCTCCAAAATAGTAACAAGGGCGGTGTTGCAGGAAATTTTGAAATCACCAATACCACAAACCTTAACTCAGCTTAGGGGATTGTTGGGATCTTTTAATTACTGTAGACAATGGATTCCAAATTATTCACAGATTGTAGCACCACTTTATCGACATTTAAGGGTACCGGCTGGTACTGCTTTAAAAGCTGCTATACAATTGACAGAATCTGACATCAGTATTATTAAAATAATAGTACATCACTTATTACAGTATAATCCTCTAAGTACGGTAGACCCACACAAGAAGGTTCACATTTGGGTTAAAGATATGGGAACTTCAAGGAAAGAGACGGGAGACGGGAGGAAAATGTTATAAAATGTTTAAGTTGGCGGTTTGGACTGAATAAGGATATGTGTGGCACTGTTTACATTGTACAATGGATCAGAACAATATCCTGGTTGGTGTATTATGTTCAATAAACATGAGATATAAAAAAAAAAGATATGGGAACTTCATGGGCAGCAATGGTGAATCAAGAACCGGAATTCGTGAAACCTGTTTCCTTCCTTTCAGGTACTTTTAGTGCTGTAGAAAAAGGTTTGCCCGAAATACCAAGACAACTAGTGGCACTAGTGGCTGCAATAGAAAAATGGAGAGCTGTTATGCCATACAGCCCCATTATCCTGCATACTAATCATACCATACACCATATGTTGTCACAAAGTCAAGCAGCTCTTACTAGTACCCGATATGGGAAATATCAAGCAGTTTTAATAGGTCAGGATATAGATACCAAACCCATGACTAAAGAACAGAACAAACAAATGGATTTGGTTTTCCAGATGGAAATTGAAGTAGAGAAACAGATAGAAAAATTACTTGATATACCTTCTTTACAGTTACTTACATTTGCTCCACTACCCAAGGAAGAGGGAGATCATTGGTTTACCGATGCAGCTCAGACAGGCAGTAAAACATCGTTTGCAGCATTAAAAACTATTTTATATGCGGTAGACATAAAAGTTGAGAAAAAGGTTTAATACCAAGCACCAGAAGGTACTTCTGCCCAAGAAGCAGAATTGATGGGAGTGTGTATGGCTCTAAAAGAAACAGAAAAGACAAGGTCCTGTACTATTTATACAGATAGTGCATATGTAGTGAGCTCATTGCAATATCATTTACTAAAATGGAAAAGACAGGGATTTCTAACGGCAAATGGAAAACCCCTACAACATAGTCAAACTTGGCAATAAGTTTTACAAATATTAAGTGAACGAGAGGGTTATGGTACAAGGACTGCAATAGTGTGGGTGGCTGCACATACAGGTCAGGATACTATGGAAGCTAGAGGTAATGAGTTGGCAGATAAAGCAGCTAAAGAGGTATTACAAAATAAAATCTTAATACAAACACGTTCACGGGAGCATATGAGGTGCGATACTCCCTACCCTCCAGATCCAGGTCAGGTAAGAGTTAAACCTACAGAACAAGAAAGAATACAATGGGAAAATTTGGAATGTAAAATGGATACGGGAAAAACAAAATGGGTACATCCAAATGGGAAAATTTGCATGACTACATCTGAGCTAATAAATAACTTTTATAATTGGCATGTTACATTGCATTTATCCGCGTCAGACATGAGCAAGGCTATGGAGACCATATTTTGGCATCCAAGAATACTTGCTTATGCCACACGCATTGTATTAAATTGTATGGTTTGTTCTAAAAATATAGTACATCGAGGACCAGTGATTTCTTCCGGATCCATTCCAATTCCTTCAGGACCAGGTGTAGAATGGCATCTAGATTTTACAGATATGGTAATACCGGTAAAAGGTAAAAGGTATCTTTTAGTCTGGGTGGATGCTTTCACTAAATGGATAGAAGCATTTCCTTGTACAAAGGAAACAGCACAAGTGGTGATAGATACGTTTCTACACCATATTTTGCCAGCACATGGATGCCCAAAGAAACTGGTCACAGATAATGGAAGTCATTTTGTAAATGCATTAGTAAAAGACATGACAAAACTTTGTGGAATATTACACAGACAAGTAGCAGTTTATAGGCCAACCTCTAATGGACTAGTAGAAAGATACAATGGCATCATCAAAACTAAATTACGTGTGCTACTAAAAGCACTGAATAAAGCAAATGAGAAAACTTATACGTGGTTGGATGTGTTACCACTGGCTGTATTACAAATAAGAAGCCATCCTAGTTCTCGTTTGCAAATTTCACCTTTTCAGTTACATACAGGACGAGATCCCAGAGGGATACCTGTAAAAGAAGTAGATCAATCAACTGAAGGTGCAACAGACTATTGGAAACAGATAAATCCAATAATTAATTTGACCAGAGATATGGCAATAAAGGACTCAAAACAGATACCTAATATGACTTTTTGTTCTCATTTTTCAGTAGGTCAGAAAGTTTTAAGGAAAAACTTCACACACAAGACTTGGAAAGATCCAATCTATGTCGGACCATTTGAGATTAAAGAACTCACCCATACTGCTGCACGATTAAGTGGTCATACTACTTGGGTGCATTTATCCGATATAAGACGTGTCAACGATACTGGTACTGAATGACTGAAATGGCACTCATCTGGAGTATCGTTGTGGTACATTTTATGGTTCTGACACGGGTTACAACCAATGAAGTGATGGGGAGTTGGACAATAAAACCCCACCGTACAACTAGACAACAAGATAATGGGACTACATGTATATTATGGAATTGTTTTCTAACTTGTAGAATATGGAAAAGGAAAGAAGTAAAAATTAATAATGTGCACAACATGACAAACGTAATGTACAGTAGAGTACAACAAAGGGAAGTATAGAAAGGAAAGGTAATATGCTTAAAACTTCTAACCACAAATGCAGTAAAAGGAGAACTAAGGAAGGATAAAAACACTTGAAAGAAAATGTTCTTTAGCTATGACGGCCTAGGGAAATAGAGTGAAGAGACATACCACATCTAAACCTAGCTCAAACACGCTAATAGAACTATAGTGTTGTGAACACTGTAAAACAGTGTTCAAGGGAGGTTTGTATAGAAAAAGAATGGAAAACTACAGGAGGCTTGTAAAAAGCTGAGAGAATGACCTTGCAAAGGAATGTGCTGATCAGTGGAAGGCTGAACAGTGCAGAAACAAGAGAAAAACAAACCTTGCCTTAAGAACAGATAATGTCTGGGGTCTGCTGATTTGTGGTTAGAGCAAAGGGCAAGGGAAAGATAAGGGAAAATAGTTGAATGAATAGCTTAAGTTAGAGACATGCTGTGTATATAAGGAAGATAGAAAACATTGTCAGTAAGCAACTTCATCTCTGTATAACTTGCTTCCTATGTAAAATTATTACATAGCTCTGTCATGGTATTGGCAGTTGAATAAAAGAAAGATTGTTACTATACTATTGGGAGTCTTGTACATAATTATTCACAATATAGAAATAGAAGGGAATTTAACAAAAAGCATTATACCCAGTGCTTTTTTTGTATTGGTACAGTGTTTGTTCATTTGTTTGGATTGATTTTTATAGGTTCAAGCAGAGAGATAGCGCAGAAGTCCCTCAGGTTAACACATCATGCCTTGTACCATGATTCTTCTGCTGTGGTGTGGTATGTGCCGACAGATACTTTGTGGTCACAGATTCAACATAACCTTGTAGTTCCGGCTTTGCAACATTTTTGTTTGGATTTGACCAGAGCCGGGTCATAGCATCTGTAGAGTGAAACAAGTTGCCTTTTCGCTTGAAGATTGAATCTCAGCTTGTGACTTTCAAGAAGATGTTGAGAGATTACTTATTTTGTATAGCATTTTTTATGCCTTCCTGATTTTGCAATAATGGACTTATGCACACACTCTTAGCTGAGAATTTTTTCCTACCACTTTAGCTTTTACTGTGCTTGAAGTTGGCCCTGCTTGTGTTTTTATGTGTGTGTGTGTTTTATAACTTCTTTGGATAAAGCCTATGTAGAAATAAAAATTTAATTCTATTCTATGTGGTTTTAAAGTTTTCAAATCACAATCACGGAAAATAGGATTCATAGTGGTATCAAATGTATGGTAAAATTGATACAGATCACTTCTGTAATTTATTAAAGAAAATAATGAAAAATAAGTAAGCTGAACCAATAAATCTTTTGGTTAGGGGAAAAAATAACTCAGAACCATCTGAGCATGCTGAGAAAGGTACACCAATGCCATTATTTGAAAATCTGCCATGTTTTTTTCGAAGAGAAGGTCTGTTATATATTGTTTGAATTATAGGGTAGACTGTGTTTATTCAAGATGATCTAGTTAACTCAGTGCATACTGTAAATAACTGAATTAAAGGTAATCAAATAAGTTATGTAGTTAACAGCATGTTCTATAGCCTGACTAGACTGGATAAATTAGTTGACTAGCCAGTTAAACTGAACTGGGTAAGTTATCTAAATAACTTTCATAAAGGTGTTTATGCATTTCTTGTTGCCTTCCTGTCTTCCCATTATGGCCTCACTGAGCTTTGAACTTTCCAATCTGTGTGTATGTGGTTGATATATCTATATAATATTAACACAATTGTTAAAATAAACAGGCAAGGCTAAAAATTAGAACCAGCAGTGTTAAAACTGGAACCCATGAGTAAAATGAAAACCTGAAACAAAATTGCTACCATAACAGACATTTTATTGGTTGCAGTATACAAGACACACTACAAGAGAGTATTCTAGAGAGTATTCTAAGTAAAGTTTCCCAACATGCACCTTGTATCTGTGTAAATTTATCGGTTGATGTTTTTGAAGGTGAGGTTGGTAAAGGAGTGTTTACTTTTAAATTTAATTCAGAAAATGATATAGATTTAAGTGCATAGTTATCAAATAATTTTCAAAGTAGTCCCACGTTCATTTGGAAAATCTGACCAAGTCCATACAGAACAAAAAATGTATGAAGTTGTTTTTTTGGGGGGAGGTGAGGGTATGAGAGTATGCCTTTGTCCAAGTAGCAAAAAGACACCTATTGTAAACATTTTATTAAAGAAACATATGTGTCTTTACAAAATAGGCTTCCAGAACCAGCTCAAATAGTGCACAAAGTTGGTGAAATGTGGGCATGTATTCTATGCTTGTACCCATGTACATCACAATTCTGCCTCTGCTCCACCAAACTATGCCCCTCAGAACCCTGGTTCAAAGTGACACCCATATTCCACTAGTGGTTCTCTCACAGTACTATCATAAGGACCAAGCTATAAAATAAGGGAGAATATGTCTAGGAGAATTTGGATTCCATTTTGAACTCGGATGGATGCCATCTGTCCCTAGCCACCAACAAAGTAGATACAAAGAGAGTTGGGGCTGGGGAATTTGAAGAAGGGGCTTTGATGGGGTGTGGAGATTTGAAGAAAGGGATTGGGGATGGAAGGGTATGATCAGGAGGATCAGGGATAGGGGATTTCAACTTGCAAGATCTGAGACAACAAGGTTTTACCAAAGGGAAATCGTGCCAAACGAATCTCATTGAGTTCTTTGATTGGGTGACAGGAGAATTGAATCAGGGACGAGCTATGGACATAATCTACATAGATTTCAGCAAAGCTTTTGACACAGTTCCCCACAGGAGGCTCTTAAATAAACTGGATGGGCTGAAGATAGGACCTGAAGTAGTGAACTGGATTAGGAACTGGTTGACGGACAGACGCCAGAGGGTGGTGGTGAATGGAATTCGCTCGGAGGAGTGCCTCAGGGTTCGGTGCTGGGGCCAATTCTGTTCAATATATTTGTGAGTGACATCGCCGAAGGGTTAGAAGGTAAAGTTTGCCTATTTGCGGATGATACTAAGATCTGTAACAGAGTGGACACCCGGGAGGGAGTGGAAAACATGAAATAGGATCTGAGGAAGCTAGAAGAATGGTCTAAGGTTTGGCAATTAAAATTCAATGTGAAGAAATGCAAAGTGATGCACTTAGGGAATAGAAATCCACGGGAGACGTATGTGTTAGGCGGGGAGAGTCTGATAGGTACGGGTGGAGAGAGGGATCTTGGGGTGATAGTATCTAAGGATTTGAAGGCAACGAAACAGTGTGACAAGGCGGTGGCCGTAGCTAGAAGGTTGTTAGGCTGTATAGAGAGAGGTGTGACCAGCAGAAGAAAGGGGGTGTTGATGCCCCTGTATAAGTCGTTGGTGAGGCCCCACCTGGAGTATTGTGTTCAGTTTTGGAGGCCGTATCTTGTTAAGGATGTAAAAAGAATTGAAGCGGTGCAAAGAAAAGCTACGAGAATGGTATGGGATTTGCGTTACAAGACATATGAGGAGAGACTTGCTGAACTAAACATGTATACTCTGGAGGAAAGGAGAAACAGGGGTGATATGATACAGACGTTCAAATATTTGAAAAGTATTAATCCGCAAACGAACCTTTTCCGGAGATGGGAAGATGGTAGAACGAGAGAACATGAAATGAGATTGAAGGGGGGCAGACTCAAGAAAGATGTCAGGAAGTATTTCTTCACAGAGAGGGTGGTGAACGCTTGGAATGCCCTCCCGCGGGAAGTGGTGGAGATGAAAACGGTAACGGAATTCAAACATGCGTGGGATAGGCATAAAGGAATCCTGTGCCGAAGGAATGGATCCTCAGGAGCTTAGTCAAGATCGGGAGGCGGGGCTGGTGGTTGGGAGGCGGGGATAGTGCTGGGCAGACTTATACGGTCTGTGCCAGAGCCGGTGGTGGGAAGCGGGACTGGTGATTGGGAGGCGGGGATAGTGCTGGGCAGACTTGTACGGTCTGTGCCAGAGCCGGTGGTTGGGAGGCGGGGATGGTGCTGGGCAGACTTATACGGT
Source organism: Microcaecilia unicolor (assembly GCF_901765095.1). Taxonomy (NCBI): domain Eukaryota; kingdom Metazoa; phylum Chordata; class Amphibia; order Gymnophiona; family Siphonopidae; genus Microcaecilia; species Microcaecilia unicolor. Next base: position 138,210,794 of record NC_044037.1, read on the forward strand.
CGTGCCCTGAAGAGCACAGGTACAAATCAAAGTAGGGTATACACAAAAAGTAGCAAATATGAGTTATCTTGTTGGGCAGACTGGATGGACCGTGCAGGTCTTTTTCTGCCGTCATCTACTATGTAATGCAGCTTGCAACGTGAAACGTGTAAGCTGTGTTATTCATTTTATGTAATAATGAGCTGGTTTGCCTGCATTTGCATATTTGATATTTCATTATTTAATTTGCACTGTACCAAAAAAAGCGCATTAAGAGCAAATAATGCCTTTATAAAATTGCCTTAATAGAGTATATGCACACATTTGCACCATTTTTGGAGAAAGTATAAATTTGTGGGTGAACTTTTAGCATGCTATTTTAGGAGCCTATTTTATGTGCCCTCCCACAATATAGGCTATGTCTTTCTCCTGACTTTTAACAACACAGTGGTCTAAGTCTTTCTCCTTTTAACACCACACACTTTCTTAATATTGCAGTGTATTGGTATAGTCTTTCATTAGCTTCTGTGGAGTCATGTTGAATGATGATGGCATGGAATTCTATCTCGTGGCCATTTGGGGTATCTGTGAACTTGAGCAGTTGTCAAGAGCCTAGTTTCTAGTAAGTAGGCACAAAAGTCACAATAAAAATCTAACAATATTGTCATTATGTAAGCCACATTGAGCCTGCAAATAGGTGGGAAAATGTGGGATATAAATAAATTAGTCCAGTCGCAGCAGAAGTGAGGGAGTGAATTGGAATGGTTAGTGAATTATTTTTTATTTTATGCCCTGCACATCTGGAGAAATATAAACTGCATATAGATGTCAGAGAAGGGCTACCCTGTATTTGTTCACACCGGAGCCTGCAAAGGCATCTCCGGTACTATGTAAGCCACATTGAGCATGCAAATAGGTGGGAAAATGTGGGATACAAATAAATAAATAAATAAATAAATAAAGGCACATTTCAGATGCTGCCCTTTTATAAAATTACTTAGTCCACATGGTTCTATATATGAATATTTTCTATCCACTTAATAAATGTAAATAAGCAACCAAGTAATAATAGCTAGCAAAAATGGTAGCTCTGATTTCTTCTGTTCTTTATACTAAAAATAAATCCTTGATCTGCTATCTTTAAAATAAAATGTAGGGACCCAAAAGTCTAGCCAAGATGAGACATATTGATCATAAATGTCTTATCATAGAAGATTCTTGTTCTCATTTTGACATTGGCAAAGAGCACTGCAGATATCTTATAGATCAAAGAAAGTTTTTCAGGGTATCTTGATTCATATTGTAGAACCTAGAAAAGAGAAATAGATTAATTTCACAACTTGTATAAGCATTCCTACACACATTTATTTCATAATTTGTTTGTGACTCAGTTCAGTCCTGTAAATCCTCTGGAGAAAAGGCTAGATCTGAGATGCCATGACTTTTTATTTCTGCCTGCTGTTTTGTTCCTTTCCCTGCTTCTAATTTTTCCCTGATCACAACTTGGATCTTGGTATCTCCATCCTTTGGGATATGGTTGATTGAATCCTTGAGTATCAAACAACTGTGCTCTGAAACTAGGTAGACTGTGTGGTTGGATAAAACCACCCAGGAAAGTCCCTTATTAATTCTTCTTAAATTCTGATTCAGACAATAATGTATCTTTCGGCATTCTCTGTGCAGATGAATTGCTCCTGGGTAGGCTAGTAACAAATAAGAAATATAAGACATAGGAATTCCAAAATCCAGCTGTCTGTTTGTAAGCTGTTCTATTCTGAAGTTTAAAAGAAGTTAATTGCTTTTCCTTTTAATGGAGAAAACCACTAGAAAAATAAATGCCAGCACATTGTACAAACATTCAAACATTCCATAATTAATATAGATTTTCTTGGATTAATGTGTATAAGTACCTGAATATAATAAGTGTAAACTACTTTGCACCACAGAATATATATCAAATCCCATTACCCCTTTATCCTCTTATTTTAAAGGTTTTAGATGTCACACAGACACTCTAACATTAGCAATTTCAGAAAATGTGTGTAACTCTTGCTTTTGTAGGTGGGTTCCAATCCTGGAGTTGTATTTTGGTTGCTGTCTTTAGAAAATGTTGACCAGAAATGTCTTTAGATGGTATCTTCTGAAGCTTAGATAAACTTGATAAAATCACTTCTACTGATAATCAGTTCTTTAAAAAAGAATTATGTAAGGCTGATTGGTAGTTCTATCAAATGTTTATTTTCAAAGGTGGAAATATTTGCAAAAGGCCTCTCACTCCACACCTAGTTCTAAGTTAGCAACATTAAATATGGGCATACACAAGCACATTCCCATTTGCTGATGCCTGATGCCCTCTCCTCCCAGGATTTCTCTCTATAGAGAGTCTTCGGTCTCTTGGAACTCTGAAAATCTCCACCATGACTATGCCCCAAAAGTACAAAGACTTGGGGACACTTGAGGAAGTTACATGGAAATACTTTTAAAACAAATAGGAGGAAATATATTTTCACTCAATGAATAGTTAAGCTCTGGAACTCTTTGCCGGAGGATGTAGTAACAGTGGTATCTGGGTTTAAAAAAGGTTTGGAGTGGACAAGTTTCTGGAGGGAAAGGCCATAGACTGCTATTGAGGCAGACATGGGAAGCAACTGCTTGTCCAAGGATGGAGTGCTGCCACGACATGGGTTTCTGCCAGATACTTGTGACCTGGCTTGGCCGCTGTTCGGAGAATAGGATACTGGGCTAGATGGGTCTGACTCAGTATGGCTACTCTTATGTTCTTATGAAAAAGGGGCATAGTCATAGGAGGAGCATGGGTGGATCAGGGGCGTTTCAGGAGTTTGCACACAGTTTTATAGTTTTATATCCAGAACTAATTTAGGCACATCCACATCTAATTTAGGCACAAATATTTACACAGGGTTTTATTTGATGTAAATTTCATCTACCTTTGGATGCCCGGTCCGACAAATTTCAAAAGGTCTTCCTGCATATTTTCACAATCCGCATGCTTTTTAACATGCTTTTTCCATAAATAGCATTTAATGAGTGATTTAATGAGTGGAGGAGTGGCCTAGTGGTTAGGGTGGTGGACTTTGGTCCTGAGGAATTGAGTTCAATTCCCACTTCAGGCACAGGCAGCTCCTTGTGACTCTGGGCAAGTCACTTAACCCTCCATTGCCCCCTGTAAGCCACATTGAGCCTGCCATGAGTAGGAAAGCATGGGGTACAAATGTAACAAAAAAAATAAATCTTAATTTTGTACCTTAATTTATGCTTATGTTTTATCACGTTTGGACTATTGTAATATAGTTTATGCAGGTCTTTCAAAACTTAACGTAAAACGATTACAGACGATTCAAAACACTGCAGCCCGCATCATTTGTAGAGCTTCAAAAAATGACAGAATTACTCCACTGTTATATCAATTGCACTGGCTTCCAATAGAAGCTAGGATAAAATTCAAAATTCTTATATTGACACATAATGCATTTTACTTATCTAGTCCATCGTATTTGTCTAATCTTATTCCTTATACACCAGCGCGAATAGATAATAGATTGGTAATTCCATCTCCATCTAAAGCTAGATGGGAATCAACGCAAAACCATTCACTTGCTGCTGGAGCTGGCAGTATACAGACAAATACTGGGACAATGGACTATCTCCACAGTTATTTATTTAAGATACCTTACCATTCTATGTGATCAGGTTTGGAGATCCTCCCTTTAACCATCTAAATTATGAATTGATTTGCTCTTTTCTAATACTGACAAGTCAGATTATGACCCATGAACTGCATGTCTAAAGGCTCAAACTTAAGAAGCCTGACAGCATCTTTCTGGCTAAAAGCTCTGACTTCAGCATTCTATGTAGCTATTCCTATACTTTCTGCTGACTCAAGAGCAGTATTCCACCCTCCCTGACAGAGTCGGTGCCACTGAGACTACTTCACAAGGTTTGAGGACTTAGATAACACTATGATAAGACCTGGGTCCTAGGGAAATTCCTGTGATGAAATAGCACCATAATCTCCTGTGAAAGAAACCTTGGACTTCTGTATTCCATAACATTCAGATAGTATTTTTCCATTTCATGTAAACAATAAAGTAAGACAGGAATTAGCTGATGTAACAAAGAAATTAGCTGAAATTGGCTGAAGTTGCAAGGTTGTATGATTTGGGAGGCAATTGCTGACCAATGCATTGTGCAAAAGAGTATATAAGTGGCTGTTGTATTCTATGTAGTCAGAGGGGTGAGATTATCAACCGAGTGACTCTTTATCACAGTGGTCTCTCTCTCCCTCTCGTAACAAATTGCCATGGCCTGATTTCTTTGCCATTTGTTACTCTGCCTAATTACTTTGTCTGATTACCTTGCCTAATTACTTTGTCTAATTGCTCTATTGCCTGATTGTTTTGTTATCATCTATATTGGAATAAAGACTATCCCTCTAAAAGGAACATAGCTTCTGTCCTTTCTGGCTTTTCTATCATGGTATCTTGGGGTGGATGTAAGGAGGTAGAAACCCTAATTTGCCCCACATTTCCAAATTGTATATTTCTTATGGTAAGTAGATATATCAAAGAAATAATTCCCACATAATTACAGCCCTCACTGATACTAGGTTGTCAGAGAGGGCCACGTAAGAACAGACTCCACTATAAACAATTACAACCACTTTTGTTTCCTGATTAGGAATTTCTCACTAATAAGATTCCTCCTGATTCTTACATTATCTAAGGACAAAAATAGCAATTTAAAACATTGTTATGCAAACGTTTTTGTAAGTTATGTGATTTTGTTTTCTATTTTATTTAACACACCAAAACATAGCAAATAGATCACTTATTACAGAGAGAGCTTGTAGTTCCTATAATAGTGGTAGAATACACATTAAAATAAATATAGTCAATTAAAAATACTGTAGTGTACTTACAGGATTTATCTGACATCTTTATCTTCTCACACAGTAACCATTTTACTTGATTTTTCTGGCAATATCCTTTAGAAGACTTTTAAGATCATACAACTGAAGAAGAAACACAGTTATTTCAACTACAGTAGGCCTTCATTACAAGAATTTTCATTAAAGGTTTGCTTTATTCATACTCTAATGTTACATTTGAGCTAGGCTATTAACTGGATGAAAAGAGTCATGCAAAATCGGTAAGGAGAACTATTAATAATAATAAATAAGAATAAGAAACAAATTTAGCTATCTTTTGCCTATAGCAGCAATCTAAAGCATTAAGAGTGCAGTGTTAAAATATATGGTACAAACTAAATATGTGAGTGCCATGTAGTATTTAGTAGTTAGGACTGAATGGGCCCTAGGTAGAAAAATCAAGATGGGTCCCCTATTTTACCATCTTTCCCAAGACATATACAAACAGAAATATTAAAAGAAAGGAATGCCATATAAAAATAGGACAGAAACAATCAAACAGAGCAAGCACATAGATCCTCTGTGTTACAGGTTGGCCCAGCTGTCAGGAGGTGGCCATGTATTGTATCTTAAAAGCTAAATGAAAAAAATGAGCCTTAAGATGGGCTTTAGACTTGGTGAAAGATTGTTAATAACAGATATAATTGGACAGGTTATTCCACAATTTAGGCGAGAAAACGTAGAATGCAGAATGCCTAGTAGACTCAACATGAGCTTGTCTTGAACAAGGAAGAACTAATTGGTTAGCATCCAAATCCTAATCCTGAAAGATAGGATAGACTAGTTAAAACCCTTTAGTGTCCAATGTTCCCATCAATCTGTTCCCATATGGCTTATTATGGGAACATTGGACACTAAATGGTTGATCCTGAAAGATAAGAGGGAATACCCAAGTAATATGTTTTATGTTTCAGAGATAGAACCTTGAAAAAGATCCAGAATTGAATATGAAGCCAGTGTAGACGAACAAAAAGGGGAGAGATATGATCTTATTTTCTGGTCTTACAGAGCAGCCTGGCTGCACGGTTCTGGAGAGTCTGGAGGTACTTAGTTTGTGAGGTGGGAAGGCCTGCATAGACAATGTCAAGGCCTGCATAGTCAAGAAAAGCATGCATTAAAGTGTGTTACGATTCCAAATCAAGTAAAAGAGAGCTGTGAATCAAACCAAACCTTAAGAATTGAAAAGTTGTGGCAGGAGTTTTAGGAAGACCAAAAAGAAGGAGGGGTATCAAGGTTGAAGTAACAGTCCTGTGACCCAACATGCAATGCTCTTCTTGGGATTTAACATGATCTTTTTTTAAGGCAATCTAGAGCTGGATAGGCTGAAGGTTAATATTATGGGGATGTCATCTTCATAGGAAAAGGTTTTGTAATTGTTAACTGTACCCATGAGCCCTATTTGTGAAAGTTGAGAAAGTAGAAGAGAGTGATAAAGTAAAAAAAACTCCAGACAATAAGAACAATGTCACCTCTTGTTTCCATATTATGATGCTGGCAGAAATCTGCTTGTTGTGTATGGACCACTTTTTCTGCCATTTGTGGGAATGGAACAAAAGAATAGCTGCTTCCAACAGTGGCCAATCCAGGTCACAAGTACTATTTGGCAGAAACCGAGATAGTAGCAACATTCCATGCTACCAATCCCAGGGCAAGCAGTGGTTCCCTTTGTCTATCTCAATAGCAGACTATGGACTTTTTCTCCAGGAACTTGTCCAAACCTTTTTTAAACCCAGATATAATAACTGCTGTTACCACATCCTCTGGAAATGAGTTCCAGAGCTTAACTATTCTTTGAGAGGAAAAATATGTCCTCCTATTTGTTTTAAAAGTATTTCCATATAATTTCATTGAGTATCGCCTGGTCTTTGTACTTTTTTGAAAGAGTGAAAAATCGATTCATTTTTACCTGTTCTACCCCACTTAGTACTTTGTAGACTTCGATCATATCCCTCCTCAGCTATCTCTTATCCAAGCTGAAGAGCTCTAACGTTCATTTTGGTTGTCTTCATTTTGGTTGCTCCTCGTTGAACCTTTATCGTTTTTGAGACCTGACCTGAACACAATATTCAAGGTGAGGTCGCACCATGGAGTGAAACAGAGGCATTATAATATCCTTGATCCTTTTCCTAATAATTCCTAGCATCCTGTTTGCTTTTTTGGCTACTGCTGCACACTGGGCATAAGATTTTGTATAGCTAAATTGGGGGAGGTATTTTTAATTGACATTCTATTTAACTGACAAATTAAATGATATAGGTAGAAAAGTGTTAGGATTTTCTTTTTTTTTCTTAATCCCTCTCTGATGGAAATCACCAGATTGTCCGTAGCTCTGGAACAGATGAGCTCATTTTTTTTATAAGAATTTGCATGGAATATGTCGGGCTGATCCTAATATGGCTCTGGTGCAGAAGCCAACACGCTGTGTCACAGGTTGGTCACAGGTAGAAGCATTCCTTAACAGTAAAAAAAAACAACAACAAAGTTGTTTTTCTATATAGCACTAGTATATAAGAGAGTAGAGGATGGCTGATGAGTGAGCAAGGAAGGATAATCAGGTTGAAAAACCATCTTGTAAAGCTATAAGCTGCCAGGAGTAGGGAACAGATTTGGCAGCTCCCCCTGTGGTAGTTTGCAATACCAAAAATATAGGAGCTTTCAGTAGACAAACAAATCATTTTGAATATCATAAGATCTACCATAATAATGGAGAAATAAAAGAATATTCCATTAAAAAACAGAGGAAAAAGACCTCAACAACCAGACCTGCGGACACAATAAACACTATAATATTCTTGATCTTATTTACCATCCTTTTCCTAATAATTCCTACTACTACTACTACTATTTAGCATTTCTATAGCGCTACAAGGCGTACGCAGCGCTGCACAAACATAGAAGAAAGACAGTCCCTGCTCAAAGAGCTTACAATCTAATAGACAAAAAATAAATAAAGTAATCAAATCAATTAATGTGAACAGGAAGGAAGAGAGGAGGGTAGGTGGAGGCGAGTGGTTACAAGTGGTTACGAGTCAAAAGCAATGTTAAAGAGGTGGGCTTTCAGTCTAGATTTAAAGGTGGCCAAGGATGGGGCCAAGGATGGCTCAGGAAGTTTATTCCAGGCGTAGTGTGCAGCGAGACAGAAGGCTCGAAGTCTGGAGTTGGCAGTAGTGGAGAAGGGAACAGATAAGAAGGATTTATCCATGGAGCGGAGTGCACGGGAAGGGGTGTAGGGAAGGACGAGTGTGGAGAGATACTGGGGAGTAGCAGAGTGAGTACATTTATAGGTTAGTAGAAGAAGTTTGAACAGCATCCTGTTTGCTTTTTTGGCCACTATCACCACAAAGGTGGAGTGGTTGTAATACAGGATTAGTTCCACTTCTTATCATCGGTCTAAAAAACCCCTCCATAATATTTTATATGTGCAAACAATAAGTAAACAATAGGTAGGGATTGCACTACTTATAAACTGCACAATATAAGTAGTGCAATCCCTACCTATCTTGCCAAAAATCCCAACAGGGCCCATTTCACCCAATGATTGGACTTCCACTTAAACACTACTGAATCTTTTTTTTTTTTAAATTTTTTATTTATAACCATTTAAATTTTTACAAGCGATAAAACAACTTGCTGGAAATACAGAGAAAATAATATGTAGAAATTATTTCAGTCAGGTAATTCTATTCTCTTCCTTAGACCACTAAATAGGGAGAGTGAAACAAGATAGGGAGATCAATTAAACAGTAAACAGAAAAAAAAATGTGGTATTAACCTGATTATCCCCAGATATTACTCATCTAATTCATTATTCCACATTGATCATCTGGTTGGCTTCTTCAAGGGCCATACGGTGTATAGTCAAATCATTTCATTGAAAAACATACTTATTGTCCAGTATTAGTTAGAAATAATACATCTGATTACATTCTTTCTCTTTTAAAAACCAGAAGTTATTTAACAATACATATACTTAAGTCTCTAATTCAAATTCCACTGATTAAAGTAATCCCAGTTTTCACAGGCTTCACTCCTTTTAAAGTAATAATTTGAGGAAATATTTCTGAGGAAAACTTTAGGAGTCATACCCGGAACTCTGGGAAAAACAATAATCTCAATATTAATCATCTATATAAATAATTCTCACCTCAAACATTCTGAAGCTCACTCTGGCAGGGAAACACTGAAGCCCTGCACTGTTGAGGCTGTCAGCACCACTCATTGTCACTCATGCACCACTCACTGTCACTCATAGACCCGCCCTCAGCCATGCCCCTTCTGCACATAATTCGCAACCCCAACATTATAAATGAAGCTGCAACTTCCGTTTTGAGGTGGCATAGATCGGAATTTTCCCCCTTGACTGCCCCGCCCTCGCGTCACAACGTTATGACGTTGAGGGCGGGGCTATGACACTCAGCGAATCGCATCGCCGCACCCACTACTAAACCCTCCTCCACACATCGCCGCCACTCCCTCCCCCTCCCTCAGTCCCACGTCAGCTGTTTTAAACTGCAGGTCTTCAGCGTCTCCCTTTCCTAACCACTCCACATTACACCGGGTGAGCCTACCCGTCCTGTGCATCTGTGACTTCTCTAAACCTCCACACAGCAACTTCAAAAAAATATGAACCGTTACCTAGCTCCACTTCTCAGCCGCTCTTCGGAAAGGTAAACAAACAGAAAAAGAAACTGAAGATGAAGCCCCTTCCCCCTTCAGCAAACTTCTCCCCGTTAAGTTTCACAGCTCCACTTCTCTTCGGAAAGGTAAACAAACAGATAAAGAAACTGAAGACGAAGCCCCCTCCCCCTTCAGCAAACTTCTCCCCGTTAAGTTTCACTGCTCCACTTCTGGGCCACTTGCCACTTTCCCTTCTACATCCTACAACTGCCCGGAGCACTGACTCTGAGTGAACTACAGCATTTTTATTTCTTTTTTCCTGTTACCAGTTTGGAAAGGCAGGGTGAATGCTGGGTTCCCCGGGCCCAGAGAAAAAAAAAGTTTTTTTTTATGTCCAACAATTTTATTGGTTTTACAAAAACCTAAACACTTTATCAAGTAATCATATCTATGCCATGAGTGGGAAAGCGCGGGGTACAAATGTAACTAAAAATAAATAAAATATCTATCACACACACACACACTGTGTCACACACACTCCCAGGAAAACATTGCTAGCGCCCGTTTCATTGCTCTCAGAAACGGGCCTTTTTTACTATCTATAATAATATTCATTCTATTATTCAAAATTTCTGGTCTATTATCATAACCACTTCTTGCTCATGTAGAATCATTTGTTATATCAATTTTTTACTCTCAAATGGTTCAGTTGAATTGTCCATGTAACTCTCTAATAAAATTATATCTGAAACAAAATTATTTACTGCCTCTGTTAGGTCCCGAAGCGCCTTCCAGATGGTATTCAATTTAACCTCCACGGGAGCCAAAAACTCCATGTTGATTTCTCATAGGTGTCTAGGAGTGGTTCCGCTGATTCGGGTTCTGCTGTAAACGTCCTCCAGTTCAGCATATACCTCTAACTCACTCCTTCACTCCTTTGGATATGGTGGTTGAATAATTCGGGAACGATGGAGTTGTTTTTTCCAGGTCCAAGAGCGTCGACGCTCCTTCGCCGGCGCTAATCAAAGGACTCGCCAACCCTTTCATCTGTGGGCAGTTCGTCGCGCAGCGGTGCCGCACTTGCTGCTCAGGGGATAAAACGCTGGCCATCGGCGGCTGACCGCCGGTTGTCCCCTTCCTCTTAGTTAAGGTAACTGCAATTGCAGAGAGGAAATTTACGTAAAGAAGACGAAACTTCAGAGGGCAGCTAACACTACTGAATCTTCTATAAAGTATCTTCTCGAATGTTAATGCCATAATTACCAGCTTCTTATAGAGTAACCAAATTCTGCAAAAAGAATCCCAAAGTAAGAGCTCTGTTTACTCAACTGTAAACATTATGCACTCTAAAAGATGTTTTACTTACTTTTCAGTCATGGAGCCACAAAAATGGTGCTTGTATTTAAACAAAAACACATGCGCAACAATGTACATACTGCTCAAAATTATAACATAGCGTCATCTGCTGGAAACATCAAAGAACACAATTTCATGTAAATCATTACAAAAATATTACACTCAATTGAACTGTTGAGTCCAGGAGGCTCTAATGAATTTATAAATCCAATACGTTTCCCTCTGTTGCAGACAATTCATCCTATCACCTCTTTTGTCGACAGACACAGTATCAAAATTGTTAAATACTCTAAATTCTCAAAAATATAAGAATGTTGAATAAAATGTGCAGCCAAAGGCTTCTGTAGTCTTTTTCTTTTAAAACTGAACTTATATTCAGATATTCTAATCCTCAGACACCTTAATTTTGGACACAAAAATTATACCACATAAATAATGTATTCAGTCCTACATGTGGATTGCATGTGTAAATACTTTTTGCCATTAATAGGATTGACAAAGTCTTTAACTTGCTTTGCGACATCACAAACATTACATATGCCACACCTGAAATGACCACACAGGACATCCTTCATTCATTCCACATACTGCAGGACTCAAGATTTCTTTAAGATTATTTTCATCTTGCAAAGGCAATACTTAATTGAACTTCTTGAAAAACTGGAAGCAGTTGAACTAATTTACAATTCTGTCTGACAATGCTAACTACTTCACTACTGCCAGAGAAATCATGCATCAAACTTCTGCAAGTGTTGGGCAGTAAATCACTCAACTTCCTAGCTTGTTCTTTAAAAGATTTCTCATCAGAACACTTTCTCCTTATTCTGAACTTAATTCTTAACTTATTTTTAATTCTTATTCATTCTTTACTATCTCTTAATTTCTTTGGGTGGGAACTGTTGTAAACCAAAAAATTGTTCCACCCAGGTCCACCCATAGCTATGCCCCTGCTTCGGAATCAGTGGTGACACTCTCAGTTGGATTAAGGGTTTTCTAACCACAAGAACATATCAAGTGAAATCAAAAACAAACCGTGGAAACCAGGCTGCGGAGTACCGCAAGGATCACCACTATCACTGATCCTTTTCAACCTCATGATGACTCCACTAGCCTATCCACCCAAGCCCTCAACCCATTTATCTACGTTGATGACGTTACATTATACATCCCAAACAAACATGATCTGGTGGAAATCACCAACGAAATCAAGCTATGCTTAAATATCATGAACTCATGGACAAATGCATTCCAACTAAAACTCTTAGGGACCAGATTTGGGAGCTTCCTAGCCTTTAAGACAACACAAAATCTACTGTAATAATGGAGAAATCAAAGCATTCTATTTAAAAAAATGGAGGAAAAAGACCTCAATAACCAGACCTGCAGACACAATAAATATTATCTGCTTATATCAGAGTTCCACTTCTTATAATTGGTCTAAAATAAAATCCACAAAGGTGGAATGGTCGTAATACAGGATAGAGAAAGAACCAGCTGGAATCTTTTAATTAGTTGAGTGATGTTCAGTGCCGCGCTTGCTTTTTAAAAACATTTTAAGTTCTTTAATTAGTTCTTTTTGTTTTTGTAGCGGCCACTGCTGCTCAACAGGAGAAGCAGCAATGGCCAGAAATGGGAGCTGGCGCGTGGGTGGGCGGGCCTGGATGGAAAGAAGTGGATAGAGAGAGAGAATAATGGATGGATGGAAGAATCGGGAGAGGGGGTAGATGGATGGAAGGATGGGGAGAGAAAGGGGGAGATGGATGAATGGATGCAGAGAGAAAGGGAAGAGACTGGAAGGATCTGGAGAGAGAAGGGACACTGAACAGAAAAGGGTAGAGAGATAGACACTAGATAGAAGGAGGGGGAGAGAGACATTAGATGGAAGGATCAGGAGAGAGGGGAGATGAAAATCCAAGTGCTTGGGCTTTTTCAGTAGTATCAATGGTCCAAGTGCTTGGGCTTTTTCAGTAGTATCAGTGGGATTTGAACTGGCCACCTCTTTATTACAAGACCAGTGCTCTAACCACTTGGCCACAGCTCCACTTATTTGGATGTCCCTCCATTTTGATTATTGCCCCTTCAGGTCTCTCTCAGCCAATCACAGACAGGGGTCTCACTCAGCCAGTTCAAATCCCACTGGTACTTCTGAAAAAGCCCAAGCACTTGGATTTTTTTTCCACTTTTTTTAAGCCAGCCATCTGTAAACCTGGCGATCTCAACATTTGACCTAAATGTTGAGATTTAGCTGGCCCCAACCGTATTATCGAAAGAAAAGATGGCCGGCCATCTTTTTCAAAAATACGGTTGGCACCGCCCCTTTGCGGAGCCGGCCCCGAAGATGACCAGCGCCGTTTCATTATGCCCCTCCATGATTCTCAATGGAGGAAACAGTGGAGTGCCATAGGGATCTGTACTGGGACCAGTACTACTTAACATATTTATAAATGATCTGGAAATCAGAACGAGTGAGGTGATTAAAAACTTGTAAATCACACAAATCTATTCAAAGTTGTCAAAATGCATGCGGATTGTGACAAATTGCAGGATTACCTTAGGAAACTGGAAGACTGGATATCCAAATGGCAGTTGAAATTTAATGTGGACAAATGCAAAGTGATGCACATTGGGAAGAATAATCTGAAACTAGGGTCCACTTAAGAAAAAGGCCTATGTGTCAGACAATACACTGAAATCTTCTGCCCAGTGTGTGGTGGTGGCCATAAATGCTAGGAATTATTAGTAAAGGGATGCAAAATAAGAGGCAAAATATTATAATAAGGGGTGTATTTTGATCACAATTTTTAACCCCAATTAATTGCGCATTTAAAAATGTTAATCTCACAAATAAAACCCAGCCAGGCAGCAGCAGTTGGGCAGGCAAAGCAGGTGGTCAGCAGCAGCAACCACAGGATGGGCAGTGGTGGGTAGGCAGCAGCAGTGATGATGGCAGACAGGGCAGCACTGTCCTTGGAGAATACTTGGCACAGGTAAGTATCTTTGCTTTCTCTGAGGTCAAGTAGGCATTATATTCTCACATATGGGACTTGCTAGCTACAGAGATCAATTTTAGCTACAGAGATCAATTTTATAACTAAGCAAATACTGAGCCTGGTGGAAAAAAGGGCTGGAGGGTGGAGTTGACTTTTAAGTAGTAAAAAGATTCTTCAGTACTACTTGTCCAAACCAGCTATCTTGCCCAGAATGCTGCTCCAGACAGTAGTGAGCAGTGAAGGTGTGGATAGAAGACCATTTTGCCACCTTCAATGGAGGCAGAGCAGAAATGTGTTACTGAAACTGCCATGGCTTTTACATTGTGAGCAGTGACCCGGCCATGAAGAGTCAGCCTAACCTGAGTATACTTGAGTATATGTGTAGGAGATACAGTCAGCCAACCAAGTTGAGATTGTATGTTTGGTGATGGGAGGAAACAAAAAGCTGGGAGGATTTCCTATGAGGCTTTGTACATTCTGGATAGAATGCTACAGCTTGCTTGCAGTCTAAGGTATGCAGTGCTGCTTCTCCAGGCTGATCGAGATGGAACCGACACCACTTTAGGAAGGAATTTAGGTGTGTTCAGAGGACAACCCTATCGTGGTTTCTTTCTATATAATATCACCAAAATTAGAACTTTTCTTTCCGAGCACTCTACCAAAACCCTTATCTATTCTTATCACCTCTCGCTTAGGCTTCTCAATGGTCTCCCACTAAGCCATCTGTCTCCCCTTCAATCTGTTCAAAACTCTGCTGCATGATTTATATTCTGCCAATGTCGCTATGCCCTCACATCAATTCATTGGCTCTCTATCTATTTCCGCCTTCAGTCTTCACTCTTATCTCTCCCTACACTTCTCCCTGGGAACTCTGTACAACGAGTAAATCTCTCTTATCAGTACCCTTCCCCTCCACTGCCAACTCCAGATTTTGTTTTTTTTATCTTGCTGCACCATATGCCTAGAATAGACTTCCTGAGCCAGTACATCAAGCTCCATTCTTGGCTGTCTTCAAATCTAGGCTAAAAGCCCATATTTTTGAAGCTGCTTTTTACTCCTAACGCCTATTCACTTGTACAGTACCCATGACTGTTTTATCATTCCCACCCTAGTAATTCCCTTATCCCTTATTTGTCCTGTTGGTCTGTCCTAATTAGATTGTAAGCTCTTTTGAGCAGGGACTGTCTCTTCATGTTCAAGTATACAGCATTGCATATGTCTAGTAGCATTATAGAAATGATTAGTAGTAATAATAGTAGTAGTGGTAGAACCTGGTGTAAGGTGGGTCTGCTACAAGGGTTTGAAGTTCAATGACTCTTCTGGTAGAAGTAAGATAAACTTTAAAGAAATCTTGGTGAATGTGGAAGATGTACTGAGCCAAATTGACAAATTATAGAATGGTAAATTACCTGGACCAGATGGCATACATCCAAGGGTACTCAAAGAACTCAAGCACATGAAATTGCTGATCTGTTGTTAGTAATATGTAACCTGTCATTAAAATCGTCCTTAGTATCTAAAGATTGGAGGGTGGCCAATGTGACACTGATTTTTTTAAAAGGGTTCCAGGGGTGAGACCTGGAAATTACAGCCAGATAAACCTGACGTCAGTGCCGGGCTAAAAAAGTGGAAACTATTATAAAGATTAATATTAGAGAACACATAGACAAACATTGTTTAATGGGACAGAGTAAGCATGGGAAATCTTGTCTCACCAATTTGCTTTGTTTCTTTGAAGTGAGCTGGTTGATGTAGTGTATCTAGATTTTCAGAAAGCTTATGACAAAGTTCCTCATGAGAGAACCCCGATAAAATTAAAGAGTCATGGGATAGGAGGCAATGTTCTGGTGTGGACTGGGAATTGGTTATTGGACAGAAAACAGAGGGTAGGGTTAAATGGTAATTTTTCTCAATGGAGGTGGGTGAACAGTGGAATGCCGTAGGGATCAGTACTGGGACCAGTGCTATGTAACATATTTATAATTGATATGGAAATCAGAACAACGAGTGAGGTGATTAAATTTGCAGATGACACAAACTATTCAAGGTTGATAAAACATGTGTGGACTGTGAAATATTGCAGAGAGACCTTAGGAAATTGGAGGACTGGGCATCCAAATGGCAGATGAAATTTAATATGGTGATGCACATTGGGAAGAATAATCCAAATCATAGTTACCTGACCCCTGGGGGGGGGGGGGGGTCAACAACAAAAAAAAGATCTAGGTGTCATTGTAGACAATAGGCTGAAATTTTCTGCTCAATGTGCAGCGGCGGCCAAAAAAGCAAGCAGAATTCCAGGAATTATTAGGAAAGGGATGGTGAATAAGACCAAAAATACTAAAATGCCTCTAAATCGTTCCATGATTCGATCTCACCTTGAGTACTGCGTTCAGTTCTGTTCGCCATATCTCAGAAAAGATATAGTGGAATTAGAAAAGGTTAAAAGAAGAGCTACCAAATATGATAAAGGGGATGGAACCCCTCTCATAAGAGGAAAGGCTAAAGAGGTTAGGGCTCTTCTGCTTGGATGGATGAGAGGTCTTCAAAATCCTTAGTGGTGTAGAATGAATAGATGTAAATCAATATTTTTATGATATATCCTTTTTATTGAAGACAAAATAACCTGTACATATACTGCTAAACATTATTTCACATAACAGGATTGCAAATATGAATCTTTACTGGTAAGAGAAATAGCACCAACCATTGCCAACAAGCATTTAACCTTATTCCTACCTCCCTCCCTACTAACACCCCCCTCTTTCCCTTCCTCCCTCCCCCTTTTTCCCCCTCCCAGACCCTTCCCTCCTCCCCCATAACCCTCTTTACTATTCAGATACTAGGACACCCTAGCAGCCGTGGTCAGTGTGTTTAGTAGTGGGCTCCAAGTATTCTGGAACTTCAGCCCAGCCTTGGATTTAAAGTCTATCACTCCCATCCTGTCGACTCGCAGAAGTGAGATCATACGGGTTCGCCACTGAGAGTAAGATGGGTAGTGGTGCGATAACCACTCGGACAAGACCACTTGCTTAGCAACTATAATAGTCTATTGCACAAAAGCTGTAAATCCAGTTGGTATTGGATGAACAAAGACAGGGTGGCCCAATAGCAGTCCTGAGTCGTGTTTCCACCTGGCTTCCCAAATGTGAGAGACATACCAGCTTATAATTGAAAGAGAAAAATGCCTATATTTCGACCCAAATCGGGAGATGGGTGTTTTTCTCGCAAAGGCGCCCAAATCGGTATAATCGAAAGCCGATTTTGGGTGTTTCCAACTGCACTCCGTCGCGGAAATGAATAAAGTTGACAGGGGTGTGTCGGAGGCGGGACTGGGGTGTGGTTATCAGCCAAGGAGAGATGGGCATCTGTAGCTGATAATCGAAAAAAAAAAAGGCGTTTTTACCAAGATTTTGGGTCACTTTTTTTGGACCCTTTTTTTTCATGAACAAGTCCCAAAAAAGTGCCCCAACTGCCCAGATTACCACTGGAGGGAATCGGGGATGACGTCCCCGGACTCCCCCAGTGGTCACTAACCCCCTCCCACTAAAAAAAAAAACCCACTTTAAAAACTTTTTTCCCAGCCTGTATGCCAGCCTCAAATGCCGTACCCACCTCCATGACAGCAGAATGTGTTCGATCCTCTCAGCCTTTCCCTGGGTCAGATGTGGCTCTCGGGTGCACTACAGGGTCACATCAGCATTGCATTGCATTGTGGTGGGTGTAGGGTATTGGGCTCCGCACTACAGGGTCACATCAGCATTGCATTGCATTGTGGTGGGTGTAGGGTATTGGGCTCCGTGATTTCATTAGCTTGTGTTACAGTCTCACGATGTTGGTAGTTGGTAGGCTCTTCTCCTATGGTGCTTTTCCCCCTGCCTACTGGGTCAGAGTGTGCCCTGTTGTGTTTCCTGTTGTAGTCCATGCGGTAGTGGCCATTTTTGTAAACCAGTTTTATTTCCCTTTCCTATGTTAGCCACGTTAGACAACTTAGTTCTTACCTTGAATGTGACTGAAAGAGGGCATTGTACAGCATTCTGCCAGCTCTGACCTACTGCTAATCTCAGTACCAGGGAGACTCGTTGCCAGTGGGGCACAACCTCTGATCTGCAGTTAACTGTGAGTAAGCGTGCTTATTCCAATAAAGGACGTTTTCGGAGAGATTAGTCTTCAGGTGTCAACTGTTGTGCCAATGTTATACAGCAGCAACAAGTCCTAGAGGCCTGCGTGTATGCAGGTCCCTGGAGCACTTTTAGTGGGTACCGCAGTGCACTTCAGCCAGGTGGACCCAGGCCCATCCCCCCCTACCTGTAACACTTGTGCTGGTAAATGGGAGGTCTCCAAAACCCACTGTACCCACATGAAGTGCCCCCTTCACCCCTAAGAGCTATAGTAGTGTTGTACATTTGTGGGTAGTGGGTTTTGAGGGAGGGGGGTTGGGAGCTCAGCACCCGTGGTAAAGGAGCTATGCAAGTGGGAGCTTTTTCTGAAGTCCATCGCACTGACCTAGGGTGCCCAGTTGGTGTCCTGGCATATCAGGGGGGCCAGTGTACTACGATTCGTGGCCCCCCCCCCACGACCAAATGGCTCAGATTAGGACGTTTTTGAGCTGGGCGTGTTTAATTCCCATTATCGCTAAAAAAAACAAACACCCAGCTCAAAAACGTCCATTTTTTCGAAAATATGGTTCGGCCCACCCCTTCACGGACCCGTTCTCGGAGATAAACGCCCATGGAGATAGGCGTTTGCGTTCGATTATGCCCCTCATATTGTGTTAGCTGTTTCCAATATCGTGCTATGCCTCTACACGACCAAAGCATATGCCCTAGAGTGGCCCCAGTTTTCTCTGCACTTGGGGCACTCCCCCCACGGCGAGAGTCCCATATGAAAAGCTCTCCTGGGGGAAATGTAGAGCCGAAGCGCCACTTTATACTGTGGTTCCCAGTGCGAAATCATGACTGTATGCTTTCTCAGTGTCAGAACATGCGTTTTAAACTGAGATAATGTGAGGTCTATCGATATGTCCTGCTTCCGTTGGGACAGCAACTTAGCATAATCGAGCTCCTGAGCCGTATCTCTAATGTGCCTGTGGTGAGATTTGAGTGGCACCCGTTGTTGAGCCGCTAGAGAAAATGCCGAGGCCAGTTCTTCCTGAACATTTTCAGCCAAATCTTCCCAAGACAAGGACTGTATGTAGTGCTTTAATTGACAATAATGAAACTCATCCGAGGGAAGCAAACCAAACTCTGTCCGGAGCTCCTGAAAGGGTTTTATCCGCCCCTCAAGAGAAACTGCTTGTAATAGGTACACCATCCCGTTCCGCTTCCATCCTTAAAATGCAGGATACAAAATCCCAGGTGTAAAAGCAGGGTTCCCACAAATCGATAGGAACGGGGTAGTTTTTGCAGAAAAATTATGCAGCCTACCCCATTATTCCTGTTTTTTGCAATGTGTATGGTAAGGGAGGCCCCGCTGCATGTAAATAATTACTAAATGAATTTCAGGGTATAAATGCACTTCTATCGATGTATCTGTATAATCCTGAGTTCCTCGGAACCAGTCGTTGATATGGTGCATTCCGCTGGCCACTGTCATATACTTTATATTTAGCAAACCCAGGCCTCCATACTCCACTGGGACACATAAGGTTGAATAAGGAAAACGAGGCTTTTTCTTTTTCCACAGGAAGGTTTGCACAATTTTTATCAACTTCTGCTCATCTATCTTCTTTAGAAACAATGGAAGCGACTGAAATATATATAGCCACCTGGAGGCTATGACCATATTGAACAGGGCAAATCTCCCCATAACAGAAAGTGGTAGGGGCCCCCAGGCCTTCAACTGCTTGTTAGTATCTTGCAGCAACCACTGCACGTTTGTGCTTAGAGCTTAGACAGGTCCATAGGGATATTTACTCCCAAGTATTTCAAAGAGTTCTGTGTCCACTGAAGGGCCTAAAACCAGTCTGAGCCCTGGAGGAGTGGCCTAGTGGTTAGGGTGGTGGACTTTGGTCCTGGGGAACTGAGAAACTGAGTTTGATTCCTGGCACAGGCAGCTCCTTGTGACTCTGGGCAAGTCACTTAACCTTCCATTGCCTGCCACATAGAGCCTGCCATGAGTGGAAAAGTGCGGGCTACAAATGTAACAAAATAAAAAATAAATAAAATAACACCATCCACTCATGTGGGCTCATGTGCCAGCTGCTGGGGTGGGGGTACTAGGGGTCTGGGCTTTTGACAGCCTGCACTTTACCCTATGATCAGAGATAATAGCGTGCTTAAATTTGCATGCTCTGATCATAGGGGCAGTAAAGCCCCGCGCTGTTCCAGCGCTATTTTTAGAGTGCTGTATGGAACAGTGCAAGGATTTCGATCATTTGCCCATCAGTGAGGCTCTGGTAGTTCCGCCCCCTCTGATGCACACTTCCTGCTGATGTGGGGGAGGGACTGGCAGGGCCTGACTGAGGGGCTGATGCACTGTTCAGGGCAGAACACACAGGGAAACCCCTATGTTACCTTGCGAGGCAGCCGACAGGCACAGTCTGTCTGCCTCTTTCCTGGAGCTGCTGTTGAAAATGAACAGACTCTGCCTGAAGAGACCTGTGAAGCTGAACTCCTCTTCTTTCCTCCATCAGCAGGGGCTGAGCTACACATTCACCAGCAGACTGGCGGGGACAGCAGCAAGAGGAAAAGAGACACACAAGATACATAAATTAATGAGGTTCAGGGAGGCTGGAGATCTGGTGGGTCTCCAGCCCCCCTAACCCCCATAGCATCCCCTCACATGGAGCCCTGGTGGCCCAGTGGGCAGCAAATCAATCCCCCCGATTCTAAAAATAGCGCTGGGGAACTGCGGCCCTTCCCCACCACCCTATCTACTTCCATCAGGACTGCCTCAAAAATGGCGGTGACATGGTGTCGGGGGGAGAGGGGGGGGGCGGCCAGGGGACTGGAAGGATCAGGTAAGGGTTCCTGCTCCTGTGGGGGGGAGGGGGGGCTACTGCATTGTGGGGAATGGGGGGGCCTGCTAGCATGCAAATGCATGCTGGAGAGGGCTCACTATTCCTCCCCAATGGTCTGCAAACCCTAACGCCAGCTCAGCGCTGGCATAGGGTTTGCAACAGACAGCACAGCAATGTTTGGTGCGTGGCTTGCTGATCATTGGGGAGGAATACATTTACAATGCATTTGCATGTACTTGTGCTAAGAGCCCTGCATGCTAGTTGCATTCATAGCCCACAAGCGCGTTGTTTCACGCACTCAGAGGCTCTGATCATGGCACCTGTGTTTGCTGTGTTCACACCAGCTGCAAACTATGCCAAAACATTTCACAAGACCCCACAGTCATTCACAAAGGAAAAATATTCAACATAAAGGACTATTTTACATGTTCATCTTCCAGTGTAAAAAATGTAACAAAGGATGCTATATTGGAGAAACAGGCCAGATGCTTAAGACAAGATTCAATCTGCACAGACATCACATGAAAATAGCCAGTGCCAGTCAAGCCCCCACCCCTGTGGGCCAACACTTCACAAGACCAGAACACTGCACCAGTGATTTCACAGTAAGAATACTGAAAGGTAATTTTAAAACAATACAGGAACGTAAGACCTTTGAAATAAGAATGATTGAATATTTTGACACACAACAAACAGGACTTAATAAGGATCTGGGTTTTCTAACCCGTTATAAACCATAAGCTGTTTATTTCTCTGTTTATTACCCTCCTCTCACCTACCAACACCCATTCTGTTAGAATATCAATGAAATGCTTTAATGTCCCCATGCATACCCCCACCCTCCCACTCTGTCAGACTGTCAAAGTAATGCTTTGATGTTTCTCTTATATATACTATCTGCTACCACATTTGCTTATTTCCGATCTGAGGAAGAAGGGCAACCTTCAAAAGCTAATCAAGAAATGTATTAAGTTATGTCCAATAAAAAAGGTATCATCTTATTTTCTTTTCCATGTGGACTAACACGGCTACCACACCTCTCTACTTAAAAGGATCAACAAATTAAGGGAGCACTGACAGAGGGATCTTCATTAGACCTGTACTGAGCAGCCCTAAGTACTTACATTAAATCAGCCAGTCTAAAGGAAATTCAATTTAAAATTCTACATAGATACTATTTAACAAGAAAACAAGGGGCACAACTGGGATTGTGGGAGTCTAAATTGTATGTGAAGTGTACCCATTTGCCTGGGTCCTATGTACATTTTTTTCTAGAATATCATACCCTTAACATGGCAAAGAGCACTACCCATGATAGAGGCCACGGTTCAGAGCATCCTGGACTGGGATTATGAAATGCTATTATTAGGTTACCAAGAATCTTTAGAGTCTCAGGGCATGTCAGTGCCCCAGTGTTGATTTACTATGTTACTAACATAGTAGATGATGGCAGAAAAAGACCTGCATGGTCTATCTAGTCTGCCCAACAATTTAAACTCAAATGTGCTACTTTATGTGTTTACCTGACCTTGATTTGTTTCTGCCATTTTAAGGGCACAGACCGTAGAAGTCTGTCCAGAACCAGGCCCACCTCCCTGCCACATATAATAAAAATGCTTCAAGAAACAAAATGCAATGTGGAATCTTTAGGGACAGAAATTCTATGTGTGATAGCGAACAGTTGTGATGCTGTCATAGCCTTGATGTTGCCTACTGGCCGTGGGGACACCATTATCTGCCAGCTTCCTTGCTAAAATTACACTTCTGGATACTTGGGCTATATCTGACATAAAATTATATCTGACATCTAGATAACTGACGTCAGAGGAGGGCGGGCACAGGAAGAAGGAGAGAGACGTCGGAGGAGACAGAAGTGATCGAGAACAGCTGATCCAACCCGTGCAGCGCCTTCACACACAGGTGAGAGGCGCTGCACCGGCCATTATGGCAGAGGGGGGGTCCGGTGGAGGGGGGAGCGGCGGCGACGAATTCAGGGGGGCGGGGCCACAGACAGAGGATGGCGAGAGGTGGAGCATTGCCGACAGTAGCAGAAGAGAGAGACAGGAAGGGTGGTGGGGGGGGCAATGCAGAAGTTTAGATTTTTAACATTTTGTATTTCATGAACGGAGAAGCGGGGAGCAGCGGCGATCTCGGGCGGTGGGCGGGGGGCAAGGGCAAGGCCGTCCACACAGGACGCTCCTGATGAGCGCCTTTGCCCCCTCCCGATCCTTTGTTAATGTTTGTGGAGACATTTTTTTATGCAGGGGAAAGCGGGAAGCTCACTTTTCTTTTTAAACTACTACTAAACGTGATTTTTATGGTGCAGGGGGCAGCGGGGAGATGACAGCTCAGGCCTTAATGACAGGTCTGAGCTGACGTTAAATTTCTGATGGTAAATGGTTCGTTGCAGTCGTCTGTATGGTTAGTGCATTCTGAATTGACCACATTTCAATGGTAGTTTCTCGTTTGCATTCCGTTTTCGTTAGCTGCTAGCCTTGACGGAAAATGTCCTTTAATGTATGCTACGGTTTAAAATTTCCTCGTTAAAGGGTCGTTAAAGTTTTGTGCATCTGGGCCTGTGTGTCTCCAGCATGGGTATAAAGAAATGTTCTCCACAGTGTTACTTAGCATTTCCAATCAGCAGTTTGTAGATGGCTGTAAGTGAGGGTTTCAACCACTGTTGAAATGGCGGCGGAAGTTCAGACACCCAGTTGTTAACTTAAGTATTCTGTTTCACCTTATTCCTCCACCAATTTGATCTCCCCTATCCTTTTGATATAATTTGTACACTGGTGTCCCATTGGTTGTTGTCTTTGGTGTCTGAGTTACCTGTTGTGTATATCTTATTTTTTAGACTTCTTGAAAATGCATACCTCTGAAAATCTATGGCTCCACCAGTGGCAACCACATTGAAAAAGGCATCCTAAATTGTATCCTATATACAGTTAAAAATTGGTTACTATGGACATCATGCAGATTGAATGGACCAACTGGATACCAGTGCTTGACAACAATAACTACGTGGCTGCTCCGAAGGATACAGGCAGATTGCAAGGAAAGCTACTAAATTAATTGTGAACACTGCAACAAGATGATCAGTTATACACAGAGATGTACAGAGTCATCAATTCATAATGCTTTCATAGGGAATGAATATAAAATATACTATACCTTTCCCTCCAGTTGTCTGAAACGTTGCTCTATTCTGTGAAGAAATGACAACAAAGAGAATGAGAACACGAGACTTTCAAGAATACCCCAGGATTCAGGCACAATGCATCACATTTACATTTAGGAGCAGGGCCGGCTCAAGGGATTGTGGCACCCAGTCAATTTGCATCGGGCTGGCACCCCCTCCCCCTCAGATCTAGCATCTCTCCCCTTGTTCCCCCCCCCCCCGACCATGTCTCTCTTCTATCTCCTCACCCCTCCCCACAGGTCCAGCATTGCTCCTTCTTTCTTTCTTTCCCCCCCACCAACTGCTTTCAGCCTGCTATGTCCTTCTCAAGAACACTGCATCAGAGGAGGCGGGGTGGCAGAGAGATTACCCAGGACCTGGTTAAAAGCAGCATCTGTTCAGGTTGCTGCTGCTAACTCACACAATGTTTCTAGAACCACAGGGGAGAGGGAGCGAGGCAAAGAAGGAGCATTGCCAGATCCGTGTGCTGGGGTGGGGAGACTGGACTAGGGGTGCAAGAGAAAGGGAGAGATGCCAGACCTTAGGGGTGGAAGAAAAAGAAAAGATTTTAAACAATTTAAATCAAAGGCTGGGGATTCTGGCGTCCTTTATCTCCAGTGCCTCACCTGGCCCAATGGTTAAGCTGGCCCTGTTTAGGATCCAATATTCAATTGAGACAGCTGCTGTGTGGAGTTGAGCACAGGCCACAGCACTTGGGGGGGGTGTCTTTTACTATGGTGCGCTAGCGTTTTTAGCTCACATTACAAATCAGCTGGCGCTAAATGCTGAGATGCCCATTATATTCCTCTGGGCATCTCAGCATTTAGCATAACTCTGATTTTTAGCATGAGCTGAAAGAGCTAGTGCACCTTTGTAAAAGACCCCCAAAGGTATGTAAGTTTGGCAGCAGGGATCAAGGAATATAGATACCTATTTTCCTTTACAGAAAGCCTAACAGGTTAGATACATGCCTATAATTTAGGCATGAGTGGTTAATCAACCACAGAGCTGGTGTATGTGTTGGCATCTAAATGTCAGAGGTATATATATATGTATAAAACTTCCAGTATTCTATAACTGGTGTGAATAAATGGGAGCCCTGCCCCCCCCCCCCCCCCACACCCCTTGCAAATATGCCCACTGTAAGTTAAGCATATATTTACAAAATAGTGCTTAGGCAACATTTTGGCATTTACAGGAATATGTGCCGTCCTGCCCCCATATTCAGGGAAGCGGGTGTTTGTTGTTTATATGTGTTTTGTGCATTTTTACCCCACATTTCCCCACATGAGCAGGCACAATGTGGCTTACATAAATTCAAGAGGATACAATACAAATAATTGTAATTGTAGTTCGCTTCCTGTCCCTTTGTCCCTGTGTATGCTGGGGTTGAGAGTGTATCTGTAGCATGGTTTTCTGTACCTGTTGTATACCCTCCTTTTAAAATAACCAAGTTTTTACCAGTTTAAAACTATTCTTCACAGCATCTACTCTTCTCAGCTTGTGCTGAGGTCTCCTGGCTCCGCTGATATACAGAGTGAGCTGGTAGAGAACAGAATCCCAGTTCTGTAAAGCAGAAACTCTTGTCCAGCACATCGAATTTGCATTAAAGAAGATTTTGGTTCAAATGTGCTCTGGCGGGGGGGGGGGGGGGGGGGGGGGGGGGGGGGGGGGGGCAGGGGGCAATGAGTTTCGGGCCACAACTGACATTAATGTGAGTGCCTGGAAATATTAAATGCTGGCACCTGCATAAGAACATAAGAATAGCCATACTGGGTCAGACCTATGGTGCATCTAGTCCAGTATCCTGTTTCCAAAAGTGGCCAAGCCAGGTCATAAGTACCTGGCAGAAACCCAAATAGTGGCAACATTCCATGCTACCAATCCCAGGGCAAGCAGTAGCTTCCCCATGTCTATGGACTTTTCCTCCAGTTCCAGAGTTTAACTATTCATTGAGTGAAAAACTATTTTCTCCTATTTGTTTTAAAAGTATTTCCATGTAACTTCCTTGAATGTAAACCTCGGAAAGGCAGTATATCAAGTCCCATTTCCCTTCTCTTTCCCTTGAGTGTCCCCTAGTCTTTGTACTTTTGGAACAAGTGAAACAATAGATTCACTTCTAATCGTTTCACACCACTCATGATTTTGTAGACCTGAATCATATCTCATCTGTCTTTTTTCTAAGTGGAAGAGCTCTAACCTTTCCTCATATGAGAATTGTTCCATCCCCTTTATCATTTTGGTTGCTAACCAGGCAAAGTTAGGACTGCATTTTATGCTGTCCTACATTCCCATTTAGCTATTTGGTGCCAGAGCTAAATATTGCTAGCACCCACAAAACTCCCTGTTCCTCCCGGCTCTGCCCCCTGTAACACCTCTGACCTGCCAGTGAGTGTTGATATTCAATGGCACTGTCCACTTAAGTGCTGATTAATATCAGCATATAGGCTTGTACAAGTGATTAAAATGGGCAGGAATATTGACTGGTAGAGACTTGGAAACTGAATGCAATCAATTTTATTTACTAGGATTTATTTACATTGGGGTAAATTCTATAAGTTGCGCCTAAAAATTAGCACCAACAATTAAACTATAATAAAACGCACCCTTGAACGTTCTGAGGACAAAGGTAATGAAGTCACAGCAGAACGATAAGGGTTCGTAAGTTCATGGTGGTGAAGCCATCCCACTGAGAATGCCTCCCTGCCCCGCCCGCCCGCCCGAAAAACAGGAAAAAAGCAGAAACGTTACCAAGCAACGCAAAGCCACAAAACACGGACCTATCACAACAAAGCACCAAAGGAGAAATCGCTGGAGACTGGAAAATTCAACCCGACCCAGCCAGCATCACAGACAGACCCAGGCGGGGGGAGGAGTAGGGTACTCCTCAGTCCTCACCTGCCTAGGAATTGCTGGAGACTGGCTGCCAAGCTCCATCATTAGTTAAAACAAAAAACAAAACATACAAAACCACGGAGTAACCAAATATCAAAAAGAAAAAAACCCACTGTTGCTCACACCGATGCAGGTAACTCCACCCCCCTTTCTCTTCACCATTTCAAGAACCCACTGAGCAAAAGCATCCCCCGCCTCAGCCAAGCCACCCGACGGTACACAAAGAAAAAAGATAAGAAAAAAAAAACCTGCAACAGGGCTCCGTACACAGCCATCTGGCATTGGCTGTAGTCTCTGCAACCACTCCTCCTCTCCCTGCCCGTCACTGCCCCTGCAGGAAGACCCCAGAGGAGTGCAGCGTCAGAAGGAGAGGAGGAACGGATGCAGAGGGGTGCAGGAGGGGAGGAGAGGGTCCCTGGACATGGAGCTGCTACAAATTCAATAGGCCGGAAACGTTAACAACATCTGTTAGAAAAAGTGCTAATACTTTGGATTTCAACAGCTTCAGTAACACAACCTCTTCATACCTCTATTGCCCATGTAGCGATACCAACTTCTAAATAGGTGAGGGTACTTTACTCACTCATTAAAAGAAACAAATAACAGCATGCTGTGACAAATACAGATCTATTCATTTGCAGTTTAAAAGGATCATTAAATCTTACCTTCTGTGCTGTGCTGTGCCCTGCAGCTCTTTTCTACCACTCATTTTGCAGGTCACACCAGGGGCATAGCCAGACCTCGCCAGGAGGGGGGGCCAGAGCCCGAGGTGGGGGCACAGTTTACCCGCCCCCCCCCCGAGCCGCCGCTGCATCGGACCCCCCCTGCCGGCCTGCCCACAATCCCCTTCAACCCCCCTCCCGCCACCAACTCTCCCCCGCCGTCGCCGCCCACCCCATCGCCGCAAATGATACCTTTTTTGAAGAGAGACTTCCTTCCGTGCTCGAGTAGCGCCTTTCTTCAACGAAGTTCCGGCGATCAGCGTCGCCGGCGTCGAAACAGCTGATCGCCGGAACTTCGTTGAAGAAAGGCGCTACTCGAGCGCGGAAAGAAGTCTCTCTTCAAAAAAGGTATCATTTGCGGCGACGGGGCGGGCGGCAACGGCGGGGGAGAGTTGGTGGCGGGAGGGGGGTTGAAGGGGATCATGGGGCAGGGGGCTAGGGCCATATCTACGGGGGCCCGGGCCCCCTCAGGCCCCACGTACCTACGCCACTGGGTCACACAGTTGTAGCTCACAACTAACCTCTTTCCAGGCTCTGCCATGCTGCAGGCAGAAGCTGAGCCCTGCCATTCGCTTCCTTACAGCAAACAGCACAGCTAATTAACCAGTGCCAGCCAGACTGGGGAAGGGGGTAGCAGGGCAGAGATGGCCCGTTAACGTTCTGTAAAGGAGCATCTGTGCAGGCCGGAAGCCAAGGAAACGGACATGAACTGAGTCTGTGCTAGATTCGTCCTTGCTGTATGTGCATACATGGGGGAATGGGTTTTTAAAAACGGGGTTTTGGTGCATATAAAATTACCCTGCCCTATGTTCAAGTACACACAGCTATGGTAGGAGTTGATAAACATGTCCTGCTGCAGTATGGTTGTTAATTGTCAGTGCTGATTGGCTTGTTGCTCAATTAAGTTGTGCATACAATTTGGCCATGAAATAACTATTTATTTATTTATTTTCAGGTCATTTATGCCCCGCCTTTTGCCGCAGTTTTGCAGCCCCAAAGCGGCTTACAATGAACTAATTAAAATAAATACATTACAGTTACATTTCAGTAGTTAGGGCGAGGGAACAAGGTAAGAAGGGAAAGGTACGGGAGGCAAAGATGGACGATAGAAGTCCAGGCGGGCCAAGAGGGATGATGGAAATCCAGGCTGACACGAATAGGTCCAGCAAAGTGATCCCCACATGGGGACTGCAACAGGGCCCAGGTGGATCAAATTAAGCACTGAAGAACCAGCAGAGGCCGGACGAAGCTGGAGGCAGGCATCCACTGCGACGGAGTCAGCAGAGCAGGAAACAAGATGGCGGACTTGCACATTTCTGACTCCTCCATCATCACCGGGGATGACCCAAGTGAGGTAATTAAATTTGCTGATGACACAAAGTTATTAAAAGTTGCTAAATCGCAAGAGGATTGTGAAAATTTGCAAGAGGACATTTTGAGACTAACAGACTGAGCATACAAATGGCAGAAGACATTTCATGTGAGCAAATTTCAGGGTTTCAAGGTTTATTAGGATTTACTATCCCACCCATTGTAGAGACATCTGAGTGGCTTACAGTCTAAAATACAGGGGGAGGGGAGGGGTAAATAACAAAGCATGTGATCAGCATGTGGGAAAGAGGAACCCAAACTATAGATATGTGATAAAAGGTTTCACATTAGGAGTCACCACCCAGGAAAAGGATCTGGGTGTTATAATTGATGATACGTTGAACCACTCTGCTCAGTGTGCAGCGGTGTCTAAGAAAGCAAATAGAACATTAGGAATTATTAGGAAAGGAATGGAAAACAAAAAATGAGAACATTATGCCTTTGTATGGTGCACCGCATCTCAAAAAAAGAGATAGCGTAATTAGAGAAGTGCGACAAAAATGATAAAGGGATTTGGTAAGTAAATAAATTTATAACCTTTGGAACTGTACTATCTATCCTTCTCTTTAACCCTCGCTACCCCTTGCCAGCCTAGCTAAAAGACCGCTGCCCTTGTTGGCAAACTTATAAAGCTGATACTTATAATATGCTTGCGATCTTTTTGCCCTCTCATTCAGCACCTCATTCAAGGCTTGTTGCGCTTCCAACAGTTGCTTTTTCACCCTCAAAGTGTTTTCCCTCCCAAAGTGCCTTCGAAGAAAAGTTACCCGCTTTTCTAGTCGCAATATCTCCCTTTTCCTCACCTGCCTCTTGAAACTCACATAGGATATAATCTCCCCTCGCAGGACCGCTTTAGCTGTTTCCCAAAATAAAATCGGATTAGATCTATGTTGCTCATTAGCTTCTGCGTAAAACTTCCATTTGGAGATCAGAAAAGGCAAGAAATGACTGTCTCTATATAATAAAGACGGAAACCTCCATCCCGTCCCCTCCAAGGGAGAACCACCTCTTAATCTCAATTCAACCCAAGCGTGGTCCGATACCATTATTGGACCTATCTTGGTCTCCTCCACCTGTGTGAGGAGCTCTTGCGAAATCAGTATATAGTCTATTCTAGACATCGTGTCATGTACTCTCGAGATGTGAGTGTAATCTCTTTCTAATGGGTTCAGGGTCCTCCACACATCCAGCAAACCCAGTGCCGAGCCCAGAAGTAACACCCCTCTTTCTGTCCTCACCAACTCACTATCCGTAGGACTAGAGCGATCTAGTCTTGGGTCTAGAAGCTTAGCCAAAATTGGGTGGCGGAGCAGGTGGGGAAAGAGAGGTTGGTGGTTGGGAGGCGAGGATAGTGGAGGGTAGACTTATACGGTCTGTGCCGGAGCCAGTGATGGGAGGCGGGAAATACTGCTGGCCAGACTTGTACGGTCTGTGCCCTGAAAAAGGCAGGTACAAATCAAGGTAAAGTATACACATATGAGTTTATCTTGTTGGGCAGACTGGATGGACCATGCAGGTCTTTTTCTGCCGTCATCTACTATGTTACTATGTTAATATCTGTTAATAATCCCTTGGTTTGGTTAAACAACAAGTGCACTATTCTGTTCAGGGATGGAGTCAATTTTGAGATGCAATCAGCCTTCTCGAGGTTCTCTCTGGTACTAGACAGCTGAACTGCAGTACCAGGCGGAACCTAGGGGATAATTAACCCCAAAATAATTCACCTAACAGGGTTAGCAGTCAATCCCTGTGCCTGGGTAGTCCACAATACATGATTCCAAGACTGACAGTGTGCATCTAGACACATATACTAGACACCTCTCCACAATCAACCAGATTACACACATTGAACTTCACCCGGGATGTAGTGGTTTAACCCTAGAACGCATATTGGGCATGCTTACATTTTTGCTATTATCTGCAAAATTACTTTAGTTAGAATTTTGAAACTCAAGGTATTACTCAAGTATGTCATTGTTGATAATATCCAGTTGTTCATATAAGTTTTTTTCATAGGCATTATGGTGTAACAATGCTTGTTTGGTGAAAACTACATCTGTACGAATTGGGGGCCTTTTAGGCCCCCGCTGTTTTTATCATGTTCTCAGAAGTGTTTGTGTCTCAAGTTACTTTATTTGTACTCAGTAATGCTGGTGGAGGGGCCAGGGTGTGGATAATAACATGTGAGGATGTCATGTGATTTTTGGAGGGAGTGATAAGGCCATGACATCACCTCAGGTCCTCTGAACACTGAGGACAGTATACACTGTGAGCTAATTGCTGCAGGACCTGTGATAAGATAAGCTGTTGAGAGGAAATCTGTTTCATTTTCTAACATCTAGTCAGCAATGGCACAGTCTTCCTCCAAGTGTCTGACTGACCAAGAGATTGAAGCGATTATGTTTCAAAGCGATGATGAAAGTGAACTATCTTTGTCTGATGAAGAATATCTGCCACCAGCTAATCAAACATCCTCATCCAGTGATTGTTTGGTGATGATGAAGAAGTGAATCTAGTGGATCCTCAAGAACATCCAAAACGAATGTTTTTTGGGACAGTAATCCTACATTAGTCGGACGTACTCCAATACACAATATTGTGAGACAGGCTCAAGGAGCTGTGGGAAGTCCCAGTTACTTTACCCCTAAAGATGTATTCTGTACTTATTTTTCTGACAATATTGCAGAAGAGGTCCTATTATGTTCAAACCTAGAAGGAAGACGTATCGCTTCAGCAAAAAATAAGTCCTGGAAAAATATCTCAAAAGAGGAACTTTATGCATATATTGGACTTTTCCTGCTGGCAGGGAGTCAAAAATCGTATGATGTCCCAATACGAGAATTATTTCTGGACCCACTTTCTGATCCACACTATAAGGCGACAATGTCAGTGGGCAGATATGAGGAAATTAGAAGGATCATTCGCTTTGATGATAAGCGAACTCGTGCAGCGAGGTTTGAAACAGACAAATTAGCCCCTATCAGTTATATCTGGAACATATTTATCAAAAATTGCACAAAACTTTACAATCCTAGTACTAATGTTACTGTAGATGAGCAACTTGTACCGTTCAGAGGACGCTGCAAATTCATACAATACATGCCCAGCAAGCCAGCCAAGTACGGTATAAAAATCTTCTGGATGTGTGATTCTGCAAATTATTATGGCATAAATGGCGTAATCTACTGTGGCAAAGAGGTTGGTGCACCAGTACAGAAGGATCTGGGGTCTGAAATAATCAAAATTCTTGCTGTTCCAATATTCAATTCAGGTAGAAACATCACCATGGACAATTATTTCACCAATGTTGAACTAGGCAATTTTCTGCTTGCAAAAGCTATTACACTTGTTGGTACTATAAAGCAAAACAGACGAGAAATTCCAGCAGCACTCAAACACAATCGTCAGCGAGCACTTTATGAGAGTGTCTTTGGATTCAATAACAAAGCGACTTTGGTATCTTACAAGGCAAAGAAGGAGAAATCTGTAATTTTACTCAGTACCATGCATCACGATTGCAGTGTTGACAGCAATAACCAAAAATTGAAACCAGAAATCATCCTGCATTACAATGCAACAAAAGGAGGTGTAGATAAAATGGATGAGATGGTGGGAGAATATTCGTGTAAGAGGCAAACAAAACGATGGCCTGTAGTACTGTTTTCAAATATGCTTGATGTAGCAGCCCTAAATTCATTCATTATTTATACAGAAACTCATCCTGAATTTCATGCACAGAGGAAGGACAGGAGACGCTTATTCTTGAAGGACCTTTGTCATGAACTTGTAATACCTCACATGATAGAGCGAAGCGACTTGAAATGCTTGCCAAAGAAAACTAAAGAAGCAATGAAACGGTGTGGCGTACAGTTTCAGATTACTCCAGAGCCAGGAGAAAGAAAACGAAAACGTTGTTTCATGTGTCCAAGAAACATAGAGAGGAAAACTGAGCGATATTGTTCCACTTGTACGGAAACTGTTTGCAAAGAACACTCTTCTGAAAAAATAACATGTCAGAATTGTTTGGAAGACTAATATAATAGAAAAGAAAGTTAGAATAAAAATGTAGCTGCAGCTAGTTTGCTATGCATTTTTGTGTGTTTTCATGTCTTTGCGTGAAATTTGGGAAAAAAAAGATTTTTTGGTGTTTTCTGTGAAAAATTATAATTAAAATGTTGTCCACTATTCATATTTTATTGAGCAATTTTGAAATAAACTTGTGAAAGTTATTTAAGTGTGTTTTTCTACATTATGTGCATGGGGGCCTAAAAGGCCCCCATGACGTTAATATGTATATTTTTAACGTCATGCGTTCTAGGGTTAATTTATCCTTATTGTAAGTTTCACAAGCATATCCTGAGGATAAAATGACTTCAGGAGAGCGTTGTGTGTAACCATGAAAGCATTAATATGACTCGTTAACATCAGGGTTATCATTACCCCTCCAGCTTATGTTAGACATAAATGTACTCACTCACTCTGCTGCTCCCCAGTATCTCTCCACACTCGTCCTTCCCTACACCAGTGGCGTAGCTACGTGGGGCCTGAGGGGGCCCGGGCCCCCGCAGATTCGCCCCTGGCCCCCTGCCGACGACCCCCCTCCCGCCACCAACCCTCCCCCACCATCGCCGCCAGCCCCGCTACCGCATGATTTACCTTGATTGCTGGCGGGGATGCCCAAACCCCGCCAGCCAAGAGTGTTCTTCAGCGCTGGAGTTAGTAAACTCTGGCGCCTTCATTCAAGAAAGTTCGTCTGAAGGATCAGCTGGTTTTGACGCCTTACGTCCTGCACCGTGCATGTAGCCCCGTGCAGGACGTAAATGCGTCAAAACCAGCTGATCCTTCAGACGAACTTCCTTGAATGAAGGCGCCGGAGTTTACTAACTCCAGCGCTGAAGAACACTCTTGGCTGGCGGGGTTTGGGCAGCCCCGCCAGCAAACAAGGTACTTCATGGGGCGGGCGGCGACGGCGGCCGAGGGTTGGTAGCAGGCGGGAGGGGGGGGGAGTTTAAGAGTGTCGGCGCGATCGAGCGGGGGAAGGGGGGTTGCCGGAGGGGGGGAGGTGGCTTAACAGTGCCCCCCCATCTCGGGCTCTGGCCCCCCCTCCTGGCAAGGTCTGGCTACGCCCTACACCCCTTTCCATGCACTCCGCTCCATGGATAAATCCTTCTTATCTGTTCCCTTCTCCACTACTGCCAACTCCAGACTTCGCGCCTTCTGTCTCGCTGCACCCTACGCCTGGAATAAACTTCCTGAGCCCCTACGTCTTGCCCCATCCTTGGCCACCTTTAAATCTAGACTGAAAGCCCACCTCTTTAACATTGCTTTTGACTCATAACCACTTGTAACCACTCGCCTCCACCTACCCTCCTCTCTTCCTTCCCGTTCACATTAATTGATTTGATTTGCTTACTTTATTTATTTTTTGTCTATTAGATTGTAAGCTCTTTGAGCATGGACTGTCTTTCTTCTATGTTTGTGCAGCGCTGCGTATGCCTTGTAGCGCTATAGAAATGCTAAATAGTAGTAGTAGTAGTAGTACTTTGGACTGGCTAAAGGTAACCAATTCCAAATCATCTTCTCTGTTCTCTCTGGGTCGCCCCCAAAGCCTTTTCTTATGTAAGCAGCAGAACAAAACTAATCCTACATGTTGCAACAATACTATCACTGCTATTTCTATTTCTTCTGTCTGCATTTAGGAAAGGATATTTGCACTTTATTCAAGGAAAAGGGATAGTTACGGCCCCTGTGCTGAGGGAAGTTAGTCTTCTGATCTTAACAAGTCTAAACAGTTCGATAACTGACCCCCTTTTTCTGATGAAATACCAGGGTTGCCAACCCCCTCCCAATATTTCATATGTAATGAGCCAAAATGTCACTTGTTCCCCCGTGTTAGGTCGGGGTAGTTATATGTCTCCTTGTTCCACTCTTATTCTAGCACACCCCCATATGTCCCCTTCCCATCCGAATGTGACACAGGCTACAAAACCTGGTCACAAGATCCCAGGCAGGATCATCATCAGGACCTGGATCTCAGCTCAAAGCAGGTCTCGTGTAGGAATTGTTAATGCAATGTTTTCGATCTTCCTTCTAATCTATATCTTGAGGGGGGTCCTCTGTATTTGTCACTATCCTCCTGGGGGAATTTGCAGGTATCTCCACTGGTCCCTTGATTCTGGTGTAGTGCATCCAACCCTTCTCGACCGTCCTGACTGCGGTTTCAGTGGTTAGCAAGGCTTGATAAGGACCTTACCAGGAGGGCTGTAACTTGGACTCTTTCCAGGATTTGACCAGTACCCAATCTCCTGGCTGGATCTCATGAACAGCAAATTCGAGTGGTGGAGTCTGGGCCAGTAACCCCTTTTCCCTTAAATGAGATAAAGAGGAAGACAGTGCCAGTATATAATTCTTTAGATACAAATCTTTGGTTTCAAATGTAGGTAACCTCCCTTTTCCCCTTATATAAGGTAACCTAAACATTTCATAGGAGGATATTCCCAGGTCCCTTTGGGGTGATGTCCTGACTCTTAGTAATGCAATTGATAAGGGAAGGGAATGGAAATGGGCCTTTCTGAGGTTTTTGCAACTACATTCAAAGCGGTTTACATATATTCAGGTATTTATTTTGTACCAGGGGCAATGCAGTAGGAATCAAACTCAGTTCCCCAGGATCAAAGTCCACTGCACTAACCACTAGGCTACTTCTACATCTACTTTGCACTTTGTCCAGGGCATTTTGGTTTCTAGCATTATTTTGGAAATCTGCTTTTTCAATGCTTGATTCAGTCTTTCCACCTTCCCAGATGAAGGTGGGTGCCACGGAGTGTGGAAGTGCCAGGTAATTCCCAGACCCTCCATCACTCCCTGCAGAACTTTGGAGGTAAAATGGCTCTATACTTTCTACCAACCCATATCTGGGAATTATTTGTTCCAAGATTATCTTTGACACACCTTGTGCTGTGCCTAGTAAATATTTTAATGTCTGTACTGGGGGTAGTTCTGTAAAATCCACTTGTATACTTTGGAAAGGTCTAAGCCCCAGTTCCCTTTCCCCAGGGATAGCTTTTCTAAGCACCTTTTTATTTATTTTCTGACATATCACACATCTTTCACAAATTTGTTTAGCCACAGTATATATTCCCAAGCCTCCATATCTTCTTAGTACTGCATCTGTGTCCCCCAATGACTCCCCTGATGCAGTATGGCCATCACCTCTCTTATTACGGGTTTGTTTAACATTTGCCTGTCATCAGGCAAAAACCATTTTCCTTTTTCTGTCTGTATAGCCCCTAGCTGGGTGAGCTTATCTTTCTCTTCCTTAGTGAAACAGGGTAACTGTTCTACTTCTGGGATCGTAGGGATCAGGACACGTATTTTTGTGGGCATTTCTTGGAGAGCAGCTTCCTTTGCCGCTTCATCGGCCGACCTGTTTCTCCTAGCTTCTGGAGTAGATAATTTCTGATGCCCTGGGACATGCACCACCACAATCTCCCTTGGCAGCAGTAAGTTCTTGAGCACCCATGCCACTAATTTCTCATGTACCAATACTTTCCCTCTACTCGTGATTAATCCCCCTTCTTTCCATATTTTCCCAAAAGTATGTGCCACCCCAAAGGCATATTGGGAGTCAGTATAGATGGTTCCATCCTGTTCCTTCAGGATCAATAAGGCCTGACTCAAGGCATACAGCTCACAGATCTGAGCTGATCATGTATTGGGCAGTCTTTCTGCTTCCAATACTTCTTGGGAGTTTCCATCTATTACCGAATATCCACTATGTGTTTTTCCCTCCAATACCCATGAGGATCCATCAACAAATAATCATCTCCCTAGGGCCTATCCCTTAAATCTGGCCTGATTTTTGTCTGATATTCGATGATGTCTAAACAGTCATGTGTGTCTTGATCCCCACTTTCCCCTTTTGATAGGAAGGAAGCCGGATTAACACAGCTCACTGTAATCAGGACTAAATCATCCTTCTCCATCAATATGGCTTCATACTTTAACAACCTAGAATCAGTTAGCCATCTGTGGGCTCTCTGAATAAGTATGGTTCTTACAGAGTGAGGTGTAGTCACTATCATGTCTCCCCCAAAGGTGAGCTTCCGACTTTCTTCTACCAAAATTGCAGTGGTTGCCACTGCTTGGACACAGCTGGGTCACCCTCGAGAAACAGGGTCCAGCATTTTTGAGAAGGGTCCAGCATTTTTGAGAGATATGCAGTATGGCCATCACCTCTCTTATTACGGGTTTGTTTAACATTTGCCTGTCATCAGGCAAAAACCATTTTCCTTTTTCTGTCTGTATAGCCCCTAGCTGGGTGAGCTTATCTTTCTCTTCCTTAGTGAAACAGGGTAACTGTTCTACTTCTGGGATCGTAGGGATCAGGACACGTATTTTTGTGGGCATTTCTTGGAGAGCAGCTTCCTTTGCCGCTTCATCGGCCGACCTGTTTCTCCTAGCTTCTGGAGTAGATAATTTCTGATGCCCTGGGACATGCACCACCACAATCTCCCTTGGCAGCAGTAAGTTCTTGAGCACCCATGCCACTAATTTCTCATGTACCAATACTTTCCCTCTACTCGTGATTAATCCCCCTTCTTTCCATATTTTCCCAAAAGTATGTGCCACCCCAAAGGCATATTGGGAGTCAGTATAGATGGTTCCATCCTGTTCCTTCAGGATCAATAAGGCCTGACTCTTCCCTCCCCATGCCAGTGTGAGAACTCCCAGAGCCACCCCAAGGTTTTTCCAAGGATGTCAGGTCTTCCTTTAGGCATCTTATCCATTCTTCTTCCTCCTTTTCCCATCTTAATCTATCAGTAGGACTATCCATTAGCTTAGTTTACAGTCCCTTTGTCTTTTGGGCAAAAGAGTCTATCCACAACCTACTGTATCCTATCAGACCTCTCTTAGTCTTTGGGAGCTGTAATTCTACAATTCCTTGTATCCTTTCTGTCCTTCACTGATTAAATGTCCCAGGTATTTTACCTCTTTTTCCACATACTGTAATTTTGTTTTAGTCACTTGCAGACCCTGCTCTCCCAGAAAATTTAGCAAATTATCTGTGACTTCTTTCACCGTATTTTTCCTTTTCCGCGTAACCAATAAGGTCATCTACATACTGGAGAAGGGTGGATTCAGGTGGCACCTGGAACCCTTCCAAAACCTGTTCTAAAACCTGCCCGAATATATTCGGTGATTCTGTAAATCCCTGTGGCAGAACAGTCCACCGGAACTGTTGTCCCTTATTAATTGTTCTATCACTGGTTGCAGACCCTTCCTTCTTTCAAAGGAAATAGGGTATTGCTTTAGGCATATTGCTTCATTTTCCTACTTCAGTTTAATATTCACTGGAGGAATTTTTAACCCCCCCCCCCCCCCCCGATTCCCGTCCCTGACCCATACCTCAGAGATAATTCCCTTTTCATCCTCTGCAGTCATTTTAATAGCTATTTGCCTGTCTATGAATATTGTCTCTGCCCAGCAGGTTACATCCCGCTTCAGGTATATACAGGAGAGATTCCTCTACTTTGTCATTCGTGGCTCTAATCACTGTTTTTTCCAACAAGGGGACCGAAAATCCTTCCCCTTTTACTCCACTCACAGACAACTTCTACGTCGTTAACTTTGCTCCTTTCGGCAACTGAGTCATGGAGGACCTCTCTGTTCCCATATCTACCAAGAAGACTGTCTCTTCTTTTTCTGGTCCCACCCATAAATTTATCAAGGGCTCCTGGTGAGACCTCAGGGTCAGGAGCCCCTGACTCCCCTAATCTTCCATAGAACTCACGAGGGAGAAAACTTTATCTTCCCTCACCAATTTGGGACATTCTTGTTTAAAATGCCCTATTTCCCCACTTTCAAAACATCAAGATTGGGAGGTCATGTCATCCACTGGTGTTTTCTGTCCCTAGAATTCAAACTCCCACTCATCCCCCTGCCCCTTCCATATCCTCTACCTCTCTGCCCCATGTTTCTTAAAAATACTCTTCCCCTCTCACCTCTCTGTTAACATATAAATTAAGGGCCTGACATATCCAGATTTCCCCTGTTCCATATTTGGGCCAGAAGACGGCTGGAGGCAAAATATTCTGTTTTGGCCATTCAAAACAGCAGTAGTGAATCATTTTGTACAGGATGCATCCTTCAAATATTTTAACATCCTCCCTAAGGGACTATTCGGAGGAATGTCTGAGGGCAAGGATTCCTCCTTCCCTTTCTCTTTATCCTTGGCTAGCCTATTTCCCATTGTGAATACCCAGAAGTCTTTCAGCTTTTAACTTTCGCTTTGTCCATCTCCGGCCATTCTCCTCACGGAGGAATGGAACCGCGGATCAGAACTCCACACTCGCTTCGTGTCTATGACACGTCTCACTTCACACACTTCTGTTTTCACAATTCCAGCCACCAAGTACTTTTAAAAGTCCATTTTTCCTTGGTCCGTGCATGGAGTTGCCTGGTGGGTGTGCTTACTTTAAATCTATGCCTTGATTCACCAATTCCAATGTCTCAGGACCATGTGTCAGTCAGGACCTTGAACCCTCGCTACAGACCTAGGGACTATTGAAATCAATAGGACACATCTTCCCATGGTCAGCCAGCCAGCCTAGTGATGTATGACCAGTGATGTATGTATATTGTATTATATGTCTTTATTATTGTTTCTCTTCAACTACATAGATATGTATATTTCTTAATCATTGTATATCTTAGACAATAATGACTCCATTGCATTAGCATCACCAGGTCGCAGAAAAATCAGGCTACACCCTACATGGTGTTCCTCATCTACTTACCTGCCCGTTGGCCAACCTCTGTGCATACCTGAAGCTTAGACCACCAGTAGGTTAGCCCCTATTGCTACACCAGGATGCCAGCCCCCTCATGAGATACTAGTTTGCAGCTGTTTTTCAAAAAACTCTCCAGGAAGCCAGTCAGCTGACTATAGGACTCACTCCTTCCATATAGGGGTAGCTACTACTGCATCCCAACATGGCCTCTCCTCCCAAATGATAAAGCAGCTGGGCCATTGGAAGTCAGCAGCATACCAGACCTACATCAGACCATCAGCAATTGCGAACCCTATACAGCATCACTAACAACTCCTTTCATTTTACAGGTCTTGAAGGGCACCGATGTGCGGTGTGGATCACTGGACACTCTTCCATTGACAACGCTCGTAAGCACTTAGTAGCCCGAAACCATGCGGACTGGACTGGACTGGACATCAGAAGGAGCAACAATTACCTGGATGGGGGTTCCTGGTATGAGAAGGCACCAGCTCCTCCCATTTGTTCTCACGCTGCTAGATACCACACCCCCTCCAGATGCCCTGGGAGGCAACGATATTGGCCAAACCCCATGCAGATGTCTCATTGCGATGGGAAGATGCGATCTCTTCAAATTGTCTGTACTTCTGATATGTGGCCCCTCCACATGGTCTGACATCATTACTCGATAGCATGGATCCGATTCCAGGTTGTTGTCCAGAGGTGTAAGCAAAGTCAATCGCCAGATTGGCTTGTGGACAGAGTACTTTGGTGGAGTGAAGATCTGGCATGAATAGGCATCCCCTCTCATCCCTGGAAACTTTCATCTTTCAGAGGTTGCTGAAGACCTCCTCATTAACGACTTCCAAGGGGCCCTTGAGACATTGCTAAACAAAACCTATGGAAAAGGGGGTGGGGGAGACACAGGGCATGCTTTGCAAACCTCGGGTTGTGACAGAGGCACCCGAGCCTAGGAATTACTGGAGGTGCTGGAACAGCAGGCGAAAG
Organism: Microcaecilia unicolor; assembly: GCF_901765095.1. Lineage (NCBI taxonomy): Eukaryota > Metazoa > Chordata > Amphibia > Gymnophiona > Siphonopidae > Microcaecilia > Microcaecilia unicolor. The sequence goes on from NC_044037.1 coordinate 138,251,591, forward strand.
GGAGTCAGCCGCTTAAGGCACACTCACTGGTGACAAACTAAGCACTTAGCTGGCTCTACACGGCAGGTGGAATACTGGTCTGGGGTGCAGTCCAAAAGCAGATGGACACACAGGGGGCAGAGTTATGGCTGTCCGCCATTTGGAACAGTAAGTCATGCTTCCTAGCTAGAAAGGCATGGCGGGGAGCAGAAACCTCTACAATGCAGAGCTCAAGGCTTGGGTGCTTCCTAGGGTTTTGTTTAATGTGGTTCAATAAAACTGCGACCATAAATTCCCCAAAGAAAATTTGTATCATGCTTTGTCATTGTGTACCCTAGGTGTGAGGTCTGGCGGGGTGTGTGTGTGTATGTGTGTGTGCAGCCTGCCTATGTTATGCTAAAGAGCAGCAAGACAAGATTCCAGAATCATTCCAGAATCTCAAAGAATGGCAAGGTTCCAAGTGAAGGTTGGAGATACAGTGAACTGTGTAATTCGGTGTTTATTTTGTCTAGCAAAAAAAGGTGCCGGTACTCCTAGGCCACCCTTCAGGAGTGGGGTAATCACTGAGGGACCCACCCCATAATAGCCAGGCCCCCTGTAACCATTCACAGAATCTATGACAAGGCAGAATTGATGTGTAGAGCCTGAGCTCTTTCATTAAAACTTGGGGTCCATGGATCAATTTTAGCACACAATGGAAAAGGTGCCGGTACTCAGTACCCCTAAGTACCCCCTCAAAAAAAGCCCTGAGGGTCAGTATTGATAGAGATGGAGTTTGCGGAATCGGGGGTGAGGGTTGCAGTTTTTTTTCCCTTGCCGCCAGCTTAAATATTGCATACCTGCAAAGAATGTCAACATTTAATGCATAATCACTCTTTACTCTGACAGAAAAACACCTCAATCAAGCGTCTAGTCTTTATTGTACCCAATATAACTATTTCCTCGCCCTCCTACACCTCCCTCCTGCAAAACAAGAAATCCCTCACCGCTTAATGCAAAATATTTTAAGCAGTTCACCTTCTTCTACCTTCCTTCTACCACCCTTATAATGCGATTGCTATGTCAAAATGCCATTATCTAAGTATGGACAAAAAACACAAACTCCTTTGAAATCACCAAAGATCAGGTCCCCTCTTTAGTTGTTACTGGGATATAAAAAAATTCATCACCCAAGTATGAAGCACTCACAAGCGGGTTGAATAGTACAGCACAAGACAAATGGTATGTTCGTTTAGCGCAAAAAGGAAGAATCAGTTGGACTGCTACACTGAGAGGTAAAAGAGGCAATCTGGGAAGACAAAGCCATAGCGGAGAGATTAAATGAATTCTTTGCTTCGGTCTTCACCAAGGAAGATTTAGGCGAGATACCGGTGCCAGAAATAGAATTCGAAGCTGACGAGTTGAAGAAACTGAATGAAATCTCTATAAACTTAGAGGATGTAATGGGGCAATTTGTGTTGGATTATTTGTAGTAAATAATTAGCAGATTTTATACACACAGCTTCAGCTTTAGAAATGTTAATTTCTTTTCTTCATCTCTCTCACATACACCCCAGAATAATTCACTGCTGAGTCACTTTAAAGTTGAATTAACAAAACATCTGTTTACTCACAGTTTTAGTTAGATTGATATTCAGGCAGGCTTATATAACATAATACAATACATTTAGATTATCAGCTCTTTCCATGTGCTTAGATGGTAATGGATGCTCACACCATAGATCCTCAGGTTAGGAGAGACCTTTTGAGCTCCATGTGCTGGCTGTTTCTAACCCCCACAGGAAGTTGCATGGGTGTGACCTCACTAGGCAATTCACATCAGAGGTCACAGAGTAATCACAGAGAAAGAAAAAAAAAACATTGCTGACAGACAATGCATGTAAAACACAATACATTATTCCAACAAACCCCTTCTCATGCATAACTGTCATGCAATTATTAATTCATACAAAGTCCAAGCTTTATTCGCAGATTCTCAAAACGTTCTCTGGGTAACGGTTTGGTCATGATGTCAGCTGTCATCTCACTGGTGTGACAATAGTGTAGACTGATAACCCCTTCTTTCGCCAGCTCTCGCACGTTGTGATATTTCGTTGCGATGTGCTTGGTGCGTGACTGAACCTTGTCATTCTGTGACAGTCTGATGCAGCTCTGATTATCTTCCATTATCTGGATTGGTCTCTGTTCATCTATTCCAAAATCCAGCAAAAGTTTTTCAATCCACATCAGTTCTCTGCATGCTTCTGATACAGCCACATATTCAGCTTCTGTAGAAGACAGACTCACAATACTTTGTTTATGACTGGCCCAAGAAATTTGTACATTTCCATACATAAACACATATCCACTTGTGGATTTATAATCAGAATGATCCCCTGCCCAATTTGAATCACAGTAACATATTAGTTTTGGATTACTATTGGCTGAAATCTTTAATTTACAATCAATGGTACCTTTTAAATACCTTACCATCCTTTTAACTGCAGTCCAATCTGATTTGGTAGGTGAGCTGACCCTTCTGCTCAAAATTCCTACTGCATTTGCTATATCAGCCCTGTATGTGGTAGTTAGATATAAAAGCTTACCTATGGCTGATCTATATTGGATGTTATCTGGTAAAGGTTCTCTTACTGTTTCATCCTTCAGAAAATCAGTGATCATGGGAGTGCTTACAACTTGGGCATCTTGCATACCTAAACTTTCAATAAGCTCATTTATTTTCTGCTTCTGGCTTAGAAGATAAGAACCATCATTTTGTTTCTCAATTTCTATACCAAGATAGTATGACACATTACCAAGTTCTTTTATCTCAACATTCAGGTTTAAATATTTTACAATGTCCTTGTACTCTTGCTCACTTTCGCTTGCAATGAGCAGATCATCAACAAAAGCTAAAATGTATGCATATTGTCCATTTCTGCACCTAGTGTACAAGCATTTATCTGCTTCACCTTGCTTAAATCCTAAATTTGTCAATATTTCATGCAATTTGTCATTCCAACATTTTGCACTTTGCTTTAATCCATAAAGACCTTTGTTTAATTTACACACTAGCTGTCTTTGTTTTGTATTTATGAAACCTGTTGGCTGTTCCATGTACAAGTCTTCAGTTATATCTCCATGAAGAAATGCTGTTTTCACATCAATGTGGTTGACTTGCATGCCTTTTGAGACTGCAATGCTCAGAAGTGTTCTAATTGTCGTGTGTTTCACTACAGGTGCAAACACTTCATCAAAATCTTCTCCATATTTTTGAAGATATCCCTTTGCGACTAATCTGGCTTTATACCTTTCCACTTTTCCTTGTGCATTCCTTTTTAACTTGAATACCCATTTGCATCCTATAGCTTTCTTGCCAGGAGGTAATTTTGTAAGAATCCAAGTTTTATTTTTATGCAATGAATCAATTTCTTCTTGTGCAGCTTTACGCCATTCAGCAGCTTCTTCTGCTGGCATTTTCTCAATCTCATCCCATGTTAAGGGCTCTTGAGCTTCTGCTGACTTTGTTAGGTAAGACAGTCTTGGGGGTGGAACACCTTTGTTTTCCCTGGATGAGCGTCTGACAACAGGTTGGTCCGACCTTTCCGCATCCTCTAAATCTGAGAGTCCTTCTCCAATTGATTCCCCTTCTCCAACTGTACTGTCTTCTTCAATGATCCTTTCTGTGTCTGCTTCCTCTGCCTGTTCCTCGTTAGATACAGGTGAGTTGCTTTCAGACATCTGCCTTGGTATGGCATTTATATACACTGGCATGTCTATTATGGTTCTAGTTTCATATTCTGGATGATAAGGCTCATCTGGGATAATCCAGCCTTTATCAACCCTTTTGTTTTCATCAAAATATGTAACATGTCTTATGCCAACAATGCCAGTTTTCAGATTCAAAATTCTATATCCTTTGTGTCCTGGAGCATAGCCAACTAAAATGCCCCTTTCTGTTGTGGAATCCAGCTTATGCCTTCTTTGCTTTGGTACATGAGCATATGCTGTACTTCCAAATGTTCTTATGTGTGACAGGTTTGGCTTCCTACCATGCCATGTCTCATGTGGTGTGCGCTCAGCGCCTTTAGTTGGCATTCTGTTTTGTAGGTACACTGCTGTGAGAATGGCTTCCCCCCATAGTCTTTTAGAGAAATTGCTATCTGACAGCATACATCTGGTCATTTCCACAAGTGACCTAAATTTTCTCTCTGCAACAGAATTTTGCTCTGGTGTATAAGCTACTGTTGTGATATGCTGAATGCCTTCTTGTTGTAGAAATGTGCGCATGCTTTGTGAAGTGAACTCACCACCATTGTCGGTCTGAAGAACCTTTGGTTTTCTTTCAAATTTATTGCTCACCATGGCTACGTATTTCTTCAGCATGTCTGTGACTTGACTTTTTTCTTTCAGCAAATAGGCCACACAGTATCTAGAGAAATCATCCAAGAATATTAGCACAAATCTGTTATTTCCCAATGATGGGATATTAAACGGTCCACATAAGTCACTGTGTATTAAGTCCAGTACTTTATTACTCCTACTTCCTGTGTATGCAGGAAATGAGGGTCTCACACCTTTTTGAGTAACACAGTCTATGCATTTCTCCATTTTACCAGTATCTGCACTTATTTCAATGCCTGTGGCAAGTTGCTTACTGTGAAGATCCTGGATCACCTTAAAATCACGATGTCCCAGGCGGCGGTGCCAGATTTCCAGACTACATTTACCATCATTCTTCCTTACTTGCGCCATATGTGAGGCTTCACCTGAAAGGCTCAGTTTATAAATATCATTATGCATAAAAGCTTCAGCATACACTTCATCATTTTTAGAGATTGTGCACTTACTGTTTTCAAAATGAATCACAAATCCCTTCTTATCTAATGTAGATACACTAAGCATATTGCAAACTGCTTGGGGAATATACAAGACATCACTTACAGGAATTTCTTTAACTTCATTAGACACTTTGCATTTTAAGAATCCAATGCCTTTTGCTTGGATCTTAGCAGTCCCTGCGTTTGCAGTATTAAGAATACCTTCTTCTGGACACATTTCCTGAAATAAATCCTTACAATTGGTTAAATGGCATGTGCTCCCCGAATCCAAATCCAAGTACTTTCATTTGAATTATTATTTACCATAGTCAAAGATTTTTCTGCCATTAGAAAGCTCTTATGTTTATCATTGTCCTTTGTACATTTCCTGCTTGGAAAATTCTTTTGTTCCATTGGCTTAGGTGAGCTAGAGGGGGTGTTTTGTGTTTCCTTACACCATTTAGATACATGTCCCTCCTTTCCACATCAGTAGCAAATCAGCTTGCCCTTGGGTGGAGTTTTCCCATAGCTCCGCCTTCCTCTATTCTTTGCCAAGAAATTTGTTTCATTCTCTCTGACTGTCTTTGAGAACACATCTCCTCAGAATCATTAATTATGCATTCCTGCCTCAGTTTTGATGCTGCCTGTTCAAAAGATTGCCCTTCAATGGCTTCATTTACAGACCTAAAAACATCAAACTTCTTTGATAGTGAGGTAAAAAGAAATGCTCTTTTCAATGCATCACACATGGGAATTCCAGAAAGTTCTAACTTTTGAAATGAAGACATAAGATGCATAATGTGATCATTACACTTACTTTTATCCCTTAATTTGGTTTCATTCAACTCTGCCAACCAAATTGGTTGCTGTTTTGCATATGTAGTTGCATACATAGTTCTCAGTTTATCTAAAATTTCCTTTGCTGTATCTTTTGCCTCCACCAATATGGCTTGTTTCTCTGAGAGAGCTTCAAAAAACATGCACTTCACATAATAGTTTGCATTGTCCCATTCAGCCATATTTTCAGCTGTTCTGTTTTGGTCTAAACATATACTTAATTTCTTGCTTGAAGGAGACATCCGAATCTTAGCTCCCATTGCAGATAATTATATTCAGTTAATTTAGGCACCTTGAGAGAGTGGAAAAATGGTGAATTTCTTCCCTCAGCCATTGCTTTCTGTTTGGTGTGTGGGGGGGAGAGAGAGAGACAGACTGAATCTTTCTTTTAAAACTTAAGAGAAAAATTTGGCTTTTTCACTGCCTGGTAATATTTCTCTTCTTCCTTTTTCAATTCCTGGGCTGGGCCCATAACCCTTTTGTTGGATTATTTGTAGTAAATAATTAGCAGATTTTATACACACAGCTTCAGCTTTAGAAATGTTAATTTCTTTTCTTCATCTCTCTCACATACACCCCAGAATAATTCACTGCTGAGTCACTTTAAAGTTGAATTAACAAAACATCTGTTTACTCACAGTTTTAGTTAGATTGATATTCAGGCAGGCTTATATAACATAATACAATACATTTGGATTATCAGCTCTTTCCATGTGCTTAGATGGTAATGGATGCTCACACCATAGATCCTCAGGTTAGGAGAGACCTTTTGAGCTCCATGTGCTGGCTGTTTCTAACCCCCACAGGAAGTTGCATGGGTGTGACCTCACTAGGCAATTCACATCAGAGGTCACAGAGTAATCACAGAGAAAGAAAAAAAAACATTGCTGACAGACAATGCATGTAAAACACAATACATTATTCCAACAATTTGACTCCTGGAACGGATTATATTCATCCCAGAATACTGATAGAATTTAAAAACAAACACGTGGAACTATTGTTAGTAATATGTAATTTATCTTTAAAATTGAGTATGGTAGTGGAAGATTGAAAGGTAGCTCATATAACGACAATATTTAATAAAGGTTCCAGAAAGGATCCAGGAGCCTGATGTCGGAACCGGGCAAAAAGTTAACTAATTGTAGAGACTATTATAAAGAACAAAATTACAGAGCATATTCAGAAGCATGGATTAATGAGACAAAGCCAACATGGATTTAATGAAAGGAACTCTTGCCTCACAAATCTATTACATTTCTTTGCAGGGGTGAACAACCATGTGGATAAAGGTGAGCTAGTTGATATTTTGTATCTGGATTTTCAAAAGGCTTTTGACAAAGTACCTCATGAAAGTCTCCAGAAGAAATGTGAACAAGTGAAAAGTGATGCATGTTGGAAAGAGGAACCCAAACTATAGCTACCTAATGCAAGGTTCCACGTTAGGAGTCACAGACCTAGAAAGGGATCTTGGCATCGTTGTTGATGATACATTGAAAGCCTCTGTTCAGTGTGCTGCGGCGGCCATGAAAGCAAATAGAATGTTAGGCATTATTAGGAACGAAATGGAAAATAAAAGTGAGGACGTTATAATGCCTTTGTATTGGTCCATGGTGCAACCGGACCTCGAATATTGTGTTTAAATTTGGTCGCCACATCTCAAAAAAGATATAGTGGAATTAGAAAAGGTACAGAGAAGGATGACGAAAATGATAAAGGGGATGGGACAACTTCCCTATGAGGAAAGGCTAAAGCGGTTAGGGCTCTTCAGCTTGGAGAAAAGACAGCTGAGGGGAGATATGATAGAGGTCTATAAAATAATGAGTGGAGTGGAACAGGTAGACGTGAATCTTTTGTTTATTCTTTCCAAAAATACTAGGACTAAAGTTACAAAGTAGTAAATTTAAAACGAATCGGAAAAAGATTTTCTTCACTCAACATGTAATTAAACTCTGGAATTTGTTGCCAGAGAAAGTGGTAAAGGCAGTTAGCTTAAAAGAGTTTAAAAAAGGTTTGGACGGCTTCCTAAAGGAAAAGTCCATAGACCATTATTAAATTGGACGGGGAAAATCCACTATTTCTGGGATAAGCAGTATAAAATGTTTTGTACTTTTTTGGGATCTTGCCAGGTATTTGTGAACTGGATTGTCCACTGTTGGAAACAGGATGCTGGACTTGATGGGCCTTTGGTCTGTCCCCGTGTGGCAAAAGTTATGTACATTTATGCTAGCTGTAAGGAATCTTCCTTGAAAAAACTGCAGACAGTTCAAAATACAGTAGCTAGCTTAGTCTAAAAGACTACGAGGTTCAAAAATGTAGCCCCTTTGCTTATGAAGTTACGCTGGTTTTCAATCAAAGCCAGAATAGCATTCAAACTATGTATATTTGTTATATGCAACCTTTAATTGATCTCGCTTTTTGCATCCAATATCCCAGTTGCAAAAATGTGATCTGCAAGTCAATCTACATGTCAGAATTCTCTTACTTCTGTACCAAATGGTGGAATTCCCTCCATAAATTTATCAGATGGGAACCTAATTATTTTATATTCCGGAAATACCTTAAAACCTCTCTGTTTAAGTAATTTCTCACAGATGATCATAATTAATTTAGAACCCTAACTGTACAATTATTCAATTTCTTAGTTCCAGTCTAATTATTATGTATGGATGACTATAAATTGTTACCTTTTTCAGTCTAGCATGTTTCCATATTACATATTGCAGTTATTCAATTCTCATTTACTTTGTTATTACTGCTTAATGTATACTATCCCCCGCATCACTTTTTGTACTATTAATCACAATAAGTTTAACCACATTGAATCTTATCTATTGGGACAATGTGGGATATAAACGAACTTAATAAATATATAAATTATGATGTTAAATAAAACTGGAGAGACAGGTGACCCCTATGGTACACCACATTCTGGTTTCCATTTAGGTGATAGAGAATCAGACATCTTCCATAGGATCTACAACCCAGGAAGCCCTGAAACCATTTGTGATTTTTTTCCTGTAATCCCAGCATAGCTAAGAAGCTGCAGTAAAATATGAACCACTGTGTCAAAGGCATTTGACATATCAAACTGCAAAATGAGTGCCTTATTACCCAAGCTAACTAGTCTCCTCAGCTTTGAAACAAGAGTAGCTACAACAGTCTCAATACTATACTTAGGTCTAAAATCAGATTGTGATTCATGGGGTATAACTTAGTTAATTGTTGAGTAACCAGATGCTCCATTAGCTTATTTATGTTAAATCATTTTTATTGACGAAAATACAGTACAAACATATGTAAAACATCAACACCAAACATAGTACGACTGTCATCAAATTGTGCCCGCATCCTTGTAGTCGTCAATGAATTTCTTTTGTATCCCTCAATCCCCCCTCCCGCCATTCTTGGGTTCCTCTATTAATAAACTGTGTCACAATTCTACTCAAAATTGACATAGGAGGAACCAAGCTATCTCTGTGATGGATGATATATTGCACAGAAAAAGAGAGTTGAGGAGAACAAGAACACCTCACCATCCCAAAACCTAACCATCCATCATCGAGCTGTAGTTCTACTCCCCCTCCCCCCCCATTTCCCCCCTCCCCTCTCTCTTCCCAGCATCCTATTAACCCTTTCCCTCCCACCCAATCGACTCTGCATCATCTGAGCGCACAAGGCCCCCGGCCACCCCAGGGAGCGTCTAGCGTCTCCTAATCTGCTCCCCCCCTAATCCGGAAATGAATTTAACACCAAACTCCGGGCTCTATGGGACAGAGATCCAATATATTTATCCCAAATAGCTAAAAACATCTTCCTCTGCTTATAAGTCAAGCGGGCATATTGCAATTCAAATAACATCAAGGTGTGTAATTTATTTCTCTACTGCCAATATGACGGGGCCTGGTCGCTGGTCCACATTCCCAACACTGATCTCTTACCCAGCATCCCCGCCTTTCTAATCAATTGACGAAAATATTTATCCTGCCGGCCGAAAGCCTCATATTGGTCTAATAGGAGTCCTTTAGGGGACATTGGGACTGGACTCCTTCCCAGCTGTCCCAAGTAGGTGGTCACCTCCCTCCAAAAACTTTGAATGTATGCGCATTTCCATAACGCATGTATAAAGGAATTAATACCTTGGTTGCCTTGAAGAGGCATTCTTGTGTAAAATAAGCTCTGTGTAGTACTCGAAAATTGCATTCGCGTAATTCTGCGCTAATCGATCCTGACGGTATTCTCTTTATTAAATGGTTTAGATTTATCTCTTCCGCCGGTATACCTAAATCACCACCCCACCTCTGTTTTAATTCTGTTTTTTCCCCTATGACCTGTATAGTCTCTAAAGCTTTTTTCAAAGTTGAGACCGACATCCCTCTATCTTGAATGGGTTCATAAAAATTCAGCAGACATTGCAGGAGACCAAATCTTTGTTCCCATAATTTTAAACTCTGTATATTCAGTTTCGCCTGTCCATAAGCAAAAAAATCCTGGCTATCCGCCTTTTTGGAACGCAACATCTCGTCCCACGTTATAACTTGCCCTTCGTCGTTCAGCATATCGCCTACATTCCATTAGCTTATTTAAAAGGGGAATTGGTCCTCTAAAGTGTGATAACCTGATTTGGTTTTTTTTTCAGGGGGGGGGGGGGGAATTTCAACACAATATTAGAGAAATCAGCCTGTCCAGTCGGGCAGACCTTGATGCTTCCACTGGCTAGCCACTTTAAATACTTTAGATATTATAGATGTCTGGTGGGTCTTGCATCCAGGGGAGAAGGATTATACCCATCTCTCGTGTGCACATTCACCACAATCCAGAATTGATTATGTTTTGGTATCCAGGGCATTGTTTTCTAAAATAAGTAGGGCTGAAATTGGTTCACCTTGGTGTGGCTACAGATGCAGATTAGGGGGGGCTAGCATTGGAGATTCCCAGTAGAGCTCTATAGAGATCAGCAGTATCGAACATTTATACTTAACAAATGGCAAGAGTATCATATCTTGTTTTGGGAGGCGGCTAAGACTGTCTTAAAATGAGAAACTATAGTGTACGTTAAACATAAGGGAAAGTCTGGGAAAGATGTGGATTCACCATATTTTATGTCTTGAGTGTATAATTAAATGAGACCGAATTGCCTTTGGGAGATCCCCTACTGCCAAATCTTTGTTCCCATAATTTTAAACTCTGTATATTAAGGAAGCACTCTTGGCTTATGTTTTACAAGCTTATGCTGGAGGCTGTGGGGACCATCACTGGAACTTATGTATGGTGAAATGATAGCTACTAGACAAATCCCGAGTTCCTTTCAAATGGCTGATGAAGCCTGGGAAGGACCCATTTGTCCCGTCCTCTTACCGCCCAATCTCTCTTTTAAATTTTGAGGCAAAGTAGTTTGCAAAATTGCTGGTGAATAGGTTAGGCCGCATATTCAATTCTTTGGTTGATGTGTCCCAGGCGGGTTTTGTGCGGGGCCGCACAGCCGTTCAAAATATTAGGGCCATATTGGCCTCCCTGGAGGTTGTCCAGTGGAATCGTTGGCCTTCTCTGCACATTAGATAGGGATTTTCTGTTTTCAGTCCTGGACTCTTTATTGTCACGTTTTCAAAGCTGGAAACTGGGTTGTGAGCCCTTGGGCCACTGCCGAGGAGCGGCAGCGGCAGGCAAAACCACCCTCAAACCAGGGACAGGGCAGAACGGGACTGGAACCCCGGACTGGGGTTGCAGCAGAGGCAAACAAGCTGGAACAGGCAGAGCAGGAACCCTAGTCTTCACCTGCACTTAGCCGCTTTTCCCCAGGAGTTGAGCCCCTGGGTGCAGGCGGCCGGCAGGGCTTTGCAGGACAGGGCAAGGGCAGGATACCAACAGGCAACACACAACAGAGAAGGACTAAAAGCTGCCAGTGCAGCCACTAAACAAGAAACACAAACAGATAAGAAATATGACTGAAAGCTGCCAGGCAGCCACCAAACAAGACACATATAGAACAAAGAACTAGACAAAGAAATACAAACAAGAATCAAGACTAGGACAGTACAAGATAAACTACACAAAGACTAAACTAGAATCAGGCAGGGAACTTGAACCAGAAACTAAACTAGGCAGAAGTGCCACAAGCACCAACATACCAGGGCCTTAGGTGATGCAAAGGCAACAGCAGAGAGTCTCCAAATGGCTAATAAGCCCAGCAGCAGCTGAGGCGCACTGCAGCAATCACCAGGCAACTATGGGTGCTGAGCAGGTTCTAACAAAAGAGCAAGTCTGGCAGTCTGGAAGATCCGGACCGGGCTGAAATCTGGAACGGGTGACAGTAACCAGACAGTCCATTCCAACCACCAGGTCTGGCCACCATGTGGCGAGAAGAAGGAGAGCACGAAACATGGGCACAACCGTGACACATATACAAGGTTTTTTTACAGATGCGGTTAAACTATTGTATACAAACCCCCAGGCTTTGATTATGGTAAATGGCATTTTAAAAATCACCCTTTAGGTTGTGTAGAGATACATGGCAAGGTTGTCCCCTCTCACCGTTTTAAAATTCTCGCTTTAGATGCTTTGATTAGGGACATCAAGGTACATCTGTAGATTAAGGATGTTCCCATAGGAAACTCTACTTTCAAGATTTTGGCCTTTGCAGATGATCTTTTGGTACATGCTATGTGCCCTCAAGAATCATTACCAGCTTTGTTAGAGACTTTTACGGAATATGGAGATTATTCTGGATTCAAACTTTTAGTAAGTCATTGGTGTTAGCATCACAGCCTACCATTAGAACTGGATGACAGGGGGAGTTCTCTCTTCAGTGGGTGGAACATTCTGTTAGGTATTTAGGAATACAATTAACTATGCACACTTACTAGTACTACTACTACTACTTAACATTTCTAAAGCGCTACCAGGGTTACGCAGCGCTGTACAATTTTAACACAGAAGGACAATCCTTGCTCAAAGAGCTTACAATCTAAACTTTTACCATATTAATGTGGACTTCTTGCTCCGTCATACATCTGACACATTGCAAGGCTGGCGCAATCTGCCTCTGTTGGTGGAGGTGTACATTGTACTTATGAAGGCCTGAACCAAGCAGTTTCAGTGCTGCTAAATATCTAATATCTAAGAATTAATGTACAGACGATGAGAAGTGGAAATTTCTCTTTTTTCTGTAAATTACAATGATATTAAGCAGGCCAGGTGAAGCAAGTACCCCCACCTCTTCCCCCCACCTTCCTCTGACCAAGCAAGTGAAAGACAATGAGCTCCTGCCATTTGTTGTCCATTTGCTGTTCACATGAATGTGTGTATTAGCCTTTGAGAGACTTTTACAACCACAATCAGGTAACACCTTATTTCCTTCTCTGCCTAGAACAATTCAAACACTATCTCCCTGGTCCCTGGAGTCAAAAGCAATAGTTCTATTGACAAGAGAAACATAACACCTCTATAACAACTCTATAAAGAAACAATAATTAACCTTTTTCTCCTCTTTCAGAATAGGAGAAAATACTAATTAAAAGGTTTAAGAAAGGTATGTCCAAGACACTTGGACAGCAGACCAAATGCATCCTCAAAAGGAAATAGAAACAGATGCTATATATTTCTTTATTGTCAGGAGATCCTGCCTGAATATGGGATGCTAATTAAGGGGGGTAAGAAGAAACCCTTCCCCCTTCCTGTGCTCCTCTGGTATTGAAAGGGAAAAGAAATCCTATATAATATCTCTCTGCCAGACAAGAGGCAGGTCAGTGTGCAGTGCTCCTGTCTCATGCCAGAGAACTGTGAGTCTGCCCTGGCCAACTTTTCATTTGTAATTTCTATTTCTGTAATATGTTCTTATTTCTACCATATCCTAGACCATTCCTATGACTATCTTCTTAATTTTTTTATCCTAATCTCTGGATAATTAAATAAACCAGTGTTAACCCCGAGAAGCGCTTCTCTGGTCCTTTTTTTCTTTATTTCAGTCTAAAAAAGTTTTATCCGCTGTCCAGCTCTTAAGATATCGATTGGGAGGAATTGGATTGTGTAAGTAGTGTGGACCGTAATTAGAGACTCTGGAGGCCACACGAACAAGCACAAACAAAGTGGTGTTTTCTGCCCGGTTATTGAACCTGAGTGGACTTCGACCGCCCTGCAGTATTGGACCAGAGTCGGCCGTCTGCTAACAAGTGCACGTGTTGCAACGGCTAATATCCAGTGAGTAGGCCTCGACAAGCAATTGACCAAAGGAAAAGTGTTTGGATCTTAAGAAACGTAAACTACCGGCGAGGCGCAACCGGTAGGCGAATAGTGATAGGCGAACGGTGAGAAGTGAGAAGACAGCGTGGTAAGTACGTCATTTCATTTTGTGGGGATTGTTTTTGTATTCTTTTATTTGTGCTTTCTCTCTCTCTGTCTCTGTCTCTCTCTGTCTTCATTCTAAGACTTCAGATTAGAATCTGTTTAGTTGTAGTTATGCAGACCGCATTGGAGCAGGTCTCCACGGCAGTGCCGGCCTACAGAAACGAAATTTTAAAGTACCACCAGAAATGGGTTAATGGAACTAAAAATCTGAGCATCATGTGGCCTCAGTCAGGAAGTTTTGACAAAGAGATTTTAAAAGCTTTAAGGTTGTGGATAGAATGTACTAAGACAAAAAAATATAGTAGGGAGAGACATTTAAATTTGTGGAGACTATGGGATAATATGGCAAACAGTAGTTATGATCAGGCAGTCCAAACCCCTCCGCCCTATGCGGCAGTCTCCAAGCAGTGTATGATAGGGGAAGGGTCTGCAGCACAGCTCACAGATTCCAAACATCCAGATCAGCTGCAGCCGCCCATATGGCTTACTGCTGCTGGTTATACTGCACCCATTCCCTCAGCCCCAGCTATGGATAGGTCTGAAAAAGAACTACCGGCACAGCCTAAAGCACTGCCGGACACACTGCCATCTATAGGACAGACAGGGCCGGCTCCCACTGCTCCTGTACCCACAATTTCAAGTCAGTCAGCTCAGTGTGATCCCATTCCCCCTGAAAAAACAGTGAAGCAGGCATCTATTGAATATCCTAACACAGACGAGGGTGATAGTGTGTGGACTAGGGCATGTGGATTCCTGAATCTTACCGGATTACAGGGATCTTTAATGATGGATGAATATATAGAACAGTGGATAAAAGAGGGAGGATTGGAGAATGAAATTAGAAAAATTATAAAGGTAAATGAAAAGGAAGATGGGAGTGGAGAAGAAGAAGGACAGGAAGATGCTGGAATAGAACAGACTGATAGTCAGAAACCAGGAGGTAGTAAAGTGAGACAGATAAAGGTACCTGCGAATAATACCCGGGGCAAACAGAATCCAGATAAGCAGGGAAAAACAATGGTAGCAATTAAGCACCCACATGAGTCAGCTTCGCTGAAATCAATGAATCCTTTACTAAGGACTAATAATTTGGATATAACTGGAGCTCCTGTGTTAAAATATGTCCCATGGTCCTTTATGGACCTAGAGAATGTCTGCAGGTCCTTGCCTCCTCTGGAGAAAGGAGCTTCAGCATTTATAGCTAAATTTGAGCAGATCACATCTGGCCACACGGTAGCTGTCGGTGATGTGAAAGCACTACTAGCCAGATTGATAGGAGGTAATACAGATGAAATCTTTAGAATGGCAGGGTTTCCAGGGGTGACATTACAAAGCAATGATAGTGATGGTGCTGAGTTTGGTCCCATGCATAATAAGCTTTGGGAAGCCCTGAGACAGCGATACAGGGACACCCGCAATTTTAGCAATGTATCTAGCAAGGTGATGGCACCAGAGGAAGATATTCATCAATATGTAAAAACACTATAGGATTTGTGGCAATCAGAAATAGGTCAGCCTTGGGATTATGGAAATTCCCATGTTTTATTTTACCACATCCTGAAGAAAGGGCTCCCTGTAGAGGTGCAGAAAGCTCTGGACGGGGTAGTAGCTATAGAACATAAGTCTTGGGCCGAGATTATGTCTCATATTGTACATTTTATGCAGAGAACACAGCAGCAGGCAGACAAAAAGGCTAATAAAGAAAAAGGATTAGAACACAGATTTCTCTCTACCCAAATAGAGCAGGCTGAAACTCAGCTAGCTCTGATTAGTCCGTCAGGGGTGGGGGTAGGGCAGAGACAGATTCAGCAAGGTATGGTGAGGACAGACCACACACAGAGACCAGATTTCTCACAGCCCCAGTGTTGGAGTTGTGGGCAAATAGGACACTTTTAAGCAGAGATTGCAGGGCTAGGGGACAATGAAATACAGGACCAGCCCCCAGATATCAGGCACAGAGGGGGGGGGGGGGGGAATTTCCGACCTACATGGAATCACAGGGAAGGTCCAGGCCCCCAGTGACTAGCTCAGCAGCAGGTTCTGAGGACAGAAATTGGGCTAACAGATCCTGTTGTGGAGGGTAAACTAGCTACTGTGCCAGTCCAATTTTTGATTGACACAGGGGCTACAATATCCACCATAGGCTCAGGTCAAAGCATATGCCCATTTCCCCTCTCCTCAGAAACTACCAGCACGATAGGATTCTCTGGACGGTCCCAAAAATTAAGATATACAGTGCCTTTGAATTTAGAATTGGGTGGGGAACAAATAGAGGCAAGGTTCTTGTATGCCCCAGATTCTCCCATTAACTTACTGGGAGAGATTTATTGACCAAATTGGGAGTACAGATACACTGTAGAGCAGAACCCTTGAAAAGATTTCAGGCGTATATGTCTACAGCGCCAGTACTTAGATGGGAGCCAGAGGCAGGGCTAATTGAAATAATAACACAGACTATTGCCAGTAAGTGGGATTTTGAAGAATTGGGTCTGATTCCCTGTAGGACAGGTGCCATGCGGCCCCTAATGGGCGAAGATATATGTGCAGCCCAGAAACAAAAACATCTCACAACCAGATATTGTCTGATAGGAGATGAAGGTATTTTTCTCTATGCAACCCCACGGGGAGAGCAGGAATCCTGGTGGGTGGGAGTAATAGGACGTCCAATGGGTACCTCTTCCAGGGGCCAGTGGGAAAAGATTCAGAAAGGGAAATTAGATGATTACGCAGCCTGGGAATGCCGACAGTGGAACCTTGTATGTAGCATTGTTTCCTCTCCTTGCAATTTAGTAGTGGAAACAAGAGTGTGGAAGGAGGTTCCTCCCTCAGTCTGGGTAACTCCACAGCAGCCATATGGGAGAGCCAAATCAGTAGAAAGTGTCTCTATTTTTCTCAAGACAGATTGTGATGGTCCACGGGTTAGACAGTACACTCTTTCTAGACAAGCAATAGAAGGAATCAGGGAAGAAATAGGCACACTCATGCAGCATGGCATAATAGTTCCCATTAGCAGTGAGTACAATACTCCTCTGTGTCCAGTCCGAAAGCCTAATGGGAAGTGGAGAGTCATGCAGGATTTACGCAAGCTTAATGAGGTAGTAAAAGCAGAATTCCCAGTAGTACCTGACCCTACCACTTTAGCAACACAGGGAATACCAGAAGATCATACTCACTTTTCTGTTTTAGATCTCAGTAATGCTTTCTGGTGTATTGGAGTGAATGAACAAAATTGGGATTTGTTTGCCTTTACTTATGAGGGACAACAGTACACTTGGACTCGCTTGCCTCAAGGTTACTGTGAGAGTCCATCCGTTTTTAACAAAGTTCTGTCTGGAGATTTATAGAATGTGCGACAGCAATTGCCTCAGGCAGTGGGCTTATATCAGTATGTTGATGACATCCTGGTATCTGCCCCTGACCGACCGCAATGCATAACTGCTACTGTTCAGGTACTTAAAGCCTTAGATCATTTTGGGTATAAGGTAAATAAGTCAAAAGCTCAGTTGTGTCAGACAGAGGTGGTTTTTCTAGGAATCACGATTACAGCAG
Organism: Microcaecilia unicolor; assembly: GCF_901765095.1. NCBI lineage: Eukaryota > Metazoa > Chordata > Amphibia > Gymnophiona > Siphonopidae > Microcaecilia > Microcaecilia unicolor. The sequence goes on from NC_044037.1 coordinate 138,269,098, forward strand.
GGTTAGTACATGAGAGCCGTATGTCAGACTTGAAAGCAGTAAAGGAGCCTAGGAAAGTGTCAGATGTCAGGGTTCTTATGGAATTATTGAATTTTTGCAGAGAGTGGATACCAGGGTATGCTACAGTCACTGAGCCCATTTGGAGGCTCCTGAAGGGCACTCAGCCAGGGGAGGGCTCCAAACGAATACAATGGGACACAGAGCAAAAACTAGCTTTCCACAATGTCTTGGATATACTGGAAAAAGCTAAGCCACTTTTTTCTCCAGTTGAAGGGCAGCCTTTGCAAGTATACATCTCAGCAGATGAAATTTCTATGCATGCAGTAGTCACACAGAAACAGGGAAAGTCTCAGAAACTGATTATGTTTTGGTCAAGCCCGTTAGGGACAATGGAGCTAGGATACTCCATGTGTTTGAAACAGCTGTGGGCTGCTGCAATGGCAGTGCAGCATCTGAATGTCTTGTTTTTCCAGGTACAGATGGAGTTGTATGTTCCTCATTGTGTTAAAGTGATTTTGAAGCAATGCACAGGTTTGTTATCTAGTTCCAGGCAGGCAACTGCCTTGTTCCTGCTCTCTCACCCCACAGTGACTTTGCACAGCACAGTGGATGCAGAAAATCCATCCACGGTACTGTCAGAAATTGGCATTTCAGGCCCAGAGTCTCACACATGTGAGAATAGGAATGAATGGTTAGCAGGAGAATCACCCATTCCAGGCAGCATTACTGTTTTTATTGATGGGTCTGCTTCTGGCCCACAAGATCAGCCACTGGCAGTGGGATATGCAGTTATTAGGGCCCATCAGGACTCCAGTCAGGGAGAATGGGAAAAGGTACAGACAGGGTCTCTGGACCCATCTAAACACACAGCACAATCAGCAGAGCTTTATGCCTGCAGGGTGGCACTGGGCTCATTCACCCAGTCACCACTGACAATTTACACGGACTCCCAATATGTGCACCAGGCACTGACTAAAAATTTAGATGGATGGTTAAGGAGAGGTATGCTCACAGGGCAGGGTACCCCGGTTTCACATCTATCCATCCTCTGTGACATAATTTGGTTGTTACATAAGAGACTGGAACAGCAGATCCCAGTAGCTGTAATTAAGTGCCAGGCACACACTGGAGACAATGACTGGGTCTCTGTCATGAATGATATTTGTGATCATGAGGCCAAGCTAGGTAGAGAAGAGCCCTGGGAGGTAGTTAGCAGGCCCCTTCAGCTAATTACTTTGCGCTCAGGCAAACAGTTTCAGCCATCCCAACCTATAGATCTCCTGAAAGAGATGCAAGCCCAAGCTCTCCAGATTGAGCTGAAGCACTGGGTAAGTGCGGGATGTAAGTCTCAGGATGGGATATGGTTTCACCCATCAGGTAACCCTTGCATTTCCTTTCAAGCACTAACACTGATGTTAGGCCAAAAGCATTTGCCTCTACACCTCCCCGCATCCACCTTGATAAATGACATAAGGCGAGAATGGTGGGTGCCTAACTTGAAACCAATTGTACAGAATTTCTTGTTTCTATGTGCAGTATGCCAGAAGGCCACCTCTCAGTCCAGGAAACAGGTATCGTCCCTCCCTGCAGTTCTCCCGAGAGCAGTATGACCTTTCTTGGACTTGCACATAGATTTTACAGACATGCAGACCGCCTGTCAAGGTAAAAGGTATCTGCTGGTATGCGTATGCCCATATTCACAGTGGGTGGAGGCATATCCATGTTCCAGCGAATCTGCTAAAATAGTGGCAAAGTGTTTGTTAACTGAACTCTTTCCCAGATTTGGTTTTCCTTCTAGGATACACACGGACAATGGGACACACTTCCGTAACTGTCTTTTACAGGAATTAACCAGGAAGCTACACATCACGCATCACTGTGTATGCATATACAGGCCCCAGGCGAATGGCCTGGTGGAGCGCACCAATGGCATCCTGAAAACAACCCTTAGGAAAATCCTGATGGAGATTTCAAATCTAACCTGGTTGCAAGCTTTACCCCTTGCACTTTTTTCCCTCAGAAACAGACATCTGAGGCAGTCAGGCTTGACACCTCACCAGATTATCACAGGTCGTGATATGCAGGGTCCCTGCACACCTCCTCCTGTCTCCTCTGCTGATGACCTGTCTCTTTATTTTTCTGCTTTGCAGGTAGCAAGGGATCTCATCCACCTGTGGAAAGAAAACACTCCCACAAAACCCCCCACCACAGAGCATGAAGGTGCACGCCCAGTTCTCAGATACTCAGCTGGTGACTTTGTCTACTTAAAGAACCAGCGTCCAGCATCGTGGGCGGAGCCAAGATACAAAGGCCCTTTCCAGATCACAGCTTCTACACCCTTTGCAGTGCAGATTCAGAACTCAGACACCTGGCATCATATTTCTACAGTGAAACCTGCACCTTACTCATCCTAAGTTTTGAACATTTACCCTGAATATTATCCAAAGACTGATAAAAGACTTTTATTCAAGAGACTCTTTTTTTTTATGGAATAACAATAGGTTTCAAAAGGTTTATATTCTGAACGTTATAACATACACTGTAGTTATGTGAGTCCTGTCACTTATCAACAGTTTTAGTGAACACAGGCAGGGTGTAATATTTCTTTCCCATTCTGCATAGAACAGGCCTCTCCCTCTCTGAAGTATATACTACTTTTACCTGAGTGAAATCTTTGTCCCGCTTGCTTTCCCTAACTGTCTCTCAGCCCCACATGCTACCCCTGGATACCTGGCTAGGTTATTTGCTTTTATTATTGTGTTGTCTCTAAAAAAATAAAAAAAAATATATATATACATTATATATATTTCTATCTATCTATATATCTTCTACCCTGTCATGCATCCTCACGTGTGTCCCCCCTTCCTTGTTATCTCCTCTTTCTGTCTCTTTGCTTTTGCTGTGCCTCCTTTTTTTCCTCATCTTTTGGAGAATAACCTCTTTGTCCAGTACTTGGCCAGTTCTGCTAGCCTATCAGGTCTTGCCAACTGTGTGGTATGTGTTCCCATAGTACCTAGCTCTGGCCTAGCCCCTGTACGTAAGGCCATTCCCCTTTCCCCTAGCCAGATCACTGGTAACCTGACTTGCTTTCCCCCCAGCGATATTTCACCTAGCTATGCTCGGTGCCAAAATGATAAGGTAGATGGACGTGTCCAATTGTGGTCTTCATTTAATTTATCCTCTTCTGCTTCTTTCTCTGTCCTGTTTGATCCAACTACCCCCATTCCTTTCTGCTTTACCAACAATGGCTCAGGCCCGGCTCTGGGCAATACAGATATTTCTGTCTGTCTGATGCACCTCCTTCCTAATGGGACATGGCAGTCCCAACCCTCTCTTAATCACTCTACCTTCTTTTCCAGTTACCTAGACCCCCTCACTGCCCGCTTGGCAGCCTCTAATGTCCATACTGGTAGCCCCTGGCCTTTCTATGGCCCTTACACTTTATTCTGTAGATTCTGGAATAAATGTACATCTGTTGCAGTGTCTATGCAGCTGATGCACATGCTAGGTTATGATCCCCATCTCCCCTTCCCGGAGGGACTAGAAGCTTTAGTGGGCCACTATTGGGTTTGTGGTTCTTGGGCTTACCAGGCCTTGCCTCCTAAATGGAAAGGTACTTGCTATCTGGCCCAACTCCTTCCATTTGTTTCATAAACTATGGTTAACTCGATTCCTACCCATGCCAGGGTGCGCAGGTATATTCCTTCAGCTATACCTTCCCATGAAGATAGGGAAGAAGCCCTTACCCTTGCATTAGAGTATGTGAACACTACCTCCCCACTGTCCAAACAGGTTCACGATGCACTTTCTTCCACAGCCTGGTTGCCATTTGGACCAGCCGCACTTGCTGGTGTAACTATTAGGCGTTTGCAGGCTGTGGTAGAAATCACTGCACAACATCAGGGTAAGGCCCTTATGACATTACAGAGCCAAATTGATGATATCATTTGATATGTTACTGACACACGCTTTGCAGTGGATATGTTGCTTGCACACACGGGAGGCGTGTGCGGTGTGATTAATTCCTCCACATGTTGTACTCTTTTAAACTCTGAGATAGTAGTTAATGCTGTATAAGACATGTTAGCTGTTACTCATGTTGCTGCAGACACTTACAAGGGCCCATTAGACATGTCCGGGTGGGATATTTTCACCTCTTGGTTCTCTAATTTAGGTGTACCTTCAGATCTCTCTTTATTGGACTGTCATGTTTTATTGTTATATTGATCCTATCTTGTTGTTTGCTTGGTTGCATCTCCCCCTGCTTACGCAAAGTATGCACTCCACCTAAAATCCTTTTTATGTCAGCAAATACTTCACACAACTATGCCCCACGAAGTTCTTATACTACTACTCCCTCTACAGACCCTAACACATTGGTTACCTCTGCATGTGTTTAATTTCTCCTCCTGGTTCCTAGACACAGGTATGCATACCTTTTTTTTAGTATCATTCTCTCTCTCCTCCTATCCAAACCCTATTGGCCCCTTTTGTTAACTTGTAGCAAAGGGAAGAACTCTGCACCCTTTCTTGTCTCCTCTGCCTGAACACTGAGGACCGGAACAGTCTTCTTTTTTTCCAGAGGGGGGGGGAGATGTTGGTGGAGGTGTACATTGTACTTATGAAGGCCTGAACCAAGCAGTTTCAGTGCTGCTAAATATCTAATATCTAAGAATTAATGTACAGACGATGAGAAGTGGAAATTTCTCTTTTTTCTGTAAATTACAATGATATTAAGCAGGCCAGGTGAAGCAAGTACCCCCACCTCTTCCCCCCACCTTCCTCTGACCAAGCAAGTGAAAGACAATGAGCTCCTGCCATTTGTTGTCCATTTGCTGTTCACATGAATGTGTGTATTAGCCTTTGAGAGACTTTTAGGATGCAGATCAAAGGAAGTTCCAGGTGTAGGGGGCAGGGTTGACAGAGGAGAGAGAGATAGAAATCCTGTAATAAGGACTGGATAAGAAAACATTATTGCAGAAGGGGGAGAATCACTCCCTTTTTCAGCTTGGAGAAGAGACGGCTGAGGGGAGATATGATAGAAGTGTATAAAATAATGAGTGGAATGGATCGGGTGGATGTGAAGCGACTGTTCACGCTATCCAAAAATACTAGGACTAGAGGGCATGAGTTGAAGCTACAGTGTGGTAAATTTAAAACGAATCGGAGAAAATTTTTCTTCACCCAACGTGTAATTAGACTCTGGAATTCGTTGCCGGAGAACGTGGTACGGGCGGTTAGCTTGACGGAGTTTAAAAAGGGGTTAGATAGATTCCTAAAGGCCAAGTCCATAGACCGCTATTAAATGGACTTGGAAAAATTCCGCATTTTTAGGTATAACTTGTCTGGAATGTTTTTACGTTTGGGGAGCGTGCCAGGTGCCCTTGACCTGGATTGGCCACTGTCGGTGACAGGATGCTGGGCTAGATGGACCTTTGGTCTTTCCCAGTATGGCACTACTTATGTACTTATGTACTTATGAATATGGCCAAGAGACAGAATTCTTTCCCATGCGAAACAATGGAGGCCACACGAACAAGCACAAACACCTCTTAATCTACATGGACAGGTTCACTTATTTAAGATGATAGAATTTCCCTGTTGGTTATATGTAATGCAAATGTTGCCATTAAAATTATTAAAAAAGGATATCTGTAGTCTACATACACTATTAAATAAGTTCTTCTGGGCTAAAGTAAAAGCAAAAATACCATTTCGGAGGCTGCTTGGAGCTTGGATATTAAATTAATTAATTATAAGCATGCTTGCTTCGTCATTTGGGAGACTGGTTATTGGAGACAGTGAACTTCACCTTATTGACATTGGAAAGGCAATATTTTCAACCCTGGCATTTCCAATATTTATTACATGCGCCCGTAGCTGCTCAAAAGTATATCAAAAGTAATGTTTTACTGCGCCCATTAAGGGACATTTGGCGGGAGTGCACAGGCTATTGGGCAATATTGGCGGAGGTGTCAGATATGTTGCCTATTCAAGGAAATGCCATGTTTGAACCAGTTAGGCCCAACAAAGATTTTCAGGTCTCATATACTTGTCTCATATACTGGAGATTACTGGGTCCCAGCTGCTTGGGGAGACTCAATCCTCTTTAGGAGATGTGTTTACCTCTTTGGATTTGGATGAATTGTGTGTGTGTGTGTGTGTGTGTGGGTGGGGGGGGGGGGGGGGGGGTTCTACTGAGAAAGATCGGAAATTTTTTGTTAATGCGATGCAGGATCAGTTCACAGGGCCTTACTACAGATTTGTCCAGGGAAAGATTTTGCAGAATTGGGATTGGATTCTCTCAGCATTACAGTTTTGTGGGGAGAATAATGACTAACATAGATTTACAAGAATGACAATTTAGAGTACTGAATCGAGCTTATATGATACAGGAACAGTTGCTCAAAATAGGCAAAATGGACTCACCAGTTTGTGGTCGACGCAACAATGTAGAGCAATTTTTTTCATGCCTTCTGGTCTGTTGCCTAGTTGTACAACAGTTTTGAAAAGCTGTGATAGAATATATATAAGTCATTTTATGGTCCTTTCCCCAACAGGAATTTTGTTAGATCAATTTGAGGTTTTTGTGTTGCTGGGGAGAGGGGTGCATCAGCTGCTCAGGAAAGCAAGTATAGGCAAAAAGACTTGTCTGGACAGTCCAGGACCCACCTTCTTTTTGGGCCTGGAGTAACAAATTTCATGCAATAATGCTGTTTGAAAGTAATCAGGCCAAGACATTGCCCAAGTGCAGAAAACTGTTTCTGTCTACTTGGGAGGGTTACATCCAGTCCCTCCCCCACAGGGCCCGTAGTGGTATTCTCAACTCTCTCTAGATTCTGACGTGGTTTCTCTCACCCTTTTTTTCCTTCATTCCTCTTGTGAGATTTCATGGGTTTTGTAAGGAAAAGGGAAGGGTGGTTTTAGATATTAGAGCATTTGTTCATATGGGGGGGGGGGGGGGGGGGGGGAAGGCCATAAGAGCCCAGGCCTTTCCCTCTCCTTAGTATTTTTATAGCTTTTACATTCCTTGTAATTTCTATTGCTGTGATGTCCATTGTATTTTGCCTTGGGGGTTGGTTATTTATTTGTTTGCAAAAATTCAATAAACATGATTAAAAACATATAAAAGGAATGGAGGCCACTGGTTGATAATTAGATACCTAATTTTGCTTCAAATTCAGATGCTTAGGTATTGGTGTTAATAATATCATCCCCTGCTCTTCAGGCTAAAGACCTTGAGGCAACATGAAATTCAAATAATTTGTTAAATGGCCAATAAATTCTAGTGGGACAGCTCTATGCTAATAGGTAGTGCAAATATCTAGCAGACAAGATGAAAAAGATAGAGGTGTAAAAGATGACCATACTTTGCCAATCAGAACTCCATCATAACAAAGGCTAGGTCATCCAAGTAACTTGATAGCTTAACAGGACAATACATAGGAAAAACCTTCTCATATTAGTAATTTTGTCCTTTAAAATACTAGGCTAAATCCATAGCTGAGGGAGAGATTTCATTTATAGTAGTAGTCAACTCCTGTGTGTTACACAACTATTTACCAAACCACATAATTTTAATATGCTTTAAAGGTTGTTTTAAACAATTATCATTATTTGAAAAACAGACCTTATAATGCTTACTAGAGTTCTGTTCTGAAGGCTATTCATTTTATAATAGAATACATACTGTTCAGCTGAGTTATTTGCCTTCATGTTGCTTTTGACCAGGTAGTTTTCTTTCATCACAGCTTCCCAGGCTAGAGTCTCATTGTCCTCATTTTTCGAACCTAGAAATTGGAAATCATGCAATTAATTGAGTTTTTTAAATTTTTTTGTCATCTCTTCCCAGTGTGTACATATTAGATGTGGTAGTACGTTACTCTAGTATTCTCTAATGCAAAGATTTTCAATCTAGTCCTTAGGACACACCAAGCCAGTCTGGTTTTTCAAGATATCCCCAATGAAAAGTTCTGTGGGTGACATTATTTTATTCTAAGCTTGGTAACTGAGGGGAGTTTTACTAAGGCGCACTCACGTTTTTAGCGTGCGCTAAAATTGGGTGCAAGCTAAACGTCAGAGATGCCCATATGAATGCATTGGCGTCTCTAACGATTAGCGTGTGCCCAATTTTAGCATGCGCTAAAAACATGAGTGAGCCCTAGTAAAAGGGGGGGTCTAAAAAATTAGGGTTTAAAAGAAGAAATATAGGATATTGATAAACACAGAATTTTAAAATATAAAAAATAAAAGCAAGCAAACTTATTAGCTAGTCTCCATGTCCTTTCCCCCATAGTTTTCAAACTTGAAGTTTCTGCCACAGCATTGATAGTCTTTAGAAGGCACAGAAGGGACCAGTTTAGTCTTTGAGGGAAAAATAAAACTATAGAGAGGGAAGCAAGTAATATTAACTAGTTTCCAAAGTATACAATACCTTTTCCCTATAGTTTTAAACTGAACATTTCTCTAGAGGTAGAAACTTAACAGCCAAGAGTATAAAAAGAATAGTAACTAGGCTTGTGAACTGTTCTAAAAGAAAGTTATGCACTGTTCTTGCCTGCTGGAGAGTTTAGCACTGCAGTTGACCTGAATAAGGTGTGAATTAAGGTGTGAGGAAGTAGAACAGTTGCTAAGGTTACTAACGACAATTTGACTACTGGGCTAGCTTCAAAGGGTTTGGTTGAAATAGTCTCCTTAGAATCCAAACTATATACAGAGGAAAGGTCCCACTCAACTTACTTTCTGATAGAAGCCGGCTGTCTTGGTACATGTGGGAGAGGTTCTGGAAGCCAAATTTAGGCTCTTAGAAAGCTCAAATACAAATCCTCTAGGGTAGCATTTTCTGAAATGCTACCCATTCCACGCGCAGGGCCCAAGAGACAGGCAGAGCTCCGGAGTCTCAATGCGTGGATGAGACGATGGTGCAGGGAGGAGGGTTTTAGCTTTGTTAGAAACTGGGCAACATTCTGGGGAAGGGGGAGCCTATTCCAAAAGGATGAGCTCCACCTTAACCAGGGTGGGACCAGGCTGCTGGCTTCGGCATTTAAAAAGGAGATAGAGTAGCTTTTAAACTAGAAACGGGGGGGGGGGGGGGGGGGGGGGGGGGGGGGGGGGAAAGACCGACAGTTGTTCAAAAGTGCATGGTTCGGGATAAGGTATCTTTCAAAGATATCACCAAAACAGGGAAGGTAGGGTATCCTGATAGTGAGATTGCATAAGAGACTGTAGTAGATCAGGTGTCCTTAAATAAAAATAAAAATCATACAAAAGATTGCAAATTAATACTGTCAAGTACTAAACATCATGTAAATAGGAACAACAAACATACTTTGAAATGTCTATATGCGAATGCCAGGAGCCTAAGAAATAAGATGGGAGAGTTAGAATATATTGCACTAATTGAAAAATTAGATATAATAGGCATCTCTGAGACCTGGTGGAAGGAGGATAACCAGTGGGACACTGTCATACTGGGGTACAAATTATATCGTAGTGACAGGGTGGATCGAATTGGTGGAGGGGTAGCATTGTATATTAACGAGAGCCTTGAATCAAATAGATTGAAAATTCTGCAGGAAACAAAACACTTCTTGGAATCACTGTGGATTGAAGTTCCATGTGTAAAGAAATGTTAAATAGTAGTAGTAGTAAAGGGGAAAAGGATAGTGATAGGACTACACTGCCTGGCCAGGATGAACAGATAGATGTAGAAATGTTATCAGAAATTAGGGAGGCTAACAAACCAGGGGCGTAGCTACGGGTGGGCCTGGGTTAGGGTTACCATTTTGTGTCCTCTGAAAAAGAGGACATGTCACGCCCCCTACCCCGCCCCTGCCACGCCTCATGCCCCACCCCACCACGCCCCCTTCTGGTCCTCGTTCTGCCCCTATTCCCCGCCCCCCCGTCACATAGTCCCCTCCCCCCCTGTCACATACCCCCCCCTCACTTACTATCTAGCCCTGGTGGTCTAGTAGCGTCTTCTCTTTGGGGCAGGAAAGAGCCCCCTCTTTCCTGCCCGGAGCGCTGCCTCCCCTGTCTATCATCCTTCTCGGTCTGGCTGGGGATTCAAAATGGCCACCGAGAGTTGAAGCGGCCTCGTGAGAGTTCAACTCTCGGCGGCCATTTTGAATCCCCAGCCAGACCGAGAAGGATGATAGACAGGGGAGGCAGCGCTCCGGGCAGGAAAGAGGGGGCTCTTTCCTGCCCCGAAGACGTCACTAGACCACCAGGGAACATGGTAAGGAAGGGGAGGGGACGGGAGACCAGACCCACGGCGCCGATCGCCCGCCCACACGCCCACCGCATGCACACGCCTGCCCGCACCCCGCCCACGTTTGTCCAGAAATCCGGACAAATGTGGGTGCGGGCAAAATCTGCCGGACGCCCCGGACATGCCCTCAAAAAGAGGACATGTCCGGGGAAATCCAGACAAATGGTAACCCTAGCCTGGGTGGGCCCAGGTCCACCCACCCTTCAAGGCCCGCGCCAGCCCCAGCTTCCATTGCTGGCCACTGCTGCTTTTCCTGATGAGCAGCAGGGCCGGCGCTACAAAAAGAAGAAGCGCTCAGCTGACTGAGCTGAGCGCCAACGCTAACGCGACGAGAAAAAATGTTTTTTAAAAAAACGCGGCACCGCAGGCAGCCTCGAAGCATTGGCTGCTGGCTCTGCAGGCTCCTCCCATCTCTTACGTCACTGCCCCTGGAGCAAAGATGGCAGAGAAAGAGGGAAAACGGAAGGATGGGAAGAGAAAGAGGGAAAACAGATGGGAGGATGGCAGAGAAAGAGGGAAAATGGAAGGATAGGGAGAGAAAGAGGGAAAACAGACGGAAGGATGGGGAGAGAAAGAGGGAAAACAGACGGAAGGATGGGGAGAGAGACACTGGATGGAAGGATGGGGAGAGAAAGAGGGGAGATGGATGAAAGGATGCAGAGAAAAAGGAGAGAGACTGGAAGGATGTGGAGAGAGAAGGGACACTGAACAGAAAAGGGTAGAGAGATAGACACTGGTTAGAAGGAGGAAGAGAGACATTAGATGGAAGGATCAGGAGAGAGGGTAGATGGGTAGAAGGATGGGGAGAGAAAGAGGGAAGACGCTGGATGGAAGGGTAGGGAGAAAGAGGTGATACGATGGAAGGATGCAGAAAGAAAGAGAAGAGACTATTGGAAGGATGGGGAGAGAGAGAGGGGAGACACTGGAAGGATGGGGAGAGAAAGAGGAGAGCTGCTGCATGGAAAGGGGGAGTAGTGAAAGATTGGAGAATAAGAGGAAGGAGCATGGGGAGAACAAGGGTGAGAAAAAGATGAAAAGCCATAAGTAGATGAAGGAAATTAAAGAATGGATAGTAAGAATGAATTAAATCTGGACACAGAGAGAGGCAGAAAAATATTGAAGAAAGCAAAGAAAAAGGAGAGAAAAATGACAAATGGCCAGGAAACCCTGGCAGAAGAGTTAAGCGAAAACCAAGGAAAGCAGAATCTAGAGACTGGGAGCAACACAATGAGAAAAAGTAAATGGCCATACAACAAAGGTAAAGAAAATAATTTTATTTTTAATTTAGGATAAAGTAATATGGTGTTAATAAAGTTTCAGAGACCAATACTTCCTTCCTTAGGTCAGGAGAGGATACCGTAACAGCATTATACTGACCTGAGGCAGGAGGTTTTGGCCTTTGAAAGCTCACTGAAAAGGATGTTAGGCTATTAAATAAATTGTCTGAAATCTGATGCACTGAAAAGCAGCACTTTATCCTGTGTGACAAATGCATCTGAGTGTGACTAAATTTTGCTGGGGGGGGGGGGGGGGGGGTAGAGAGAAAATTTTGTGCCCACCCACTTTGGGTTCAGGCCCACCCAAAATTGGCAGTCTGGCTACGCCACTGTAACAAACTGGGCAACACGATAATAATGGGTGATTTCAATTACCCCGATATTGACTTGGCATGCTAGGGAGGTAAAATTCCTTGCTGAAACAAGGACTGCTTTATGGAGCAGCTGGTACAAGAGCAGACAAGAGAAGAAAACATTTTAGACCTAGTCCTTAGTGGAACACATGATCTGGTTCTGGGGCCACTTGATAACAGTGATCATGTGTATGATCAGATTTGATATTGGCTTTGGAGTAAATACAAAAAGGAGACTTTGATAAAATGAGAAGAACGATGAAAAAACTTAGAGGAGCAGCTGAGAGGGTCAAAAATTTACATCAGGCATGAATGCTGTTCAAAAATACCATCCTGGATGCCCAGGACAAATATATTCCATGTATTAAAAAAGAAGAGAGGAAGACCAAACGACAGCTGACATGGTTAAAAGAGCTAAAAGAAAATCCTTCAGAAAATGGAAGAAGGAACAGACTGAAACAGCATAAGGAATGTCAAGTAAAATGCAAAGCACTGATAAGGAAGGCAAAGAGGGAAAAACACAATGGTATGAGTTGTATGAGAGCTTTCACCCCCAGGGTCCATAAGTCTACAAGCCCACTTTTGGGGCTGGCTGCTTCTATGAATGCAAATTATGGTCAGGACACCTGTAAATACTTTAAGAAATAGCATTTTTCTGCAAGGGATAATCCACCTTTATGCTTTTCAATTGAAAGAACATTTAAACTTGCTGCTCTTGTACAGGGCTCTAAAAGGGAAAAGGATTATGCCTTGTCAGGGTTGAAGGATAAAACAGATAAAAAAAGATGGCTGAAATTGAAACCGACTAGATTATTTTGAAAAAAGAAATGAAGTAAACTATTTTAGTGGGTTTACAGACAGTTTTGAAATGGATAAATGGAAATGAATAAATAAATAATAAATTAAAAAGACAAAAGACCCTATTTTATCAGACCTGTCTTTCACACTTTAGTACAGTTGTCAGTCCTAACTAAATTTGACTACTGCAATTACATATATGCTGGACTTAGAAATTACTGGACTGTACATAACACAGCTGCCTAGCTAATTTGCAGCTTATAATCAAAAGTGATCGCCGGCCATCTTCCGACACAAATCGGTAGATGGCCGGCGATTTCTTAAAAGCGGCGAAATCGGTATAATCGAAAGCGGCATTTTTGACAGCATTGCCGCTTTCCCGTTGCTTCGCCGGTGAAAGTTCAAGGGGGCGTGTCGGTAGATTAGCGAAGGCGGACATGGGCGGGCATGGGCGTGGCTACCAGGTGGCCGGATTTCGCCGATAATGGAAAAAAAAGCGGCGTTAAGCAGTATTTCACCGGGTTTACTTGGTCCTTTTATTTTCACGACCAAGCCTCAAAAAGGTGCCCCAACTGACCAGATGACCACCGGAAGGAATCGGGGATGACCTCCCCATACTCACCCAGTGGTCACCAACCCCCTCCCACACTAAAACAATAAAACTAAAAACCTTTTTTTGCCAGCCTGTATGCCAGCCTCAAATGCCGTACCCACCTCCATGACAGCATAATGTGTTGTATCCTCCGACAGCCTTTCCCTGGTTGCGATGTGGCTCTCAGGTGAGTGTGACACCTTTTCTGTTAGGTGCCCTGCAGAGTCACATTAGCAATGCATTGTGGTGGGTGTAGGGTACTGGGCTCTACTCCCATGGTGCTTTTCCCCCCTGCTAACTGGGTCAGAGTGTGCCCTGTTTTGTTTCCTGTTGTAGTCCATGCGGTAGTGGCCATTTTTGTAAGCCTGTTTTAGTTCCCTTTCCTGTGTTACCTACGTTAGAGAACGTAGTTCTTACCTTGAATGGTGCTGAAAGAGGGCATTGTACACCATTGTGCCAGCTCTGACCTACTGCTAATCTTAGTACCAGGGGACTCTTTGCCAGTGGGGCACAACCTCTGATCTGCAGTTAACTGTGAGTAAACGTGGTTATTTCAAGGAAGGACTTTTTCAGAGAGATTAGTCTTCAGGTGTGAACTGATGTGCCAAAGTTATACAGCAGCAATAAGTCCTAGAGGCTGTATGCAGGTCCCTGGAGCAATTTTAGTGGGTGCAATACATTTGTGGGTAGTGGGGTTGGGGGGGGTTGGGGGGCTCAGCTCCCAAAGTAAGGGAGCTATGCACGTGGGAGCTTTTCTGAAGTCCACCGCAGTGACCCCTAGGGTGGCTGGTTGGTGTCCTGGCATGTCAGGGAGGCCAATGCACTAAAAATGCTGGCTCCTCCCATGGCCAAATGCCTTGAATTTGGCCGGGGTTTGAGATGGCCGACATAACTTTCCATTATTGCTGAAAAACAAACCCGGCCATCTCAAACCCGGCGAACTCCACGGCATTTGGCCGGGCTAAACCATATTATCGACAAAAAAAGATGGCCGGCCATCTTTTTCGATAATACGGTTCCGGCCAGCTGTAGCGCCGCCGCCAACATAGATCGCCGGCGACGTTCGATTATGCCCCTCCACAGCTACACTTCTTCTTTTCAGCTTACAGTGGCTCCCAATAAAAGTAAGAATATCATTCAAACTAAGCTTATTCGTACAGTATATCAGATTTTATATGGTATGTCACCATCCTATATGAATGACCTTATCGACCTACCCTTGCAAAATGCTTCTAAAATCTAACGCTACATTTCCCTAGTTGTAAGAAATTAATCTATACTTCATACTACCAACTTTCTCTACCAAAGTACCACAATTTGGAACTCCTTACCCAAACACCTCAGACAACTGAAAACTAACTTATACAGCTCAATCTTTAAAAAGAAAAAGAATTAACTCGCAACTATAAAATGTATTTTTGACCAAACTCATCATAACTTGTAATTATTTTCCATTGTAGAAAGAATAAAACTTCAACAGAATTATACCTAAGTACGTTTAGCATATCACATAGTTCATTCTGTGTTTACAAACATATTCCAACAAAGCCTAATATAAAAGTAGATCAATTTATATTCAACTATATTTCATAAATTGTTAATATATGTTTCATTGTAATACCTAATATTCAATTGTTGTGTAAGCCACATTGAATCTGAGCACATCTTGGGATAATGTGGGTGTCAATAAATAAATAAATAAGGGGTATGACATTTACGAATATTTGGCAATACGTTAACTGATGGACCATTCAGGATTACATTGATAACAGACATTTTTATTTATATGTAGGATGTTTTTCAGTGCTGGAGTAATTCTTTTGGACACTATCAAGGGCATTTTCGAAAGAAAAGGGCGCCCAAAAAACGACACAAAAGGCACATGGGCGTCCCCGTGAAAGAAGGTCGCCCAAATCCAATAATCAAAACCGGGCCATAAGGGCATCCTCAGCGCGAGGATGCCCATCTATGGTTGTCCCCACAGGGGGCGTGTTATGGGCAGCGTTACGTGATGGGCGCCCCCAGCGTATAATGGCTTGCGAAATGGTTTCGCATGGGTAGGAACATGGGCGTCCTTAGTTAGACCTGAAATAAAAGCGACCAGAGTAAGGGGAATTCGTCTTTAGACCCATTAGTGATTTTGTGCAGTTGGAGAGTGGCAAGAGCGTTGTTGGGATAGAAAGCTGAGAGTTTGTTCAGTACCTGTTGCCTTTGTCTGTGCGCCGTAGTCGGAACGTTTTTCCCCCTCCCCTGCCTCATTTGTGTTTTAACTTTTCAGCTTTCCCTTCTAGCCTCCAAACCCAGACACCACTACTCCTTCCTCTATCTCCCCCATCCCCTCTCCCTATCCCTCTCCATTCACTGTCCCCAGATTCATAATTCATTCCCTTACCTGTTTGTAGTCTCTGTTTGTCTTTGTCCTGTGTACTGCTGCAGCGTGTTTGTGAAGACTGTCGTTTGCTGCTTGGAGAGTGAGTGGCAGGAGAGTTTGTAGTGGGTGTTTGTGGGTGTGGGAGAGTGAGTAGCAGCTTCTGTTTGTTGCTGCTGTGTTTCACCACGTTGGTAGGGAGAGGTGAACACTGGTGGCACTGCATTGCACCTGTAGTTTGGGGAAATGGAGGCACTAAATGCACAAGTGGCTTACATGTTGGAGGAAGAGGGGAGGCACCGCAAGAGGTACTCACGCCCCAGAGTTTTCAGGCCCCATAGCAGTTTCCTAGACCTCAGTGGTACCGCTTTGATAGGGTTGCCATTCAGCACCTTTGTGACCAGCTCAAACCCCTCCTGCAGCCCAAGACCCATACGAACAACTCCATCCCTGTGTACCTAAAGATCACTGCTTCTCTATCTTTTCTGGCCACTGGGAGTTTCCAGTCTGTCCTAGCTGTGAACACGGGTCTCACCCAGGCTTCCATTTCTAACTGCCTCACCCAGTTCCTTGATGTCTTCCTTACCCACACCTCTGAGTACATCCCCATCCCCACCACCCTGCAGGCCCTGCAGAACAACATGGCTGACTTCAGCCCCCCCCCCCCCCCCCCCCCCCCCCGGGCACGAGAGGCCACTTATAGGAACAGGAAAGCATTCCACTTACTCAATATGCAAGTTGTATGTAACGCCCAGATTCTAGACATGTGTGCCTGATACCCAGGTTCCACCCATGATGTCTATATATTGCAGCACTTAGGAATCTTCCGCAGGTTTGAGCGAGGGGAAATCACTGGCGGATGGCTCCTAGGTAAGTGCAGCATGGATCTGTCCAAACTATGCCTCCTCCAACAGGCAACCCTCAATGCTGTCTCCCTCCAGCTCACTCCACAAACCAATATTCCCCCTCCCCCCATCTCCACAAGGTGTACCCACTCCAATACACACAAACAATACACACTCATCTTTCTCATCCTGCTTCTCCCCAAAGGTGACAGAGGCTACCCACAGCGGAGTTGGCTCATGACCCCCATAGTGCACCCACAAACAGGGTCAGAGGAGAACTACAATAGTAGACATCGGACCACCTGTGGCATCATCGAGCGCACCTTCGGAAACTTAAGAACAGGTTCCGATGTCTGGACCGTTCTGGAGGGGAGCTCCTGTACAGCCCCCAAAAGGTGGCAAAGATATTCCTGGCCTGCTGCATGCTACATAATTTGGCAATGCGCAGAGGACAGGTCCTCCCAGAAGAGCCACAGCCACCACAGCAGTAGGCCCCAGATGAACAGGATGAGGAGAGTGCACACCAGATGGCGGTCAGAGCCAGGCAAAGACTGATCGAGACAAGTTTTGTGTGAGAGTAAGTTGACATTTATTTCTATCACTGTGTATTTACACACCAACACCAACCCCCCTCCCACCACCATCACCCGCTCTGTGCATATTCCCCTCCCTCCAACCCTCACCCCCACCCTCCCAACATGTCCTATCACTTTTCCCGCCCCCTCCCCTGGCCCTGTCCCCTACTACCCCTCCCACTGTGTTCCTTTGCAGCTGGTGCTGCAGGGGAACTCTGTTGAGCATCCTCTGATGAGCTCCCACTCTCCTCCTCTGTGTCCACAAGGCAGCCTGTTGCCTCGGCTGCCCTGTTGAAGTCCGGCCACCTTGTGCTGCTGGACCAGTGGCTGGGGAGGCTGAGGATCTCAAGTTCCTCTTCTTAGCAGGTGGTTGCTGTTGCCAGTTGTTGTTGCTGCATCAGGGCTGTATTAAGTGCTCTCAGGTCATGGCGTAGGCCCTCGATGCTGTGCTCTAGCCGTTGGAGCTGCTATACCACATCACGTTTGGCCTGTACCACTTCCCGTTGGGCCTGGAGCGCTTCCCATTGGGCCTGGAGTGCTTCCCGTTGCAGCTCCAATTTCTGGCGCTGGTAGTCGTCCATCTGCACATTCTGGCCCAGCAATTGTGTGGCGAGGTGCAGTAGCTGCCTCCTCTGTCTGGATGGCCTCTGCTAAGGAGGTGCCCCCCCCCTTCTGCATCTTCAGCTTCTTCTTCAGTGCCACCATCAGCAAAGGCTGAGGGTGGTGGAGGGAGAGCCTCTGCTGCGGGTGGTGGAAGGAGAGCCGGCGCTGCTGCTGCTGGGTCCTGTGGTTCCACCCCATGGTCCTGTGTGGTTTCTTGTGCAGGCCCACTGCTTTGCTGCTCTGTGTGCTGGGGCTGGTGGCCACTAGGGCCAGCTTCTTCCTCCGACTGGCTGTCATCACCTGCATAGCAAAAGGGGAGGAAGTGTGTTGGTCAAAATAACCCACTTTTGTTTTTCAGCATTAATATACATAGGCCCACAGGCAAAGACCCAGCAAAGAGATGGTGAGGAATGGGATTGGCAGGCAAGCCACAGATATCATTGTACATGGTACAGAGCTGGAGACAAGGAGCGCAGTGTACTACAGAGACTGATGTGCAAGAGAGCCACAAAGGCAGGTGGGTAGACATAGAACTGTGGAAGGAGTGCAGAGGACACAGTGGCTACAGCACAGAGGTGTGGGAAGGAGATATACAGAGCTTGGTGATGGGGAAGGCCCCACCAAAGCTGTGAAACAGTGCTAACCTACACACACATTTTATTTATTTTATATTTTAAATATATTAATTACATATATTATATACATTGCTGGACACCCTCCCCCTCCCCCTCCTACTCCCTGTGTCATGGTCTGTAATGAATAGTGATTTGCATTGCATGTGGTGTTCTTCCCCCTTTCCCTACTGAGGACCAACACACTGTCCCCCACTTGTGTAAAACAGAGTGTAGTACAGCACAACAGATACCCCAGCTTCCTAATGGTTAACCTACCTGAGCCCTCAGGCTGTGCTGATGTGTCAAGGGACCCAATGCCATGGATCCCCTCCTGGGGCAAGAGCCCATGAATGATGCACTCAATGGGGGTCAAGTTAGTGGTGTCATCTGCTGGGGGGTTGGCACCAGCCAGCGCCACTTTTGTTTGCAGTCTTCCACATCCCTGCCACAGTGGTCCCTGCTGGTCCCTTACTGCCTCCCATTCTCGCTGCTTCATTGTAGCAGCTAGCCTCTGGCCCTTGGGAGTAAAGAGATGCATGTGCCTCTTCTGTATTTCTTGAACCAGCAGTTCAACTTCTGCATCGGTGAAATTACCCTTGCGGGTGGATGGTTGCTTTGGTGCCATTGTACCAATGCAATGCAAAGAATCGAAAATACAGAGAAGGGCGCTTAAATACGCTCATGTGAGAATGAGATGGGCGTCCTAATTTTGATTATCAAAAAAATCCCTAAACGTCCCCAGCTGCTTTGGCGATTTGGGCATCCTAATTTCGATTATAGGTAGGGAACTATGTGCATCCACAGCTGCTCTGTGTTTTGGGTATCCTCATTTTGATTAAGGGGGATAATGATAAACGTCCGCAGCTGCTCTTCCCATTTGGAAGTTTGCATTCCCTATATTGGCGCCTCTTTAAAAACAGCTTTCTCTGTGCTTGCACTTTAGAGGTTTTTTTTTTAATGGGGTGGTATTTCCAAGCGTGTTAGCTTCAGTTATAGTAAAGCTTGTTTTTGCCACTGGGTCATAAACCTAGTCTAAACCTTCCCACCATCATGTCTCCAATTTTGTTCAAATTTTATCTGTTGCGCGAGTCAGGTGTTAAACGAAGTTTCCCAAACTTTGAGATCTCTAACTACAATAGTTGCAGATCTAGACCCCCTTTTCTGAAAGGTTGTCAGTCCACGAGCGCGCGACATTTACCAAAATGCCATTTTTGGGGTCTAATAAAATCCAAACACATTTATAAAAATGTCTAAAAAATTCAAATCCTGTACAGTTTTTGATGCTAATTCCGATGAAATACATTTTAACATTATGGATGCAAAATCCAGTCAAACAAGTTGACTCAAAGTGTGCATCAAAATTGGTCGCGACTCATCGGAACATATTTGGACCAATATTCAGACCACAACAACTTCCATGCAAACAAAGATACGGACTTGAAATTTTGAACAAGCCAATTATTAAAAAAGAGTCTGCCTGAATCAGCTTGTGAAC
Organism: Microcaecilia unicolor; assembly: GCF_901765095.1. Lineage (NCBI taxonomy): Eukaryota > Metazoa > Chordata > Amphibia > Gymnophiona > Siphonopidae > Microcaecilia > Microcaecilia unicolor. Next base: position 138,288,888 of record NC_044037.1, read on the forward strand.
AGTATCATCTGAAAGAAAAAATTGTGCTCTACAACACTGATACGTTTTTGTTTTCCAATGCCACCATTAAGTAGCCATTTACTCAGGTCAAAGTATGTTATATTTAGTACGTGTTATGATTGGGGTCTGAACCCCTCTCAAACTTACCTCTTTCCTGGGGGTCAGCTTCTTAGCTGGCTTCTGTTTCTTTTGTCTGTCCTTTCTGAGCTGGCTCTGTCTCTCTGTGCTGGCAGCTTCCAGCAGCATGGGGCTAATTGTTTCACTTTACTACAGCTGTGTGTGTGGACGGAGTTAGCTCTAACTTTCTTTGGGTGTACTGGCTTCAAGTGCTTCACGGTGTTGCATTGGTGTGGGTTGGGCCTCTCTGGGTCAGTGTGCTTTTGCCTAGGTCTAGGGAGTGTGACATCATCAGGGAGGGCCTTGATAAGGAAGTGGTGTTGTTTCCTTCAGAGCCTTTGCAACAGTGGTGTTTGCTTTAGGTAGGGTGGTGCAGTCAGAACTTTGTGTCTAGTTTCCCTGCTTGCTTTTGCTAAGGGCCAGGTTAGTGTTAGTGCAGTGTGCACTGGTGACTGTGTGTTTAGCTTTCCTGCTTTTCCCTTATGGTTCCCCTGCTTTTCCCTCTTGGTTTTGGAAGCATTGCTATGTGTAGGGCTTTGGAAGCTCTGTTGCTGATAGAAGTACTTCAGGGTTTGGTGTTGTTAGGAACACTGCAGAGTTTGCTGTTAGAAGTACTTCTGGCGTTTGTGCTATTGGGAGCATTGCAGTCTTTGCTGTTGGTGTTTGGTGATTTAGAATCACTTTTGGCTTATGTGTTAGCTTCCCTGCTTTTTCCTTGTGGCTCCCCTGTCTTCCCTTTGAGTGCTAGGAGCTCTTCTGGTTGCTTGCCAGAGTAGTGCTTAGGAAGCACCTTGTTAGTTTTGTATCTAGCTGGCTAGAGCAGTGCTTAGGTAGCTTGTTAGTTTTGTGTTTAGCTTGTTAGTGTAGAGCTCTGCTTGTAGCTTGGTGCTTAGTAGCACCTGTGTTAGCTTTGTGTTTAGTTCCCTGCTCTGTTAGTTTAGGGCTTAGGAAGTCCCTTTCTTGAGCAGGGCTTAGGAGCTCCTGTTTAGTATAGAGCTTAGGAAGTCCTTTTGTCAGTTTACTGTTAGGAACACTCCTGCTGGTTTTGGGCTTGGGAGCACGTAGATCAGTTTAGGTTTAGGAGCACTTCTGTTTCCAGTCCTGGTCCCTGTGTCATCCGGTATCCAGTAAGTCCTGCCGGCTACTCGAACCCAGGAGCTCAACTCCTGGGGGGCTTAGTAGCTAAGTGCAGGTGAAGCTGTGTGGACCAGTCCGGTGTGCTCCAGTCCGGTGTTCCAGTCCTGTGTCCTCCAGTCCGGGGGATTCCAGTCCAGTGTCCTCCAGTCCGGGGAATTCCAGTCCAGTGTTCCAGTCCATGTGTTCCGGCTCGCTGGGCGGTGCCTGCAGTCCCTGCCGGTGTCGGTGTGCTTGCCCAGCGTTGGTTGGTGGGTTTTGCCTGCTGCTGTCACTCCTCGTCAGCAGCCCAAGGGCTCACGTTTGCTCCAGAGCCCAGCCCCGCGGGCTCTGAACCTGACAGTATGCTTGATGCGCTAATTTTTCTTCATTTCTAGGAAATTGAGTCTTAATAGTCGCTTAAAAGTATTGATATAATTACGGAAAGTACTTCTGACCATTGCACATTGCCAAGCAAGGGACCGGGACCTCTTACTGGTTAGTTTAGATGCCGAAAAGGCGTTTGATAAAGTACAATGGAGGTACCTATTCCAAGTATTAGATTACATACAGTGGGGGAAATAAGTATTTGATCCCTTGCTGATTTTGTAAGTTTGCCCACTGACAAAGACATGAGCAGCCCATAATTGAAGGGTAGGTTATTGGTAACAGTGAGAGATAGCACATCACAAATTAAATCCGGAAAATCACATTGTGGAAAGTATATGAATTTATTTGCATTCTGCAGATGGAAATAAGTATTTGATCCCCCACCAACCAGTAAGAGATCTGGCCCCTACAGACCAGGTAGATGCTCCAAATCAACTCGTTACCTGCATGACAGACAGCTGTCGGCAATGGTCACCTGTATGAAAGACACCTGTCCACAGACTCAGTGAATCAGTCAGACTCTAACCTCTACAAAATGGCCAAGAGCAAGGAGCTGTCTAAGGATGTCAGGGACAAGATCATACACCTGCACAAGGCTGGAATGGGCTACAAAACCATCAGTAAGACGCTGGGCGAGAAGGAGACAACTGTTGGTGCCATAGTAAGAAAATGGAAGAAGTACAAAATGACTGTCAATCGACAAAGATCTGGGGCTCCACGCGAAATCTCACCTCGTGGGGTATCCTTGATCATGAGGAAGGTTAGAAATCAGCCTACAACTACAAGGGGGGAACTTGTCAATGATCTCAAGGCAGCTGGGACCACTGTCACCACGAAAACCATTGGTAACACATTACGACATAACGGATTGCAATCCTGCAGTGCCCGCAAGGTCCCCCTGCTCCGGAAGGCACATGTGACTGCCCGTCTGAAGTTTGCCAGTGAACACCTGGATGATGCCGAGAGTGATTGGGAGAAGGTGCTGTGGTCAGATGAGACAAAAATTGAGCTCTTTGGCATGAACTCAACTCGCCGTGTTTGGAGGAAGAGAAATGCTGCCTATGACCCAAAGAACACCGTCCCCACTGTCAAGCATGGAGGTGGAAATGTTATGTTTTGGGGGTGTTTCTCTGCTAAGGGCACAAGACTACTTCACCGCATCAATGGGAGAATGGATGGGGCCATGTACCGTACAATTCTGAGTGACAACCTCCTTCCCTCCGCCAGGGCCTTAAAAATGGGTCGTGGCTGGGTCTTCCAGCACGACAATGACCCAAAACATACAGCCAAGGCAACAAAGGAGTGGCTCAGGAAGAAGCACATTAGGGTCATGGAGTGGCCTAGCCAGTCACCAGACCTTAATCCCATTGAAAACTTATGGAGGGAGCTGAAGCTGCGAGTTGCCAAGCGACAGCCCAGAACTCTTAATGATTTAGAGATGATCTGCAAAGAGGAGTGGACCAAAATTCCTCCTGACATGTGTGCAAACCTCATCATCAACTACAGAAGACGTCTGACCGCTGTGCTTGCCAACAAGGGTTTTGCCACCAAGTATTAGGTCTTGTTTGCCAGAGGGATTAAATACTTATTTCCCTCTGCAGAATGCAAATAAATTCATATACTTTCCACAATGTGATTTTCCGGATTTAATTTGTGATGTGCTATCTCTCACTGTTACCAATAACCTACCCTTCAATTATGGGCTGCTCATGTCTTTGTCAGTGGGCAAACTTACAAAATCAGCAAGGGATCAAATACTTATTTCCCCCACTGTAGGTATGGGGGGATGGTTTCTAGATGCTGTAAAGATACTCTATAGAGACCCAGTAGGCAGAATTTTAGTCAATGAATCTAAATCCCCTCCGATTCAAATTAAAGCAGGAACGAGACAGGGGTGTCCCCTTTCTCCCTTTTTATTTCTGTTATATTTGGAGCCCTTATTAAGGACCATTGAGGTCAACCCGGATATTGCGGGAGTCCAATTACCAACTCACTTGGTAAAAGTTTTGTCCTTTGCGGATGACATATTTTTGACCTTGACTGATCTTCACAATTCTTTAAATAGAGTCTTGGCAGCTATAGATGAGTTTGGGCTATATTCTGGACTATCGTTGAATTTAAAGAAATCTGTTGCTTTGCCTTCCATAGAGAGGATACGCGGGGACTGGGGAGACTCTTTTCCACTCCAGTGGGTGCAGGAGGAGGTGACGTATCTGGGAGTGAGGATCCCAATTGACCTTGGCTCTCTATACGAGCGGAACATGGTACACTTAAAAAGGAGGGTGGCGCAATCTTTGTTGAACTGGCAGGATTTGCCCATTTCTCTGATGGGCAGGGTAGCACTCTATAATATGGTCTTGTTCCCTGTATGGATTTATGCTTACCAAACCTTGCCCATGTTCCTGACTTCAAAAGATGACAAATGGCTGAGGACAAAGTTAAATGCGTTTTTGTGGCAGGGAAAAAGGGCACGTATGACAATCAACAGGGCAATTCTGCCCATGGTGGGTGGCTAGTGGTATGCGCCACATTTCAGATTGGTTCCGTACCACTGAGCATTTTTCCCTCATGGCTGCTGAGACTAGTTGGTTTGAACCCTTGCATTTTTCCAGCTGGCTTCACCAGGCGAGGGGGCGGTGCCCTGATTTGGGTATGGCTTCCGCTATACTCAATCCCTTGCGACAGACGTGGAGGTGGCTCTGTAAGTTCTTTACCTTGAATAAATCAGTGTCCCCATTGCTGTCTATAAGAGGTAATCCAGAGTTTCCGGCAGGAGACTCCTCTAGGACTTTTAGAGACTGGACGTCTAAGGGTGTTACTTATTTGAGTCATGTGGTGTCCGAACAGGGAGGGATGAAAACTCTGTCTGATATCAGTGGAGAATTCCACCTGGGAAAGAGGGATCCTTTTGCATTTATACAGTTAAGCCACTATGTTAACTCATTACCTAAGAAAGATTTATCTGTAACAGTTTGGGAGTGTTTAAATTCAATGTTTGCACTTGAGGCACAGGGAAAGATTCAGCTGAAGTACTTTCATTCCCATTTAAGAGAGCATTTACAGTCCACAGACTTCACCCGGATGGCACAACAATGGACTAAAGAACTGGCCTTCTCGGTGAGCCCGAAGAGTATCAAAAATACATTGATAGGTACTTACAAACTGACAGAAAATGCTTGCTGGTGGGAATTACAATATAAGTTCCTGTTTCGTCTTCATGTGTCACCGAGAAGAGCATTCCGAGCCACCCTGCGAGATTCAGATGTATGCCCTAAATGTGGGAAAGACAATGCAAACCTGGGCCACATGTTTTGGAACTGTCTATGTATTCAGAAGTTTGGAAGCTATTAGCGCTGCAAGTTTCCTCGATGTGGGGCATAAGGTGGCGCATTTCTCCAGGCCAGTTGTTTGGTGACTACAACATGCGGGGAGCGGCCAGGTCAGGTTCTCGAGTGTTTCTGCATAGAGCTGTGTTGATGGCAAAAAAACTAATTTTACAACTGTGGTTGACTCCAGACACTCCAACAGTATTACATTGGCGTTCGGCGATGATTTACATGTGTTCATTTGAACGTAGCGGAATTACTGATCTTGCAGGGTCCAGGGGAGACAAATTCTGTTCTGTCTGGGCACTGTTTTGGGACACTTTAACTCCAGTGGCTCATAGTAACATAGTAACATAGTAGATGACGGCAGATAAAGACCTCCATGGTCCATCCAGTCTGCCCATGATAAACTCATATGTGTATACCTTACCTTGAATTTGTACCTGTCCTTTTCAGGGCACAGACCATATAAGTCTGCCCAGCAGTATTTCCCGCCTCCCAACCACCAGTCCCGCCTCCCATCACCGGCTCTGGTACAGACCGTATAAGTCTGCCCTCCCCTATCCTCGCCTCCCAACCACCACCCCCTCTTCCCCCCAACTGCTCCGCCACCCAATTTCAGCTAAGCTTCTGAGGATCCATTCCCTCTGCACAGGATTCCTCTATACATATCCCACGCATGTTTGAACTCCGTTACCGTTTTCATCTCCACCACCTCCCGCGGGAGGGCATTCCAAGCGTCCACCACCCTCTCCGTGAAAAAATACTTCCTGACATCTTTCCTGAGTCTGCCCCCCTTCAATCTCATTTCATGTCCTCTCGTTCTACCGCCTTCCCATCTCCGGAAAAGGTGCGTTTGCGGATTAATACCTTTCAAATATTTGAACGTCTGTATCATATCACCCCTGTTCCTCCTTTCCTCCAGGGTGCACATGTTCAGGTCAGCAAGCCTTTCTTTATACGTCTTGGAACGTAAATCCCATACCATCCTCGTAGCTTTTCTTTGCACCGCTTCCATTTTTTTAACATCCTTCGCAAGATACGGCCTCCAAAACTGAACACAATACTCCAGGTGGGGCCTCACCAACGTCTTATACAGGGGCATTAAAACCTCCTTTCTTCTGCTGGTCACTCCTCTCTCTATACAGCCTAGCAATCTTCTAGCTACTGCCACCGCCTTGTCGCACTGTTTCATCGCCTATCACCCCGTAGTAGAGTGTTAAATTCCTGAAGTTGGGGGGGGGGATGGGCGGGAGTTTGGGAGGGAAGGGAGAGAGATGGGGGATGGGAGAAAACGTTATAAAATGTTTACTATTGTTGTTTGAAATGAATAAGGATATGTTGGGTATTGTATACATTGCCTGATATGACATAGTAATATCCTGTTTTGTATATTATTTTCAATAAACATGAGTTAAAAAAAAAAGTATTGATATAATTATTTATTCATTCGTATTTTATTCATTTCCAGTCATTTATTGTGCGCTGTTATCAGTTTGGTCGTGCCATCTCAGGTGAATATTCCAGCTTAATAAATTAGTGATGCTGAACAAATAGATAAAGTCACAAATCTTCAGCCTGGGCAGTATGTTGCTTGCATTTATGGTGGATTGGAAACGTTTGTGAAACGTCAGTTGAACAGAAAGATGCTTTCATAAGCTTTATGCATCCTCATGGTCCCGCTACTACATTTTATTGGCCGGTAAGACGCGATACTTGCTGGATCTCAGAACTGTTGGAATAATGTATTGTGTTTTACATGCATTGTCTGTCAGCAATGTTTTTTTCTTTCTCTGTGATTACTCTGTGACCTCTGATGTGAATTGCCTAGAGAGGTCACACCCATGCAACTTCCTGTTGGGGTTAGGAACAGCACATGGAGCTCATGGTCTCTCCTAGCCTGAGGATCTATGGTGTGAGCATCCATTACCATCTAAGCACATGGAAAGAGCTGATAAACCAAATGTATTATATTATGTATATATAAGCCTGCTGAATATATATCTAACTACAAACTGTGAGTAAACAGATGTTTTGTTACTTCAACTTTAAAGTGACTCAGCAGTGAATTATTCTGGGGTGTATGTGAGAGAGATGAAGAAAAGAAATTAACATTTCTAAAGCTGAAGCTGTGTGTATAAAAATCTGCTAATTATTTACTACAAATAATCCAACAAAAGGGTTATGGGCCCAGCCCAGGAATTGAAAAAGGAAGAAGAGAAATATTACCAGGCAGTGAAAAAGCCAAATTTTTCTCTTAAGTTTTAAAAGAAAGATTCAGTCTGTCTCTCTCTCTCCCCCCCACACACCAAACAGAAAGCAATGGCTGAGGGAAGAAATTCACCATTTTTCCACTCTCTCAAGGTGCCTAAATTAACTGAATATAATTATCTGCAATGGGAGCTAAGATTCGGATGTCTCCTTCAAGCAAAGAAATTAAGTATATGTTTAGACCAAAACAGAACAGCTGAAAATATGGCTGAATGGGACAATGCAAACTATTATGTGAAGTGCATGTTTTTTGAAGCTCTCTCAGAGAAACAAGCCATATTGGTGGAGGCAAAAGATACAGCAAAGGAAATTTTAGATAAACTGAGAACTATGTATGCAACTACATATGCAAAACAGCAACCAATTTGGTTGGCAGAGTTGAATGAAACCAAATTAAGGGATAAAAGTAAGTGTAATGATCACATTATGCATCTTATGTCTTCATTTCAAAAGTTAGAACTTTCTGGAATTCCCATGTGTGATGCATTGAAAAGAGCATTTCTTTTTACCTCACTATCAAAGAAGTTTGATGTTTTTAGGTCTGTAAATGAAGCCATTGAAGGGCAATCTTTTGAACAGGCAGCATCAAAACTGAGGCAGGAATGCATAATTAATGATTCTGAGGAGATGTGTTCTCAAAGACAGTCAGAGAGAAATGAAACAAATTTCTTGGCAAAGAATAGAGGAAGGCGGAGCTATGGGAAAACTCCACCCAAGGGCAAGCTGATTTGCTACTGATGTGGAAAGGAGGGACATGTATCTAAATGGTGTAAGGAAACACAAAACACCCCCTCTAGCTCACCTAAGCCAATGGAACAAAAGAATTTTCCAAGCAGGAAATGTACAAAGGACAATGATAAACATAAGAGCTTTCTAATGGCAGAAAAATCTTTGACTATGGTAAATAATAATTCAAATGAAAGTACTTGGATTTTGGATTCGGGGAGCACATGCCATTTAACCAATTGTAAGGATTTATTTCAGGAAATGTGTCCAGAAGAAGGTATTCTTAATACTGCAAACGCAGGGACTGCTAAGATCCAAGCAAAAGGCATTGGATTCTTAAAATGCAAAGTGTCTAATGAAGTTAAAGAAATTCCTGTAAGTGATGTCTTGTATATTCCCCAAGCAGTTTGCAATATGCTTAGTGTATCTACATTAGATAAGAAGGGATTTGTGATTCATTTTGAAAACAGTAAGTGCACAATCTCTAAAAATGATGAAGTGTATGCTGAAGCTTTTATGCATAATGATATTTATAAACTGAGCATTTCAGGTGAAGCCTCACATATGGCGCAAGTAAGGAAGAATGATGGTAAATGTAGTCTGGAAATCTGGCACCGCCGCCTGGGACATCGTGATTTTAAGGTGATCCAGGATCTTTACAGTAAGCAACTTGCTACAGGCATTGAAATAAGTGCAGATACTGGTAAAATGGAGAAATGCATAGACTGTGTTACTCAAAAAGGTGTGAGACCCTCATTTCCTGCATACACAGGAAGTAGGAGTAATAAAGTACTGGACTTAATACACAGTGACTTATGTGGACCGTTTAATATCCCATCATTGGGAAATAACAGATTTGTGCTAATATTCTTGGATGATTTCTCTAGATACTGTGTGGCCTATTTGCTGAAAGAAAAAAGTCAAGTCACAGACATGCTGAAGAAATACGTAGCCATGGTGAGCAATAAATTTGAAAGAAAACCAAAGGTTCTTCAGACCGACAATGGTGGTGAGTTCACTTCACAAAGCATGCGCACATTTCTACAACAAGAAGGCATTCAGCATATCACAACAGTAGCTTATACACCAGAGCAAAATTCTGTTGCAGAGAGAAAATTTAGGTCACTTGTGGAAATGACCAGATGTATGCTGTCAGATAGCAATCTCCCTAAAAGACTATGGGGGGAAGCCATTCTCACAGCAGTGTACCTACAAAACAGAATGCCAACTAAAGGCGCTGAGCGCACACCACATGAGACATGGCATGGTAGGAAGCCAAACCTGTCACACATAAGAACATTTGGAAGTACAGCATATGCTCATGTACCAAAGCAAAGAAGGCATAAGCTGGATTCCACAACAGAAAGGGGCATTTTAGTTGGCTATGCTCCAGGACACAAAGGATATAGAATTTTGAATCTGAAAACTGGCATTGTTGGCATAAGACATGTTACATATTTTGATGAAAACAAAAGGGTTGATAAAGGCTGGATTATCCCAGATGAGCCTTATCATCCAGAATATGAAACTAGAACCATAATAGACATGCCAGTGTATATAAATGCCATACCAAGGCAGATGTCTGAAAGCAACTCATCTGTATCTAATGAGGAACAGGCAGAGGAAGCAGACACAGAAAGGATCATTGCAGAAGACAGTACAGTTGGAGAAGGGGAATCAATTGAAGAAGGACTCTCAGATTTAGAGGATGCGGAAAGGTCGGACCAACCTGTTGTCAGACGCTCATCCAGGGAAAACAAAGGTGTTCCACCCCCAAGACTGTCTTACCTAACAAAGTCAGCAGAAGCTCAAGAGCCCTTAACATGGGATGAGATTGAGAAAATGCCAGCAGAAGAAGCTGCTGAATGGCGTAAAGCTGCACAAGAAGAAATTGATTCATTGCATAAAAATAAAACTTGGATTCTTACAAAATTACCTCCTGGCAAGAAAGCTATAGGATGCAAATGGGTATTCAAGTTAGGAATGCACAAGGAAAAGTGGAAAGGTATAAAGCCAGATTAGTCGCAAAGGGATATCTTCAAAAATATGGAGAAGATTTTGATGAAGTGTTTGCACCTGTAGTGAAACACACGACAATTAGAACACTTCTGAGCATTGCAGTCTCAAAAGGCATGCAAGTCAACCACATTGATGTGAAAACAGCATTTCTTCATGGAGATATAACTGAAGACTTGTACATGGAACAGCAACAGGTTTCATAAATACAAAACAAAGACAGCTAGTGTGTAAATTAAACAAAGGTCTTTATGGATTAAAGCAAAGTGCAAAATGTTGGAATGACAAATTGCATGAAATATTGACAAATTTAGGATTTAAGCAAGGTGAAGCAGATAAATGCTTGTACACTAGGTGCAGAAATGGACAATATGCATACATTTTAGCTTTTGTTGATGATCTGCTCATTGCAAGCGAAAGTGAGCAAGAGTACAAGGACATTGTAAAATATTTAAACCTGAATGTTGAGATAAAAGAACTTGGTAATGTGTCATACTATCTTGGTACAGAAATTGAGAAACAAAATGATGGTTCTTATCTTCTAAGCCAGAAGCAGAAAATAAATGAGCTTATTGAAAGTTTAGGTATGCAAGATGCCCAAGTTGTAAGCACTCCCATGATCACTGATTTTCTGAAGGATGAAACAGTAAGAGAACCTTTACCAGATAACATCCAATATAGATCAGCCATAGGTAAGCTTTTATATCTAACTACCACATACAGGGCTGATATAGCAAATGCAGTAGGAATTTTGAGCAGAAGGGTCAGCTCACCTACCAAATCAGATTGGACTGCAGTTAAAGGATGGTAAGGTATTTAAAAGGTACCATGATTGTAAATTAAAGATTTCAGCCAATAGTAATCCAAAACTAATATGTTACTGTGATTCAAATTGGGCAGGGGATCATTCTGATTATAAATCCACAAGTGGATATGTGTTTATGTATGGAAATGTACAAATTTCTTGGGCCAGTCATAAACAAAGTATTGTGAGTCTGTCTTCTACAGAAGCTGAATATGTGGCTGTATCAGAAGCATGCAGAGAACTGATGTGGATTGAAAAACTTTTGCTGGATTTTGGAATAGATGAACAGAGACCAATCCAGATAATGGAAGATAATCAGAGCTGCATCAGGCTGTCACAGAATGACAAGGTTCAGTCACGCACCAAGCACATCGCAACGAAATATCACAACGTGTGAGAGCTGGCGAAAGAAGGCGTTATCAGTCTACACTATTGTCACACCAGTGAGATGACAGTTGACATCATGACCAAACCGTTACCCAGAGAACGTTTTGAGAATCTGCGAATAAAGCTTGGACTTTGTATGAATTAATAATTGCATGACAGTTATGCATGAGAAGGGGTTTGTTGGAATAATGTATTGTGTTTTACATGCATTGTCTGTCAGCAATGTTTTTTTCTTTCTCTGTGATTACTCTGTGACCTCTGATGTGAATTGCCTAGAGAGGTCACACCCATGCAACTTCCTGTGGGGGTTAGGAACAGCACATGGAGCTCATGGTCTCTCCTAGCCTGAGGATCTATGGTGTGAGCATCCATTACCATCTAAGCACATGGAAAGAGCTGATAAACCAAATGTATTATATTATGTATATATAAGCCTGCTGAATATACTGTATATCTAACTACAAACTGTGAGTAAACAGATGTTTTGTTACTTCAACTTTAAAGTGACTCAGCAGTGAATTATTCTGGGGTGTATGTGAGAGAGATGAAGAAAAGAAATTAACATTTCTAAAGCTGAAGCTGTGTGTATAAAAATCTGCTAATTATTTACTACAAATAATCCAACAAGAACAACTTATCATTGCTGTTATTCCAGCTCCATCAGTGACATCATCTAGTCGGCAATATAGTTTCCATGAAACCGTTCTCTTGCAGATCAATGATGCTTTCAGAATGATGAAGTAACTGAAGAAGGCAGGCTTGGGAACCTGCAGTGAAGTAACTGAAGAAGGCAGGCTTGGGAACCTGCAGTGAAGTAACTGAAGAAGGCAGGCTTGGGATCCTACAGTAAAGAAACCCACAATCAGGCTTGGGATCCTGCAGTAAAGATACCCACCCGTGGCTGTTACTGCATGGCTATCAGGCGTGGCCCCTATGGCGATGGGGATGCTGGTTTCAATGTGATAACCAGTAATGGCTCAGCCATCATGGACCAACGCAATACATCACGCACACAAAATATAACATACTTTGACCTGAGTAAATGGCTACCTAATGGTGGCATTGCAAAACAAAAACATATCAGTGTTGTAGAGCACAATTTTCTCTTTCAAATGATACTGTTCACAAGCTGATTCAGGCAGACTCTTTTTTAATAATTGGCTTTGAACTTTGGTACATTTTACCATTTGCGCTGACAGTGCCAACTTTGAAGAGATCCTGCAGGGCGGTTATAGATGCTGGTTAGTTGCAAATCTGGCAGTATTATGTCCAGCACAAGTACAATGCTTGTTCAAAATTTCAAGTCCGTATCGTTGTTTGCATGGAAGTTGTTGCGGTCTGAATATTGGTCCAAATATGTTCCGATGAGTCGCGACCAATTTTACTGCACACTTTGAGTCAACTTGTTTGACTGGATTTTGCATCCATAATGTTAAAATGTATTTCATCGGAATTAGCATAAAAAACTGTACAGGATTTGAATTTTTTAGCCATTCTTTTAAATGTGTTTGGATTTTATTAGACTCCAAAAATGGCATTTTGGTAAATGTCGCGCGCTCGTGGACTGACAACCTTTCAGAAAAGGGGGTCTAGATCTGCAACTATTGTAGTTAGAGACCTCAAATTTTGGGAAACTTCGTTTAACACCTGACTCGCGCAACAGATAAAATTTGAACAAAATTGGAGAACATGATGGTGGGAACTTTTTTTAATTTTAGACCACTTGGCATGGAATGACCCCCACTGTATGCTTTTGTATACCTGTTTTTTTTTTTTGGGGTGTCATCTGCTGGGGGTTGGCGCCAGCCTTCCTTCTGACATCACCGCCACTTCCGTTTGCAGTCTTCCACATCCCTGCCACAGTGGAAGACCGGTTGAGCCGGTCCCTTACTGCCTCCCTTTCTCTCTGCTTCGTTGTAGCAGCCAGCCTCTGGCCCGTGGGAGCAAAGAGATGCTTGTGCCTCCTCTGCATTTCCTGAACCAGCAGTTCAATTTCAGGGTTGCCGAAATTATCCTTGCCGGTGGGTGGTTGCTTTGGTGCCATTGTTCAAGGTAAGCTCATACCTCTCAGCCACCTCTTCCCTTTCTGCTGTGTAGGTGCTAAACAAACATGTCTTGCATCTTGCAGGACAGCTGGTCAAGTAATACACTGCACTCTGAGAGCCAGGATTGTTTCTACCCAATTCATTGTACAGATGTCTTGTTCTCTATTGGACACACTCAGTTGTGGCTGCCTGTGGGGTGGGGGAGGGGGAGAGGCCCTGAGAATGGATGTGTGCATCCCCCATGGTCAAGGGCTCCCTATTCTCTCTATGTTCTCTGCATTCAAATCTTACCTCTATTTTCAACAGGTTTGCCAGTGGTTGCTGTGCAGTGGTGGAAGGAGATAGCAGATGTAAATTCTCAAAGTGGACATATTCCAAACACTAAAATGAAAATAAAATGATTTTTTTCTACCTTTGTTGTCTGGTGACTTTCTTTTTCTGATCATGCTGGCCCAGTATCTGATTCTGCTGCTATCTGTCCTCTTAACTCCGTTTCCAGGGCTTCCTTTCCATTTATTTCTTTCCTTTCCTCCTTTCTTCTTCATTTCTGGTCCTCAGCTTCTGCCTATTTTCTTCATCCATGTGCAGTTTTTCTCCTCTCTTCCTTTTACCTCATTTCATCTCCTTCATCTCTCTTCCCTCCCCTCTATGTCCAGCAATTTCTCCTCTCTCCCTGAGCCCTGCCCTCCCAATCCATGCCCATCCATGCTCCTCTGTCCCCTGCCCCCTTCATTCATCCCTATCCAGCAATTCCCCTCTCTCCCTGAGCCCTGCCCTCCCAATCCATGCCCATCCATGCTCCTCTGTCCCCTGCCCCCTCCATTCATCCCTTTCCAGCAATTCCCCTCTCTCCCTGAGCCCTGCCCTCCCATTCCATGCCCATCCATGCTCCTCTGTCCCCTGCCCCCTCCATTCATCCCTTTCCAGCAATTCCTCTCTCTCCCTGAGCCCTGCCCTCCCAATCCATGCCCATCAATGCTCCTCTGTCACCTGCCCCCTCCATTCATCCCTATCCAGCAATTCCCCTCTCTCCCTGAGCCCTACCCTGCAATCCATATCCATCCATGCCCATCTGTCCCCTCCATTCATCCCTATCCAGCAATACCCCTCTGTCCCTGAGTCCTGCCCTCCCAATCCATGCCCATCCATGCTCCTCTGTCCCCTGCCCCCTCCATTCATCCCTTTCCAGCAATTCCCCTCTCTCCCTGAGCCCTGCCCTCCCATTCCATGCCCATCCATGCTCCTCTGTCCCCTGCCCCCTCCATTCATCCCTTTCCAGCAATTCCCCTCTCTCCCTGAGCCCTGCCCTCCCAATCCATGCCCATCCATGCTCCTCTGTCCCCTGCCCCCTCCATTCATCCCTTTCCAGCAATTCCCCTCTCTCCCTGAGCCCTGCCCTCCCAATCCATGCCCATCCATGCTCCTCTGTCCCCTGCCCCCTCCATACATCCCTATCCAGCAATTCCCCTCTCTCTCTGAGCCCTGCCCTCCCAATCCATGCCCATCCATGCTCCTGTCCCCTGCCCCCTCCATTCATCCCTATCCAGCAATTCCCCTCTCTCCCTGAGCCCTGCCCTCCCAATCCATGCCCATCCATGCTCCTCTGTCCCCTGCCCCTCCATTAATCCCTATCCAGCAATTCCCCTCTCTCCCTTCTATGACCCCCCCTCGCATCCATGCTCCTCTCTCTCCCATGTCCCAGCCTGGCCCGCCCTCTTCTCCTCCCCCCCTTTGCATCCATGCTCTCGTTTCTCCCCTGCCCTCCCGCTCCCATTGTTCAACTGCCCACCCTCTTCTCTCCCCCCAACATCCCTTTTCTTTTTTTTTCTTTTTAAATTTACCTCCGTGGCGGTTCTGGCAGCGCAGCGTCAGGGAAGGAGGCGGCGCTCCTGACGTCTAGCCTTCCCTTCGCTGTGTTCCACCTTCTTCTGACGTCATCCTTGACGTCAGAAGAAGGCGGAACACAGCAAAGGGAAGGCTAGAGACGTCGGGAGCGCCGCCTCCTTCCCTGACGCTGCGCTGCCGGAACCGCCACCACAGAGGTAAATTTAAAAAGAAAAAAAAAAGAAAAGGGATGTTGCGGGAGGGCGAGCGAGGTGAGCATGGTGCGGCGGCGCCCCCCAGAGGGAAGCGCCCCCCTGCCATGCTTACCTCGCTTACCGTGTTAGCACGGCCCTGGCCACAGGTGTGTGCCTACCACGGCCTTGAGCCCTTAAGTCATGGTGAGGGAGAGGGGTTCTGGTTACAGTTCCTATTCTAAATTACCTGCAGGTGGCTACAGCCTGGTGCCTATATACTTCCCCTAGCATGTGCCCTTCTGTACCTGATGTATTATATTGCAATTGTGATGAAGTAAACATCCATCTAATGCTTTTACCCTTGTTTTCCCTTTTCTCCTGAGCACTATATACCATTGCTGATACCTTCAATGTGAAAAGATAACCCAGCTGTTTTGTAGCTCCTTCCTGGCCCTCACCAATGAGGTTTGGTTGTGGGTAAGGGTGTCTGGTGCTCAGAGAGTAAACATTGTCTATGTGCTACCTATGGTTATCTCCAAGTTTCTACTTGGCAGATCACTAGTGCTAGACAACATACCTATTATTTACACAACTCTGTGCTATGGGAATGGTAAGGGGGGGGGGGAGAGGCTAGATGGGCATTTGTGTTTTTCAACAGAAATGCCTATCCAGCCTCCCCCCCCTTATCATATAGCCATGCAGCCATAGCCATGCAGTTTGGAAGGAACAGGTGGCCTTCTGTATGGCCACACTTATCACACATATATACCAAAGTTTCTCTGTCACAGTTCACCTGACATGCAACCCAGATTTGCTGCCTCCTCTCAAATCAACCCCAGCATTTGATAATATGTAGTGCACAAAGTAGAGACACACACCCTGTTATATCAAAAATATTAAACTTATATTTAACAACACAAAAAATAGAACTATGAACAATATATTTTGGGGGAAACAGTGTCTCAAGGGAGGCGTTATCCTTCCCCCTGCATTGCAGCAGGCTAATGAGCAGCACCAGGAGCAGCCTCTGTGCCCTGAAGTGCTGCTCGTTAGCCTGCCACATTGTCACCATCTCCAGCCTCATTGCTGACACCTCCTGCAGCAACTGGTTTTGGGTATTCACCAGTTGCTGCAGGAGGCGCAATGCTGGGGTGGAGAGAGCGGGCGGTGTTGGGCCCTCATCCCCCTCAAGGGGAGGCATGTCATGTCAGGGGTCTGCCGCTTGGCTTGTTGCTGCTGCCTCTGCCTCCTCCTCCATCACTGGTGGTGCCTCAGTTTCCTCCTCCTCCTGCTGCTGCTAGTGCCCTGTGTATGTAAAAGGATTGTCCTTGAGATTAGCACATTCAACATGGCTTGCATAGTGCAGGAGCTGGCTGGCTGGCATAAGGCAGGAATGGGGAAAGGTGGGGTAAGTGGTGAGCCCTGGGGTGTGAGATGCATGAGATGACATGACAGGGACCCCTGGAAGCTGGTCTGAAAAAGGAATACACTATAAGATGTGTTGGCATTTTGAGTTGTGACTATGGTAGGATGACCATTTTGGGGGGGGGGGGGGGGGAAGGAAGAGGGGATGGAAGCACTATTTCTTTACATTACTTTCAAATCATGCTATGACATCCACTAAGAGCAGGACATCAGGCAAGAATACCATGAAACCATATCCACCCCAGAAAGGGGGGTACAGAAGTGAGGCATGTCATCTCATTCATCTCAGAGGAGGTTAGTTGGAAGTTACAGCCACACTCATGGGAGGGTAGCTGCAACTTCAGGCCTTGATCTGAGACAGAGGTGTTATGACTTACTAGTTGCCTATTAGCCACATGGAAACTGATATTGTACAGGACATTTGCATTATTAAATAAATACATTTACAAATGAGTACAGGTGCCCTGTTTATAATACTTACGTCGAGCCCTGAGGCGCCGTCTCAGTGCCCTGCCCTCTCCCTTTTCATTCTGCGGAACCTCCGCCAGAGGGACTCGAGGTCCCTCCGAATGCCAAATCTTCTGTAAGGTATAAGTTTGTACACCAGGAGTCAGGGGATGGCCCTTTTTGCCTTCAGCACACAAATTCATTTGGAAATCAAATAGGAGAGATTCACAACACTGATTGGGGGGGGGGGGGGGCATTACCTTTGGTACAGATGATGTCATTGAGGTGGACATGAGTACTGTTTGTGTGCAGTATTGTAGGGATGTGGGAGTGTTTTTCCTTTCTAGTATATAGATTCTATTATTGAATGTGCATGTGCACATATCACTGATTACCCTTGAATGCAGACTACAGTTTGTGCTTACACTGCTGAGGGAGCTCTTATATGTGTAGCTACAGGAGGGGGCCCTGATAGCCCGGGGGGGAGGGGGAGCAAACACTTACCTCTCCAACCTGTCCCTTATCTCACACCAGACTTCGATGGAGACAGTCCTGGGAGGCAGGTGGTGGTGGTGGCGAAAAAGAATTCTTCTGTGCTTTAAGCACAGATGCACCAGGCACAGAGTCTCCTGCTCATTAAAATGTGGCTCCCAGCTGAGAGCCATGTTTCTCAGTGAATAACTGTTGGAAAACGTACATTGCCTTATATGGACGCCCATGCATGATGGACGTCCTTACATGCACAGGACGTCCTGGCATACATAATTGCTCCACATATGGACGGCCATCACGCATGGACGTTCATGGACCATCGTCACGCGTGCGGGGCCTTATCTGGATGAGTACGTATTCACACGTGCAGAGCCTTCCTTATATGGATCATTATCAAGTGTGCGAACTTCATATATACACAATAAAATATGTATGTTCCTTAAATTTCGCATAGTTGCATGTTCCGGAAGTACAGTGCATGTAGTTGCGGATATGCAGGTACGGGGAAAATATAAGGAACATTGAGAAGTATAACAAGGACGTGTTTCTCACAGAACTGCCGAAGGACGTTACAGGGCTGCCGTCCTTAGGTCGGCCTAGTAAGATGGCCGTCCTTCGGCAGTTCAGTGAGAAATGCGTCCTTGTTACTGTACTAAGGACATCTTTGCAGTATTTTTCCTATACTTTCTGCGGCCCTGATTTGGGTGTTTTCAACTGCGATAATGGAATGTCTAAGGGCGTTCTTTTTCCTATACTTTGGGTGTCCCTGATTTGGGTGTTTTGAACTGCGTTAATGGAATGTCTAAGGATGTCCATACTATTTTTCCACTATACCTACCTGATTTTGGCCAACTTCGTGAGGAAGTCCTCATTCAGACTTGGATGACCTTTCGAAAATGCCCCTCCACGGGGCCCTTTTACTAAGCTGCACTAAAGCGTGGCCTGCACTATTTCTAGCATGTGGGTTTCCTGCACACTGAGGCCACCTTTTAACATGGGAGTAAAATGGCCGATTTCTGTATATCAGTAATAAGGATCACACACAAAAATGTTTCCATTAACACATGGCTATTAGTGTGTGGCCCTTAACTACTACACCTATTTTCTAGGCGGTAAGGGCTCACACACTAATCATGTATTAATGGGTAATTGTGCAGTAATCAATTAGCGCTGAACACACTCAATTGCCATCCGCAAACATGCTCCCAGTGCATGGGCTACAAATAACAAAGATACCTCAGCATACCCCAGCAGTAAGCATTTTATCTTGTGGTAATCACATATTAATGCTTACTGCAGCTTAGAAAAAGGGCCCCTAAAATAAGTGCAAATAATGTTAAGAATGAATGAATATAGTTTTAGAAAAAAAAAAAACCAGCAAACTAAGAAGCTCTTTTTTGAAACAAATACACATCTCAAAATGGCCAAAAACATGTTCATCTGCCAAAAACTTCTAAACTGTGATTTTTGAAAAGGCAGAATTTGGACGTTTTCCACTGAGTTCATCCAAATAGCAAATGGGTGTGTTGTGGGCATGTTTGGGTAGAACTAGGGCGGGCCCAATATTAGGAGGTCTTTCAGTGATAATGGACCAGGAAAACACGTACAAGTCTAAAGAGATGGACATGTTTTTAGCTAGACCTGTTTCAATCATATCCGCTAAAAAAAATGCTCTGAATGACCAGCTGACCATGGGATGAATTAAGGCTTGACCCCTCCTTAATCCCCCAGTGGATACTGTCCCCCATACCACCTCTTTAAGAATTGAAATTGAAAGGGGATACCATGCACTATGACAGCCTCAGGTATTTTGGACATACCCTACAGAACAGCAAGCAGCTCCCAAGAGTAGCCTAGTGGTCTGTGCCAAGGACTGAACAAGGGTATCCAGATGCAAATCTCATTCCACCTAGTAGATTTGTGGTGGAAATTGTGAGCCCTCCAAACCCACCAAAATATCTACTGTACCCATATGGGGTGGCATGGACTGGAAGTGCCACCCCGTAGCCACCATTAGGGCTCTGTATCTATGGAGCCCTGTGCAGTTCAAACATCATCTGTTTCAACTGAGGTTTAAACTGCGTAAGGCTCCATAGACACAGAGTCCCACAGTTCAAAAGGCAACACAGAAATTATGTTGCCCGGCCCTGATGAAAAGATGGAGCTGCCATGCAACCTGATTGCAGCAGGTTAGGTTGAATGGGCCCCAGGAGAGGAGTTGAAAGGTAGAATATGGATAGGAATATGGAGTGTGTGTGTGTGTGTGTGTGTTTGTGGGGGGCGGGGGGGGGGGAGGAGAACAGGACAAAAACTGGATGGGGGATGTGGAAAACATTGACCCCCAAAGTGGACCCTAGCATCAGATAACTATGATTCGGATTATTCTTTCCAATGTGCATCACCTTGCATTTGTCTACATTAAATTTCATCTGCCATTTGGATGCCCAGTCTTCCAATTTCCTAAGGTCTTCCTGCATCTTCCTGCAATATTTCACAGTATGCACGTGTTTTGACAACCTTGAATAGTTTTGCAAATGTAATCACCTCAGTTGTCATTCTGATTTCCAGATCCTTTATAAATATGTTAAATACCACCAGTCCCAGTACAGATCCCTGCAGCACTCCACTGTTCACCCTCCTCCACCCTCTGTTTTCTGTCCAATAACCAATTCCTAATCCAAACCAGAACCTTGCCTCCTATCCCATGATTCTTTAATTTTCTCTCATGAGGAACTTTATCAAAAGGTTTCTGAAAATCTACTGGCTCACCTTTATCTACATGTTTACTCACGCCTTCAGTGAAATGAAGCAAATTGGTGAGGCAAGACTTCCCTTGGCTGACTCTGTCCCATTAAGCTATGTTTATCTACGTGTTCTGTAATTTTATTCTTTATAATAGTTGCCATTTTGCCCGGCACAGACGTCAGGCTTACCGGTCTATAATTTCCCGAATCACCCCTAGAACCCTTTTTAAAAATTTGCGCCACATTGGCCACCCTTCCAGGTACTATGGAGAAGGGAAACAAAGCAGAAGAAAAATGGAAAGAATGAGAGTGTGTTGGAGACAGAACAGGAAATTATGGATGGAAAACACTGAGTGGGAATTTGGAGGGGGATAGTGAGGTGAGGTGTGAGTTAGGGAATGGTGAGACTGATAGGAATTTTGAGGGGGGTAGGTATGGATAGGGGTGTATTAAATGAGTTAGGAATATAGGTGAGTGTGTGAAATGGGGGTAAGAGGCAGAGACATAGTCTGAATGACCTGGGACTGGAGTGAAGATGGGACATATTGAAAAGGTATGGGAGTACAGTGGAGAAGTATGAGAGAGGAAGGGGATGAGTCTTTGAAGGGGCTGAATGAGGATGGAAATGAGATTAATAAATTAGTGAAAGAGAGACAATAGGAAATAGAAAAACAGTCTGGAAGCAAGAGAAAAAAGGAGAGACAGGGAAGGAGCTGAGGTTTGTGAGGAGACTAGGGGGTGTGAGGGTGTGAGGAATATGGGGAAGAAGATAGACAGAGGGGCAATGGGAGTCCTGCAGAGTGGATGAGAGGGAGATAGGAAGAGCTGGTAGGTAGATAAGGGGTGAAAAGAATGAGGCTAAGGACTACAAGGTGAGAGAAAGGGGTAAAGTCAGAAAGGAGTGGATATAAAGGCAAAGAAGAGAAGGGGGGGGGGGGGAGAAGCAAAGATCAGTGCCATACAGATGTAGAGATGGAAGGGAAGAAGACAAGTGGAGAAAGAAGAAATGGAAAATGTCAATGTGGAAAAGAATTTAGGAAAAGATTAATACGTGGAATGTGGAAGAAATACTGGGAGCAGCCCAATTTGTGAAATGAAATGCTCAGACAACAAAGATAGAAAATAATAAATTTATTTTTATTTAATACTTTTTAGGGATTGAAATGTGTCCACTTTAGGAAATGTATAGCTTTTCTATTTTTATATTTAGCAGAGAAAAGGAGAAAATGCATTTTTGTTTCTCTTCTACCAGTATTTCCATTGCTTATAGAGTCAGGCTTTCTTGGGAGCTGCCATTTCACGTTTTGTCTGTATTTTTTTTTTGTGGTTCCCCTATTTTGTACCATGTTCTGCATGTGCAACTAAGGTGAAGGATTCTGCTAGCATGTAATAATCTCTGTGTAGGAATTTGTAACAGTCCAGCTTGTTCTAGGTCCCCAGTAGTAGATATACTGCAGCTCTAGGGCCCAGTGTAATATTTATACCACTGACTTTTCATAGGTGGGTTAGGGCTGTTATGGTGTGATGTTTCCTATATAGGTATTGAGTGTCTTTTTGCAGGGTCTCGTGTTATCTTGTAGAGGGGGGAAGAAAAGAGGGGTATGATGTGTGGAAATGTCATATTGCCTTGACCCCCCCATACCTAGCTTGCCCCCATGTTGCCACCCCAAAATTTTCTGTCTAGATACGCCACTGACTGTACCTAAATATAGGAAACACTGGTAGGATGAAAGGCAATTGTAATGGTGTACAGTTAGGTACAGTAAGTTTTATTCTGTTCCTGGAGGGCTTACAATACAAAATAAAGAAGTTGTATTGGGAATTGTACCTGGTGCCATTGTTTAAAGTCCATTGCATTGACCACTAGGCTGCCCCTCTGATGTATTTTCTAAGATAAGGAATGGTATAATCATTCAGGAGGATCAGTAGGGTCTAAGCATATTGATCAAATTTTAGTTAGGCCACCTGTGTTTTGTTTTTCAGAGATTAATATTTCCTATATCACAATGACAAACTTTGCTGATTATAATTTGGAAAATGTTGGATCCAGGGAGAGACAGACTCTGCTGCTCTGGGCTCTGATCATCCTTCCTTGCCTAGGCAATATCATTGTGCACAATGGTGAATAAAGTAATCTCTTTCTAATGGCTTTTGCCAGACTGTTGGATCCAGGGAGAGACAGACTCTGCTGCTCTGGGCTCTGATCATCCTTCCTTGCCTAGGCAATATCATTGTGCACAATGGTGAATAAAGAAATCTCTTTCTAATGGCTTTTGCCAGACTGTTTCTTACTTTGAAGTCAGATCAACAGGTTTTTAGAGTGATTTTGAATTTTAAGATGGAGTTTAGATGGCAGTGCATTCCAAAGTGCAGGAGCCATATAATAAAAAGTGGAGTGGCTCGTAGAGTCATCCTTCTCATTGAACTTGAAAAATTCAAAGAAGACTATTGAAATATATCTCAAGAACAGTTAGTCTAAATTTCACAGCCCGTTACAATCAAAGCACTGTACTTACAGCACATACACAGCTCCTTGCATTCCTGCTTACAGCAGCACTTAGAGATCTTCTTCAGCATCATAAACATGTAGGCAAAGATAACAAAAGGGAATGGAATGGTGAGGCGGCTGCAGTACTCTTGGACCAAAAAGTAGCGTTGGTACTTCCAAACCTGATCATTGTTCTCCTGCACTGATCCCACTGTGTATCTAATAAGAACATTTTATGTAATCAGTATAATTACCTCTAGATACATGAATCTGTTTCTAAGAAATACTAAGAAGATTCAGGGTATTTTAGGGGTTGTATGTGAGTTGCAGGAGCTTACCAATGACAATTGAAAAGAAAAACACTCAGAGCTGAGAGAACATTGACTTTTCAATATTCTGTAATCATTCACTACGGCACATGTTAATGTTAAGTATGTCATTGCTCTGAAGGAAGATGATAAATTCAGTCTGAGGTTGATAATCAGAAACGTTATGTGGTAGGTTTAAGAAAGAGTGCCAAATGTAGTCACTGGGATGATGCTCGCTAAGTGCAAATTCTATAATTTGTACACTTAACTCCTAGGCATGATCTTGACCCACAATCCATGCCCACTAGAAGTTGGGTGCAATAGAATTTGTATGCGTACCTTCTAGAATAGTGACAAAGGGAAGTTGGTTGCACAATGCTAATTGGTGCCAATTAGTGCCATTTAATACCAATTTAAGTCAATAATTGGCTGTTAGATCCAAATAACAGCCAATTTATTAAACTAAAAGTTGTGCACACAAATTACTTTCTATAACTTTTATGCTCAATTTTGCAAGCTAGACATACATTTGGGCATAGACATTTATAGAATACCCGCTATAGAATTAGGGGGTAATTCTATATAGATTGCCTAAAGTCAAGAGCCAAGAAGATGCGTGCTAAGTGTGAATTCTATTACCGCAGTTGTGCATAGAAAGCACACATACATACCTCTCTGAGGACAGCAGGACACAAATTCTGACACATCAGTGACATGATCCAACAAACCCCCGGTGCAGACAATACCCAGGGTTCTATACTTTTAAGAAGCTTTTGCCAGTGTCCCACCGCACATGCGCAAGTTCCTGCCCAGCATGATTGTGTAGGACCAGCAGTACAATATCAAACAGAAGAATACAACTCCACTTGTGTGGTTGCATCACCCTGCTCAGTCTGTCTACCAGGCCATTCTCTTTAAAAAAAAAAGATTATATATTTAGATATAATAAACAATTAAATACATATAAACTAAAATAAACAAAAATTAAAAATTATTTAGAACTTTTAGAATTTTTTAAATTTTTTATTTATAAATTTTCACATTTACATTTATGCAATATAGTACAAGGAGAAAAAATCCACAGACAGAATCCCCCTTGTAGTGACATACAATCCAGAGCTGGAAAGACTGAAGAAAATCATAAGAGATCTACAACCTATACTCCAGGAGGATGAATTACTGAAAGAGATATTCCCATCCCCACCAGTACTGGCCTTCCGACAGCCACCCAACTTAAAACACAAGCTAATCAGAAGTAAACTTCCATCACAGACTGAAAAGGAACCTGTTTCTCCAATATAGTATCCTTTGTTACATTTTTTACACTGAATGATATATACCACATTGGAAGATGAGCAAGTGAAAGATCCCTTTATGTTGAATATCTTTCCTTTGTGGATGACTTTGGGGTCCTGTGAAATATTTTGGCATAGTTTGCAACTGGATAAATTACAGGGAAGTGTGCCCTTCTATCATTCAGTGTAAAAAATGTAACAAAGGATGCTATATTGGAGAAACAGGCCAGATGCTTAAGACAAGATTCAATTTACATAGATATCACATGAACAACACTGGTGCCAGTAGGGTTCCCACACCTGTTGGTCAGCATTTTACAGGACCAGGACACTGTACCAGTGACTTCACAGTGAGAATCCTTAAAGGTAACTTTAAAACCATACAAGAACGTAAGACCTTTGAAGTCAGAATGATTGAATATTTTAACACCCAACAGAAAGGACTTAACAAGGATCTGGGGTTCCTAGCCCATTATAAACCATAAAGCTGTATGTCTCTGTTGATCACCCCACCCCTCACCTATCCACACCTATCCTGTTAGAATATCAATGTCCCCATGCATACCTCCTACCCACCCCCATCCTCCCACCCTGTCAGTCTTGAATGTTTTCACTTATATACACTGCCAGCTAGCACATTTGCTTATTTCCGATCTGACGAAGAAGGGCAACCTTCGAAAGCTAATCAAGAAATGTATTAAGTTATGTCCAATAAAAAAGGTATCATATTTTCTTGTCCATGTTTTATTTTGTTTGATTTCTATTGATGCAATATACATAAATCTTGAAATATGGAAAAGAGAAATTATAAAGATTAAATCAAAGTAAGGCAATAAAAAATTATAAATTAGTCCACAATTAGTGATCCAAGAGCTAGGAAATTGTCTTATATAAGACACAATTAAATTATAAGAAATAATAATTATCTATAGAATGGAAGGAATTAGAGTTGGCGCAGCCGATTAATAATACATATGATCCAGGATAAATACTACATTACTCTTTACTGGAAATAAATTCTAACATCTTCCCTGGATCAAAGAAAATATAATTAGTGGAATCCAAAGAAATATGACATCTGCATGGAAATTTAAGTAGAAAAGTCGCTCCTAAATGGAGAACTCTTGCTTTCATCAACATTAACTCTTTTCTTCTTTTTTTTGTGTGTCTCTTGAAAGAGCAGGAAAAATTTGGATTTTAGATCCAAGGAAAGAAGTATTGATGTGGTGGAAAAAAAGTCTAATATATATTGTTTTGGTCCGGTTCTAGAGCAAATGAAATCAACAATGTTGTCCTTTCTGAAATAACTTCCAAGGAGCTTTCAAGAAATTGTGTTAGATTTAGGTCAGGTTGAGGAGTTTGAGGTAATCTTCTTATTCCAGCACCAGAAATATATTGCATTTTTGTTATTGGAGGAACATTTCTTTAGCAGGAATAAGAGGGGATTTGGGAAAGTTCAAAAACCGTAAATTATTCCTCCTTAACTGATTCTCCAAATAATCAATTTTTCGTTTCTGAAAGTTATCTTTTATAACTGCTAATATAGAAGTTTTAACAGATGTTACCTCATTTTCTAAGGATTCCATCTTGGTAGTCTGCTCTTCTACCTTACCGGATAGAAGATTTTGAGCTTCTCGCGTGGAAGAAGGGTTTACCCGGTCTGTGGAAGTGGGCACATTGGGCTTCCCTTTCCTCTTCCCCATTACGGGTTTGAGAAAACTCCTACTCAGCAGAATTCTATAGCGAGGCAGGAGCTGCTTCACGCACGTCCATCCTAGGCGCCATCTTGGATCCAGAACTTTTAGAATTTTTAAAGGAGTTCTCAGTTCACAGATCAGTCATAAAGTAAGTGACTGGCTGAATAGAGAACCATTATTGCACCACTTGTTTTCTCATAAGTGTAGATCTTACAAATCAATCTCTGCAATATATAGGGGTATCCATCGTTCAAGCAGCGACAAACATAGAATGGCACAGATGCTAAAGTGTGCACAAATATATCAACTAATATAATTAAAGAGACAAAAATAAATATTAAAACAGTAGTTCTAATCAGCACACTAAAATAAAACTAATTAATGTACTGCACTTATCTGAAGAAATAGGTCTCATGATATTTGTTTGCTCTACTTGGCTACAACAAGTGACACATTTTTTCATTGTGTTTTGGAACTATCATGACTACTACTATTACTACTATAAATCACTTCTATAGTGCTACCAGTCGTACGCAGCGCTTTACAATTGAACATGAAGAAGACAGTCCCTGCTCAAAAGAGCTTACAATCTAAATCATGAGACCTACTTCTTCAATACAGTGATTTGCTTCATTTTGAATTAGTGTGCTGATTGGAACTGCTGTTTTAATATTTACTTTTGTCTCTATAATTATATTAGTTGTTATATTTGTGCATACTTTAGCATCTCCTGTGCCATTCTATATTTGTCACCACTGTGCTTTATGATGGTGATATATGTCATTGGTTGAATGATGGATACTGCTATATAGCAGATTGATTTGTAAGTTGTACACTTATGAGAACATAAGTGGTGCAATAATGGTTCTCTACTCAGCCAGCCACTTACTTTATGACTAATGTGTGAACTGAGCACTCCTTATACAATTCTAAAATAATTTGTAATTTTTGTTTATTTTCATTTATATGTAATTTACTAGTCAGGAATTTAATTGTTAATTATACCTAAATATATAATCTACATTAGTGAGGTATAATGTTTAATATTATTATTTCTCCTAGTTTGTATTACCATTCTGTTTTGTGGCTCTGAGTGCCGTGCCATGATTGGAGACCCACTGGCAAATCCTGACCACGTCCTGAAATAAGGGATATGATCCCTTACTCCCCTGCTTTTGGCAATCTGGTTGTCTGGACTAGAATAATTTGGTTTAGCAGCCGATCTCAGAAAACCTTTAGAACATTCCATATCACTTGCAGTTCCAAGAGGTTGATGTGAAGTAAGGCCTTCTGAGCAGACCAAAGACCTTAGGTGTGAAGCCTATTGACATGGGCTCCCCATCCTAGATTGGACACATCTGTTGTCAGGACCCACTGAGGCAGTGGAATTTGGAGTGGAAGCCCCAGGACCAAATTGGGCTGAATCATCCATCAGAAAAGAGACTGGGACAATTCTGAGGTTGTAGAAATGAAATCCACAAGGTTCCTCATGGCCTAACGATACTGGGAAGCAAGGGTCCATTGGGCAGCCCTCAAATGAAGGTGAGCCATGACAGTGACATGGAGAGTGGAGGACATATGGCCCATAAATCTCAACATCTGCTGAGCTGTAACCTGTTGGCTGCTGTAAATCTGAATGACAATGGCATTTGTAACAAACAGAATGGTAATACAAACTAGGAGAAATAATAATATTAAACTTTATACCTCACTAATGTAGATTATATATTTAGGTATAATTAACAATTAAATTCCTGACTAGTAAATTACATATAAATGAAAATAAACAAAAATTACAAATTATTTTAGAATTGTATAAGGAGTGCTCAGTTCACACATTAGTCATAAAGTAAGTGGCTGGCTGAGTAGAGAACCATTATTGCACCACTTATGTTCTCATAAGTGTACAACTTACAAATCTGCTCATTCTGGCATCAGGTAGGTGCAGGTGGGAGCAAATGTGACTTGGTGTAGTTTGCAATGAACCCCAGTAGTAGTCCTCTGCATGAACTCCTGAGAACTTTCCTTTGATGTTCTCTAGACCAGCCAATCGTCCAAGTAGGGAAACACATGCACCCCCAACCTGCATAGCAATGCTGCGACTATAGCAAGACACTTTGTAAGAATTCTGGGGTTGGACGTGAGGCCAAATGGCAAGATGTGATACCAGAAGGCGTGCTTGCCTACTTGAAATCTGAGATACCTCCTGTGACTGGGATGTATCTGGATATGGGTGTAAGCATCCAGAGAGCACAACCACATGTGTTTCTGAATCATGGGAAGAAGGGTGCTCAAATATCTCTGCCTTCTTGGGCAGAAGAAAGTTCTTGGAATAGAATCTCTTCCCCTGGTGGAATGGGTTAGACCACACAGGTGTTGAGAAGTTGAGTTCCACTGCGAGCACTTCCTTGGGTTGAGGAATGCTGCTCTTGGAGGGCACTTTGGAGATCTTTGTTGCCAATTGAGAGTGTTTCTGGTTCAGAATATTTTCAGAACCTGTCTGATGTTACAAGGGGCAAGGGAGGTCACCTTTCTGGCTTTCTTGGAACAAAAATCAGTCTCCCTCCTACTGGAAGGTCATCCAGGAACTTTTACTGTACTTTTACTCTCTTGGAGCCAGTCAAAAGCCTGTCTCTGGCTTTGACTGGGGATCCTGCTGAGGTTACTGGGCCATCCACTATCAAAATGGGAGCGCTGGGCCTGGTTCTGTTCTGGAGGATGAAAAGAAGAGGTACCTATACCTTTGAGAGTAGTAGGTGACCTTCCTGTATCCTCCAAAAAACCTCTGCGAGGTGAAGGGTGCAGGAGGAGACCGAAAGAGAAACAATGGTATCAGCATGTTTCTTGATGAGGTCCACGACTTCTTCCGCTTTGTCCCCAAAAAGATTGTCTTCACAGCAAAGGACATCCCTCAACCTCTCTAGGTCAGAAACATGTAGCCATGAGGGTCTGGCATTCCCACACCTAATGCGGAGAGCCCACATCAAAAGAATCAAAGTGCCCCTAGTTAGATACTTTCTATACTCCTGCTTACTGGCCAACCTCCGCAACCTTATCTGGTGGAGAATGTCCACAAAGATGAGCACATTGGACATCAGGGACTTCAAGTACAGGCTTGTGTAGAGCTGATAGGTCTTGATGCAGGATATGTGCATTGAGGCCTGAAAAACCTTCCTTCCAAAGGAGTCCAGAGTCTGAGCATCTCTACCCAGGGGAGCCAAGGAATGAGTCTGAGAGCTCTTGCCCTTTTGAGAGTGAATTTGAATACCATGGAGTAGCCTTTTCAAATCTGGGAGCCTTCTTCAGTACCACCTGCATAGGGAGAGGGGTCTCCCAGTTTCTCATCTGCAAGCCCTGTGCTTGTCCTTTACGTCCAACTGAAATGCAATAACTGTAGCCAATTCCCTTATAACACCAAAATAGGAGAGCTGCTCTGGAGAAGATTTCCTTCTCTCCTGTGGAGGGGAGGGATCTGAGGGTGTACCTACCAGGGGTGTAGCTAGGTGGGGATACGGGGGCATGGGCCCAGTGGCGTAGCAAGGGCGGGGCGGTAGGGGTGGTCCGCCCCGGGTGTCAGCAAGTGGGGGGGGGGGGGGTGCTCCGTTGAGAGCCGACAGCTCTTGTCTCCTGCCACAACCCTGCCTTTTTTTTTTAATTTCCTCGAGGGCAGGACAAAACAAGGGAAGGCCTGAAGCCAGCGATGCGATTTTCTCTTTTCACAGCACACTCAGGGCAGACGCGAGGCGCTGCCTGCGTCGCTGCATGGATTTTAAAAAAAGGCAGGGTGGTGACAGGAGAAGAGGGCTCTGTCGGCTCTCGACGGAGGGGGGATGGGGGGCTCAGATGGGAGAGAGGGAGCTCAGAGGGAAGGGGATTGGGGAGGGTGGGGGAGCTCAGATGGGTGCTCAGAGGGGAGAAGGAGATTGGGGAGGGAGGGGGAGCTTAGAGGGGTGCTCAGAGGGGAGAAGGGGATTGGGGAGGGGTGGGGGAGCTCAGATGGGTGCTCAGAGGGGAGAAGGGGATTGGGGAGGGGTGGGGGAGTTCAGAGGGGAGAACGGGATTGGGGAGGTGAGTGCTCAGATGGGAGAAGGAGTCTGAAGCTGGAACTGGGGTCTGACAAGGGGGCAGGAGGGAAAATGGGTCCATGCCTGGGGCAGGTGGGAGAATGGGTCTGGGGCTGAAAAGGGGAGATGCAAGGCATGTGGTGGATGAAGGGGGCTGGAACTGGGGGCTGAAAAGAGGGGGCAGAGAGAGAGGGGACAGACCCTGGATGGAAGGGGGGAGTGTGAGGGAGGGCAGACCCTGGATGGATGGGAGAGGGAGGGCAGACGGATTGAAGGGGCAGAGAGAAAGGGCAGATGGTGGGTGGAAGGGGGAGAGAGAAAGAGGGCAGACTGGGGCAAATGGTGGATGGAAGGGGCAGAGATAGATGGGAGGGAGAGAGGGCAGATGGTGGATGGAAGGTGCAGAAATAGAGGGCAGATGTGGATGGAAGGGAGAGAGAGGGCAGACAGTGGATGGAAGGGACATTAGAGAGGGCAGACACTGGATGGCAGAGAGAGAGCGAAGACAGATGCTGGATGGAAGGAAGACAGTGAAAAGAAGTTGAGGAAAGCAGAAACCAGAGACAACAAACTGTAAATAAAATATATATTTTGATTTTTTTGCTTTAGGATATAGTATTGTAGCTGTGTTAATAAATGTTTATAAATAGAACGTAAATAAGGTAATCTTTTTATTGCACTAATTTTAATACATTTTGACTTAACTTTCAGAGAACAAAACCCCCTTTCTCAGGTCAGGATAGGATACTGTAACAGTACTATACTGTATTGACCTGAGGAAGGAGATTTTGGCCTCTGGAAGCTAAATGTATTAGTCCAATAAAATGGTATTTTATTTTCTGTATTTGTTTTATTTCTGTTTGTTAATTTGTAAAGTGGTGATTGGTATTTGTTAGTTTTTTCAAATTTACATCTGCTGTCTTTATATTTTGCACAGTACTAGGGGACATTTTCTGTTTCTGTGGTGTTGAATTGTATGCAGAGTCTGGCATCGGGGGTTCAGTTTAATTTTTGTCTAAATAGAAAGTTTATGATTATTTATTCTATAGTGGATTAGGGTGTATCTGTGTTTGTGAAAAGACATGGCTTTCGGTTGGCATTGACTGTGCAGGATTGAAGATCTGTACTAATCTGTCTGTTTTCGTTTTACAATAGGTGAATTGATGTTCTAGTGCTCACTGTAGTGTTCAAGATGCTTTCCTTTTCCTTGTGTGACTCGTACAAATTACTGCTTATGGTATGGAAGAATTGCTCTATAGGTCCTGAGTGTTTTGTATTCTTGGTATGCCTAGTACTGGATTTGGGGGGGGGGGGTGTTAAAAAATGACCGGCTCTGGGTGTCAACTACCCTAGCTACGCCACTGCATGGGCCCCCGCTGATTTAGCCCTGGCCCCCCTGCTTTCACCTCCCCGCCACATTCGATCCCCCTCTCCCTCTGCTGCCAACCCTTCCCCGCCGCTGTCAGGTACCTTTGCTGGCGGAGGTCCCCAACCCCCGCCAGCTGGTCCTCTTCAGTGCCGGTCTCTGGCGCGTTGCTGATCTGGATTCTGTTTCTGTGAGTCCTGACGTCCTGCAAGGGGACTTTGGCTGGCGGGGGTTGGGGACTCGCGCCAGCAAAGGTATCTGGTGGTGGTGGTGGTGGGGGAAGGTTGGAGGGGGCTCGAAAGGGACGAGGAGGGGCGGTGGCACCTGGGGGGGGGGTCAAAAGTGGTGGTGGTGGGGGGGTCAGTGGCACTGGGGGGGGTAAAATGTGCCCCTCACCTTGGGCTCTGGACCCCCTCCCGCTGAAGTCTGGCTACGCCCCTGGAACCTACAGATCTCTCCTCTGAGAAGTTTTCAAGTTTCTCCTCAGAAGCCCAGGAATGGTCTGACTCAGATTCAGCAAAATAGTCATCATAAGATGTCTGAGTCAGTGCCTGCCTCGGTCTGCTGTAAGAAAGTCCAGGCCTCGATGATGGGTGTCCCGAGGTGAAGCTTGCCCTTGAAAATCCAGGGGATTTCTCGACTTAGAAAGGGACACTGCATTGGTTGGTGCTGACACCAATACCTGATGCAGCACTGGCATCGATAACCACCCCACAGGCAGGGCATGAGCCTCCAGAATGGGCTGAGGTGGCTCCATGTCTGGTGCAAGTACCCTTGATGCCTTGTCACTGTGTTCTGGAAGAAGGTATACCAGCTACTCTTGGAGCATGGCTTGGATACGCTCCTTGGGACAGGTGTCAGAAAAGGCTAGGTTGGTGCTGGTGTGGAGGCAGCCTGGGAATCTGTTGGTGCCGAATTGGAAGCAGGGTCCCAGCCATGGCGAGATTGTGGTGTGACAGTACCGCAATTGTAGAGAGGAAGTGCTCCTTGTGGCGCTGATGCTTCTCAACTATTGGCAACTCCAATGCTCTGGAGCTGCCGGCATTATGCCTCAAGGAGGACTGATGCCAATGCTTCTTGGCCTTTGCCTAATGCATGGCATCATGGTCCTTCAGTGCCAATGAGGATGAAGTTGAATCCACATGCTTCCTCGGTGTTAGGTCCGAATCAGACTGCCCAATGTTGAGGCAGGCTGAGATCTCCCAGTGTCCGATGCAGCTTCGGCGGCCATGGGGACTGATGCTTCTGATGCCAGTGTTGATGGGCTGGACTTAGGGGGTCCAAAAAATTTATCCTGTTGATCCTGCCTCAACTTCTGAGTTTTTTTCTGCATTTTGAAACAGAGAGAACAGTCATAAGCATCATGATCATGACCTAGACACCCCAAACGTCAACAACCAAGACAAAATCAAATGTCTTAATGGTAAGGAAAAAAAGAAAAAGCCTGACAGACAATTTGCAACTGAAGCTCAGGCCTAAGCGGGCCTCAGAGCTGGAAAAAATAAAGAAAATTAAAAATGCCACAAAAATTAAAGAAACACTATCCATACAGGGGAAGGAAAAAAAAATAAAATGGAAAACTCACACTCAAAAAAAGAAAAATGATGTGCTGATAGCTCACTAAATGCGACCTCTCTGCTCCACGGAAAGAAGACTGCTGGTCTTGTTTGATTATGCTGTGTGGGAAGGCACTCATGCATATGCGGTGGGATGCTACTACTACTTAACATTTCTAGAGCGCTACTAGGGTTACGCAGCGCTGTACAAATTAACAAATAAGGACAGTCCCTGCTCAGAAGAGCTTACAATCTAAAGGACGAAATGTCAAGTTGGGGTAGTTTAGAAGTTTAGATTTCCTGAGAAAAGGTGTAGTGATTAGGTGCCGAAGGCGACATTGAAGAGGTGGGCTTTGAGCAATGATTTGAAGATGGGTAGGGAGGGGGCCCGGCGTATGGGCTCAGGGAGTTTGTTCCAAGCATGGGGTGAAGCGAGGCAGAAAGGGCGAAGCCTAGAGTTGGCGGTGGTGGAGAAGGGTACTGAAAGGAGGGATTTGTCAAGAGAGCGGAGGTTACGGGTGGGGACATAAGGGGAGATGAGAGTAGAGAGATAAGGAGGGGCTGCAGATCGAGTGCATTTGTAGGTGAGTAGGAGAAGCTTGAACTGTATGCGGTATCTGATCGGAAGCCAGTGAAGTGATTTGAGGAGAGGGGTGATATGAGTATATCGGTTGAGGCGGAAGATAAGACGTGCGGCCGAGTTCTGGATGGACTGAAGGAGGGATAGATGGCTAAGTGGGAGGCCGGTGAGGAGTAGGTTGCAGTAGTCAAGGCGAGAGGTAATGAGAGAGTGGATGAGAGTTCGAGTGGTGTGCTCGCAGAGGAGGGGGCGAATTTTGCTAATGTTATAGAGGTAGAAGCGACAGGTCTTGGCTATCTGCTGGATATGCGCAGAGAAGGAGAGGGAGGAGTCGAAGATGACACCAAGGTTGCGGGCAGATGAGACAGGGACGATGAGGGTGTTATCAATTGAGATAGAGAGTGAAGGGAGAGGAGAAGTGGGTTTGGGTGGGAACACAATAAGTTCCGTCTTGGCCATGTTTAGTTTCAGGTGACGGTTGGACATCCAGGCAGCAATGTCGGATAGGCAGGCCAGTACTTTGGCCTGGGTTTCCGCAGTGATTTCTGGTGTGGAGAGATAAAGCTGGGTGTCGTCAGCATAAAGATGATAGTGGAAACCATGAGAAGAGATTATGGAGCCTAAGGAAGAAGTGTAGATTGAAAAAAGAAGGGGCCCAAGGACAGAACCCTGGGGAACTCCAACAGAGAGCGGGATAGGGGAGGAGGATGAGCCATGAGAGTGCACTCTGAAGGTACGATGGGAGAGATAAGAGGAGAACCAGGAGAGGACAGAGCCCTGGAACCCAAAGGAGGACAGTGTGTCGAGAAGTAGGTTGTGATTGACAGTGTCAAAAGCGGCGGATAGGTCGAGGAGGATGAGGATTGAATAGTGACCTTTAGATTTGGCGAGGAACAGGTCATTGCAGACTTTAGATAGTGCTGTTTCTGTCGAGTGTAGGGGGCGAAAGCCGGATTGAAGCGGATCGAGGATGGCACGAGAGGAGAGGAAATCAATGCAGCGGCTGTGAATGGCGCGTTCAAGTATCTTGGAGAGGAAGGGTAGGAGGGAAATGGGGCGGTACTTGGAGGGACAGGTAGGGTCAAGTGATGGTTTTTTGAGGAGTGGTGTAACCACGGCATGCTTGAAGGTGTCTGGGACAGTTGCAGTGGAGAGAGAGAGGTTGAGGATATGACAGATGGTGGGGGTGATAGTAGGAGTGACGGTGTTAAGTAAGTTGGTGGGGATGAGGTCTGAGGAACAGGTGGTGGATTTCGAGGAGGAGAGGAGATGGGCGGTTTCCTCTTCGGTGATAGCAGGAAAAGAGGAGAAGGAGGCCTGGGTAGGTTGGTTGAGAGAGTGGGTTATAGGAGGAGGAGAAGGTTTAGTGGTGAATTCAAGGTTGATCTTCTGGACCTTGTCACGGAAGTAGTCGGCCAGAGATTGCGGAGAGAGTGAGGGGGGAGTGGGAGCGGAGGGCACTTTGAGGAGGGAGTTGAGGGTGGCAAAGAGACAACGAGGGTTAGAGCTGAGGGAATTAGTCAATTGGGTGTAATAGTCCTGTTTAGCGAGGAATAGGGAGGATTGGAAGGAGGATAGCATGAATTTGAAATGAATGAAGTCATTATGGGCGCGAGATTTCCTCCAGTGGCATTCAGCCGAACGGGCGCAGGAGCGAAGGTATCGGGTGCAAGGGGTCAGCCAGGGCTGGGGATTGGTACGCCTTGTGGGACGGGAGATGGGCGGCGCAAGGGTTTCAAGAGCAGAGGAGAGAGTGGCATTGTAAGTGGAGACAGCTTTGTCAACAGATTTGGAGGACAAGATGGAAGGGAGGAGGTCAGAGATACAAGAGGATAAGGTGGGGGGGTCAACAGCCTGGAGATTTCTGGACGTAGTAGTTAGTGTGGGGCGAGATTGAGGGGGAGGGTGCTGAAGTGTGAATGTGATTAGGTGATGGTCAGAGAGAGGAAGAGTTGAAACGCAGAAATTGGAGGGAGAGCAAGTGGAAGAGAGGACGAGATCAAGACAGTGGCCAGATTTATGAGTAGGGGTGGTGGGGCTCAGCTGGAGGTTGAAGGAGGAGGTAAGAGTGAGGAACTGAGAAACATATGAGTCGGATGGGTTATCAGTGTGAATATTGAAGTCACCAAGAATGAGGGATGGGGATCAGGGCTCGAGAAAAACAGTGAGCCAGGCATCGAAGTCAGTAAGGAAGGAATGGAGGGATTTATCGGGGGGGGGGGGGGGGGCGGTAAATGACTGCAACTCTGAGTGGCAGTGGGTGGAATAGACGGATGGAGTGAACTTCAAAGGATGAGAAGCAGTGAGACTGAGGTAGGGGGAGAGGTTGAAAACTGCAGGAGGGCGAAAGTAGTAGCCCGACGCCGCCACCGCGGCCAGCTGGGCGGGGCGAATGGGAGAAAAGATATCCACCGTGGCATAGGGCTACGATTGAGGCAGAATTGTTGGGGGTGAGCCAGGTTTCAGTTAGGGCAAGCAGTTGAAGGGAATGGGAGATGAACAGATCGTGGGTAAAGGGAAGTTTGTTGCAGATGGAGTGGGCGTTCCACAGGGCGCACGAGAAGGGGAGGGAGGGGGGGGGAGGAGGGGGATAGAGATGAGATTGGAGCTATCGCGGGAACGGTTGCTTAGATGAGGTGAGGGCGAGGACAAGTGTGGGGGACCTGGGTTGGGATTGATGTCTCCCGCGGATAGCAGGAGAAGGAGCAAGACAGTGCGGAGAAGGGTGGGAGAGGAAGGTCGACGAAGGCGACGAAGACGGGATGCGCTTAGGAATAAAGGGGAAGGGTTCATGGCAGGAAGGAGGTGTTGAAGGTTGAGAGCTAGGAAGGAGGAGGAAGACAGTAGGGATGGTGAGGTGGTGGGGGACAGGGGTAGGTAGGGTATTGGAGTAGCGAGGAGGACGGAAGAGGACAGGGATGGGTAGTGAGATCGTGTGGTAGATGGCGGTTGGAGGGGGAAAAGATTAGGGAGGGACAGGGCAAGGAATAGGATGTGGATGGGGGCCATGGGTAGTGACTGAGGTGTTCACAGGGCTGGTCGGTGGGCTGGGAGACAGGCAGGTGGTGGGGGTGATCAGTCGGGGAAGGGAGTGATGAGCTGGTGGGGAGATGGGCTGGGAGGTGGTATTCTGTCAGGTGAGTGGCTAGTAGGCAGGTTGAGTGGCAGGAGCAGGTGGATTGGGTATCAGGCAGGAAGGAGCAGGTGAGTGCGGACAGGTTTCGGGGTGGATTGGGTAACAGGCGGTGAGTGGGGTGGAGGGCACGGCAGTAGTGCTGAACAAGCTGGAATGGTTTGAAGCAGGAGCTGGCGGACTACACAAGCTGAAGCAGACAGACTGGAACAGGCTAGACAATCTAGAATAAGCTGATGCAGATGGGCTGGAACAGGCTGAATCAGGCAGTCTGGAGCAGACTGGGTCAGGCAGTCGGGAGCAGGTAGGCTGGATCAGGCGGACTGGAACAAGGTGGAGCAGGATGACTGGAGCAATCAGGGAGAAGCTGGAACAGGCTGGGTCAGGCAGTCGGGAGCAGGCTGAGTCAGGCAGTCTGGAGCAAGCTGGCTGGAGCAGGAGGTCAGGAGCAAGCAGGGAGGCTGGATCGGCGGACTGAAACAAGGTGGAGCAGGATGACTGGAGCAAGCAGGGAGAAGCTGGAACAGGCGGACTGGAACAAGCTGGAAGAAGCTGGATCAGGCGGACTGGAGCAAGCAGGAAGAGGCTGGATCGGCGGACTGGAACAAGTTGGCTGGATCAGGCGAACTGGAGCAAGCAGGGAGAGCCGGATCGGGCGGACTGGAACAAGTTGGCTGGATCAGGCGAACTGGAGCAAGCAGGGAGAGCCAGATCGGGCGGACTGGAACAAGTTGGATCAGGTGGATTGGGACAAGTTGGATCAGGCAGACTGGAACAGGCAGGAAGAAGCTGGGTCAGGCGGACTGGAGCAAGCAGGAAGAAGCTGGGTCAGGCGAACTGGAGCACGCAGGAAGAAGCTGGGTCAGGCGGACTGGAGCACGCAGGAAGAAGCTGGAGCAGGCGGATTGGAGCAGGCAGGAAGAAGCCGGGTCAGGCGAACTGGAGCAGGCAGGAAGAAGCCGGAACATGCGGACTGGGGCAGGCAGGAAGAAGCTGGATCAGGCGGGCTGGAACAAGCTGGAAGAAGCTGGATCAAGAGGACTGGAGCAGGCTGGAGGAAACCGGATCATGCGGACTGGAGCAAGCAGGAGGAAGCTGGATCAGGCGGACTGGAGCAAGCTGGAAGAAGCTGGATCATGCGGACTGGAGCAAGCTGGAAGAAGCTGGATCATGCGGACTGGAGGACACAGGAAGAAGCTGGATCAGGTGGACTGGAACAACAGGGAGAAACTGGATTGGGTGGCTGGAAGAGATGGACTGGACAGGCCGGGTTGGCAGACTGGAATAGGCCAGTGCCAGTGGAACTCTGCCTCCCCTCGGCCTCTGTCCCTGTAGCCCGGTCACATAGGTCGCCGGATGGGCAGGCTGGAACACGCTGGGGCTGCTGGACTCTGCCTCCTCGCAGCTCTTGTCCCGCTCCTGTCGGCCGGCCGCGCAAGTCACACCCTGACACCACCGCAGGATGGATCCCAGTCCCGTGGTCTGCAGTCCGCGTCCAGGCCGTTCCGGCAGGGAGCACGGCTGCAGCGCATAGGACCCTGGGGCACGACCAGCGCGGGCTGCCGGATGGGCGACGGCGATGGGGATAGGCCGCAGCCACGCGGCAGCAGACAACCAGGATCAGCCCCGGGCCGCCCGCACGCCCACCCGCACCGGAACAGCTACCAATTGCAGGGTAGTGTCCACATTGGGGTTTCGTCAGTTGACATCACCCATATGGAGAATCGTTGTCCTGCACTTAAGCTAGCCAAATGGCTGGTGTAAATGCTCAAGCAATTAGGCATATAAATGTGCATGCATAACTGCCTGACACTCCACTGACCCATCCATTCCTTTTCCAGGTGCACCCCCCCCCCCCTTTTGAAATTGTGCAGTCTGTAATTTGAGCATGCAGCTGATTGCATACCAATGCTAGTCAGAAATTAGGGCCTACAACTTTCTAGAATTAGGGGGCATGAAGATAATTTTCTAACTAGGCACTTGAATTTAGGGGCAAAAAGGTGTCTATTTGCAGCTTATTTTAAAAAGACATATAGGTTCCTATGTATCTTTAAAAAATGCTATGGAAGCTAAAAACAGAGGCAAAACCACAAGTATGAGTATAAAGTCTTTTATTAATAAATAATAAAGACTTGGACTTGTGGTTTTGCCTCTGTTTTTGGCAACCTCTGCTGTTTGGTTTCTCTACGAAATCTGTGGAGATTTTTCATCATCTTTCTGCTTTATAAAATACTAGCACAAATTCTGCAGAAATCATGGCTTTTACAAGCCCATGTATACCTGCTTGAGAATAGGTGTAAATGCACACTTTTATTTTGTAGTGTATGTGCATGAAGCATGACTACACCCATGCTCTGCCCAAACTGCATCCAAGAACATACATATGCTGCATGGTAATTCTATAAAAAGGGCATCAACATGTAAATGATCAGAATACTGGCATGTATCGTTTTAAGTAAAGGGTCATGGATTTGATGTATTGCCTTTCTGTGGTACAACTAAAGTGATTTGCATATATTATATGCAGGTGCATATGCACATATATGCAAATATTCCAGCTCTACTCATTCTGACACATGGGTCCTTTGGCTCAATGCCGACTTGGCCATTTTCTTTATTGTACCATCAGTTGGCTCATAGTGACAATGATTTTTGAGTTGTCTACTGTCACTCCTATTTGAGTATGACCTGAAGAGTGACAAGAAAAAGCTTATTTTATTTTGTTGCATGCATCCTGGAGGTCATGTGTCTGCTGCTCTCTGCTTTTGCCTCTTGTTTGTGGGTACACAATAACTTGCTGCTTCATACTCAAAATATCACAAAGTCTGTACTGCTCAAGAGTGTTTTTTGATGGAATCTGCGATTGTACACAGACTGACATTATGTAGAGTATCACTCAGAAGGATGGATTAGGGAAAGATGGTGGTGATACAGAACTTAAGTTTCTTCAAATCAACACAGAAGTCAAAAGGAGAAGTGGCAAATGTTATAGGTGACGCTCAGAAAGAGACCAAGATGTGACATAATTCAGCTCAACTAGTAAAGTACATTAACCTTCCAAGTGATAACACTACATAATGTCAGTCTGTGTACAACTGCAGATTCCATTAAAAAAAATACTCTCAGCAGTACAGACTTTGTGATATTTTGAGTCTGAAGCAGTAAGTTATTGTGTACCCATAAAAAAGAGGCAAAAGAAGAGAGCAGCAGACACATGACCTGCAGGGTGCATGCAACAAAATAAAATAAGCTTTGCCTTGACATCAATTCCTTCTTCAGGTCATACTCAAACAGGAGTCACAGTAGACAACCCAATGTCCCATAAAAAAAAATAATTGTCACTATGAGCCAAACTGATGGCATAGCTGCCTGAAACATCCATAAAAATGTCCTTAACACAGTTTCAAGTTTTTAAAAAGTTTACTATCCCGCCCATCATACTGTGATTTCTGGGTGGCTTACACTCTAAGAAAAAGAGAAAGAAAAGAGAAATTGAGAGGAGGAAACTAGACAGGACATAAGGGTATGAGAGGGATGAATTACAATGTAGAGACCTGCAAGAGAATGGGGTTTGCGGGAATCTTGTGGAATCCATGGGAATCCTACAGAAATCCCCTCTGGGCTTTGGGGTTCCCGTGGGGATGGGAACAGTTCTGTGGGGTTCTCGTGGGGATGGAAGCAGTTCCTGTGGGGTTCCTGTGGAAGTGTAAGCTGAACCTACACCAGCCTCTCAGTTACTAACAAGTTCTTTAAGTGTTGCCTCCTCCTCCTCATTGCAGATGCAGAAAGATCAGGCGACCCTCAGGGGGAGGAATGCAGGCTTCGGCCTAACCCCTGGTAAGCCTTCCTCAGCTGAGAGGTGCCCAGCTCTACCACCGGCTGCCTTTCAGGTGCTGTGGAGGACTTGCAGCTCATCTGCATATCCTTTACGGCCTTCTCCGGAGTGACTCCCAGGTCCACTCTGATCCACTCAAGGCCTCCGCTCTAGGTGCCCAGCGCTCCCACCAGGTGCTGTGGAGGACTTGCAGCCCTTCTGCATTTCCTCACAGCTGTATCCGGGGTGACTCCCAGGTCCACCCCGATCTTCCAGGACTCCTCGCTCCAGTGCCCAGGGTTTCCAAGTGCCCAGCTCTAGGTGCTGCGGGCATTTTTCTCTTTACATCTATTTTTCTCCCAGTTACTACTTATGGCTCCAGTACACTTTTTCTTCTTGGCACTGTCCCTTCCTAATTTGTTTCTCCATCTTAAACCACTGTACACTGCAGGAACACAATTTCCACCATCTGTATTCGTCATCTCACCATCTCTTTTTTCCTCTTCCTTCTTCTCAGCTCTCAACCTTAAACATTTCCTTCCTTCTATTCATACATCTCCTTTCTATCTGAGTACATCTTGCCTTCGTCGCTGTCGTCATACCTCTCCTACTCTTCTCCGTACTCTTACTCCTTCTCCTGCTCTCCCAATCCTGGTCTTCCACACCTGTCCTCGTCCTATCCATGCAAATGATTCCGGGATGACTCCAATCTCATCTCTATTCCCCTCCTCCCCCCCTCTTCCCTCCCCTTCTTGTGTGCCCTGTGGAATGCCCGCTCGCAGGGCTGGTCTTAGGCAGAGGCGACCGAGGCGGCCGCATAGGGCCCCGCGCTTAAGGGGGCCCCGCGTGGCGCGCCTCAACTCTGCCTCTCCCTGACTCCCTCCGACCCCCGCTCGCTAGCCTCGGACAGACCACATGCATGCGGCATCATCATCACATCAATTTGTCGTGATCCTCCCGCTCGCGCTGATTCGCTCCGGCTCCGCTGCCTGAGTCCCGCCGGCCGCCGCCACTCCGGTGCCCACCCGACACACAGCCCCCCCCCCCCACTCAGGCCACCATCAGCTCCCGCCTCCCAGACCAGTCCCTCCCAGCAGCACAACAACAGAACTCGACGGCATCACGGCCCGGCCCGGCCCCGACACAGACAGCCAGCCAATTGCAGCACAGCAGCGCACGACGAACGGCTCACCCCAGCTTTTCCCTTCCACCTTCCCGCTCAATGTCCCGCCTCCTTCTGATGGTATTTCCTGTTTCCAGAAGTCATTGAGCGGGAAGGGAAAAGGAGCTGGAGAGCGTGACTAGAGCCTGTGAGCCATCGCCCATCGTCTATTCGCTGGAGCCAGGAGAGTCAAGTAAGTGCCGTGCCAAGTGCTGGTGCAAGTGCAACCCTCCCCCTACCCCCACTGACCCACCCCCCATCCCACCAATCAAGCAATCTTCTTACTAGTTTTGGTGCCAAAATCAAAATAGTATCAGCGTGTGCTATGTGCAGGTCAGAGAGTGTCACCAAAGTCATTGCAGCTGACAAGAAAAAAACCCAGATTTTTTCTGCAGATCAAGATTTGCAAGACAGGAGGTAAGCTTGATCTGAGTATAGGACCCTCCCTGCCCTGGGAATCTAGCATTTGGAATCCTTGATCAGACTCACAGTGTTCCTACTTTAAGCCACCAATAGGGTAAAACCATCTGGCTAACTTCATCTGTAGGCAGGCAGACTGTGACTGGACAAGTGCATCTTATGGGCCTTTTCCAGAAAGGGACAGAAGCTGCCAGAAAGTTGTAGAACATAGGAGGGTCTAAAATAATTGTGGTTGCAGCAGGAAACCTCCTCTGACTATACATAGATCTCATTGAGAATCACTATTTCAACCTAGTTACAAATTATATATTCCCCATTTCAAGTAATGACTATAATCATTTTAATAATGAAATCACTTTATTCATAATTTTATAAAAATAACCAACTAATTTTCATAACTTTCCTAACGTCTATTGCAGTTACTTCTTTTTTGGCTACTTGCCTCTCTGGTTTGATGGGTTACAGAGTAATAGGGGAATTTGAAAGTACTGAATCTTTTATTAATATTTTTCCTTTATTCTCCTTTGTTATGAGAATTGGAACTACTAATTGTAGTGGACTTGAACTGAATAATTTCTGGGGGGGGGGGGGAGGTTTCATGATAGCATTGTGCTTATTATTTCAGTCAGTTTTTTTTTGTACAAGTTTAGCTTCATTTGTCTTTAGTTGAAATTTCATAAATAAAATTTTTTTCTAAAAATGGAATAATCTTATCAATGGGGTGGAGGTGGGGTGGGGCTATGGTGGGGCGGGGCTAGGATGGGCCCCCACCAAATTGGTCTGCATAGGGCCCTGCACTTGCTAAGACCGGCCCTGCCCGCTTGGTCTGAAACAAACTTTCCTTCACCCATGATCTCTTCATCTCCGGTTCCCTTCAACTGCTCGCCCTAACTGAAACCTGACGACTCTGCCTCAGTCGCGGCCCTATGCCATGGAGGTTATCTTTTCTCCCACACTCCCCGCCCAGTTGGCCGCGGAGGAGGCGTCGGGTTTCTACTTTCGACCTCCTGTAGTTTTCAACCCCTCCTCCTACCGCAATCTCACTGCTTCTCATCCTTTGAAGTTCACTCCATCCATCTATTCTACCCACTGCCACTCAGAGTTGCAGTCATTTACCGCCCCCCTCATAAGTACCTCTCTTCCTTCCTTACCGACTTCGATGCCTGGCTCTCCGTTTTTCTTGAACCCTCATCTCCGTCCCTCATTCTTGGAGACTTTAAACATACATGCTGACGACCCATCCGACTCTTACGCTTCTCAGTTCCTCCCTCTGACATCCTCCTTCAACCTCCAGCTGAGCTCCACCACCTCTACTCACCAAACTGGCCATTGTCTTGACCTCATCCTCTCCTCTACCTGCTCACCCTCCAAATTCTGCGCCTCAACTCTTCCTCTCTCCGATCATCACCTGATCACCTTCATACTTCATCATCCTCCCCCTCAGTCCCGCCCAACACTAACCACTATTCAGGAATCTCCAGGCTGTCGACCCTCCCACCTTATCCTCTAGTATCTCTAATCT
Organism: Microcaecilia unicolor; assembly: GCF_901765095.1. Lineage (NCBI taxonomy): Eukaryota > Metazoa > Chordata > Amphibia > Gymnophiona > Siphonopidae > Microcaecilia > Microcaecilia unicolor. The sequence goes on from NC_044037.1 coordinate 138,332,615, forward strand.
CCTCCCTTCCATCATGTCCTCCGAGTCTATCGACAAGGCTGTCTCTGCTTACAACGCCACTCTCTCCTCTGCTCTGGACACCCTTGCACCATCCATCCCCCGTCCCACAAGGCATACTAATCCTCAGCCCTGGCTGACACCTTGCATCCGATACCTTCCCTCCTGCGCCCGATCTGCTGAACGCCTCTGGAGGAAATCTCGCACCCATACCGACTTCATTCATTACAAATTCATGCTATCCTCCTTCCAGTCCTCCCTATTCCTTGCCAAACAGGACTATTACACCCAATTGACTAATTCTCTCGGCTCTAACCCTCGTCGTCTCTTCGCCACCCTCAACTCCCTCCTCAAAGTGCCCTCCGCTCCCCCCCTCACTGTCTCCTCAATCACTGGCTGACTACTTCCGCGACAAGGTGCAGAAGATCAACCTCGAATTCACTACCAAGCCACCTCCTGCTCTTCACCCTTTAAACCACTCCCTCAACCAACCAACCCAGGCCTCCTTCTCCTCTTTTCCTGATATCACCGAGGAGGAAACCGCCCACCTTCTTTCCTCCTCGAAATGCACCACCTGTTCCTCTGATCCCATCCCTACCAACTTACTAAACACCATCTCTCCTATTGTCACCCCCCCATCTGTCATATCCTCAACCTCTCTCTCTCCACTGCAACTGTCCCTGACACCTTCAAGCATGCTGTAGTCACACCACAACTCAAAAAACCATTCACTAGACCCTACCTGTCCTTCCAACTACCGCTACCCTTCCTCTCCAAAATACTTGAACATGCCGTTCACAGCTGCTGCCTTGATTTTCTCTCCTCTCATGCCATCCTCGATCTGCTGCAATCCGGTTTTCACCCGCTACACTCGACAGAAACGGCACTCACTAAAGTCTGTAATGACCTGTTCCTTGCAAAATCCAAAGGTCACTACTCCAGCCTCATCCTCCTCGACCCATCTGCCGCTTTTGACACTGTCAATCATAATCTACTCCTTGCTGCATTATCCTCATTTGGATTTCAGTGCTCTGTCCTCTCCTGGTTCTCCTCTTATCTCTCCCACCGTACCTTCAGAGTACATTCTCATTGATCTTCCTCCACCCCCATCCCGCTCTCTGTTGGTATTCCTCAGGGATCTGTCCTTGGACCCCTTCTTTTCTCAATCTACACCTCTTCCCTGGGCTCACTGATCTCATCTCATGGTTTCCAATATCATCTTTATGCTGATGACACCCAGCTTTATCTCTACACACCTGACATCACTGCGGAAACCCAGGCCAAAGTATCGGCCTGCTTATCTGACATTGCTGCCTGGATGTCCAACCGCCACCTGAAACTGAACATGGCCAAGACCGAACTCATTGTCTTTCCACCCAAACCCACTTCTCCTCTCCCTCCACTCTCTATTTCAGTCGATAACACCTTCATCCTCCCTGTCTCATCTGCCCGCAACCTCGGAGTCATCTTCGACTCCTCCCTCTCCTTCTCTGCGCATATCCAGCAGACAGCCAAGACCTGTCGCTTCTTTCTCTATAACATCAGCAAAATTCGCCCTTTCCTCTCAGAGCACACCACCCGTACTCTCATCATTACCTCTCGCCTTGACTACTGCAACCTACTCCTCACTGGCCTCCCACTTAACCATCTATCCCCCCTTCAATCCGTTCAGAACTCTGCTGCGCGTCTTATCTTCCGCCTAGACCGATATGCTCATATCACCCCTCTCCTCAAGTCACTTCACTGGCTTCTGATCAGGTACCGCATACAATTCAAGCTTCTCTTATTAACTAAACAAATGCACTCAATCTGCAGCCCCTCATTACCTCTCTACCTTCATCTCCCTTACGCTCCTACCCGTAACCTCCGCTCACAGGACAAATCCCTCCTCTCAGTACCCTTCTCCACCACTGCCAACTCCAGGCTCCGCCCTTTCTGCCTCGCCTCACCCTATGCTTGGAATAAACTCCCTGAGCCCATACGCTAAGCCCCCTCCCTGCCCATCTTCAAATCCTTGCTCAAAGCCCACCTCTTCAATGTCACTTTCGGCACCTAACCATTATTCATCTATTCAGGAAATCTAGACTGCCCCAATTTGATTGACTGCACTTTTTGTCCTTTAGATTGTAAGCTCCTTCGAGCAGGGACTGTCCTCTGTGCTAAATTGTACAGCGCTGCGTAACCCTGGTAGTGCTTTATAAATGTTAAGTAGTAGTAAAGTCTTCCATTAATACTGCATGAGGAGCTAAGGAATAAGGAAGAGGGATAACTCCTTTGCATCAATTGTGCTGTGCTGACAAGGGAAAGGACCAATTGGATCAAAAGTAAACAAACAAACAAACAACAAACAAACAAAGCATGTATTCCCTGAAGGCCCTGACTGCATTTCACTGAGGTGGGATTACTCCTTTACACCACTTGTGCTGTCTGCTCAGTTGCTGTCAATGGAGGGGACCAACTGGATCAAAGGTAAAATAGCAAGTTCGTAGGGTTGGGGATTCATTGAAAACAGTGACTGGTTAATTGTCACATCCGTCGCTCCCTCCGGCTGCTCCTCCGCGGGAAGCAGGAACCAGTGTCCGCCACGGCAAAGGCTGGCTTTCTTGAGGCCACGGCGGGGAGCCTGGGCTCGCCGCGGTGATGGCCGCCCAGTCCGGGGCCGTGGCCGGGGGCCGGCGATCGTGGCTGCCGGACTCTCGATCGCCGGCTATGGGGGCTATGCTTGCGCCAGTGGGGGAAATGGCGCCGAGGCGCGATGGCTTTTGTCAACAGGCGGCAAGACAACTGGGCATCCCTTCTTCCGTGGGCCGAGTTCGCCTATAACCACAGTGAACACTCTGCCTCTGGGCAATCTCCATTTTTCATGGTATATGGACAACATCCGCGGCTTCCTCCGCCCATCCCTTCTGACTCCTCTACGCCCATGGTTACTCAAGCCCTGGCTGACCTGCGGGAAGTCTGGAATATGGCCCAAGAGCAACTACAGAAAGCAGCCGCCAGGTATAAGTCGTTTGCTGACCGACACCGGCGCCCCGCCCCGGTTTTGCAGCCGGGGCAAAAAGTATGGCTGAGCACCAAATACCTGAGGCTCCAGGTGCCCTCTCGGAGGCTGGGGCCACGGTACATCGGGCCGATTGTTATCCAGTCTCGGATCGGAGCTGTGACATACCGCCTGCGGCTACCTAGTACTCTGCGGATCCATAATGCCTTCCATGTTTCTCTGTTGAAGGTCTTTCGGGGGTCTAAATGGCATCCACAGAATAAAGAGTCAGTTGTTCCAGAGGCTGACCCCGATCCCGAGTATGAGGTTGAAGAAATCATAGACTCCAAGAGGCGTCGGGGAAAGCTGCTCTACCTGTTATCATGGAAGCATTTTGGTCCCGAGGACAATTCCTGGGAGCCGGCTACCAATGTACATGCCCCGGAGTTGGTACGGGCCTTCCATAATCGTTATCCTCAAAAACCAGGACCCAGGAGGAGGGGGGCATCCGGGGGGGATACTGTCACATCCGTCGCTCCCTCCGACTGCTCCTCCATGGGAAGCAGGAACCGGCGTCCTCCACGGCGAAGGCCGGCTTTCTTGAGGCCGCGGCGGGGAGCCGGGGCTCGCCGCAGTGATGGCCGCCCAGTCCGGGGCCGAGGCCGGGGGATCGTGGACTCTCGATCGCCGGCTATGGGGGCTATGCTTGCGCCAGTGGGGGAAATGGCGCCGAGGTGCGATGGCCGGCGTCTCCTTCACTCTCGGGCACGGGAACCGAAGCTCCGCCTCAGAGGAGTTAGATTGGGAGGCCAGTACTGTAGTCCCGCCTGGGAGGTCGGACAGAGCCAATCAGAAGGGTTCTGTCGATAACCAGGTTCTGATTGGCCGGCTATGTCTACAGGGGCTGGGCGGTTGAATGCTGACAGTATTTAAGGAGCGGGCCTGAGATAGGACAGTGCTTCAGGTTCTGTTTCCCGAGGCCAGTCTCCGCTCGTTCCTGTGCTCAGTTGGTTTCCTTGTTCTTCTGGTTTTGACTTTTGGACTGTTCCTGGTTTACTCTGCTAGCCGCCTGCCTTGACCTTTTGCCTGATTCTGACTACGCTGTTAGCTGCCTGCCCTGACCCGTTGCCTGTTCTTGGACGTCTCCATTTTCCATCTGCCCTCTTCTCTCCTGGTTCCAGTCTGGGTCAGTTCATCAACCCCGTGGTTCCAGAAGTCCCGTTGACTGCCTGCAGCTGGGGGCTCAACCCTTGGTGAACGGCGGTCGCCGCGGGTGAAGACTTGGGGTTGCACAGCTGTCCTTTGAGGTCCTTCGGGGCCTTGTGGGACCTAAGGGCTCACCTTCCTTGCGGACAAGACATTAATAAGGCAGGGTTGTCTTACTGGTTATAGAGAGCACTAGGTCCAGAACATTGAGGGTCTGGGATCAGGATTGCCTGAATTATCACAGTGTGAAGAAAGGGGCTGTGGGCAATGTTTTTGACAGGGAGATAATCGCTGAGAAATACAGTTATGTGCTTGTGTGTGTGCAGATGTTAAAAACAGGATTTCTTTTGGCTGGAGAAAGGTGTGGTGGGAGATGGGGGATCTTTTTTCACAAGTTGAGGAGTGCAGGAGTTAGAGCACTGGCCTTGCTATCCAGAGGTGGCCGGTTCAAATCCCACTGCTGCTCCTTGTGACCTTCCTTGGGCAAGTCACTTAACCCTCCATTGCCTGAGGTACAAACATTGCATAGCCTGTAGCATGCAGTTTTGCCTAGCCCAAGAAAACATATTTATAATTATCTGGAAATCAGAACAACAAGTGAGGTGATTAAATTTGCAGTGACACAACATTATTCAAAGTTATTAAAATTCATGCTGTGAAAAATTGCAGGGAGACCTTATGAAATTGGAAGACTGGGCAGTGGCCAAAAAAGCAAACAGGATGCTAGGAATTATTAGTAAATGGATGGTGAGTAAGATCAAGAATACTATAATGCCTTTGTATTGCTCTGTGGTGCAACCTCACCTTGAGTATTGTGTTCAATTCTGATCCTCGTATCTCAAAAAAGATACAGCGGATTTAGAAATGGTTCAAAAAAGTGTCCAAAATGATAAAGGGGATGTAACTCTTCTCATATGTGGAAAGGTTAAAGAGGTTAGGGTTCTTCAGCTTGGAAAATAGATGGCTAAGAGTAGATATCATTGAGGTCTACAAAATCTCGAGTGAATCGATTTTTTACTCTTTAAAAAAGTACAAAAACTTGGGGATACTCAATGAAGTTACAAGGAAATCCTTGTAAAACAAATAGGAAGACATATTTTTTCACTCAACAAATAGTTAAGCTCTGAAACTCCTTGCCGAAGGATGGATGTGTTAACAGTGGTTAGTGTATCTGGGTTTAAAAAAAGGTTTGGGCAAGCTCCTGGAGGAAAAGTCTATTGAGATAAACATAGGGAAGCAACTGCTTCCCCTGGGATTGGTAGCATGGAATTTTGCTGCTATCTGTGTGTCTGCAAGATACTTGTGACCTGGATTGGCTACTGTTGGAAACAGGATACTGGGCTAGATAGACCCAGTATGAGAGAGGGAAGGGCAAGGTTTCAGCACTCTGAATTGTGAGAGAGAAGAGGTAGGACGGCGGGGGCTCAGCAAGCTGGTCTGATTAAACATTACTCAAAGAACTTTTGTTGGTCAACCGTAAAAAAAACACACTTTAGGGGTTAAAGTTAAGAGACAGGATACTACATTTTTTAATTTGCTGGTACAACTTTGCCTCCTTTATCATTCTTTCAAAGTGCTGGTGATGGGAGATTTTAATTTAGTATCTAATCCTAACATTGATTGTTCCTCTCCATGTTCATATCATCATGGACGGGCACGTGCAAGGGTTCTTTCTTCCTTTATGAGATTCTTAAATCTCCACCCAGGGGAAAGAGACTTTACTCTCCTTTCTCGGGCCCACGGGATGTTTTCCCATCTAGATTACATCATGGTGGAATGCTCCAATTCCCCTCGGTATTATCTGCAGTTATTGGTCCAATGGTTTGGATTGATGGTTTGGCCCTGATGTATTATTGGTCCTTATTGGGGTGGCGTTTTTCCTCGTATTTATATCAGGACATTAATTTTCGTAATTATATCCAGGAGTAATGGGAAGCTTATTTGCATTATAACTGGGCCCATCTAGAGCAACCTTCTCTTTTCTGATATTATCTCATATGCCCATACAAACATTTGACTTTTGGGGTCCTTCATTTAGAATCTCAGATGAAAAAGGCCAAGAGGGCTTACATACATAGACCCTGCCAAGTCACGAGAGAGCAACTTCATACAACACAAATAGAATTGAACTCCCTATTACATGAATGAGTGTTATGCTGTCTGATATATAGAAAATTCCACTTTCACCATTTTGGTAATAGGCCAGGAAGATTGCTTACTCGCCTTGAGGAATCCTGGGGAGGGCCATGGGTGATTGCCGCACTGAGGGACTCTCAGGGGACAGTGCATAACAAAAGTGAAGATATGTGTTCAAATATTGACCCAATATTTTTCTCAACTCTACTCAGCCACCTGCTCCCTGGATTCCGCTATTATAACTACTTATTTGGAAGCAGCAGGGCTATCGTGTTTAACGCCACAAGATGTTCAGCTTCTTAATGCTCCTGTTTCAGCCAAATCTTTAAAATTGCATTTGGCCCCAGTCCCTGATGGCTTCTCTGGGGAGTTGTACATGTTCTTACCCCCACAGCTTCAAGCTGGCATTAGGTATTCACCAGTAAAGGCAGGGCTTGGTTTGTGCGCTGTTTCTGAACATTTGGAGGGAATAGCTAAGGACTGAAACAGTGCACAAACCAAGCCCTGCCTTTACTGGTGAATACCTAAAGCCAGCTTGAAGCTGTGGGGGTAACAACATGTACAACTCCCCAGAGAAGCCATCAGGGACTGGGGCCAAATGCAATTTTAAAGATTTGGCTGAAATAGGAGCATTAAAAAGCTGAACATCTTGTGGCGTTAAACACGATAGCCCTGCTGCTTCCAAATAAGTAGTTAAAGTAGCGGAATCCAGGGAGCAGGTGGCTGAGTAGAGTTGAGAAATAATAGAGTTATTGTTCTGTTTTTACTGAAAAAAATCCGGGAGAAGGACCACGATGGACTGGCAAAAGTTCATTTGAGAATGGAGTGGATATAGCACCGTTCACGGAAGAGAGTGTGTATCAACAACTAGAAAAACTAAAGGTGGACAAAGCCATGGGACCGGATGGGATCCACCCCAGGATATTGAGGGAGCTCAGAGAGGTTCTGGCGGGTCCTCTTAAAGATTTGTTTAATAAATCCTTAGAAATGGGAGAGGTTCCGAGGGATTGGAGAACGGCGGAGGTGGTCCCTCTTCACAAAAGTGGTGATAGGGAAGAAGCTGGAAACTACAGGCCGGTAAGCCTCACTTCGATTATTGGAAAAGTAATGGAAGCGATGCTGAAGGAAAGGATAGTGAATTTCCTGGAAGAAAATGAGTTGCAAGATCCAAGACAACATGGTTTTACCAAAGGGAAATCATGCCAAACGAATCTCATTGAATTCTTTGATTGGGTGACTGGAGAATTGAACCGTGGACGTGCTATAGACGTAATCTACTTAGATTTCAGCAAGGCTTTTGACACAGTTCCCCACAGGAGGCTCTTAAATAAACTGGATGGGCTGAAGATAGGACCCAAAGTGGTGAACTGGATTAGGAACTGGTTGACGGACAGGCGCCAGAGGGTGGTGGTGAATGGAGTTCGCTCGGAGGAGGGAAAGGTGAGTAGTGGAGTGCCTCAGGGATCGGTGCTGGGGCCGATTCTGTTCAATATATTTGTGAGTGACATTGCAGAAGGGTTAGAAGGTAAAGTTTGCCTATTTGCGGATGATACTAAGATTTGTAACACAGTGGACACCCCGGAGGGAGTGGAAAACATGAAAAAGGATCTGAAAAAGCTAGAAGAATGGTCTAAGGTTTGGCAATTAAAATTCAATGCGAAGAAATGCAAAGTGATGCACTTAGGGAGTAGAAATCCAAGAGAGGCGTATGTGTTAGGCGGTGAGAGTCTGCTAGGTACGGATGGGGAGAGGGATCTTGGGGTGTTAGTATCTGAGGATCTGAAGACGATGAAACAGTGTGACAAGGTGGTGGCCGTAGCTAGAAGGTTACTAGGCTGTATAGAGAGAGGTGTGACCAGCAGAAGAAAAGAGGTGTTGATGCCCCTGTATACAAGTCGTTGGTGAGGCCCCACCTGGAGTATTGTGTTCAGTTTTGGAGGCCGTATCTTGCTAAGGATGTAAAAAGAATTGAAGCGGTGCAAAGAAAAGCTACGAGGATGGTATGGGATTTGCGTTACACGACGTATGAGGAGAGATTTGCGGACCTGAACATGTATACCCTGGAGGAAAGGAGGAACAGGGGTGATATGATACAGACGTTCAAATATTTGAAAGGTATTAATCCGCAAACGAACCTTTTCCGGAGATGGGAAGGTGGTAGAACGAGAGGGCATGAAATGAGATTGAAGGGGGGCAGACTCAAGAAGAATGTCAGGAAGTATTTTTTCACGGAGAGGGTGGTGGATGCTTGGAATGCCCTCCCGCGGGAGGTGGTGGAGATGAAAACGGTAATGGAATTCAAACATGCGTGGGATAAACATAAATGAATCCTGTGCAGAAGTAAGGGATCCTCAGGAGCTTAGCCTAGAATGGGTGGCAGAGCTGGTGGTTGGGAGGCGGGGCTAGTGTGGGCAGACATATACGGTCTGTGCCGGGGCTGGTGGTTGGGCGGCAGCGATAGTGCTGGGCAAACTTATACGGTCTGTGCCAGAGCCGGTGGTGGGTGGCAGGGATAGTGCTGAGCAGACTTATACGGTCTGTGCCAGAGCTGGTGGTTGGGAGGCGGGGATAGGGCTGGCCAGACTTATACGGTCTGTGCACTGAAGAGGACAGTACAAATAAAAAAAGTAGCACATATGAATTTATCTTCTTGGGCAGACTGGATGGACCGTGCAGGTCTTTTTCTGCCGTCATCTATGTTACTATGACCTCATTACATAGGATTGACTACATTTTAATGTTACATAGTCCCCAGCATTAGTGCCATCTGAACAATTTGCTCACCTTAATTCTGGCACTAACTGCCTCTATCTCCAGCATTAGGTTCTAAGTATCGGCCCATCAGAACTGTGCTTTAAACTGTGTGGTATCTGTGTAAACCAGTGAGAAAAAAATAAATTCAGACTTTGCAAAAGGTGATTTTTTTGAAAGAAAAATACAGAAGAAACTGCTAATCTGAAAGTTAAAAAATTCCTTTTTTTAGTTCCTGAGAAAAAAACATTTTAAGGAGTATAAAAAATAAAAAGAACTCCATTGTGTATGCTCACCATCTGCAGTGTCTGCGCAAAGTGTGCATGTTCCTCTAAGGTTGTAGGGGGCGGTGTCTGGTGTCCCATCACTTGATTCATCCAAATTGGTTTGAGTACTGTAAGAAGTGCCCCTACAGTCTGACATCTTGAAAGGTGGTGTGGCTTGGGTGGGCTTGTGATATCACTCCCTGTGACATCACCAAAAAGGGGCAGTGTTTGGGTGGGGCTATGACATCACTTCTGGTGACATCATCAAAGGGGTAGGGTTTCTGTCGGGCTATGATGTCACTCTCAATTATATCATCAAAAAGGATGGGAGGGGCATAGGGCGGATCCTCAATTCTTTTTTTTTTTAACTGTCTTTATTGTCAGGAGAAATGCATAATTTACATAATTAAGCACCACAGGAACCACATCTCAAACCGTACAGAAACAGTGATATAGCAAGAACAGTGAGATGTTGAGCTTCTAATACAAGTAACAAACTGACTGTGATACCCACAATACCAATTAAAGTATAACATACATATCAAGCTTTTCCCTTCTTTTAATTTTTAAACAACTCACATTCCCCTCCCCCCTTCCATCCCCTGAGGCTGAACATCCCCACAACCAGTGAGGCTACACCTTATTTGTTACCTGCTGTGATAAGCAGTCCTGGCATCTCTGCCAAATGCTAATTTTCGTAATTATATCCAGGAGTAATGGGAAGCTTATTTGCATTATAACCGGGCCCATCTAGAGCAACCTTCTCTTTTCTGGTTGGCTTGGGCACATTTTCGAGTAGGGTTCAGAGACCCCTCCTTCACCCACATCCCCATCAGTGCCATACTTGCGTACCACTTAGCAATGGGAGGGGGGGCCCTGTCCACCCAATGCTGTAGCATGACCTTTTTCGCCAACACCAAACCTAGTAAGATAAACTGACAGTGCATATCAGAGAAGTCCTGTGTCACAAGGTCTAAGTCTGACCCCATAAGCATGACCCTGTAGGACCATTCCACCGGGGTGCCCAGTACCTCTTCCAAGAAACACTGGACTCCCCCCCCAGAATTCCTGCAGGTGATGGCACTCCAAAAAATGATGTACCAGAGTTCCCCTTCCACTCATACATTTATCACAGTCTTCAGAATCCCACAGCCCCATGGCTTTTCCTCTACTTCTATTAAGGTATGTGTTATGTAGAATTTTAAATTGAATTTCATGGAGACCTACATTAGGAGTGATTTTAAACGCTAGCAAGAAACACCGTGCCAGATCCTATGTGGTTACCTCCCTTCCCATAAAACACCCCATTGTCTTGAAAGTTGTTCAAAGAAAGGGGAGGGACGCCATGTTCTCCCCATGTGATACCATTTAGAGAGCTTGTTATGTTCGCTGGGCATCTGGGTGAAAGCCGTGTCCAACTCAGTGAAGGCTGGGGGCTTCCGGTCTGTTCCTTTGAGTGTATGAATATGATGTCATAGCTGCATATACGAAAAGGATAAGCTCTGGAGCAGCTGCCATAAGTCCCGGCACTTTGCAAAGGTTGGACAGTGGCCCTATCCTGCCTCTGAAACTGCCCCACATACTGACACCCCTGGTGTGACCACGTTATAAACTGCGATCTATCCTGCCCTGCAGGAAAGCTTTGATTATCTCGAATTTCCAAGAAAGGGGAAGGGCCCACCGTACCTCCCAAACAACCTCTTCACCACTCCCAGGCCAGCCTAAGGGGTCGCAAGAGTGGGGACAATTTAACTCGTGCCCCTTTAGAATGAATTGCATTAAAGACTGAAAAAGGGGAGGCTGCTGATTCCCATACGCCCGGGGGGGGGGGGGGGGGGGGCAAATGCGAAATGCCCAGTGTGGAGTTCATGTATCCAGCGTAATATCACAGCAACATTATATAATCTGAGATCAGGCAAATTAACTCCCCCCTCTCCCCTTTCTCTGGTCAATTTGTTTTGCCCTTTACGGGCATGACTCGTCCCCTAAATGAATGAAGATATTATTCCCCTATATATTTTCTCATCCTTGCTAGTCACCCAGAGTGGAATCATCTGGAGGGGATACAAAATTTTGGGCAATAAAACCATTTTAACCAGCGCCACCCATCCTAAGAGTGAAATGGGGAAATCCTTCCATCTTTTACAGAGGTTTCTAATGGCCTCTATTTTCTCCCGAACATTCTTCCTGTAGATGATATTTTGGTCTAGATGTAAAAACACGCCTAGGTACTTCATAGGACCTGAAGTCCAGGCTAAGGGGAAATCAGGTAGCCGCTTACATGCACAGTTATTAGAAATCGCCATTGCCTCCAACTTTTCAAAGTTAATCTTAAGCCTGGAAAAAGCCCCAAATTTCTGAATAAGGTCAATTAGCACAGGTATCCCCCCCGAAGCCTGACTCAAGAATATCAGCATGTCATCTGCAAACAGGTTAGTTTTATACTCTTTAACGTGCTAGTCTGTCTGATTTTACACGCCAAAGGCTCGAGAGATGACACGAACAGCATAGGGGAAAGGGGGCACTCTTGTCTCGTACCCCGCTCCAGAGCAAAGGATTCAGTGAGTTCACCACAGACAAGAATTTGTGCTGTGGGTTTACTGTAAAGGGCTCTAATTCCTGTTAGAAACTCCCCCAAAATGCCAAACTACGGCAATATCCAAAACAAGTGATTCCATAAGATTTTGTCGAAAGCATTTCTGCATCTAAGCTCACAATGATGTCATCACCCGGTTTACCCCCCTTCATCTGGAGCGTGCTTAAAGCTCTAAGGATGTTAGTAGAAGCATACCTACCGGGCACAAATCCAGTCTGGTCATCCTGTATTAAGTTAGGGAGAACTTTCCCCAACCTAGAAGCCAAAACTCCCACAAATAACTTAATATCCTGATTTAACAGTGAAATGGGACGGTAAGAGCCTAGGTTCTCAGGATCTCGCCCAGGCTTGGGTAATACTATTATAGATGCATAAGTCAGGGAACACGTAAATTGACCTGGAGTGCATAGTGCATGACACAAGTCACAAAATGGGCCGACGACCTGAGCCCCCAGTATCTTGTAGAATTCAAAGCCCAGCCCGCCTGGTCCCGGCGCTTTAGCCAATTTAATTTTTTTAATAGCAGACTGAATTTCTTCCCCCCTAAAAGGTACATTTAGAGAGTCTAATTGCTCCTGTGTCAGAGATGGGAGGTGCAGTCCCCTGAAGAAAGCCTCACGCTGTGCAACATCGCAGTGCTCTGAGTCATATAGAGGCATATTTTCAAAGCACTTTGGGAGGCTAAGTTCCATAGGTTTCTATGGAACTTTGGGAGGCTAAGTGCTTTGAAAATGAGCCTCATAGTGTTTTATAAAAATCTACAAATGCGGCTTGGATCTCCTTCTCTCATATGGACCGCTGCCTTGACAATAGCTTAATACGGGAGATTAGCTGTCTCACAGGCCAGTTGCCAGCAGTCTGCCTGTCTTGTTTCCCCACCTGTGCAAGTTATATTTATATAGTTGGATATCTCTCAGGGGCAGGGAGTGCTGATTTAAAATCTCATTTATGCAGCTTTTCAGAGCGTTATAGGTTTCTCTAGCGCCCTGCTGCCCCAATACCGCGCTCCCCTGGGCCTCCTGGAGCTCGTCCCGTTTCTTGCGTGTACGAGCAGTGTACTTTATGATTTTCCCTCTCATAACCGCCTTTCCAGCTTCCCAGAAATTGGTGGGAGATTTGTCATTGGGCTTTTTGTCCATTAAATAGTGTTGCCACTCCTCTATGAGGAAACTCCTAAACTCAGGGTTCAAGTACAGCATTGGGCTCATACGCCACCCTGCTGAGGCCTTCCTTCCCAATAGTCCCATGTCCACCCATACCATGCAATGGTCCAACACCGCCCCCGCTTCGATGTCAGTAAAACGAACCACAGAGAAAAGGGAAGGGGCTGACAAACTATAATCTAGCCTTGTGTGCACTTTGTGGACCTGCGAGTAGAAAGTATATTCTTGTATGTCGGGGTGGAGCACATGCCAAGTATCAATCAAGCCTAATTCAGACTGCAGGGGCCTTCAAGCCCTTCGGGCCTCTTCTTTGACGGGTTACAATCAATGGTGTAGTAATATTGAAGTCCCCACCTACCACTAACTGGTATTCTCGCAAAGGCACTAGTGCTGCTAAAAGTGAGGAGAAGAATTTCTGAGAGCACACATTTGGGGCGTATACCGAGCACGGGACGACCCTCTGACCCTGCAACACCCCAACCTATATTACAAATCTTCCTTCTGGGTCCTGTATTAACTTGTGCCTAGTGAAGTCCAAAGCTTTGTGAATAAGAATAGTCACTCCCCGCTACCTTTTGTTGAAGGAGGCAAAAGAAACCTCTCCCACCCACTCTTGCTTTAATTTAGCATGCTCTGAAGGAGAAAGATGAGTCTCCTGAGCCAGGAGGACAACTACTTTAAGACGCTTACAGTAATTTAAAATTATTTTCCTCTTTATAGGTGAGTGAATACCATCCACATTCAAGGTAGCCACCCGCAAACTACCCATACCCCCATTGCTCCTGGATAGGTCTGCAAATCCATAACATTATTATTAACCCTGGGTGAGGCATCCCAGCTAGACCACCCCACATGGCCTGTGCTTTCTTGTGCATTTGCAGGTTTTGCCTCAACCAGCCATCCACAAATTTGAGAACAATCAACCTCAACCCCGGAGTAACCCCCACAATCCCCTTAAGCTTAACTCCCTGCTCATCACTCATCCTATTCATGGTAGAAAGGGCCCCCTCTCCTCCCCCTATAACCCCACAAATCACTAGTCCCCATCAGTCAGCACCGCTTCCAGAAACCTCCAAATCCACACACACCCCAGCCACACCCCCACACACATCTGACCCCTGAACCCACTCTCTCCCAATTAATTCCCCTATCCCTCTTCCTCCCCCCTCAGCTTCTGCATCCCCCCTCCCCCCGACACTCCCACATGCATACCTCCCTCCACGCACTAATCCTTCCATAGCCCTCTTTTAGTAACCCGCTACCTTCCACCCCGACACTCCCTAACAGAACTCAAAAACTACACGCCTGACTCCTCCCCCTCTTCCCCAACCCACCTTGCTTAGTAAACAACCAGCAGCCTGAGCCACCGTAATTTTCAGAACTTGCTTGTCAAAAATATGAAAACACCAATAAAACATAAGCAGCCCAGCAAAACGCAGGGATTAAGGCACTCTGTAAACACTCCAGTGCAACTTTGGATTTCATTCCTGATATTTGACGCCCATGCACTGGTCCTCTCATGCTTTTTGAACACATATAGCCGGCCATCAACACATGCAAAGGCGGGCGTGAGATTGGAAACCCTGCCGCAGGAATAGATCTTCATAAAGCTGATTTCCACCGGTGTCTCACAAAACAGTTAGTTGCGTTAAAAGTGCTTCCCTTCAGGTTGCGCCATCAAGCACCAGCCACGTACAACAGAGCAGGATTCTATGCTTCAGGGATCTTCTCCAGGAAGGCCTTTAGTTCCTCCACTTTAGTCAGGCTTACAGTGCGGTTATCATAACTGATCCTCACTTTGGCCAGATATTGGAAAGCAAAACAAATGCCATTCACGTACAATTGTGAGCAATAGGGAGCCAAGAGTTTCCTCTGCTCCGTTACCCTAAGCGAAAAGTCCTGAAAGAGCAACAGCAGCTTCGCCTTAACTGCATAGTTCAGGAACCTAGCAATTACTGGACGTGTTCTTTCCGATTCCTCCCTGCGCACTCCAATTCTGTGAGCCCACGCCACTTGGACTGGGTCTACCTCTGAGGGGAGCCTCAGAGATTTTGGCAGCCATTGCTCCAGCAACTCTTTCAGCTCAGGTTCAGGAATCAATTCAGGTAATCCGATAATACGAAGATTTTTCCCGTCTACCTCGATTTTCTTGGTCTTTGACCCTGTCTATGAGAGATTGCACCCGAGACTCCAGTTCGCTAATTCGAGTCTCTGCTGCCGCCTGATCCTCTTGAGCGGAGATGCGTTCTTCCGCCTGTTGGAGCCGCACTGCGTGCCCTGCTATACTGTTTAATCTCCTCCACTCTTTCATGTAGTTTGGCCAGCTTATCATCCAACGTTTGGGATAAGTGCCGCATGGACACCTGCACATTATCATCCTGCAGGCCAGGAGGGTGAGCTGGCGATTTAGATAGAGGTGGTGACTCCACCATTTTCTTGTGCATTGCGTTGCTCTTCTCTTGACCAGGCCTCAGGGTCTTAACTGGCATCCCTCAGAGGGAAAGAAAAAACTCCACTTCCCTGCCAATAGTCTCCGCTTTCGTTCCTTAATCTCTAATCTTACGTTTGGGGCACTTTCCTTTGCAAGTTCTTACAAATAAGTAGGCATTAAAAGTTGAGGGGTGAGGAGCTGAGCCGACAGGCGTCCGTTCAGGTCGATTCCATCACATGACCTCCCCACGGATCCTCAATTCTGATTGGCTGATGCAATTGGAAGTGTGCATGGCCACCTGTCAAAATACGCAAATTTGATTTTAGAAAAGCTATGTAACAAGCATCATTCCTTCCCTGCTACTCCTACCCCTGTTTCTGCCTGTTCTTCTATCCTCTCTCTTTCTCTACAGTAACCCCTTCTACCCCTATACTCATTATCTTCTCCTTCCCTGCCAACCTTCTCCCTAATAGCATTCCTTCTTAAATTCCCCTTTATTTTTTTTACCTCATTATAAACTGTTGTTCTGTGCACCCACATCAATGGCAGTATATCAAACTCATATAATAAACAAACAAATAAATAAATAAAAATACACACTTTTATAAACTGTAACTTAAATGCGAATGTACATAGTTTGGGCAATATCTGTATCATGTAACTGTGGGCAGGGCACACAGTTACATGCATAAATTATGGAACACAATAATTAACGTGCAAGTTTTAGCAATCTAGGTGCAAGCTTTTTCACCAGCTCTATAATTGGTATAGTAACATAGTAGATGACGGCAGAAAAAGACCTGCACGGTCCATCCAGTCTGCCCAAGAAGATAAATTCATATGTGCTACTTTTTTATTTGTACTGTCCTCTTCAGTGCACAGACCGTACAAGTCTGGCCAGCCCAGTGGTGTGCTGGTAAATTTTTAACAACAGGCTCTCTCTCCGGTCCACCTCGGTGCCCCCCCGTCCACCACTGCGCCCCCCCCGTCCACCTCTGCGCCCCCCCAAAATTGCAGAGCTGCCTATAGCCGTGGGGGGGGGGGGGGGGGGGGGCAATGCATTACTCTCTCCAGGAAAAAAAATTAAATGATCCCAGGTTCCAATCTAATTCATGTTTAATGTGGGATAAAATGCCATAAATAAGTAAATAAATATAAACTTTTAATGTTGAGCACCTGATTCTCAAAGTGAACATATTCCAAACGCTATAATGAAAATAAAATGATTTTTTTTCTACCTTTGTTGTCTGGTGACTGTTTTTCTGATCATGCTGGCCCAGTATCCGATTCTGTTGCTATCTGGCCTCTTAACTCCGTTTCCAGGGCTTCCTTTCCATTTATTTCTTTCCTCCTTTCTTCTTCATTTCTGGTCCTCAGCTTCTGCCTATCTTCTTCATCCATGTGCAGTTTTTCTCCTCTCTTCCTTTTCCCTCATCTCATCTCCTTCCTCACTCCTCTCTCCCCTCCATCCATGTCCAGCATTTCTTCTCTCTCCCCTCCTCTCCCCTGCCCTGCATGCACCCATACCCAGCGACCCTCCTCTGCCCTGCCCTGCATGCACCCAGATGTCCAGCAGTGACCCTTCTCTCCCCTGCATGCACCCATGTCCAGCAGTGACCCTCCTCTCCCCTGCCCTGCATGCACCCATGTCCAGCAGTGTACCCTCCTCTCCCCTGCATGCACCCATGTCCAGCAGTGACCCTCCTTTCCCCTGCCCTGCATGCACCCATGTCCAGCAGTGTACCCTCCTCTCCCCTGCATGCACCCATGTCCAGCAGTGACCCTCCTTTCCCCTGCCCTGCATGCACCCATACCCAGCGACCCTCCTCTGCCCTGCCCTGCATGAACCCAGATGTCCAGCAGTGACCCTTCTCTCCCCTGCATGCACCCATTTCCAGCAGTGACCCTCCTCTCCCCTGCCCTGCATGCACCCATGTCCAGCAGTGTACCCTCCTCTTCCCTGCCTTGCATGCACCCAGATGTCCAGCAGTGACCCTTCTCTCCCCTGCATGCACCCATGTCCAGCAGTGACCCTCCTTTCCCCTGCCCTGCATGCACCCATACCCAGCGACCCTCCTCTGCCCTGCCCTGCATGCACCCATGTCCAGCAGTGTACCCTCCTCTCCCCTGCCCTGCATGCACCCATACCCAGCGACCCCCTCCACCCATGTCCAGCAGCGACTCCCTTTTTCCCCTTGCCAACCCCTCCCAAGTTGTATCGCGAATTCTTCTCCTCCCTCCCTCCCGATCCGGTCCCTCACCGCCCGCTTGTTTTTTGAATTCTTCGGAGCAGGCACTCTTGCCTGCCCGCTTCCAGCGCTGACTGTCCTCCCTTGCCGATTCGCTATTCAAAATGGCCGCCGAGACTTCAGCCGAAGTCTCGGCGGCCATTTTTAAAGCACGAATCGGCAAGGGAGGACAGTCAGCGCTGGAAGCGGGCAGGCAAGACTGCCTGCCCCGAAGAATTCAAAAAAATAAGCAGGCGGTGAGGCGGATCCGGAGGGAGGGAGGAGGGAGGGAGGAGAGCCAGAGCCGGCTCGCTATTTTCAACAACCAGCTCGCAAGCCGGAAGAAAATTTAACAACCGGCTCTTGCGAGCCGGTGCGAGCCAGCTCCAGCACACCACTGGGCCAGCCCCATCCCCGCCTCCCAACCGCCAGCTCTGGCACAGACCGTATAACTCTGCCCAGCACTATCCCTGCCTCCCACCACCGGCTCTGGCACAGACCATATAAGTCTGCCCAGCACTATCCCCACCGCCCAACCACCAGCCCTGGCACAGACCGTATAAGTCTGCCCAGCACTAGTCCCGCCTCCCAACCACCAGCCCCAGCACAGACCGTATATGTCTCCCAACCACCAGCTCTGCCACCCAATCTAGGCTAAGCTCCTGAGGATCCCTTCCTTCTGCACAGGATTCCTTTATGTTTATCCCACGCATGTTTGAATTCCGTTACCGTTTTCATCTCCACTACCTCCCGTGGGAGGACATTCCAAGCATCCACCACCCTCTCCGTGAAAAAATACTTCCTGACATTCTTCTTGAGTCTGCCCCCCTTCAATCTCATTTTATGCCCTCTCGTTCTACCGCCTTCCCATCTCCGGAAAAGGTTCGTTTGCGGATTAATACCTTTCAAATATTTGAACGTCTGTATCATATCACCCCTGTTCCTCCTTTCCTCCAGGGTATACATGTTCAGGTCAGCAAATCTCTCCTCATACGTCGTGTAACGCAAATCCCATACCATCCTCGTAGCTTTTCTTTGCACCGCTTCAATTCTTTTTACATCCTTAGCAAGATACGGCCTCCAAAACTGAACACAATACTCCAGGTGGGGCCTCACCAACGACTTATACAGGGGCATCAACACCTCTTTTCTTCTGCTGGTCACACCTCTCTCTATACAGCCTAGTAACCTTCTAGCTACGGCCACTGCCTTGTCACATTGTTTCATCGCCTTCAGATCCTCAGATACTATCATCCCAAGATCCCTCTCCCCATCCGAACCTAGCAGACTCTCACCGCCTAACACATACGCCTCTCTTGGATTTCTACTCCCTAAGTGCATCACTTTGCATTTCTTCGCAATGAATTTTAATTGCCAAACCTTAGACCATTCTTCTAGCTTTTTCAGATCCTTTTTCATGTTTTCCACTCCTTCCGGGGTGTCCACTGTGTAACAAATCTTAGTATCATCCGCAAATAGGCAAACTTTACCTTCTAACCCTTCGGCAATGTCACTCACAAATATATTTAACAGAATCGGCCCCAGCACCGATCCCTGAGGCACTCCACTACTCACCTTTCCCTCCTCCGAGCGAACTCCATTCACCACCACCCTCTGGCGCCTGTCCGTCAACCAGTTCCTAATCCAGTTCACCACTTTGGGTCCTATCTTCAGCCCATCCAGTTTATTTAAGAGCCTCCTGTGGGGAACCGTGTCAAAAGCCTTGCTGAAATCTAAGTAGATTACGTCTATAGCACGTCACAGTTCAATTCTCCGGTCACCAAATCAAAGAATTCAATGAGATTTGTTTGGCACGATTTCCCTTTGGTAAAACCATGTTGTCTTGGATCTTGCAACTCATTTTCTTCCAGGAAATTCACTATCCTTTCCTTCAGCATCGCTTCCATTACTTTTCCAATAATCGAAGTAAGGCTTACCGGCCTGTAGTTTCCAGCTTCTTCCCTATCACCACTTTTGTGAAGAGGGACCACCTCCGCCGTTCTCCAATCCCTTGGAACCTCTCCCATTTCTAAGGATTTATTAAACAAATCTTTAAGAGGACCCGCCAGAACCTCTCTGAGCTCCCTCAATATCCTGGGGTGGATCCCATCCGGTCCCATGGCTTTGTCCACCTTTAGTTTTTCTAGTTGTTGATACACACTCTCTTCTGTGAACGGTGCTATATCCACTCCATTCTCAAATGAACTTTTGGCAGTCCATCGTGGTCCTTCTCCTGGATTTTCTTCAGTAAAAACAGAACAAAAGTATCTATTTAGCAAATTTGCCTTTTCTTCATCATTTTCTACATAGCGGTTTGCAGTATCTTTTAGTCTCACAATTCCCTTTTTAGTCATTCTCCTTTCACTAATATACCTGAAGAAATTTTTGTCACCCCTCCTTACCTTTCTAGCCATTTGTTCTTCTGCTTGCGCTTTCGCCAGACGTACCTCTCTCTTGGCTTCTTTCAGTTTTTTCCGGTATTCCTCCCCGTGTTCCTCGTCTTGAGTTTTTTTGTATTTCTGGAATGCGAACTCTTTAGCCTTTATTTTCTCAGCCACTTGCTTTGAGAACCATAGCGGTTTCCTTTTTCTCTTGCTTTTATTTACTTTCCTTACATAAAGGTTTGTGGCCCTATTTATAGCTTCTTTCAGCCTGGACCACTGTCCTTCCACTTCTCGTACGTCCTCCCAGCCCATCAGCTCCTTCCTTAGGTATTCCCCCATTTTACTAAAGTCAGCACGCTTGAAATCCAGGACTTTGAGTTTTGAGTGGCAACCCTCCTCTTCAGCCGTCATATCAAACCAAACAGTTTGATGGTCACTGCCGCCCAGGTGGGCACCCACTTGGACATTTGACACGCTATCCGCATTTGTGAGCACCAGATCCAGCGTCGCTCCCTCCCTCGTGGGTTCCATGACCATTTGTCTGAGCAGAGCACTTTGGAAAGCATCCACAATCTGTCTACTTCTTTCCGATTCCGCAGACGGAACCTTCCAATCTACATCCGGCAGATTGAAATCTCCCAGCAACAGCACCTCTCTCTTCTTTCCCAACTTTTGAATATCTGCGATCAGGTCTTTATCTAATTCTTCCAATTGTGTAGGAGGTCTGTAGACAACACCCACGTGGACAGAGGTTCTATCATCTCTTTTTAAAGTGATCCATATCGCTTCTTCCTTACCCCAGGTCCCTGTCATTTCGGTTGCTGTGATATCATTTCTCACATATAGAGCTACTCCTCCACCTTTACGACCCTCTCTATCCTTCCTAAATAGATTATAGCCTGGTATGTTTGCATCCCATTCATGGGAACCATTGAGCCATGTCTCTGTGATTGCAACGTCTAAGTCTGCCTCCAACATCAGGGCTTGAAGGTCATGAACTTTGTTGCCAAGACTGCGAGCATTTGTGGTCATCACTTTCCATTTCCATTTCCATTTCCTGGTATGTGTTTCAACATTTGATATTTTGGTGTGTTTTCTGTCTTTGGGTCCTTCCATATCTTTTTGTTCCACCTTGATTTCTTTTGCTTTTGCTGGTTTCTTCTGGCTCAGTTCTATTTTTAGGAATAAGCGGTCATGCCTAAATTATTGGCCTGTTATGCTAGTATTCTATAAAAGAAAATAGGCACCTACTTTTCTTCATAGAATAGGCTACAATAGGTGCCTTCTTGGCACCTAAAAATGGAATTGCACCCTATATGCATGTATATGTGTATATTACTTTCGCATTAATCTGCCCCTTTAATATCCTTCCTTTATCCAGACAACTTTTTCCACCCAAAGTTTTTTTTAACAAAAAAGGGGTAGGGCTGGAGATATAGCAAGCTGACAGCTTTAGCCAGGTACTGCCATACTGAGGGCTTTCTGGCAAAATTTATGTGGATAAATTGGACATGCAAATGGCAAAGCTAAAGTTATCTGGAAGATTATAATCTGGAAAGCTTTACTTGGATATTCAAATACACACTTATTTTGATAAGTTCAACTGAATATATCCAGACAACTGGATAAAGTTATTTCTTTATTTTTCCAGGAGTTTTACTATTTCATGACATGGTCATTCCACATTCACATTCCACAATTCCACATTCAAATAAACCTCAAAAATATATTCTAGACCATTTTTCAAGTGTTTTACATTTTTTAAATTAAGGATAGGTCTGATGCTTTTACATCTGTAGGGTAAGAAGTACTAAATGCCAAATATCAGTTGACTTGTCAAGCAATTATGATCAAAACTTGGGAGTCCTCTGTGGATTAAGACTCAATGGGACTTTACTACTTGGAAGAAAATTGTCCAAGTTAGAGATTCTGAACATCACATTAAAAAATAGGAATACTAGGTTGGGTGAAAAATAAAGGAAAAAATTCAGATACCTAATTAAGGGCTCCTTTTACAAAGCTGCTCTAGTGATTATGATGTGTCAAATGCAACAAAGTTCATAGGAATTGAAGAGACTTCATTGCATTTGCTGTGCCAGAATCGCTAGTGCAGCTTTGTAAAAGGAGCTATAAATATATTTGGGACCTGGATTTTTATCAAGGTCAACTCCAACGTTAAAATTACTGATCAGGGTTTGTGATCTAAATTTAATGTCAGTTAAAATCAGAAAATGCCAAAAATCATTCTACCTTTACTTTCAACTTTCCACCAGGGTTGTAACTGAAAATGTCTTTCCTTATCAGCTACACTTGTCTTTTAGATTGTACACTTGTCTTTAGATTGTACACCTGTCTTTTAGATTGTAAGCTCCTTGAGCAGGGACTGTCCTTCCATGTTAAATTGTACAGCGCTGCATAACCCTAGTAGCGCTTTAGAAATGTTAAGTAGTAGTAGTAGTAGTACTTCAACTTTAAAGATTTGAGTGGTGTAATTTGGATATCTTTCCTTCAAGATCATCATTGCTTTAGAGCACTGTGAAGTGAAAAGTGCCTCAATATCAAACAGAAATATCAAACAGATATTTACTTTATAGAAAGAAGAGTGATGGTAGAAACAATAAACTCTTAAAACTTACCCAAACATGGCAATGAGTAGATTCACTAGGAGGATATTAGTGGAGAGCATATAGATACAGACCAGGGGGATGGTGATCCATTCTGGGAACCGAACATGGTGATTTTCATCAAGCTCCACACAAAGAGGCTTGGATTCATTCCCAGTGAAAGTGCAGTGATCAAAGTCATAAGTAGTACCTGAAACATGGTGTCAAAAAATGTAGCTGCATTCAGGTTGGTTCCATCTCTGATCATCTTATTATAATAACATTAAGTAGACTCACTGGCCAAATTGGTCTCTTTTAAAATTACACGATAAGTCATTTAAATCTGTAAGAGGAAAATGTAGAGATGCCCCACTACAGGGTACACAAAAACAAAGCAATGGGTCAGAGGGTGACAAAATTCAGGATACACACAGTTTCAACTTTATTTAGCACTTAAAACAACAGCCCAACATATTTTGTCTGCATCATGATCTCTAAACATACAGGGGTCGATATTCAACACAACTTAACCAGCCAGAAATAGCTCCTGGCCAGTTAAATTACCTGCTCAGGGCCAACTAGTCATTTTCAGCGGCGGCACATTATCAGTTAACACAGCTTACCAAACTACAAACTGGCTATTTTGGGGGCATTCTGGGGATGGAGTCAGCCAATTAAGTGCATTCAGCACTTAATTGGCCAGATTAACTGCATAAATAGAACAGCATAAAAGTCAGTCCTATCTTTATGCGGTAACCCATAGCTGGTTAAAATGTTAAATATTGCACTTAACTGGGTGCAATATTGGGGTGCAATATTGGGGTGTTGGGCCCCAAACCAGGAAATTCAATGCCAGTGCCTGGACATGGCCCAGCATTGAATTTCTAGATTTAAAGCCAGCAGCAGTCAGCAAAATGCTGATCACCACTGGCTAAATATCAGGCCCAAAAATAATAAATACAAAATTAAAAAATAATACAAAGCACATATCAAAAGCATGTTAAAAAATTAAAAACATAATATAAAGCGTTTATCAAAAGCATATCAAACGTATTTCAAAATACATGCTTAAATTAGCTGAGAGAGACCTGAAGGGGCATAATCAAAAGGGAAGGACATCCAAGCAAGTGGTTAGAGCACCGGTCTTGTAATCTAGAGATGGCTGGTTCAAATTCCACTGGCACTACTGAAAAAGCAGAGAAAATTATTTTTTCATTTAGGACATCCCTGACCAGCACTTCGATTTTTTTTTTGGGTGGGAGGGGATTGGTGACCACTGGGGGAGTAAGGGGAGGTCATCCTCGATTCCCTCCAGTGGTCATTTTGTCAGTTGGGGCTCCTTTTTGAAGCTTGGTTGTGAAAAAAAAGGGACCAAGTAAAGCTGGGGAAATGCTCGTCAAGCCTGGCTTTTTTTTTCCATTATCGGGCGAAGTTGGCCATCTCGTGAGCACGCCTCCGTCCCGCCTTCACTATCCTATCGACACGCCCTCTTGAAATTTCGCCAGGTCTGCGACGGAAAGCAGATGAAGCCGGCCAAAATCGGCTTTTGATTATACCAATTTGGCCAGTTTCAGGGGATCGCCGGTGATCTCCCAATTTGTGTCCGAAGATCGCTGGCGATCTCTTTCGAAAATAATCCTGTAGGCCACTATGCCACTCTACTCTACTCCACTCCCTTGAAATGTGGCCATCCCTCTAGGGGCAGTTGAGGACGTCCAAAATGTTTGAAAGAAGGATGTCCACACCTTTGTTATGCCTCCGCTGACACACACATATTCCCCCCCCCCCCCAAGGACCTACATACCTGAACCCCCCACAGGGATGGCCAAATTTCAAGGGAGTGAAGTGAAGGAGTGGTGGAGTGGCCTAGTGATTAGAGCACTGGTCTTGCAATCCAGAGGTGGGTGGTTCAAATCCCACTGCTGCTACTTGTGATCCAAAATCCAAATAAATAAATAGAGAGGGTATCAGAGGCATAGCAAAGGCATGGATGTCCTTCTCACAGAAACATCCACATCTTCAACTGCCATCACAGGGACAGAGGCATAGCAAAGGACATACTCTAAAAAAAAAAAAGACAAAAGTTTTTGAAGTTGTTTTTTTCAGGGTGGGAGGTGGTTAGTGACCACTGGGGAAGTCAGGGGAGGTCATCCCCAATTCCCTCCGATGGTCAGTTGGGGCACCTTTTTGATGCTTGGTTGTGAAAAAAAATGGACCAAGTAAAGTCGGCCAAATGCTCATGAGGGACGCCCTTCTTTTTTACATTATCGGCCGAGGACCCCCTTCTGTTCACCATGCCCCTGTCCCACCTTCGGTACACTGCCAATACGCCCCCTTGAACTTTGGTCGTCCCTGCGACGGAAAGCAGTTGAGGACACCAAAATTCGGCTTTCGATTATGCTGATTTGGGCGACCTTAGAAGGATGCCCATCTCCTGATTTGTGTCGGAAGATGGGCGCCCTTCTCCTTCGAAAATAAGCAGGATAGTAACATAGTAGATGACGGCAGAAAAAGACCTGCACAGTCCATCCAGTCTGCTCAACAAGATAAACTCATATGTGCTACTTTTTGTGTATACCTTACCTTGATTTGTATCTGCCGTTTTCAGGGCACAGACCATAGAAGTCTGCCCAGCAGTAGCCCCGCCTCCCACCACCGGCTCTGCCACCCAATCTCGGCTAAGCTTCTGAGGATCCATTCCTTCTGAATAGGTTTCCTTTATGTTTATCCCATGTATGTTTGAATTCTGTTACCGTTCAATCTCATTTCATATCCTCTAGTTCTACCGCCTTCCCATCTCCGTAAAAGGTTTGTTTGCGGATTAATACCTTTCAAATATTGAAATGATATGATATGAACATCTGTATCATATCACCCCTGTTTCTCCTTTCCTCCAGGGTATACATGTTCAGGTCAGCAAGTCTCTCCTCATACGTCTTGTAACGCAAATTCCATACCATTCTCATAGCTTTTCTTTGCACCGCATCAATTCTTTTTACATCCTTAGCAAGATACGGCCTCCAAAACTGAACACAATACTCCAGTTGGGGCATAACCAACGACTTATACAGGGGCATTAAAACCTCTTTTCTTCTGCTGGTCACACCTCTCTCTATACAGCCTAGCAACCTTCTAGTTATGGCCACTGCCTTGTCACACTGTTTCATCGCCTTCAGATCCTCAGATACTATCACCCCAAGATCCCTCTCCCTGTCTGTACATATCAGACTCTCACTGCCTAACACATACGTCTCCCGTGGATTTCTACTCCCTAAGTGCATCACTTTGCATTTCTTCACATTGAATTTTAATTGCCAAACCTTAGACCATTCTTCTAGCTTCCACAGATCCTTTTTCATGTTTTCCACTCCCTCCTGGGTGTCCACTCTGTTACAGATCTTAGTATCATCCGCAAAAAGGCAAACTTTACCTACTAACCCTTCGGCAATGTTACTCACAAATATATTGAACAGAATCGGCCACAGCACCGATCCCTGAGGCACTCCACTACTCACCTTTCCCTCAGCCAAACGAATTCCATTAATCACCACCCTCTGGCGTCTGTCCGTCAACCAGTTCCTAATCCAGTTCACCACTTCAGGTCCTATCTTCAGCCTGTCAAGTTTATTCAAAAGCCTCCTGTGGGGAACCGTATCAAAAGCTTTGCTGAAATCTACATAGATTACGTCTATAGCACGTCCCTGATTCAATTCTCCGGTCGCCCAGTCAAAGAATTCAATGAGATTCATTTGGTACAATTTACCTTTGGTAAAACCATGTTGTCTTGGATCTTGCAACTTATTGGCTTCCAGGAAATTCACTATCCTTTCCTTCAGCATCGCTTCCATTACTTTTCCAATAACCGAAGTGATGCTTACCGGCCTGTAGTTTCCAGCTTCTTCCCTATCACCACTTTTATGAAGAGGGACTACGTCCGCCGTTCTATGCTTCTAAAATAAAAACCTAAAAGATTGATATTCAAAAGGGTTTAAGCAGGAAGGAGAGGCTCTTCCTCACTTAAACAATGATCAGCTGGCCAGGAGGGGATATTTTGCTGCACATAACTGGGCAGTGCCACTGAATATCCTCTCTGACTGCTATGGCACTGTCTGTTTAGTACTATACTGAAATATAACTGGGGTATCACTATGTCCTGGTTTCAAAAATATATTACTATTCACTATATAGAAACCGTTGTAGTCTTAGATACGTATTTTTTTTTATTGTTTTTTGCTATGCTATGAGACATGCCACCCACTTAGTGCTTTCTAATTTTTCATGTACTTTTTTTTACAATATTAGAAGTGCTCAGTGAAACACATATTACTCTGGCGAGTGAACTGAAAAGTAATATGTCTTTATAGGCATCATTGCACTTCAGCCCTCCCTTACCTCCTGTATCTTAGAGCCTAACGCTGCCGTATATCTTGAATTCAAACAATGCAATCTGAAAACCTGATACTTAGCTTCGGGCTGGTGCTGACGTTGTTATGTAGCCAGAGTCTTTGTAGTGAATGGGTGAATCGTGGTGTTAAAACTCGTTGAACAACAATCATCAACTCTCAATTTTCATCGTGTCTCTTGGTTCTCAACACGCATGGTGTTTTGCTGTTATTAGCGTCATCAGGAGAACGGAAATTTATCTGGACTTCACTCCTCCTCGTGTACTGTTTCGCTCTACACCAAAAAAGTCCATTAGAGTGGGCACTCCACTGATGTTATATCCTTTGCAAATGATCCTAAGATGATATGTTCTATATTTAATCTTTATATAGACATGAATCGTCCTTCTAAATCCAAAATCTTAAAAAAATCGAAGTGGCATACCTGAAGGTGGAACACCCTCCACTCCCTTAGTCCAACCATTACACCCACGCCAGCACATGCGTGGTATTTAAAAATGAGAAAACCAATGATGTGCATACTCAGCTGTTACTCATATGTCCCATCAATTCAAACCCGGAAGTGCTCCTGCCATAAGGGTGATGACGACCGCTCTCAGTTGTTTATTCGTGCAACCACTCTATTTCGCGATTCGGCCCCTGTGGGGCCACCATATCCCACTGGAATATTGTACGCTGCTCGTAATGCTTCAATCTTCTAGCTATATTGTCCCCATGCATGGCTTTCATTTCCTTAAGCACAACATATTTTAAATCTGCAAGATTATGCAATGATCTAGTCCAATGGTCGACTAAGGGAGCCTCCCTCTTTTGAGTTCTCAAATTGCTGATGTGCTCAGCAATACGCGTTTTGACTTTCCTTACAGTGTACCCTATGTACCATTTGCCACACGGACAAATGATACCATAGACCACTTGGGTCGACTCACAGTTAGTAGATGACGTCAGATGGAAAAGTTTACCCGTCCGTGGATGAATGATATGATTTGTCTACCATGCATATCTGCAATAAGCACATCGCTGACATGCCGTATGATCCACTATACGGTCTTCGTCAATTTTGAGGGGCTTGGTTTTCAATATTTCTCCTACGTTTCTGGCCCTAGAATTGGCAAAGAGAGGTAAATCGGTGAATCGCACTAAAGACAACATTGGCCAGTGTTTTCGTATAATCTGTTGCACATCAGCTGTTCTGTTGGAATATGGCAATACACAGGTAAGTCTCTCGGGCTTTTTAGTCGGTAAAGATTCCTTAGGTGTCAAAAGCCACTGCTGATGGGTGTTAAACACCCTTTTTTTTGCTGACTTTATGATCTTAGGGGGATAACCCCTGGATCTAAACCGTTCTAAACCAGCTTCAATCTTAAAATTTTCAGTGGAGTCGCATAATTTTCTGGTCCTCAGGAACTGGCCTGTGGGGATCCCTGTTTTTACTGATCTGGGATGGAAACTATTATAGTGTAAAATAGTATTCATGTCTGTTGTCTTTCTGTATAGTTTCGTATCGAACTTCCCCTCTTTGAGGGATATATTTATATCCAGATAATCAATAGACATACCACCCACTCGAGATTCAAAAGTAATATTAGGGACACAGCTATTAATATATGTTAAGAACTCCCTTAACGTGGCATAGTCTCCAGACCACACCAAGAAGATATCATCGATGAATCTCTTCCACATCCTGATAAGTGGGGAAAATCTGCAATGATGTACATACAATTTCTCAAAGTTAGCCATGTATAGACAAGCTATAGTGGGTGCGACCGTGGTGCCCATAGCTATCCCATGTACTTGGATATAATTTTCTCCTTCAAACTGAAACGCATTTTTCCTTAATACAGTGTTAGCCATGATGGTTAATAGATCAAATTTTCCCACTGGACAGGTCCAACCGCTATAACTGATCAGCCACCAAAGTTAGTGCTTCAAGATGGGGAAATATGTAGTAGAATTATTGATTATGCTGAATCAGATACAAGTATAAAACAGCTTTAAACACTCATTGAGATCAGCTAGCCTGGATTTCATCTCCCCCTCCCTTTCCCTGGGAAACTTCTGACAGCAAAAGCTTGGCTAGGTGTTTAACAAAAGGACTATTCAAATACAAACAAGTAAGAGGCTACTTCAAAGAGTTTTTTTTTTTAACTTCCTCCCTTCCTCTGATCAAAAAGCCTTCCTGAGGGTGAACAAAGGATCAAAGGACACAAGGAGACAGAAAAACTGTGGAGGTGTGAATCCACACACCTATTGACAGGGTCCAGTGCAAACCAGGAAAAAAATGATCCAGGACATGCACTCATATTTCCCTGCAAATAACAGTATAAAAAAAGCAGAAGCTGTTTCCCTAGCAGGCAGATTTTCTTCTCCTCTACTGCAGCCCTGACCACAGAGACTCTCCCTCCTCCTGCAACCATGTGCTCATAATCCTTCTCCTCTGCTGCTGCTACAGACTCTCTCTTCTGCAACCAAGGACTTCTCTGCAAGACTCTCCCAACACTGCCTGCTGTGAGGATCTCTCCTGTAACCATGCTGCTCATCAACATGCTTTGTAGCAACAAGGACTTTTTGTAAGTTAACCTTTGATCTAGACCTGTTACCTTGCTGTTTTAAAGCACAAATTCTCTGTCTTAAGATTCTTAAAACTACCGCTCGCTGCAACATTAATTACTGAAAACTGTATTATATATAAATCCCTTTTGAAACTAATTATATAATCTTTCTTTTTATATTCTGGTAGCATGGTCGCTTTTAAAACTTAGTGCCATGCTTTGACCACAAGTTCCTAAATCTTATGCAGTGAATTCCCTTTATTCTGCAATTGTGAATCTTTTTACTTTAATAGGTAATTGGTGGAGAATTAACCAAAATGTATCTTAAAACTTATAAATATTAGCAACTGCTCTGAGCAATTCCCCCCTTTGTTCTTAAATATCACATTAGAACTGTAACAATTTTGTAACATTTTAATGGATATTAAGAACTATAATTAATTCTTGTAACAGGAAGACAATGATGTAGCGGAAAGATTGAATGAATTCTTTGCTTTGGTCTTCACCAAGGAAGATTTGGGTGTTATACCAGTGTTGGAAATGGTATTTCAAGCGGACGAGTTGGAGAAACTTACTGACTTCACGGTAAACCTGGAGGACGTAATGGGGCAGTTCAGCAAACTGAAAAGTAGCAAATCTCCTGGACCAGATGGTATTCATCCTAGAGTACTGATAGAACTGAAAAATGAGCTTGCGGACCTACTGTTAGTGATATGCAATTTATCCTTAAAATCGAGTGTGGTACCGACAGATTGGAGGGTGGCCAATGTAACGCCGATTTTTAAAAAAGGTTCCAGGGGAGATCCGGGAAATTATAGACCGGTGAGTCTGACGTCGGTGCCGGGGAAAATGGTAGAGGCTATTATTAAAAAACAAAATTACAGAGCACATCTAAGGATTACTGAGACCAAGTCAGCACGGCTTTAGCGTGGGGAAATCTTGCCTGACCAATTTACTTCAATTCTTTGAAGGAGTAAACAAACATGTGGACAAAGGGGAGCCGGTTGATATTGTGTATCTGGATTTTCAAAAGGCGTTTGACAAGGTACCTCATGAAAGGCTACAGAGGAAATTGGAGGGTCATGGGATAGGAGGAAATGTCCTATTGTGGATTAAAAACTGGTTGAAGGATAGGAAACAGAGAGTGGGGTTAAATGGGCAGTATTCACAATGGAGAAGGGTAGTTAGTGGGGTTCCTCAGGGGTCTGTGCTAGGACCGCTGCTTTTTAATATATTTATAAATGATTTAGAGATGGGAGTAACTAGCGAGGTAATTAAATTTGCTGATGATGCAAAGTTATTCAAAGTTGTTAACTCGCGAGAGGATTGTGAAAAATTACAGAAGGACCTTACGAGACTGGGCGGCTAAATGGCAGAAACCGCTTAATGTGAGCAAGTGCAAGGTGATGCATGTGGGAAAAAAGAACCCGAATTATAGCTACGTCATGCAAGGTTCCACGTTAGGAGTTACGGACCAAGAAAGGGATCTGGGTGTCATCGATAATACACTGAAACCTTCTGCTCAGTGTGCTGCTGTGGCTAGGAAAGTGAATAGAATGTTGGGTATTATTAGGAAAGGTATGGAAAACAGGTGTAAAGATGTCATAATGCCGTTATATCGCTCCATGGTGCGACCGCAACTTAAGTATTGTGTTCAATTCTGGTCGCCGCATCTCAAGAAAGATATAGCAGAATTGGGAAAGGTGCAGCGAAAGGCGACTAAAATGATAGCGGGGATGGGACGACTTCCCTATGAAGAAAGACTAAGGAGGCTAGGGCTTTTCAGCTTGGAGAAGAGACGGCTGAGGGGAGACATGATAGAGATATATAAAATAATGAGTGGAGTGGAACAGATGGATGTGAATCGTGTATTCACGCTTTCCAAAAATACTAGGACTAGGGGACATGCGATGAAACTACAGTGTAGTAAATTTAAAACAAATCGGAGAAAGTTTTTCTTCACCCAGTGGATAATTAAACTCTGGAGTTCGTTGCCGGAGAATGTGGTGAAGGCGGTTAGCTTGAGAGAGTTTAAAAAGGGGTTAGACGGTTTCCTAAAGGACAAGTCCATAAACCACTACTAAATGGACTTGGGAAAAATCCAGGAATAACATGTATAGAATGTTTGTACGTTTGGGAAGCTTGCCAGGTGCCCTTGGCCTGGATATAGGCCGCTGTCGTGGACAGGATGCTGGGCTCGATGGACCCTTGGTCTTTTCCCAGTGTGGCATTACTTATGTACTTACTAGTAAAAAAGGCCCGTTTCCGAAACCAATGAAACGGGCACTAGCATGTGTTTTTTTTTGTGTGTGTGTGTATGTGTCACAGAGTTATTTTGTGTGTGTGTGTGTGTGTGTGTGTGTGTGTGTGTGTGTGTGTGTGTGTGCAGGGCCGGTCTTAGCAAGTGCGGGGCCCTGTGCAGACCAATTTGGTGGGGCCCCATCCTAGCCCCACCCCACCTAGCTCCACCCACCCTAGCTCCACCCCATTGACAATTAATACATTTAATTAAATTTAGATATTAGATATGTATCATATATCAAAGAATAAAGTGGTTGCTCAAAGCATATACTAACCACAATCGCTCAACTGCAAAACACTATGCACAAATTTGTGCAAAAACACACGTAGAACCTTACTGTACCATAAATATTACACTGGGCAGACCCTAATATACAATATACCAGCCATACGGAAAATGCAGACTGTCAACAATATGAAACAAGGGATCATATCAAAATTCTCATGTAGAGCCACAAAACACCTTTTTAGGGTGGATAGTGTTCACAATGAGCTCCTTTTATTAACGACCATATGTAGATCCTTCAAGAGGTAGTGTGTCATGATTTAGGCTCTACACCCTTTCTGATGTTTTGGTGCCACCTCAGTAAGGCCAACACACAATCTCTCCACTGCAAAACACTATACACAAACTTGTGCAAAAACACACTCATAACCTTACCAAACCATAACAGCACTAATTCCAAGG
Organism: Microcaecilia unicolor; assembly: GCF_901765095.1. Taxonomy (NCBI): domain Eukaryota; kingdom Metazoa; phylum Chordata; class Amphibia; order Gymnophiona; family Siphonopidae; genus Microcaecilia; species Microcaecilia unicolor. The sequence continues at coordinate 138,365,300 of NC_044037.1, forward strand.
ACAGGACGAGCTACAACCTTATGCGTGGAAAGGCAGAACTATAATTACACCGGGCTCTAAAACACCAGTACACAACCTAGTGAAACAAAAACAAAACTAAACAAAAAAGGCTGCAAATACTACACGCTAGCAGAATACTGCACCTTGATCACACATGAAAAACACATGACACAACAGATATGAAGGCAAATTTCTGATCTGGAAAGTTACCTCAAGAAGTCAGACTCAGCATGCAGCAATACCCCACATGCACTCCATTCACAAAAGTCCTCTGCATGCACTCTACTCTCCACCCTCCAATGTACCCTTCTGACGTCAGTCGTCTGTATGCACCCCATTTACACCCTCATGCACCCCACTGGCATCAATCCTCTGCATGCACCCCATTCATTCATATCAGTCATATGCATGCACCCACTCACATCAGTTTTCTGTATGTACCCCACTGACATCAATCCTCTGCATGCACCCTCCATGCACCTCATTCATTCACTGATGTGAGTGGGGTGCAAGCAGATGACTCATATGAATGAATCAGTCATCTGCTTGCACCCCACTCACATCAGTCCTCTGCGTGAACCCCACTTTCAACCCCTGTGCACCCCACTTCCCATCAGTCCTCTGCGTGCACCCAACTCCCATCCATCCTCTAGGAGATGAATCGCACTCCTCATCTCCACTCGCATCGCTTCTCCGTGTGCATCTCTCCCCCTGCAGCCCCCTCCCCATGTATCAGGCCAGATCTCCCCAGAACACCTGCGATGCGTCTGGCGGGAACTCACGCGATCCTGAAGAAGGGTCTCTCTGTCCTCGCCATAAATCTCGGGATCCAGCGGGGTCTACCTGCAAACCTGCGGCACGGCAAGAGCAGGAGCCCGCAACACAGGCAACACCAGCAGCAGGCAGCCACCAAGAACACAACAAACGGCATGGGGGCTCCGGCCGCAGTGCCCTGCCCTGCCCCCTCATTCCGCAGCCGGAACCAGGATCGCACGCTCATTCTGTATGCAGAGCGGGCCCGCCCCCTGCTAACCTGATCAAGGGAGTTGCGCCACCAAGCTCGCCAGCTTCAAGTTCTCCCTTTCCTGTCTTTGCACAGTGTCTGTCCCGCCTTCGCGGAAACAGGAAATACGTCATCGTAAAGGCACTGTGCGAAGACAGGAAAGGGAGAACTTGAAGTTGTGTCTTCACGTCGTTCGCTGCTACTGAAAGAAAAAGGGTTCAGCACTCTTGCGGGGGGAACGGAACGGAGGAGGAGGAGGGAGGAACGAAACGGAGGAGGGCTGCCGGTCGGGCCGAGGGCGGGAAGGAGGCATGCCGCGCGGGGCCCCCTTGACCGCGGGGCCCTATGCGGTTGCCTCGGTCGCCTCGCCTTAAGACCGGCCCTGTGTGTGTGAGTGTGTGTGTGAGGGTGCGGTGTGTGTGCAGGTTGTTGATGTTTGTCTTTTTTTGTTTTGTTTTTTGCTTGGGGGTTGGGGGATGTGCTGTGCTGTGCTGGCAAAGTGGGTTGGATTGGTGTGTGGCTTTGAGGGTGCGTTTCTGTTGTATTGTGTGTGTGTGGTTTTGTCTGTCAAGGAGGTTTGTGGAGGGGGGTCTTTCTGTTGGTGAAATGTAAATGTGGTTGTAGGGGGGGTCAGCCTTTGTTGAGTGTTTTTTTTCCATGTTTTTTTTTTGTGTTGTGCTGAGGCAGCAGTGTTGTTTTAGATGGGCGGAAAGTAGAGGAGCACGTTCTTTGTCTGTTGGTATTTTTTGGCCGTTTCAGGGCTGCTGTAGGGGAATGCTGGAAGAGAAATGTGCTGTTGGAAGCAGCGCCATCTTTTTCCATTGGGCTGTGGTTCTGGGCATCCTGGAGGTGGGTGACGGCTTGCCTGAGGACGGGGATGGTTGTTTTAAGTTGGCGGAAGGGAGAAGAGCACGGTCTTGGGCCGTTGGGGGGTGATACGGTATGTTTGGTCCATTTCAGGCCGGCTGCAGGGGAATGCTGGAACATTTATGCGCTGCAGGAATCAGCGCCGTCTTTTTCCGGGTGCTCGGGGAATCCCCGAGGTGGGAGACAGCTTGCCTGAGGCTGGGGATGATTGGGCACGTCCTTGGCCGCTTCGGCAAAAGGGGAAGAGGAAGGGGGTGGGGAGTTACCTGCAGCCGCCTGAGAAACCATGTTTTCTTTGTTTGTTTTGTATTATTAGTTTGCATTTCTGTTGAAGAAAGAGTGGATGCCTTTTGAATGATGGAGGTGGTGCGTCGGTGTGCGGTTGTTTCGTTAGTTTGGCAGCCAGTCTCCAGCGATTCCTAGGCAGGGAAGGAGTACTCCTCTCCCTTCCTTGGTCGCTGTTTGCTGCTGGCTGGGTCGCGGGTAATCCTTCCAGCTGGGCCGCAGCTTGTCCTGTTCACCCACGTCCCAGATGGTGACGGGCACGTTGTTTTCCGGCTCCTCTGACTCCATGTCAAGCGATCCCAAATATAGTCTGTGCTATAGGCCCTCTGGCACTCTTCAGTACTGGCATTAGGCATTTAAAAATTTCTCCCCCCCCCTCCCCCGGTCTATTTTTGCACATACCCACAGCAGGAATATTCTTCTCTTGTTCCAGCGGTGGTTCTGTGCTCTCCGTGCTGCACAGATAATGAGCCATTCTGCTGGGGAATGCTCCTCCCTTATTGTCACGTAGTTTCCTCTGATTGGTCCATCTTACAGTGTTGCCTGGGAACGGTGTTGTGATGGTCCTTTGTGTTTCAGAATGTTGAGGCTGTTTTTTCTGATTGGTCCGTCATGCGAGGGCGGGGCAGAGAGACATGGTCAGTGTTGTGGCTTCACCACCATGAATCCATGAACCCTTCAGTGAGTGACTGAGTGACTTCAGAACGTTGAGGGTGAGTTTTATTATAGTAGATGTATTATAATATCCTCATTTTTGTTTTCCATCCCTTTCCTAATAATACCTAACATTCTATTTGCTTTCTTAGCTGCAGCAGCACACTGAGCAGAAGATTTCAACGTATCATCAATGATGACTCCCAGGTCCCTTTCTCGTTCCGTGACTCCTAACGCTGAACCTTGCATGACGTAGCTATAGTTTGGGTTCCTCTTTCCCACATGCATCACTTTGCACTTGCTCACATTAAACATCATCTACCATTTAGACGCCCAGTCTCCTAGTCTCGCAAGATCTTCTTGCAACTTTTCACAATCTTCCCTCGTCAGCCTCAAATTCCCTGTCCGGCACCGGTATCCTAACCAAATCTTCCTCGGTGAAGACCGGGGCAAAGAACTAATTTAATCTTTCCGCTATTTCTTTATCTTCCCTGAGTTCCCCTTTTACTCCCCGGTCATACAGTAGCCCAATCGATTCTTTTGCTGGTTTCCTGCTTTTAATATACCTGAAAAAAATTTTACTATGTGTTTTTGCCTCTACCGCTATCTTTCTTTCAAAGTCTTTCTTAGCCTTTCTTATCAGCGCTTTGCATCTGATTTGACATTCCTTATGCCACTTTTTATTATCTTCAGTCGGTTCTTTCTTCCATTTTCTGAAGGATTCTCTTTTTGTTCCAATAGCCTCCTTCACCTTCAGTGGCGTTCCTGGGGGGGCTGACACCCGGGGCGGATCGCCGATGTGCCCCGCCACCGGGTGCAGCCCCCCCCCAGGGTGCACACCGCTGGGGGGGGTGCCGCGTGCCTGCCGGCTCTTCGTTTTCATGCTCCCTCTGCTCCGGAACAGGTTACTTCCTGTTCCGAGGCAAAGGGAGCATGAAAACGAAGAGCCGACAGGCGCGCGGCACCCCCCACAGCGGCGTGCACCCGGGACGGACCGCCCCCACCCCCCCCCATGCTATGCCACTATTCACCTCTCTTTTTAACCATGCCGGTTGTCGTTTGGTCTTCTGCCCTCCTTTACTGATACATGGAATATATTTGGCCTAGGCATCCAGGACAGTGTTTTTGAACAGCATCCACGCCTGTTGTAGTTTTTTTACCCTATCCTTCACTCCTTTAAGTTCTTTTTTTTATCATTCTTCTCATTTTATCATAGCTCCCTTTTTTGAAGTTAAACACCAACATATTTGACTTCCGTTGTCTACTTTTTTGAAAGCAGATTTCAAAGCTGATCATATTATGATCACTGTTATCAAGCGGCCCCCACACCGTTATCTCCCATACCAGATCATGTGCTCCACAAATGACTAGATCTAGAATTTTTCCTTCTCTCGTCGGCTCCTGTACCAGCTGCTCCATAAAGCAGTCCTTGATTTCATCAAGGAATTTTACCTCCTTGGCGTGCCCCGATGCTACATTAACCCAGTCTATATTGGGGCAATTGAAATCACCCATTATTATCGTGTTGCCCATTTTATTAGCGTCCCTAATTTCCTTTAACATGACTGCGTCCGTCTGCTCAACCTGGTCGGGCGGACGGTAGTATACTCCTACCACCGTCCTTTTCCCCTTGACACATGGAATTTCGAACCATAATGATTCCAAGAGGTCGTTTGTTTCCTGTAAAATTTTCAGTCTATTTGATTCAATGCCCTCGTTAATATACAATGCTACTCTCCCCCCAATCCGGTCCACTCTATCACTGCGATACAATTTGTATCCCAGTATGACAGTGTTCCACTGGTTATCCTCCTTCCACCAGGTCTCGGAGATGCCTATTATATCTATTTTTTCATTTAGTGCAATTATGTTGATTACTTGACAGTATTATTTTACTATCTTCTGCCTGATTTTTATTATTTCTATTTACAGACGAATCTATTATGGTCGCCTTTGCAACCTCGCCATCAGGAACCCCCATCCTCTCTGTTTGGGCAATATCTTTACAAGATACCTCATTCCGAACCATACGCTGTTGTGCGACTGTCGGCCTTCCCCTCATTTCTAGTTTAAAAGCTGCTCAATTTCTTTTTTAAATGCTGATGCCAGCAGCCTGGACCCATCCCAGTCAAGGTGGAGCCCATCCTTTCAGAATAGGTTCCCCCTTCCCCAGAATGTTGCCCAGTTCCTAACAAATCTAAAACCCTCCTCCTTGCACCATCGTCTCATCCACACATTGAGACTTCGGAGCTCTGCCTGTCTCTTAGGCCCTGCATTTGGAACGGGTAGCATTTCCGAGAATGCTACCCTAGAGGATCTGGATTTGAGCTTGCTACCTAAGAGCCTAAATTTGGTTTCCAGAACCTCTCTCCCACATTTTCCTATGTCATTGGTACCTACATGTACCAAGACAGCCGGCTCCTTGCCAGCACTATCTAAAATCCCGTCTAGGTGACGCGTGAGGTCCGACACCTTTGCACCAGGCAGGCAAGTCACCAGGCGATCCTCCCATCCACCAGCCACCCAGCTATCTATGTGCCTAATGATTGAATCACCTATTACAACAGCTGTCCTATCCCTTCCCTCCCGTGCAGCACCGGGAGACACATCCTCGGTGCAAGAGGATAGTACATCCCCTGGTGGGAAGGTCTTGGGTACAGGAGAACTTCCTACATCACCTTCTGGGGGTCCTCCCTCCTCCAAGGCAGCACAGAGGCCGCCTGACTGGAGGTGGGACCTCTCTACAACATCCCTGTAGGTCTCATCTATGTATTTCTCTTTCTCCCTCATCTCTACCAAGTCTGCTACTCTAGCCTCGAGAGAACGAACACGCTCTCTGAGGTCTAGGAGCTCTTTGCATCGGGCACACACATATGACATCTCACCATCTGGGAGATAATCATACATGTGGCACTCAAATCATAGTAAGTTACAAGTGCCTTTGGCACATTTGGGGGCCCATAGTTACATCAGGTCTATGGATGCGGGTCACTAAATGTAGGGCACACTGATTCTGAGTTATGCTAGTTATTCTATAACAGAATCTGGGTACACAAAATAGGCTTTCACTGTGCAGCATCAGGGTACCAAATTAGAGGTACCCTCTTAGAGAATTGCCCCCTAAGTGCCTGGTGCCCCAGGGATAACAGTTTTTGAATGATCCCCTTTGAAAATGTACTAGAGCTGACTTTCTAAATTTGGGACCCAAATTTAGGATTCTAAAAAATGGGTAATAACTGCAGTTAATTTAGAGCAAGGAAAAAAATATGAGAATTTGGCGTTGATCCCCAACAGTGGATACCATACTGGGACAGACCAAAGGTCCATCAAGTCCTTCCAACAGTAGCCAATTCAGGTCACAAGTACCTGGCAAGATCCCAAAACAGTGCAATACATTTTATTCTGCTTATCCTAGAAATAAGCAGTGGCTTTTCCCAAGTCCATTTTAATAATGGCTTATGGACTTTACTTTTAGAAAGCTATCCAAACCTTCTGTTAATTTCAGCAGAACTTAACCCTCTTTGATGCAAGTACAAAGTTAGGAACCCTTTTACTACTGCATGCTTACCGCACACCAAAAAGGCACTACTGTGGGACAGGTTCAGGCATCCCATGGTAGTTCTGGAATTGGCACATACCAATCCCATGATAAAAATATTTTTTAGCCTGTGGGGTGTGTTTGGAGGCAGAGAGTAGGCATGCCCTGCGCGAATTGGGTAACATGGGCAAATTGCTGCTGCTGCCTGATTAGCGCTAGGGTTGGTGAGGAGTCCTTACTGCCTAGTAAATAGGTAGCAGTAAAGGCTCACACACTGATGACCAAGCACTAATTGGAAAATTATCACATGGACATGAATGAAAAAATAGAAATTGTGGCCATTTTACTGCCATGCTAAAAGTGGCCTCAGTGTGCGGGAAACCACATGCTAAAAATAACGCAGGCCACTTTTTATTGTAGCTTCGCAAAAGGACCCCTTAGATTGTAAGTCCTCTTGGGATAGGAAAATACCTGCTGTACTTGAATGCAACTTGTCTTGAGGGACACTTATTCAGGTAGGAGCCACTCATACCAGAATAAATGCCACTGAATATCAACCCATCATTTTTTTTTTTTGGCCTCAAACTCAGGGATTCCTAATCTTGTCTTGAAGACCTTATAGCCATTTGGATTTTTAAGGATATCTGCAATGAATACAAATGAGATCATTTTTAATAAAGGGCTAAATTCTATATATATGTCACCTAAAAAAAACCTGTGCTGAAAAAAAACCTGCTTACATGGTAGTCTATAATCCATGCCTACAGTTTGGTGCAGTTTATAGAATTAACGCTTAAGCAGAGAGGTTGCAGGCAAATTTAGGTGCTGCCATTTGCACCAATGAGCACTGTTATTCCATAACTATATGCATAACTCCATATCATGCCCCTGATCTGCCCAAAAATGCCCCCCTTTTTCAAGTCACGTGTAAATTTTATTTATTTATTTTAAAAAATTCTAACCTGCTTACAACTGAAGAGGCTACCATAAAAAAAGACATACATATTTAAAACAATACACAAACATTAGACAAAATGTACTGCCAAATACATTTTTCATTACAGTGCTACCATATACTTTCTTCATTAATACAGTCCCTTTCAAGCAAAAAAATGCCTGAACAGGCAACGCAATCCACATAAGTGGACCTGCAATTGAAAATACTGAAACTCTTGTAATCTCCAATTAAATCTAATTAGTGCCAGTAATTGCTTGTGCGCAAATTGGGGCCACACCTAAAATTTGTGGCAACCTTTATAGAATCAAGGGGACACTGTATCTCAGTGCATACAGTTTATCTCATCCATATTCATTGTGGCTAATATAAAATCCTAAATTGCCGTGGAACCGCCAGTACCGGTTTTGGAAGCCCTGTTCTATAAGACGTTTTCGTAATTGTACACTGGTGGCTACTTAATTGCTAAGAAAGAAAAGGACCAGTGGGAATGACCACACAAGCATACCAGGATGACGACAGTAAATCCTTTATTGACAATACTGGAATACAGCGTGGAACATGAATGAAACTTTGACTGATTATGGATCCAACACAGGAGTCTTCATAAAACAAATAAATATCAAAATATAAGTAAACGTAATAATAATGGAGTGATAAATATGAATGTTGATGTGCACGTGCTGTCACAAGCAGAAAACATCTAAGAAATAACCATAGTATAGAAAATAGACATAAAAATGTGTGTCATTTATATAAAGTAAGGAAAAGTATTAAGAGAAAGAGGGAAAAGCAAAGATACTTACCTGTAGCAGGTATTCTTTGAGGACAGCAGGCCATTCATTCTCACATATGGGTGACATCATCCACGTCGCCTGCTGCAGATTGCTTTAATAGCGTGTATAACTTTAAGAGCTGGGAAAAGACCTTACAAAGTTGGTCTTAAGACCAGACTCAAAGAGGTGTAGAAAGTACTGAAGCAGGGTCGCAGAGTCTGTGTAGGACAGGCTTGTCCAACCTTTTACTATTGGGGGCTGCATTTTATATTTTGTAACATTTGGAGGGCCAAAACATGCACCGTTGTATTTTGCCGCATGTTTCATCAAATAGTGGCAAAGTACAATTGTGCATTGTCCCCTTCCCAGCCTTCACCCGGTCTCTCTCTCTCCCTCACCTGGCTTCAGCCGCAGAAGAAACAGTGGGATTCCTGCTTCCCACCATGTGGTGTTGGAAGTTTGGATTGGTTTCCTGAGACTTGAAACTGCAAGATCAACCCAAACTTCCAGCACCTCCTGGCTCAAGCTTACAGAGAGCTGAGTTGTGGCAGGGAAGCAGGAATCCCACTGAAAGCATCTCAAGAATTGCCAAACTTCTGAGGGCCAGAAAAAAAGCACTTGGTGGGCCGGATTCTGACCCTCAGGCCATAGGATGGACAAGCCTGGTATAGCATGAGACAGAGGATCTAGGGCCTTACCCTCACACCAGATGGTAAACCTCCTCCATTTGAAAGAATAACACCTCTTAGTGGAATCTTTCTTGGAAGCCAGCAAGACTTTGGAGACATCCTCAGGAAGATACAAGGAAGCAAATTTAAAGCTCTCAGGGCCAGGGACTGGAGGTTGGGATGCAGAAGAGATCTCTCGTTCTGCATGATGAGGGTAGGAAAACAGTCCAATCTCCATGGTTCTTCAGAGGATAACTCCAGAAGAAGAGGGAACCAAATTTGCCTGGGCCAATAAGGGACGATAAGGATCATGGTCTTGTGTTGTTGTTTGAGTTTCTACAAAGTCTTTCCCATGAGAGGGATGTACACATGACAGTTCATGAAATGGAGGAGGAAGGCATACGATGATATTCTGTAGTGTGCCCTGACCCTGGGACTTTGTGATTGTATGGATTGCCAAAGAGATCCACTGAGGGGGTGTCCCATGCTGAGTGACCACTTGGCTAGCAGGGTATTGGATTTGTCTGTCAGGTAGGTGGTCTTAAGCCCAATCCAATTCTGGATGAGCTCCTGATGCAGAGGGCGTGATACGATACCCCCCCCCCCCGGCTTGTTGCAACTTGATTGACCGTTTGAATGTGCATAATTTGGTTGACCAGCTGATCTCTCAAAGCCTTTAGCCAGATCACCCGTAGCTCCAGAAGATCTGAAGATCTGCTTCCTGAGCTGACCAAGCACCCTGAGTGTGAAGCCCATCTAAATGAGCTCCTCACCCCAGGTGGGATGCATCCATTGTCAATACCTTCTGGGGCTGAGGAATTTGAAAGGGTAGTCCCATGGTCAAATTGGATCGAATCGTCACCTGAGGTGGGACACTATGGTGTCACTCGGATGACATCCACTAGGTTCCTTGAGGCCAGGGACCACTGAGAAGCTAGGGTCCACTGGGCAGTTCTCATATGAAGATGTGCCATGGGTGTGATTGTCACGGGTACAGGGATGGTGAGCCCTTGGACTGCAGCCAGGCTGCAGCAGACAAGTCCTCTGAGAAGGTGCAAAGCAGAGGTGAGCCAGACACTGAATTCAGACAAGACACAAGACATAGCAATAGACAGTGCACACTCAAGGCAGGGTAGAAACAGAGCCTGGCTAAAGCAAAAACCAGAAACAGAGTTTGACCAAAGCAGGAACCAGGAACAAAGGAAGGACACTCATATTGGCCACAAAGGCCGAACTGGAACCCACACATAACAGAGTCCAAGCATACAGTCCACAAGGCCGAACTGGAACGCCCATGTATCAGAGGGAAGGGAAAAGAAACAGAACAGAATCCCCTGAGTAGATACTACCCAAGCAGTGCACACATACTGCACAAAACAGAGCCACAAACAGGAGGTCAAAAGACCCTACACACAAGCACAAAGAGACTGAAGGGGAAACCACACAGGGATACAGCTCAGGGCTGTGCTTAGAACCACAGCTATATGGACGAATAGTCCTAACTAACTCAAATAGGAATCACACAGAGAGGTAGCTCAGGGCTGAGCTAGTAGTCTCAGCAAATGGGAAGAGCAGACCACTCATGCCACACAGAGAGGCCACTCAGGGCTGCGTTAGTAGTCACAGGTAAACAGAAGAACCACCCACTCACACTCAAATAGAAACCAAACAGAGAGGACGCTCAGGGCTGAGCTAGTAGCCACAGCTAAACGGAAGAACCACCCACTCGTGCCACACAGAAAGGCCACTCAGAGCTGTGCTAGTAGTCACAGCTAAGCAGAAGAGCAACTCACTCAAACAGAAACCTCACAGAGAGGACTCAATTCTGGTCGCTGCACCTCAAAAAAGACATATTGAAATTGGAAAAGGTGCAGAGAAGGGCAACAAAGATGATACAGGGGATGGGACGACGTCCCTATCAGGATAGGCTGAAGAGGCTGGGGCTCTTCAGCTTGGAGAAAAGGCGGCTGATGGGAGATATGATAGAGGTCTATAAGATCATGAGTGGAATGGAACGGGTCGATGTGGAGCATCTGTTTACGCTTTCCAAAAATACTAGGACAAGGGGGCATGCGATGAAGCTGCAGTATGGTAAATTTAAAACGAATCGGAGGAAATTTTTCTTCACTCAACGCGTAGTTAAACTCTGGAATTTGCTGCCGGAAAAGGTGGTTAAGGCGGTTAACTTAGCGGACTTCAAAAAAGGGTTGGACAGCTTCCTGGAAGAAAAAGCCATAGAATGTTATTGAATGGACAAGGGAATAATACAGTATTTCTAGGATGAGCGGGACAAATTGCTTGTTCTTTTGGCCGCTGTTGGTGACAGGGTGCTGGGCTCAATGGACCCTTGGCCTGTCCCATCAAGGCGATGCTTATGTACTTATGTAACAGAAAGCATACAGAAATCCACTGAGTGGGTGCCCCATGCTGATAGACTACTTGCATGACCTTGCTCAGCCTGTCGGTTAGGGTATTCGATTTGCCTGTCAGGTAGGTGGTCTTAAGCCCAATCCAATTCTGGATGGCCTCCTGACGCAGAGGGTGTGATCTGATACCACCCGGCTTGTTCAAAGGTAAAGGGAAAACACACAAAAGCAACTCAGGACAAGGCCACAGAGTAGAGAGTTGCACGGGGACAGAAATCCTACCCGTCCCCACCCATCCCCGCTGGAATCTTACCCGTACCCACCCATCCCCGCAAAAATTTAAACCATCCCAACCCGTCCCCACCCGTCCCCGCAAGAATTTAACCCATCCCCACCCATCCCCGTAAGAATTTAATAGTACATAAAAGAAAGTTCCAGTCAGCTCCCTTTCTGGATTTGAGCCACAGCACTGTAGGCAAGGACGGACCGGAAGTTGGAACTTGGAACACTCTGGTGCGCACATGTAAGATTTGTCTCTGATTCACTGGGATTGTGTGCTGAGAGGCCGCCACATGCACGCGCCAGTAGGTCAGGTGACATCTGATTCTCGTGCCTGTGTCAGAGCTGAGGTCTGTGCACCAGCCTGGGAGCAAAGAGGATTAATAGTAACAAAGTAAGTGACAGCAAATAGACCTGAACGGTCCATCCACTCTGCCCACTAGTCACACTCATGATCAATTCATCATTAAATCAACAAGTGTGATATTATATACTTGATTATGGTCTTTCTTTCGTGTTTCTGGAACAAAGACCACAGGAGTCTATCTGGCCCCATCCTTATGTTCCAACTGCTGGAGTTGCCATCGAAGCCCACTCCAGCCTATTCATGTTCTCATTTGTGGGACACAGACCGTAAAAGTCTGTCCAGCACTGTCCTCATGTTCCAGCCACTGAAGTTGCTGTCTAAGCCCTTTCCAGCCCATCCTACACCAGATTGCCATGTATGAGACACAGAACATACAAGTCTGCCAGGTATCAGCTCTAGTTCATCACAGCCAGAGTCGCCATCTAAGCGTCACTTGACACATCCACACACATGCAGCCATTTAAGGTTAGCTTTTATATAACTTCCATTTTCTAATTAGAGATCCTCTGTGTTCATCCCACGCCTTTTTGAATTCCGTCATCATTTGTGACTCTACCACCTCCTTAATGGAAGACTTTCCACATTTATGCTGTTAAAGCAAGGAAGAAGAGGAGGAGGAGACAGCACTCAAATAAATTGGTATTCGGTAGATGAGAGGCTGGTGCAGGTGCAGCTTACACTTCCACGGGAAGCCCACAGAACTGGTTCCATCCCCGCGGGAACCCCGCAGAACTGCCTCCGTCCCCGCGGGAACCCCGCAGAACTGCTTCCATCCCCGCGGGAACCCCGCATGAACTGCCTCCGTTCCCGCGGGAATCCCAAAGGGGAAAAAGCAGGCAAAAATGGAAAGGCTGCTTTTACATACACAAGTCAGATAAGGAGCAGAGTTCACAAGAACCAAGTAACAGATACAGGAGACAAAGGGTAAGCAAAAGGGAAAGGTTGCTTCTAATACACAAGTCAGCAAAGGAGCAGTGCTCACAAGCCTGGTAACAGACACTGCACATAAAGGGTAAAAGCAGACTAAATAAAAAGACTGCTTCTAAATACATACGTCAGAAGGAATCAGAGCTCACAAGAGCCAAAAACAAACACTGCAGACAAAGGGGAAACAAAGAAAGAATGTTCTTACCAGAAATCAGCCAGCACACATAGCTAGGCAGGGAAAGGGAGAGCAGGAAGAGAGAAAGCAGACACAGCTGCACAGAAACAAATTAATCAAGAATGAGGCTGGCTTCTACAGACTCTCAGAACCAACACAGACAAGAACTACACAGACACAGAAAGAGTGCAGGCTGTGCTTGAAAGCAAAATTACTGAAAAGTAGACCTTTCAGGTACAAACAAGAACCACACCCACAGGGAAACAGAACAGGGCTTTGCTTGAGAGCAAAGCTAACAGGAAAGTAATCCATTCAGGTTCAAACCAGAACCACACACAGAGCTCAAGGCTGTGCCCTAAGGCACAGCTAACAAGAGGACCAGTTCCCTCAGAATCAAACACAGTTACAACAAAACACTACAACAAAAAAAGGGAAAATAGACCTGTTGCAAAGGAAACCCAGGAAAGTTTCCCGGATCCTTATAAAAGAGATGGCTGATGATGTCACACTGGGCAATGAGGCTTGGCTTCAGAGAGACCAAAGTGAGGCTTGGCTTCAGAGAGACCAAATCGAGGCTTGGCTAGCAGGAACATCAACAGCTGGGAAAGAGCCTGGAGGGGTCACAGAGCCAGATACAATGACTCAGAAGGTCTGACATAAAGGCAAGGCCACAGCCATGACAGTGATATGCACTGTAGAGGCCATGTGGCCCAGTAACCTCAATGTCTGCCGAGCTGTGACCTGCTGGCAGGCTCGAACCCGAATGGTGAGTGTGACTACAGTGTCTAGCCAAGGCACAGGAAGAAAGGTTTGTGCCTGCTGTGTGTCTAGCAGGGCTTCAATGAACAATTGCTGGACTGGGAGTAGATGGGACTTGGGGTAGTTTAAAACGAACCCTAGAATCTCTAGCACATGAATAGTTCTCTATGTTGTCTCCTGAGCACCATCCTTCAACGTGCTCTTCACCAGCCATTCGTCCAGGTAGGAAAACACATGGACTTCCAGTCTGCATAGCAACACTGCGACTAGGTAAAAACCCTGGGAGCTGCCGTGAGGCCAAAAGGCAACACACGGTACTGGAAGTGACATGCTCTCACCTGAAATCTGATATACTTCCTGTGACCTGGAAGTATCGGGATGTGAGCATAGGCATTGTTTAAGTCCAGAGAGCATAGCCAATCTTGAACCTGAATCATTGGGAGAAGGGTGCCCAGGGAAATCATCCTGAACTTTTCCTTAACCAGGAATTTATTCAGGGTCCTTAGGTCTAGGATGGGATGCATCCCTCCTGTTCTCTTTGGAACAAGGAAGTACTTGGATTAGAATCCTTTCCCTTCTTCCCTGGTGGAATTGGCTCAACCGCTTGAGCCTTCCTCTACAAGTACCTTCGTGTGATGAGAGGTGTAATGAGACACTCTGGGTGGGCAATTTGGAGGTCTTTGATGCCAATGCAGGGCATAACTGACCTGGACTATTTGAAGAACCCACCAGTCAGAGGTTACGAGGGGCCACCTTTCTTGTAAAAAAACCCAGCCTCCCCCTATTGATAGGTCATCCAGAATGGCTACTGTGATGGTGGTTATGCTCTGCTGAAGCCAGTCAAAAACCTGTCCCCTGTTCTGACTGTGGAGCCGTCTGGGCCATAGGCACATGCTGTTGATGAGAATGAGCATGCTGGGGCTGAGCCTGCTGAGGCTGGCGAGAAGAGAAAGCATAGCTATGCCTCTACAAGTAGTAGGGATCTTTCTTCATGGATACGGGAGATGAGCATAGAAACCTGATACAACTTCCACCCAAAAAGAGTCCAGTTTGAGCTTCTCTACCTGGGGTTGCTGAACCAAAGCCTCTAGAATTCCTGGTCCTTTTAAGCGTGAATTCTACCACCACGAAGTGTTGAGGCAACTGGGGCCTATCAAACCCAGGGGAACTTTGAATCCAATACATGCTCATGCTAAAACCAAGCATGCACGCAATGTGAGAGGAAGCAGGGCAGGTAATGTGCAGAGAACAGTGCTGGAGAAAGGCTTCAGCCAAACCAGGGGCCACAGATCCAATTTGGTGGGTCCAGGCCCCCAAGGCTCCCTGTAGCTATGCCACTGCTCCCAGTTCTTCACTTGAATGTCTTGCAGGATCTCTATAGGAGAAGAATTGTAGTCCAGTACCTCAAACATCTCAGCCCTGGGCTCATCCTCCGTTTCCAACTGAATTAGAATGGCAGCTGCCATTTCCCTGACAAAAGAAGGGAAGGAAAGGCTCTCAGATGGAGACTTCCTCTTTTCCTCTGGAGGGGAGGGGGTCAGATGGGATACCATAGCACTCTTCCTCTGAGAAGTACCTAGGGTTCTCATCAGACGTCCAAGCACTCCTCATTGGTGTCAGCTAAATACTCCTCATCAGCCTGCCTCATGAGAGAGGAACAATGTCCTTATCTGGAAGAGCATCAAGGTGTAGGCTTCCTTCTTCGACATTGAGGAGGTGCGGGAATGAGCGGCTGTTGACACTGGAACTGCATGTGGCACTGGCATTGGAGGCCTCACCACAGGCTGATGGCCTTGCAGGGCAGCAGGAAGCATGGCTGGTGCAAGCACCACAGATGTCAATACACTCTGTTGGATAAGCCCTGACAAGTGCTCGTGGAGTATGGTCCAGATGGGCTTATTGAGGGCTGACATTGAGAAAGACTGGGACGTTGGTTCAGAGGCAGCCTGCTGAACTGTTGGGGATTGGTGCGGGTTCCTGGTCCTTGCTGAATGGAGACCCCTGTATCGGCACCTCATCGATGGAGGGAGAGCAGTCCTCCCAGCACCGAGATGCTTCTCCGGGACCGGAACTCTTGGTGTCCCGGTGCTCCTGGCACCATGTGTTGAGGGAGATCAATGCTTGTGTTTCTTGTCCTTCACCCGATGAAACTCCTCGGTGCTGACAAGAATGAGTCGAATCCCCATGCATCCTTGCTTGTCGGGTCCGATGCTGACCAGTCCTGAGTGCCCTGCACTGAGGTAGGTGGAGACCTGCTTGATGCACACCCACTCCCAGTGTCAGACATTGGTCTAGCAGCCATGAGGACTGATGCACCCAATGCCAATGATTTAGACTAGGCTCCTTTAACATCTCTGAACAGCCAGGTTCTGTTTTGCATATGAAGGCAAAGAAGACAGGTGGAAGGGGTTTGTTTAGGCCCCAAACACTGGAGACACCAAGAATGGATGTCTGTTCCAGAGATGGTCCAATTGCACCGAGCACAGCACTTGAAGCCACTGGGAGCCTTTGATGATATGGAAGGAAAAACAGCTAAGGTCAAATGAAATGACTCAATGGGGACTTCATAAAGGGGCAAAGCACCAGAAAAAGAAAGGGAAAACTCCTGACTGGAGCTCAGGCCTATGAGGGCCTACAGAGTGTGAAAAAATTCAAGGAAACCTAAAAGTGGGGTAGAAAATGAGCAGTAAAAATACTGGAGAGCAAGGGGACAATAAAAGAGAACTAAAAATGACTGTAAACAGAGGGACAAAAAAAAAACCCCCAGAAGAGAACACAAACGAAAAATGGTGGACCATAGGGCAGAACAAAAATAGAATTAAAAAGTGGCAAAGAATATGTGAAAACAAAAAATTAAAAAAAAATATATAAAGAACTCTAACCCATGTATAAAAAGATTGGTGAGACTGAATGATTAGTGAAAAACTGTGCATTGGCTAACAAAAGAAGTAAAGTAAAAACCATGCAACAAAAAGAAAAAGTGGTACTAATGTGTAACATGAAGATGGAGCAGTGGTAATACAGCAAAATGTACATTCGATACATTACTATGGGAACAAAAATAACTATGAAAGGGATGTATATAAACCAGCAAATGGCAGTAATAGAATCCAACATCCAAGCTATAAATAAAAGCTGTACAATAAATCCTTGTAACAACAAGAATCTAAAAATGACTACAAAATAAACTGTTATCAGGCTGGCACCTATGTATTGTCTTGCTAAAATTGTGCAAAGAGAAATAAGACTAAGACATTAAAAAAAAACTTTAAATAGCTATAGGAAAGGTATAAAATATATTTTGAGGTTAAGGCCATGTGGAGGGGCATAATCGAAAGGGGCGCCCAAGTTTTCCTGAGGACGTCCTCGCAGGACGTCCTGGGTAAGGGGCAGGGAAACCCGTATTATCGAAACAAGATGGGCGTCCATCTTTCGCTTCAATAATACGGTCGGGGACGCACAAATTGCGAAATTTAGGTCGACCTTAGAGATGGTTGTCCCCGATTTTCGGCGATAATGGAAACCGAGGACGCCCATCTCAGAAACGACCAAATGCAAGCCATTTGGTGGTGGGAGGAGCCAACATTCGTAGTGCACTGGTCCCCCTGACATGCCAGGACACCAACTGGGCACCCTAGGGGGCACTGCAGTGGACTTCACAAATTGCTCCCAGGTGCATAGCTACCTTACCTTGTGTGCTGAGCCCCCCAAACCCCATAACTGTACACCACTACCATAGCCCTAAGGGGTGAAGGGGGCACCTAGATGTGGGTACAGTGGGTTTCTGGTGGGTTTTGAAGGGCTCACATTTAGTAACAGGTGGGCCTGGGTCCGCATGCCTGAAGTGCACTGCACCCACTAAAACTGCTCCAGGGACCTGCATACTGCTGTCATGGAGCTGGGTATGACATTTGAGGCTGGCAACAAATATTTAAAAAAAGGTTTTTTTTAAGGGTGGGAGGGGGGTTGGTGACCACTGGGGGAGTAAGGGGAGGTCATCCCCGATTCCCTCCCGATGGTCATCTGATCAGTTCGGGTACCTTTTTGAGGCTTGGTTGCAAAAAACAATGGACCAAGTAAAGTCGCCCAAGTGCTCGTCAGGGACGCCCTTCTTTTTTCCATTATCGGTCGAGGACGCCCATGTGTTAGGCACACCTCAGTCCTGCCTTCGTATATGCTTCTGACACGCCCCTGTGAACTTTGGTCGTCCCCGCGACAGAAAGCAGTTGAGGATGCCCAAAATCGGCTTTCGATTATGCCGATTTCGGCGACCCTAGGAAAAGGACACCCATCTCCCGATTTGTGTTGAAAGATGGGTGCCCTTCTCTTTCGAAAATAAGCCTGATAGTGTCATAGTATTCATCTCAAAGATGTTCTGCGTGCAGAAGAAGGCGGTCAATATCTGTGCCCTCCACCGTTGTGTGAAAGATTTGATGACAAAAACTTTAGATCATCAATTGTGTGTTGTGGCAGTATCCAGTGTTCAACTATATATGCAGGTGTCACACGTCTGGTAATGCAACTCTAATGCTTAATCATTCTAGTTTTAACCATTCTTTGGGCTCCTTTTTCAAAGTGGCACTACCGATTAGCGGCGCGCTGAATGTGAAAAAGTCATTCAACTCCCATTGATTTCTTTGCAATCGGCACACACTAATCAGAAGTGCCGCTTTGTAAAAGGAGCCTTTTTTGGTCTTACCCAGGAGATTACAAGGGCATTTGATGACATATAAAATATGTCAGGTTTTCAATTGCTGGAAAAATTTAGTCAGAGTCTAAACATTTTCCTAGTAGATTTATGAGTAAATGTAGTAAGTATGAGTAAGTGTATGTATACCTTTCCTCTCTGAACACACCACCCGAACTCTCGTCCATGCTCTCATTACCTCTCGCCTTGACTACTGCAACTTACTCCTCACCGGCCTCCCACTTAGCCATCTATCCCCCCTTCAATCTGTTTAGAACTCTGCTGCACGTCTCATATTCCGCCAGAACCGATATACTCATATCACCCCTCTCCTCAGGTCACTTCACTGGCTTCCAATCAGATACCGCATTCAATTCAAGCTTCTCCTTCTTACCTACAAATGCATTCAGTCTGCTGCCCCTCACTACCTCTCTACCCTCATCTCCCCTTATGTTCCCGCCCGTAACCTCCGTTCACAGGACAAATCCCTCCTCTCTGTACCCTTCTCCAACACCGCCAACTCCAGGCTCCGCCCATTCTGCCTCGCCTCACCCTATGCTTGGAACAACATTCCTGAGCCCTTACGCCAAGCCCCCTCCCTGCCCATCTTCAAGTCTTTGCTTAAAACCCACCTCTTCAATGCTGCATTCGGCACCTAACTCTTACCGTTCAGTAAATCCAGACTGCCCCAATTTGACCGCTCCTATCGGACTGTCCGTTCACTTGTCTCTTAGATTGTAAGCTCCTTGAGCAGGGACCATCCCTCTATGTTAAATTGTACAGCGCTGCGTAACCCTAGTAGCGCTTTCGAAATGTTAAGTAGTAGTAGTAGTAGAACAGGAACCACATTTAGTATGACCAGAGTGCACAATAGCTGATTGTATTTTTTCAGGTAACATAGATGGCACCGATTTGTTTCTGAGATTCATCTCACGTGACTGTGCAAGATTGGTTGTTGATTATTTTTTGAATTCTATGAGCTGAGTGAGAGAATCTGAGCATGCATGCTATGTCTGGGGATTTTCTATTGTCCCGATAGGTTTGAAGCATATCATCTTGGCACTGTATTTTGGCCATATGATATTCTTCCTGGATACACTTAAAAGGGACATCATTAGGTAGGAATTATACTTTGCATCATTAGGTATAAATTACTACTACTACTATTTAGCATTTCTATAGCGCTACAAGGCATACGCAGCGCTGCACAAACATAGAAGAAAGACAGTCCCTGCTCAAAGAGCTTACAATCTAATAGACAAAAAATAAATAAAGTAAGCAAATCAAATCAATTAATGTGAACGGGAAGGAAGAGAGGAGGGTAGGTGGAGGCGAGTGGTTACAAGTGGTTACAAGTGGTTACGAGTCAAAAGCAATGTTAAAGAGGTGGGCTTTCAGTCTAGATTTAAAGGTGGCCAAGGATGGGGCAAGACGTAGGGGCTCAGGAAGTTTATTCCAGGCGTAGGGTGCAGCGAGACAGAAGGCGCGAAGTCTGGAGTTGGCAGTAGTGGAGAAGGGAACAGATAAGAAGGATTTATCCATGGAGCGGAGTGCACGGGAAGGGGTGTAGGGAAGAACGAGTGTGGAGAGATACTGGGGAGCAGCAGAGTGAATACATTTATAGGTTAGTAGAAGAAGTTTGAACAGGATGCGAAAACGGATAGGGAGCCAGTGAAGGGTCTTGAGGAGAGGGGTAGTATGAGTAAAGCGACCCTGGCGGAAGATGAGACGGGCAGCAGAGTTTTGAACCGACTGGAGAGGGGAGAGGTGACTAAGTGGGAGGCCAGCAAGAAGCAGATTGCAGTAGTCTAAACGAGAGGTGACAAGGGTGTGGATGAGGGTTTTGGTAGAGTGCTCGGAAAGAAAGGGGCGGATTTTACGGATGTTGTAAAGAAAGAAACGACAGGTCTTGGCGGTCTGCTGGATATGAGCAGAGAAGGAGAGAGAAGAGTCAAAGATGACCCCAAGGTTTCGAGCTGAGGAGACAGGGAGAATGAGAGAGCCATCAACAGAAATAGAAAACGGGGGGAGCGGGGAGGTGGGTTTGGGGGGGAAAATGAGAAGCTCGGTTTTGGTCATACTTAATTTCAGGTGGCGTTGAGACATCCAGGCAGCAATGTCAGACAAGCACGCTGAAACTTTGGTTTGGATGCAAGGTGAGATATCAGGGGTAGAAAGGTAGATTTGGGAGTCATCAGCATAGAGATGGTAGGAAAAGCCATGGGATGAGATTAATGAACCAAGGGAAGAAGTGTAGATAGAAAAGAGGAGGGGACCAAGAACAGAACCCTGAGGTACGCCGACAGGCAGAGGGATAGAAGTAGAAGAGGATCCACCAGAGTGAACACTAAAGGTGCGCAGGGAGAGGTAGGAAGAGAACCAGGAAAGGACAGAGCCCTGGAATCCAAGTGAGGACTTTGCATTCATATTGGATTACTGCCTCCATCAAAGGATACCCAGGGAACTCAGGATTATGAAATTGCTAGGATGACCAGGCCTTTATAGACAAATGGTGTGCTATTATGTTGATTTAGACTTCCAAATGCAGAGTTGATGTATCTAAGGCCAATCTTGTTACTAAAATTGATGTATTTAAATAGAAGATGCCAATTTTGAAACTGTAATAAAAGATGTAGATATGTATATGGTTGATTTGAAAAAGGTAATTAAGAATTAAGAATTGAGAAACTCAAAAGAGATCCAATGAATTATACGAAAGATAATGTTTATCTATATGCTAGATCTAAGGTTATTTTCCATCCCTCTATGCCATTTAGATCCAGATCCAAACCACAGATAAAGCGAAGATACATACCTATAGCAGGTATTCTCTGAGGACAGCAGGCTTATTGTTCTCACATGTGGGTCAGCGTCCACGGCGGCCCAGGAAAAGGCAAATTTTTTCAGAGCAAAAATAAAAAAGTTTTGTCAGAACCTTCTGGCGCGTGAACCGCATGCACCGTGCATGCGCAGACAACTTCCCGCCTGTCGCGTGAGCGTTGCCGCTCAGTTTAATCAAAAAGCAAATAATAAACAAACAACAACTCCAAAGGGGAGGTGGGCGGATTTGTGAGAACAATCAGCCTGCTGTCCTCGGAGAATACCTGCTACAGGTATGTATCTACTTGTTCTGACATGTGAGGTATCCCTAGCAACCAGGCTCACTCAAAACAATAAACATTGGTCAATTGGGCCTTGCAACGGCGAGGACATAACATAGATTGACCTGAAACCATAAACAACTGAGAGTGCAGCCTGGAACAGAAGAAAAATGGGTCTGGGGGGGTGGAGTTGGATTCTAAACCCCGAACAGATTCTGTAGCACTGACTGCCCAAACTGATTGTCGCATCAGGTATCCTGCTGAAGGCAGTAGTGAGATGTGAATGTGTGGACTGAAGACCACGTTGCAGCCTTGGAAATCTCCTCAATGGAGGCTGACTTTAAGTAAGCCACTGACGTAGCCATGGCTCTAACATTGTGAGCTGTGACATGGCTCTCCAGAGTCAGGCCAGCTTGGGCGTAAGTGAAGGAAATGCAATCTGCTAGCCAATTGGAGATTGTGCATTTTCTGATGGCAACTCCCCTTCTGTTGGGATCAAGAGAAACAAACAACTGGGCGGACTGTCTAAAGGGCTTCGTCCTCTACACATAAAAGGCATAGGCGTAGACTGGGGGGGGCGAGGGGGGCAATGCCCCCCCCAAACGACGATGAGGCGCCGCCGCGCCATTAGTTTAAAAAAAAAAAAAACATGCAGGCACGCGCTCCTCTCCATCCGCTTGGCTTCCCTGCCCTCTCTGTCTGCGTCCCGCCTTCCTCAGAGGAAGGCGGGATGCAGACAGAAAGGGCAGGGAAGCCAAGCGGACGGAGAGGAGCGTGTCCGTCTACCCCTCTCTCTTCCTCCCTCCCTCCGGCGCAGGCAGCAGTCTTTTTCAGCGTTCCTGGCAGTGGTAGCGATGTACACGCTGCCTTCAGCTCTGCCCCAAAGCCTTCTCTTCAAGTTCCTGTTCCCGCATAGGTGGGAACAGGAACTTGAAGAGAAGGCTTCCGGGGCAGACCGAAGGCAGCGTGTACATCGCTACCGCTGCCAGGAACGCTGAAAAAGCTGAAGACTGTTGCCTGCGCCGGAGGGACGGAGGAAGAGAGGGGGTAAACGGAGTCACCATCTTGGACCTCGCGGGGGGGGGGGAGCAGAGGGAAGATGGATGGTACTGGGAGGGGTGGGGAGCAGAGGGAAGGAGCAAGAATGGATGGGACTGCGAGGGGTGGGGAGCAAAGGGATGGACCAGGAGATGGATGGGATTGGGAGAGGTCAGGCACAGCAGAGGGAAGGAGCAGAAGATGGATGGGACGGAGGGATGGTGAGCAGAGGGAAGGAACAGAAGATGGATGGGACTGGGAGGGGTGGGGAGCAGAGGGAAGGAGCAAGAGATGGATGGGACTGGGAGGGGTGGGGAGCAGAGGGATGGACCAGGAGATGGATAGGATTGGGAGAGGGAAGGAGCAGAAGATGGACGGGACAGAGGGATGGTGAGCAGAGGGAAGGAACAGAAGATGGATGGGACTGGGAGGGGTGGGGAGCAGAGGGAAGGAGCAAGAGATGGTTGGGACTGGGAGGGGTGGGGAGCAGAGGGAAGGAGCAAGAGATGGATGGGACTGGGAGGGTGGGGAGCAGAGGGAAGCCTACTGGAAAGAAGACACTGCATAAAACAGAAGACACTGGGACCAAAGCGAATAGAAAAACTAAATGATCAGACAACAAAGGTAGATAAAAGTTTTTTATTCATAATTTATTAATTGAAATGTGTCAGCTTTTTGAAATGTGCATCTGTGATATTTTGCCTGTAAATTTCAATTCCGTCCTCCATATTAGCATATCATTTGCATATGTATATATGCAAATTATATGCTAATATGCTCCGCCCATTCTTTGCCGCCCCCCCCCTCCCCCCAAATGAAACAGTCAAACTACGCCTATGATAAAAGGCCAATGCTCTCTTACAGTCCAAAGTGTGCAAACTGCTTTCGCCAGGGTGGGTATGAGGACTGCCCTTCCCAACATACTCATACAGTTAGGGAGAGAGGAAGTGAAGGCCACGCAGAGATGAGAAAATATTCTTTTTTATTACTACCAAGCAAGAATACAGACTATGTTTCTTTTCTCATGGGAGAGTTACAACAAAGCTGCACACGAATGCAATCTCTGAGTACTTCTCCAATTTTGTCCTGTCATCTGTCACCTTTTATACTCTTTTAAAATTATACAGCTCTAACAGTTTGTTAGCATTAGTTTCAACCACAATGTAGATAATCATTAGCTTTGACCACACTGATCATGATTATTAGATAAGGCTAAAGCATCATCATCCTAATCAGCATGTTCCATTTCGTTAGCAATCATTTATCTATGTTCCAGCTCTGATAACAGAAAAAGCCCCTAAAATACATTCTTTAGTAAACACCCTGCATGGAAAATTGCTTCATGTTATCTTTCCTGTAAGCCTGACAGCAAGCCTGTCAGGAGAGCTTGTGAGCCTCTGGGTTACACAGAGGGCATGATTTTTAGGTCTGGCTGAAAGCTTCACGCCTCTGAACCTGTATTTGACAGGGCCTAGTAAGGGTCATTATATACAGGATGGAGAAAGAATGTTGGCAAGACAACTGACTGGTTAAGCTGGAACTCCGACACCACCTTTGGCAGGAACTTAGGGTGTGTGCGGAGGACTACTCCGTTGTGATGAAGCTCACTGACTCTATGAGCTGAAGTAACAGCCACCAAGAAAACGACCTTCCAGGTCAAGTACTTCAGATGGCAGGAATTTAGTGGCTCAAAAGGAGCTTTCATCAGTTGGGTGAGAACAACGTTGAGATCCCATGACACTGGTGGAGGTTTGACCGGGGGCTTTGACAAAAGCAAACCTCTCATGAAGCGAACAACTAAAGGCTGTCCAGAGATAGGCTTACCCTCTACATGGCGGTGATAAGCACTAATCTCACTAAGGTGAACCCTTACAGAGTTGTTTTTGAGACCAGACTCTGACAAGTGTAGAAGGTATTCAAGCAGGGTCTGTGTAGGACAAGAAAAAGGATCTAGGGCCTTGCTGTCACACCAGATGGCAAACCTCCTCCATTTGAAAGAGTAACACCTCTTCATGGAATCTTTCCTGGAAGCAAGCAAGACTCGGGAGACACCTTCTGAAAGACCCAGGGAGGCAATTTCTAAGCTCTCAAAATCCAGGCCGTGAGAGCCAGAGACTTGAGGTTGGGATGTAGAAGCGACCACTCATTCTGAGTGATGAGGGTTGGAAAACACTCCAATCTCCACGGTTCTTTGGAGGACAACTCCAGAAGAAGAGGGAACCAAATCTGACGCGGCCAGAAGGGTGCAATCAGGATCATGGTTCCGCAGTCTTGCTGGAGTTCCAGCAAAGTCTTCCCTACTAGAGGTATGGGAGGATATGCTTACAGATGGCCTGTCCCCCATCTGGCCTGGTCGCTGCATCTCAAGAAAGATATAGTAGAATTGGAAAAGGTGCAGAGAAGGGCGACTACAATGATAGCGGGGATGGGACGACTTCCCTATGAAGAAAGATTAAGGAGGCTAGGGCTATTCAGCTTGGAGAAGAGACGGCTGAGGGGAGACATGATAGAGGCATATAAAATAATGAGTGGAGTGGAACAGGTGGATGTGAAGCGTTTGTTCACGCTTTCCAAAAATACTAGGACTAGGGGGCATGCGATGAAACTACAGTGTAGTAAATTTAAAACAAATCGGAGAAAAGTTTTCTTCACCCAACGTATAATTAAACTCTGGAATTCGTTGCCGGAGAAAGTGGTGAAGGCAGTTAGCTTAGCAGAGTTTAAAAAGGGGTTGGACGGTTTCCTAAAGGACAAGTCCATAAACTGCTACTAAATGGGAAAAATCCACAATTCCAGGAATAACATGTATAGAATGTTTGTACGTTTGGGAAGCTTGCCAGGTGCCCTTGGCCTGGATTGGCCGCTGTCGTGGACAGGATGCTGGGCTCGATGGACCCTTGGTCTTTTCCCAGTATGACATTACTTATGTACTTATGTACAATGTAGGAGAAAGGCATCTGACGCTAGCCTGTCATGGGCCTGAAGTCTGGAACAGAACTGAGGGACCTTGTGATTGATCTGAGTGGCAAAAATATCCACCGAGGGGGTGCTCCACTCTCGGAAGATCTTGCAGACTATGCCCATGTTCAGTGACCACTCATGAGGTTGCATTATCCTGCTCAACCTGTCGGCCAGACTGTTGTTTACACCTGCCAGATAAGTGACTTGGAGAAACATGCCATGACGGCGAGCCCAAAGCCACATCTGGACGGCTTCCTGACACAGAGGGCAAGATCTGGTGCCCCTCTGCTTGCTGGTGTAATACATGGCAACCTGATTGTCTGACTTTAAGTGAGCCACTTGGTTGAACAGCCGATCTCTGAAAGCCTTTAGAGCATTCCAGATCGCTCTTAATTTCAGAAGGTTGATCTGCAGACCTTTTTCCTGAAAGGACCAGGCTCCCTGAGTGAGGAGCCCATCTACATGAGCTCCCCACCCCAGGAGAGATGCATCCGTCATCAGCACTTTTCATGGCTGAGGAATTTGGAATGGTCGTCCCAAGGTCAAATTGAATCGAATTGTCCACTACTGAAGAGAATTCTGAAAGTTGGTGGACAGATGGAGTACATCCTCTAGATCCCACGCAGCTTGAAACCACTGGGAAGCTAGGGTCCATTGAGCTGATCTCATATGGAGATGTGACATGAACTGTGGAGGCCATGTGCACCAGAAGTCTCAACATCAGCTGAGCCGTGATCTGCTGAGACGCTCGAACCACGGACACCAGGGACAGAAGGTTCCAATTTTTGGAGTGGGGTGAGATGGGATGAACCCCAGTAACTCTAGCACCCGAACAGTCATTCGCATGGACTCCAGAGCACCCTCCTTCGAGGTGCTCTTCACCAGCTAATTGTCGAGATAAGGAAACACATGCACTCCCAGTCTGCGTAGCGATGCTGCAACTACAGCTAGGCATTTGGTAAATACTCTGGGCGCAGACGCCAGGCCACTGAAAGTGCTGTATTCCCAGCCGAAATCGAAGATACTTCCTGTGAGCTGGAAGTATTGAGATGTGTGTATAAGCATCCTTTAAGTCCAGAGAGCATAGCCAATCATTTTCCTGAATCATGGGAAGAAGGGTGCCCAGGGAAACCATCCTGAACTTTTCTCTCACAAGAAATTTGTTCAGGGTCCTTAGGTCTAGGATGGGACGCATCCCCCCTGTTTTGCACAAGGAAGTCCGTGAATAGAATCCTAGCCCTTCTTCCCCTGGTGGTACGAGTTCGATCGCTTGGGCCTGTAGAAAGGAGGAGAATTCCTCTGCAAGTACCTGCTTGTGCTGGGAGCTGTAGGACTGAGCTCCCGGTGGGTAATTTGGAGGCTTGGATTCCAGACTGAGGGTGTACCCAAATTGGACAATTTGAAGAACCCACCGGTCGTAGGTTATAAGAGTCCACCTTTGGTGAAAAAACATTAACCTCCCCCCAACCGGCAAGTCGTCCGGTACGGACATGTTTACTGAGGCTATGCTGAACTGAAGCCAGTCAAAAGCCCGTCCCTTGCTTTTGCTGGGGAGCTGCAGTGGACTTAGACGCACGCTGTTGATGAGAACGAACGTGCTTGGACTGAGCCTGGGCAGGCTGCTGAGAAGCAGGAGTGTACCTACGCCTGTTGTAGGAATAGGGAGCACTCCTCTTCCCTCCAAAAAACCTCCTAGATGAGGCGGTAGTAGCAGAAGACGCCCGGCGGGAAAGAGAAGCCATAGCATCATTGTGCTTCTTGAGCTGGTCAACCAGATCCTCTACTTTCTTACCAAAAAGATTATCCCCAGGCAAGGAACATCCGCCATCCGCTGCTGGACCGAATGATCCAGGTCAGAGACACGCAGCCATGAGAGTCTGCGCATCACTATACCTTGGGCAGCGATCCTGGATGCTACATCAAAAGTGTTGAACGTACCCCTGGCCAGGAACTTTCAGCACGCCTTCTGCTGCCTGACCACCTGGTGAAAAGGCTCGGCTTGCTCCGGAGGGAGTGCATGAACCAAGCTAGACAGTTGCCTCACCGAGTTCCACAAGTGGATGCTCGTGAAGAGCTGGTATGTCTGGATTTTGGCAGCGAGCATAGCTGATACGCCTTCCTCCCAAAAGAGTCCAAGGTTCTAGATTCTCTACCTGGGGGCGCCGAGGCATAGTTCCTAGTACTCTTGGCTCTCATGAGAGTGGAGTCCACCACCATGGAATTGTGAGGTAGCTGAGACCTCATATCAATCCAGGCTCCCCGTGGATCTAATATTGGGATTCAGTCTTTTTCGGGATCAAGGGATTAGACAGAGGGAACGACCAGTTTCACATAAGAACTTCCTTGAGTACACTATGCAAAGGAGCCGTTGCAGCCTCTCTAGGTGGAGAAGGATAATCCAGGACCTCGAGCATCTCATCCCTGGGCTCATAGGGAAGGGAATAGCCACAGCCATTTCCCAGACAAAGGAGGTGAAGG
Source organism: Microcaecilia unicolor (assembly GCF_901765095.1). Classification (NCBI taxonomy): domain Eukaryota; kingdom Metazoa; phylum Chordata; class Amphibia; order Gymnophiona; family Siphonopidae; genus Microcaecilia; species Microcaecilia unicolor. The sequence continues at coordinate 138,393,184 of NC_044037.1, forward strand.
ATAGACTCTCTGGTGGAGAAAGTCTCCTTTCTAGTGGAGGGGAAGGTTCAGAAGGAATCCCATAGGACTCATCAGAAGAAAAGTACCTGGGATCCTCCTCCTCCTCTCACGAACACTCATCTTCAGTATTGGACAAGACATCCCTCAGAGCAGTCCGAAACTGAGCCTGCCTTGACGCCGAGGAACGACGTCCTCGATTACGATGCTGAGAAGTCGACGCCTGCCTGGACTCCGGTGAATCTTCCTCCACCGACGTTCAAGGGGTCGACCTGGGTGGCAGCCAACACCAATGCCACAGGCGCCACCGAGGTCGGGGACCTTACTACAGGCGAAGGGCTAGATGCCACTGCAGCAGACGGTACGGAAGGTGCAAGCACCCCCGACACAGAAGCAGACTGGCGCAGCAACCCTTCCAGAAGCTCTGGAAGCAGGGCCCTGATGCGCTTGTTGAGAGTCGCTGTTGGACAGGGCTGCAAAGTCGGTAAAGGAGCCGGTGGCAGAATCTGTCGAGGCTCCGATAAAAAGACATGGAATCGTCACGTCTCCTCGGGGCCGGGTCTGATGAAGGTCGGTCCTGGGGGGCATGCATAACAGGAGGCCTCAAGACAGGTGGAGACCCACTCGATGCCTCACTGCTCCCAGCACGAGTTCGTAGTTCTGCAGCCATTACCTTCACTCCTGATGTCGATGCGTCCCTCGATGTCGATGTTGACGTTGAAGGACCGGACTGAGCCCCAAAAAACTTCTCTCATTGGGCCTCTCATGCGAAGACACAGACTGCAAGCGGCTGGGCTATGGTCGGGCCCAAGGCACTGGCTACACCAATCGTGGGTATCGGTACCCGAGATGGTTCAGTTGCACCGAGTACAATGTTTGAAGCCGCTGGGTGTCTTTGATGACATGGAAGAAAAAACAGCTTCGGCGAAATCACAAGACTTGATTGTGCCTTTGAAAATAAAGGCACAAAAGAAAAAGGGGTAAGACCTCACCGAGCGGCCTAAAACACAGCCGATTTGAACAAGAAAGTGAAGATACATACCTGTAGCAGGTATTCTCCGAGGACAGCAGGCTGATAGTTCTCACGATTGAGTCGAAGCCCCTCGGCGGCCCAGGAGACCGGAAAATTTTTCCAAGCAAAAATCAAAAAATTCTCTGAAGCACACACCGTAACACAGGCAGAGCGCACCGCGCATGTGTGAAAGACTTCCCGCCCGCGGGACGAGTGTGACTCCCTCAGTTTAATAAAAAGCAAACCAGAGACTAGAACAACTCCAAAGGGGAGGAGGGTGGGTTTGTGAGAACAATCAGCCTGCTGTCCTCGGAGACTACCTGCTAAAGGTATGTATCTTCACTTTCTCCGAGGCTGCTTGTTCTCACAATTGGGGTATCCCTAGCAACCAGGCTCACTCAAAACAAAGAACATTGGTCAATTGGGCCTCGCAACGCCGAGGACATAACAGAGATTGACCTGAAAACAAAGCAGTGACCATTTAACCCTACCCTCTGTTTTCTGACCAATAACCAATTCCTAAGCCACAACAGAACATTGCCTCCTATCCCATGACTCATTTTCTCAGGCACCTCTCTTGAGGAACTTTGTCAAAAACTTTCTGAAAATTTAGATTCACTGGTGTTCGTCGGAGATAATGAAACCTCTAGCCCCAAGATGGAAGAAACTTCATCGGTTGTGGCAGCAGGGCCCACTCTGGACGTTGAAAAGGAGTTCCTGATGGCGTACCAGTGAATTCTTTGTTGAACCAGTGATGAGGTCTGAGACTGTGAGAGAACCACCTGGACCAATCCCTTCCTCTTCATGTGTGGCATCGCCGAACACTCAGCAGAATAGAGGAAATCGGGTAGGAAAAAATGCAGCTTAAACAGAGAGCAGCCTCACAATACTGAAGTCATGCCACTGCCTCCCTTCCTTTATTAAGGTCTCACGGGTATCTGGCTATACTTTTTCTCACATCAGGAATTGCTGACGGGAAACTTTGTTCTTCTGGTTTCTATAAGTAGTCAAATCTAAAGGTGGACTAAGCCATGGGACCGGACGGGATCCACCCCAGGATATTGAGGGAGCTCAGAGATGCTAAGGATGTAAAATGAATTGAAGCGGTGCAAAGAAAAGCTACAAAAATGGTATGGGATTTGCGTTACAAGACGTATGAGGAGAGACTTGCTGACCTGAACATGTATACCCTGGAGGAAAGGAGAAACGGGTGATATGATACAGACGTTCAAATATTTGAAAGGTATTAATCCGCAAACGAACCTTTTCCGGAGATGGGAAGGCGGTAGAACTAGAGGGCATGAAATGAGGTTGAAGGTGGGCAGACTCAAGAAAAATGTCGGGAAGTATTTTTTCACGGAGAGAGTGGTAGATACTTGGAAAATTCGTTTATTAATGGAAACGGAAAACCAAATACATAAAAGCTAAAAGGTACATAAAAACCCCTCAATCCCCTATTTACAAAGACAGACCAAACCCCCTACCCCCCCAACACAGTCAAATAAATTCAAACAAATTCAAGGTGGCTTCAATCGCACATGTTTCCACCATTTGCAAAATGTACCCCTCCCTACTTCTACCCGCTCCCAACGTGCCACTTCCCACACAGCTCCAACAATATCCCAGCTAACCCGTTCTACTGACCTGAACTCCTGGCGCAGGGAGACTCCGCACCGTGCCATCCAAAGATAGAAACGGACAATGACCGAGATCAAGAACTCCGTCCCTGGGTCCAAGCCCCCCGACCCCTGCCCCCGCCCATACACCCAATCCGCATAAGAGTAGGTGCAAAAGCTGGGGATATGAAGCAGGGAGGCCACACGTTTACACACCAGAATTGAAAATGGACATTCCCTAAGGAAATGATCCATCGTCTCAGTACAACCAACACATTCCCCCCTTGGGCAATCACGATCTTGTACGTTCCTATAATTCAAGTTTGCTCTCACATACAGTTTCCCGTGTAGGGACAGCCAGGCAATGTCACGATATTTGTGTGGAATCCGCTTTGATGCCACAAACTGCAAGCCTTGTTGCAGAACTGGCTCTGGAGCGTCCCGAAGTGCCAAAGGAGAGGAGAATCGCTGCATCCGCACTCTCTCTACCCATACCTCCCTCCTTCCCTCTTTAACCTCCTCCACCGTAATCCCCCACAACCGCACCAGTTTAGTCAATGTCCTGTAATACCCAACGCTTCCTGGGAAACCCCTCCGTCGGCCCACCACTTTCCCCCCTTCCAACCACGGACCCCAAAACTCCTCCCACCACTGCACAACACTACACGCCCATCCCGGAGCATCTCGCCCCACCGCCTTCCCAAATTAAACTGGATAAAGAAAGAACTGAACGTAAGAACCGGATTAACCATCCCACCCCCCCCCCTTTCCCCGTGGCAGATATGTGATATTCCTCTTTACAGGGTTCATTCGGTTCCCCCAGAGTAACTGAAAAAAAAACACTATAAAGCCCTGTATAACAACATTCCGGCAACAAACAAATATAGCTAAGAAACAAAAACATGGGCACCACCTGCATTTTCAGTAATCTCACCCGGTCAGTCATCGACATCCTCCACCCTTTCCACCTCTCTACCTTAGCCTTGGCCTCCAAAATCTTCCGTTCCCAGTTCCACTGTCCATAATCCCCCCCCCCAAAGTAAACCCCTAGAACCCGCATCATTTCCACCCCTGGTGGAAACCCTCCCCCTAACTCAAAACGAGCCCCTTCCGGACCTACCCACAAGGAAGTACACTTTTGCAGGTTAATCCTGGATCCTGTCGCCCGAGAGTACTCCGCAATCTTCCTGTGCAAAACTTCCCCTTCCCCTTGATCCGCCACCCAAACTGTTATGTCATCTGCATATGCCACCACACGCAGAGACACCCCCGTACACACTTCTATCCCTCTAAGCCCATCCACCCCCCCACACTCTAACCGGCGCACCAGGGGATCAATCGCGAAAGTGTACAGCAGGGGGCTCAACGGGCACCCCTGTCGCACCCCCAGCCGTGATGTCAAATTCCCTTCCTTTCCACCCATTAACTAATGGAAAGCAGCGAACACCGATGTACAACAACTGGAGCTGCTCAACCCAAGCCCTCGGAAAACCATAGTACCGCAAACTCTCCCAAAGAACCCTCCACTGCACCCGGTCGAAGGCCTTATCCTGGTCCAAGGCCACTACTAGACGACCCTCCTGCCCCCCCCGGCTCCGCTCCACCCCCTCCCGAACCCAGGCCACTGCTGCCAACACCCCCCTCCCTGGGACCCCACACCCCTGAGACACCGCCAACTCCCTCCCTGCCACCTGCCGCATACGTGCCAACAACATGTGAGCAAAGATCTTACGGTCACTGTTCAATAAGGCAATGGGCCTCCAATTTACTATGTCTCGAGCATCTTTCCCCTTACTGAGAAGAACCAAGGCCGATTTCCCAAAGGACTCTGGCAGAGAACCTCCCTTCCGGGCCTCCTCCCATACCTCCAACAAGATAGGTGCCAACTGAACTTTAAATCGTTGATAGAACTCAGCCGGGAGACCGTCGGGCCCCGGTGCCGTCTTGCGCCGCAGAGCCTCAATGGCCGCCTCCACCTCCCTGACTGTCCAAGGCTGCAGCAAGGCCTGAAGATGGGGCCCCCCCTGTCCCACCCCCGGAGTCCCTTCCACATACCTCCGTATGTCTTCCTCATCCAAACGTAGATCGGAGAAGAAATGTCCAAAATGCTCCCCTACCACCCGCAAAATCCCTTCCCTCGAATCCTGAACAACCCCGTCCCTGTCCATTAACCCTTCCATAACCCTACGTTCCCTTCTTTCCTTACAGCACTCAAACGGGTCCGGACTCAATAATTTGCCAAAATCCCTCTCATAAACTAATGAGGAGTACCGATCATACTGAACTCGCTCAATTTCCACCTGTATAGCCTCTATATCCTCCCTCTTCCCCCCCCTGGAAATTAAATTATCCCTCCTCTTTTTTAATGCTATTCCCAACCGTGTCGCCTCCCTCCCCTCCTGCCTTGCCTGTCTAAGAAAAAACCCCTTCGTGCGTTGTTTCACCGCTTCCCACCACCTCCCTACCGAGGGGAAGATGCCTAAGATAGTCTGCTGATCCTCCAAAAACTCCACATACTCTCTATGCACCTCCCCCTCCTTTAACCATTTCAAATTTAATCTCCACAACCCCTTTCCTGGCCTATGGACCCCCGACCCCCCCTACTTCTATCCGCACCGCCCTGTGGTCCGAAAATTCTACCACCACCAACTCGGGTGCCTGTACGCAGGTCCCTCTCCTAACCAAAAACCGGTCGATCCGACTTCTACAATTCCCTCTAAAAAAAGTAAAACCCCCTTGCCCCCCCCCGTGCTCCAAGTAGACATCCACTAACCCTGCCCCCCTCATTATCCCCACTAAACGAACTCCGTCATACCTCACCTGTGCACACCTGCCCCCACTGTCCTCCTTCCTCAGAATCGTGTTAAAATCGCCCCCCCCCCACTAACTGACGTGAAGAATACAAATAGGGTTTGATTTTCCCAAATAACTGTGACCTCCCCTTCTTAGTTTGTGGCCCATACACATTTATCACCCTTAACGCCACCCCGTGCAACACAACATCCACCACCAAACACCTCCCTACCCCTAACTCCACCACCCGTTGAATCACCGCTTTGTGAGATTTAAACAAAATTCCCACCCCCCCATACTTCTCCCCTGCCAACCCCCACACAGAGGGTCCCCATCTCCAAGCCTGCTTTGCTCTTCTCACATCGGCCAAAGACTGCAGCCTGGTCTCCTGCAGGAGAAAACAATCAGCCGACATGGAGGAAAGGCCCTCAAAGGCCAGACACCTCGCCCTTGTGGAGGCAATACTTGCCACGTTCAGCGTGATGAACGCCAACAAGGAACCTGCCATCATTATCAATTAGAAAACCGCCTCCCCTGGCCCTGCCTCCCCATCCTTCCTTCTCTCTGCTCCAGACCTCCCTTTGAAGGCCCGGCTTCTTCCTCCACCTCTTCCTCCGCCCAGTCCCGAACCCCAAACTCAAATGTCCCCCCCTTCCATCCTTCCCTGGTCCTTGCTTTTTTCCTCCCCTTCTTCTTCCTCTCCTCCCCCCCCCTCCCCCTTCACCGGAAAAAACCCCGGTCTCTCCCCCTTCCCCCACCCCCTCCCCCCCCACCCCACCCTCCATCCCCCCTCCCTCCCCTCCACCTTCCTCCCCCCTCTCTACCCCCTGCTCCCCCTGAACCTTACCTAATTTCCTCTTCTCCCCTTCTCCCCCACCTACCTCTGCTCTCCCTCCCTCCTCCTGCACGTCCATACCATCTCCTATCTCCAACCTCCCCATCCTCCCCCTTCCCCTCCTTGTACCCTTCCCGCCCCCCTCTGTCCCTATCTCCCCCTCTTCACCTACCCCCTGCCATGCCTCACTGTCCTCTCTTCCGTTCTCCTCTCCATACTCTTCCCCCCGTCCCTCATCTTCGAGGACCCGAAATCTATTCTCCACCACTATTCCCTGCCCTAACTTCCTTCCAGCCTCCACCAGAAGTCCCCCCCCCTTCCTCTTCCTAGAGACTCGCGTCCACCCTTCCCCCTCCCCTCCTTGCCTCTTCTCACCCTTCCCAGCGTTTGCCCCCTGCTCCCCCAACTCTTCCTCTACCCTCCGCCCCCGTCCAATCACTTCTACTGCCCGCCCCAAACCTCCACCCCTCCCCCCAGCACGATCTCCCCTTTCATCACCCTCCCCCCCCCCTTCCCCCCCCCCCCCCCCCCCCCATTATGAAAGGCTTGCGGGCAAGCCCGAAAGGCGTGCCCCAGATCCCCGCACAAATTACACCGGATGGAGGTACAATGTTCTGCCACGTGCTCCCTCGCCCCACACTTTGCACACTGAACCACTGGGCACGACATACTATAATGCCGGAAGGAACCACACTTAAAACATTGCCTAGGCTGTCCCTTATAAAAACACAAGATCCGATCTCTTCCGATGAAAGCCGCTGAAGGAATGTGTTGGGTGACGTGCCCCACCTGGTATAACCTCACCGTCGCCCCCCACCCCCCTGCCCATACCCTACTAGGGTCTGGAAGCTTGACCAGAGGAGTCCTTAACTCTGCATACCTCTGCAGCCAGTAGGTCAAATCCGCCCCCGAGATTGACTCATTCCGCACTAACAGAGTCACCTGCACCAGGTCAGGTTTACTAATAGGCACAACTCGAAAATTTCTCCAGTCCCCCCCCCCCTTTAACCTCCCCGTATTTCTCCCAAAAAATCTCCATTCCCCGTTGGGTCAAAAAACTGACATCATACTCTGGAATGTTCGCCGGGTGAATGCAAGCATACAGATCTTCCGGGAGAAATCCTAACCCTAGAACCATTTTTAACACCACATCCCTACTTGGCATCCCCCCCTCCCCCACCCACCTCAATTGAACCACATTCCGGCGTTTGGTAACAGACCCCCCAGACCACCCCTCACCCACCCCCTGTCCCCCCCTTCGCTGCCCAAATCCCCCCCTACCACTCCCCATACCAACCACCGCGGCAAAAGAAGGAGCCCCCCCGCCCCCCCCCCCACCCTTGGCGCTCGAGGCTTCCTGCCCTGCACACACCAAACCCCCCCTTTACAAAACCCTTCTGGCCCCCTCCATCCCCTTCCTTGCTCCTATTATCCCCCCCTCCCTTCCCCCCTTCTCCAACCTGAACCTTATCCCCCGGAGCCCCCACACCTGCTAACCTATTCCCCTCAACAGGAGGAGACATGTCAATCACATCCCCTCCATTCCGCAATCCCTGCCCCCCCCCCCCCTTCCTGCACACCAAGCCTCCCCCCATCGTCCTTGCCCAAACATGGAACAGAGTCAACAGTCGGACACAAACCCTCACAGTTCAACACTCCCCCCACTTGAGTCACAGCAATGTCAGGAAAAGTGTTCAGCAACTTATCTGCCGTCTGTTGTAAAGCTGGCTCAGCATGCCGCTCCTCAGCCGACAGGTCCTGCGCGAGACGAACAGGGAGTTCCGTTTCAGTCAGTTCCTTCTTCTGATCCAAATTCCCTGTTGCCTGCCTGCCAATGACCAGCAAGTTTCGTCCTTCTCCTGCTGCCTGCTTGACCAGAGTCTCCTGGTGCTCCGTGTCAGGTGGGTGGGGCCTCTCCAATCCAGCAATCGCCGCCACTCGCCCCTCTGTACCGTCTGAAATGCCACCATCCAGTAATGAACTGCCAGCCTTTCCCGGTGCCTCTGGAAACCATTCTCTGCCGGGGACAGCGCATCCACCACCCGACTCACTGTTTGCCAGCTCTCCCTCCAGAAGACTGTCGTTGTGCACCCCGGACACTGCGCGGGGGCAGGGCTTCTCCAAACATAGAGGCAGAGATGTAGCTGCAGATAAAGACACCTGCTTCTGCTGCAATCCTTCCGGCTCTGCTTCCGCTGCTGCAATCTTTCTTTCTGGAGGTTCTAATATTGGTAAGTCACCATCTCCTTCACTGGACACCTCTGCCACTACTTCTGTAGAAAAAAGCCGACAGCCTGAAGCTCCCTCCTCTGTCTCCACAATCTGGAAGGTCTTAACCAGCTTTTTAATTACTTTCTCTTCTCCAACAGGTGCAGGCACCAACCCTGCCCCCGAACCACATTCTGCTGCTGCCTCCCTGCAGTCTGCCTGCTTAGTAAGTCCCCTGGACTGAGTTGCCAGGTTTTTCATAAATGCTAAAGTGGATGTACTAGCAGAGTCTGGCAAGTCTTCTGGTTTAGACAAATCCTGAGACAAGGCCCTGGGAACTGCAGACTCTTGCTGGGACACAGTTCTCCCTTGACCTGAAGACTGTGACCTTAAAGCCATACGTTCTTGATTACAATATAGTTCTCTTAAAGGGTTCTCAGGTCCCTTTTTTAAACCCCGCAGCAACAGTTCTTTCTTTTGTATCAGTTTTCTCAAACGGGCTTCCTCCTTCACATAACCTTTCTTGTGCTCTGCTGGAGCAAGTTTACTCATAACTTTTGTCATTTTCACACGCTTTCCCAAATCAACCAGTTCTTTCTCCACACGTTTAATTCTTCGCACTGTACAGATCAAACTACGTGCTGGGTCCTCAGGGTCATAAGGAATATCTAGGAATTCCTCCTCTTCCTCCTCTGAAGACCCACTCTCTTCACTTTCTGCCTCATCAAGTGCAGGAAAACATTCTGAGCTAACTTCCATAGCTTCATTTTCCTTTCTCTGCTTAGGGTGCCCTTCCAGGGCCTCCACCAGCTTTCTCCCCTCCCCATAATCTTCACTCTCACCTCCCAGATGTTGCTGGAGCGTGGGGGGGTTACTGGACTGGCTTCCACCCTTGGGCCTCTGCTCTCTGCGATCAACAGGACTCCTCTCCCTCCTGTCAGAAGCTCGACCGGAAAGAGAGCTGCTTCTCCCGGCCTTCTGGTCCCTGGCTCCAGGAGGCCCCATGGCCTGGGCCTTTCCTGAGGACCGCTCCCCAGGGACCCTCCGCATCCTCAGGGAAGGAGCTAGGCCTCACTCCCTTCCCTGGAACCTGCAGAGCTTCCGGCTGCACCTCCTCCTCCTTCCAAGTCTGAACAGCAACTGACTTGGAATGCCCTCTCGAGGGAGGTGGTGGAGATGAAAACGGTAACGGTATTCAAAAAAGCGTGAGATAAACATAAAGGAATCCTGTTCAGAAGCTTAGCAGAGATTGGGTGGCAGCACCAGTGGTTAAGAGGCGGGGCTAGTGGTTGGGAGGTGGGTCTAGTGCTGGGCAAACTTCTACGGTCTGTGCCCTGAAAATGGCAAATACAAATCAAGGTCAGGTATACATATAAAGTAGCACAAATGAGTTTATCTTGTTGGGCCGTCACTTACTATGTTACTATGTTACTATGAAAAGAAACACAACTAAGTGAGAATGCAGCTTGGAACAGAACAGAAATGGGCCTAGGAGGGTGGAGTTGGATTCTAAACCCCCAACAGATTCTGTAGTACCAACTGTCGCGTCGGGTATCCTGCTGAAGATGTGAATGTGTGGACCGATGACCATGTTGCAGCCTTGCAAATCTCTTCAATAGAAGCTGACTTCAAATGAGACACCGACGCAGCCATGGCCCTGACATTATGAGCCGTGACATGGCCCTCCAGGGTCAGCCCAGCTTGGGCATAAGTAAAGGATATGCAATCCGCTAGCCAATTAGAGATTGTGCGTTTTCCAATGGCAACTCCCTTCCTGTTGGGATCAAAAGAAACAAACAACTGGGCGGACTGTCTATAGGGCTTTGCCTGCTCCACATAAAAGGCCAATGCTCTCTTACAGTCCAAGGTGTGCAACTTGTCTTCACCAGGGCGGGTATGTGGACGGGGAAAAATGTTGGCAAGACAATTGACTGGTTCAGATGGAAGATCTTAGGGTGAGTGCGGAGGACTACTCTGTTATGATGAAATTTGATATAAGGTGCATGCACTACCAGGGCTTGGAGCTGACTGACTCTATAAGCTGAAGTTCCAGCCACCAAGAAAATGACCTTCCTGGTCAAGTACTTCAGATGGAAACCAAACGAAGCAGATATGTATGTGGAAAACAATATTTAATGGATACAAGTCAATAAAAATTAAGCCCGACACAGGCCGTGTTTCGCCCCACTGGGCTGCATAATAAATATCTGTATGATCATATAGAGGGGCATAATCGAACGAAAACGTCTATCTCCATGGGCGTTTATCTCCGAGAACGGGTCCGTGAAGGGGCGGACCGAACCGTATTTTCGAAAAAAATAGACGTTCATGTTTTATTCGACAATTTGTGAGCTGGGCGTTTTTGCTTTTCAGCGATAATGGAAAATGAAAGCGCCCAGCTCAAAAATGAATAAATCCAAGGCATTTGTTCGTGGGAGGTGAACTCTTACGGAGTTGGTCTTGAGACCAGACTCTGATAAGTGTAGAAGGTATTCAAGCAGGGTCCATGTAGGACAAGAAAAAGGATCTAGGGCCTTGATGTCACACCAGACAGCAAACCTCCTCCATTTGAAAGAATAACACTTTTTTGTGGAATCTTTTCTGGAAGCAAGCAAGACCCAGGAGACACCTTCTGAAAGACCCAAGGAGGCAATTTCTAAGCTCTCAAAATCCAGGCCGTGAGAGCCAGAGACTGGAGGTTGGAATGTAGAATCTCCATGGTTCTTCAGAGGACAACTCCAGAAGAAGAGGGAACCAGATCTGACAGGGCCAAAAAGGAGCAATCAGGATCATAGTTCCGCGGTCTTGCTTGAGTTTCAGCAAAGTCCCCTACTAGAGGTATGGGAGGATACGCATACAGAAGGCCTGTCCCCCAATGCAGGAGAAAGGCATCTGATGCTAGCCTGTCATGGGCCTGAAGTCTGGAACAGAATTGAGGGACTTTGTGATTGATCTGAGTGGCAAAAAGATCCACCGAGGGGGTGCCCCATGCTCGGTAGATCTTGTGGACAACGCCCATGTTGAACGACCACTCGTGAGGTTGCATGATTCTGCTCAACCTGTCGGCCAGACTGTTGTTTACGCCTGCCAGATACGTGGCTTGGAGAAACATGCTGTGATGGCGTGCCCAATGCCACATCCGGACGGCTTCCTGACACAGAGGGCGAGATCCGGTGCCCCTCTGCTTGTTGGTGTAATACATAGCAACCTGATTGTCTGTCTGAATCAGAATGATTTGGTTGGACAGTCGGTCACTGAAAGGCTTTAGAGTGTTCCAGATCACTCGTAATTCCAGGAAGTTGATCTGAAGACCCTTGTCCTGAAAGGACCAGGCTCCTTGAGGGCAAAGTCCATCTACATGAGCTCCCCACCCCAGGAGGGATGCATCCATCATCCACACTTTTTGTGGTTGAGGAATTTGGAATGGTCGTCCCAAGGTCAAATTGGATCGAACAGTCCACCACTGAAGGGAACTGCAAAAGTCGGTGAAGAGATGGACAACATCCTCTAGATCCCCTGTGGCCTGGCATCACTGGGAAGCTAGAGTCCATTGAGCTGATCTCATATGTAGGCGTGCATGAACTGTGGAAGCCATGTGTCCTAAGAGTCTCAACATCTGCCGAGCTGTGATCTGTTGAGACGCTTGAGCCATGGACACTAGGGCCAGGAGATTGTCTGCCCTTGCCTGGGGAAGATAAGCTTGAGACGTCCGTGTGTCCAACAGAGCTCCAATAAACTCCAATTTTTGAACCGGGACAAGATGGGACTTGGGATAATTGATCATGAACCCCAGTAGTTCTAGCACCCCAGTAGTTCTATAGTCATCCACATGGACTGTAGAGCGCCTGCCTCCGAGGTGCTCTTCACCAGCCAATCATCAAGATAAGGGAAGACATGCACTCCCAGTCTGCGAAGCGATGCTGCGACAACTGCCAGGCACTTTGTGAAAACCCTGGGTGCAGATGCAAGGCCAAAGGGCAGTACACAGTACTGAAAATGCCGAGTTCCCAACCGAAATCGAAGATACTTCCTGTGAGCTGGGAGTATTGACATGTGGGTATAGGCATCCTTTACGCCCAGAGAGCATAGCAAATCATTTTCCTGAATCATGGGAAGAAGGGTGCCCAGGGAAACCATTCTGAACTTTTCTCGGACTAGGAATTTGTTCAGGGCCCTTTGCTCTAGGATGGGACGCATCCCCCCTGTTTTCTTTTGTAGAAGGAAGTACCTGGAATAGAATCCCAGCCCTTCTTCCCCTGGTGGTACGGGTTCAACCACATTGGCCTTTAGAAGGGCGGAGAGTTCCTCTGCAACTACCTGCTGTGCTGGGAGCTGTAAGAATGAGCTCCTGGTGGGCAATTTTGAGGTTTGGATTTCAGATTGAGGGTGTATCCTGACTGGACTATTTGAAGAACCCACTGATCGGAGGTTAAGAGAGGCCACCTTTGGTGAAAAAATATCAACCTCCCTCCGACAGGCAAGTCGTCCGGCACGGACACTTTTTCTGAGGCTATGCTGCACTGGAACCAGTCAAAAGCACGTCACTTACTTTTGCTGGGGAGCTGCAGGGGTCTTAGGCGCATGCCGTTGATGGGAACGAGCACGCTGGGACTGAGCCTGGACAGGATGCCAAGAAGCAGGAGTGTACCTATGCCATATGTAGGGAGCGCTCCTCTTCCCTCCAAAAAACCTCCTAGATGAGGAGGTGGTAGCAGAAGACGCCCGGCGGGAGAGAGAATCCATAGCATCATGGTGCTTCTTGATCTGATCGACCATGTCCTCTACTTTTTTGCCACAAAGGTTATTCCCCCAGCAAGGAACATCCGCCATTCGCTGCTGGGTCTTATGATCCAGGTCAGAGACACGCAGCCATGAGGGTCTGTGCATCAGTATACCTTGAGCAGCTACTCGGGATGCCACATCAAAAGTGTCGTAGGTACCCCTGGCCAGGAATTTACGACACACTTTCTGCTGCCTGACCACCTGGTGAAAAGGTTCGGCGAGCTCCGGAAGAAGTGCTTTGACCAAACTGGACAGTTACCTCACCGAGTTCCGCAAGTGGATGCTCGTGTAGAGCTGGTATGTTTGAATCTTGGCTGTGAGCATAGTGGCCTGATACGTCTTTCTCCCACAAGAATCCAAGGTCCTAGACTCTCTGCCTGGGGGCGCCAAGGCATAGTCCCTAGTACTCTTGGCTTTCTGAGAGCAGAATTCACCACCATGGAATCGTGAGGTAGTTGAGACTTCACCATGGACCCTGTACTGGGACTCAGCTTTCTTGGGGACCACTGGATTAGAAAGAGGGAACGACTAGATTCGCATAAGAACTTCCCTGAGTGTGTTATGCAAGGGAGCCGTTGCAACCTCTGCAGGTGGAGAAGGATAATCCAAGACCTCAAGCATCTCGGCTCTGGGCTCATCCATAACCTCCATAGGGAAAGGAAGTGAATGATACATACCTGTAGCAGGTGTTCTCCGAGGACAGCAGGCTGATTGTTCTCACGACTGGGTGATGTCCGCGGCAGCCCCCACCAACCGGAAGAAGCTTCGCGGGCGGTCCGCACGCAGGGCATGCCCACCGCGCATGCGCGGCCGTCTTCCCGCCCGTGCGCGACCGTTCCCGCCAGTTGAATGACAAGCAAAAGATGAAAACGCAACTCCAAAGGGGAGGAGGGAGGGTAGGTGAGAACAATCAGCCTGCTGTCCTCGGAGAACACCTGCTACAGGTATGTATCATTCACTTTCTCCGAGGACAAGCAGGCTGCTTGTTCTCACGACTGGGGTATCCCTAGCTTTCAGGCTCACTCAAAACAAGAACCCCGGTCAATTGAACCTCCCAACGGCGAGGATACAACAGAAAATTGACCTACGAAGAACAACTAACTGAGAGTGCAGCCTGACCAGAATAAATGCGGGTCCTGGAGGGTGGAGTTGGATTTACACCCCAAACAGATTCTGCAGCACCGACTGCCCGAACCGACTGTCGCGTCGGGTATCCTGCTGGAGGCAGTAATGTGATGTGAATGTGTGGACAGATGACCACGTCGCAGCTATGCAGATCTCTTCAATAGTGGCTGACTTCAAGTGGGCCAAGTAGAAGGCCAATGCTCTCTTGCAGTCCAATGTGTGCAACTGACGTTCAGCAGGGCGGGTATGCGGCCTGGGGAAGAATGTTGGCAAGACAATTGACTGGTTAAGATGGAACTCCGACACCACCTTCGGCAGGAACTTTGGGTGGGTGCGGAGCACTACTCTGTTGTGATGAAATTTGGTATATGGAGCATGAGCTACTAGGGCTTGAAGCTCACTGACCCTACGAGCTGAAGTAACTGCCACCAAGAAAATGACCTTCCAGGTCAAGTACTTCAGATGGCAGGTATTCAGTGGCTCAAAAGGAGGTTTCATCAGCTGGGTGAGGACGACGTTGAGATCCCATGACACTGTAGGAGGCTTGATAGGGGGCTTTGACAAAAGCAAGCCTCTCATGAATCGAACGACTAAAGGCTCTCCAGAGATGGCTTTACCTTCCACACGATAATGGTAAGCACTAATCGCACTAAGGTGATTCCTTACTGAGTTGGTCTTGAGGCCAGACTCTGATAAGTGCAGAAGGTATTCAAGCAGGTTCTGTGCAGGGCAAGAACGAGGTTCTAGGGCCTTGCTCTCACACCAAACGACAAACCTCCTCCACTTGAAAAGGTAACTCTTTTTAGTGGAATCCTTCCTAGAGGCAAGCAAGACGCGGGAGACACCCTCAGACAGACCCAACGCAGTGAAGTCTATGCCCTCAACATCCAGGCCGTGAGAGCCAGGGACTGAAGGTTGGGGTGCAGCAACGCCCCGTCGTTCTGCGAGATGAGAGTCGGAAAACACTCCAATCTCCACGGTTCTTCGGAGGACAACTCCAGAAGAAGAGGGAACCAGATCTGACGGGGCCAAAAGGGCGCTATCAGAATCATGGTGCCGTGATCTTGCTTGAGCTTCAGTAAGGTCTTCCCCACCAAAGGTATGGGAGGATAAGAATACAGGAGGCCGGTCCCCCAATGGAGGAGAAAGGCATCCGACGCTAGCCTGTCGTGTGCCTGTAGTCTGGAACAGAACAGAGGCAGCTTGTGGTTGGTCTGAGAGGCGAAAAGGTCCACCGAGGGGGTGCCCCACTCTCGGAAGATCTTGCGTACCACTCTGGAATGAAGCGACCACTCGTGCGGTTGCATGACTCTGCTCAGTCTGTCGGCCAGACTGTTGTTTACACCTGCCAGGTATGTGGCTTGGAGGAGCATGCCGAACTGGCAAGCCCAACGCCACATGCCGACGGCTTCCTGACACAAGGGGCGAGATCCGGTGCCCCCCTGCTTGTTGGTGTAATACATTGCAACCTGATTGTCTGTCCGAATTTGAATAATTTGGTAGGACAGCCGATCTCTGAAAGCCTTCAGTGCGTTCCAGATCGCTCGGAGCTCCAGGAGGTTGATCTGCAGATCCTTTTCCTGGAGGGACCACAGACCCTGGGTGTGAAGCCCATCGACATGAGCTCCCCACCCCAGGCGAGATGCATCCGTCGTCAGCACTTTCGTGGGCTGCGGAATTTGGAATGGACGTCCCAGGGTCAAATTGGTCTGGATGGTCCACCAGAGCAGTGAAGTGCGGCAACTGGTGGAGAGGCGGATGACATCTTCTAGATTCCCGGTGGCCTGAAACCACTGGGAAGCTAGGGTCCATTGAGCAGATCTCAGGTGAAGACGAGCCATGGGAGTCACATGAACTGTGGAGGCCATATGACCCAGAAGTCTCAACATCTGCCGAGCTGTGACCTGCTGAGACGCTCTGGTCTGCGAAGCCAGGGACAAGAGGTTGTTGGCCCTCGCTTCGGGAAGGAAGGCCTGAGCCGTCTGGGTATTCAGCAGAGCTCCTATGAATTCCAGAGACTGTGTTGGCTGGAGATGGGACTTTGGGTAATTTATCACAAACCCCAGCAGCTCCAGGAGTTGAATAGTGCACTGCATAGACCGGAGGGCTCCTGCCTCCGAGGTGCTTTTGACCAGCCAATCGTCGAGATATGGGAACACGAGCACTCCCAGCTTGCGTAGGTACGCCGCTACCACCACGAGACACTTTGTAAACACTCGTGGGGCAGAGGCGAGCCCAAAGGGCAGCACACAATACTGAAAGTGCCGTGTGCCCAGGCGGAATCTGAGATACTGTCTGTGAGCTGGCAGTATCGGGATGTGAGTGTATGCGTCCTTTAAATCCAGGGAACATAGCCAATCGTTTTTCTGAATCATTGGCAGAAGGGTGCCCAAGGAAAGCATCCTGAACTTTTCTTTGACCAGGAATTTGTTCAGGCCTCTCAGGTCTAGGATGGGACGCATCCCCCCTGTTTTCTTTTCCACAAGGAAGTACCTGGAATAGAATCCCTGCCCTTCTTGCCCGGGTGGTACGGGCTCGACCGCATTGGCGCTGAGAAGGGCGGAGAGTTCCTCTGTAAGTACCTGCTTGTGATGGGAGCTGAAGGATTGAGCTCCCGGAGGACAATTTGGTGGCAGGGAGGCCAAATTCAGGGCGTATCCGCACCGCACTATTTGGAGAACCCACTGGTCGGAGGTTATGAGAGGCCACCTTTGGTGAAAAAATGTTAACCTCCCCCCGACCGGCAGATCGTCCGGTACGGACACTTTGAGGGCGGCTATGTTCCCGTGGATCCAGTCAAAAGCCCGTCCCCGGCTTTTGCTGTGGAGGCGCAGGGGGCTGCTTAGGCGCACGCTGTTGACGAGAACGAGCGCGCTGGGGCTGTCCCTGTGCCTGACGAGGCCTTCGGGCCAGCTGGTTGTACCTACGCTTTGCAAAAGAATAGGGTGCAGCCTGCCGGGCCCGGGAAAAACGTCCACCTGCTGAGGTGGATGCTGAAGGCGCCCGGTGGGAGAGCTTGTCGAGGGCGGTTTCCCGCTGATGCAGTTGGTCCACCATCTGCTCGACCTTCTCACCAAAAATGTTATCCCCCCGGCAAGGGACGTCGGCCAGTCTCTGCTGGGTGCGGTTGTCCAGGTCAGAGGCACGCAGCCATGAGAGCCTGCGCATCACTATACCTTGGGCCGCAGCACGAGATGCCACATCACAGGTGTCATAGATACCCCTGGACAGGAACTTTCTGCACGCCTTCAGCTGCCTGACCACCTCCTGATAAGGCCTGGACTGCTCCGGCGGGAGCTTATCGACCAGGTCCGCCAGTTGCTTCACATTGTTCCGCATGTGGATGCTTGTATAGAGCTGGTACGACTGGATGCGGGTCACGAGCATGGAGGATTGGTAGGCCTTCCTCCCAAACGAGTCCAGAGTGCAAGACTCCCGCCCCGGGGGCGCCGAGGCAGTATCCCTCGAACTCCGTGCCCTCTTGAGAGCAGAATCCACGACCGCCGAGTCACGAGGCAATTGGGGCCGCATTAACTGGGTCAGAGTGGATTCTGTACTGGGACTCTGCTTTCTTGGGAATGATGGGATTAGATAGTGGTCTCATCCAGTTCCGAAGCAGTGTCTCTTTGAGGACATTGTGCAACGGCACCATGGAGGACTCTCTAGGTGGTGATGGATAGTCGAGGACCTCGAGCATCTCAGCCCTCGGCTCATCCACAGAGACCACGGGGAAGGGAATGCAAATAGACATATCCCGTACAAAGGAGGCAAAGGAGAGGCTCTCAGGAGGCGAGAGCTTCCTCTCTGGTGAAGGCGTGGGGTCCGAGGGAAGACCCGCAGACTCCTCTGAGGAGAAATATCTGGGGTCTTCCTCTTCCCCCCACGAGGCCTCTTCCTCGGTATCGGACATAAGCTCATGTAGCTGAGTCCTTAACCGGGCCTGGCTCGACGTCGAGGCGCCGAGGCCTCGGTGTCGTCGAGCGGTGGACTCCCGCGCCGGTGGGGATGAAGCTCCCTCCATCGACGTCGACGGGGACTCCACCTGCGTGGCGGTCGAGACCGGCGCCGCAAGCGGCGGCAGTGTCGACGGCCTCGGCACCGGGCTAGAGCTTGCCGGCGCCACAGTCAACGGCGCCGAGGGCGCAAGCACCCCCAGCGCCGGCACAGCCTGGCGCATCAGCCCTTCCAGGATCCCCGGAAGGATGGCTCGGAGGCACTCGTCCAGGCCCGCTGCCGGGAAAGACGGGGGGGGCCGGTAGAGGTGTCGGTGCCGGAAGCTGTTCGGGTCCAGGAGACTGCACCGAAGTGCTGGGACCCTGACGCGTCGGTACCTCCACTACCGAAGGGGATCTCTCCTCTCGACGCGGACGCTTCGGCGTCGACTCCTCACCGGTACCGAGAGCCGGATGCATCGAAGGCGACCGATGACGGTGCTTCTTAAATTTCTTGCGATGCCCGTCATCGGTGCCAGGTGGAATGGAGGAGGAGGAGGTCGATCCCCCTCGGTCTCGAGGAACCGGGTCAGACAGGGTTCGGTCCCGAGGGCGTGACCGGGGCCGATTGCCCACGCGGCCTCTCACCCCTACCCTCACCGGAGGACCGGCAGGCCGACGGGACCTGTGCTCCTGGGGTCGATGCCATCGGTGCCGATTTCGCGGGCATCGATACCGGTACCGAAGAACCGGCCGTCGATACCGATGCCGTCGAGGTCGACGTCGAGGGGCCGGCGCAAGTTCCGAAAAGACGGTCCCGTAGAACTTGCCTCGCAACCTGAGTCCGTTTCCGGAGACCAAGACACAAAGAGCACGACTTGATATTGTGCTCCGGCCCGAGGCACTGGAGGCACCAAGCGTGGGTGTCAGTCTGCGAGATAGGCCGGCCGCACCGACCACACTTCTTAAATCCACTCGGGACCTTCGAGGACATCGACGGAAAAAACGTGTCAGCGAAATTACAGTCGTCGATGGTGGCGGTAAATCACACCTCGAAAAATAAATCGGCCGCGCGGCCACAAGGCCGCAACGCGACGCCCCCACTAGAAAAGCGCGTTCACACTTTTTTTTTTTTTTTGAAGAAAAAAGAAAAGGCCGGAACGCGCCTAGAAACAAACAAAGAACTAAGAAAATTCGCGAAAATGCGACGGTTTTTCGGGCTGAACCAGAGAGAGCGGCGACGCACGACTCTCTCCAGCGCGGAAAAAACAAGACTGGCGGGAACGGTCGCGCACGGGCGGGAAGACGGCCGCGCATGCGCGGTGGGCGTGCCCTGCGTGCGGACCGCCCGCGAAGCTTCTTCCGGTTGGTGGGGGCTGCCGCGGACGTCACCCAGTCGTGAGAACAAGCAGCCTGCTTGTCCTCGGAGAAATTACCTTAGACATTTCCCGAACAAAGGAGGAAAAAGAAAGACTCTCAGGTGGAGACAACCTTTTTTGAATTGGCGGAGGAGGATCAGAGGGGACTCCATAAGACTCTTCTTCAGAAAAGTATCTGGGATCTTTCTCTTCCTCCCACGAGCACTCATCATCGGTATCGAACAAAAGCTCTCTAAGAGCAGCCCAAACCCGAGCCTGTCTCGACGTTGAAGAACGACCTTTGTTGAGAAGTCGACCCCTGCCTGGACTGCGACGAAGCTTCCTCCGCCAACGTCGAAGGAGAATCGACCCGGGTGGTGGCCGACACCGAGCGTCACCGAGGATGGGTACCTCACCACAGGTGAAGGACCAGATTCCGCTTCCACAGTCAATACAGAAGGCTCAAGCACCCCTAGCACCGAAGTAGACTGGTGCAGCAGTCCCTCCAGAAGCTCTGGAAGAAGGGCCTTGATACGCTCGTCGAGCTTCCATCGGAAAAGGCTGGGGTCCGGTGCAGGAGCCTGTGGCAGAATCTGAGGTGGCTCGAGAGCCGGTACCAGGCTGCCAGAAGACTGACACATCGGCACCTCCTGTATAGAGGGTGAGCGGTCCTCCCGGCGCAGATGTTTCTCGGGTGCTGAATCCCTCGGCTCCCTGGGGCTCTTGGTACCGCGTATGGAAGGAGAACGATGACGGTGCTTCTTTGCCTTCGCTCGATGCCTGTCATCGAGACTCCTCGGTTCCAAAGAGGAGGATGTGGAATTCTCATGCCTCCTCGGGGCTGGGTCCGACGAAGGTCGGTCCCGGGGGGCCTGCATAGCAGGAGGCCTCGAGACAGGTGGAGACCCACTCGATGCCTCGCTGCTCCCAGCGCGATGTGGTCGTTCGGCAGCCATTACCTGCGTTCTCGAAGTCGATGCTTCCCTCGACGTCAACATTGATGCCGCCGACCTCGGTACTGATGTCGATGCCGACGTCAAAGGACTGGACCGATCCGCAAAACGTTTTTCCCGTTGAGCCTCCCGAGACACTTGGGTCCGTTTCTTCATTAAAGGACACAGCTTACAAGCAGCTGGTAGATGATCGGGCCCAAGGCACTGGAAACACCACGTGTGGGGGTCTGTACCCGAGATGGTCCGGTTGCACCGAGTACAACGCTTGAAGCCACTGGGTGTCTTCGATGACATGGATGGGAAAACGGCAGCTGAGAAATTAAATGGCTCGATTTTGCCAAAGAAAAAAGGCACAAAAAGGGAATACAAAGCCCGATCGTGCGGCCTAAAAGAGGGCTGCGATGAAAAGAAAGAAAACTTAAACTCAGTGACTAAAAACTAAGGCAAATAAAGATAATACAAAAATACTCAATGAAAATAATAATTTTTGAAAAGAAATTGAAAAAGAGAAAGCAGTCTCGTCAAAAATCTCCTTTGTCGAAGGTAACAGCGAAGAAAAAACTGCATGTTACCTCAGTCGTGGAAAAAACGAAACTAACAGAGTCACGCTTGTCATTCGCACATGCGTGGTGCACTCTGCCCACATGACGGAACGTTCTTCAGAGACTTTTTTGATTTTTGCTTAGAAAAATTTCCCGGTTTCCTGGGCCACCGCGGGTGTCGACCTAATCATGAGAACAAGCAGCCTGCTTGTCCTCGGAGAAAGAAAACTTACAAAAGAGGTCTAAAAAACTAAGAAAACATACGGGAAGATAAAAGTTTGTTTTTTTTTTAAAAAGAAGTGGCGCAAATTGTTGAAAGACTCTTCCTGGGCCAAAAAACGAAGAGATGAACCGAAGTACGCTGTCTCTCCGCCATGGACAAGAACTGAGCGGCAACGCTCATGCGATGGGTGGGAAGTCGTCCGTACATGCGCGGTGCACACGATTCACGCGCCAGAAGGCTCTGGCAAAACTTTTTAAATTTTTGCTTTGAAAAAATTTGCCGTTTCCTGGGCTGCCGTGGACGCCGACCCACATGTGAGAACAAGTAGCCTGAGGTTATTTTCCATCCCTCTATGCCATTTACATCCAGATCCAAACTGCAG
Organism: Microcaecilia unicolor; assembly: GCF_901765095.1. Classification (NCBI taxonomy): domain Eukaryota; kingdom Metazoa; phylum Chordata; class Amphibia; order Gymnophiona; family Siphonopidae; genus Microcaecilia; species Microcaecilia unicolor. The sequence continues at coordinate 138,414,942 of NC_044037.1, forward strand.
GTAACATTGAATTCCAAGAGAACAGAATCATTAGACAAAAGGTGGTGAGAAAAGGAGCAGAAAAAGATTTAGAAGCATATATGATGATTTTTTTTTAATTAATTTATTACACTTGTACCCCGCACTTTCCCACACATAGCAGGTTCAATGCGGCTTACATAGTAAATAGAATTACAAAGTCTTGTAAGGAGAATATTACAACCTGTAATAAACATAGTAATATTAAGGTTTTAAGAATATGTGAATTGAACATGGAAAGGTAAACAGAGTTAGGATAAGCAAAAGGAAAAGATATGGGAGGGGTATGGTGCAGGGAAGATGGAGAAGAAAAGACTGGGGTATGAGCATAAGGAGATTGGGAGACTTGCCAGCTTATTTTTCAAAGTGATGGGCACCCATATTTCGACCCAAATCGGGAGATGGGCGCTCATCTCGCAAAGGCGCCCAAATCGGTATAATCGAAAGCCGATTTTGGGCGCCTTCAACTGCACTCCGTCGCGGAAACAGCCAAAGTTGATGGGGGCGTGCCAGAGGTGTGGTGAAGGTGGGACTGGGGCATGGTTATCGGCCAAGGAGAGATGGGCGCCTTCGGCCGATAATCGAAAAAAATTGGCGTTTTTAGCGTGAATTTAGGTCACTTTTTTTGGACCCTTTTTTTTCACTAACAAGTCCCAAAAAAGTGCCCTAAATGACCAGATGACCACCGGAGGGAATCGGGGATGACCTCCCCTGACTCCCCCAGTGGTCACTAACCCACTCCCACCAAAAAAAAAAAGACCTTTAAAAACTTTTTTCCAGCCTGTATGCCAGCCTCAAATGTCATACCCAGCTCCATCACAGCAGTATGTAGGTCCCTGGAGCAGTTGTTAGTGGGTGCAGTGGACTTCAGGCAGGTGGACCCAGGCCCATCCCCCCCCCCCCCACCTGTTACACATGTGCTGGTAAATGGGAACACTCCAAACTGCCCCCAAAACCCACTGTACCCACATCTAGGTGCCCCCCTTCAGCCATAAGTGCTATGGTAATGGTGTAGAGTTGTGGGCAGTGGGTTTGGGGGAGATTTGGGGGGCTCAGCACACAAGGGAAGGGAGCTATGGACTTGGGAGGTATTTTAATTTTTTTTTTAATTGTTACAAGTGCCCCCTAGGGCACTCCCAGTTGGTGTCCTGGCATGTGAGGGGGACCAGTGCACTATGAATCCTGGCCCCTCCCACGACCAAATGCCTTGGATTTGTTCGTTTTTGAGGTGGACGCCTTCAGTTTCCATTATCGTTGAAAAACGATATCGCCCAGCTCAAATCCGCACAAATCCGATGCATTTGCCCGGCACAAACCGTATTATCGAAAAAAAAAAGATGGACGCCCATCATTTTCGAAAATACGGTCTGTCCCGCCTCTTCACGTACCCGTTCTTGGAGATAGACGTCCATGGAGATGGGCGTTCGCGTTCGATTATGCCCCTCATGGTCTAAGGTATAATCATCGTCAGAACAGGAGTTATATGGGTGGGTTTGTGAGTTTAAGTTGGGTCGTTGGGGTAAGCTGGTAAGTCTAAGATGGAGCTCCTGAGGTCCAGAAAAAAAAAGACCTACCTGGACCATCCAACACCATTCACAACCGGACCAGAATGGACCGGAACTGAAACGGAACTGATCCGAAGCCGACTGGGGAGCTGCAGGACCACGGGCTGAACTCCAGAACCCGAGACGACCTGTCTGCTGTTTGCCACGAGGCCGCAACGCATCCCTGGCCAGCAAGGACCACCTGGGCCTATCTGAGCCTACCTGGATCAGTCCGATCAACCCCGGCCGAGCTGAAACCGGAGCTGAAACCGACCGGTGGAACACCAGCGGTCCGGGTAGAACTCGCTGAGTTCCAGCGCGGACAAACGACCCGAGGTAAACCGCGGCTATCAACCTACCTCGTGGCTGAGACGGATCCCTGACTGGATCGAGACCCAGTTGTGCCGAACTCGCCGACTGATGGCCACGGGAGACTGCTGCGAGGTCTACCCCCCTGGATCCGGGTCGGACTGTTGTTGAGAGTCCTCGGACACTCATTGCACCCGGGAGGGGAGAGACGCGAGGAGACGCCGGATCATTCCGAGGAGGAAGGAGCGCCGCATGGTCTACCAAACACCAGACCGCGAACCTCCTAAGGGAACCCGCCTGGGCACAGCCTTCCAGCACGGGAGACCCGCTCGAGCACAGCCCCCCAGCTCGTGGACCCAAGCGAGAGCGGCCTGCCCACACGGTGGAGCCGTGGAACCGTAGCTCACGCTCGGACTGGACTGGCGTGGGGAATCGACGCAGACGAGAGCCAGTCCATCGACCCCAGCTTGTTCCAGCCCAGCTTGTTCCAGCGTGTCCCAGCGTGTCCAACTTGTTCCAGCATGTCCCAGTCCGCCTGATCCAGCTTGTTCCAGTCCGCCTGATCCAGCTTCTCGCTGCTTGTTCCACACCATCGGCCCCAGCTTGTTCCAGTCCGCCTGATCCAGCTTTTCCCTGCTTGTTCCACTCCATCGGCCCCAGCTTGTTCCAGTCCGCCTGATCCAGCTTCTTCCTGCTTGTTCCAGTCCGCCTGATCCAGCTTCTCCCAGCTTGTTCCAGTCCATCTGCTCCAGCTTGTTCCGGTCCGCCTGCTCCAGCTCGTTCCAACTCATTCCAGTCCATCTGCCCCAGCTTGTTCCAGCTTGCTCTAATCCTGCTGCTCTGGTCTCTTCTGCTCCAATTATTCCAGCTTCTCCACCGTATGCTCTCCACCGTACTCACCTGTTCCTGCCTGCTAGCCAATCAACCAACCTCCAAATTATTCCAGCTTGCTCTAGTCCTGCTGCTGAGCTCTCCACTGCACTCACCTGTTCCTGCCTGCCTGCTAGCCAATCAACCAACCTACCTGCTTGCCAGCCCTTCAACTTGCCCGCTTGTCTGCCCGTCAACAACCTGCCTGCCTCCTAGACTACCTACAACCTGCCTCTCCCCTGCCGCTTTGCCAGCCCATCTCTCTCCTGACTGACTCACCCTTCAACCTGCCTTCCTCCCAGCCCATCTACCTGCCAGCCCATCACTCTCCTGCCCCCCAGCCCAGCAACCTACCTGCCTGCTTGCCCCCCATAAACCTACCTACCCCGCCGCCAGCCCCTCTAGCTACCACCCGTAAACACCTCAGTCACTACTTATGGCCCCCATACACATTCTCTTCCTTGCCCTGTCCCTTCCTAATCTTTTCCCCCCTCCCCCCACTGCTGTATACCGCACGAACTCACTGCCCATCCATGTCCTCTCCCGTCCTGCCCACTACTGCAATACCCCACCCACCCCCGCCCCACACCACCTCACCATCTCTACTGTCCTCCTCCTCCTCCTTCCTAGCTCTCAACCTTCAACACCTCCTTCCTGCCATGAACCCTTCCCCATTCCTCCTAATCGCATCCCGTCTTCGTTGCCTTCGTCGCCCTACCTCCCCCACCCTCCTCCGCACTCTCTTGCTCCTCCTCCTGCTATCCGCGGGAGACATCAATCCCAACCCTGGTCCCCCACACCTGTCCTCGTCCTATCCATGCAAACGTTTCCGCAATGTCTCCAATCTCATCTCTATCCCCCTCCTCCCCCCACCTCCTCCCCTTCTCGTATGGGTCTGTGCTAGGACCGCTGCTTTTTAATATATTTATAAATGATTTAGAGATGGGAGTAACTAGCGAGGTAATTAAATTTGCTGATGACACAAAGTTATTCAAAGTCGTTACTCGCGACAGGATTGTGAAAAATTACAAGAGGACCTTACGAGACTGAGAGACTGGGCGGCTAAATGGCAGATGACGTTTAATGTGAACAAGTGCAAGGTGATGCATGTGGGAAAAAAGAACCCGAATTATAGCTACGTCATGCAAGGTTCCACGTTAGGAGTTACGGACCAAGAAAGGGATCTGGGTGTCGTCGTCGATAACACACTGAAACCTTCTGCTTAGTGTGCTGCTGCGGCTAGGAAAGCGAATAGAATGTTGGGTATTATTAGGAAAGGTATGGAAAACAGGTGTGAGGATGTTATAATGCCATTGTATCGCTCCATGGTGCGACCGCACCTTGAGTATTGTGTTCAATTCTGGTCACCGCATCTCAAGAAAGATATAGTAGAATTGGAAAAGGTGCAGAGAAGGGCGACTAAAATGATAGCGGGGATGGGACGACTTCCCTATGAAGAAAGACTAAGGAGGCTAGGGCTACTCAGCTTGGAGAAGAGAAGGCTGAGGGGAGACATGATAGAGGTATATAAAATAATGAGTGGAGTGGAACAGGTGGATGTGAAGCGTCGGTTCACGCTTTCCAAAAATACTAGGACTAGGGGGCATGCGATTGAACTACAGTGTAGTAAATTTAAAACAAATCGAAGAAAATTTTTCTTCACCCAACGTGTAATTAAACTCTGGAATTCATTGCCGGAAAATGTGGTGAAGGCGGTTAGCTTAGCAGAGTTTAAAAAGGGGTTGGACGGTTTCTTAAAGGACAAGTCCATAAACCGCTACTAAACGGACTTGGAAAAATCCAAAATCCCAGGAATAACATGTATAGAATGTTTGTACATTTGGGAAGCTTGCTAGGTGCCCTTGGCCTGGATTGGCCGCTGTCGTGGACAAGATGCTGGGCTCGATGGACCCTTGGTCTTTTCCCAGTATGGCATTACTTATGTACTTATATGCCCTGTGGAACGCCTGCTCGGTCTGCAACAAACTTTCATTCACCCATGATCTCTTCATCTCCCGTTCCCTTCAACTGCTACTACTATTGTACAGCGCTGCGTAACCCTAGTAGCGCTCTAGAAATGTTAAGTAGTAGTAGTAGTAGTAGTACTTAGCATTTCTATAGCGCTGCCAGGGTTACGCAGCGCTGTACAAGTTTAAACATGGGGAAGGACAGTCCCTGCTCAAGAGAGCTTACAATCTAAAGGGGTGCTGGCCCTAACTGAAACCTGGCTCACCCCTGACGACTCTGCCTCAGTAGCGGACCTTACTCATGGAGGTTATCTTTTCTGCCATTCTCCCTGCCCAGCTGGCTGCGGTGGCGGCGTCAGGTTACTACTTTCGCCCTCCTGCAGTTTTCAACCTCTCCTCCTACCGCAGTCTCACTGCTTCTCATCCTTTGAAGTTCACTCCATCCGTCTATTCTACCCGCTGCCACTCAGAGTTGCAGTCATTTACCGCCTCCCTGATAAGTCCCTCTCTTCCTTCCTCACCGACTTCGATGCCTGGCTCTCCGTTTTTCTCGAGCCCTCATCCCCATCCCTCATTCTTGGAGAGTTTAACATACACACTGATAACCCATCTGACTCATACGCTTCTCAGTTCCTCACTCTAACCTCCTCCTTCAACCTCCAACTGAGCTCCACCACCCTACTCACTAATCTGGCCACTGTCTTGACCTCGTCCTCTCCTCTACCTGCACACCCTCCAATTTCTGCGCCTCAGCTCTTCCTCTCTCCGACCATCACCTGATCACCTTCACACTTCATCACCCTCCCCCTCAGTCCCGCCCAACACTAACCACTACTTCCAGGAATCTCCAGGCTGTTGACCCTCCCACCTTATCCTCTAGTACCTCTGATCTCCTCCCTTCCATCATGTCCTCCGAGTCTGTCGACAAGGCTGTCTCCACTTACAATGCCACTCTCTCCTCTGCTCTGGACACCCTTGCACCATCCATCTCCCGTCCCACAAGGTGCACTAATCCCCAGCCCTGGCTGACCCCTTGCACCCCTTACCTTCGCTCCTGCGCCCGATCGGCTGAACGCCTCTGGAGAAAATCTCACACCCATACTGATTTCATTCATTACAAATTCATGCTATCCTCCTTCCAGTCCTCCCTCGCCAAACAGGACTACTACACCCAACTGACTAATTCCCTCAGCTCTAACCCTTGTCATCTCTTCGCCACCCTTAACTCCCTCCTCAAAGTGCCCTCCGCTCCCACCCCCCTCGAATTCACCACCAAAACATCTCCTCCTCTTCACCCTATAACCCACTCCCTCAACCAACCAACCCAGGCCTCCTTCTCCTCTTTTTCTGATATCACCGAGGAGGAAACCGCCCACCTTCTTTCCTCCTCAAAATGCCCCACCTGTTCTTCTGATCCCATCCCCACCAACTTACTTAACACCAATCTCTCCTACTGTCACCCCCCCCCCCATCTGTCATATCCTCAACCTCTCTCTCTCCACTGCAACTGTCCCTGACACCTTCAAGCATGCTGTAGTTACACCACTCCTCAAAAAACCATCACTTGACCCTACCTGTCCCTCCAACTACCGCCCCATTTCCCTCCTACCCTTCTCCAAGATACTTGAACGCGCCGTTCACAGCCGCTGCATTGATTTTCTCTCCTCTCATGCCAGCCTCGATCCACTTCAATCCGGCTTTCGCCCCTACACTCAACAGAAACGGCACTATCTAAAGTCTGCAATGACCTGTTCCTTGCCAAATCCAAAGGCCACTACGCCATCCTCATTCTCCTCGACCTATCTGCTGCTTTTGACACTGTCAATCACAATTTACTTCTTGCCAGACTGTCCTCATTTGGGTTCCAGGGCTCTGTCCTCTCCTGTCCTCTTATCTCTCCCACCGTACCTTCAGAGTACATTCTCATGGTTCTTCCTCCACCCCCATCCCGCTCTCTGTTGGAGTTCCTCAGGGATCTGTCCTTGGACCCCTTCTTTTTTCAATCTACACCTCTTCCCTGGGCTCCCTGATCTCATCCCATGGTTTCCAATATCATCTTTATGCTGACAACACCCAGCTTTATCTCTCCACACCAGACATCACTGCGGAAACCCAGGACAAAGTATCGGCCTGCTTATCCGACATTGCTGCCTGGATGTCCAACCGCCACCTGAAACTGAACATGGCCAAGACTGAGCTTATTGTCTTCCCACCCAAACCCACTTCTCCTCTCCCTCCACTCTCTATCTCAGTTGATAACACCCTCATCCTCCCCGTCTCATCTGCCCGTAACCTTGGAGTCATCTTCGACTCCTCCCTCTCTCCTTCTCTGCGCCTATCCAGCAGATAGCCAAGACCTGTCGCTTCTTTCTCTATAACATCAGCAAAATTCGCCCTTTCCTCTCTGAGCACACCACCCGAACTCTCATCCACTCTCTCATTACCTCTCTCCTTGACTACTGCAACCTACTCCTCACTGGCCTCCCACTTAGCCATCTATCCCCCTTCAATCCGTTCAGAACTCTGCTGCACGTCTTATCTTCCACTTGGACCGATATACTCATATCACCCCTCTCCTCAAGTCACTTCACTGGCTTCCGATCAGGTACCGCATACAGTTCAAGCTTCTCCTACTAACCTACAAATGCACTCACTCTGCAGCCCCTCCTTACCTCTCTACCCTCATCTCCCCTTACGTTCCTACCCGTAACCTCCGCTCTCAAGACAGATCACTCATTTCAGTACCCTTCTCCACCACCGCCAACTCCAGGCTCCGCCCTTTTCTGCCTCGCCTTACCCCATGCTTGGAATAAACTCCCTGAGCCCATACGCCAGGCCCCCTCCATGCCCATCTTCAAATCCTTGCTCAAAGCCCACCTCTTCAATGTCGCCTTCGGCACCTAACCACTATGGATACAAATGCAACAAATAAAATAAAAATAAAATAAATACCTCTATTCAGGAAATCTAGGCTGCCCCAACTTGACATTTGTCCTTTAGATTGTAAGCTCCTTTGAGCAGGGACTGTCCTTCTTTGTTAAACTGTACAGCGCAGCGTAACCCTAGTAGCCAGTGGTGTGCTGGAGCAGGCTCTCACAGGCTCGCAAGAGCCGGTTGTTAAGTTTTTAAGAATTTTGGGAGCCGGTTGTTAAAGTAAGGCCCTCCATGGCTACTTTAACTACTGGCTCCCAAAATGTGGGCTTGGGCCCCCTGCTGAATTCTCTTTTACTTTGCTGGTGGGGATGCTGAGCCCTGCCAGCCAAGTAAATAGACTACTGCTGCTCCCCGTTCCTTGTTTCCAGCTCTGGGCAGCAGGCTGAGACTTCTCGAGCATGTGAGAGAAGTTCCAGCATGCTGCTCAGAGGAAGACGTTGGGAGTGGTGGCTGCCAGCAAAGGTACGCCTAGCGTGCCCGCAAGAAAGGGAGGGAGGAGAGAGAGGCAAGTGTTGCCACCCCTGCCCTTCCAACTGCAGAGCTGGCTACGTCTGGAGAAAGAGCCTGTTGTTAAAAATTTACCAGCACACCCCTGCTAGTAGCGCTCTAGAAATGTTAAGTAGTAGTAGTAGTAGTAGTAAGCTTGCTTGAAGAGATGTGTCTTCAACATTTTTCTGAAGGGTAGATAATTGTTAATTGTTTGGATGGATCTTGGTAGAGCGTTCCAAGCTGGCTGCCCAGAAAGGAGAAACTGCATAGGAGGTTTTGTATTTAATTCCTTTGCAGTTGGGAAGGTATAAATTGAGGTAAGTACGTGAAGACATTGATCTGTTTCTGATTGGGAGGTCGATCAGGTTATTCATGCAGGTAGGGGATTCAGGGCCGGTCCTAGTGTCTCTGGCGCCCCCCAGCAGATTATGAGTTGCCCCCCCCCCCAAATCTCCTTTCTCTCTTCTCCCACCCTGCCCCTGAAGTTTTTTCAGGATTTGGGTCTTACATCCTAAGAAAACACTGTTGCAATAGTCTGTGTGGGTAATAACTGTGGACTGTACCAGTTTCCGTAAAGTGTCCAAGGGAAGATATAATTTCACTCGTTTCAGTATCTGTATCATATTGAACATTGTTTTCGTGATGGGCTTAGCGTGGTTATCGAATGATAAATGGCTATCTATCGTTACTCCAAGGATTTTTAGGTTGTCAGATATGGAGAGTTTGACGTCTGGGGTGCTGAGAGTAGTTGGGAGGAGCAGGGAGTATTGAGATGAAAGGACTAGGCACTGTGTTTTCTCTTTGTTTAATTTCATCTTAAAAAGTGTTAGCCCAAGAGGTTAGGGTGGTCATGCCAGTAGTTATTGTATCGGAGATTTCTGATAAATTGGATTTATAGGGGATAAATATGGTGATGTTGTCAGCGTAGATGAAGGGATTAAGGCCATGTTTGGTTAGTAACCTGGCTAGGGGAATCATCATAAGATGGAAAAGTATCGAGGAAAGCGGAGATCCCTGTGGTACCCCGCATTCTGATGACCATGGGAATGATATATTTGTGGTCCCTTTGACTTGGTAGGATCTTGTGGTGATGAAGTTTTTTGATCCAGTTGATGATATTGCCACCAATCCCAAGTTTGTCCAGAAGTTTAGTAAGGATAGTATGATCTACCATGTCAAAAGTGCTGGATAAGTCAAATTGTAAAAGGAGGATGTTATTTCCAATTGCTATTTCTTGTTTGAATTTGGATATTAAGGTAATAAGGACTGTTTCTGTGCTATGGGCAGAACGGAAGCCCGACTGTGACTCATGAAGGATGGAGAATTTCTGAATATATTCATTGAGTTGCGAGGTCACTCTGTTTTTCATCAGTTTAGTAATTAGAGGGATTGAGGTAATTGGATGGTAGTTGGTAATGTCGTTAGCAGGTTTCTTTGGGTTTTTTTGGTATAGGTGTAGTAATATGTTGCCATGTTTGGTGGGGAAGGAGCCTCATTGAAGTAGGAAGTTAAGTGGGTGGTGAGATCTGAGATAAAGCATGTTGGGGCGCTTTTCAGAAGGTAATTGTGACAGGGGTCAAGGTAGCAGTGAGACCTGGAGAGTTTAGAGATGGTTTTAGTGACTTCTTCGGTGTTAAGGGGGTTAAAATTAGTCCAAGATTGGACGGCCGGTTCTTCATCTAATCCAGGGTCCAGTTCGTCAAGAAAGGTGTCAACAGTGAAATTGTCTTGAGAAATCGATTTGCGAAGATTGATGATTTTGTCATTAAAGTATTTTGCTAACTGGTCAGCCGAAGGACGGTTTTAAAGGTGATGTTGTCACTGGATCTGTGTTTAGAAGATTTTTTATAAGTTGAAATTGTTTTTTTTATGTCTGTACCAATCACTGTAATTTTTTGTGTATAATAGGCTCTTTTGGCACGTTTAATGGCGTATTTGTAGTTCCTTTGTGATTGTTTTCATGCATTAAAGGTGAGGTTAATTTTTGATTTGCTCCATGTTTTTTCAATGTCACCCCCTCTACTAGTCCTTCTCCTACACTATTACCTGGTACTTCAATTTTTTTTTGGAGAGGGATTATGGACATGTGATCAACCACAACAAAGACATGTTGGAGGAGAAATTGTACCAGGGACAGAGATTCCCCTACATGGGAAAGAAGTTGTGGCAGGGGTCTTCCATTTCACAGACCATGGTAAATAATAACCCAGTTATTAATCTATTTGTGTTGACTTTATCTGCAGTAGAGATGGATATGTTGAAAAAAGGACTTTTTAAGTATACAGCAGGTATACAAAACTGGAAGTTGTATAAAAATAAATAATAACTTGGAGGGAAAGACGAAGGACAGAGGGTAAAATTAAGAAAGGGAAGAAAGGGGAAAAAGGGATCATAGTAGTGTGCTCAGATGGCTAACTAGTGGGGTTTGATTCCAAATATTGCTGCAAATTTGGTGACTAGACATCTGGAAATGACCAGTATTTTTATTAGTTCTATGTTTGTTATCATATAGTTCTTCTTGTGGAATGGAAGTTACATTATATTTTGTAATGAATTTGGATGGATGTTTTATTTAAAACTAATAAAAAATAAAACCCTAGAAAAAAGGACTTTTTTCTTACCAACTACTAATTATGACCTTTTCCAGATTCATGTTGATTTATACAGATTTAACCGGAAACTTCAAATTAACCATTTTTCTCTAAAAATGGTGCAACTACACTCGATCCTTCCATTGTCAAAGAAATTCAAAATGGGTCCCTCCAGGCCCTCCTGAACCCTTGATCACTACTTTTAATGAATGTGGTCTGAAAGATATAGACCGCTCAATATTTAGTTACTACCAATATTCATTGGCTGACCGGCTAAGTTATTCAGCCAAATAGACCTGAATAAATAGCAGGTCTATTTTTGGCCTCTATAACTTAGCTGGTCTGCAGATGAATATTGGTTTACCGGCTATGTTCAGATTGCTCCCCAAAAATGGAAATTCAATGCTAGTCATTGCCAGGCATTGAATTTCCAGTTCACTGCCAACCGCAGGAGGCAGCCCGGCTAACTCCAGTAATCTGAATATCAGCTCCAGAGCGGTTAGAAAAAAGAACAAGAAGCTTTCCTTCTATAACCTTAGTAAGGAGGAAAATATAGAACCAAGATACCATCATTAAACCAGTAGACAAGGGAGGGGGAAGCTTAATACTTGAACATGAGAAATAAATACAAGAGGTAGAGAGACAAATTACTGATAGAGATTTTATATCCTTCTTGATGGTGACCTCACTGACATTCTTAAAACAGATATCACACAAATTGTTGATTTTGCATCTGGATTTATAACGGTGTTGGATCCACTGGGAAACAGTGATCATAATTTGAGCTGATATCTAGAGTGAAGTCACTAAGGAAATCTATGTAGCAGCATTTAAATTTTGAAAGGGTGACTATGACAAAATGAGGAAAATGGTTAAAAAGAAGCTTCAAGGATCAGCCACAAAGGTTAGGAATTTTAATCAGCCATGGATGTTGTTAAAAACAAAGGTGGAAAGAAGAGCAAATGACAACCAGCATGGTTAACAGTTGAAGTGATAGAGGCTATTAGAGCCAAAAGAAAATCCTTCAAAGAATAGAAAAAGGATCTGAATGAAGAAAACAAAAAGGAATATAAGCACTGTCAAGCACTGATAAAGAAGGCTAAAAAAAGTATATGAAGAAAACTTGCTTCAGAGACAAAAACTCAAAGTAATTCCTTGTTCGGGTACACAGAAGCAGAAAACATGTGAGGGAATATGTGACACTGTTACATCATGAAGGAGCAAAAGGGCCACTCAGGGAGGACAAGGCCATAGCGGAGAGACTAAATGAATTCTTTGCTTTAGTCTATACGGAAGAAGATGTAAGAGAACTACTTGTATTAGAAATGGCTTTCAAGGGTGATGATGTGGAGGAACCGAAGAAATCTCGGTGAACCTGGAAGGCTACTGGGCCAAATTGACAGTTAAAGATTGATAAATCATCTGGACCGGATGGTATTACACCCTTGGGTACTCAAAGAACTCAGATATGAAACTGCTGATCTGCTGTTAACCTACTACTACAAATCATTTCTACAGCGTATGCAACCTGTTGTTAAAATCCTCCATAGTGCCTGAACATTGGAGGATGGCCAATGTAACGATTTTTTAAAAAGGGCTCCAGGAGTAATCTGGGAAATTGGACCAGTAAGCCTGACTTCAGTGCCAAGCAAAATAGTGGAAACTATTATAAACAATAAAATGATGGAACACATGGACACACATGGGACTGAGTCAGCATGGGCTCAGCCAAGGGAAGTCTTGCCTCACCAATTTGCTTCATTTCTGTGATAAAGGTGAGCCGGTTGATGTAGTGTATCTAGATTTTCAGAAAGCTATTGACAAAGTTCCTCACGAGAGACTCCTGAGGAAATTAAAAAGTCATGGAATAGGAGGCAATGTCCTTCTGTGGATTAGGAATTGATTATTGGTCAGAAAACAGAGGGTAGAGTAAATGGCCATTTTTCTCCATGGAGGAGGGTGAATAGTGGAATGCCGCAGGGATCTGTACTGGGACCACTGTTATTTAACATAGTTATGATCTGGAAATCAGGACAACGAGTGAGGTGATTAAATTTGCAGATGACACAAAACTATTCAAAGTTGTCAAAACACATGCGGATTGTGAAGAATTGCAGGATGACCGTAAGAAACTGGAAGACCAGGCATCCAAATTGCAGATGAAACTTAATGTGGACAAATGCAAAGTGATGCATATTCAGAAGAATAATCCGAATCATAGTTACCTGATGCTGGGGTCCACCTTAGGAGTTAGCATTCAAGAAAAGATCTAGCTGTCATTATAGACAATACCTGAAATCTTCTGACCAGTGGGTGACAGTGGCCAAAAATCAAACAGCGAATTCCAGAGTTTAACTACGTGTTGAGTGAAGAAAAATTTCCTCCGATTCGTTTTAAATTTACCATACTGCAGCTTCATCGCATGCCCCCTTGTCCTAGTATTTTTGGAAAGCGTAAACAGATGCTCCACATCAACCCATTCCATTCCACTCATGATCTTATAGACCTCTATCATATCTCCCCTCAGCCGCCTTTTCTCCAAGCTGAAGAGCCCCAGCCTCTTCAGCCTATCCTGATAGGGAAGTCATCCCATCCCCTGTATCATCTTTGTTGCCCTTCTCTGCACCTTTTCCAATTCCATTATATCTTTTTTGAGGTGCGGCGACCAGAATTGAACACAATACTCAAGGTGCGGTCGTACCATGGAACGATACAACGGCAGAATAATGTCCTTATTTTTGTTTTCCATCCCTTTCCTAATGATACCCAACATTCTATTTGCTTTCCTAGCTGCAGCAGCACATTGATCAGAAGTTTTCAACATATCATCAACGACGACACCTAGATCCCTTTCTCGGTCCATGACTCCCAACGCTGAACCTTGCAAGACGTAGTTATATTTGGGTTCCTCTTTCCCACATGCATCACCTTGTTCACATTAAACATCATCTGCCATTTAGACGCCCAGTCTCCCAGTCTCGTAAGGCCCTCTTATAGTTTTTCACAATCTTCCCGCTATTTGACTACTTTGAATAACTTTGTGTCATCGGCAAATTTGATTGCCTCACTAGTTACCCCCATCTCTAGGTCATTTATGAATATGTTAAATATAAGAAACCCATAGACAAAAATAGCTATTTACATTTTATTAGGTATCATAACAGAGAACTCAAAACCAATATACCTCATTGTCAGTTCCTAAGACTTTGGAGACCATGCTCTGAGCCAAGAGGTTTCATTGTCCTAGTGACAGTTCTAACTGCAAGATTCCAACATAGGGATTCTCCATCCAAGTGTATCCAGGAAGGATATCATAAGGCCAAAATAAAGTGCTTTGCTGCAAACCCATTGGGGCAATAGAAAATCACCATACATAGAATGTATGCTCTAATTCTTTCACTTGGAGGTGGACATTATATTGTTGGATTTAAGTCAGTTTATGGTATAACAGGGTTTTGATACTTGTCACAGAAAGGAATACAGAAAAAATTTATAAAATGGGAAACAAACCCCTATGTAGAAACAAAAGCAACACACAAAATATTTTCCTGTGCTTTGATAGTTGGACTGCAATTAGGAGATCTCGTCTTAACCCTGCTGAAGATCTCCATTGGTGTTTTATAGTGGTAGTGTATGAACACCTTGCTTCAACAATAATTCTCATTACAGTTAACAGTGTATATGACCCCTGAAGCAGGCACTGAGAAAAGACCAAGGGTTCATCGAGCCCAGCATCCCGTCCACAACAGCGGCCAATCCAGGCCAAAGGCACCTGGCAAGCTTCCCAAACATACAAACATTCTATACATGTTATTCCTGGAATTGTAGATTTTTCCCAAGTCCATTTAGTAGCGGTTTATGGACTTGTCCTATAGGAAACCGTCTAACCCCTTTTAAAACTCTGCCAAGCTAACCGCCTTCACCACGTTCTCCGGCAACGAATTCCAGAGTTTAATTACACGTTGGGTGAAGAAACATTTTCTCCGATTTGTTTTAAATTTACTACACTAGTTTCATTGCATGCCCCCTAGTCCTAGTATTTTGGAAAGCATGAACAGACGCTTCACATCCACCTGTTCCACTCCACTCATTATTTTATATACCTCTATCATGTCTCCCCTCAGCCGTCTCTTCTCCAAGCTGAAAAGCCCTAGCCTCCTTAGTGTTTCTTCATAGGGAAGTCGTCTCATCCCCACTATCATTTTAGTCGCCCTTCGCTGCACCTTTTCCAATTCCACTATATCTTTCTTGAGATGCGGTGACCAGAATTGAACACAATACTCAAGGTGCGGTTGCACCATGGAGTGATATAATGGCATTATAAAATCCTCACATCTGTTTTCCATACCTTTCCTAATAATACCCAACATTCTATTCGCTTTCCGAGCCGCAGCAGCACACTGAGCAGAAGGTTTCAGTGTATTATCGGACAACGACACCCAGATCCCTTTCTTGGTCCTATTGTGGAACCTTGCATGACATAGCTATAATTCGGGTTCTTTTTCCCCACATGCATCACCTTGCACTTACTCACATTAAACGTCATCTGCCATCTAGCCGCCCAGTCTCCCAGTCTTGTAAGGTCCTTCTGTAATTTTTCACAATCCTGTCGCAAGTTAACGACTTTAAATAACTTTGTGTCATCAGCAAATTTAATTACCTCGTACTCCCATCTCTAAATCATTTATAAATATATTAAAAAGCAGCGGTCCTAGCACAGACCCCTGAGGAACCCCACTAACTACCCTTCTCCATTGTGAATACTGCCCATTTAACCCCACTCTGTTTCCTATCCTTCAACCAGTTTTTAATCCACAATAGGACTTTTTCCTCCTATCCCATGACCCTCCAATTTCCTCTGTAGCCTTTCATGAGGTACCTTGTCAAATGCCTTTTGAAAATCCAGATACACAATATCAACCGGTTCTCCTTTGTCCACATGTTTGTTTACTCCTTCAAAGAATTGAAGTAAATTGGTCAGGCAAGATTTCCCCACACAAAAGCCGTGCTGACTCGGTCTCAGTAATCCATGTCCTCGGACGTGCTCTGTAATTTTGTTTTTAATAATAGCCTCTACCATTTTCCCCGGCACCGACGTCAGACTGACCGATCTATAATTTCCAGGATCTCCCCTGGAACCTTTTTAAAAAATGGGCGTTACATTGGCCACCCTCCAATCTTTCGGTACCACGCTCGTTTTTAAGGATAAATTGCATATCACTAACAGAAGCTCCGCAAGCTCATTTTTCAGTTCTATCAGTACTCTAGGATGAATACCATCCGGTCCAGGAGATTTGCTACTCTTCAGTTTGCTGAACTGCCCCATTACGTCCTCCAGGTTTACCGTGAAGTCAGTAAGTTTCTCCGACTCGTCTGCTTGAAATATCATTTCCGACACCGGTATCCCATCCAAATCTTTCTCGGTGAAGACCGAAGCAAAGAATTCATTCAATCTCTCTGCTACGTCTTTGTCTTCCTTGATCGCCCCTTTTACCCCTCGGTCATCCAGCGACCCAACTGATTCTTTTGCTGGCTTCCTGCTTTTAATATACAGAAAATGTTTTTTATTATGTTTTTTTGCCTCTAATGCTATCTTTTTTTCGTAATCCCTCTTGGCCTTCTTTATCTGTGCCTTGCATTTGCTTTGACACTCCTTATGCTGCTTCACGTCAAGTCTTTTTATGTGACGTGCTTTGACAATAAAATCTTATAAACGTACATTTGTTTGCTGAAGGTTTGTGGCCTACCCCTACTGTTTTTGTGTGTTGCTACAGAAAGAGGTTGGCCATTAGTTAAATTTTTGTGATGGATGCAACATATACAAACCAGCTGCAAAGAGGGCAACTCCAGGCTGTCTGAATTAAATTTTCTCTACACCAGTAAAACTCACAGGACTCCTGTTGCGTTCTCAGCTGTCACTAACCTGTATCCAGCATAAACCCCTCTGTCCCACTCAGGGGTGGATTGACATTAATTTGAGCTCTGAGACACTAACAGGCTCATTTTCGAAAGAGAAGACGCCCATCTTTTGACACATCAGAGATGGGCGTCCTCCCAGGGTCATCCAAATCGATATACTCGAAAGCCGATTTTGGACGTCCCCAACTGCTTTCCGTTGCAGGGACGGCCAAAGTTCAAGGGGGTATATTGGAAGCATAGCGTAGGCGGGACTTGGGCGTGCCTAACACATGGACGTCCTCAACCCATAATGGAAAAAAAAGGGCGTCCATGACGAGCACTTGGACGACTTTACCTGGTCATGTTTTTCTTATGACCAAGCACAAAAGGTGGCCGAAATAACCAGATGACCACTGGAGAAAATCGGGGATTACTTCCCCTTATTCCCCCAGTGGTCACTAACCCCCTCCCACCCTCAACAAATATCTTTAAAAATATTGACTGCCAGCCTCTATGCCAGCCTCAGATGTCATACTCAGGTCCCTCACAGCAGTATGCAGGTACCTGGAGCAGTTTTAGTGCGTGCAGTGCACTTCAGGCAGGCGGACCCAGGCCCATCCCCCTCCCTACCTGTTACGTTTGTGGAGGAAACAGTGAGCCCTCCAAAACCCACCACAAACCCACTGTACCCACATCTAGGTGCCCCCCTTCACCCATAAGGGCTATGGTAGTGGTGTACAGTTGGGGGTAGTGGGTTTTAGGGGGGGGTTTGGGGGGCACAGCACACAAGGTAAGGGAGCTATGTTCCTGGGAGCATTTTATGAACTCCACTGCAGTGCCCACTAGGGTGCCTGGTTGGTGTCCTGGCATGTCAGGGGGACCAGTACAGTACAAATGCTGGCTCCTCCCATGACCAAAGGGCATTGATAAGTCTCTGACTAAAGTTTAGCAATTTCATTAAAGCAAAATGTATTTTCAAATATCACAAACTCTCCCTATCCAAGCAGAATGTTTTATATAAAAACAAACACAAAAAAAGCAATCAGATTTTTACTTACCAGCTATTCTACACTATACGTCAGCTAAACTTCCTCTTTGAACCTCAGCCAATTATGATAATTATGTACACATCATTGCAGTCATGCCCTCCTCTCAGTGTACATGCTCAAAAAACAAAAACTTTGAACCACTTACAGATAACAATTACGCTATTTATTTTTTATTTCTCCCCAGTCTCACTTGCACACCTGCCTCCAAACCTGTTCTCTTTAATTTGAATGTTGTTCCAGCTCACCCTGAATGAAAGTTGTTCACACACCAAAGCCATAAATAGCTGCTGGTTGTACTCTTTGAAGCAGCTTTAGCAGAGCAGCCTGTCTGTCTCAGCACTACTGGGCTACCTTCACTTCCTGATGCGGGGAGAGAGGAGAATCACAACTTCAGGTAAAAGATTTTGCAAGTGAGTGGCGCCCTCTAGAGGTCGGCGCTCCCCCCCCCCGCCCCCCTGCGTTGCTTACCTTGCTTACCGTGTCGGCACGGCCCTGAGAGAAAAGTACCTGTATATAATGTGTATGGTACTGCATACCTCTAGTAGCGCTATAGAAATGATTACTAGTAGTAGCACCAGGAGCAAACCATGGACTGGATCGATTAGGGTTGAGATGTCACCCCTAATCTATTTATGTAGTGATGAATAACTATCTCATTTTCTGTTTGAGGGAAAATTCTGAAGCTCAGAAAAAATCCTTAGCTCCTTCCCTCCTTCTCTCCTACCCTCTTCCTCCCTCTTGGCTTTTAATCTCCGTCTCTTTCTTCCCTCCATTTTGCCTTCCCCATTCCACCTAAATACCTCTAGCCTTCGACGCCTTTGTGGCCACACCTCTCCTACTCTCCTCCGCTCTCTTTTACTCCTTCTCTTACTCTCAGCTGGTGACATCAATCCCAATCCTGGCCCTCCTCACCAACTATTATCCAAACTCTACAGATCTCACCGTGACCTCTCTAACCTCATCTCTATTCCTCTACTCCCCTCCTCTTCTCTGCCCTTCTCTTGCGCCCTATGGAATGCTCGCTTTATCTGTAACAAACTCCCCTATATCCATGACCTCTTTATCTCGCGTCACCTCCATCTGCTCGCCATAACAGAAACCTGGCTCTGCCCTGATGACTCTGCTTCAGTCGCAGCCCTCTGCCATGGCGGTTATCTTTTTTCACATACTCCTCGCCCTGCTGGTCGCGGGGGCGGTGTTGGACTACTCTCTCCCTCCTCCAGATTTCAACCCCTTCTTCCACCTCAATCTCACTGTTTTTCCTCCTTTGAAGTCCACTCTATCCGCCTTTTCTCTCCTCTGCCTCTTCAAATAGCGGTCATTTATCGTCCCCCTGATAAGTCCCCTTCATCCTTTCTCAGTAACTTTGATGCCTGGCTTGCCTTCTTCCATGATCCTTCTTCCCCCTCTCTCATCCTTGGTGACTTTAATATTCCTGCTAATGATCCTTCCAACTGTTATATTTCCAAGTTACTCACTTTAACATCCTCCTTTAATCTCCAACTATGCTCCACCTCCCCCACTCATCAAAATGGTCACTGTCTTGATCTCATCTTCTCCTCCAACTGTTCACCCTTTAGTTTCCTTGCCTCTGATCTTCCCCTCTCTGATCACCATCTTATAACTTTCACACTTAAATCTCCTCCCTCCCAGTCCCGTCCTATCTTATCTAATTTATCTAGGAATCTTCACGATATTGACCCTTCATCTATATCCTCCCATGTTTCAAACCTCCTCTCTACTGTGGCACCATCCACGTCTGTCAATGAGGCTGTTTCTTCTTACAACAATACTCTATCCTCAGCCTTAGACACTCTTGCACCTTTGATGACCCGCCCTATAAGGCGTACAAAACCCCAGCCTTGGCTGACTTCTAATATCCGCTACCTACGTTCCTGTACCCGCTCCGCCGAACGCATCTGGCGGAAATCTCGGGCCCTTACACTTTAAGTTCATGCTGACCTCCTTCCAATCTGCTCTTTTACACGCCAAACAGGATTATTATATCCAACTGACCAACTCTCTTGGCTCTAACCCTCAACTTCTCTTCACCACATTGAACTCTCTCCTCAAAGTGCCCCCTCCCCCAACTCCCCCTTCATTATCTCCTCAGACCCTTGCTGAATTCTTTCACGACAAGGTTCAAAAGATAAACCTTGCATTCTCTACCTCGCCACCTCTCCCTCCACTGGTCCGTTCCCCTCTCTCTCCTCCCCCTCATTCCCTTTCCTCCTTTCCTGAAGTTACTATTGAGGAAACTACACTTCTCCTTTCTTCCTCAAAA
This sequence comes from Microcaecilia unicolor, assembly GCF_901765095.1. Taxonomy (NCBI): domain Eukaryota; kingdom Metazoa; phylum Chordata; class Amphibia; order Gymnophiona; family Siphonopidae; genus Microcaecilia; species Microcaecilia unicolor. The sequence continues at coordinate 138,434,895 of NC_044037.1, forward strand.
TGTACCACCTGTTCCTCTGATCCCATTCCCACCCACCTTCTTAATGCCATCTCTCCTGCTCTTATTCCTTTTATCTGTCACATTCTCAACCTCTCACTTTCCACTGCAACTGTCCCTGCTGCCTTTAAACATGCTGTGGTCACACCTCTCCGTAAGAAGCCTTCACTCGACCCTACTTGTCCCTCTAATTACCGACCCATCTCCCTCCTTCCCTTTCTCTCCAAATTACTTGAGCGTGCTGTTCACCACCGCTGCCTTGATTTTCTGTCCTCACATGCTATTCTTGACCCACTACAATCTGGTTTTCGCCCTCTCCACTCAACCGAAACTATGCTTACTAAAGTCTCCAATGACCTATTACTGGCTAAATCCAGAGGTCTCTATTCCATCCTCATTCTTCTTGATCTTTCCGCTGCTTTTGACACTGTCGGTCACAGCATACTCCTCGATACCCTGTCCTCACTTGGATTCCAGGGCTCTGTCCTTTCCTGGTTCTCTTCCTACCTCTCCCTCCGCACCTTCAGTGTTCACTCTGGTGGATCCTCTTCTACTTCTATCCCTCTGCCTGTCGGTGCACCTCAGGGTTCTGTTCTTGGTCCCCTCCTCTTTTCTATCTACACTTCTTCCCTTGGTTCATTAATCTCATCCCATGGCTTTTCCTACCATCTCTATGCTGATGACTCCCAAATCTACCTTTCTACCCCTGATATCTCACCTTGCATCCAAACCAAAGTTTCAGCGTGCTTGTCTGACATTGCTGTCTGGATGTCTCAACGCCACCTGAAATTAAACATGACCAAAACCGAGCTTCTCATTTTCCCCCCAAACCCACCTCCCCACTCCCCCCGTTTTCTGTTTCTGTTCATGGCTCTCTCATTCTCCCTGTCTCCTCAGCTCGAAACCTTGGGGTCATCTTTGACTCTTTTCTCTCCTTCTATGATCATATCAAGCAGATCGCCAAGACCTGTCGTTTCTTTCTTTACAACATCCGTAAAATCCGCCCCTTTCTTTCCGAGCACTCTACCAAAACCCTCATCAACACCCTTGTCACCTCTCATTTAGACTACTGCAATCTGCTTCTTGCTGGCCTCCCACTTAGTCACCTCTCCCCCCTCCAATCGGTTCAAAACTCTGCTGCCCGTCTTGTCTTCCGCCAGGGTCACTTTACTCATACTACCCCTCTCCTCAAGTCGCTTCACTGGGTCCCTATCCGTTTTCGTATCCTGTTCAAACTTCTTCTACTAACCTATAAATGTACTCACTCTGCTGCTCCTCAGTATCTCTCCACACTCATCCTTCCCTACACCCCTTCCCGTGCACTCCGCTCCAGGGATAAATCCTTCTTATCTGTTCCCTTCTCCACTACTGCCAACTCCAGACTTCGCGCCTTCTGTCTCGCTGCACCCTACACCTGGAATAAACTTCCTGAGCCCCTACGTCTTGCCCCATCCTTGGCCACCTTTAAATCTAGACTGAAAGCCCACCTCTTTGACATTGCTTTTGACTCGTAACCACTTGTAACCACTCGCCTCCACCTACCCTCCTCTCCTCCTTCCTGTACACATTAATTGATTTGATTTGCTTACTTTATTTTTTTTTGTCTATTCAATTGTAAGCTCTTTGAGCAGGGCCTGTATTTCTTCTATGTTTGTGCAGCGCTGCGTACGCCTTGTAGCGCTATAGAAATGCTAAATAGTAGTAGTAGTAGTCTATCTCCCCTTTCAAACTGATGAGAGAAGCAAACCGACAGTAACAGAGTTTTAGTCAGTAGGGCATGCGGTTTCTGAGCATTGGAGGGAATCGCTACTTCATTTGAATACTAGGGAGCTCATTTGCATAGGGCTTTTGTTCGCTGCTTCTGTGCACGGTAAAATCAGCACCAAAAGGTTTTGTGCATTAGATGTACAATAACGTTTCATGTAGTCTGGCTAAAACCAGTCTAAATAAATCGCTGCAAGCACAGTTTACTTTGAGCATCTCCCCAGATGAACAGAAGGGGGAGGGGGGATGGCACAAGAAATCTCCTCTGGGTTATTACAAATGAAGACTCGTGTGCCAGAGCCAGTGGTAGGAGACGGGACTGGTGGTTGGGAGGCAGGGATAGTGCTGGGCAGACTTATACAGTCTGTGCCAGAGCCGGTGGTGGGAGGCAGGGATAGTGCTGGGCAGACTTATACGGTCTGTGCCAGAGCCGGTGGCGGGAGGCGGGGCTGGTGGTTGGGAGGCGGGGATAGTGCTGGGCAGACTTATATGGTCTGTGCCCTGAAGAGCACAGGTGCAAATCAAAGTAGGGTATACACAAAAAGTAGCACATATGAGTTGTCTTGTTGGGCAGACTAGATGGACCTTGCAGGTCTTTTTCTGCCGTCATCTAACATAGTAACATAGTAGATGACGGCAGAAAAAGACCTGCGCGGTCCATCCAGTCTGCCCAACAAGATAAACTCACATGCTACTTTTTGTGTATACCTTACCTTGATTTGTACCTGTCCTTTTCCGGGCACAGACTGTATAAGTCTGCCCAGCACTATCCCCGCCTCCAAACCACCAGTCCCGCCTCCCACCATCGGCTCTGGCACAGACCGTATAAGTCTGCCCAGCACCATCTCCGTCTCCCGCCACCGGCTTTGCCACCCAATCTCGTCTAAGCTCCTTAGGATCCATTCCTTCTGAGCAGGATTCCTTTATGTTTATCCCACGCATGTTTGAATTCCGTTACCGTTTTCGTTTCCACCACCTCCCGCGGGAGGGCATTCCAAGCGTCAGTCGTTGTCAGACAGAGGGCAGGAAGGAGGTGCGGTCAGAGGCTCTGAGGAAAGGGAGCCAGGCCTGGTCCCTTCCCCAGCTATGCGGAGGGGGCCTGGGGAGAGAGGCCCAGGAAACTCCCAGGCTATGGGGCCTACAAGGCCGAAGGATCTGAAGGCCCGGCGGAGTAGCTCTCAGCCAGTCCCTCCTCCAGCACGAAGGGAGCGTAGTCCCCTGGACCGTAAAGCGCCCAGGGCCAGGGAGGATTGTGGATCTGATGCCTCCTCCATGACCCAGCGGCGTCCAGGTAAGGAGCCTGAAGATCATGGGGGAGGAAGGAGGAAGGTTGAGGCCCTAAAGGTGCAGACCCAGAAGGAGCAAGGACAAGAAGGAATGGAGGTGGGGCAGGAGGCCCAGTTGGGATTTGAGGCAGCCGGCAGTGAAGAACAGTGGTCAGAAGAAGGGGAGGAGGCCGGTGAGTGGGAGAATATGGACCCAGGACAGTGTGCCAGAGAAACGGTGGAGCGGGTGAGGCACATCAAGTCTGTGGAGAAGGAAATAGAGGAGCTGGGGAAACGGTTGAAAATGACTAAAGCCATGAGTAGGCTGGCCCCAGCAGAGCATGGTCAAAAGTATAAGACTGAAGAAAAGCGCTTAACAAAGTTGCTGAAACAGAAGGAAAAAAGAATTGCTTGTTTAAAAACAGGCTCTGCAAATCCCTTGAGGGAGGTTTATGAGAATCAAGAGAGGATGCAGGCTGGTACATCTAAAACTATGAGCCAGGAGGTTTTTTCCCCAGCACAGGAATCTACCAGTTTAAGCTCAGGAACATTGTTTCACAAAAGGCAGTTGGTAACAGAGATTGTACAAAGACCAAACAGTCAAAGTACATTGCAAACTATGAAAGCCCTGATGAGCCCAAGGGAAGAGGGAGTACTCAGGTTGGATACAGCTCCAGGAGAAGGGGGAGGGGCGGATTGTTTGGCCTCAGGTATTCCGGTAGAACAGAAAGGAAAAGACACAAAGTTACAACACTTTCATATTATTGAAACGGATGGAGACAGGTTTTCCACCCAGGACACTTTTTCAGTACCCACTAGTGGGGAAGAAGAACAGGGTGTGGAAAAAAGTATTGAACTTACCTGTGTGGAGAGATTGCAAGAGAAGCAAAAACCAGCAGGCTTCCAACTGCAGGAGCACTCCAAAGGTGCTCTGATTGAGGCAGCAGTTTCTGGTGATCAATTATCATCAGCTGTGCAGCTTGGCTCAGAGCAGGTCTGCCCGCGAGGTCAGGACGGACAGGAGGAAGAATCAGGAGAGATCTCTGTTCAATCTGCAGCCAAGTTTGCAGGGGACCTGCTAGGGTATGGTGCCCAGGACATAGAGAATCAGCAGGAGAAAGAGGAACTGGAACAGGAGTTGCATGGAATGGAGCAGGACATTGGACCAATTGCTCAGACCAGAGTAAGCTCTGAAAGTGCACTAATTTTTAAAGCTCCTGATGTCCCAGTTGAAGGTCTGGGTTTGAACTGGTTGAGGGGGGGCTGTATGCGAGGGGAGGGTGGGGGGGCGGGGGGAGGGTCTTGGTCAAGAGAGGGGTATGCTTTCTTGTCAGAAGGTGGGGGAGGGGGATGTGGGGAGCCGGGATTCGGAGGAAGGGAAGAAGGGTAGGGGAGAAGTGAGGGGGCGGGGGAGGGGCAGGGTGCTCTTTCCTTTGCGGCGGTGGTGAGGGGTGAGGGGGGAGGGGAGATGGGGGGGCGGCCAGTGTCTGTGGAGGGATCAAGGGGGAAAGGGGGGGGAGGGAGAGGGGCGGGGCAAATCCCCAAACGAAGGAATGTGGTGCAGATTAGATGGGTGGGGGAGGGGGCTATGCCTTCTCGGGAGACGGTTTTGAGGATGGTCATGGGCCTGGGGTTTGTGCCGGAGGACTTCTATGCCTGTATTCACCCAGTTAATTTGCCTGAGTACGATGTTAGTTTTCTAACGCAGAGGGGTATGGAAATCTTTTGGGAGAGGTATGAGGGGGTGAAAGGAAGGGGGGATTGGAGCAATTATGTGGTTATTCCTATTAGTAGACCTGACTTGGTGCAAGTCACTGTATTGGTACGAAACGAGTCCATTTCAGGGGCAGACCTGGCCTACTGGTTACAGCGGCATGCGGATTTGAGAACCCCGTTATCCAAACTCCCGGATCCAAGTAGGGTGTGGGCAGGGGGGTGGGGGGCTTGGGTTAAGCTAAGACAGGAAGGGCAAGTGGTCAAGCACATTCCTTCTGCGGCTTTTATTGGCCGGGACAGGATTCTCTGTTTTTACAAGGGACAGCCACGGCAGTGTTTCCGTTGCGGATCCTTTCGCCATTATAGTATGTCTTGCCCAGTACAACAGTGTGTAAAGTGCGGGAGTAAGGAGCACTATACAGAAAATTGTTCCTCTATCCGTTGCAATTTGTGCGGGGGTCTGGGGCATGCCTTTAGAGACTGCCCGAGGGCGCGTCATAATAGGAGGGATGAGGGCAGGGGGAATATGATTCGGGGAGAGGGGCAGGATCTAGGTCAGGGTTCTGGGGGTCTGGGGGTTGGGAGGGCTTGGGAGGAAGGGGGAGGAGAGGGAGGTTTGGGGGGTACAGGGGAGGGGTGGTTTGCAGGGGGAAGAGGAGGGTTTACGGTTAGAGGAGGGCGGGGGTCTAGAGACTAGAGGGGGACAGGAGGAGGAGGGAAAGGGAGAGTGGGTTCAAGTGTCAAAATTAAAGAAACGGAAGGTTTCAAAGGGAAAGGGTTTGACATTACAGGGGTTGCCTGGGGTGGGGCAGGGGGGTAATCGATTTCAGATTTTGGAAGAAGAGGATGGGGGGGCAGAGATACAGGGGAAGGGGGATGATGGGGAGAAGGGACCTCAGGAAGAGGGAGGAGGGGAGAGGAGTCGGGGAAAGGTCAAGGGGGAAAGGAGTCAAGGTAGGAAGGGAAGGGGTACCCATGACGAGGAGGGGGGGATGGAAGTGGAAGATGTTGAGGTTGGGGAGGAGGAGGGGGTTCCGGTAGGGAAGGGAGGGGGGGGTAAGAGGAGGATGGGGCAGGGGGTGGTTAGCCAGGAGCAAGCTCAAGGGGACGGTAATGTAGAGGTAGGAAAGGAGGGGGAGGGGGTGCAGAGGGGAGAGGTTCAAGAGGGGAAGGTTGCAGGGGGGGATTCCGTAGGGTTTAAAAGAAGAAAGGGAGGAAGAGAGGTATGAGGGAGGGGGGAGGGGAAGGTTGGGATCAGGATACAGGGATACGGGACTGGGCGGCAGAGATAGGGGATAATGGAGAGGAGGATTACATTCTGGGTAGCAGGTTGCCACAGAGAGTAGATAGTATGCAAAGGAAGGAGGAGAGTGAGGAGTTGCATGAGTCCTAATGGGGGGTATGGCAGGGCTTCTTCTGACGTTCGCCACCCTAAATGTGGCGAGTGTGGCTTCCCAGAGAGCTCAGTGTTTGGCCTATGAGTGCTTTTCTCAGGTTAAGGCCGATTGTTTTCTGCTTCAGGAAACGCGTTTGCAGAACCTGGAGCAGCTGAGAAGGGCGCGCAGGGATTGGAGATGGGGACCCTCGGTGTGGGGGCTGGCAGGGGAACGATATGGGGGAGTGGGGATTTTATTTAAGACACATAAGGTGGAAATTCAGCGTGTGATGGAACTCGGGGTGGGGAGGTGTTTAGTGGTAGACGTATTATGGCAGGGTATGGCGTTGCGAATTATTAATCTTTATGGGCCGCAGACTAGGAAGGAGCGCAGTTTGTTATTAGGGAAGATCAGGCCTTACTTGTTACTGCACGCCAGGTAATTTGGGGGGGAGATTTCAATTTAATTATTAGGAAACAGGATAGTGGGGGGTACTAAGGTACAGGTGACATATGATGGGGTGCGCTTGCTCGGGATCATGAAAGAGGGGGGGCTGATAGATGTTCACATAGAACATTTCCCAGATGAGGATGGATTCACGTTTAGCAGGGGGAGATGTAGGAGCCGAATTGATCGGTTTTTGGTTCGTAGAGGGGTATGCCAGCGGGGGCCTCGCCTGCTGGACGTGGATTTTTCCGACCATAAACTGCTTCTTGTGGAAGTAGGGGGGTCGGCGGCTCATAGGATAGGTAGGGGGTTGTGGAGGATGAATTTAAGATGGGTCCAGGATGAGGAGGCTCAAAAGAAATATTTGAATTTTTAGAAGACCAGTTATCCTTACGGGGGATCTTTCCCTCCAGAGGAGAATGGTGGGAGGTGGTGAAAAAACGGACGCGTTCCTTTTCATGGGACAGGCACGGAGGAGGGGAAGGGAAAGGACACGTTTGGGGATGGCCTTGAAGCAAAGGAAGGATTATTTGATTTCCAAGGGAGGGAGGAAAGAGGATATCCAAGAATTACAGTCTCTGTTAGAGAAGACTCAATACGATCGGTATTCCTCTTTAGTTTATGAGAGGGACTTTGGTAAATTGATTAGCCCAGATCCCTTCGTTTGTTGTAGGGAAAGAAGAGAGCATAGGGTGGTGGAGGGTTTTAGGGATACTAGGGGGGTGATGCAGGATTCCAAAGAGGGAATATTGAAGGTGGTGGAAGAGCACTTCAGGGTTTTTTTTTTCGGATCAGCACTTGGATGGGGGGAGGATGGATCAGTATGTGGAAGGGACTCCGGGGTGGGGAATTGGGGGTCTCATCTCCAGGCCCTTTCGTGCCCCTGGACACTGCAGGAGGTTGAGGAGGCTATAGGGGCCCTGAGAAAGAGGACATCTCCGGGGCCGGACGGGCTGCCGGCAGAATTCTATCATACGTTTCGCAGGCGCCTGGCTCCGATTTTATTGGATCTCTGGGAAGAGGCACGTCAGAGGGGGTCTCTTCCAAAATCCTTGTTGGAGTCTGCATTGATTTTGTTAAGTAAGGGCAAAGATCCGCAGCTGTTAACTAACTGGAGGCCTATTGCGCTACTAAACTGTGATCGTAAGATCTCTGCGCAGATGCTCTTCAAGCGTATGCGGCAATTCTCGGGGGACTTGTTGGCAGCCTCACAGGCTTGTGGGGTGCCGGGTAGAGGGGTGCTGGAGGCTGCGGCATGGGTGAGGGAAGGTTTAGAGCGGAGTCGGGAGGAGGGGTCAGGGTGGCTGATGGTGGCGCTTGACCAAGAAAAAGCCTTTGACAGGGTCCAATGGGGATTCCTCTGGCGGGTTTTTAGAGTATTACGGGTTCCCTAGGGATTGGGTGGCACAATTACGGTTGTTATATTCTCATGCACATGCATTTCCATTGATCAATGGGTGGAAAGGGGGGGAATTTGAGCTGACGGCAGGGGTTCGGCAAGGGTGCCCTTTAAGCCCTTTGCTGTATGCATTTTCTATAGACCCTTTTATTAGGCGTCTGGAGCAGGGTGGGGTGGGAGGATTGAGGGGGGTGGAGGTAAGCACGGGGAGAACAGTTGCGGGTGGTGGCATACGCAGACGATATTACTGTGTGGGTGGCAAACAAAGCAGAAGGGGATAAACTTTTGGAGTTCATCCACGATTTCGCAGGGGATACAGGGTCACGGGTGAATATCACAAATGCAACAGTTTGTGGTTAGGGCCAGTAGGGGAGCAGTTTGAATTAGGAGGGGGTTTCCCGGGGGTGGTGGATAGAATGAGGGTTTTGGGGATTTACTTTGAGATAGGAGATTATGCTAAATTCAACTGGGACCGTTGTCTTCAGGAAGCAAAGGGGCGGGTGGACAGGTGGAAGAGGTGGAAAATGTCCATGGAAGATCGGGTGAAAACTCATCAAGACCCATTTGGTGCCCCTCTTTTTGTTCATCAGCTACATTTGTTTGGTACCTGAAAAGTGCTATGCCTCGTTGTATAGCATTTTCTTCCAGCTGCTGTGGGGCAATCGGTTGAATCCAGTCAAACGAACACCACATATCTATCTAGGAAGGAGGGGGGGGGTAGGGATGATCAATCCGGTTTTGTTTTTTAGTTCTTTGTTTGTGCACTTTAATCTAGGGAGAGCGGTGGGTCAGGCTCCTCCAGGGTGGGCGAGTAGTGTGCTGGGGGGGGGGGGAGAGGTTTTGGGTGGGGTGGAGGAGAGGGGAGAGGGTAGGGGTATTGCGGAAAGGGGCTCCGGAAAGGGTAGGGTACTATAAAACGTTAGTAAAATTAGTTCGGGTCTGGGGGATTCTAGTGGGGGAGATTAGGGATGGGAAGAGAGGAATCTGGGTGGAGAGAGTGCGCTCCCAGATGTTCTCGTCCCCTCTGGTACTTAGGGATGCTCCCGGGGAAGTGCTGAGGCAAGGGCTATGGAATATCAATTCGGAGAGGATTCCGGCTAAATATCGGGACATTGCCTGGCTGTCCCTACACGGCAAATTATATGTCAGAGAGAATCTGAGAGATAGGAAGATCCAGGACAGGAATTGTCCAAGGGGGGAATGTGTGGGGAAGTTAGAAACCATGGACCACTTTTTGAAGGACTGTCCCTTTTCCCGGGGGGTGGGTGACAGGGTTTCTGCTCTCCTCCAGATCCCCACGTTCCGTTCCTATACGTATGCGGACTGGGTGTATGGATATCGATTCAAGAGAGGTCAGCTGGATCCGGGGACGGGGTTCTTGATTTCGCTCATTCTCCGGTTCTGTCTTTGGATGGCTCGTTGCCGGGTATCCCTGCACCAAGAAGATCGATCCATTGAACAGGTCAGTTGGGATGTGGTGCGGGCTGTACAGCAAGTGGCGCAATGGGAAAGAGTGGAGAGGGATTCACAGATGGTGTCCTTGTGGTGGAAGCATGTGAGGTTAAAGGCCTTATGATTATAGTTACTGTGATGTTGTGTTGGTTGTAATTTTAGGGGGGGAATAAGGGGGGGAAAAGGGAGGGGGAGGGGTGTATATATGTATAGGGGCAGAAGGGATTGTTTTGGTGATAGAATGGTTTGTGTTAGGCATGTGAATATTGGTATTTATATGATTTCTGTATTTTTGTTATTCGTTGCTGTAAATAAAGAAATCTCCAAGCATCCACTACTCTCTCCGTGAAAAAATACTTCCTGACATTTTTCTTGAGTCTGCTCCCCTTCAATCTCATTTCATGTCCTCTCATTCTACTGCCTTCGCATCTCCAGAAAGGTTCGTTTGCAGATTAATACCTTTCAAATATTTGAACGTCTGTATCATATCACCCGTTTCTCCTTTCCTCCAGAGTATACATGTTCAGGTCCGCAAGTCTCTCCTCATACATCTTGTAACGCAAATCCCATACCCTTCTCGTAGCTTTCTTTGCACCGCTTCAATTCTTTTACATCCTTAACAAGATACGGCCTCCAGAACTGAACACAATACTCCAGGTGGGGGCCTCACCAACGACCTTATACAGGGGCATCAACACCCCCTTTCTTCTGCTGGTCACACCTCTCTCTATACAGCCTAACAACCTTCTAGCTAGGGCCACTATGTTACTATGATTTCCTATACTTGTTAATATTCTGTATGTTTTCTGGGATGGGCAGGGTCGTATTTTGAGTTATGCATAATATTTTCCAACCCTTCTGATATTCATCTGATTCTAATTTTCAATTTCAAAATTAGGGACCCTTTTACCAAGCTGAGGTAAAAAGGAGTCTGTGGTGGTGTCAGCACGTGGATTTGCCATACACTGAGGCCCCCTTTTTTTACCACAGCAGGTAGGAGGTTGTTTTCAGCCCAAAAAAAGAAATGGCCCTGCGCTAATCACAGGAATTGGTGTGCAGCCATTTCCAGGAGGAGCTCTTACAGTCACTGGTCCAGTTACTGCCAGGTAAGCCCCAGTGCTACACAAATAAAAATATATATTTTTGTCACACCAGAAATAGCGTACACTGGGGGTGGGAACTACTTCAGGGCTCCTGCGGTAGTCCCAATTTGGTGCACGGCAAAGTGGTGGTACATGTACCGCTGCTTTGTAAAAGGGGCCTTAGTGAGTTGTAAAGATGTTATGCTATCAAAGTACAGATGGGACTAAGACATTTACAAATTGGAAGGAAGTTTTCACTATCTACTAATAAGACCAACCAAAGTTTACTATCAACTTCTTGGAAAGAATTGGAAATTGCTTCTATGGTTCCAATTCCTTGTTACTGTGCTACATTACTTTGAACTGTGAGAAATAAGATTCACATTGTTGAAGATTGGATAGAAGATCAGGCTGTGTTTTCCTTACGGAAACTTGGTTCTCCTCAGATGAAGATCCTTTAATTAGGAAATCTGTCCAATTGGTTATAAATCTGTAGTATTATGTAGAGACAAAAAAAAGAGGAGGAGGTGTAGCACTAATATTCAAGAATTTTTTGAGGTTGATATAATAGATATCTTGAAAACATCAGAATTAGAAATATTAGCTGTTATTCCCCTTGCAAAAAATGATCTTGCTAAGAATCAGTTTCATGATTTTGTATTCAAAAATTCAGTAGATTCCCCACATAATTTGATCTTAAAGGATATCAATCTACACTTTGGGGACAAGTAAATGACACAAAACATAGTTGAATTGAATTCATTTTTATCAAGTCTGATTATTTTTGGCCACAATCTATCTAATCCTACACACATCAAATGGATCTTATAGCATGGACCTGAACTAGAACAAAATGTAATAATATTTCAATTTCTGATTGTTATTGGTCAGAGATTCACTGGTTAGATCATCTGTTGCTTCAATTCAACTTAAACTAGGATCAACTTACTAATCCCCTTGTTTTACTAAATTACGCAGCAATGCCGACATTGCTCATTCAAAGTGAATGGGGTGGTGGCGGCATTAGCGTATGGCAGCCACTAGCGTGGTTTAGTAATAGGGGGGTAGAAAAAAAGAGAGTTAAGAATGCAATATGAAAGCAGTGGGAAAACTAATCCAAGTCAATTTTGGGATAAATTTAAATCAGACTGGGTCTGCAATATAATCAACATTTTTAAAGTAGATAAATGGAATATTTTTAGCAGGGAAGTTTGGATAATATTGCACCTTTTTGCACCAACTGTAAAATTAATAGACATAGAGGTGTGTTTTCAAAGTACTTAGACTTACAAAGTACGTGGAGGGGCATTTTGAAAGAAACATCCAAGTTGCGATTTGGACGTCTTTGCAAAACTTTCCAAAGTCCAGGGGCAGGGAAACTCGTTATTTTTGAAAAAAGATGGACGTCCATCTTTCATTTCGAAATACCGTCAGAGATGTCCAAATCCTAAATTTGGATGTCCCTAGCTTTTGGCCGTCCCTAGACATGGACGTGTTTGACTCTCGGCGATTTTCGAAACCAAGACGTCCATGTCAAAAATGTCCAAACGCAAGCATTTGGATGTGGGAGGAGCCAGATTGTAGTGCACTGGTCCCCCCTGATATGCCAGGACAGCAAGGGGTTACTGCAGTGGACTTCTAAGTTGCTCCCAGGAACATAGCTCCTTTACCTTGTGTGCTGAGCCCCCCAAAACCACTAGCCACAACTGTACACCACTACCAATTGCCCTTAGGGTGAAGGGGGGCACCTATAATGGGTACAGTAGGTTTGTGGTGGGTTTTGGAGAGCTCGCTGTTTCCTCCACAAAGTAACAGGTAGGGTGGGTATGGGCCTGGGTCCGCCTGTCTGAAGTGCACTGCAGTACCCACTAAAACTGCTCCAGGGACCCACCTACATGCACTGTCATGGACCTGAGTATGACATTTGAGGCTGACACAAATATTTTTTAAAGATGTTTTTTGAGGGTGAGAGGGGGTTAGTGACCCATTGGGGGAGTAACGGGAGGTCATCCCGAACCTTCTGGTGGTCATCTGGTCATTTCGGGCACCTTGTTGTGCTTATTCGTAATAAAAACACGTCCAGGTGAAAATGTCCAATTGTTCGTCAGGATAGTCCTTGTTATTTTCGATTATGGGTCAAAGACGTCCAAATGTTAGGCAATGTCCAAGTCCCACCTTCGCTTCACCTCCGACATGCCCCCTTGAAATTTGGCCGTCCTTGGCAACGGACTGCAGTTGGAGACGTCCAAAATTGAGGTTCAATATACCAATTTGGATGTCTCTGTGAGAAGGATGCCCATCTTCTGTTTATGTCGAAAGATGGCCGTCCTTTTCTTTCGAAAATGAGCCTGATAGTAACTATAGAACTTTGTAAGTCAAATCGGGTCTTTTACTAATGTGCACTTGTGTTTTAGCTTGTGCTTAAATCAGGTGGTGCTAAGTGGGGAATTCTATATATGGCGCCTAAAAAATCCATATGGAAACATTTCCACCTTGAACCTAAATCTAGGTGCAGCTAAATAGAATATGCTTAGGTGGCAGTCATAGTGCCTAAATCTACGTGCCTCCATTTACACCAACGGAAAACATGGAGTAAATCCAGGTGCGTAGATTTAGGTGCAGAGAGTCATATTCTAAAACTCTGTAAGTAAATTTCAGAACACCATAAAACACCCATTTCCCCACCTATAAGCACACCCCTTTTTATCTATGGCATTAGAACGTAGACACAGTGTTTTACAGAATATGTGTAGTATGTGTGCATAAATTCTAAATATTGCCCAATTAGTGCTCATTATTGCTTGTTAAGTGCTGTTATCAATGCTGATTGGCCTGTTAAGCAAATTAAGTCACGCACATTATTACAGAATACACTTGGATTTCGGCGCAGATCTCTTAGCGCGCTATATAGAATCCAGTAAATGCTGAGATGTCCATGGGGGCTCGGAGGAATTAAAAAAAGTTTATGTAGGTCCCGGTCCAATATTCATCCAGGGCCCACATAACTGTCTAATGTGGGCCCGACTGAATATTGGCTGGGCCTGCATAAGCTCTGGATGGCCAAGCCATCCAAAATTATTTCCCTACATTCAGTGTCAGTGCCCAGACATAGCCTGACACTGAATGTTGGGGGATAATTTAGCCTGCAACAATCAGTGTTTAAACAAATGCTGACCACTGCCAGCTGAATATTGGGGGGGAATATATATTTTTGGTTCTTTTTGTTCAGATTATAAAGCGAAGATACATACCTGTAGCAGGTGTTCTCCAAGGACTGATTGTTCTCACACTTGGGCCAACGTCCACAGCGGCCCCAGGAACGGCAATTTTTCATAGCAAAAATCCACAAAGTTTTGCCAGAGCCTTCTGGCGCGCAGGGCGCGCACATCATGCATGCGCGGCCGTCTTCCTGCCCATCACGCGTGTGTTCCCGCTTAGTTATGTCCAATAGCAAAACCCGCAAGAACAACAACTCCAAAGGGGAGGTGGGCGGGTTTGTGAGAACTATCAGCCTGCTGTCCTCGGAGAACACCTGCTACAGGTATGTATCCTCATTTTCTCTGAGGACAAGCAGGCTGCTTGTTCTCACACTTGGGGTATCCCTAGCACCCAGGCTCACTCAAAACAACAAAGAAAGGTCAATTGGGCCTCGCAACGGCGAGGACATAACAAGGATTGACCTAAAAACCAGAACATCTAACTGAGAGTGCAGCTTGGAACAGAATACAAATGGGCCTAGTGGGGGTGGAGTTGGATTCTAAACTCCAAACAGATTCTGCATCACCGACTGCCCAAACTGACTATCGCGTCGGGTATCCTGCTGAAGGCAGTAGTGAGATGTGAATGTATGGATTGATGACCACGTCGCAGCCTTGCAAATCTCTTCTATAGTGGCTGACTTCAAGTGAGCCACCGACGCCGCCATGGCTCTAACACTATGAGCCGTGACATGACCCTCAAGAGTCAGCCCAGCTTGGGCATAAGTGAAGGAAATGCAATCTGCTAGCCAATTGGAAATGGTGCGTTTCCCGACTGCGACTACCCTTCTGTTGGGATCAAAAGAAACAAACATTTGGGTGGCCTGTCTGAAGGGGCTTGTCCGCTCCACATAAAGGCCAATGCTCTCTTGCAGTCCAAGGTGTGCAACTGACGTTCAGTAGAGCGGGTATGAGGACAGGGAAAGAATGTTGGCAAAACAACTGACTGGTTAAGATGGAACTCCGGGGGGTCACGTGATGCCTGCTTCCTGATCGGCAGCGAGAGCAGAGAGCTCCTCAGACTCCCTGCAAAAATCAGCTTTATTAACAGTTTAGAAACCACCCCGGAACACCTTACAGTCTCTCGCAGGGCTGGTGAGCTGTGAGAAAGCAGCAAAACTGAAAACGGAGCCCGAGGGCAGAAGGTATGCCCACAAGGAACCAGGGAGGCTTGAAGAACAAAAACGCTCCAGCGATGAAGGCAAGCAAGATGGCGCCGGCCCCAGAATCCCCGAATGTAAGTGAAAAATGGCGGGAGACTGGGCACGAGAGATATCACTGACGGTAACCGCGGCGCTGGAAGATAGATTGAATAAAATTCAATCAGCGGTAGAAGAAATAAATGAGAAGTTGACTCGCAGACCGAAGTAGAGCAACGAGTGCTAGCGCAGGAAGAAACAACGCATGGAATGGCGGCACAAATCTCAGAGTTCCAAAAAGAAGCAGCAGCCTTAAAAGAGAGAGTAGAAGAGCAAGAAAACCGAAACCGGCGTAATAACCTGCGGGTTATAGGACTACCAGAGACTGTGCAGGATAAAGAACTTTACAAATTTTTTGATTCATGGCTGCCATCACAGCTGGGCCTTGAGGGAGACGCAAGCACATGGCAGTGTGACCGCGCACCGCATCGGGGCCCGAAGAGAGGGGGATAGCAAGCCCCGCACAGCTATAGCGCATTACCTAAATTGGAGGGAAAAAGAGCTGTTGCTCAAATCCAGCGCTCCAGGCGAGAGCCCATAGAGTACGATGGTCATAAAATACTGCTATTTAATGACTACTCTGCCGCGGTGGCGCAGCTAAGGCGTGCCATGGCCCCACCTGCACTTTACTGCATAGAAAAGGACTCAGATTCTCGCTATTGTATCCGGCCAAATTGAAAGTGTGGCATGGAGGAAAATCACTGCTGTTCTCGGAAGTAGCGGAGGCCAGGGCTTTCCTGGACAACTTTAACAGGGAAGACCTGAGGGAGAGCCCTAAAAGACTGCAGTAACCACAGCGTTCGGAGGATTATAAAAACAGATACAGTTTGCGAGTACAAGGCTATCAAAGTTACAACAATAAACTGAGTCCAGAGAGCAAAGGAATGTCGGATGGAAGCACTGTGACGGGAGAGAGGCTGTGCAGGAGAGCGAGGAAAAGCAGCGGAAGAAGTCAAGATACATGGGCATGCTGAGGCACCAGATGATTTCCCAGACTGTTCTTTGGGACTGGATTGTTTAATTTGTTACAGTTTATTTACTAAGAGGAAGGGGGAAAAGGGGGCAGGGAGGATGTGGGACGTTAAGCTCTGTTATCTTGCTGTATGGTTAGGGGAAGGAGAAGGTGGATGTGTTGGATAGTTAATTTGGGATGGGGTTTTGGGGAAGTGGGGGAGGGTGGGACAGGAGGGTAAGCTGGGACTGGGTGGGTGGGGGGAAGGTTATGTACATGGGAGGGGGAGGGGGAAAAAGCGATAGGGGGAGTACCTGTGGAGGGGGCAAGGGGGAGAGGGCCTGTTGAGATAGGACAACAGAGTTCCACAAAGGGCAGTTGCACAGGAGGAAATCGAAACTGGCAGGCTTGGCTGGGAGGCTTGCTGGTGGTAAGAGAGGAATCTATGCTCAATATTGATGGACAATACAGCAATGGTTAACTTAAAGCTATATCTCTTAATGTGGATGGAATACACTCCCCGGTCAAGCGAACCAAAATACTGTCGTGGCTGAGCAAAGAGGGGGCGGATATCGCCTATTTGCAGGAGACACATTTGTCCGATACTGAACATGTGAAGCTGAAGAGAGGATGGGTGGGAGAAGTAATTTACTCATCATTTAATAGCAGGAAAAGAGGGGTAGCCATACTCATACACAAAAGCTTCCCTTAAATATTCATAAAACGTTATTGATAAGGAAGGAAGATTTGTTATAGTTCTGGGAGAATTGTGGGGTAGAAAGATAGGTCTCTGTAATATCTATGGTCCTAATGTTTATCACCACAAATTTTTTCTGATATAGTGGCAAATATGGGCACATACCCTGAATATCAATTGGTTCTGGGAGGAGACCTAAATACATATGCAGATCCAACTATCGATTGTAAACCAGCCAAAAAGAGAAGTAAAGGGATGGAGAGCAAGGGAATTAATTTTTGCTAAACCAGTTGGGGACAGTGGACATCTGGAGACTATTACATCCACACGATACAGATTATACATTTTTTCTGCCCCCCATAACATGTACTCTAGAATAGATTACTTTCTCATTCGCAGTCCCTGGTCACGGCAGCAAAAGCAGCGCATATAGTGGATACCCTGTCTGATCACTCGGCCATAACTCTAACTATATCATACACAGCGAGCACAACAGAGAAGGTGTGGAGGTTCTCACCTTCGTTGTATTACGATAATGACTTCAGATCTTTTTTAAGAGAGAAATGGGCAGATTATCAGAGGTATAATAAGACGCCAGAAGTGAACCCATTATATACTGGGAGGCAGCCAAAGTAGTGTTAAGGGGCTATATTTTGGCGTATACAGCCAGCAAGAAGAAAAGAACGGAGGCTGAATTGTTACAATTATCCCTAGAGTACCAGAGGGTGCGGCAACAACATGTAGCAGCTTAGATAAATGGTAAAAATGCGCATGATGGAGCTACGTAGACAAATTGATCAATTGCTCAATTCCAGGGCTGAAGGGACATATACTTCCAAAGATTTAAATTGTTCAAATGGGGGAATAAAGCTGGAAGGCTTATGGCTAACTTGGTACGACCTTATAAAAAGAGACAGGTGGTTACATCAATCAGAGATAGCTCTGGCCAAGTTACCGGCAGGAGGCCCAAATACAACAACAATTTGTTAAATATTACCAATCATTGTATGAAGAGAGGGAGATGGACTATGCACAGAGAGATGCCTTCTTTAAGGATCTGTCTATACCAAAATTCACCACAGACCAAATCCAAGGGCTGAGTACAAGATGGGCATCAAGGTATTAAAGCCCACTAAAGCACCGGGACCAGATGGATATGGACCAGAATTTTACAAACTATTATCAGATGATATAGCTAGCCCACTGGTTGAATGTATAATAGCTTCAAACGGGAGGGGGTTGGTGAGCATTCTAATTTAGCACACATCATACTGTTACCAAAACCAGGGAAAGATCCAGGGCAAGTAGGATCATACAGGCCGATCTCGCTACTGAACCAAGATGCTAAAATCCTAGCAGCTATCCTAGCCAGGAGAATGAACATATACCTCCCTCAAGTAATACATGAAGATCAGGCGGGCTTTGTCCCAGGGAGGTATGCCTCGATGAACCTAACCAGAGCTCTGGCGGCCATACATATCTATAGAGGGAAAGGGGGGAAGGAGGCTATCGCGGGATTAGACATGGAAAAAGCCTTTGACAGTATTTCCTGGAAGTACTTGTTTTGGGTGATGGAACAGTACGGCATACAGGGAAGATTTACTGATTGGGTCGGGTTCTCTATACCAAGCCAAAGGCTAGACTGCTGATTAACAATACACTGACAGAAAGTTTTGATCTACAAAGAGGAACGAGACAGGGATGTCCGCTGTCCCCACTCTTGTTCCTCCTAGCAATTGAACCATTAGCCATTAAAATACGACAGAGTGACCAGCTTAAGGGTCTCCAGGGGGGGGCGAGAGATCCGCATTAACCTATTTGCGGATGATTATACTTTATTTGGCGGATGCCTTCACCCACCTGGGAAGGCACTAGTACTGGTAAAGGAGTTTGGGGGAATCTCTGGCTTACGAGTCAACTGTGATAAATCTGAACTACCCCCTAGCAGGTAGCAAAGAAAATTCAAGGTTTGGGAAACTGCCTATTCCACCAGTGCAGCAGTCAATGCGTTATCTGGGCATACACCTGAGTACTAATCCAGTTGTGATGTATAAACGAAATATTCTAGACCAAATAGATAAAATAAGACAATCATGTCTTCGGTGGAAAGACTTACCACTGTCACTATTTGGTAGAGTAGCAATGGTTAAGATGGTATTGCTGCCAAAGCTCCTATACCCGTTACAGGCCATGCCAATTTGGATAAAACGGCAAGATGAAAGAGTATTCCGGTCTATAATTAGATCGTTTATATGGAGGCAAAAGGGTTCCCGAGTAGCACATCAAACGTTAATACTTAATAGGGAGAAGGGTGGCATTAAGTTGCCAGATCTCCGACTATACAATGTGGCTGCGCTAATGAGACTGATCTATGAGGGCATAATAGGGCAGTCGAAATTTACACCGACTCAATGGTGGGAGGGTTGGTGCTCTCCGTATACGTTTATAAACCTACTACATACACCTCCGGGGTTGGGCACAAAGTTAAACAGGCAGTATAGTTTTCTTCAACCATTGAGAATGCTTGGAAGTGGTGGAGGAGCAGACAGGCACGGAGTCCGTATGCATCACCCTTCCTGAGACTGGTAGGACTGGTAGATTTTCCCGCGGGGGTGGGCCCCTCATACTTCAAGACATGGGCAAGGAAAGGGTGTGTGACTTTAGGAGATTTGGTCCCTGCAGGGGGGATAACTTTATGTCATTTTCACAGGTGAAAGACACATGGCAGATCCCCAACACTCATATGATACAATACATGCAAGCCAGGCACTATTGGTTACAGATGAAAGCGAAATATGGGGAGTCTTGGACTTATGGTAGCCTGGATGAGTGATGCTGCGGATGCCAGTAGCGGGCAACCGGTTATCCAATTGGTATAAGTTGGTGAAAATGGTCATCCAGAGGGTGGAGCGGTGGGGCTGCTACCCGATGGAATGAAGAATTAGGAACAGATTACTCACAGCCACAGTTTAACATGATGTATGTGACACTATTTGAAATGGTAAAATCGGCAGACTGGCAAGAAACCCAATTTAAACTGCTACACAGGGCATATATTACTTGTGAGAAGGGGAAAAAAATGAACATGTGGGACTCAGACAGATGTATTAAGTGTAAGTCGGGAACTGGCACTTTCCTACATACTTTCTTGGAATGTCCTAAACTGATAATATGGAATGAAGTGTTTGCATGCTCAATAGGGTGTTACAGTTAACGGTGGAGTGGTCATATAAAGCACTGATGCTGGGGGATCAATCAGAATTAATTGCACAAGGCTTGTCTCGGCCGCAGAGGAGATTCTTGTACATGTCAGTACTGGCGGTCAAGAGGACCATTCTGCGGGTTTGGACAAGTGAGGCCCGGCTTCGTATGCATGTTGGTTGGTAAAAGTAAGAGATAGCACGCTATGAGATTTCATTGTATAGGAAATCTGCAAATGTGGAAGGCAGACAATATGCAATGTTGTGGCAACGGCTCGAGGAGCTCGCAAGGAACTAAGGTTCTTTCAAACATATGTCTTACTTACAGGTACATAAGGGGGAGGGGGGAAGGGATGGGGATAGGTAAGGGATGTGTATAAGTTGGCTGTTTGAGAAGGGTGTGAATCCTTTTTCTTTCTGAATGAAGAGTTTCTTAAGGGGCAGAAGAGGGGTATTAATAGTACGGGGGGAAAAAAACGGAAAATGTTGATGCAATTGTGCTGTGCTAGTGCACTAGCGTTCCATTGAACGGACACTTGTAATAGACTCTCGATGTAAGAGGAAAGAAAATGTCTGGCATACTGAAGCATGTATTGTATTAATGTTAATAAAGATAAATTAAAAAAAAAAAAGATGGAACTCGACTCCACCTTCGGCAAGAACTTAGGGTGCGTGCAGAGGACTACTCTGTTGTGATGAAACTTGAGATATGGAGCATGCACTACCAGGGCTTGAAGCTCATTGACTCTACAAGCTGAAGTAACAGCCACCAAGAAAATGACCTTCCAGGTCAAGTACTTCAGATGGCAGGAATTCAGTGTCTCAAAAGGATCTTCCTCAGCTGGGTGAGAACGACATTGAGATCCCATGACACTGGTGGAGGTTTGACAGGGGGCTTTGACAAAATCAAACCTCTCATGAAGCAAACAACTAAAGGCTGTCCAGATATAGGCTTACCTTCTACACAACAATGAAAAGCACTAATTGCACTAAGATGAACCCTTAAGGAGCTGGTCTTGAGACCAGACTCTGAGAAGTGTAGAAGATATTCAAGCAGGGTCTGTGTAGGACAAGAGCGAGGATCTAGGGCCTTGCTATCACACACAGACGGCAAACTTCCTCCATTTGAAAAAACAACACCGCTTCGTGGAATCTTTCCTGGAAGCAAGCAAAACCCGGGAGAAACCCTCAGAAAGACCCAAGGAAGTGAATTCTACGCTCTCAACATCCAGGCCATGAGAGCCAGAGACTGAAGGTTGGGATGCAGAAGCGCCCCCTCTTTCTGAGTTATGAGGGTTGGAAAACATTCCAATCTCCACGGTTCTTTGGAGGACAACTCCAGAAGAAGATGGAACCAAATCTGACAGGGCCGGAAGGGAGCAATCAGAATCATTTATTTATTTATTGCATTTGTATCCCACATTTTCCCACCTATTTGCAGGCTCAATGTGGCTTATAGAGTTTGTTATGACATAGTCAATCATGGTTCCGCGGTCTTGCTTGAGTTTCAGCAAAATCTTCCCCACCAGAGGTATGGGAGGATATGCATACAGAAGGCCCCTCCCCCAATGAAGGAGAAAAGCATCCGACGCTAGCCTGTTGTGGGCCTGAAGTCTGGGACCTTGTGATTGAGCTGAGTGGCAAAAAGATCCACTAAGGGGGTGCCCCACTCTCGGAAGATCTTACATACAACGCCCATATTGAGCAACCACTCATGAGGTTGCATTATCCTGCTCTACCTGTTGGCCAGACTGTTGTTTACACCTGCCAGATACGTGGCTTGGAGAAACATGCCGTGACGGCAAGCCCAAAGCCACATCTGGACGGCTTACCGACACAGGGGGCATGATCGAATGCCCCCCTGCTTGTTGATGTAATGCATCGCAACCTGATTGTCTGTCTGAATTAGGATAATTTGATTGGACAACCGATCTCTGAAAGCCTTTAGAGCGTTGCAGACCGCTCGCAACTCCAGGAGATTGATCTGAAGACCTTTTTCCTGGAGGGACCAAACTCCCTGAGTGTGAAGCCCATTGACATGAGCTCCCCACCCAGGAGGGATGCATCCGTTGTCAGCACTTTTTGTGGCTGAGGAATTTGAAAGGGACGTCCCAAGACCAAATTGGGTCAAATTGTCCACCACTGAAGGGAATTGTGAAAATCGGTGGACAGCTGGATTGCATCCTCTAGATCCCCCGCAGCTTGATACCACTGGGAAGCTAGGGTCCATTGAGCTGATCTCAAGTGAAGACGCGCCATGGGAGTCACATGAACTGTGGAGGTATATGGCCTAGAAGTCTCAACATTTGCCGAGCTGTGATCCGCTGAGACGCTCTGGCCATGGAGACTAGAGACAGAAAATTGTCTGCTCTCATGCGAGCCGACTGTGAGTCCAGCAGAGCTCCTATAAATTCCAGTTGCTGAACAGGGAAAAGATGGGACTTGGGGTAATTTATAACAAACCCGAGTAGCTCCAACAGTTGAATAGTCATCTGCATGGACTGTACAGCCCCTGACTTTGAGGTGTTCTACACCAGCCAATCGTCGAGATAAGGGAACACATGCACTCCCAGTCTGCGTAGTGATGCTGTAACTACTACCAGGCATTTTGTGAAGACCCTGGGCGCAGACGCCAGACCACAGGGCAGAACACAATACTGGAAGTGCTGCGCTCCAAGACGGAATTGAAGATGCTTCCTGTGAGCTGGAAGTATCGGATGTGTGTATAAGCATCCTTTAAATCCAGAGAGCATAGCCAATCATGGAAAAAGGGTGCCCAGGAAAACCATCCTGAACGTTTCTCGGATTAGGAATTTGTTCAGGGCCCTTAGGTCTAGGATGGGACGCATCCCCCCTGTTTTCTTTTGCATAAGGAAGTACCTGGAATAGAATCCCAACCCTTCTTGCCCTGGTGGAACCGGCTCGACCGCATTGGCCTTTAGAAGGGCGGAGAGTTCCTCTGCAAGTACCTGCCTGTGCTGGAAGCTGAAAGACTGAGCTCCCGGTGGGCAATTTGGAGGCTTGGATATCAAATTGAGAGAGTATCCGAACTGGACTACTTGAAGAACTCACCGGTCAGAGGTTATGAGAGGCCACCTTTGGTGAAAAGTTTTAACCTCCCTCCGACTGGGAAGTCGCCTGGCACGGACACTTTTATTGCGGCTATGCTCAGCTGGAGCCAATCAAAAGCCCATCCCTTGCTTTTGCTGGGGAGCTGCAGGGGCCTGCCTTGGCGCACACAAGCGCGCTGGGGATGAGCCTGAGAAGGCTGTCGAGAAGGAGGATTGTACCTATGCCTGTTATAGGCATAGGGAGCATTCTTCCTTACCCGGAAAAATCGTCTACCAGATGAGGTAGAAGCAGAAGGTGACCAGCGGGAGAGATTGTCCATAGTGGTTTCCCGCTGCATGATTTGATCAACCACTTGCTCGACCTTCTCATCAAAAATGTTATCCCCCCGGCAAGGGACATCCGCAATCCACTGCTGGACTCGATTGTCCAGGTCAGAGGCACTCAGCCATGAGAGTCTGCGCATCATTATACCTTGGGCAGCGATTTTGGATGCAACATCAAAAGTATCGTAAGCACCCCTGGACAGGAATTTACGACATGCCTTCTGCTGCCTGACCATTTCCTGAAAAGGCTTGGCCTGCTCCGGAGGGAGCTTATCAACCAAGTCCGCCAGTTGCTTCACCGTGTTCCTCAAGTGAATGCTCGTGTAGAGCTGGTAAGATTGAATTTTGGCCGCGAGCATAGAGGCCTGATATGCCTTCCTCCCAAAAGAGTCCAGGGTTCTAGATTCTGTTCCTGGGGGTGCCGAGGCAAAGTCTCTAGAACTCCTGGCTCTCTTGAGAGCGGAATCCACAACCATAGAGTCGTGAGGTAACTGCGACTTCATCAACTCAGTTTTCTGTGAATCTGATATTGGGACTCAGCTTTCTTGGGGATGGAGGGATTACTTAACTGTTTCATCCAGTTCCGCATAAGTGACTCTGACCACATTATGCAAAGGAACTGTGGATGACTCCTTAGGTGGCGAAGAATAGTCATGGACCTCGAGCATCTCAGTCCTGGGCTTATCCTCAGATACCACTGGGAAGAGAATGGCTACAGACATTTCCCGGACAAATGAAGAGAAAGAAAGATACTCCGGGGGATAAAGCTTTCTTTCTGGTGAAGGAGTAGGATCAGAAGGAAGACCACAAGACTCCTCAGAAGAGAAATACCTGGGATCCTCCCCTTCATCCCACGAGGCATCCTCATATGTGTTGGACAGGAGTTCTTTAACTGCAGTCCTAAACCATGCCCGTCTCGACGCCGAGGAACCAGTCCTCGATGGCGATGTCGAGAGGTCGACTCCCACGCCGGCGGCGATGAAGCTCCCTCCATCGTTGTCGATGGGGAATTGACTTGTGGCAGCCAATGCCGATGCCGCAGGCAGTACCGGTGTCGAGGACCTCACCATGGCATAGAGCCAGCTGCCGCTTCCACCGATGGTGCGGAAGGCGCAAGCACCTCCAGCACTGCAGCAGACTGACGCAGCAACCCCTCCAAAAGACCTGGAAGAATGGCTCGGATGCGCTCATCTAGAGTCGCCGTCGAGCAAGGCTGCGGGTCGGTACAGGAATCGGCGTCAGAATCTGTGGAGGTCAAGGAGGCAGTACCGGGCTGTCTGTAGACCGATGCACCAACACCTCTTGAATGAAGCGTGAGCGTTCCTCCCGGCATCGGAACTTCACAGGTGCCGAATCCTTCGACACCCTGGAGCTCTCGGTACCGTGCTTGGAAGGAGACCAATGACGATGCTTCTTCGCCTTCACTCGATGCACGTCATCGGCTCTCCTTGGTACCGACGAGGAGGACGTGGAATCCACACGCCTCCTCGGGGTCGGTCTGAATCTGGTCGTCCCGTGGGGCCTGTACAGCATGAGACTTCGAGACAGGTGCAGACTCACTCGACGCCTCACTGCTCCCAGTGTGTGATGGTCTCCGGACAGCCATTACCTGCGCTCCTGAAGTTGATGCCATCCCCGGTGCCGATATCGACGCTGCCAACCTCGGTACCTCGGTCGACGTCGAGGAACCGGTCAAAGCTCCGAAAAGTCGGTCTCGAAGAGCTTGTCTTGTGTCCGCTTTTTCAGGCGGAGACACAACTTACATGTATCTGGGTGATGGTCGGGCCCAAGGCACTGAAGACAGCACGCGTGGGGATCGGTACCTGAGAGCGACTGGTTGCACCGAGTACACTTCTTGAAGCCGCTGGGAGTCCTCGATGACATGGATGGAAAAATAGCACTAGCGAAATCAAAATCTGCGATTGTGGCTTGAAAAAGCACACAAAAAGGACAAAACGTACGCGTGGCCTAAAAGGGCCGTGATGGAGGCGAACGAAAACTTACTAGGGTAAAAACTAAGAGAAGATAAAGGAAATTTGTTTTTTTTTTTAAAAAGGGAACAGGGTAAACGTAAAGAAAGAAGAAAAAAAACGAAGTAAAACTTTGTAAAACGGCGAAGGCTCTTTCCAAGGGCCGAGAAGAAAGGACAAAACAACTGCTCTCTACCGTGGAAAAATGGAAACTAAGCATGAACACTCGCGAGACGGGTGGGAAGACGGCAAAGCATGCGCAATGCGTGCGCCCCGTGCGCCAGAAGGCTCTGGCAAAACTTTGTGGATTTTTGCTATGAAAAATTGCCATTCCTGGGGCCGCCGTGGACGTCGACCCAAGTGTGAGAACAATCAGCCTGCTTGTCCTTGGAGAAAGATCTTTTCCCTCTTTCCCTTTCATTAACTGAATAACACTCTTAATACATACATTTTTCCACACTTTATATCACTGTCTATTTTTTACACTATGGTTATTTCTTAATGTTCTTTTTGCTTGTGACAGTATGTGCACATCAACATTCATAATTATCCTTCCATTATTATTTATATCATACACTTATTACATGTTTACTTATATTTTGATATTTATTTATTTTATGAGGACTCCTGAGGAAGGTTTTTCATTTGAAACACTGCCCTTGTTGGGTCCACTGTCCGGCAAAGTTTCATCCATTTTCCACACTTCCAGTATCTTCAATAAGGATTTGATATTGTCATTCTGATCCGCTTGTATGGCCATTCTCACTGGTCCTTTTCCTTCTTGTTTTCGTGTGGGAGTGTTTTGGTTTTCTTTGCTTATATTTAATTGTTAACCATATGTGATGCTGAATTGCCTATGGTGATGTGATCCTAATTCCCTGCTGCATCAGTGGCAGTATTTATCTCTGTTGATCTCATACCATCAATGTCAGAAGGGTACTGGCCAAACACTGCCAAGTAAGGCTCATAAATAACGGATCGAATATCCATTCCCAACGATGTTCATTTAAGCGTAGGATGCCTTGCCGTGCCACACCAAATGCGATTACCCACACAGCAAAAAGGAAGAGGAAGAAGAATACATCAATTAGCTGTGGAAAAATAAAACAGTCAGTGATATATCTTCATCCAGTTAGAAAACCAAATAAGGAAGAATAACATTTAAAATGAGACTTGCCTTTTTTCAGCCTGCATATATATAATAAAAGAACCTATTGGATTCTGAGTATTATATGTTCATCACAGTAAGGCAGACAGCAATTTTAAAATCCATTTTCATGGGTTTTAAGAAAATTGCCCACCCTACTTGGAGATAATTCTTTAATTGTGCACCTTTAAATAGGAACATAGAAACATCTGGTAAGAGCCTGTTCTATAAAAAAAACATAGGTACCTACTTTCCTTATTTATTGAGACAGTGCTGATTAACAATAATTTGGTGGGACTCGACACAGCCCATGTTTTGGCACTCTTGCCTGCATCAGGAGTCCATAACCAATCTAAAGGAAGTTCAACTATATATTATAAATACAAATAAACATATTAAAGAATATGACTCAAATAACAATGTGTAAAAATAAAGTTAAAAAAAATCCTACAAATGACTAGGACATACTGCCAACAATTTTTTAAAATGTTACAAAGAAAAAAAATGCATATTTAAAATGAATGATTGTGTCTTACATAAACAAACATGGTAAAAACAACAACAAAATTTAATACAAACTACACCTTAGGCACTTACTGGAATAAGAAAGTTGAATCCTTAATCAACCAATATACTGAAACCTGACAACAGCCAAAAGTCAAAAGAAGACTGTTCTGGTCAATGTTCATGTGACTACAAGTATATGCAAACAGAAATAATAGTTATTCTGATGTTAATGTCTAAGAAATATTTTATATGGAGTCAATGGTGCATGATGATGCATGAAACATTAAAAATCAATGTGCTGTCATATGACTGTGTTACGTTAAATAGGATGGAGCTCTACTTTACTCATATTGAAATAGAAAAGAAGCCAGAGAACACAATCACCAGCCAAACATCCCCAAACTGTAGCTATCTGATAATTTCCACACTGAAGACCATGGTAAACTCACGATAGCAGAAAGTGAAGCACGTAAAAAAATGAAAAAAAGTCTGTCGGCATTAATACTACACACATAAACTGCACCATCATACCAGAATCTAAAACATATGGGACAAAAAACAGAAATGGCTGAAGAGAATAGTGACTTTGAAATATTGAGTTCCGCCAAATGAAATAAAAGAGCAATATTAGAAAGAACTTACCATTAATTGAGTGAAATAGTAGACGTAGGCAAAGCTTGCCAAACAGAATGCTACTCGTGCAAAAGGATGGTAACAAAGACAGCAGCTGAATACTGACCCAATAAGGAATGACAGAGATGAAGGTGCTAGAAATTCATGTTCACAGAGGAAAGAGAATTTATAGACAGGTGGAATTGTATCTTAAATAAGTGTTCATTAATACCTAATGATTCTACTAGTGAAGAATGGTCTAATGTTTGGCAATTAAAAATCAATGCAACGAAGTGCAAAGTGATGCACTTAGGGCATCTTTTACAAAGCAGCTGTAAGCCCAACGCAGGCTTACCGCTCACTAAAACGCACACCATTTCCTGCACTACAAGGTTAGCGTGGGAGCCCTTACCACCTCAATGGGTTGCGGTAAGTGCCCCCCCCCCCAAAAAAAATGAGCACGTGGCAAGCGCTTCACTTGTCGCACAGCATTTCTTAAAAAAAAAAGACTTGCATTTTACCCACTATAGTAAAAGGGGGCCTCGGTGCGCGGTCAAAACATGTGCCAACACCAGTGCAGGTCCCCTTTTGCTGTAGCTTCATAAATGGATCCCTTAGGGAGTAGAAATCTAAGGGAGACGTATGCGTTAGGCAGAGAGGCAGATATGCACAGACAAAGAGAGGGATCTTGGGGTGATAGTATCAAAGGATCTGAAGGTGATAAGGCAGTCGCCATAGCCAAAGGATGCTAGGCTGTATAGGGAGAGGTGTAACCAGTAGAAAAATGAGGTGTTGATGCCCCTAAATAAGTCATTGGTGAGGTCCCACCTTTGTGTTCAGTTTTGGAGGCCGCATCTTGCTAAAGATATAAGAGGAGTTGAAGCGGTCCAGGAGAAGGCAACAAAAATGATATGGGGCTTGCTCCAAAAGACATATGAGAAGAGACTGGAAGACCTAGTGAGACAGGGGAGATATGATACAGGCATTTAAAAACTTAAAAGGTATTAATATAGAAATAAATATTTTCTAGAGAAGGGAAAATGGTAAACTAGAGGACATGAATTGAGGTTGCGGGGTGGTAGACCTCAGGAGTAATGTCAGAAAACTGCTTTTCATGGAGAGGGTGGTTGATGCCTGGGAATGCCTTCCCAAGTAAGGTGGTGGAGAAACAAACTTTGGCAGAATTCAAAAAGGTATGGGATTAACACAAAGGATCTCTACTTAGAAAATGAATATATATATAAAAAAAAACTTAAAGGGTTGCATATGTGTTTGCATGTCAAGTGGTGCTTAGATGGCAACTCTGGCTGTATCAACTAAGGCTGGAGCTGGATTGGCTTGTAGTCCCACATTCTGACTGTAGGATGGGCTGGAGAAAACTTTGACGGAAACTCCAGTAATCTGGAACATGAGGACAGTGCCAGGCAGACTTTTACAGTCTTGTGTCCTGCAAATGACGAGATGGATTCAGACAGGCTGGAATGGGCTTTGACAACAATTCCAGTAGTTGGAATATAAGGACAGAGTTGGGCGGACCTCTATGGTCTGTGTTCCAAAAATACCAAAGACCATGATCTAGTGTATAATATCACAGTCATTGTTGCTTTAATCTTGAATTGATAATGAATATGATTGTTGGACAGACTGGATGGATCATTCAGGTCTTTACCTGCCATCACTTACTATGTTACTATGATACTATATAGTAGAAACCTTAAGAAATGAGTAGATGATAAGAAAATTAAGGATTTACATAAATCAGAGATATTGAAAGTTACATGATCACATATTCAAAGTAATTTAACTGGGTAGGAGGGCTCTAATGCAAGTTGTCTTCACCTAATGCTGCAGTATTTAGGCCATTAAAGGTTAGGAAAGGAAGCTAGCCAATTGTAAAAGAAAGGGACGGGGACAATGACAACAAATAAAACCTATAGCAAAAAACAGAAAAAGAACACGTTCTCTAATGAGAAACAGTAGGGCTGACCAAATGGAATAAGAGCAAAGGAGGCCTGTTGACAGCTGCTGACAGTATGTAACAACAAAGGAATGGTAAAGGGGTGCTCTTGAGGTTTAAAACCCATCTGTAAATGGATAAGAAAATGTGTCCCCTCACTTTGGGCTCTACCTCCCTCCCTCTCATAAATGAACTTTTATTCCAACTTTAACAAATTATTGTAACAGTATCCTGAAAATGCTATATAGTATAGTTGAGCGTGCAAATATGGGCGTATTCTGATTTCTCCTGAGGACAAGCATGCTGCTTGTCTCACATGTGGGTCGACGTCCGCGTCGGCCCGGGAACCGGCAATTTTGCAAGCAAAATATAAAAAAATCTTGCCAGAGTCTTCTGACACGCGTGCAGCGCGCATGCGTGGCCGCGTTCCCGCTCAGTTATTTTTCCTCCATGGTGAGGTATGGGTCGAGTTTTTCCCTGCTCCTCACAGGCCCGAGAAACAGTTTTCTGACATTGTCTTTTTCTTTCTTTTTTGTAGTAGAATTTACGTTTAAAAAAAATAAACCTCCCGTAGTTTTCTTTATTTTTTTGCCCCTTTTTTGAGGTTTCCTTTGTTTTTCGAAGTGGCCAGCTTAGGGCCGCGCGGATTGGGTTGCTCCCTTCTATTGTGCCTTTTTCTTTAACAGGCACGATCGCGTCTTTTGATTTCGTTGAAGCCGTTTTTTTCTTCCATGTCATCGAAGACACCCAGCGACTTCAAACATGTACTCGGTGCAACCGAACTATCTCGGGTACCGATACCCACACTTGGTTTATTCAGTGCCTTGGGCCCGACCACAGCCCAGTCGCTTGTAGTCTGTGTCTTCACATGAAGAAACGGACCCAAGCGTCTCGAGAGGCCCAACGAGAGAAGCTTTTTGGGGCTCAGTCTGGTCCTCGACATAGACATCGACATCGATACCGAGGTCGGCATCGTCGACATTGACATCGAGGGACGCATTGATGTTGGGAGCGAAGGTAATGGCTGCGGAACGACCAACTCGTGCTGGGAGCAGTGAGGCATCGAGTGGGTCTCCACTTGTCTCGAGGCCTCCTGGTATATCGGACCCGGCCCCGAGGAGAAATGAGGATTCCACATCTTCCTCATCGGTACCGAGGAGTCTTGATGACGGGCGTTGAGCGAAGGAGAAGAAGCACCGCCATCATTCTGCTTCGACACATGGTGCTGGGAGCTCCAGGGAGTCGAGGGAATTCGGCACCCAGGAAGCGTTGGTGCGAGAGGATCGCTCTCCCTCTATTCAGGAGGTGCCGATGCATCGGTCTAGCAGCCCGGTACCTGCTCCCGAGCCTCGACAGATTCTGCCACCAGCTCCTATACCGACCCCGCAGCCCTTGTCTGACGACGGCTCTCGATGAGCGCATCAGGGCCCTGCTTCCAGAGCTTCTGGAAGGGTTACTGCGCCAGTCTGCTTTGGTGTCAGGGGTGTTTGCGCCTTCCGTACTGTCGGCTACAACGGTCTCTGGCCCTGTGGTGAGGTCCCCGACCTCGGTACCGCCTGCGGCATCGGTGTCAGCTGCCAACCAGGTCGACTCTCCTTCGATGTCGGTGGAGGAAGCTTCACCGGAGTCCAGGCGGGTGTCGACTTCTTGCCACCGCCATCAAGGATGTTGTTCCTCGGCGTTGAGGCAGGCTCAGTTTCAGACTGCTGTGAGAGATGTCTTGTTCGATACTGAAGATGAGCGCTCGTGGGAGGAAGAGGAGGATCCCAGGTACTCTTCTTTGACGAGTCCTATGGGATTCCTTCTGAACCTTCCCTCCACCAGAAAGGAGACTTTCTCCACCAGAGAGTCTATCCTTTACCTCTTTTGTCCGGGAAATGGCTGCAGCTATTCCCCTCCCTATGGAGGTTGAGGATGAGCCCAGGGCTGAGATGCTCAAGGTCCTGGATTATCCTTCTCCACCTAGAAAGGCGCATAACGGTTCCTTTGCATAGTGTACTCAAGGAAGTTCTTATGCGATACTGGTCATTCCCTCTGTCTAACCCTGTGATCCCGAAAGAACTGAATCCCAATATCGGATCCACGGGGAACCTGGATTGATGAAGTCTCAGCTACCTCACAATTCCATGGTGGTGGACTTCCGCTCTCAAAGAGCCAAGATTACTAGGGACTATGCCTCGGCACCCCCAGGCAGAGAATCTAGAACCTTGGACTCTTTTGGGAGGAAGGCGTATCAGCTATGCTCGCTGCCAAAAATCCAGACATACCAGCTCATCACGAGCATCCACTTGCGGAACTTGGTGAGGCAACTGTCTAGCTTGGTTGATGCACTCCCTCCGGAGGCAGGCCGAGCCTTTTCACCAGGTGGTCAGGCAGCAGAAGGCGTGCTGAAAATTCCTGGCCAGGGGTACGTTCAACACTTTGATGTAGCATCCAGGATCGCTGCCCAAGGTATAGTGATGCGCAGACTCTCATGGCTGCGTGTCTCTGACCTGGATCATTCGGTCCAGCAGCGGATGGCGGATGTTCCCTTGCCAGGGGGATAACCTTTTTGGTGAGAAGGTAGAGGATCTGGTTTGACCAGCTCAAAAAGCACAATGATGCTATGGATTCTCTCTCCCACCGGGCGTCTTCTTGCTACTACCTCCTCATCTAGGAGGCTTTTTGGAGGGAAGAGGAAGTGCTCCCTATTCCTATGCTAGGCATAGGTACACTCCTGCTTCTGCTTCTCGGCAGCCTGTCCAGGCTCAGCCCCAGCACGTCGTTTTCGTCAACAGCGGTGCGCCTAAGGCCTCTGTGGCTCCCCAGCAAAAGCAAGGGATGGGCTTTTGACTGGCTCCAGTTCAGCTTAGCCTCAGAAAAAGTGTCCGTGCTGGACGACTTGCCGGTCAGGGGGAGGTGATATTTTTTCACCAAAGGTGGCTTCTCATAACCTCTGATCAGTGGGTTCTTCAAATAGTCCGGTCAGATACACCCTTAATCTGGAATCCAAACCTCCAATTGTCCACCGGGAGCTCATTCTTACAGCTCCAGCACAAGCAGGTACTTGCAGAGGACTCTCCGCCCTTCTAAGGCCAATGCGGTCGAAACCCGTTCCACCAGGGAAGAAGGGCCCTAGCTTCCCAGTGGTTTCCATCTGCGGGGGATCTAGAAGATGTAGTCCAATGTCCACCAGCTATCAGATTCTCTTCAGTGGTGGACGCTTGATCCAATTTAACCATGGGGTGACCATTCCAAGTTCTTCAGCCACAGAAAGTGCTGACAACGGATGCATCCCTCCTGGGTAGGGAGCTCTTGTAGATGGGCTCCACACTCAGGGAGCCTGGTCCTTTCAGGAAAAAGGTCTGCAGATCAACCTCTGGAATAAGAGCGATCAGGAACGCTCTGAAGGCTTTCAGAGATCGGTGTCCAACCAAGTAATCTTAATTCAGACAGACAATCGGTTACCATGTACTACACCAACAAGCAGGGGGGGCACCAGATCTCGCCCTCTGTGTCACGAAGCTATCCAGATGTGGCTTTGAGCACACCGTCACGGCATGTTTCTCCAAGCCACTTATCTGGCAAGGGTAAACAACAGTCTGGCCGACAGACTGGCAGGATAATTGCAACCTCACGAATGGTCACTGAACATGGGCATAGTCCGCAAGTATCCGAGCGTGGGGCACCCCCTCGGTGGATCTTTTTGCAACTCAGATCAATCACAAAGTCCCTCTGTTCTGTTCCAGGCTTCAGGCCCACAACAGACTAGCGGTCAGATGCCTTTCTCTGCATTGGGGACAGGACTTTTGTATTGCGTATCCTCCCATACAGCTACTCAAGCAAGACTGTGGGACCATGATCCTGATTGCACCTTTGGCCACATCAGATTTGGTTCCCTCTTCTTCTGGAGTTGTCCTCTGAAGAACCGTGGAGATTGGAGTGTTTTCCAACCTCATCACTCAGAACGAGGGGTCGCTTCTACATCCCAACCTCTAGTGTCTGGCTCTCATGGCCTGGATGGAGAGCTTAGAATTCGCCTCCTTGGGTCTTTCAGAGGGTGTCTCCTGAGTCTTGCTTGCTTCCAGGAAAGAATCCACGAAGAGATGTTACTCTTTCAAATGGAGGAAGTTTGCCATCTGGCATGACAGCAAGGCCCTAGATCCTCTTTCTTGTCCTACATAACCCTGCTTGAATACCTTCTAAACTTGTCAGAGTCTGGTCTCAAGACCAACTCCGTAAGAGTTCACCTTAGTGTGATTAGTGCTTATCATCGCCGTGTAGAGCAGTGGCGTAGTCGGACAGCCAATTTTGGATGGGCCTGAGCCCAAAGTGGGTGGGCACAATATTTCTCTGCCCTGCCCTACCGCAAATGTAAGTACATTAGCTAATAAGGATCCTCAAGCTCTGTCAGCTGAAGACTTTCTCTGAGGTGGCCAGAACTCCCTTTTACCAAACTTGGCAGGCAGCAGCAAACATCCGTAAGCCACTGATGCCAGCACCCTATGCGTGCTTAGCTGTTGGTGACCTCAAGCATGCTGTCACCGACTGCAGAGCTTGGTAGAAGGAGGTTCTGGCCGTCTTGGAGGAAGTCCTCAGCTGGGAGGTTAGGATC
Source organism: Microcaecilia unicolor (assembly GCF_901765095.1). Taxonomy (NCBI): domain Eukaryota; kingdom Metazoa; phylum Chordata; class Amphibia; order Gymnophiona; family Siphonopidae; genus Microcaecilia; species Microcaecilia unicolor. The sequence goes on from NC_044037.1 coordinate 138,468,880, forward strand.
CCTACCAGCTATACAGCAAGGGTCAGAACTGGTGTTAGACATGCTAGGGCTCCCTCCCTGATCCCCTCTCCTCCCTGCCTTCCCTTCATTTCCCCACCTGCCATTACTGTCACACCAACAGGACCCTCACCAAATACAGAACAGGGGATCACATATCAGAAATAAAAATATTTAGACCAAATTGAACTCAAAACCCCAAAAGTTAAACTTAGCATGTACTGCAACACTGGAGAAATAAAAATAGAAATTGATTTCTTCTCCTCAACACGATACAAACACATTTGCTATGTAGATTTCCAAAGCCAACATATTCCATTTAAAACATTCAAAATACATTGCTTTTTTCAACCTTTGTGGTCTGGACATTGTATTTTTCCATCATGTTGGTTTGCAGTTTCTTTTCTGCTTTCCTGTCTGTCGTCTTCTAATTCTCTTTCAAGCAGCTGCTGTTCATTTGTCTTCTTTTACCTTCACTACACCTGCTTCTGACATATTGACTGTTCTTATTTTTAGCTCTTCCCTCTCTTTTTTTTCTTTCTGCCTTGCTGTCAACTCACATTTCACCTCTCACTGTTCTCCTCCTTTTAGTTTACAGCTACCTATCAGATTTTCATCTTTTTCTCTCACCCACTAGCTTTTCCATTTCCCCACCTCACTCCTTCCTCAACCCTCATTCTCTTTCATTACCATATTTCTATCCTCTGTAATCACTATATTTTTATTTATTTATTTATTCATTTCCTTGCCACCCTCTTCTTCTCCCTCCTGGCCTCTCCCACATGGTTCCACCATCTTCCTTCCCTCTACCCTTCTAGCCCAGCATCTGCTCCCTCTTTCTCCCCACCTCACTCTTGTAGCCTTACATCTCTCTGCCCCTTCTCTCTTCCCTCCTGCCCTCTCCCCTATGTTCAAACATTTCTCCCTCTCTCTTCCCTCACTCCCACTGTCCGGCATCTCTCCATCACCCCTTCTGCTCCTGAATACATCTCCTCCTTTCTCCCCTCTCCACCTCCTGTGTTTCTCTCTCCCTCTCATTCACCCCCAGGTCCAATATATCTCCCTCTCTCCCACTTTCTCCATTTCTCCCTCTCTTGTGCCCATAGGCGGTCGGTTGGCCCAACTGTTTGGGGAGGCTAAAGGGGGCGGGGTTAGGGGTGGGGCCAGGGGTGGAGCTTAAATCCATAATTGTCTGATAACACACAGAAAAAAATAAATAAAAAAAATAAAAGTCACAATTAATACCTTTATTAAATTTAGATATTAGATATGTATCATATGTCAAAGAATAAAGTGGTTGCTCAAAGCATATTCTAAGCACAATCGCTCAACTGCAAAACACTATGCACAACTTTGTGCAAAAACACACTCAGAAACTTACTGTACCATAATATTACACTGGGCAGAAACCTAATATACCAATATACCACCCTACGGAAAATGCAGGACCGTCAACAATATGACAACAAGGGATCATATATCATCACAATTCTCATGTAGAACCACAAAACACCCTAATTCATGTTTAATGTGGGATAAAATGCCATAAATAAGTAAATAAATATAAACTTTTAATGTTGAGCACCTGATTCTCAAAGTGGACATATTCCAAACACTATAATGAAATAAAATGATCTTTTCTACCTTTGTTTGGTGACTTTTTCTGATCATGCTGGTCCAGTATCTGCTGCTATCTGTTCTCAGTGCAGGTCAGGAAGTCATCCTCGTTAAATATCTCCCTGGCAACCTCGGACACCTCCAGCCAACCCCCCTCCCCTGCTCTCCCAGCAGCAAAGTAAACAAACCATAAACCAATTTCTACAACTGGACAAGGCTAGAGGGCTTTCACTACAGCTCCTGCTGTGAGGATGGAGGTAAATCAACAATTTAAAACCCTCAGAGCACAGCAGGGAGGCTTAGCCTGTCCAAGCTCTTATACCGGGTGCCTATGCTTGTGCCATGGGTCCAACACTTCTCTTCCCTCCTCCCCCCATGCAGCATTTTCTCTCTTCCTCCCTTCCACTGCCATGTCCAACATTTTCTGCCTCTCCCTCTCCCTTGTGCCCTATCCAACATCTCTCGCTTCCCCCTACAGCATTTCTTCCTGCCCTCCACCATCATGTCCAATTTTTCACCATCTTCCCCTCCTCACCACCCCCTGTCCAACATTTACCATCTCTTCCTCACCACTACCCCTATGTCCAACATTTCTCCCTCTCTCATCCCTCTCCCCTCCCCATGCAAGATTTTTTTTCCTTTCTTACCCCTCTCTATCCTATGTCTCACAATTCTCTCTCTCTTGCCCCTCTCCACCTCATGCCCCATCATGCAGCATCTATCTTTTGGAAGGAGACCTCCCCCCAACTCTCTCTCGAATCAATGGGGCACCACCCTTAACAGCCCCGGTATTGGAGGAAGCAGGCTGAGCTCCAATCCTGCATCTGCCTCCCTCTCTCACACGGCAGCGCTTCCCAGACACTGCCTACTGCCGCCACGATCCTGCATCTACCTCCCTCTGTCTCAGCAGCAGCGGTAGCGATTCATACAGTGGGGGAAATAAGTATTTGATCCCTTGCTGATTTTGTAAGTTTGCCCACTGACAAAGACATGAGCAGCCCATAATTGAAGGGTTGGTTATTGGTAACAGTGAGAGATAGCACATCACAAATTAAATCCGGAAAATCACATTGTGGAAAGTATATGAATTTATTTGCATTCTGCAGAGGGAAATAAGTATTTGATCCCCCACCAACCAGTAAGAGATCTGGCCCCTACAGACCAGGTAGATGCTCCAAAAACTCGTTACCTGCATGACAGACAGCTGTCGGCAATGGTCACCTGTATGAAAGACACCTGTCCACAGACTCAGTGAATCAGTCAGACTCTAACCTCTACAAAATGGCCAAGAGCAAGGAGCTGTCTAAGGATGTCAGGGACAAGATCATACACCTGCACAAGGCTGGAATGGGCTACAAAACCATCAGTAAGACACTGGGCGAGAAGGAGACAACTGTTGGTGCCATAGTAAGAAAATGGAAGAAGTACAAAATGACTGTCAATCGACAAAGATCTGGGGCTCCACGCAAAATCTCACCTCGTGGGGTATCCTTGATCATGAGGAAGGTTAGAAATCAGCCTACAACTACAAGGGGGGAACTTGTCAATGATCTCAAGGCAGCTGGGACCACTGTCACCACGAAAACCATTGGTAACACATTACGACATAACGGATTGCAATCCTGCAGTGCCCGCAAGGTCCCCCTGCTCCGGAAGGCACATGTGACGGCCCGTCTGAAGTTTGCCAGTGAACACCTGGATGATGCCGAGAGTGATTGGGAGAAGGTGCTGTGGTCAGATGAGACAAAAATTGAGCTCTTTGGCATGAACTCAACTCGCCGTGTTTGGAGGAAGAGAAATGCTGCCTATGACCCAAAGAACACCGTCCCCACTGTCAAGCATGGAGGTGGAAATGTTATGTTTTGGGGGTGTTTCTCTGCTAAGGGCACAGGACTACTTCACCGCATCAATGGGAGAATGGATGGGGCCATGTACCGTACAATTCTGAGTGACAACCTCCTTCCCTCCGCCAGGGCCTTAAAAATGGGTCGTGGCTGGGTCTTCCAGCACGACAATGACCCAAAACATACAGCCAAGGCAACAATGGAGTGGCTCAGGAAGAAGCACATTAGGGTCATGGAGTGGCCTAGCCAGTCACCAGACCTTAATCCCATTGAAACTTATGGAGGGAGCTGAAGCTGCGAGTTGCCAAGCGACAGCCCAGAACTCTTAATGATTTAGAGATGATCTGCAAAGAGGAGTGGACCAAAATTCCTCCTGACATGTGTGCAAACCTCATCATCAACTACAGAAGACGTCTGACCGCTGTGCTTGCCAACAAGGGTTTTGCCACCAAGTATTAGGTCTTGTTTGCCAGAGGGATTAAATACTTATTTCCCTCTGCAGAATGCAAATAAATTCATATACTTTCCACATGTGATTTTCCGGATTTAATTTGTGATGTGCTATCTCTCACTGTTACCAATAACCTACCCTTCAATTATGGGCTGCTCATGTCTTTGTCAGTGGGCAAACTTACAAAATCAGCAAGGGATCAAATACTTATTTCCCCCACTGTACATGCTGCCTCCTGCTTCTAACCCAGAAGCGTCTCCTCTGCCGTGTCCCGCCCCCATTGTCACAACTTCTTGTTTCTGCTGGGGCAGGACACGGCAGAGGAGACGCTTCCGGGTTAGAAGCAGGAGGCAGCATGTATGAATCGCTACCACTGCTGCTGGGACAGAGGGAGGTAGATGCAGGATCCAATCGTGGCAGCGGTAGGCAGCGTCTGGGAAACGCTGCCGTGAGAGAGAGGGAGGCAAATGCAAGATCGGAGCTCAGCCTGGTCCCTCCGCTGCCGTGCTGCTGATGAAGGTGCTCCACTGCTGGGTGGGCCTGAACCCAAACTAAGTTCGCCTAGGCCTGCCCAGGCCCACCTGTGGCTACGCCCCTGGTGTAGAGGGTAAGCCTATCTCTGGACAGCCTTTAGTTGTTTGCTTCATGAGAGGTTTGCTTTTGTCAAAGCCCCCTGTCAATCCTCCACCAGTGTCATGGGATCTCAACGTCGTTCTCACCCAGCTGATGAAAGCTCCTTTTGAGCCACTGAATTCCTGCCATCTGAAGTACTTGACCTGGAAGGTCGTTTTCTTGGTGGCTGTTACTTCAGCTCGTAGAGTCAGTGAGCTTCAGACTTTGGTAGTGCATGCACCTTATATCAAGTTCCATCACAATGGAGTAGTCCTCCGCACGCACCCTAAGTTCCTGCCAAAGGTGGTGTTGGAGTTCCATCTGAACCAGTCTATTGTCTTGCCAACTTTCTTTCCCCGTCCTCATACCCGCCCTGGCGAAAGCAGTTTGCACACTTGGACTGCAAGAGAGCATTTGCCTTTTACGTGGAGCAGACAAAGCCCTTAGACAGTCCGCCCAGTTTCTTTTGATCCCAACAGGAGGGGAGTCGCCATCGGAAAACACAGATTGCATATCCTTCACTTATGCCCAAGCTGGGCTGACTCTGGAGGGCCATGTTAGAGCCATGGCTGCTTCAGTGGCTCACTTAAAGTCAGCCTCCATTGAGGAGATTTGCAGGGCTGCAACGTGGTCATCAGTTCACACATTCACATCTCACTATTACCTCCAGCAGGATACCCGATGTGACAGGCGGTTTGGGCAGTCAGTGCTGCAGAATCTGTTCAGGGTTTAGAATCCAACTACACCCCCCTAGGCCCATTTTTGCTTTGTTCCAGGCTGCACTCTTAGTTGTTTATGGTTTCAGGTCAATCTATGTTATGTCCTCTCCATTGCGAGGCCCAATTGACCAATGTTCATTGTTTTGAGTGAGCCTGGTTGCTAGGGATACCCCACATGAGAACAAGCAGCCTGCTTGTCCTCAGAGAAAACGAAGATACATACCTGTAGCAGGTATTCTCTGAGGATAGCAGGCTGATTGTTCTCACAAACCCACCCACCTCCCCTTTGGAGTTGTTGTTTGTTGTTTATTTGCTTTTTGATTAAACTGAGCGGGAACACTCATGCAACAGGCAGGAAGACGGCTGCACGTGCGCCAGAAGACTCTGGCAAGATTTTTAAATATTTTGCTTGCAAAATTGCCGGTTCCTGATCTGACGCGGACGTCAACCCACATGTGAAAACAATCAGCCTGCTGTCCTCGGAGAATACCTGCTACAGGTATGTATCTTTGCTTTATGTGCACAACTCAATTGGTTAACAATCCAAACGGCACCAATGATTGGATGTTAACAAGCAATTATTGAGCACTAACTGGCACTTAGAATTTACACACACTACTTACCAAGCATATTTCTATAAAGTAGTCCATGTATATTCTACTGCGCGGATCTCAAAAAGTGAGTCTGGCCATGGGAGAAGCATGGACGGGTCGTGGGCATTCCTAAAATTTATGTGCAGTATTATAGAATAACTTGTTGTGTGCCTAAGTAACGCCGATTTTTAAAAAAAAGTCCGGTGAGCCTTTTCAAAAGGCATTTGACAAAGTACCTCATGAAACTCCAGAGGAAATTGGAGAGTCATAGGATATGATGTGGTGTCCTATTGTGGATTAAAAACTGGTTAAAAGATAGAAAACAGAGAGTAGGGTTAAAAGATCTGTATTCTCAATGGAGAAGGGTAGATAGTGGGGTTCCTCGTGGGTCTATGCGGGACCGCTGCTTTTTAACATATTTATAAATGATCTAGAGATGGGAGTAACTAGTGAGGTAATTACATTTGTTGACAACACAAAGTTATTCAAAGTTGTTAAATCACAAGAGGATTATGAAAAATTACAAGAAGACCTTACAAGACTGGGAGACTGGGCATCTAAATGGCAGATGAAGTTTAATGTGAGCAAGTGCAAAGTGATACGTGTGTGAAAGAAGAACCCAAATTATAGTTACGTAACGCAAGGTTCCACATTAGAAGTCATCGACCAGGAAAAGGATCTAGGCGTCATTGTTGATGATACATTGAAACCCTGTGCTCAGTGTGTGGCAGTGGCTCAGAAAGTGAATAGAATGTTAGGTATTATTAGGAAAGGAATGGAAAACAAAAATGCCTCGAATATTGTGTTCAATTCTGGTCACCGCATCTCAAAGAAGATATAGTGGAATTAGAAAAGATACAGGGTGATGAAAATGATAAAGGGGATGGAACGACTTCCCTATAAGGAAAGGATAAAGTGGCTAAGGCTCTTCAGCTTGGAGAAAAGACGGCTGAGGGGAGATATGATAGAGGTCTATAAAATAATGAGTGGAGTGGTAGACATGAATCGCTTTTTTACTTGTTCCAAAAGTACTAGGACTAGGGGGCACGCAATGACGCTACAAAGTAGTAAATTTAAAACAAATCAGAGAAAATATTTCTTCACTCAACGTGTAATTAAACTCTGGAATTCGTTGCCAGGGAATGTAGTCAAGCGATTAGCTTAGCAGGGTTTAAAAAAGGTTTGGATGGCTTCCTAAAGGAAAAGTCCATAGACCATTATTAAAATGCTTACTTCTAGAATAAGTAGCATAAAATGTATTGTACTGTTTTGGGATATTGCCAGGTACTTGTGACCTGGATTGGCCAATGTTGGAAACAGGCTGCTGGGCTTGATGGACCTTCGGTCTGTCCCAGTATGGCAATACTTATGTAACTATGTATTTATGATAGGAAAAATGAGGGATCATATTTATTAGGTCCATAAATTGCCAAAACAAGAAATTCTGTGCTATGGAGCCATAGATGCAACATCAAATAACTCCCCACGGAGTCTCTTGCTACCTGTAATGTATTTCCAAGGAGAGGTGAGCCCTTGTACTCGATGAAGGAAATCCCTCACCGGGCTGTCGGCCAAAACCCTGAGTCCTCCCTGTGCCTCCCACCGTTCCCCAGGAGTTAAGCTCCTGAGTGCGAGTAGCCAGCTACAGAGAGAACAAAGTCCAGCACAAAGTCCACAGGGTTAGACCCGGCAGCAGATAACAGCAAAACCCAGGGCAAGGCAAAGGTAGTACCAGGCAGCGGTCAAAAGCAGGTCCAGAGACTGGCAGAGGTCAGTACCAGGCAGCGGTCAAGAGCAGGTCCAGGAACAGGCAGCGGTCAGTACCAGGCAGCGGTCAAGAGCAGGTCCAGGAACAGGCAGAGATCAGATCCAGGCATCAGTCAGAAGTAGATCCAGAAGCACTGCAACTATCCAGCGAACTGAGTAGAAGCTGAAGCACAGATGGAGTGAGGGCAGAGCCTTAAATAGAGAAGGAATTAGGCTCAACCAAGCACAGCTGAAAACAAGATGGCAGCCCCCATCAGATACACCCTACGACCAAATAAGGGCTTCCTTCCTGAAGCTGCCACACTCCAAGATGGCTGCCCTGGCTTAATACACCCTCTTCTAAGATGGTCACCAAAACTTGGAATAAGCCCAAATCCAAGATGGCCGTCTGATCCTCCGGTGCCCATACTTGCAAAGACAGGGATCATGACAGTATCCTCCCCTAAAGGCCTCCCTCTCTACCTCGGACCTGGTTTAGAAGGATGGCGGGCATGGAAGTCGTGGAGCAACTGGGGAGCGTGAATCTGCCTAGCAGGTTCCCAGGAGTTATCTTCAGGGCCGTAGTGCTTCCATGCCAAGAGATAGTATAGATGTCCATTCCTTAATTTGGAATCCAGGATGTCTTGAACCTCGAACTCTGGTTCCGAGGACACGTCCAGGGCAGGACCCACCTTGGGCTTAGGATGCCACTTAGACGAGACAAAAGGTTTGAGTAAGGAGACATGAAATGCATTATGTATTTTGAAATGGGATGGCAAATGGAGTCTATAAGTAACTGCTCCTATGCGCTCCGTGATGGTAAAAGGCCCAATGAATCTGGGCGCCAATTTGAAGGAAGGCAGTCTGAGCTTGAGATACTGAGTATTGAGCCAAACCCGTTGACCTGGTGCCAACTGAGGGGCGAATCGCCTCTTGCGATCGGCAAACCTCTGGTAAGTCTCTGCGGCCTGATGAAGGTGAGACTGTATATCCTTCCATACTTTGTGGAGATCAGTCAAGGTTCTGTAAAGCTGAGGTGGAGCAGAGACAGGAACTGCCGCTGGCGCTTGTGGCATAGGAAGAGGCAATCATGGGTGCCACCATAGGCTGCAAAAAACGGAGATGTATGCGCTGCTGAATGGAGGCTATTATTATATGCAAACTCAGCCCATGGTAATAAAGAAACCCAATCATCCTGTCGCGCATTGACATGCATCCGGAGGTATAACTTCAGGGTTTGATTCGTTCGCTCTACCATGCCATTGGTCTTGGGATGGTATGCCGAGGAGAATTGGGTCATGATACCAAAGCTGGAACACAGGGCCCTCCAAAATCTAGAGGTGAATTGCGGACCTCGGTCGCTGATAATGCGGAGTGGCAATCCATGTAGGCGAAAGATATGGAGAATGAACTGTTGGGCAAGAACTGCAGCTGATGGAAGTCCCTTCAGGGGAACGAAGTGGGCCATGCAAGAAAAGCGGTTGATCACCACCCAAATGACCGTACACCCCTGGGAGGGTGGTAACTCAGTAATGAAGTCCATTGACAGTTCCTGCCATGGAGCTTGCGGCACCGGCAATGGTTTGAAGCAACCCCCAGGGCTTCCCCATAGGTCTCTTGTGTTGGGCACAAGTAGGGCAGGTAGTGACAAACTGCCGGACATCCTGGGCCATGCGGGGCCAGCGATAAAAGCGAGAAATGAGATGTAATGTCTTATGATATCCTTGATGCCCAGCGATCAAGGAAGCATGTCCCCATCTAAGTATTCTCTTGCAGAACCGTGGAGCCACTGAAATCCTGGAAGCTCCCGGAGTCGTGAGAGTAGTCGCGGCAATGCAAGCCGGATCAAGCATAGGATGACATTCCTCGACTTCTTCCGGTGGGTTGAAGGCTCGAGACAATGCATCCGCCTGGACATTTTTCTCTGCAGGACGAAAGCTGAGGCGAAAATTGAACCGAGTGAAAAACAGAGACCATCGGGCCTGCCGGGGGTTAAGTCTCTTAGCGTCCTGCAGGTACAGTAGGTTCTTGTGGTTGGTAATGACGGAAATCGGATGCACTGCTCCCTCCAAAAGGTATCGCCATTCTTCCAAGGCTAACTTGAGGGCTAACAGTTCCCGATCTCCAACAGTATAATTCCGTTCGGCCGCTGTGAATTTCTTGGAAAAGAAGAAGCATGGATGCCGCTTTCCTGCCTCCAAAGTCTGTGACAAGATCGCCCCCGCTCCCACGGCTGAGGCGTCCACTTCCAAAGTAAAGGGTCGCTGGGGATCAGGACTATGAAGAACCGGTGCAGAAAGAAAAGCCTTCTTGAGGAGTTCAAAAGCTTTGATGGCTTGCGGAGACCAATTCCGAACATTAGTGCCTTTCTTGGTTAAGGCGGTCAGGGGAGCTGCCACTACTATCGGTGTATAAATTGTCTGTAATAGTTAGCAAACCCCAAGAACCGTTGGAGCGCTCGCAATCCCTGTGGTCATGGCCAATCTTGAATGGCTTGGACCTTCCCGGGGTCCATCCGTAATCCTGTTGCTGAAAGGATATAGCCCAGAAAAGGGATGCTGCGTTGATGGAATGCACATTTCTTGAGTTTCGCGAAGAGATGATGGTCCCGCAGTCATTGAAGCACCGTACGAACATGCTTCACATGTTCCTGAAGTGAGGAGGAGAAGACAAGGATATCGTCCAGATATATTATGACAGATGTATATAAAAGGTCCTGGAAAATGGAGTTCACAAAGTCCTGGAAGACGGCTGGGGCGTTACAAAGGCCAAACGGCATGACCAAATACTCAAAGTGCCCTTCATGGGTATTGAAGGCCGTCTTCCATTCATCCCCTGGCCGGATCCGCACTAAATTGTAAGCACCACGTAAGTCCAATTTAGAAAAAATGGTGGCCCCTTGAATACGGTCAAAAAGCTCCGGGATGAGAGGCAAGGGGTATCTATTCTTGATGGTGATGGCATTCAACCCCCTATAATCAATGCATGGCCATAATGACCCATATTTTTGGACACAAAGAAAAAACCCCGCGCCAGCCGGCGAGGAAGAGAGTTGAATGAAGCCCTTAGCCAGGTTGTCCCGGACATACTGCAGCATCGTGTCTGACTTTCCACGAGACAGGGTGTACAACCATCCCCGGGGTGGAGTATGTCCAGGCACCAAGTCGATGGCACAATCAAACGGCCGATGGGGAGGGTACTTTGATATTGAAAGTGAGCTAAGGTGAGTGAGAAGGGTGTTTCAGAGATAGAACTGGGTTCCAAGAGATACTACTACTACTTAACATTTCTAGAGCGCTACTAAGGTTAAGCAGCGCTGTACAAATTAACAAATAAGGACGGTCCCTGCTCAGAAGAGTTTACAATCTAAAGGACAAAATGTCAAGTTGGGGTAGTTGAGATTTCCTGAGAAGAGGTGTAGTGATTAGGTGCCGAAGGCGACATTGAAGAGGTGGGCTTTGAGCAATGATTTGAAGATGGGTAGGGAGATAAAAAGTGAGTTACATTTTTGTGGAATGAGAGTCTGTATGCTAAGGTATTAAGTGGACACATGGCTGCCTACTCTTTTTAGAACAGGGAAAAACAGTTGAGACACAGGAGTGTGGGAGACTATGATTTATGCTGGTAGTTATACTAAGTGAGAGAAACTGTAAGGGTGTCAGGGAAAGAAATGTGCTAGAATTTAAAGGGGGATTAAGGGGAAATTGAAGGTGAATCTGTTATTTGGAGAAAGAAACTTTTAGGCTGTGTCTGTGGAAAAGGTGTGTTGTTTGTGAGTGCTCTGAGTTCAGTGCCAGGTTTGAGGTGGCAGATTTAGCTCTGCTTTTGTATGTGTGTGCTGTATTCTCCAGATTGATCTGATAGCTGTGCAGGGAAATGTTATGTTTTTATGTGAAGTCTGTGAGATGGAATGTTGTATTACTATTTGAATATGGAATGGGTTACTGTGTGAGATCCCTGAATGCAGTGCAAAAGCATTCTTCTACAACAGTTTATAATACGGAATTAACAGTGAGAAATAGGCTGTGAAGCAGGGGCGTATCTGCGTGGGGCCTCAGGGGCCTGGGCCCCCTCAGATTTCGCCCTGGACCCCCCTACCGCTGCCAACCCTCCCCCTCCGTTGCTGTCGCCTACCTTCGCTGGCGGGGGACCCCAACCCCCGCCAGCCGAGGTCCGCGTCCTCCTGCCGCTGCCGGCTGCCGTTAAAAGAATTCCGTCAGCTGGCGGGGGACCCCCAACCCCCGCCAGCCAAGCCGAGGTCCTTTCATTTCTTCTTCCACTAAAGCTGGCGCCGAAAGTTTCTTCTGAGTCTGACGTCGCTGCACGTTGTACGTGCAGGACGTCAGACTCAGAAACAGAATGAAGCTCATTTAAGGTTTTGCTTCCCTGGTTATTTTCTTTATAAGTGAGGTTTAGGAAGAAGAAATCTGGGGGAGTCATCCTCTGAAGGGTTCCAGATGAGCTCCAATGAAAGAAAGACCTCACCTAAATCAATTCAAACACAGCTAAGTGACATTTGCAAAGGGTGTTGAAGGACATATAGTTTTTTTGGTTTACAACATTTTAAAGGGAAAACTAAAGAACAGAACAACATCAAATATAAAAAAATCCATGTTTTCCTGACTTGCCTACGTGTTCTGGGTTCAAGTGAGATCCTTGCACAAACATCCATCATACCCATAAAGACTCAAATTCTGACATCAATAGCAAGGAATATAGAAACAAATATCTGATTTTGATAAAAGAATTTAAATATTTGTCTGAAAAGGTTCTTTTTTGCCTTTTTAGGTGATTTTGTTGAAAGAAACAGAAAAAGTTAAGGGTATACATGTAAAGCTACATTTGAATGTTGAATATGTTACTGCAGTTTGTGAAGAGCAAAGAAACTACAAGCCCCAGAAGGCAGTGCAGCACCAGAGAGATTCAGAACCAAGGAACTACAAAGCCCAGAAGGCAGGGCAACGTCAGCGAAGCCAGGAGCTAAGAAACTACAAGCCCCAGAAGGCAGTGCAGCACCAGCAGACAGATCAGGTGAAAGGAGAAGAATCTATGCAAGGGAGGGAGGAGCCGGGGTGTGATTGGGAGATGGAATCAGATGGGGGAAGGGAGGAGCCCCTAGACCGGGAGGAAGGGGAGGAGAGAATGGAACTGGAGGAGGAGAAAGGAGGGGAGAATGAGGAGGAAATGGAAGTGCTGGTGGAGGGCTCTTAGTGTGAGTTATGAACTGAACTGGAGAGAGTGAATGAAGCCTTGGTGAATTGACCCGGTGGGTGGATGTCAGGTGGTTTTGTGCTGACAAATGAGGGAGGTGGGTCATTAGGTCTAAGAGTGAGAAAGGGACTTAGACCATATTGCCATTGAATTGAACTGTTTAATTTCATTTCTAAGATGAACTGTGTTTGAAGGCAATGCTAAACTAAACTGTGTTTGAAAGCAGTGCTAAAACTGAATTGAGGAGGAAAACATTGCTAACTGAACTGAATTGTGAGCAGTGCTCATTAACTGTGGGAAAGAGCAGTGCTACTAAGTACTGGATTAGAAGCAGTGCTGGGGAAAACCATATTGAAAGCAGGGCCAAAGTGAACAGTGTGGAAAGCAGGCCCAAGCTGAACTATATTGCAAGCAGGGCTCCAATGAACTGTGTTTAAAAGTGGAGCTACACTGAGGAGAGGGAAAGGCCTGTGAAGCCTTAAAGCAGAGTAAATGTACTCAGGAGATAATAAAGCACTTCTGGTGATTTGCCTGTTGTCCGGAGACCCTGATTGCAGACTGTCGACTCGGGAGAGAAGGGCGTGCTTGGTAAAGAAAGGAAGAGACTGAGAAAGAGTGGTGCGGATCTGGCGGCTGAGCGTGACAAGTTCTATTAAGCCACCCACTAATTGTGAATTTGAGTTTATTTGAATGAAAATTTGTTTGCATTTGTATTCAATAAAGAAAAAAGATAATTTGCAAATCTGAAGGTACAGTTCTTCCAGTTCAGGAACAAATCCTAAATTTAGCTTCTTTTCCTCCTTTATTCTTTGAGAGTAAAGGACGAGGTTAGTTTATTTGTTCCACTCCCTCGGCTGTGAGTGTGTGTTCCCTGGATATTCGCCACGACTACAACAAGCAGGTATCTGGGAGCACATCACTACAGTCCAGCCGAGAGGGGTGGTGACAATAACCGTACCTGGGTGCCCAGCCCCGTCCTGGCCCAGTCATGCTTAGGCCCTGAAAGAGAATTCAATGGAGACCCCTCCCCCACGATATGTAAGATGTTTGATCCAATCACAGTAATGCCTTGTTTGAAGTCAGCTGCCGATTCCCCAAGTATCACCTTTAGTTTTACGTGCCTACCCTCCCTTCCCCCAATGTCTCTCATAATTCACCTCCTCCCTAAGTCAAAACCCCTACTCCCCTATAATAACACTAAGGTTCCCCACCACAACAAAGTGAATGGGAAAATGGGGATACTACTGATGACAGGGGCCCCACCCCCCCAATCTATTTTTCAGTAGCTGTTACTGTTTGCTATTTGCACATTTTTGTTCAGTGTTCAATTTTTATGAGAATTGTTCACTCTGCTTTTCTGGACTGATAAAGAATGCTGGTGGTTTGTGTATTGGGTCTGTGAGTGCTTTCTGGAAATCATGGGACCACTGGGAGTGTGGCCCCAGTAACCTATAAATCACTGGGGATAATTTGAGAGTGGGAGACTTGTCCAGAATCAGTTGTGATCCAGTCGGTGAGAGGAGGGTATTAGTATAGAGCACAAGCGGCGGGTGCAGGTGGACCTTAGCTGTGTAGGGGACAGACCCTCTAAGTGGCTGCAGGGTAACCCCAGGCAGGTGGCTAGGCATTTCATGACAGACTTTGTCCTTCTTTTTTGGTGGCAGCGTGGTGGGATTGTCAGGCTCAGTGTGTGGCATGAGTGTCACCATCCACTAAGTGGTTCATTTTTTACCTGTAACCTCCAGACACAGAGCACAGTGAACAAGTGCAGCAGTAACAGGGTCTCTTTCCTGTTCAGTTTTTTTTGGTAGGAGATTAGCAGCATGCTAATGGTGACTGGTAGCAGCCCTCAGACACTGGATATGCCTGTCCTAACACAAGAGCAACTGGATAACCTCAGCAGGGAGAAGCTTCAGGACCGGCCTGCACACAGTTCTCCTGCAGGGACAGCAGACCCCTTGTGGGCAGAGGCCTGGGTGTTGGCAGGGCGAGATGCCACACCAGCTGAGATTCAGCAGATCTACATTCTAGAGTGACAGATGCTAGATAAACTCCAGCGTGAGGAACAGAAGAGTGCCAGCGGCGAGAGGAACAGCAGCTGCAGAGTGAGGAACGGGAGTTCCACCTGTAGAAATTAAAGATGGAGACAGAAATGGCTCGCATTCAAAGCTCCAGCCTAACCCCTGCACCAAGGCCTGAGGCAGGATCCACAGCCCGGATTGGGCCCAACTTGTTTTCGCAATTTGATGATACCAGATGTGACATTGATGAATATCTAACTGCCTTTGAAAAAATTTGCTACCTCAATGAGATTCCTCAGAAAGACTGGGTGCACTACCTGGGAGGAAAACTCACTGGTAGAGCACTTGAGGCATTCTAAGGACTGTCCATGGAGACGTGCTCCCAGTTTGAGAAGGTGCAAAAAGATTTGTTGAACCGTTTGTACAGCGCTGCGTAACCCTGGTAGCGCTCTAGAAATGTTAAATAGTAGTAGTAGTAGTTATGCTATTACCCCTGGACTTTGCAAAAGGGGGCGGACGATACAGTGAGTTTGTGATTCAGATAGATACCAGCATCAGCGGTGGCTCAGTGGAGCTGAAGTTAAAACCCTCGAGGACTGCCAAAACCTGATGGTCCTGGAGCAGTTTCTGCAGTGCTGTCGTCCAGAGATGAGGGAACATGTTCCCCCAACGCATAATTAAACTCTGGAATTCGTTGCCGGAGAACGCAGTGAAGGCGCTTAGCTTGGCAGAGTTTAAAAAGGGGTTGGACAGTTTCCTAAAGGACAAGTCCATAGACCGCTACTAAATGGACTTGGGAAAAATCCACAATTTCGGGAATAACTTGTATAAAATGTTTGTACGTTTGGGTAGCTTGCCAGGTGCCCTTGACCTGGATTGGCTGCTGTCGGGGACAGGATGCTGGGCTCGATGGACCTTTGGTCTTTTCCCAGTATGGCATTACTTATGTAAAGACTTATGTAAAGATCACCAGCTTCATACTCCAGAGAAGACGGCTGAGTTGGCTGACATCTTCATGGCCCGTCCATATCCACAGCAGCCAGTATCTAAGGGCAGCCAGGGCCCTAAGCCAAATATCCCTGCAACCTCAGACTGTCACCAAACCCTCCAGTGTTCCCCAAAAACCTAAAGACTTTAGGAATGAATGTCCTTGCTTCCAGTGTGGGCGCACAGGACATTTCAAAGTGTACTGCCCAGTCAGGGGCGTAACCAGACTTCGGCGGGAGGGGGGTCCAGAGCCCGAGGTGAGGGGGCACATTTTAGCCCCCCTCCGCCATTGCTAAACCCCCCCTGCCACCAACTTTGACCCCCTCCCACCATTGCCAACCCCCCCCTGCCGACGACCCGATGACCCCCCTCCCGCCGCCGCCTACCTTTGCTGGCAGGGGACCCCAACCCCCGCCAGCCGAGCCGAGGACTTCTTCCCAATCCCGCGCAAGGCTTCGTTCTAGTCTGACGTACAACGTGCAGGACGTCAGAGTAGAACGAAGCCTTGCACGGGATTGGGAAGAAGAGGACCTCGGCTTGGCTGGCGGGGGTTAGGGTCCCCCACCAGCAAAGGTAGGCGTCGGCGGGAGGGGGGGTCATCGGGCCGTCGGCAGGGGGGTCCAGGGGCAAATCTACGGGGGCCTAGGCCCCTGTGGCCCCATACTGGCTACGCCCCTGGCCCAGATAATCCCAAGCCTGCACTAAAGAGCATTCCTGTTCCTGCACCAAGGCTGGTGGCTTTCGTGGGTGGCTCCATTACCTCGAAGGAGACCCACACAGTTGCCGCAGCACAAAATGTTACTGGCCATTCATCAAGCAAGGCAGCAGATGGATATCCACAACACTACAGCACCCCAGTAACAGTGAATCAGACCCAGGTGGCTGGGCTTGTGCACACTGGCTTTAGCATGACTTGTTACAACCAGAGCTAGTGCCAGAAGACATTATTCTACCAGGGAGCACTGCAGAGGTAGCGCTAGCCAATGGATCCAGAGAGACTTTACCCATTGCTCAAGTATTCCTGGATTGGGGTACCAAGCATGGATACAGAGAAGTAGGCATAATGAAAAACATGCCAATACCAATGCTGTGTGGGACCGCATTGATCCAATGAGCATTACCCTTGATAGTGGAGTCAGCATTTCCGCTATGGTGACCCGGTCAGGCACGGGTGGCCCAACAAGCATGTGTGACCAGCTGGCCAAGCAACAGGTGGAGGAGTGCCTCCAGCAGCAGCAGCTCCTGAGGTGACCGGAGCCGTGAGTATGAAACAGCTAGACTTACCTGACACATCTGCTGATCAGACTTTTGACCCTGATGTGTCAGAGTCACCAGCAGAGACCCTCCCAGATATGGACACTGATATAGCACAGAGACATTCAGGAAGCACAGCGCTCTGACTCTGACCAGGAAGCCCTGAGGCAGAGGGCTAGTCAGTCAACCAATGAGACTGGTAAAGATTGTATCCTATGGAAATGGGGCTTGTTGTACAGAGACTGATCCTGCTGATACTAATAGGCCCTGGACAGCTTATAGTGCCCAGGTTATACAGGGAAAAACTTTTACAGATTGCACACAACATTCCACTAGCAGGACATCATAGTAACATAGTAGATGACGGCAGAAAAAGACCTGCACGGTCCATCCAGTCTGCCCAACAAGATAAACTCATATGTGCCACTTTTTGTGTATACCTTACCTTGACTTGTACCTGTCTTTTTCAGGGCACAGACTGTATAAGTCTGCCCAGCACTATCCCTGCCCCCCAACCACCAGCCCCGCCTCCCACCACCAGCTCTGGCACAGACCATATAGGTCTGCCCAGCACTATCCCTGCCTCCCAACTACCAGCCCCACCTCCCACCACTGGATCTGGCAGACCGTATAAGTCTGCCTAGCACTATCCCCACATGCAATAGATTGACCCAGAACTTCTATTGGCTGGGAGTATCTTGAGCTGTAGCTGACTATTGTTGAACCTGTGATGCATGCTAAAGAGTGGGTAAGACCCAAGGTCACCCCCGAGCTCCCCTGAAATCTTTTACACATTATCAGTGAGCCCTTTGAAAGAATAGCTGTGGATATAATGGGGCCTCTAGCTGTCCTAGCTGGACTGGGAAAAGATATATATTTATTTTATTTGTTACATTTGTATCCCACATTTTCCCACCTATTTGTAGGCTCAATGTGGCTTACATGGTTACAGAAAGATGGTTATGAAATTAGTTGTTAACAATTACAAGGTGATAGTATGATAAAAATGGGACTATTGTGGTTCTCCCACACTGGGGGAACGAGTAACTGAAGATCTGCGTTATATCCATGTTGTGTTTTAGTGATGTTGTGTTTCAGTGGCAGGGCATTTATATTGGTTCTGTCGGGTAAGCCTTTCTAAAAAGATGAGTTTTTAAGTTTTTTTCGGAAGTTTAGGTGGTTGCTCGTGGTTTTCAGATCTTTTGGTAGTGAGTTCCATAGCTGTGTGCTTGTATAGGAAAAACTGGACGCGTATGTTGATTTGTACTTCAGTCCTTTGCATCTTGGGAAGTGAAGGTTTAGGTATGTTCTTGTTAATTCGAATGTGTTTCTCATTGGTAGGTCGATCAGGTCGGTCATGTAGCCATGAGCTAGTCCGTGGAGTATTTTGTGAACCAGGGTGAATACTTTGAAGGCAATACGTTCTTTGATTGGTAGCCAGTGTAGTTTTTCGTGAAGGGGTTTCACGCTTTCAAATCTTGTTTTACTGTAAATGAGCCTTGCTGCCGTGTTCTGAGCGGTCTAGAGTTTCTTTAATATTTGTTCTTTTCATCCTCCGTTGCAGTAATCAATGTAGGATTATACCATTGATTGAACCATGTTGCAGAAAGTTTCCCTCGGGAAAATTTGACAGTGGTGGACTTTGCTACCAGATATCTTGAAGCGGTAGCCTTATCCTCCATAGAATCAGATAAAATTGCCACAGCCCTACTAGAAATATTTTCCTGGGTAGGATATCCACAAGAAACTCTAAGACCACGCTTATGTCTGAGTTGATCCAGAATCTGTGGGCACAGTGTGTAATGAAATCTGTACATACCACACCATATCACCCTGAAACTAATGGGTTGGTAGAAAGATTTAATGGTACATTAAAGCACATGTTAAAGACTTTTGTAGAAACTGGGGACTGAGACTGGGAAAAATACTTACCCTACCTACTGTTTGCATATAGAGAAGTACCTCAGGAGTCTACAGGGTTCTCCCCATTTGAGTTGCTTTATGGCTGGAGGGTGAGAGGGCCCCTTTACTTAATAAGAGAACATTCATACCTCTGACACCCCTGTAATTGAATATGTAGATAACATGCAGCAGAGATTAGAAGAACTTGTGGGCTTTGTCAGAGATAACTTGCAGGCAGCCCAAACTAAGCAAAAGGCCTGGTATGATCGTAAGGCCCAAAATAGAGAGTTTTATGAGGGCCAGCAGGTACTTGTTTTAGTCCTAGTTTGTCAGAATAAACTTCAAGGTAATTGGGCAGGACCTTACCTGGTCATAAGGTGCCTGAATGATACAAACTATGTTATATCTATGGACTCTCAGCATACCTTTTATGTAAATATGTTAAAGGCCTATGCAAATCATATAGCTATGGTGCTAGCTGTGTGCAGCCTACCAGAAGAGTGTCAGGATAGTGAACACATACCTGACATTACCAGAGGGATCTGACACTGAAGAGAGACCACCTAAATGTACAGACTGTGGAAAAACCTTCAGTCAAAAGGTAGAACTAGAACAGAAAACATGTATAAAAGAGACAAATTTTATATGCTCTGAGCAATATTGCAGTATGAAAAAGGAGCTAATTCAGCACCTGAAAAATAGTATAGAAACTGGATTATGTACAAGTACAGAATATGGGAAAAGCTGAGTCAATAAAGCAAACATACCCATCCCTTTCCATCTTCTACGCCACCTCCTAATGCTTATTTCCTTATGAACCCAATTCCTCCTATGTTTAACTTACTTTCCGTTAACCCCATCAGTTTCTGTGTTTACCACAAACTGTATATTCATATTTGACTTTGTAATTATTTATATTGTTGCTATGTAAGCCGCATTGAGCCTGCCATGTGTGGGAAAGCGCGGAGTACAAATGTAATAAATAAATAACCATTACAGAATATCAGGAAAACATTAACAATAGATTATCTTCATGTCCTGGTTATGACACTAGCTTCAACCAGGAAGAAAGCTCCACAAGAAATGCAAAATTTCACCCAGAAGAGAGACCAGTTTTAAGTACGGAGTGTAAGAAAAGTTTCAGTTGCTGGAAATTGTCAAAGCAACATAGAATCCATTCAGGGAAGAAACTGTTTACATGCACTGAATGAAGGAAAAGCTTTATTCATAAATCACAGCTCAGAAAGTACCAGAGAATCCACACAGGAGTAAAACCATTCACATGTGCTGAGTGTGGTAAACGCTTCTGTCAGAAGATACTCCTTACTATTCATAAAATGGAGCATGCAGGATTAAAACTGTTAGAATGTACTGAGTGTGGTAAAAACTTCTGTTATAAGCACTGGAAGGGCAATGAGCATGTCAAAGCTGATGGCCTCTCCAGGAAGGAAAAGCCAGAACTGCCCTGACACTGGACTATGAAGACCTGATCAGCGGTCTGTGGAGGCCGCAGTCTGAGGTCTCACTCTTCAGGAGGGTGGTGTGAAGAAACAGTGTGTTTTAAGCATGTAAAATGTATTGGATATTTTCCTGCATTATATTCTGAAGTGTATTTTTCCTGTTTGGCCAGCAGATGGTGCATGTTTATTCTTAAAGCTGTTACAGGGGACTGACTTGTCTTTCTTTATTTGGCACACAGATAATAGGAAGTGTCTGTAGTGATGTAACCAGTTTTTATTTGGAACTTGACTGTTCTGGGCTCTTACTAGCCTGGACTGTTGCTTCAGTCTTAGCCTGGAGGAGGAAAGAGGCAGATCTTTTTGCTAATTATATGTCCTGATCTTCCCAGGTACTGTTTAAACAGTATATAGATGTTTAGTTAGTTTTCTAATTGATCCACTGGTTGCTATTTGCACATTTTTGTTCAGTGTTCAATTTCTATGAGAATAAACAAAATTGTTTGTTCCCTCTGCTTGTCTGGACTGATAAAGAATCTTGGTAGTTTGTGTGTTGGGTCTGTGAGTGCTTTCTGGGAACTGTGGGACCACTGGGAGTGTGGCCCCAGTAACCTAGAAATCATTAGGGATAATTTGAGAGCAGGAGACTTGCCTACAGGCAGTTGTGACACAGTCAGTGGGAGGAGGGTGCTAGTATAAAGCACAAGCGGCAGGTGCAGGCAGACCTCTAAGTTGTCGCGGGGTGACCCTAGGCGGATGGCTAGGTATTTAATGACAGTAACCAATAAACTTATTTTATTTATTTATTACATTAATATCCCACATTGTCCTACCTATTTGTAGGCTCAATGTGGCTTACATAGTACCGTAGAGGCTTTACAGACTCTGGTGTAAACAAATACAAAGTGATGCTGTGGTAAGATAAAGTACATGTGGAATCGTACAACGGAAGAGTTGTGTTATGTCCATTACGTTCTATTGTTTTGTTGTGTTGCAAAGATCAGGCATTTATATTGGATCGGTAGGGTATGCCTTTTTAAATAGGTTAGTTTTTAGTGTTTTCCGGAAGCTTAGGTGGTCGTTCGTAGTTTTCAAGGCTTTTGGTAATGCGTTCCACAGTTGTGTGCTTATGTAGGAAAAACTGGACATGCAAGTTGATTTGTATTTGAGTGCTTTGCAGCTTGGGTAGTGCAGATTTAGGTACGTTCGTGTTGATTCGGATGTGTTTCTAGTTGGTAGGTTGATCAAGTCTGTCATGTATCCCGGAGCTTCACGGTAGATAATATTGTGAACCAGAGTGCAGATTTTGAAAGTAATGCGTTCTTTGATTGGGAGCCAGTGTAGTTTTTCGCGAAGGGGTTTTGCACTTTCAAATCACATTTTTCCGAAGATAAGCCTAGCTGCCGTGTTTTGAGCAATCTGAAGTTTCTTTAAGGTTTGTTCTTTGTGTCCCGCATAAATTCCATTGCAGTAGTTTACATGGCTTAGTACCATTGATTGTATCAGGTTGTGAAATGTTCCCCTCGAGAAGAAATGTTTCATGCTTTTGAGTTTCCACATTGAGTGGAACATTTTCTTTGTTGTGGATGTTACTTGGTTCGCTAGTGTTAAGTTGCGGTCCATTGTAACGCCAAGGATTTTCAGGCTGTCTGAGATAGGAAGAGTGTAATCTGGGGTGTTGATAATAGTGGGGTGATCCGCGCTGTGTGGGGATGAGAGGATGAGACAGTGTGTTTTTTCTTTTTTTAGTTTTAGTTGAAATACACTTGCCCAAGAGTCCATGATGTTCAAGCTGATCTTGATTTTGTTGGTTATTTCTGTCAGTTTAGATTTGTAAGGAATGAATATTGTGACATCGTCTGCATAGATGAAAGGGTTAAGGCCTTGATTGGATAAGGACTTGGCTAGTGGGATCATCATTAGGTTGAAGAGGATCGGTGATAGCGGTGATCCTTGTGGTACTCTGCAGTCTGCTTTCCATGGCGATATGTTTGAGTTTGATTTTACTTGGTATGTTCTTGTGGTTAGGAAACCCTTGATCCATCTAAGTATGTTTCCACCAATCCTGAATTTACCTAGTAATTTTATTAATATATTATAGTTTACCATGTTGAATGCACTACACATGTCGAATTGGAGGAGGAGGATGTTTTTACCTATTGCTATTTCCTGCTTGAATTTGGCTAGGAGAGTGAGTAGTACTGTTTCTGTGCTGTGGAGGGGGCGAAAACCTGACTGTGATTCATGTAATATTGAGAATTTGTTTATATAATCTGTAAGTTGTTTGGCTACCATGCTTTCCATCAGTTTGACTGACAATGGAATGGATGCTACTGGATGGTAGTTAGTGATTTCATTCGTTTTTTTTCTTTTGGTATCGGAGTGAGTAGGATATTGCCATTTTCCTTAGGGAAGAGACCTTGCTGAAGCATGTAGTATAGGTGGGATGTGAGGTCTGCCATGAAGCGGTCAGGGTCAGATTTCATTAGGTAGTTGGGACAGGTATCTAGTTTACAGTGGGTGTTGGAGAAACTGCTGATCGCCTGTGCAACTGCATCAATGGTAAGGAGGGCGAATTTTAACCAGGTTCAGTCAGCCAGGTATTCTCCCGTGGTTGGGTCCAACTCATTAAGGAAGATTTCGATGTCAGTGTTGTCCTGAGATAGCGTGTTGCTTAGGTTTCCAATTTTTTCACTGAAATAATTAGCAAGTTTGTCTGCAGATGGGATGTCTGTATTCAATGTAGTGACCAAGTTGGTGTCTAGGAGTTTGTTCATGAGTTGGTATAATTTCTTTGTGTCTTTGTAATCTGTCCCTATTTTAGTTTTATAGTATGATCTTTTGGTCTGTCTTGTTGCGTATTTGTATTTTCTTTGTGATGTGTTGAGTGTGTGTTCGTCTTTTATTTTTCTCCATGCTCGTTCGAGTTTCCTGGATTGTGTTTTTAGCTTTTTCAGTTCATCATTGAACCATGGTATCGAGTTATGCTTACGTGAAGTTCTTGTTCGTAAGGGTGCTATTTCATCTAGTATATATTTGCATCTTTTATCCCATTCCACGAGGTAATATATGGAGTCTGTTTGTGCTGTCCATTCATTGTTGTATATCTGTTGCCAGAATATTTTCGTGTCTACTTGACCTCTTGTGCTGTAGGATGTGTGTTCTTGTATTTGGTGTGATCCCTTCTTCTGCCAGTGTAGGGATAAATTTAATTTGTAGTGATCAGTCTAGGGTGTTTCTGACCATTTAATATCTGTTATTATTAGGTTCTGGTCTGTTGAAAGTTTGTGTGAGATAAGATCAAGTGTGTGCCCTTTGACGTGGGTTGCTTGCATTTGTGGCCATTTGAGATCCCATAGGTGGAGGAATTCCTTACATTCTCGTGCGTTGATTGAGTTTGGGTCTTCTAAGTGAAGGTTGATGTCTCCTAATACTAGTACATTGGAGTTGGTTACACATGTGTTTGAAATGAAGTCCATGAAGTTAGTCTGGCCTTCGTTCCAATTACCTGGAGGTCTGTAAAACAAGACACAATTCAAATGATCGTGTAGGGTTTTATTGTGGATTCTGATTGAGGCAATTTCAAGTTGAGGTGTCATGGACTCTGCAGTGGTTTTGGTGGTAAAGTGGGATCGATAGATTAGTGCTATGCCTCCGCCTCTCTTTTCCTTTCTAGTCCAGTGTGAGATTTTGTATCCTGGAGGACACAGGTCTAGGATTATGGGGTCCTTTTGGTCCTGGATTCAGGTTTCATTGATGAAGAGTAGGTCAAGGTTTTCTGCCATGAGCCAGTCTGTTAGCATTGCTGTTTTGTTTACTGCGGATCTGGCATTGATGTTGTGAAGATGAGGAGGCTATTGTGAAGATGAAGCTCCCACCTCAGGATCCCAGGTCCCTCTTTCAATCAGGGTGAGCTGGTTCACAGTATGCAGATTTTATGCAAATTATTCTACTACCCCTTTCTGCTCAGGGTGACCTGCTTCTCAAAAGGCAAACACAGTCAGGTCTCACCAACAGGATATTTCTCATACAAATCTTTTATTCCCGCCTCCTGGGGCACACTCTTACCAGCTTAAACAGTTCTTCCAGCTTAAACATTTCTTCCTACTCAGTTCAACCTTCCAGCTTAAACACCTGGACACACAGTCCTTCCTTGTAACATGAACACCCCAGTCCTTCCTTGTAACCCGGACACCCAGTCCGTCCTTGTAACACACAGTTCTTATACCTGGCAATCTAGGGCCTTCTTACCCCAGCCAGCTTCCTTGCTTTGCACCCAGTTCACCACCAGTCCAAAGGGCTCAGCCAGTACTTCACATGGGGACCTCCTGCTTCAGCTACCAGCTCTCTTCTTCTGCTGCTAGCTCTCCTCCCCCCTCACCACTCAGGTGGGGTATTAAGTGTTTAATGGCCAAACAGGACCCAGCCCATAACCTGCTGCACCTGTTTCCACCTCCAGGACTCTCCCCGGTCCTAGCGACCTCCAGCTATACCTCCCCTTACTGGCTCCCTTCAGCGACTCACCCAGCCCTTCTCCCTGGACATTTTAGGGGAACAGCGCCCTCTAGGGGCCTAAAAAGGGTAGGACAGCCTCTCCCTTCTCACAATGTAGACCACTTGGATTGTTTGGAATGGGTCTTCTGTGTCTGGTGTTGTGTGAACTTTTATTAGTTGTCGTTTCTTTGTTGAGGTGATTTTGTTTGGACCCTTCTTTGCATTCTGTGTTGGTAGTCCGCATGTTGGTGTTCTTCCTTTGTTTAAGTTGTTGTCTGTTTGATGAGGTGTGGTGTGTCTGATCAATCTTTGATGATTGTATAGTATGCGTATAATGTTACTTTCTGCAAGAGGGGTGGTTAGTGTTAAGTGGATCAGTGTTAAGGAGTAGATTATTAGGAGTAGTTTGAAGGTATTCCCCCTCAGGGGGAGGAATGCTGGCTTCGGCCTAACCCCTGGTAAGCCTTCCTCAGCTCTACCACCGGCTGCCTTTCAGGTGCTGTGGAGGACTTGCAGCTCATCTGCATATCCTTTACAGCCTTCTCTGGGGTGACTCCCAGGTCCACTCCGATCCACTCAGGGCCTCTGCTCTAGGTGCCGTGCGCCGGGGCATTTTTCTCTTTACATCTATTTTTCTCCCAGTTACTACTTATGGCTCCAGTACACTTTTTCTTCTTGGCACTGTCCCTTCCTAATTTGTTTCTCCATCTTAAACCACTGTACACTGCAGGAACACAATTTCCACCATCTGTATTCATCATCTCACCATCTCTTTTTTCCTCTTCCTTTTTCTCAGCTCTTAACCTTAAACATTTCCTTCCTTCTATTCATCCATCTCCTTTCTATCTGAGTACATCTCGCCTTCCTCGCTGTCGTCGTACCTCTCCTACTCTTCTCCGTACTCTCTTACTCCTTCTCCTGCTCTCCGCTGGGGACATTAATCCCAATCCTGGTCCTCCACACCTGTCCTTGTCCTATCCATGCAAACGATTCCGGGATGTCTCCAATCTCATCTCTATTCCCCTCCTTCCCCCCTCTTCCCTCCCCTTCTCATGTGCCCTGTGGAATGCCCGCTCGGTCTGCAACAAACTTTCCTTCACCCATGATCTCTTCATCTCCCGTTCCCTTCAACTGCTCGCCCTAACTGAAACCTGGCTCACCCCTGATGACTCTGCCTCAGTCGCAGCCCTATGCCATGGAGGTTATATTTTCTCCCACACTCCCCGTCCAGTTGGCCGCGGAGGAGGCGTCGAGATACTATTTTCGCCCTCGTGTAGTTTTCAACCCCTCCTCCTACCGCAATCTCACTGCTTCTCATCCTTTGAAGTTCACTCCATCCATCTATTCTACCCGCTGCCACTCAGAGTTGCAGTCATTTACCGACCCCTGATAAGACCCTCTCTTCGTTCCTTACCGACTTTGATGCCTGGCTCTCCGTTTTTCTTGAACCCTCATCTCTGTCCCTCATTCTTGGAGACTAACATACACGCTGATGACCCATCCGACTCTTACGCTTCTCAGTTCCTCACTCTGACATCCTCCTTCAACCTCCAGCTGAGCTGCACCACCCCTACTCACCAAACTGGCCATTGTCTTGACCTTGTCCTCTCCTCTACCTGCTCACCCTCCAAATTCTGCGCCTCAGCTCTTCTTCTCTCCGATCATCACCTGATCACCTTCACACTTCATCACCCTCCCCCTCAGTCCTGTCCAACACTAACCACTACTTTCAGGAATCTCCAGGCTGTCGACCCTCCCACCTTATCCTCTAGTATCTCTAATCTCCTCCCTTCCATCATGTCCTCCGAATATGTCGACAAGGCTGTCTCTGCTTACAACACCACTCTCTCCTCTGCTCTGGACACCCTTGCACCATCCATCCCCCGTCCCACAAGGCGTACTAATCCCCAGCCCTGGCTGACACCTTGCATCTGATACCTTCGCTCCTGTACAATATGTATACGTATTGTGCAATTTGTTTTCCAATAATAAACTCCTTTTTTTGCTTGTTAACGATCTGCTCTGTTCATTTTCCATCTTGGAATTTGCAGACCGTCTGCCTTTGTGCTTTCTTGGACCTTCGCTCCTGTGCCCGATCTGCTGAACGCCTCTGGAGAAAATCTCGCACCCATACCAACTTCATTCATTACAAATTCCTGCTATCCTCCTTCCAGTCCTCCCTATTCCTTGCCAAACAGGACTATTACACCCAATTGACTAATTCTCTCGGCTCCAACCCTCGTCGTCTCTTCGCCACCCTCAACTCCCTCCTCAAAGTGCCCTCTGCTCCCACCCCCCACCCCCACTCTCTCCTCAATCACTGGCTGACTACGTCCGCGACAAGGTGCAGAAGATCAACCTCAAATTCACTACCAAGCCACCTCCTCCTCTTCACCCTTTAACCCATTCCCTCAACCAACCAACCCAGGCCTCCTCCTCTTTTCCTGATATCACCCAGGAGGAAATCGCCCACATTCTTTCCTCCTCGAAATGCACCACCTGTTCCTCTGATCCCATCCCCACCAACTTACTAAACACCATCTCTCCTACTGTCACCCTCCCATCTGTCATATCCTCAACCTCTCTCTCTCCACTGCAACTGTCCCCGACACCTTCAAGCACGCTGTACTCACACCACTCCTCAAAAAACCATCAATAGACCCTACCTGTCCTTCCAACTACTGCCCCATCTCCCTCCTACCCTTCCTCTCCAAGATACTTGAACACGCCGTTCACAGCCGCTGCCTTGATTTTCTCTCCTCTCATGCCATCCTCGATCCGCTGCAATCCGGTTTTCGCCCTCTACACTCGACAGAAACGGCACTCACTAAAGTCTGTAATGACCTGTTCCTTGCAAAATCCAAAGGTCACTACTCCAGCCTCATCCTCCTCGACCTATCTGCCGCTTTTGACACTGTCAATCATAGTAACATAGTAACATAGTAGATGACGGCATTAAAAGACCTGCACGGCCCATCTAGTCTGCCCACGATAAACTCATATGTGTATACCTTACCTTGATTTGTACCTGTCTTTTTCAGGACACAGACCGTATAAGTCTGTCCAGCAGTATTTCCCGCCTCCCAACCACCAGTCCCGCCTCCCATCACCGGCTCTGGCACAGACCCCGTATAAGTCTGCCCTCCCCTATCCTAGCCTCTCAACCACCAACCCCTCTTCCCCCCGCCACCCAATTTCAGCTAAGCTTCTGTGGATCCATTCCTTCTGCACAGGATTCCTTTATGCCTATTCCACGCATGTTTGAATTCCGTTACCGTTTTCATGTCCACCACCTCCCGCGGGAGGGCATTCCAAGCGTTCACCACCCTCTCCGTGAAGAAATACTTCCTGACATCTTTCCTGAGTCTGCCCCCCTTCAATCTCATTTCATGTCCTCTCGTTCTACCGCCTTCCCATCTCCGGAAAAGATTCGTTTGCGGATTAATACCTTTCAAATATTTGAACGTCTGTATCATATCACCCCTGTTCCTCCTTTCCTCCAGAGTATACATGTTCAGGTCAGCAAGTCTCTCTTCATACGTCTTGGAACGCAACTTCCATACCATCCTCGTAGCTTTTCTTTGTACCGCTTCCATTTTTTTAACATCCTTCGCAAGGTACGGCCTCCAAAACTGAACACAATACTCCAGGTGGGGCCTCACCAACGTCTTATACAGGGGCATTAAAACCTCCTTTCTTCTGCTGGTCACACCTCTCTCTATAAAGCCTAGCAACCTTCTCGCTACGGCCACCGCCTTGTCACACTGTTTCATCGCCTTCAGGTCCTCAGATACTATCACCCCAAGATCCCTCTCCCCGTCCGTGTCTATCAGGCTCTCCCCACCTAACACATACGCCTCCCTTGGATTTCTACTCCCTAAGTGCATCACTTTGCATTTCTTCGCATTGAATTTTAATTGCCAAATGTTAGACCATTCTTCCAGCTTCTTCAGATCTTTTTTCATGTTTTCCACTCCCTCAGGGGTGTCCACTCTGTTGCAAATCTTGGTGTCATCCGCAAAAAGGCAAACTTTACCTTGTAACCCTTCGGCAATGTCACTCACAAATATATTGAACAGAATGGGCCCCAGCACCGATCCCTGAGGCACTCCACTACTCACCTTTCCCTCCTCCGAGCGAACTCCATTTACCACCACCCTCTGGCGTCTGCCCGTCAACCAGTTCCTAATCCAGTTCACCACTTCAGGTCCTATCTTCAGCCCTTCTAGTTTATTCAAGAGCCTCCTGTGGGGAACCATGTCAAAAGCCTTGCTGAAATCTAAATAGATGTCGTCCATAGCACGTCCTTGATTTAATTCTCCTGTCACCCAGTCAAAGAATTCAATGAGATTCGTTTGGCACGATTTCCCTTTGGTGAAACCATGTTGTCTCGGATCTTGCAACTTATTGGCTTCCAGGAAATTCACTATCCTTTCCTTCAGCATGGCTTCCATTACTTTTCCAATAACCGAAGTGAGGCTTACCGGCCTGTAGTTTCCAGCTTCTTCCCTATCACCACTTTTCTGAAGAGGGACCACCTCCGCCGTTATCCAATCCCTCGGAACCTCTCCCGTCTCCAAGGATTTATTAAACAAATCTTTGAGAGGACCCGCCAGAACCTCTCTGAGCTCCCTCAGTATTCTGGGGTGGATCCCGTCCGGCCCCATGGCTTTGTCCACCTTTAGCTTTCCAAGTTGTTCATATACACTCTCTTCCGTGAACGGTGCTCTATCCACTTCATTCTCAGGTGTACTTTTGCCAGTCCCTCTCAGTCCTTCCCCAGGATTTTCTTCAGTGAAAACAGAACAAATACTATTTAGCAAATTGGCTTTTTCCTCATCATTTTCTACATAGTGTTTTGCTGTATCTTTTAGTCTCACAATCCCCTTTTTAGTCTTTCTCCTTTCACTAATATACCTGAAGAAGTTTTTGTCTCCCCTCCGTACATATCTAGCCATTTGTTCTTCCGCTTGCGCCTTCGCCAGACGTACCTCTCTCTTGGCTTCTTTCAGTTTTATCCGGTATTCCTCCCCGTGTTTTTCTACTTGAGATTTTTTGTATTTCTGGAATGCTAACTCTTTAGCCTTTATTTTCTCAGCCACTTGCTTTGAAAACCATATAGGTTTCCTTTTTCTCTTGCTTTTATTTACTCTCCTTACATAAAGGTCTGTGGCCCTGTTTATTACTTCTTTCAGCTTGTGCATTCTCCACATGTTCCACATGTTGTGCATTCTCGCAGCCAATCAGCTCCTTCCTCAGGTATTCCCCCATTTTGTTAAAGTCAGCTCGCTTGAAGTCCAGGACTTTGAGTTTAGAGTGGCCGCTAACCACATGAGCCGTTATGTCAAAACAAACCGTTTGATGGTCACTGCTTCCCAGGTGCGCAGCCACTCGGACATTTGACACACTATCTCCATTCGTGAGCACCAGATTCAGCGTTGCTCCCTCCCTTGTGGGTTCCGTCACCATTTGTCTGAGCAGAGCACTTTGGAAAGCATCCACAATCTCTCTACTTCTTTCCGATTTCGCAGAAGGAACCTTCCAATCTACATCTGGCAGATTAAAATCTCCCAACAACAGCACCTCTCTTTTCTTCCCCAACTTTTGAATATCAGCGATCAGATCTTTATCCAGTTCCTCCAATTGTGTCGGGGGTCTGTAGACAACACCCACGTGGACCAAGGTTCTATCCTCTCTTGTTAAGGTGATCCATATCGCTTCTTCCTTTCCCCACTTCCCTGTCATTTCAGTTGCTGCGATATCATTTCTCACATACAGAGCTACTCCTCCACCTTTACGTCCCTCTCTATCCTTCCTAAAAAGATTATAGCCTGGTATGTTTACATCCCATTCATGGGAACCATTGAGCCATGTCTCTGTGACTGCAACTATGTCCAAGTCAGTCTCCAACATCAGGGCTTGAAGGTCATGAATTTTATTGCTTAGACTGTGAGCATTTGTGGTCATTGCTTTCCAACTACATTTCCTAGTATGTGTTTTGGGTTTAGTGATTTGTGAGTGTCTTTTCTCTTTGGGTACCTTCTCCTCTTTTTGTTCCCTCTTCCTTGCTTTTTCTTTTGCTTCAGTTTTAGTTTCAGGAACATCACAGTGCTGTAGTGGAGCAAAACAATTTTGTAGTGGCAACACTTGTGTGGGCGGATGCTTCTGTGTCACATGACGAATTCTGCCTGAGCCTACTGTGAACCATCTGTTCCTTTGTGGTTTTACTCTCTGAGGCAGTGGTGAGAAGTTATGATTCTGCACACATCTAATTCTTGCATTACTTTATAGAGCTCTTGTTTTAAAGTAGATAGCTGAAGGCAGATAGGACAAGCTTTAAGTTTCCAGATGATTGGCCTTGAAACTAAAGCAGCACAATTATTGCAGAGAATAAAAGTCATCCTGATTGGTTGAAATGGGTATGAACAGGTGTACTATGTTGGAGTATCAGCCTGCACGACTGCCTGTGTATGACTGTGGAGTAAAGTTAATGAGGTTTGGTTTGTCTATAAATGAGTGGACAAACCTGGGGTGGGTGGGATTATAAGTCCCAATGGGTCAGCTAAGTGCTGCTATCAAGGGAATTCTTTAGCTGAATGGACCAAAATGGTAGTGTCTGATCCAGGACGTTACAATTTATTTTACTTTTTAAAACTGCCCTAGATATTAATAACTTTCCTTTTAAATAAATCTAGATATTGCCAATAATTATAGCAGTGTCAGCTAGGTAAAAATGCCCCTCCCCTCTATCAGAGTTTGGCAGGAACAGAAAGAAAGAAAGACAGAAAGAGAGGTTTCCCAGTGCTAATTAAATTGATTAAGCAACAAGCCTTAAAAATTTAAGACAATATCAGGTAGGTTTCTCACCTAACGCCAGTCAATTTGAGAAGTATGGGATTTAGGGGTCAGAATAAACCTGTCCTTTTTGCAGGAGCTTGGTTCAGTCCCAGCACCTGGAAGTTAGAAGTAAAATCATAATCTACTCCTTGCTGCATTATCCTCATTTGGATTCCAGGGCTCTGTCCTCTCCTGGTTCTCCTCTTATCTCTCCCACCATACCTTCAGAGTACATTCTCATGGATCTTCCTCTACCCCCATCCCGCTCTCTGTTGGTGCTCCTCAGGGATCTGTCCTTGGACCCCTTCTTTTCTCAATCTACACCTCTTCCCTGGGCTCGCTGATCTCATCTCATGGTTTCCAATATCATCTTTATGCTGATGACACCCAGCTTTATCTCTACACACCCGACATCACTGCGGAAACCCAGGCCAAAGTATCGGCCTGCTTATCCGACATTGCTGCCTGGATGTCCAACCGCCACCTGAAACTGAACATGGCCAAAACCAAACTCATTGTCTTTCCACCCAAACCCACTTCTCCTCTCCCTCCACTCTCTATTTCAGTCGATAACACCCTCATCCTCCCCATCTCATCTGCCCGCAACCTCAGAGTCATCTTTGACTCCTCCCTCTCCTTCTCTGCGCATATCCAGCAGACAGCCAAGACCTGTCGCTTCTTTCTCTATAACATCAGCAAAATTCGCCCTTTCCTCTCTGAGCACACCACCCGTACTCTTATCCACTCTCTCATTACCTCTCGCCTTGACTACTGCAACCTACTCCTTACTGGCCTCCCACTTAACCATCTATCCCCCCTTCAATCCGTTCAGAACTCTGCTGCGCGTCTTATCTTCCGCCTAGACCAATATGCTCATATCACCCCTCTCCTCAAGTCACTTCACTGGCTTCCGATCAGGTATCGCATACAATTCAAGCTTCTCTTATTAACCTACAAATGCACTCAATCTGCAGCCCCTCATTACCTCTCTACCCTCATCTCCCCTTACGCTCCTACCCGTAACCTCCGCTCACAGGACAAATCCCGCCTCTCAGTACCCTTCTCCACCACCGCCAACTCCAGGCTCCGCCCTTTCTGCCTCACCTCACCCTATGCTTGGAATAAACTCCCTGAGCCCATACGCCAAGCCCCCTCCCTGCCCATCTTCAAATCCTTGCTCAAAGCCCACCTCGTCAATGTCGCTTTCGGCACCTAACCATTATTCATCTATTCAGGAAATCTAGATTGCCCCAATTTGATTGACTGCACTTTTTGTCCTTTAGATTGTAAGCTCCTTCGAGCAGGGACTGTCCTCTGTGTTAAATTGTACAGCGCTGTGTAACCCTGGTAGCGCTTTATAAATGTTAAGTAGTAGTAGTAGTAGTGGTTTCTTTTCGCTGTGGGCTACTAATCGTTGCTTCCCTCTCTTCACTGACTTAAGAAGATGGTCTGCCTTTCAAGCTGTTGAGATCAGTACTGGATCAGGTTTCAGTGATAAGATAATAAGCAGAGGAGATGGGTTAAGTAATTATGACAGTTCCTATTCTCCTGCTCCTCCAATCGGTCCCAGAGAGCCGCTGCTTCCTTTTGCAATTCAACAATCTGTGCCGATGTGCCATGTGCTGCATCTTCTTGTGCCGACACCCGTTGCTCCATCTCAGAGTCTCTGGGCTTGGGAATTGAATTTTTCATTGATTTCATCCACTGCTGATTCTATTTTGTTCAGCCAGTCATCCAGAGCCGTTGCAACAGTGAGAGATATTTCCTGAGTCCAATCGCCAGGTTGCATCGCATTCAGTGTCTGCGACACTTGGCTATCTGACATCTTAGTCAGACTTGTTTTAGGAAGATCTTTCAGGCCTCTCTGGTTCCTCGTGGGCATACCTTCGTCTTGTACCTCTACTCGCAATACTTATAAATAGCAATACTTATAAACTTTACTCAAAGTATTGTTACAGACCTAAAAGAAGTTGATGAGCAAGTGGTTTAAAAACTATAAATAAGATCCTATCAGGCACCAACTCTTTAAAGTTAATATCTTGAATATTTATGATGTACTAAACTTGTGCATTATAATATATCTGCATATTCATGTATGACATGGAAACTGGGCCAAGAAGCTTAGACAGCTGCAAAGGAAAACATCCTTGCAAGGCCTCTGTGCATGGAAGTGTGAAAAGAATCATACTTTAAATATAATAAATGTCTGCATATTCACATCTAACATGGAGCTGAATTCCACATTCAATCAAAGAGCTAAGAACTTAGGCCGCTGAAAAGGCAACACCATATCAAGGCCTCCATGCACTGAAGTATAGATTCCATTACAGTAGTCTGCGTGGCTTAGTACCATTGACTGTATCAGGTTACGATATATTTCCCTCGGGAAGAATGGTTTCAGGTGTTTGAGTTTCCACATTGAGAAAAACACTTTCTTTATGGTGGATTTCGCTTGGGTCTCTAGTGATAGAGAAAGAACAGCTACTGATAGCCTTTCGTTCCAAGATGGCCCTGGAGTATGAAGGACATCGCCTGTTGCTGTTCAATGACTATTCAGCTAGGGTAGCACAAATGTGCCTACTTATACAACGCTGCACAAGAGGGGTATCCGATTTTCACTTATGTATCCTGCTAAACTTTGGATCTGGCACACAGGGCAATCAGTCCTGATTTCAGAAGTATCAGTGGCTCAGGCTTTCCTGGACAGCCTCAATAGAGCGAGACCTTAAGGAGTCACCTAGGGATCCTAAAAACAGATTTACCGGATCTGTAAGTTTTTGCAGTGTTCTTGCTTGTTGATATCTGCAAATGGGATACTGTGGTCATCTAGAGGTCTGTAGACATGGTCTAGATTGTCGAGGCGGAGGGGTTGACCTGCCTGGAGGAGTTCTAGGGACCTTTCGGACACTCAGGGTTTCTAACATGTAGGCCCTACTGGATAGTCTGTTCTACAAACTTCATTCTGATGCAGACTATATTCTTACGCATTTCTTTATTTTTGCTTTCTAGATATGAGGTTATCTGGGGAGGGCGTTCTTTTACAAACCTTGGAGAATATGTAAGGGGTACTTTATAACAAAACTTGATTGCAGATATGAGGTGGGGTATGTTTTCTATTGATTTTTCGGAAGGGGGAGGATGGCTTCATTGTCTAAGAGGGAGAAGGGGTTAAGATGGGAGGGAGGGGAAGGACAGCGGGGTAGGGTGTGTGTGAAGGGCCTGTTTGAGAGGGGAGGGGGTATGCATGGGGGGGTGTATGGAGTAGAAGAAGGGAGTGAACTTGTAAGGTGGGGGAGGGGTACTTTGATGTATTCTGGAACTTCTGTTGCTTTTACTCTGTCCAGCACATAGTTGGAGGGCTGGGAAAGTCCGGCAGGCTTAGCTTGGAGGTCTGCGGGACAGAAAATTGTTATGGCGTGAATGGTATCGGCTTGATTACATGTCATGGTTAAACTGAAATTCATATCCTTCAATGTGGATGGCATTCACTCTCCTGTCAAACTTACAAAAATTTTATCATGGTTGAAATCTGAAAAAGTTGATATTGCCTATCTGCAGGAAACTCACTTGTCTAGCACTGAACACTTTAAGTTGAAGCGGGGCTGGATGGGGAAAGTGGTGTATTCCTCCTACAATAGCAGACAGCGTGGGGTGGCTATACTGCTTCACAAACAGCTTCCACTCAATATTTATAAAATAATTCAAGATCGAGAAGGCAGATATGTTATCTTGTTGGGAGAACTCTGGGATCGCAAACTGATTTTTTGTAACCTTTATGGCCCTAATTTATATAATCACAGATTTTTCTCTGACATAGTGGCCAGGCTAATTCTCCATCTGGATTACCAACTTGTTTTGGGAGGAGATTTTAACACTCTTGTAGATCCAACGACCAAATGCAAGCCAGCTAAAACAGGGGGGAGAGATCTAGGAAACAAGGGGATTAACTTTCTGCTGCATCAGTTGGGGACAGTGAATATTTGGCAACTCTTACATCCACACGATATGGACTTTACATTTTATTCCCATCCCCACAATATATATTCCAGACTAGATTATTTTTTTAATTTCACAATCATTGTTCTCTATAGCAAGGGAGGTGCATATTCTTGACAATTCTTTATCTGATCACTCTGCCTTACCGCTTGCCCTATCCTTTGCAGCGGATCCATCAGAAAGGGTCTGGAAATTCTCGCCCTCACTTTATAATGATGCTGCTTTTCGAATTTATTTGAGAGAAAAATGGTTAGATTACCAGATTTTTTTTTTTGTTACATTTGTACCCCGCGCTTTCCCACTCATGGCAGGCTCAATGCGGCGTACATGGGGCAATGGAGGGTTAAGTGACTTGCCCAGAGTCACAAGGAGCTGCCTGTGCCTGAAGTGGGAATTGAACTCAGTTCCTCAGTTCCCCAGGACCAAAGTCCACCACCCTAACCACTAGGCCACTCCTCCAGATTACTAACTCTACCCCACATGTGAGTCTGATTACTTTTTGGGAGGCATCTAAGGCAGTGTTTTGGGGCCACATGCTAGTTGAGTAATAAGGAAAAATTGGAAACAGAATTATTAAGATTGTCACAGGAATACCAATCCCTCCGCCGGCAGAATGTGCGCCTCACCTCCGATACTCTTTCTGAAGAGGCGGGGCTAGAGAGGCGGGGCTAGCGCAGAGGAAGCAGTCGCAGCAGCGTACAGAGAGACAGCCCTGGCACCGCGTGGATCCGCTGCAGATTTAGCAGCAGAACTAACACCTCTGCCGAAAGATGACAAGGTAGGAGCTAGCGGCAGCATGCTGACAGACCCGGTGCCGTGCAGCTTTGTTGTACAGTTAGGCTGGCGCGCGCTGCCCGACGGAGGGAGGGGAAAGAAGGCCCACTGGGTGCTCCGTTGCTGGGTAGACCTGAGCCCAAATTGGGTGGGCCCAGGCCCGCCTAGGCCCACCCGTGGCTACGCCCCTGGATGACACTGCTTCATAAGTTGTTGTACCCTTTGCAGGGTATGCCTATATGGATCAAAAGAAAGGATGAAAAACTATTTCGCTCCATACTACATTCTTTCATATGGCGACAAAGAGGACCACATATAGGGTATTTATTTATTTAACACATTTATATCCCACATTATCCCACTTAGTTGCAGGTTCAATGTGGCTTACACAATACCGTAGAGGCAGGCTCCGGTTCAATAATACAAATACATAGTACAGTATTAAGCATGTAACAAACATCAGTATAAAACATCAAGGAAATGGTATTTCAAGCGGACGAGTCGGAGAAACTTACTGACTTCACGGTAAACCTGGAGGACGTAATGGGGCAGTTCAGCAAACTGAAGAGTAGCAAATCTCCTGGACCGGATGGTATTCATCCTAGAGTACTGATAGAACTGAAAAATGAGCTTGCGGAGCTACTGTTAGTGATATGCAATTTATCCTTAAAATCGAGCGTGGTACCGGAAGATTGGGGGGTGGCCAATGTAACGCCGATTTTTTAAAAAGGTTCCAGGGGAGATCCGGGAAATTATAGACCAGTTAGTCTGACGTCGGTGCCGGGGAAAATGGTAGAGGCTATTATTAAAAACAAAATTACAGAGCACATCCGAGGACATGGATTACTGAGACCAAGTCAGCACGGCTTTAGTGTGGGGAAATCTTGCCTGACCAATTTACTTCAATTCTTTGAAGGAGTAAACAAACATGTGGACAAAGGGGAGCCGGTTGATATTGTGTATCTGGATTGTCAAAAGGCGTTTGACAAGGTACCTCATGTAAGGCTACAGAGGAAATTGGAGGGTCATGGGAAAGGAGGAAAAGTCCTATTGTGGATTAAAAACTAGTTGAAAGATAGGAAACAGAGAGTGGGGTTAAATGGGCAGTATTCACAATGGAGAAGGGTAGTTAGTGGGGTTCCTCAGGGGTCTGTGCTAGGACCGCTGCTTTTTAATATATTTATAAATGATTTAGAGATGGGAGTAACTAGCGAGGTAATTAAATTTGCTGATGACACAAAATTATTCAAAGTTGTTAAATCGTGACAGGATTGTGAAAAATTACAGAAGGACCTTACGAGACTGGGAGACTGGATGGCTAAATGGCAGATGACGTTCAATGTGAGCAAGTGCAAGGTGATGCATGTGGGAAAAAAAGAA
The DNA here is from genome assembly GCF_901765095.1 of Microcaecilia unicolor. Lineage (NCBI taxonomy): Eukaryota > Metazoa > Chordata > Amphibia > Gymnophiona > Siphonopidae > Microcaecilia > Microcaecilia unicolor. Next base: position 138,506,772 of record NC_044037.1, read on the forward strand.
CCCGAATTATAGCTACGTCATGCAAGGTTCCACGTTAGGAGTTACGGACCAAGAAGAGGATCTGGGTGTCGTCGTCGATAATACACTAAAATCTTCTCCTCAGTGTGCTGCTGCGGCTAGGAAAGTGAATAGAATGTTGGGTATTATTAGGAAAGGTATGGAAAACAGGTGTGAGGATGTTATAACGCCGTTGTATCGCTCCATGGTGCGACCGCACCTTGAGTCTTGTGTTCAATTCTGGTCGCCGCATCTCAAGAAAGATATAGTAGAATTGGAAAAGGTGCAGCGAAGGGCGACTAAAATGATAGCGGGGATGGGACGACTTCCCTATGAAGAAAGACTAAGGAGGCTAGGGCTTTTCAGCTTGGAGAAGAGACGGCTGAGGGGAGACATGATAGAGGTATATAAAATAATGAGTGGAGTGGATGTGAAGTGTCTGTTCACGCTTTCCAAAAATACTAGGACTAGGGGGCATGCGATGAAACTACAGTGTAGTAAATTTAAAACCAATCAGAGAAAATGTTTCTTCACCCAACGCATAATTAAACTCTGGAATTCATTGCCGGAGAAAGTGGTGAAGGCGGTTAGCTTGGCAGAGTTTAAAAAGGGGTTAGACAGTTTCCTAAAGGAGAAGTCCATAAACCACTATTAAATGGTCTTGGGAAAAATCCACAATTCCAGGAATAACATGTATAGAATGTTTGTATGTTTGGGAAGCTTGCCAGGTGCCCTTGGCCTGGATTGGATGCTGTCGTGGACAGGATGCTGGGCTCGATGGACCCTTGGTCTTTTCCCAGTGTGGCATTACTTATGTATTTATGTACAGAGGGGTAGTGATAGAAGTCTAGTACGGTCCATAGTTTGCTGTGTCGCAGGAAGTAGGAAGTTAATTTGGATCAGGGGTAGGCCTTCTTAAACAAGTTGGTTTTCAATAGTTTCCTGAAGTTAAGATGGTTTTGGATAGATCTCACGGTTTTGGGCAAAGCGTTCCACAGTTGGGTACTTATGTAAGAAAAGCTGGATGCATAAACTTTGGCCCTCAATAAAGAACTAGGAGGACTCAGTTTACCGGATTTGCGTTTGTATAATGTGGCAGCACTGATGAGAATTGTTTTCAAGGGGATAGCGGGAATGTCACACTTTAACCCACTGAGATGGCTGGAAGGATGGTTTTCTCCATATACATTTATAAACCTTATGCATAACCCTTCCAGTTTATGCACTCAGTTTAACTTGTTGAGTTTCTTTAGACGCTTGATCCTGCTGGCGTCGACGTCAACAGCATAGTCCTGATGCATCTCCTTCTGTATGCTTTGTTGGGAATATGGACTTTCCAGCAGGTATGGGCCCCTCGATATTCTGCAGTTGGGCAAAAATGGGATGCAGTAACTTAGGACACATGCTTCTGCCCGGTGAGGACACCTTCATGTCTTTCTCTCAGGTGAAAGAATGTCACTTTCCAAATGGCAGCGGGTTAGGGCAAAGCATGGTGCAGAATGGACTTATGGCAAAACAGATTGTATTGTTAGGACTATGCCAGTTACTGGGAACCGTCTGTCTACCTGGTACAAGATCTTAAAAATGACCCTCCTGGAGGAAGGTATGGATAGTGTCATACACCAGTGGAATGAGGATTTAGGTACCCAGTACTCTTGCCCTCAGTTTTGCATGTTGTTTACTACACTCCAAGAAATGGTTAAGTCAGTGGACCTGCAAGAGACCCAATATGAAATCTTACATAGGGCTTACATATCTAGGGCTAAAGGGGCTAAGATGAAGTTGTGGGATTCAGCCTTGTCATAAATGTCATATAGGGCCCAGAACTCTTCTTCATGCCTTTCTAGAGTGCCCAAAACTGCCTATCTGGAACAGAACCTTTTTTGTCCTCAACCAGGTACTTCAGTGGAGTGGTCCTATGCTGCACTGCTCCTGGGGGTGCAGTCAACCTTGGTTTCCCAAGGACTATCCCAGCCCGAGAGGTTTTTTATACTTGTCAACTTTGGTGGTTAAAGAAAATGAGGATATATACCTGTAGCAGGTGTTCTCCGAGGACAGCAGGCTGATTGTTCTCACGACTGGGTGATGTCCACGGCAGCCCCCATGAACGGAAATCTTCCTAGCAACAAAGCTTGCTAGATCCTTTGAATGCACGCACTGCGCATGCGCGGCCATCTTCCCACCCGTCCCACTTTTAACGTTCAGCACCTGATTCTCAAAGTGGACATATTCCAAACACTATAATGAAAATAAAATTATTTTTTTTCTACCTTTGTTGTCTGGTGACTTTGTTTCTCTGATCATGCTGGTCCAGTATCTGATTCTGCTGCTCTCTATCTGTTGCCTTGACTCCGTTTCCAGGGCTTCCTTTCCATTTATTTCTTTTCTTTCCTCCTTTCTTCTTCATTTCTGGTCCTCTGCATACTTGACTGTACAGTGGATCCAGCTTCTGCCTATTTTCTCCATCCATGTGCAGTTTCTCTCCTCACTTCCTTTTCCCTCATCTAATCTCCTTCCTCTATCTTCCCTCCATGTCCAGAATTTCTCTTGCTCTCCCCGCCATCCATGTCCTGAAACTCTCCTCTCTCCCCTGCCCCTCTCTATCCATCCATACCCAGCAATTCTCTTCTCTCCCCTGCCCCCTCTGCCCATCCATGCCCAGCAATTCTCTCCCCTGCCTCCCTCTGCCCATCCATGCCCAGCAATTCTCTCCCCTGCCCCCCTCTGCCCATCTATGCCCAGCAATTCTCTCCCCTGCCCCTCTGCCCTTCCATGCCCAGCAGTTCTCTCCCCTGCCTCCCTCTGCCCATCCATGCCCAGCAATTCTTTCCCCTGCCCCCCTCTGCCCATTCATGCCCAGCAATTCTCTCCCCTGCCCCCCTCTGCCCATCCATTCCCAGCAGTTCTCTCCCCTGCCCCCTCTGCCCATCCATGCCCAGCAATTCTCTCCCCTGCCCATCCATGCCCAGCAGTTCTCCTCCCTCCCCTGCCCTCCCGCTCCCATCCATGTGTAGCGATGTCCTTCGCCACCCCATCCTCCCCTGCCGCTCCCATCCGTCAGTTTCAAATACCTGCCTCGAAGCGCCGCATTATCTAAGGCCTGCCTGCTGCCCGTCTCCAGCTGCCTTCCCTGCTTGCTTCTCAGGAGTTCGGTTCGCGCCCTTAGTCCGGCCGCGGGAAAAGGAAATGACGTCAGAAGGCGGTACTAAGGGCGCGAACGCCTCAGAAGCAGGCAGGGAAGGCAGCTGGAGATGGGCAGCAGGGCTTTAAATAAGGCGGCGCTTCGAGGCAGGTATTTGAATCTGACGGATGGGAGCGGCAGGGGAGGATGGGGGGGGGCGAAGGACACCGCTACACAAGGATGGGAACGGGAGGGGAGGTAAGCATGGCGCCCTCCTGCCATGCTTACCTCGTGCAATGGAGCCGGCTCGCCCCGTATAACAACCGGCTCGCAAGAGCTGTCAAAATTTAACAAGTGGCTCTTGCGAGCTGGTGCGAGCCGGCTCCAGCACACCACTGCGTGGACGTCACCCAGTCGTGAGAACAAGCAGCCTGCTTGTCCTCGGAGAAATAATATTACAGGTTTGGACAAGTGAGGAGCCTGCACCATTTACCTGCTATAAGTGTATGCTCCACAACCATTCTTGAATAACAGCCAATATGTCCTTCTTTGGCAACAACTCCTGGACATTTTGAACTCTCTGGATTTCCAGACACCACAAGACTGATTGGGGGGGGGGGGGGGGTAGGGGTTAGGATAGGGATGGGAGTTTGTCGGGCATGTGGTTGATATGTTAGTTGTTTTCTTGTTCAGATGTGGATGCTTAGATTGCCAGTGAATGAAAGTGAATCTAAAGGCTTCACATATATAAAAAGTCAATATGGGAGTACTAAAGTTGTTTAATCTGCTTTAATCTTATAAAATATTATAGTATTACTTGTTGTGACCTGTATATTCCCTGATTTGTTCTCTCTGTATTGACGTTGAAAAATATAAATAAAAAAAAGTATTATCTGCATATTCATATATAACACGGTAATGATTTCCACATTCAAACAAAGAGCCAAGAACTTAGGCAACCATTAAGGCAACACCATATCTAGGCTTCCTTGTTCTGAAGTATGTAAAGAAACATGCATTAAGTGTCTGAGGAAGATCTTTCAAGAAATCCTGGGCCTCCTGAGGGATCCCATAAGCATGCCACTTTCCATGGTGGAATATCTTAAGAAGAGCAGGATAGATAAGCATAAAGCACACTTGTGCTTCATGCAAGGCCATGCAGATTGGTCCAATGTGGAGTCTGCGCTCCTGCAGCAACACTGAATAATCTTGAAAGATTTTCCCTGGTGCTTGAACATAAGTCAAGGTTTCTCTTTTTTGTTTGAATCCATGCAATATTTCCGTCTTATGAACATAGTTGTGCACTTTAACAATTATAACACGAGGCTGAATTTGACCTTCCTGCTTACAAGCACAAGGGACCTGAGCTGTCCGAGAGGGCGAATTCGGTTTTCAACCAGCGCTCCAAAAGTGTAGGCAAGACTCGGTCCGGGACAGACTCGGGTATACCCATGATCTGGAGATTGTCTCTCCTGGATCTATTTTCTGGATCTGTTTCTTGTTCCAAGACTAGGTTTTGCAAGGCAGTAAGGGCAGCTGATGTTTCAAACCTTGCACTGTGGAGACCCTCTGTTCTAGCTCACCAGTACAGCAGGAAGCATCCACCAAGATGGCTCCAACGCTTGACACCTGCTCTGAAATCTGGCCCAGCCATGGTTCCAGTGCATGTTCCACTGCCACCATTAACTGTGTAGCAGTGAAAAGCGTGAGACCGGTAACTGACTGCGCTATCTTGGCTTCTCCAGCGCTGCATGCTTTTTCGGGGTCTTTTTTTAGTGGATTTCCCCTGCATTGCTGCGTTACAAATGGGTCTGTACAGTCAGGAATCAGAGGACTGTAATTTGGTGCAGACAGCTCACTTGTTTCACTGGGATGTGCGCTGGTAAGGAGCGGGTGCCCCGGAGAAGAACAGAAACACGTCTGTTCTCCTCAACTCATCACGTGATCTACCCAAAACTATTATAAAGAATAAAATTACGGAACACAGACAAGCATGGTTTAATGGTACAGAGTCAGCATGAGATCAACCAGGGAAAGTCTTGCCGCACCAATTTGCTTCATTTCTTTGAAAGCATAAATAAACATGTGGATAAAGGTGAACCAGTTGATGTAGTGTATCTGGATTTTCAGAAAGCTTTTGACAAAGCTCCTCCTGAGAGACTCCTAAGAAAATTTAAAAAGTCATGGGATAGGAGACAATGTTTTGTTGTGGATTAGGAATTGGTTATTGGACAGAAAACAGAGGGTAGGGTTAAATGGCCATTTTTCTCGATGTAGGAGGGTGAATAGTGGCGTGTCGCAGGGATCTGTACTGGGACCGGTGCTATTTAACATATTTATAAATGATCTGGAAAATGGAATGAGTGAGGTGATTAAAATTCGCAGATGACACAAAACTATTCAAAGTTGTCAAAAAGCATGCTGACTGTGAAAAATTATAGGAAGACCTTAGGAAATTGGAAGACTAGCCATTCAAATGGCAGATGACATTTAATGTGGACAAATGCAAAGTGATGCCCATTGGGAAGAATAATCCAAATCATAGTTTTCTGATGCTAGGGTCCACCTTAGGAGTCAGTACTCAAGAAAAAGATCTAGGTGTTGTTGTAGACAAAATGAAGATACATACGTGTAGCAGGTATTCTCCGAGGACAGCAGGCTGATTATTCTCACCATTGGGTCGCCGTACACTATGGCCCAGGAGACTGGAACAAAAATTTGAAAGCAAAAGGAAGTCTCTGGAACATGCGCGAATGGCTTCCCACCCGAGACACGAGCGTGTCCTTACTCAGTTTAGTAAAAAGCTAAATATAGAACTGGAACAACTCCAAAGGGGAGGAGGGAGGGTATGTGAGAATAATCAGCCTGCTGTCCTCGGAGAATACCTGCTACAGGTATGTTTCTTCATTTTCTCCGAGGACAAGCAGGCTGGTAATTCTCAGCATTGGGGTATCCCTACCACCAGGCTCACTCAAAACAAAGAACATTGGTCAAATGGGCCTCGCAACGGCGAGGACATAACTTAGATTGACTTGAAAAGAAACACAACTAAGTGAGAGCGCAGCCTGAAACAGAACAAAAATGGGCCTAGGAGGGTGAAGGATTCTAAACCCTGAACAGATTCTGCAGTACCGACTGCCCAAACCGACTGTCGCATCGGGTATCCTGCTGAAGGCAGTAGTGAGATGTGAATGTGTGGACTGATGACCACGTTGCAGCCTTGCAAATCTCTTCAATGGAGGCTGACTTTAAGTGAGCCAACGACGCCGCCATGGCTCTAACATTATGAGCCGTGACATGACCCTCTAAAGAGAAAAGAAACAAACAACTGGGAGGACTGTCTGTAGGGCTTTGTCCGCTCCACGTAAAAGGCCAATGCTCTCTTACAGACCAAGGTGTCTTCACCAGGGTGGGTATGAGGACGGGGAAAAAATGTTGGCAAGACAATTGACTGGTTAAGATGGAACTTTGACACCACCTTTGGCAGGAACTTAGGGTGAGTGTGGAGGACTACTCTGTCATGATGGAACTTAATGTAAGGTGCATGAACTACCAACGCCTGAAGCTCACTGACTCTACAAGCTGAAGTAACCGCCACCAAGAAAATGACCTTCCAGGTCAAGTACTTCAGATGGCAGGAATTCAGTGGCTCAAAAGGCGCTTTCATCAGCAGAGTGAGAATGACATTGAGATCCCATGACACTGGTGGAGGTTTGACTGGGGGCTTTGATAAAAGCAAACCTCTCATGAATCGAACTACTAAAGGCTGTCCAGACACATTGATGATAAGCACTGATTGCACTAAGGTGAACCCTTATGGAGTTGGTCGTGAGAGCAGACTCTGATAAGTGTAGAAGGTATTCAAGCAGGGACTGTGTAGGACAAGAAAAAGGGTCTAGGGCCTTGCTGTCACACCAGACGGCAAACCTCATCCATTTTGTAGGAGTAACACTTTTTCGTGGAATCTTTCCTGGAAGCAAGCAAGACTCGGGAGACACCTTCAGAGAGACCAAAGGAGGCAACCTCTAAGCTCTCAATATCCAGGCTGTGAGAGCCAGAGACTAGAGGTCGGGATGCAGAAGCAACCACTCGTTCTGGGTGATAAGGATGGAAAACACTCCACGGTTCTTCGGAGAACAACTCCAGAAGAAGAAGGAACAAGATCTGATGGGGCCAAAAGGTGCAATCAGAATCATGGTTCCACGGTCTTGCTTGAGTTTCAGCAAAGTCTTCCCTACTAGAGGTATGGGAGGATACGCATACAAGAAGGCCTGTCCCCCAATGTAGGAGAAAGGTATCTGACGCTAGTCTGTTGTGGGCCTGAAGTCTGGAACAGAATTGAGGGACTTTGTGATTGATCTGAGTGGCAAAAAGATCCACCGAGGGGGTGCCCCACTCTCCATGTTTAGCAACCACTCGTGAGGTTGCATGATCCTGCTCAACCTGTCGGCCAGACTGTTGTTTACGCCTGCCAGATACGTGGCCTGGAGAAACATGCCGTGGTGGTAGGCCCAAACCCACATCCGGACGGCTTCCTGACACAGAGGGCGAGATCCGGTGCCCTCCTGCTTGTTGGTGTAATACATTGCAACCTGATTGTCTGTCTGAATTAAAATAATTTGATTGGACAGCCGATCTCTGAAAGCTTTGAGAGCATTCCAGATCGCTCGTAATTCCAGGAGGTTGATCTGAAGATCCTTTTCCTGAATGGACCAAGCTCCTTGAATGTGAAGTCCATCTACATGAGCTCCCCACCCCAGGAGGGATGCATTCGTCGTCAGCACTTTTTGTGGCTGAGGAATTTGGAATGGACGTCCTAAGGTCAAATTGGATTGAATCGTCCACCAGTGAAGGGAATTCCGAAAGTCGGTGGACAGTTGGATCACATCCTCTAGATTCCCCGCAGCTTGACACCACTGGGAAGCTAGGGTCCATTGAGCTGATCTCATGTGTAGACATGCCATGGGAGTTACATGAACTGTAGAAGCCATGTGCCCTAAAAGTCTCAACATCTGCCGAGCTGTGATCTGTTGAGACGCTCGAGCCAAGGACACTATGGCCAGGAGATTGTCCGCCCTTGCCGGGGGGAGTTTAAGCTCGAGACGTCCGTGTGTCCAACAGAGCTCCAATGTACTCCAATTTCTGAACCGGGACAAAATGGGACTTGGGATAATTGATTACTGTTAATATGTGTCCCAACTTGAAACCCACCCACTGGAATAGTGGTGGGCCGAGTTCTATAGCCTAAGCTGCTGAAAAGCACTGACTAGGCCTGAAAATCTGATGATGGCCTTGTAGCTGAGCGCCTGCGGAAGCAGGACCGCTTGGTAAGCCTTATTGGAATCTAGTGTGACATTCAAAAGCAGTGTAAGGGCCAAGATGGAGGAATTAATGGCAAAAATTGTAAGAAGTTTGGTTCATAAAATGGAGTCTGCTTTTGTAAAGATGGCATCCAGGATCATGAGATATGAATACTATTCTCTCTATATTAGGAAAGATGTTTACAGTTCAGGAAATGGCAGTTATTAAGAAATATCATAAAGGAGGGGGGAAGGAGGGAGAAGATGAGCACCTGATCTGCGGTTAAGCAAACTGTCAGAAAGTATGATTCACAGATGAAAAAAAAATTGAGTCCCCATTGAATTGAATGGACAGCAGATGGTTTATAAGGTTTGCAAATCTGGGTGGGATTTGGAATTTTCCCCAACTCTACCCAGAGGGCAGAACTACGGTCGGTCAACCTGAGAATCTGACTGATGAGTGTGCCAGATTGAAGTACCAATTGGTGAGAATAAAGATTATCTCTATCACTTGCTTTCCTAGTCTGTGCCTCAATTTCTTGATTGTCTATCTGTTTCTTGGAACATTCTTACACAAATAGTGTTCACATAAGTAGGGTATCTTTTACCCCTCAGTACATTATGTGGGAGAATAGATGGCCAAAGATCCACCTAGACACCAGAAAGCCGAGGTCCTGGGTCTTAGATTTAAATTGAGCCTTCTGACACCCCCTCTACACCTCCGTGTCAAAATGCGGTCCTCTGAAACCCACCCTTCATCCCCGTGGGCAGGGGTTCCCCGGAGGTCTAGAGAGGGGTAATTAAAAACAGTGGTGTACCCTGATTGCTGACTCTTTCGCTCTCTGCCTGCTGCCTCTTTCTTTTTCTCTCTGTTGCCTTTTTCTGCCCTGTTCTCTGCCCTTTTGCTATCCGTGCTTGGCCGCAGAGGGGATATATTAGGCGACCAAGGTCTGAAAGGTCTCCATTCTTTTCCTTTTTTGCTCTGAGGTTTCACTCTTTCCTGTGGTTTGCTCTTCAAGCTGCAGATTTTAATTGCGTCCCTGATATTTTGTTTTATCTCTGCCTTATCTCTTCTGGGCGGACGCCTACTCTCTCTCCTTTGACATTCTTTTATTATAGTGAGTGAATCCTACCCGTCTTGAACCCTTTTAACTTACACCGGTCTTTCTTCTCTGCCCATCTCTCCTTCTGACAGCTCTGCCAGCTGCATCTTTTTAATTGTCCCTCATACCTCCAGTTTCACTTCTACCCCGTCACTCTTTTCCTGTTACACCTGCATATTCTTGCTCTTTATGTAGGTCTCCTTTTTGCCTTCCTTTTACTGTCTTGGCATCCTGTGCCCCCATCTTGGGTTCTGGAACTACCTGTTCTGGTATTCTGCTCTTTTTCTGCTCTGTCTCTCTCTCCTTACCCGTTTTAACTGTTGCTCTGTCCCTTTTGTGATATGGTCTATTAATTGTTACTAGTCCCTATACCTGTTCTTCTACTTGCTGTCCCTTTTTGATTTGCATGGTGTGTGTAACTGTACGATTGCTGCGTGATTGATGCATACCGGCTGGACCACGCGAGTGCGTCCCAACGGCTGCTATTTGCTTATATCGGGTGTTGAATCTCGGCTGCGGACTATATGCGACCAAATTCTTGGTTAACGCAGTCAGCTGAGACACCTTTTCCGGTTCCACATACCTTTTCCCCTGTATATTCCTGTTCTTGTGATCTTTGTCTGTGTCACCTGCACTTACACAATTCCCAATCTGTTGAAGATCCAGATTTTTGTTCTGTGTATTTCTGTTTGATCTTGGGTTTAAACGAGATCCAGAAATTTCTTATGTGTTGCTCTTCTATCCCACCCGGCCATCATTAACGTCATTATCTGCAACCCTCCCTGTGTTGTGGCCATGCTTGCCCTGTTAGGGTTTTGTGTGCTTGGCAGCTATCCCATGTCTCTGTGCCCCCCCCCCCCTTGCTGTACTGTTTGCGCTGCTTATTTGTGCCCTTTTTTCCCCCCTTGTCCACTATCTTTTACTGTATTACACTCTGTGGGTCCTCTGCAGGCTTTCTAAACTATCTCAACCTCTCTAAAGCTTTTCTCTCTACAAAGATTAGTCTCTGACCTTTTCTCTTACCAGGGGCTTGTCTCCACCTTAAATAACTGTTTCCTCATTGTTTCATCTGTCTCTCTCTATGATTGCCGTATCTCACCAAGACCCGGCTCATTTCCTCCGTGTGGTACTTAACCTCCGAGTGGTACTTAACCCCTACCTTTAATGTTCTCTGATTCTGTTTCTGGCCACTCACACCAATATTGATTTCTCCCCATCTCTGTTAGAAACTGTCCTGATGTGTCTTTGTGAAAGATTTATAGTTTAAATCTTAAAATTCTTTGCCAGCTTTCTAGCTCTATATTGGCACTTCCGGTTTCACATTTCAAACTGCGTAGTAACTTCTGCTTCCTTATTTCTCTGTTACTGCCAGGCTTTATGGGCACTCTCCCCCCTCCCTTCCTGCCATACAGCTGTGACACAGACTTTATCTTACATCTCCGTCTTTTATCTCTGTTGCCTTACACTTTTCCCCAGAGTGTCACTCTTGTCACTGATCTTATCATCTCCCCACTGCTTTATCTCTAACTGCTGGACCTCCATCCACTACCCGTAAACTCTTTTCTATGCCTGCTTGTTCAGGAAACCCCCATCCAAAACTTTCTTGATAATTCCTATCTTTTAAATCTCCACTAGAAACGTCCCGGTCAGTATTCTGTCTCAGGTCTTCATAGCCACTAAAGCTGCACTTCCGGGTTTCATTTTTTGCTGCGTAGATACCCAAAACTTCCCCTGTCTCTGCCAGTTTCGGCATCTCTCTCCTTCTATTAATAAATTTGAATCTGAAACTGTTACTATGCCCTAAGCCTCCTACATCAAAGACCTTGTTTGTATTTTCTCTTTGCTAAGGGTTCCTGCCCGTTACATGGCACTTCCTTACACTGTACATTTTCTAACCCTGAGTCCTGTGAGTACAGTGCTATTTCCCTATAAGTTTGTTCTGTCTATAGGATAATAGGTTTTATACACTTCTATCCGTCTTGGCTTGCGTTCACTGTAGACCCTACTTCTCTCCTGTGGGGCCCCACACAATAAACTCTTACTCTCCTTTTATCTCTTCATACTCCGGTCTGAGCCCAGTTCAATGTCCTGCACTAATCCTGACAGTTGTCTGTTTTAAGCTCCCATAGCTATTGTTTCTATCAGTGAATCTGTTACTTCTCACTGCACTCCGGCCTACGGCATTCTCCTGTCCCCTGGCTCTGTGACTTGTTTTTCTAAGCTGTCTGAACTTCAAAAGCATGCATCTCTCTGTCACTTATTGCAAATACTTTATAGTGTAACTCATGGCTGTCTTCTCACATTATGCTCATTTCTTTCGGTTAGACATTACTTTTTCTGTTCCTCCTAGCCGCCCATTATGGGCTTGGCATCTGGGCGTGACTCCTTTCTTTCAATCATATCCCCCGGACATGCCTCCTGCCCCTCCTTTCTGCGATTCTCCCACTTTGCCTAAACCAAACCTTGCTTGATACCTTTCCACTCCCTGCACAATTTCTTTCTGATATAGCCTTTGCATGTTTATTCCCCTGTGAGACATATAGAATTAAATCAATGAGATTCCACAACTTAAATACTAATTGCCTGTCTTTTATTTGCTCCAACGCTTTTGATACTGTGCAATGGTTGTTTTTAATTTTGATATGCTCTTTGCTGCTGTTTCCAGTTGTGATTTTAAAATTGTACCTGTTCTGGTAGCTGTCGACACCCCTTTTTAATTTACAATTTGTTTTGGGACAATGTTATACTTTTAATTAATAATGCTTAGGGTTTGTCATTAATTTTCCTATTTGACATTTGCTTTTGGTCATTTCTTGCTTGTGTAATCGGCTCTGAATTCACTTTTATATTAAGGTTTCCTGTTTTTGACAATGCCAGCCGATGTTTCTTGCTCCCAAGCTGTGCATAATTTCATATATAATTGCTGAGGTTTCCCTGAATTTGTAGATTGAAATGGGGCTTTATTGTGACATAATTAGGAAAAATACCTACAGTTTGCTGTTTAGACACCATATAGATTAATCCTGCTCTCATTATAAGCTAGGGGCTATACTGTCCCCGCCCATCAGGTTCTATTGCTTGTACTGTCTTATGGACATTTTACTGTTTGTATTATATGAGGAGATCTTACTAGCTCTTTAGATAACATTCTCATATGCTTTGCATTTCTGATACACATATATTTCTGGGGTTTTTTGTGCTATGGCGTACTCGTTTAAAAGAAATATAAGTTGCAGCCCCGGCACCGTGCCATTGTGTTAGTTAATGGTTTGGCTTTAAATAATACCACAAGCCTGCTTATCTTCAGGAAACATGGGTTTTTGGATCCTGGTTTTGAACAGTATTATAGATTGTCAGAATTATAAATTGTCCTCATCCTATATAATAATTCTCACCTCCAACAGGATGTGCTTGGGACCGTGCCTGCCGGAAGTGGTCTGCTAGGCAGGCACGCACTGACCTCAGTGACATCAGTGACAGACAATTTGGCAAAGCAAAACAGTCTGAGTGCTGGCCATTAGGACACAGGGTTGATAGGAAAGTTTTAAAAGACTGAAGGAAACGAAAGTGTTAAACTGGAGAAGGGGGGGGGGGGGGAGTTGTGAATGACTGAAAGACATGCAAATTTGGGACAGGAAAACAATCTCAATGCTGGCCATTAGCACACAGGGTACATAGGAGAGTTTTAAAAGACTGAAGGAACCAAAAGTGTTCGGGGGGGGGTGGGGGGGGGGGGGGGCAAGTTCTGAATGAATGAAAGAAATGAAAATTTACGAGAGGAACACAATCTGAATGCCGGGCATTTGTACACAGGGTAGATAGGACACTTTTTGAAAAAAATGAAGGACTTGAAAGTATTACATCTTGGGGGAGGGGTGAGGAGGAAAGCGGTGGGGTATCCGGATACTGGGCATTAGGGCCACGGAGGTACATAGACTTTTGAAAGCCTTAAGGAACCCAAAGTGTGGGAAGGAGGAGGAAAAGGAGGGGAGGGAACGGGGTGAGGGGCATTAGGATCAGGAGGGGGCCCTGTCACACACTCTCATTCTCACACACACACTGTCACACAGACAGTCTCACTCTGTCACACACCCGCACATTCACTCTGGCTCTCTCTCTCAAACATACACACTCCCAGGAAAACCTTGCTAGCGCCCGTTTCATTCGTTCCAGAAACGGGCCTTTTTTACTAGTATATTATATTTTTCACCCACTCACCCCTCCTTGATATGTAAAAACTACTTGATATTCGCTATGTCATTATTACCCAGTTGTATCACTGCGAAAATTCTTTCCTTCTGATTTTTATATTCCTTTTTCCTGTAACATTTATATCTACATGAAGTCTTTTATAACAAGTTTTCTGTTTTCACTCGACAGCATTGCAAAACTAGGATCAAACACAGAAAATCATATGAAATTACAGTGGTTCATTGTTTCATTAAGAGCTATATAACCCCTTGTATAACTTATATGATAGTAGAAGTATTATGTACTATATAGAAGTATTTCTTTGCTTTTACCTTAGTATATATGTATATAAAATAAGCTTTACCTTTCCTGTTGAGAAGATAATGTCAGCGTGTTATAGGAATACAGCATTGTCTAACTTCTTCATTTATTTCCTGTTGGTTCTTTTTAACCCATCCCATCTTCCCTTCCTCCTACTGGTGCAGCTGATTAGTATGTATGTTTTATGCCGTATCATTGGAGGTTCTTGGTGTAAGAATCACATGTTTTAATTTGTTTTCCTTTTCCCCTTCCACCTGTTTAGGCACAAACTTCCTGCCATCACATTCCGGTTTTTATTTACTATGTTCCTTTTCTGAGTGTATGGGTATTGACTTGTCATATTTATGGGTATTAACTTGTCATATTTGCACCATGGTTCTGGCGTCCTGTTTGAGAATGTATTACATTATATGCTTCTCTTATATTTTCCTGTTTAGGTGCTACTTCCGACCCAAAAGCGTTTAATATGTATTTACCTTTATTTCATTTATTCTAGGGGTATAGCTCCGGACTACACATGTTATAATGCCTTTCTTGCCTTTTGTTGAAATTGGTGTTTCAGTAACATATATTGTTCTCCCCTATTACTGTTATTATAGTATGTAGAAGTTTCATGTCTTGTTTAATGTCTATATTTTGTTTCCATACACAGCTCTCAACATAACCTTACAGCTTATTTCTGCCTTACGTTACAAATTAGGTAGGCCTAGTTTTTACCATATAATACGTACACTTTATTTTTATTTCGCAGCTGGATCCTTAAAGTCTTCAGAATCGGCCGCCGCCCTTAAGGTGCCCTACTGTTCATCCCTCATATACGTAAATATACAGACATGATGCCAGGCTCTGCTGTTACAGGCTGGAGATTATTGCCAGGTCCTTGTTTACATACAGCCTAACAATCTTCTAGCTACGGCCACCGCCTTTTCACACTGTTTCGTCGCCTTCAAATCCTCAGATACTATCACCCCAAGATCCCTCTCTCCGCCCGTACCTATCAGACTCTCCCCGCCTAACACATACGTCTCCCGTGGATTTCTATTCCCTAAGTGCATCACTTTGCATTTCTTCGCATTGAATTTTAATTGCCAAACCTTAGACCATTCTTCTAGCTTCCTCAAATCCTTTTTCATGTTTTCCACTCCCTCCCGGGTGTCCACTCTGTTACAGATCTTAGTATCATCCGCAAATAGGCAAACTTTACCTTCTAACCCTTCGGCAATGTCACTCACAAATATATTGAACAGAATCGGCCCCAGCACCGATCCCTGAGGCACTCCACTACTCACCTTTCCCTCCTCCGAGCGAATTCCATTCACCACCACCCTTTGGCGTCTGTCCGTCAACCAGTTCCTACTCCAGTTCACCACTTCGGGTCCTATCTTCAGCCCATCCAGTTTATTTAAGAGCCTCCTGTGGGGAACCGTGTCAAAAGCTTTGCTGAAATCTAAGTAGATTACATCCATAACTCCCGCTCAGTTATATCCAAAAGCAAGAAACAACAAGAACAACAACTCCAAAGGGGAGATGGGCGGGTTTGTGAGAACAATCAGCCTGCTGTCCTCGGAGAACACCTGCTACAGGTATGTATCTTCGCTTTCTCCGAGGACAAGCAGGCTGCTTGTTCTCACACTTGGGGTATCCCTAGCACCCAGGCTCACTCAAAACAACAAAGAAAGGTCAATTGGGCCTCGCAACGGCAAGGACATAACAAGGATTGACCTAAAAACCAGAACATCTAACTGAGAGTGCAGCCTGGAACAGAATAAAAACGGGCCTAGGGGGGTGGAGTTGGATTCTAAACCCCAAACAGATTCTGCATCACCGACTGCCCAAACTGACTATCGCGTCGGGTATCCTGCTGAAGGCAGTAGTGAGATGTGAATGTGTGGATTGATGACCACGTCGCAGCCTTGCAAATCTCTTCTATAGTGGCTGACTTCAAGTAAGCCACCGACGCCGCCATGGCTCTAACACTATGAGCCGTGACATGCCCCTCAAGAGTCAGCCCAGCTTGGGCATAAGTGAAGGAAATGCAATCTGCTAGCCAATTGTAAATGGTGCGTTTTCCGACAGCAACCCCCTTTCTGTTGGGATCAAAAGAAACAAACATTTGAGCGGACTGTCTGAAGGGGCTTGTCTGCTCCACGTAAAAGGCCAATGCTCTCTTGCAGTCAAGGTGTGCAACTGACGTTCAGCAGGACAGGTATGAGGACGGGGAAAAAATGTTGTCAAGACAATTGACTGGTTCAGATGGAAATCCGACACCACCTTCGGCAAGAACTTAGGGTGCGTGCGGAGGACTACTCTGTTGTGATGAAACTTGAGATAAGGAGCAAGCACTACCAAGGATTGAAGCTCACTGACTCTACGAGCTGAAGTAACAGCCACCAAGAAAATGACCTAGATCCAAGATGGCGACGGTTAGAGCAGCTTAACCAGACATGCTCTGAGATTGTTCCTAACTTTGGAGGAAGCGTCTTACCCGGTATCGATGGGTAAGAGGAGAGGCAAAGTCCGAGAGGCTCCCCAGGTCCTGGGCGGAATGCCCCAGCTCAACCAACCGACGCTGGAGCAATTCGGAGTTTCATTTGGCCCTGTGTTGGCGTCTACTCCTGCTGCCGGAGCTTGCACTTCGACGCTAGACGGCAGTGTAGACGGGGCTTCCCTGCGGCACCCCCACAACCCGGAACAGAAGCTATCAGCATGAGCCCTGATGCCATGGCCCTTTTCAGGAGTACATGGGGAACGGGGAGGGAGCCAGCCTAAGAGGACAACTGGAGCCGACGAGCAGCAAGGACCGGGAATGTCAGCTACTCACGTTTTGTCTAAAACAGTGCGTATCCTGGAGCAGGTCTCTAAGGCCCCTCTTCCAGAGTTTTCAGTGGGGAAGTTAATGAAACCTGCCATAGTGACCTTAGAGTCACTCTGGGACCTAACTTCTACGACCCAATCTGCTTTACAATCTTTAATTTTGAAAAATATGGAGACAATTAAACTTTTATCAGAGATTGCGTTGAACCAGATACAGACGTCTGAACTACAAGCCTCTGAAGTTAAGAGACTGTCAGAAAAAACTAAAAAACTTGAACTTCTGGGACAAACTAAGACAAGAACTTTACTTTGAGGCGTTTGGAGTATTTAGAAAATTATTCTAAGAGATTGACTTTGAGGTTTATAAATTTTCCGAGGTCCCCCTCGGAATATTAGGAAATATTTGATAGAGATTCTGGGAATGCCACAGAATTCATTGCCGCTGATAACAAGAGCTTATTACATTCAATTTGATGTGAAAACGTCAGAAAATTTACCTATCCAAGGTGCAATGGATCTCACTGCATTCCTAGAGTCTTCTCTTGAGGTAATAACTCAAAGGACCACATTATTGGTCACATTTGCATTGGAAATTAATCGAGACGCAGTACTCAAACTTTCCTTCAGGCACTTGGATTCACTATTTATGGGTTCAAAAGTGAGAGTTTTTCCTGACTTGTCCAGGGAAACTCAAAGGAGACGTAGGGTAGTGGCGATTGGTGCAGACTTTCTCCTGAGATTTCCCTGTATATGTAGAATAAAGTTTCAGTCTAAACAATTTCAATTTTTTGACCCTAAACAGTTGAAGGATTTTCTACAAAGCAGAGAAGAGGTCAATGTTCAAGTTTAGTCACATATGTATGGCAGATTAGAGTTAGCCACTCAGGAATTAAGCTGCTTCTTTGATTTAAATTTTTTTATGAAACTGATTTAATTTTAAGTATGGAAATGCTTTCTTTTTCTTGGATCAATTACCTAAATATGTGGACGATAGTTAAAGAACTTTGTGGTATTGAATATATTATTATTTTGATTGATGATTCTGGTTTTGTGTATTATCACTCATAAGTGTATATTATGAATGTTAAAAATTAATAAATATAAAATTTAAAAAAAGAAAATGACCTTCCAGGTCAAGTACTTCAGATGGCAGGAATTCAGTGGTTCAAAAGGAGGCTTCATCAGCTGGGTGAGAATGACATTGAGATCCCATGACACTGGTGGAGGTTTGACAGGGGGCTTTGACAAAAGCAAACCTCTCATGAAGCGAACAACTAAAGGCTGTCCAGAGATAGGCTTACCTTCTACATGACAATGAAAAGCACTAATTGCACTAAGATGAACCCTTACGGAGTTGGTTTTGAGACCAGACTCTGACAAGTGTAGAAGATATTCAAGCAGGGTCTGTGTAGGACAAGAGCGAGGATCTAGGGCCTTGCTATCACACCAGACGGCAAACTTCCTCCATTTGAAAAAATAACATCGCTTCGTGGAATCTTTCCTGGAAGCAAGCAAAACCCGAGAGACCCCCTCAGAAAGACCCAAGGAAGCGAATTTGACGCTCTCAACATCCGGGCCATGAGAGCCAGAGACTGGAGGTTAGGATGCAGAAGCGCCCCCTCGTTCTGAGTTATTAGGGTTGGAAAACACTCCAATCTCCACGGTTCTTTGGAGGACAACTCCAGAAGAAGAGGGAACCAGATCTGACGAGGCCAAAAAGGAGCAATCAGGATCATGGTTCCGTGGTCTTGCTTGAGTTTCAGCAAAGTCTTTCCCACCAGCGGTATGGGAGGATATGCATACAGAAGGCCCCTCCCCAATGAAGGAGAAAGGCATCTGATGCTAGTCTGTCGTGGGCCTGAAGTCTGGAACAGAATTGAGGGAGCTTGTGATTGAGCTGAGTGGCAAAAAGATCGACCGAGGGGGTGCCCCACTCTCGGAAGATCTTAAGTAATGCCACACTGGGAAAAGACCAAGGGTCCATCGAGCCCAGCATCCTGTCCATGACAGCAGCCAATCCAGGCCAAGGGCACCTGGCGAGCTTCCCAAACGTACAAACATTCTATACATGTTATTCCTTGAATTGTGGATCTTGCGTACAACGCCTATGTTGAGCGACCTCTCGTGAAGTTGCATTGGCAAAAAGAAGGTTTACTATAACTGAACCTAAAACGCTTATAAATGCCACCCCATAATCTAAAGAAAAGCATCTAAAGTGTGAGCACAGAGAAAGACATTTTAAAGAGGCATCCATAATGGGAATGCAAACGTCCAAACCAGCAGAGCAGCTATGGACCTTTATAGTTTCCATCCATAATCAAAATTAGGACGTCCAAACCGGCAGAGTAGCTGTAGACGTTTACAGTTTCCACCCACAATAAAAATTAGGACGTCTAAACCAGCAGAGCAGCTGTGGACGTTTATAGATTCCACCCATAATCAGAATTAGGACGTCCATCTTGGGGACGTCTACTCGGTCCTCACTTGGACATCTTTCGGGCAGTATTTCAACGTCCTTCTCAGTATTTTTGAATTTTTGGATACCACTGTCAGAATGGCACCAAAACAAGCACCCACCCGCACGGGTAATTTCAGCGAACCTGAAATAGAACTCCTGGTGCAAGAAATTGCAAAAAGGAACACCAATCTATTTGCTCCCAGGGGGCAGAGGCTGGCTGCTTCAACAAAGGAGAGAGAATGGGAGGCAGTGAGGGACCGGGTCAATGCAGTCCCACTGTGGCAGGGATGTAGAAGACATCAAGCGGAAGTGGTGCAAGCTGAAGCATTATGTGAGGCATAAGGCTGGTGCCAACCCCCCCAGCAGACGACACTACTAACTTGACCCCCCTAGAGCGCATTGTTCATGGGCTCTTGCCCCAGGAGGGGATCCACAGCATTGGGTCCCAGGACACATCAGCACAGCCTGAGGGCTCAGGTAGGTTTAGGATTAGGAAGCTGTGGTATCTGTTGTGCTGCACTCTGTTTTCCACAAGTGGGGACCAGTGTGGTGCTCCTAAGTAGGGGAGGGGGTGAGAACACCACATGTAATACAAATAACTGTTCATTAGAGACCATGACACAGGGAGTAGGGAGGGAGGGTTTCCAGCTATGTGTGTGTAGGTTACTACTGTTTCACAGCTTTGGGGGCCTTCCCCATTCCCTCCTCTTTTTCCATCACCAAACTGTGCATATCTGCTTTCCACACCTCCGTGTTGTAGCCACCGTGTTTTCTGCACTCCTTCCACAGTTCTATGTCTACCCACCTGCCTGTGTGGCTCTCTTGCACAGCAGTCTCTGAAGAACACTGCGCTCGTCTCCAGCTCTGTGCCATGTACAATGACATCTATGGGTTGCCTGCCCATTCCTCACTATCTGTTTGCTGGGTCTTCACATGTGGGGCTATGTATATGAATGCTGCAAAACAAAGGTGGGTTATTTTTACCAACACACTTCCTCCCCTTTTGCTATGCAGGTGATGACAGCGAGTCAGACGCAGAAGCTGGCCCTAGTGGCCACCAGCCCCAGCACACTGAAGGGCAGATAAAGCAGCAAACCAGTGGGCCTGGAGGTGTGACTGCACAGGAAACCATGCAGGAATAGTCACATGGGGTGGAACCACAGGACACAGCAGCAGGAGAGGATCTCCCTCCCCACCCACAGCCTTTGCTGATGTTGCCACAGAGGAAGAAGAGGCAGAAGGGGAGGCACATCATGAGCAGAGACCATCCAGCATTGCAACCCAATTGCTGGGCCACAATATGCAGCTCGAGGATTACCGGTGCCAGAAATTGGAGCTGCAAAGGGAAGGGGTATAGGCCCAGTGGGAAGCAGTACAGCAGCTCCAACGGCTGGAGCAGAGCATTGAGGGCCTACCTCATGACCTCCAAGTGCACACTGGAGCCCTGATGCAGCAACAAGTGCCGTCTCCTTCAACTAGTGCACAGCAACCACCAGCAAAGCAGAGGAGGTTGAGATCCTCAGCCCCCACCCCCAGCTACACAAGAGACCAACAGCCACCACACCAGCTCCCCTTCTGGGTCCTGTGCCCAGGTTGCAGGGCAAAACACAGACCATAAGGTGACCGGACTTCCAGAGGGCAGCCAAGGCAGCAGGGTGCCATGTTGACACAGAGGACAGTGGGACCTCATCAGGGGAGGACTCTCAACATAGTTCCCCAGCAGCACCAACAGCTGGACTGCCACCAGCTGCTCAGGAACACGGTGGGAGGGGTAGGGTATTTTCATCCAAACCCTCCCCACCTCTCTCTCTCTCTTAGTCCTCACCCCCTACTCTCCTTCCTCGCCTTCTTTTTCCTCCTTCTCAGAAGTTTCTATTGAGGAAACTGCCCTTATTCTTTCCTCCTCTAAATGTACTACCTGTTCCTCTGATCCCATCCCCACTTATCTACTTAACACTATCTCTCCTACTATTATCCCAGTCATCTGTCACATCCTTAATCTTTCACTCTCCACTGCAACTGTTCCTATGGCCTTCAAACATGCTGTTGTCACTCCACTCCTTAAAAAACCCTCACTTGACCCTACCTGTCCCTCCAACTATCGCCCCATCTCCCTTCTCCCTTTCCTCTCCCTATTACTTGAATGTGTCGTTCACCGCCGTTGTCCTGACTTTCTTTCTTCGCAACCTATTCTTGACCCACTCCAATCTGGTTTTCGCCCTCTTCACTCTACTGAAACTGCACTTACCAAAGTCTCTAATGACCTGCTACTGGCAAAATCCAGAGGTCTCTATTCTATCCTTATCCTTTTTGACCTATCTGATGCTTTCAACACTGTTGACCACACTGTACTTCTGGATACGCTGTCCTCACTGGTCTTCCACTCAGCCATCTCTCTCCTCTCCAATCTGTCCAAAATTCTGCAGCACGACTTATTTTCCGCCAGAATCGTTATACCTACACTAGCCCGCTCCTCAAGTCACTTCACTGGCTCCCTGTCCGCTGCCGCATTCAGTTTAAACTTCTCGTACTGACCTTTAAATGCATCCACTCTGCAGCCCCCCATTACCTCTCCACTCTCATCTCTCCCTACATTCCTCCCCGTGAACTCTGCTCACTGGACAAATCTCTCTTGTCGTCCCCCTTCTCCTCCACTGCTAACTCCAGGCTTCGCTCCTTTTCTCTCGCAGCACCTGGAATAGACTTCCTGGACCTATACGTCTAGCTCCATCTCTACCTGTTTTCAAATCTATGCTGAAAACCCACCTTTTCACTGCTGCTTTTTAGCACCTAGCCACTACTCAATTGCCCTCCCCTTGTCCCTTCCTTCCTTCTCACCCATTACTTCATTCACCCGTAACTGTCTTGTCTGTCTGTATTATTTAGATTGTAAGCTCTTTTGAGCAGGGACTGTCTCTTTGTATCAGGTGTTCAGCGCTGTAGCACTATACAAATGCTAATAATAAAAATAATAGGAGGCCACGGGGACGGAGCCAGGGGAGGGGGAGAGGAAAGTAGGCAAGAGTGTATTTGATGGGACATGCTGGGGGGTGGGGGGGGGGGGGGTGGGGAAGTGTGGACGTGGTAGGGGTGGGGGTGTGCTGGGAGGTGGGAGGAAGGAGTGTGAGGGTTGGAGGGAGGGGAATTTACACAGAGTGGGTGATGGTGGTAGGAGGGTGTGGTGGCAGTGGCGTTCCTAGGGGGGCTGACACCTGGGGCGGATCGCCGATGCGACCCCCCCCCCCCCCCCCACTGCGAAACAACGGACACAAACGGGCTGGCTGGCGGGGGCGGGCGCGGGACTCCCCTCCCCTTACTCTGCTATCCCTGGTGGTCTAGAGGTACCTCTTCGTCTTCGGGGCAGGAAAGAGCCCCCTCTTTCCTGCCCGGAGCGCTGCTGCTAGCTGCCCTGCATACAGTGAGTCTGGCACTCGGCGTTTCAAAATGGCTGCTGAGAGTTGAAGCAGCCTCGCGAGACTTCAACTCTCGGCGGCCATTTTGAAAAACCGAGAGCTGGACTCACCACAGGATGCAGGGCAGCACCGCTCCGGGCAAGAAAGAGGGGGCTCTTTCCTGCCCTGAAGAGGTACCTCTAGACCACCAGGGATAGTAGAGTAAGGGGAGGGGAGGGGACGGGGGGGGGGGGGGGAGTGGAGATGACAGGGGGGAGGCAAGGTGATTGGGGGAGGAGGGGAATATGCGTCAGGGGCGGGGCAGGGTACGTGAAAGGGGCAGCTCCCCCCGGCAAAACGACACCCCCCCCGGTGCATCTTTACCTGCTGGGGGGGGGGGGGGTGCACGTCTGTCAGCAACGTTCGTTCCCTGCTCCCTCTGCCCCGTTACAGGAAATAACCCATTCCGGGGCCAGAGGGAGCAGAGAACGAGCGTTGCCGACAGACGCGCAGCACCCCCCCCCCCTCCCCAGTGGCGTGCACCCGGGGCGGACCGCCCCCCCCCCTTAGTACGCCACTGGGTAGCAGTGCGTAACTAGTATGTGATTGCAATAAATGTTTACTTACTGTCACAAAACACTTGTCTCGATGAGTCTTTGCCTGGCTCGGACCCCCAGCTGGTGGGCACTCTGCTCTGCTCTGTGGCCGGGAGGTGGAGGGGTTTCCTCATCATCTTGATCTGGGGCCTGCTGCTCTGGTTGCTATGGCTCTTCTGGGAGGGCCTGTCCTCTACGCAGGGCCAAATTATGTAGCATGCAGCAGGCCATAAAGATCTTAGTCACCTTTTGGGGGCTGTACAGGAGCTCCCCTCCAGAACGATCTAGACATCGGAACCTGTTTTTCAGTTGTCCAAAGGTACGCTCTATGATGCCACGTGTGGTCCGATGTCTGCTGTTGTAGTTCTCCTCCAGCCCTGTTTGTGGGTGCACTATGGGGTCATGAGCCAACTCCGCTGTGGGTAGCCTCTGTCACCACTAGGGAGAAGCAGGATGAGAAACATGAGTGTGTATTGTTTGGAGTGGGTACCTTGTGGAGGTGGGGTGGGTTATGGAGTGACCTGGAGGAAGACAGTGCTGAGGATTGCGTGGTGGAGGAGGTATAGTTTTGGCTGATCTATGTTGCAGTTCCCTAGGAGCCATTCGCCGGTGATCTCCCCTCGGTCAAACCTGCGGAAGATTCCTGAGTGCTGTAATATGTAGGCGTCATGGGTTGAACCTGGGTATCAGGCACACACGTCTACAATCTCCCCCTGGGCGTCACACACAACTTGCATATTCCTAGAGTGGAATGCTTTCCTGTTTCTATAGGTGGCCTCTTGTGTCCTGGGGGGTCTGAGTGTTACATGTGTGCAGTCAATGATGCCTATGACCGAGGGGAAGCGAGCTACAGCGTAGAAGTGAGCCATGTTGTTCTGCAGGGCCTGGGGGGGGAGGAAGTGATGTACTCTGAGGTGTGGGTAAAAAAGGCATCAAGGAACTGGGTGAGGCAGTTAGAAATAGCAGGCTGGGTGAGGCCCATATTCACAGCTAGCACAGACTGGAAGCTCCCAGTGGCCAAAAAAGAGAGAGAATCGGTAATCTTGAGGTGCACAGGGATGGGATTGTTCCTACAGGTCTTGGCCTGCAGGAGGGTTTGGAGCTGTCAAAGTGGTACTTAGTGAGACACTGCGGGTCAGTAAGGTGTAGGAAACTTCTTCAGGGCCTGAAAACTCTGGGGTGTGAGTATCTCCTGCGGCGCCTCTCCTCTTCCTCCAACTTGTGAGCCACCTGTGCATTCAGTGCCTCCATTTCCCCACACTACAGGTGCAACGCAATGACACCAGTGCTCACCTCTCCCTACCAACCTGGTGAAACCCACTACCAACAAACACAAGCCGACACTCACTCTCCCACCACCGACAAACAATGCAGTCACACACAGCACAGCAAACAGCAATCGCACTCTCACCCACTGTACACACTCCTGCCACACCCCTAGCCACTCACTCTCCAAGCAGCAACTGACAGTCTTCACAAACACACACACACAGCAGCAGCAGCACACAGGACAAAGAGAGAAACACAGACAACAAACAGGTAAGGGCATGTAATGAATGAAATGTGAACTTTGGGACAGTGAATGGAGAGGGATGAGGAGGGGATGGGATGATAGGGGAAGGAGTAATAGTGGCTGGGGTTGGGGGCTAGAAGGGGAAGGGAAAGTTGAAAAGGTGAAACACAAAAAAGGCAAGTGAGGGTGAAAACGTTCAGACTAGGGCACAAAGACAAACGGTAACAGGGCACTGAACAACTCTCAACTTTCTCTCCAACTCTACAAAATCGATAATGGGTCTAAAGACAACTTACCTCTTACCCTAGACGCTTTTATATCAGGTCTAACTATGGACGTCCACATTCTCGCCAAGGTGAAAGCATTTTGCTATCCGTTATACGCTGGAGACGTCCATTTCATAACGCCACCTAAAACACTCCACCAACACGCCCCTTATGGAGATGTTGAATTGATTTGCTCCTTTCTGACACTGACAGGCCAGCTATGACCCATGACCTACATAGCTAAAGGCTCAAACTTCATCTTTCTGTATTATTGCTGAGAGCTGTAAATGCTGTGAATACAAGGTCATGCTGAACCAGCAAGGAGTGCTCGTCCCCTCCCTGGCAGAATTGGTGCCAGCTCAGACAAGGACATTAAGAATGTATTTACAGTTTGAAGGCGAAGAAGTATTGAGGATCTAGATAACACTATGGGTGCTGGGGAAATTCCTGTAACGAAATGGCTACTATAATTTTCAGTAAAAGAAACCTTGGAAATGCTGTGTTCTATAAACAAAGGTTCTCTGTGCTGTGTTCCATAAACATTCAGAAAGTGTGTTCCATTTTTTGTAAACAATAAAGTAAGACAGAAATTAGCTGAATAACGCAGAAATCAGCTGAAATTGCAAGTTGGGAGGGGGACTGATGCTCAATCCACTGTATATAAGGCACTGCTATGCTGTATTAGACAGAGGCAGAGATCACCAACAGTGAGTGCGTCTTCACCACAGTGATATCTCTTCCTCTTATAACAAATGCTGCCATTTGTTACGGCCTTATTACTTTGTCTGATTACTGTACCTAATTACTTTGCCTGATTACTTAGCCTGATTACTTTGTCTAAATTGCTTTATTGCCTAATTGCTTTATTGTCTGATTGCTTTGTTATCATCTATATTGGAATAAAGACTATCCCTTTGGAAGGAAAATAGCTTCTGTCTTTTCTGTAACCCTCATATCTTGGGAGTGGCTGGTCCATTGTATCCTGGGTGGGTGTAAGGAGGTAGAAACCCAATTTGCCCCACATTTCCAAATTGTATATTTCTTATGGTAAGTAGATATATCAGAGAAATAATTCCCACATAATTACAGCCCTCACTAATACCAGGTTGTCAGAGGGGGCCATGTAAGAACAGACTCCACTATAAATATTTGGTAGCAGAGGATTTGGTATGAACACGGGTTTGATTAAAGTGGAGTCAGAGTTTATTAGGCTTTGCTAGTTCCTCTGGGATTGACTGGCTGTGGATTTTCTTCACCACACCACACCCTCTTCATCTGATTGGTGATTGCTTTGAGATTGATGATTGTGTTTGCTGCCCTCTGCAGTTACACTGGATGGATTTAGTTTCTGCCTTCAAGTTGCATTTGCCTTAATACTATCTGTGGCGGCCGGTGCCAGTTTGAATGTCAACTGATTCTAATTGACTCCAAATGAACATGTTTAAACCTTTCTCCACTTGTTTATTTCTTTCCTTAGTTTACTTTTCACTTTCCGTCCCTACAACCAACAACAATCTTATTCCCATTATTCATAATCCATACAGGTTACCAAGTAGCTCTTCCACATATAGTGTCAAACATCTATTCCATGGCAAAAACTACCATTTCAATAGCATACCTGCCAAGGACCGTAAGCTTGTTAAAATCTATCCTTCACAGACCTCTTATTCTACCATCCTAATGGGCTATGTTAATGCCAGATCTGTGGTCAATAAAGCTGCAATCATCACAGACTGGATTGTGTCAGATAACCTAGACCTGATCTTTATCACAGAAACCTGGATCCCTAAACAAACTGATCCTGTTTTACTTGACATGCCCCTCAGGCTATAAACTTGTCCACTGGCCGCGGTCTGGGAGGAGAGGAGGAGGTACTGGTCTAATTTATCGCGCCACCTTCGTATTGCAGGCTCTATTTCACCGCAACTTGAAATCGCTTCTATCAGAATCTTCAATAAAACCTTATTTAGTCATCTGACCTGCATCCTATTATATAGACCGCATATAGAAAACATTTGTACCCAATGGCAACTGGAACGAGGTACAGCCTATTTTTGCGGATTTTGTTTCCAGCGCATGTTTGGCCACCTCTAATATACTTATTCTGGGTGATACTAATCTGCATCTTGAAAACTATTCATCTTCCGACACGCGTGGCTGCTTGGGCTTTCTCCAATCCTGGGATTTCTCCTGCTGGAATCACCAAGCAACCCATTCAAAAGGACACACGCTTGACCTCCTCTCCCTAAAATCAGCCGATAACCTCACTTTTCATATAATCTATGCTAATTGGTCAGCAATCCCTTGGTCGGATCACGTCAAGCTGAACTGTTCCATTCATGGCAGGTGAAAGGCCCACCGTACTCTCGCAATCAAACGACTTATTACACTAGAGGTTATATTGACCCCAAGGTATTTTGGCAGTTAATGTATGAGACAGATTGGCCTGATCCGGTGGATTCCGTTAACTTCTTTGCAAATTGGGACGCACGATGTAGAAGAATCTTGGACGCCATTGCTCCTCTCAGAGCAAGGTCTACAAAGAGGTCTGCTGCTGCACCATGGTTTAACGAAGACTCGAAAGGGCCTGGAGAAAGCACCAGGACACTCAACATCTAAATGCATGGAAGACATCTCAGAGAAAGTATAAATATGCTATCAGACAATCCAAGAAACTCTATTATAAATCTAAAATAGGCCCAGATTACAAAGATTTGAAACAACTTTACTCTTTAGTTAACAAACTAACGGATACTACAGCGCTCACATCTGTCAATAAAGGTATTCCACCTGCTGCAATTTTGGCCAAGTTTTTCCAAAGAAAAACTCATAAAATTAAAGAATTCCCTAACGCAGAGCAGTTTGTGTGTAAGTGATTTCCTTAGTGCCCTGGATCCGAGTTTAGGCAAGCACCCAGCAGACCGATCATTCTCTCTCTTCACATCTCTTACTGTTGATTCTGTCAAACAGGAGATCCGCAGACTATCCAGTAAATTTTGCAAATTAGATGCTTGTCCAAACTATTTACTCAAATGTGCTTCATAGCTGATTTGACGCTGCATTTTAACTTCATGCTTGGTATTGGCATGTTCCCTGAAACTTCTGGAAACATCCTACTTACCCTGATTCCCAAAGATGTCAAGAAAAACAGTCATGATCTTGCAAACTATCGGCCGATTGTATCTATTCCGCTTTTCATGAAATTAATGGAGAGCATGGTAAACAAACAGCTCAAGGAGTTCTTGGACAAGTTCAATATATTGCATGAGTCACAGTCAGGATTCCGTCCATTCCATAGTATCGAAACCGTGCTTGTCACCCTCCTGACCAACTTTAAAAAGGAAATAGCTGTTGGAAAGAGAATTTTGCTTTTACAATTCGACATGTCTAGTGCTTTTGACATGGTGAGCCATGACATCCTGCTTCAGCTCCTTGACTACTTCAGTGCCAGTGGAAATGTATTAGCATGGCTGAAAGGTTTTTTAACCACAAGAACATACCAAGTTAGCTCTAACTCAAGCCTATCGCCTCGCTGGAAAGCAGACTGTGGTGTTCCTCAGGGCTCACCGCTTTCCCCAACACTCTTCAACGTAATGTTTGTTACCCTGGCCACAGCCCTTTCCAAACTAGGTCTCAACCCATTTATTTAAGCGGATATCACTATCTCTATTCCTTTTAAAACAGACTTGAGCAAAATAGCCAGTGAAATTCAGCTTGGGTTGCACACAATGCTAGATTGGGCCAACACTTTTAAATTCAAATTCAATGCTGAGAAAACACATTGCCTTATCCTCTCCACTCCCTATAACAAGTTAACGACCTCCACATTAATCACACCTGAGCTTGTCTTACCGATCTCTGAGTCTCTAAAAATATTAGGTGTAATTGTTGACAGACACTTAACTCTGGAGCAGCAAACAAATTCTACCACCAGACAAATGTTCTTCTCTCTTTGGAAGCTAAAACGCATAAAACCTTATTTCCCTAGGGAAGTATTTTGAAGTTTAACTCAGTCTTTAGTCCTTAGCCACCTTGATTACTGTAATGGGATATATGCAGGGTGCAAAGACATGCTTCTGAAAAAATTACAAACTGCCCAGAACACAGCTGCTAGGCTTATTTATGGTAAATCGAGGTTTGAAAGCTCAAGACCACTGTGTGAGAAACTGCATTGGCTCCCTGTCAAGGACCGAATAACATTTAAAATTTGCGCTCTGGTGCATAAAATTCTCTATGGTGAAGCCCCTGCGTATATGGACACCCTTGTCAGCTTACCACCTCAAAACTCTCACCAATCAGCTCGCTTGTACTTAAATCTGCATTACCCAATCTACAGAGGCCTCAAGTATAAAACCACCTACGCCTCCACCTTTTCCTATATTAGCGCACAACTGTGGAATGGTCTAACTAAATTTGTGAAAATTACCCCTGATCATCCGACCTTCAAAAAATACCTTAAGACCTTCTTATTCAGAAAAGCTTACGCTCCTGACCCACCCCGCACCGCTGTCTATTGAATTCAATTTCTCTTTCCACATTTCCCCACCTCTGCTATTACTCACTAACCTCTTTCACTACAATGCCTTTGACTGTTTGTTGTAGAATTGATATATGATTTTTGTAAATTTCTGTAAGCCACATTGGGCCTGCCCTTGGGTGGGAAAATGTGGGATATAAATGCTATAAATAAATAAATTAATTAAATGTTGAAGTGTGTCTTTGCCAAATTTAAATAGTTCTGAGATAGGGTTATATTTTTAAATTTCGGTAAATCTGAGCTCAGTGAGACAAAGAGAGAAAGATATATATATATATATATATATATATATATATATATATATATATATATATATATATATATAATTTCTGCTAGCAGTGAATTATACTATTTGTTTTAAATTTCTTTTTTTTTCCAGTTTCAGTGACAGGATTGCAGGAACTGTTCAGTGCTCAAATACTCTTTCAGATTCAGCTGTCAGATTTCTGAAACTGATATTTATCCACTGTTGGAATTCTTTAAATTTTTTTTTGTTAAGGTGTGAAAGATCTTTTATTTCGAAGGATTGATCTTTTTTGCTTTGCCTCGCCAAAGAAATCAGTGCAGGATTCTTGGCGATACGATATTTGGGTTCAGCTGCAGATTCCCTGAATATCGAACTTATGGAAATTGTGATTGATTCCGTAAGTACCTACAGACATACCTTTTATTATTTGACTATATTGTTTAGAAAGTCTGTTAGGTTTTGTTTACATTATGGCCACACCTGTTGAAATTGTTTCCCTACTCAGATAAAAGAGTTAGGAAATATTTGTACCCAATGGCATGATTGGAACAAAAGACAAATGTTAACTGTTACTGAGAATAATTGTTTGTTCCCTCATGTCCCACTTACACCCCCCCCCCCCCCCCCCCTTGCTTGCCACTTTGAACTTTTCCACTTCTATCAGTATGTCGGCTTTGCTGCTGTAAATTATACCAAGTTTCCTATTGAAATAGCTTAGTCCAGGCTACCTCATATACTGCCTAAATTACAAAACTAGCTACTATGTTATATGTCACCTAGTTTAAAAGTTTGTAGCTATTAGATTGAAGATTAGGAATTGTCCCCTATACATAAGAATTCTCTCATAAACACATGAGCTGAGTCTGTGTGTGCTCAAAACGTTTGCGAACTTACTATCTATGTCTGTATTTATGTACAGTAAGTGGATAGGGACTGATCACCTCTATCCACTCTGATTTTTTGTTTTGTCAGTTTATTTCTTATTTCACATCTTTCTCTTTGTTTGTACTATTCATTATGCTTACTTTTTCTGCTTTGAATCATTAATGAATTGTTACTAGGACCCATGTTCTTTTGTTACCGAGAACTGTTTTATGTCCTAATAATTTTGATTAAAGACTTTTGTACTTTCTTTTCCTACTTCCTGGCAGCACTGGAGTTAAAGCCGCAGCTCTGTTTTTTTTTCTCCATTCTCTTGCAATTCTTTATTACGATGTGTTATGTGTGGGCGTGAGCGTGAGTGCAGACTGGCCAGTTTCTATGTGGGTGTGTGTGCAGAGTTTGTTTTTCTTTCAGGGAGAATTCAGCTGCTTGTGTACTTTATTTTAGCTGTGCAGATTACTTTTTAATTTTATCCCAGTCTTCCGACTGTCCCTATTACGGCTGATTTAATTGCATTTTACCTTCCCACTGCTTTCTGTTTCAAGGATCCTGATTCACAGAGCAGACGAATATTTAAAATGCATTACAATTTTTAATTTCCAAGAAATCTATAATTTGTAAAGCTCAGCCAAGGCTGCAGTGTTGTTTACTTCATTACGATTTGAACTTTTTTCCAGAAAAAGTTTCTTAGACTGGGTTCAAAGCTTGCCATTACTTGTTCTGACTTCTATTAGTTTCCTGCCAGGCTCATGCTTTCTGCCTTTAAATTTAATTGCCTCTCAGGAACTTTTTTTTTAGTTTTTTGTGTGCCTTCCCTGACCCTGTTTTGTGCTGCTCTATTTTGCCTTAATCTGTTTAAATTGCCTTCTTTTTCACTGCAAAATAGCAACCTTGTTACAAACCACTTTGTTCTATATTCTCTGAATTTGAAAACTGTTTTTTTAAATTTTAGCCACAAGAGGGAGCTACCATAATGATTTACATTTATTTTTGTTACATTTGTACCCCGCGCTTTCCCACTCATGGCAGGCTCAATGCGGCTTACATGGGGCAATGGAGGGTTAAGTGACTGTGCCTGAAGTGGGAATCGGACTCAGTTTATGTTTTGCATCATAGGGAGTAATTGTGAAAAATTCCCATTCATTTTTGGGTAATTCTATGTGAAAGGTTACAGAAAGGTTCAATTAAATGAGAGATTGTAAAAGTTGTTCCCTGTCCATGTGCCAGTTGGATTTATTGTTTAAAAGTCACATGGCAGAATATCTAGAAAGTACACTGTACGTTGCGATGGTCAGAGCATATTGATGTATGTGTAGAGGTATGTTGAAGTGTTTATCCAGGGAAATGTATATGAATTATGGTATGCTCTGTTACAATAGGCTAGAATAGTAATTGATTTATTATTTCAAATTAACTTCAACTAGATTGGCTTAAAGTATCAAACTTAAGAATAGTATTGTGCTAATGCCTTTTCCTGCTATACTTGGACATCCTTATGGTTAGAACATCTTTTTGTCTCTGTTTTGATTATTTTTTGCTTTGGACGTCTTTCTTTTATAAAGACGTCCGTGTGCCTTTTATGTCACTTTTTGGATGTTCTTCTCTTTCTAAAATGAGCCCAAAAGCCAACATGGATTTAGTGAGGGGAAATCTTGCCTCTCCAATCTATTACATTTCTTTGAAGGGGTGAACAAACATGTGGATAAAGGCGAGCCGGTTGATATTGTGTATCTGGAGTTTCAAAAGGCATTTGACAAAGTACCTCATGAAAGACTCCAGAAGAAATTGGAGAGCCATGGGATAGGAGTTAGTGTCCTATTGTGGATTTAAAAAATGGTTAAAGGATAGAAAACAGAGAGTAGGGTTAAATGGTCAGTATTCTCAATGGAGAAGGTAGATAGTGGAGTTCCCCAGGGGTCTGTGCTGGGACCGCTGCTTTTTAACATATTTATAAATGACCTAGAGATGGAAGTAACTAGTGAGGTAATTAAATTTGCTGATGACAAAAAAGTTATTCAAAGTTGTTAAATCGCAAGAGGATTGTGAAAAATTACAGGAGGACCTTACAAGACTGGGCATCTAAATGGCAGATGATATTTAATGTAAGCAAGTGCAAAGTGATGCATGTGAGAAAGAGGAACCCGAACTATAGCTAAGTAATGCAACCGAGAAAGGGATCTCGGCTTCGTTGTTGATGATACGTTTAAACCCTCTGCTCAGTGTGATGCGGCGGCTAGGAAAGCAAATAGAATGTTAGGAAAACAAAAGTGAGGATGTTATAATGCCTTTGTATCGGTCTATGGTGGTATTTCTGGGATAAGCAGCTTGAAAAGGATTGAACTTTTTCAGGATATTGCCAGGTATTTGCGACCTGGATTAGCTACTGCTGGAAACAGTATGCTGGGCTTGATGGACCTTTGGTCTGTCCCAGTATGGCAATACTTAAATGTAACATGCTTATTTAAATGGATACATGCTAGGACAGATTGCAAAATTTTCTCAGGTAGATGTAGATGAAACATCTACTATTCTTACAGAAATAGGGAGACAATCAAGCCTTACATGAATACACTAGTTGACTTACACAAGAAGTGTATATTTGAATGTACACAGACACAACTGATGTTTGCTACTTATTACTCCTCTAATTTTAAATATCTGATTCAAGGAATGGCCCTATCTTTTAAATTCTTATTTGAATGATGTGACATTTCCACTTTCCATGTACAGTAAAATTTATGTCAAACACAGATTTTAGGACCAAAAACAGCGGAGGAATTCCATTGTTATCCAACTCTAAATACATTGTAGGAGGAATGTTAACTTATCCTCTTATTCTACAAGAATTATTCATGTGTAATTCAACTTTTTATACTTTCACACATTAAACTTTGAAATCCCCATTGATGGTATTTGACACATCACCTTTTACTGAAATGTACAATGTGATTGTTACCAAAGCTAAGAGGCAGATGCAGCAACCAAACGTAAAAAAATCTAAATCGTTAAAGTCCCTAACGATTTTAAAATAACGAAAAATGCACCAAAAAAAAAAGTCACACATGCTGAGATCGGTAGTGAAACGTACAATGTATCAAAGAATCACAATACACATCGTTAATCGGCCCCCAAATCATGCGCAGAGCAGCCAAGCGTTATGTTAGCTGCTCTGCGCATGCCACAAACAGTCAAAACACAGTCAAATCGCAAGCACATGGCTCCCAAATAAAAACAAAAATTTAAAAAAAAGGGTCGGGAGGGGGCAAGGGCGCTCATCAGGAGCGTCCTGTACAGACGGCCTTGCCCCCCCCCCCCGCTGCTCCCCACTTTCCGCCGCTCCCCCCACCCCGAAAAGCAAAATTCTAGCAGCCCCTGCCCCCTCCCCACTTTCCGCCGCTCCCCCCACCCCGAAAAAGCAAACTTCTAGAAGCCCCTGCCCCCCTCCCTTCCTCACTACTCTCTCACCTCAGCTCCGCCTCCCGACATCCTCCGTCCGTGCCCCGCCCCCTTTTGGGGTCGTCGCCGCCATTCCCCTCCTCCATCGGGCCCCCCTTCCTCTTACCGGGCCCGTGCAGCGCCTCTCTCCTCTGTCCGAAGGCGCTGCACGGGCAAGAAGAAAGCTGAATCAGCTGATGCCTGCCTTCGCGATGGCGCGTCTTTCTCCTGCTGCGCCCGCCCCTGTCTGACGTCAGTAACCTACGTAGGTTACTGACGTCAGACAGGGGCGGGCCCAGGAGGAGAAAGACGCGCCATCACGAAGGCAGGCATCAGCTGATTCAGCTTTCTTCTTGCCCGTGCAGCGCCTTCGGACAGAGGAGAGAGGCGCTGCACGGGCCCGGTAAGAGGAAGGGGGGCCCGATGGAGGAGGGGAATGGCGGCGACGACCCCAAAAGGGGGCGGGGCACGGACGGAGGATGTCGGGAGGCGGAGCTGAGGTGAGAGAGTAGTGAGGAAGGGAGGGGGGCAGGGGCTTCTAGAAGTTTGCTTTTTCGGGGTGGGGGGAGCGGCGGAAAGTGGGGAGCAGCGGGGGGGGGGGGGGGCAAGGCCGTCCGTACAGGACACTCCTGATGAGCGCCCTTGCCCCCTCCCGATCCTTTTTTTATTTTATTTTTTTATGTGTTTTCTGAGGTCCTTTGGACCAATCACAGCGCTTTTAGCTCTGCTAATGCGCTGGGATTGGCTCAAAGTTTGTTTATTTTTTCACTTAACACTTTTTCCTGGCACAGAGCTGTCCTAACGAGAGGTCCAGACCTCTCGTTAGTTTTCCTGCCTTTTTCCTGCGTAAAGGCAATCGGAAAAGGTTAGTGCATGTCGTTTCAATGGGGTTTTCACACTAATTGCTCATCTCCATTCCGTTTTCGTTAGCTGCTACTGTCGTCGGAAAATAGGCTTAAGTGCATGGAAAGGATAGGAAATTCTTCCCTGAGGGCTCATTTAACGATGAAAAACGTTTAGTGCATCTACCTCTAAGTACCAGGTTCACTTTTTAGGAAATTGTTCTTTCATTATTCAAACACCAATTCCAGTGATTATGACTTGGGATAACACCACTGTTGAGTGTGAATCACAATGCATACTACATATTAATGGCACTTTCAAAATTGAAGGTGACAATAATTATTCTTGTCCAATTACATACTATTCTGTCAGGACAGTTATGCTGAGTCCAGAAATTCCAGCTGTACATATTTTATTGACAGCATTCACTTCTAACTTGACTAAGGTGCTTCATGAACAAAGCCTTCAGATCTATCCAACATGCAGGAGATAAATTTAACTGTTGTGAAAAGTACTTTGCATAAAGTAGAGAACAATATGAAAGAAGCAGTAGCCTTAAGTAGTTTGCATACTCCCCTTCAGCCAGAGGATACTTGAATTCTATGAAACATCCAGTCATTTTACTTTGTATACCAAACTGTGGTATTTGTGAGTATTGTCATCTTGCTGATTGTTATTAAATGCCTCTCTGTGAGACTAAACAGACAGATTGCACAGATACAACAGCAAATTGATGCTGCCAAATATTGGTTGGCTCAGAAACCAAATCCATAATTTGTTGAATACATATTGATTTTACATCTTGATTCAATTTATATATGAAATTACAGAATTCTGTGTGATTTAGGTGTCATCACAAATATGAGTGAATTTTTACTTTTGAGTGATTTGATGTGGCATCACTACTAGTTCATAAGATAACTAATGCCTTATCGATTTGGATGAATTCATAATGAGAGAGTGATTATTATTTTTAAAAAAGCAAAAAGAAAACAAGATGAATATATAATTAATATATTTATCTAACAATGATAATTACTTGATATCATAGTTGTTTGCTTTGACCCAGGAGTTGGAATAAGCTATTCAGTAAAATTGGTTCTACAATTTAGATAATTGTGAAATATACCAAGTGCATAAGAAGTATAGCAGCTTTATAATTAAATGATTTATATACAGGTAAAATGAAATGGAACCCCAGCATCTTAATATCCTGAAAGTAGTAATAGGCTAAAAGATGTATAAACTTAGTATCTACTTTCTCTCTGTTGTTTGAATGTCACATTCATACAAATCACCACATTATGATCAGCTTTATAAAAATATGAAAAGGATGAGTTGTTAAGGTTTAAAATTGGGGGGGGGGGGGGGATATTTTTAATTGGAATATAGGTATTTTCTATAACTTTGCCTGTTTTTTTTTAGTATAGCGCGTAGAGAGGGGTATAACCAGTAGAAGAAAGGAGGTGTTGATGCCCATCTACAAGTTGTTGGTGAGGCCCCACTTAGAGTATAGTGTTCAGTTTTGGAGGCCGTATCTTGCTAAAGATGTAAAAAGACTGGAAGCGATGCAAAGAAAAGCTACAAAAATGGTATGGGATTTGCGTTGCAAACCATACGAGGAGAGACTTGCCAACCTGAACATGTATACCTTGGAGGAAAGGAGAAACAGGGGTGACATGATACAGACGTTCAAATATTTGAAAGGTATTAATCCGCAAATGAACCTTTTCTGGAGATAGGAAGGTGGTAGAACTAGAGGACATGAAGGTAAAATTATGTATAATCATACCTGATAATTTTCTTTCCATTAATCATAGCTGATCAATCCATAGACTGGTGGGTTGTGTCCATCTACCAGCAGGTGGAGATAGAGAGCAAACTTTTGCCTCCCTATATGTGGTCATGTGCTGCCGGAAACTCCTCAGTATGTCGATATCAAAGCTCCATCCGCAGGACTCAGCACTTAGAGAATTACACCCACGAAGGGACACTCTGCCCAGCTCACCACCGCCGAAACGGGGGAGGGGAATTAACCCAGCTCATCCCACACAAGTGGGGGAGGGGAATCCGTCCAGCTCATCCCCGCGGAGCGGGGGAGGGACACCACACCCACCGATGCGGGGGGATCTGGCTTATCCTGCAACCGCAACCGCGGGAGGAGCTGACTGACCCTAACACC
Source organism: Microcaecilia unicolor (assembly GCF_901765095.1). Classification (NCBI taxonomy): domain Eukaryota; kingdom Metazoa; phylum Chordata; class Amphibia; order Gymnophiona; family Siphonopidae; genus Microcaecilia; species Microcaecilia unicolor. The sequence continues at coordinate 138,543,970 of NC_044037.1, forward strand.
GCCGAAGCGGGAGGGGTACAAAGCTGCCCTACAGCTGCACGAAGCGGGAGGGAGTGCCGGCAGAATTTTAAGTCTCAATCCAGCCCCGTAAAACGGAGGGGAGAGGAATGCAGCAGCTCACTGTAACACAAACTCGTCTTAACTCTTGAAGAATCCAAGTGAAAAAACTTGAACACGAAGTCTTTCTGAAGTAACTGAAGACTAAACTTGAACCTGAAATGCAACCAGAATAAAAACAGTACAGATATCTGGGAGGGGCTATGGATTGATCAGCTATGATTAATGGAAAGAAAATTATCAGGTATGATTATACATAATTTTACCTTCCATATCATCAAGCTGATCAATCCATAGACTGGTGGGATGTACCGAAGCAGTACTCACCCAGGGCGGGACATTGAAATCCCTGACCTCAACACTGAAGCTCCAAACCGGGCCTCCGCCCGTGCAGCCACAGTCAAACGGTAATGCTTGGAGAATGTATGAGCCGAAGCCCAAGTTGCCGCCTTGCATATCTCTTCCAAGGAGACGGATCCGGCCTCTGCCATCGAGGCCGCCTGAGCTCTCGTGGAGTGAGCCTTCAGCTGGATAGGCGGCACCTTCCCCGCGGCCACATAAGCCGCTGCAATGGCTTCCTTGACCCATCTTGCCACTGTAGGCTTAGCAGCCTGCAGACCCTTACGAGGACCTGCAAACAGGACAAACAGATGATCCGATTTCCGGAAATCATTGGTCACTTCCAAGTATCTGATGATGACTCGTCTCACATCCAGATATTTAAGAGCAGAGTACTCCTCTGGGTAGTCCTCCCTACGAAAGGAAGGGAGACAGAGCTGCTGATTCACATGGAAGCGAGAAACAATCTTGGGCAGGAAGGAAGGCACTGTGCGAATAGTCACTCCTGCCTCAGTGAACTGCAGAAAAGGCTCTCGACATGAGAGCGCCTGGAGCTCGGAAACTCTTCTGGCTGAAGTGATAGCCACCAAAAAGACTGCTTTCAACGTCAGGTCTTTCAGAGATGCCCTCGACAAGGGTTCAAAAGGTGGCTTCTGCAATGCTCTTAGTACCAGGTTGAGATTCCACGCAGGCACCACTGAGTGCAGAGGAGGGCGCAGGTGATTAACTCCCTTGAGAAAGCGCACCACATCTGGCTGCGAAGCCAGGGAAGCACCCTTCAGGCGGCCCCTGAAGCAAGGCAGAGTCGCTACCTGGACTTTAAGGGAACTGAGCGACAGGCCTTTCTCCAGACCTTCTTGCAGGAACGCCAACACTGAAGAAATTGGAGCAGTGAAGGGAGAAAGTGAGCCTGCTTCACACCACGCTGCAAAGATACGCCAAACCCTGGCGTAAGCAGTAGAAGTAGAGCGCTTCCTCGCTCTCAGCATAGTGGCGATGACCTTGTCTGAGAAGCCCTTCTTCCTCAGACGCTGCCGTTCAATAGCCAGGCCGTAAGACCAAAGGGGGAGGGATCCTCCATCACCACGGGACCCTGATGTAACAGGCCCTGCTCCACTGGCAGCCGCAGAGGATCGTCGACTGAGAGCCTGATCAAGTCCGCATACCAGGGACGCCTGGGCCAATCCAGACCCACCAGGATTACCCTGCCGGGATGCTTTGCCACCCGGTCTAGCACCCTGCCCAACATGGGCCAGGGCGGGAACACATAGAGAAGCTCTTGTGTCGGCCACTGTTGGAGAAGAGCATCTACTCCCAGGGATCGAGGGTCCCGTCCTCTGCTGAAAAAGCGCGGCACTTGGCAATTGGCCGATGACGCCATCAGATCTAGGCTCGGCTGGCCCCAGCGCTTCGTGATGTCCAAGAACGCCTTGACTCCGGCAATGTGGGCCGCTGAAAGCTGCTCCAGGTTCGCTTCCACCCACTGGCAAAGATTCATAGCCTCCTTGGCTAGAGGGGCGCTCTTGGTACCTCCCTGGCGGTTGACATAGGCCACAGCCGTGGCATTGTCCGACAGAACCCGTACAGGCTTCAACACCAGTAACGGGATGAACTCCAAAAGCGCCAACCGAATGGCTCTGAGTTCCAGGAGGTTGATAGACCACTTTGCTTCTGCAGGAGACCAGAGCCCCTGCGCTGTCCTTCCCAAGCAGTGGGCTCCCCAGCCCGACAACGAGGCGTCCGTCGTGACGACAATCCACTCTGGGGTCACCAGAGGCATTCCCGCAGACAACTTGTCTGTCTGCATCCACCAGCTCAGCGCCTTGCGCACTGCTGGGTCCAAGGGAAGGCGCACAGCATAATCCTCCGACATCGGAGTCCAGCGCTGCAGCAAAGAGTGTTGAAGTGGTCTCATATGAGCCCTGGCCCAGGGCACAACTTCCATCGTGGCCGTCATAGAGCCCAACAGCTGCACATAGTCCCAAGCCCGAAGGGGAGAGGCTACTAGGAACTGGTCCACCTGAGCCTGAAGTTTGACAATCCGATTGTCTGGCAGGAACACTCTGCCCACTTGGGTGTCGAATCGAACTCCCAGGTACTCCAGGGACTGAGTCGGGCGCAGCTGGCTCTTCTCCCAGTTGATGATCCATCCCAGGGAGCTCAAAAGAGCAACTACCCGGTCCACAGCTTTGCCGCACTCTGCATAAGAGGGGGCTCGGATCAACCAGTCGTCCAGATAAGGATGGACTTGTACCCCTTCCTTTCGTAGGAAGGCCGCGATGACCACCATTACTTTGGAAAAGGTCCGCGGAGCAGTAGCCAACCCGAAAGGGAGGGCTCTGAACTGGAAGTGTCGTCCCAGGACTGCAAAACGCAGAAAGCGTTGATGAGGAGGCCAGATGGGAATATGCAGGTACGCTTCCTTGATGTCCAAGGATGCCAGGAACTCTCCTGCCTTCACTGCCGCTATAACAGAGCGGAGAGTCTCCATGCGAAAGTGCCGCACTTTCAAGGCCCGATTGACCCCTTTGAGGTCGAGGATAGGCCGGACAGAACCTCCTTTCTTTGGTACCACAAAGTAAATGGAGTAACGTCCCTTGCCAAGCTGACTTTCTGGCACCGGAACGACCGCGCCCAGGCGGATCAGATTGTCCAAGGTCTGCTGCACTGCCACAGCTTTGACCGGAGACTTGCAGGGAGAGAGTACAAACCCGTCTTTTAAGGGTCGGCAGAACTCTAGTTTGTAGCCGTCTCTGATGACTTCCAGCACCCACGCGTCTGAAGTTATTGTGGTCCACTCGCCCAGAAACGAGGACAGCCGTCCTCCAATCTGCACTGGGGCGTGGACCAAGACCCCGTCATTGGGTACGAGACCCTGGGGGAGGACCGGAGGGAGCACCTCCGGGACGGCGGTCTCTGCGAAAGGAATGCTGCTTGGGGGAGAAATTCCTCTTGAAGGAAGAGGGGGCAGAGGAACCCGACCTGCCCGGGCGGTACCGACGGGCTTCCTGCAACCGTCCTCTGGAGGTACCGGGACGAGTACTAGCCCGAGCCCTGACCTCTGGTAATTTCTTGCCCTTAGACGTGCCGAGATCGGTCACGATTTTGTCCAGCTCGACCCCAAAGAGCAGCTTGCCTTTAAAAGGCAACCTAGCCAGGCGGGATTTAGAGGCGTGGTCAGCAGACCAATGTTTCAGCCAAAGCCACCGCCGCGCAGAGATTGTCTGAGCCATGCCTTTCGCTGAGGCCCTCAAGACATCATACAGCAAGTCTGCCAAATAGGCTAAGCCCGATTCCAGGGCCGGCCAATCAGCCCTCAAGGAATGATCCGAGGGGGAAGCCCGCTGCACCATAGTCAGGCACGCCCTGGCCACATAGGAGCCGCAAACTGAGGCCTGCAAACTTAAAGCAGCCACCTCAAAGGACGACCTTAAGGCCGCCTCCAATCTTCTGTCTTGGGCGTCCTTTAGGGCCGTGCCACCTTCCACCGGCAACGCCGTTTTCTTAGTCACCGCAGTGATTAAAGAATCCACGGTAGGCCACAGATAGGCCTCACGTTCACTCACAGCCAAAGGATAGAGGCGGGACATAGCCCTAGCCACTTTAAGGCTCGCTTCTGGGACATCCCATTGAGCCGAAATTAAGGTGTGCATGGCATCATGCACGTGGAAGGTTCTAGGCGGGCGCTTCGTCCCCAGCATAATGGCAGAGCCAATAGGGGCTGAGGGAGAGACGTCCTCCGGAGAGGAAATCTTCAAAGTGTCCATGGCCTGTAACAACAGGTTGGGCAAATCCTCTGGGCTAAAAAGCCGCGCTGCAGAGGGGTCATCCGCTCCATCCGAGCGGGGATCCGTCTCCTCCAAGGAATCCGCAAAGGACCGTTGGGAGACCTCAGACACGCTGCCCTCATCTACATCGGAGGAGACAAATTCCTCCAAGGCCTGGGAATCAACCCGAGGGCGTTTACTTCTGGGAACCTCAACCTCTTTACCAGACGAGGGAGCAGGGGCAGCGTTGTGCATGAGGAAGGCCTGATGCAGCAGCAAAACAAACTCGGGGGAGAAACCCCCCAGACTGTGCACTTCCGCAGCCTGGGCAACAGCCCTAGACGCACCCTCAACCGGCGCTCGCAATAGCGGGGGAGAGACATGCTGCGCATCCAAAATGGCGTCCGGCGCGAAACTCCGTGAAGGAGCCGCGCGGGAAGAACGGCTCTTAACTTTAGCCGCTTCTGTGCCATCGCCCAAATTAAGGGCGTTCATGGCATTAATGTCTCCAACCTCAAGGGCGGCCCAAGAAGAAGCCATCCGAGCCGCGTGGCCGGCCAAGATGGCGGAGGCGAGGAGCGGGGATGGGCGTTTATGGCGGGAAAAACCGCCACGCCGGAGGAAGGACCGGGACATTCATCGGTCACGAAACTGTCACCCAACAAGGGCGAATCAGGCTTTAAGACCCCCGCATCCCCTCTAGAAGCGCTCAAGCGACCCGGGGAGCGACCCTTTGCGCCCTCGCCCTCCGACGCCATATGCCACGAGGAGAAGAATCGGGGAACCCCCTGCCCGCTATAAAAAGGTAAAAATTACCTGCTGTCCGCTCCGAGTTGTAACGACCTGGTGTCCCAGTGAGTAGCTGCAATAGACGCTTAAATAAACGTTGAAATAAACGCCTTTAAGGACGTTCAAAATTTTTTTTTTTTTTTTTTGTAACGGAGCCAGCGGGAGGGGGGAGAAAAGGAGGGACCTGGCACCACCAGGTTTGCACTTGCTCAAAAGAGCCCTCAACCCCAGGCACTCAACAAAACCTAAAAATTAGGCTTGGAGGCCTAGCCAGAGCTGCTGCTGTGTGTGACCACCACCTGCTGAGATAGAGAACATACTGGGGAGTTTCCGGCAGCACATGACCACATATAGGGAGGCAAAAGTTTGCTCTCTATCTCCACCTGCTGGTAGATGGACACAACCCACCAGTCTATGGATTGATCAGCTTGATGATATGGAATTGAGGTTATAGGGGGGCAGATTCAGGAGTAATGTCAGGAAGTATTTTTTCACGGGGAGAATGGTAAATACGTGGAATGCCCTCCCGTGGGAGGTGGTGGAGATGAAAATGGTAATGGAATTCAAACGTGCGTGGGATAAACACAAAGGAATCCTGTTTAGAAAGAATTGATCTACGGAATCTTAGCGGAGATTGGGTGGCAACGCTGGTATTTGGAGAGTAAAACCAGTGCAGGGCGGACTTCTACGGTCTACATCCTGATTGTTACTGAATAGATATGGATGGGCTGGAGTGTAAATTTTAAGGGGCTTCGATGTTAGCTTCAGAAGTTTTAGTACAGGAACAGTGCTGGGCAGACTTTTACGGTCTGTGCCTTGAGAAAGGCAGGCACAAATCAAACTCGAGTATACATATAAAGTATCACATACCATGTAAAATGAGTTTATCTTGTTGGGCAGACTGGATGGACCGTTCAGGTCTTTACCTGCCATCATTTACTATATTACTATTAGGCTTGTCTAAGTGGAAAGAACCAGACTGGTTGTTTGCTTAAATTTGGAACAGGGACAAGTACACAGTTCTGAGAAATAAGGAATTTTGTCAGAGTGACCCTTTTTGATAAGGGATACTCCCATGAGTGTATGTAGACAGGAATGACAAGAACCGTCTGCTGTTATCTCATGGGGAGAGAAAAACAAGTTGTTTTTTTCTTTTCTTACAGCTTGCCTATAGAAAATTCTGGAATTCACAAACCAAGCTGTATAAAAGGGAGAGAGGTCTGACTGACCATAAGAAGAACTGCACTGAACTGGACTTAAACTAGAGAATTTTCAGCCAGAGGGGAGGTAGGAGGTGCATGCAAGGTGGCCTTAAGCTAGAACCACGACAAAAGGAAGAGTGCCCAGTCCTCAAGAAATGGTGCCTTGTTGTCTTCCAAAGGGTCCTGAAAAGTTCCAGGCAAGTGAAAAGGGCAGATTCGGAGTCCAGGAAAACCCCGAGAAAGTGACTGCGTTGGCTCAGAGCCCCTTCTAACTGAAGTGCTACCTCACCCCTGGCCCCAGAGGCCTGGATTTCTAGTCTAAATAGCTTTCAAACTGTGTAACGGAAAGTTACTGACCATAACCAGGAATTATCTAGGAAGCCCAAAAGGAAACAACATCCTACTGGGTTTTTTTTCCCTTTCCAAATAATACAAACTATGCAGGAGGGGTGATTCAGTGAGCCAGAATGAGAGAAACAGGTTGCGCTATACTGAGTCAAATAAAATAAACATTCCACAAGAAACAGATAGCAGCTGGAATCATTATAGATAGAAATTCCATGTGTGAAGGGAAGATGTATTCTTGTAGGGCTGTACTACCGTCCTTCGAGACAGAACGAACAGACGGTTGAAAAGAAATGTTTACAGAGATTAGGAAAGAAAATGTTACATCAGGGAGTACGAGGGAGATAAAATTTCTAGATGTAATAAATGACTGCTTCTTGGAGCAACAGGTCCAGGAACTGACAGGGGAAGCCATTTTGGATCTGGTGCTTGGTGGCGTGAAGGGCATAGCGCGACAGGTGTTGGGTCCCCTGGGAAACAGTGATTATGATCAAGTTTGAGCTACTATCTGGGATGAACCTGCAAAGGAAATCTATTGTAGCTGCATTTAGGTTTTGAAAGAGTGACTATAACAAAATGAGGAAAATGGTTAAAGAGAAAGTAAAAGGATCAGCTGCTAAGGTTAGGACACTAAATCAGGTGTGGACGTTATTCAAAAATACCATCTTGGAAAATCCCAGTCCAGATGCATTCCATGTATTTTCAAAGGTGGAAAGAAGAGAATACAACAGCCATCATGGTTAAAAGGTGAAGTAAAAGAGGCTATTACAGCCAAAAGATTGCCCTTCAAAGAATGGAAAAAGGATCCAAATAAAGAAAATAAGAAGCAAATAAGCACTGGCAAGTCAGATGCAAAGCATTAATAAAGGAGGCTAAAAAAGAATATGAAAAAAGTGGAGTGAACGCTGGGCTAAGTGGAGTGAACGCTGGGCTGGAAGTTTCGTTGAGCCCGGACGGCAGAGTCCCGCCTCCTCAACCAATTGGAAGCAGTTCTCCGGCGAGCGCATACTCGGCCGCGAAGACCGGAGAGTCAAGTAGCGGAGGGGAACGGGAGGCAATTCTATCCTCGTCGGAAGGTTTGGGAAGTTTGCTTACTCCCATCCTAACTGCTCCCATAGAAAGAAGATCTGCCGAGGAGACGGTAGGAACAATGGGGAATGTAAGTCTGATACACATTGAGACAGAAGAGATATTTCCTTTTAAAAAACCTACTGAAGTAACTTTAGACAATCTTTGGCATCTAATTGTGGAACTTGGTAAGGCTTTATGCCCTCAGACCAAAAAGATGTCAGAAGAAATTGCCTTATTGGATGGGAAATTGAAGGAAGTAGAAATTAAACTAAATTCTGTGGCTTCACAAACTGAAAACTTTGAAAAAGAAATACAACAGATTCAAACTGTGCAAACAACAACTGTTAAAGACTTGGTAAACCTAAGGAGGAAATCGGAGTTTCTTGAAAACAGTCTTAAAAATAATAATTTGCGTTTTATAAATTTTCCCTTGCAGCCTCTGGTTTCTCCGAGGGAAATGTTAAGAAACTACTTTAAAGAAGTCCTTGAAATTGGTGAAGATCAATTTCCCCCTATCTCCCAGGTTTTTTATATCCCGGGTAAAAAAGATGAACAACATTTAAATAATCAGGCAATAGATGTCTCTGCATTGATAGAAAGTTCAGATAGTGAAAAACTCACTGCTTCAACTTTGCTTGCCACGGTTGCGTTGACCTCAGACAAGTCATGGATATTAAAAAGAATTTTCCTAAAAAAAGAGAAAACCTTTAGAGGATTACAAACTCGGATATTTCCTGACTTGTCGAGGGACACGCAGAAGCGCAGGCAAAAGTTCTTGCAGTTAAAACAGGAGACGCTCCAATTAGGAGCAACGTTTTATTTAAAACTAGTAAAAAAGGCCCGTTTCTGACACAAATGAAACGGGCGCTAGCAAGGTTTTCCTTGGAGTGTGTATGTTTGGGAGAGTATGTGAGAGTGACTGTTTGAGAGTCAGAGTGAAAGTGTGAGTGTGTGAGAGAGAGAGTGAGTCTGGGTGTGAGTGTGTTTGTGAGAGAGTGTGTGTGAGAATGAGAGTGTGTGTATGTGAGACACAGTGTGAGAGAGAGTGTGTGTGTGTGGGCAAGAGAGAGAGTGTGTGTGAGACACAGATTCTCTGTGAGAGTGAGTGTATGACACCAAGCGAGTGTGTGAGTGACTGTGTGGCACATAGAGAGTGAATGTGATACTGTGTGAGACAGACTGTGTGAGAGTGAGAGTCAGAAAGACATTGTATATGAGAGAGAGAGTGTGAGCTGTGCCCTCCCAATCCATGGCCATCTGTCCCCTGCCCCCTCCATTCATCCTTTTCCAGCAATTCCCCTCTGTCCCTGAGCCCTGCCCTCCCAATCCATGGCCATCCATGTTTGTCTGTCACCTGCCCCCTCCATTCATCCCTATCCAGCATTTCCCCTCTCTGCCTGAGGCCTGCCCTGCAATCCATATCCATCCATGGCCATCTGTCCCCTCCATTCATCCCTATGCAGCAATTCCCCTCTCCCTGAGTCCTGCCCTTCCAATCCATGCCCATCCATGCTCCTCTGTCACCTGGCCCCTCCATTTTTCCCTATCCAGCATTTCCCCTCTCTGCCTGAGGCCTGCTCTGCAATCCATATCCACCCATGCCCATCTGTCCCCTCCATTCATCCCTATCCAGCAATTCCCCTCTCCCTGAGTCCTGCCCTTCCAATCCATGGCCATCCATGCTCATCTGTCACCTGGCCCCTCCATTTTTCCCTATCCAGCGTTTCCCCTCTCTGCCTGAGGCCTGCTCTGCAATCCATATCCATCCATGCCCATCTGTCCCCTCCATTCAACCCTATCCAGCAATTCCCCTCTCCCTGAGTCCTGCCCTTCCAATCCATGCCCATCCATGCTCCTCTGTCACCTGGCCCCTCCATTTTTCCCTATCCAGCATTTCCCCTCTCTGCCTGAGGCCTGCTCTGCAATCCATATCCATCCATGCCCATCTGTCCCCTCCATTCATCCATTTCCAGTAATTCCCCTCTCTCCCTGTGCCCTGCCCTCCTAATCCATACCCATCCATGCTCCTCTGTCCCCTGCCGCCTCCATTCATTCTTTTCCAGCAAGTCCCCTCTCGCCCTTCCATGACCCCCCCCCTGGCATCAATGCTACTCTCTCTCCCATGTCCCAGCCTGGCCCGCCCTCTTCTCCCCCCCCTTCGCATCCATGCCCCCCCCTTCGCATCCATGCCCCCCCACCCCTTCGCATCCATGCATCCCTTTTTTTTTTTTTAATTCTTTTTAACTTTACCTCCGTGGCGGTTCGTGCAGCGAAGCGTCAGGGAAGGAGGTGGCGCTCCCGACGTCTAGCTTTCCTTTCGCTGTGTTCCGCCTTGTTTTGAAGGCGGAACACAGCGAAGGGAAGGGTAGACGTCGGGAGCGCCGCCTCCTTCCCTGACGCTTCGCTTCCGGATTTGTTTGTTTAGACGCGAGGGCGGGGCAGAGACGGCTGGATGGCTTCACACCACGAACACCACGAACACCACGAACCCTACAGCCAGGGACTCAGGGAGTGACGTCAGATGGCTTCAGAACGTTGTCCTCATTAGAACGTTCACGGTGCGTTTTATTATATTAGATATCCATGTAAATGTTTGGTTAATTATCAGAATGTCAAATATGTGTATTTTGACCCTTCCCAATTATGTTCCTTTTTAACATCTAAGAGAGCTCTATAAATGAAGTTATACCTTGCCTGTAATGCTGAACTCCTGTTTTTGGCTATTGTATACTTGAAATGTTTTATTTCTTTTCCTTATATCTCCAGTTATTGATAACTTGGACTCCCTATTTGTGGACTTTAAAGCATCTAAAAAGGGAGATGTTTTTCTTTAATTATATTTTTGATGAAAATCTTTAGCTGCTTTTTTCTGTCAAGTAAATTTACTTGTGATTTATTGAAATAATAATAAACAAATAAACAAATAAATAAATAAATAGATAAAAAAGAATATGAAGAGAAACTTGCCAAAGAGGCTAAAACTCACAGTAACAGTTTTTTCAAGTATATCAGAAGCAGGAAGCCTGCGAGGAAATCCATGGGACCATTAGATCATGAAGGAGCAAAAGGGGTGCTCAGGGAGTATAAGGTCATAGCAGAGAAACTGAATGCATTCTTTGCTTCTGTCTTTACAGAAGAAGATGTAAGAGATCTGCTTATACCAGAAATGGTTTTCAAGGAAATCTTGGTGAAACTGGAAGATGTACTGAGCCAAATTAAGAAATTAAAGAATAGTAAATCATCTGGACCGGATGGCATACATCTAAAGGTACTCAAAGAACTCATGCATAAAATTGCTGATCTGCTGTTAGTAATATGTAACCTGTCGTTAAAATCGTCCATAGTACCTGAAAATTGGAGGTTGTCCAATGTAATGCCGATTTTTTAAAAGAGTTTTTCGGGTGATCCGGGAAATTACAGACTGGTAAGCCCAACGTCTGTGCCGGGCAAAATAGTGGAAACTATTATAAAGAATAAAATTACAGAACATTTAAACAAACATGGTTTAATGGGACAGAGTCAGGATGGGTTCAGCCAAGTGAAGTCTTGCCTCACCAATTTGCTTCATTTCTTTGAAAGAGTGAATAAACATGTGGATAAAGGTGGGCCTGTTGATGTAGTATATCTAGATTTTCAGAAAGCTTTTGATAAAGTTCTTCATGAGAGACTCCTGAGAAAATTAAAGACTCAGGTGATAGGAGGCAAGGTTATGGTGTGGGTTAGGAATTGGTTATTGGACAGAAAACAGAGGGTAGGGTTAAATGGTCGTTTCTCTCAATTGAGGAGGGTGAACAGTGGAGTGCCACAAGGATCTGCATTGGGACCGGTGCTATTTAATATATTTATAAATGATATGAAAATTGGAACTAGTGAAGTGATTAAATTTTCAGTTGATACAAAACTATTCAAGTTTGCTAAAACATGTGCGGACTGTGAAATATTCGTTTTTTGGTGGGAGAGTCCTTTCCTGATGTAGAGGTAAATTTGCCTATCATTGGCAGGCTGCCTTCCTCTTGGAACACCTGCCAGGGGGGGGGGGAGACACCTGAATGTCTCTTTATCTCCCACAGAGGCCTCATCTCTCTTGAGTTGGTCTGGCCATATGATGCAACTAGTTCTCATGTGTAGTTGTCTTTATCCCAGATGCCTAGAGTGGTGCATTCTGTTGAAATGTCATCTCTGCAGGAGGAAATTAAAGAGCAAGCAGAAATGTCATCAAATCAACCTTTCTCCAGGTTTGATGCCATGATGAAAGATCAAATGGAACAGGCTGATTCTTGTACTACTGATGCAGTGAAGGTGCAGTTGATTGAGTTGCTGAGTTGCAGCAGACGTTTATGATTGTGGGCTTAAGGACCTACATGTCACCACAATTCCTATGGAGTCAAAAATCCCATTGGCTTCCTATGAATCAGTTCAAGAGATTCTCAACACTTTGGAGGCCAGAGGCATTATTAAGCAATGCAACAGCACGTATAACTCCCCTCTGTGGCCCATTTTGAAAAAGAATAACAGCTGGAGAATTGTACTGGATTACCATCAGCTAAATGAGTGGGTGCCTTTGTCCAAGTGGCCTATGGCCTCTCTGGATCAGAATCTTGCTACTATCAAAGGGGCTAGGTATTTCATCAGTTTGGATTTGATATCTAGATTTTGGACAGTGCTAGTACATCTTCCTGCCCAATAAAAATTGGCTTTTACCTTTGGGAAGAAACAGTACACATGGAACAGAACACCCTTTGGTTTTCTTAATTCCCCTGCTGAATTTAACATCTTTCTACATAAAGCACTTCTGGATGCAGAAGCATGAGGAACTTTGATCTATGAGGATGACATCCTGATCAAAAGCCCTACCTTTAAAGAGCACTTGGCAGAGATAGAACATGTTTTCCAACAGTTGAAAGAAGCTGGAGCTAAATTGACCCTTGCAAAAGGACAATGATGCAGGAAATCTCTGAATTACCTAGGGTATGAAACTTCTGCTGAGGGTTTGCGACCTCAGAAGGTATGAGTGCAGGCCTTACAAACAGCTGAAATGACCCACTAATCTCACAGAACTCTGTTCCTTTTTAGGGATATGCAACTATTCTCAACAGATCAGTATGCAGACATCACCAGACCCTTGGTCAAGTTATTGAAGAAAGATGTGCCCTGGACTGAAGGATCTGCAGGAGCTGAAGGATCACTTTCTCTGTCATACATATCTGGGGGGTTGTGAGTTCTATGTTGGCCTGGGATACTCTGAACACTCTATGAGTGCTGTCTTATATCAGAAATATGATTCTGGTAAGTGGGTTGTAGTCTATACCAGTAAAGGCCTTTCTGACATGGAGAAGAAGTATTTGGACTGTGAGAAACCACTTTTGTTTACAGTTTGGGCTTTGAAACATTTTAGGAACTATATCCAAAGTGAGAAGCTGATAATGGTTACATGTCATCAACCCATCAGTTTCTTGGGTAATGACTGAATCAAGTCTGGTTGAGTGTCCAACAGCTGGATAGTCTCCTGGACTTTGGCTCTCCAAGGGTGGCCTCTAGAGGTAAGGCATGCTTAGAAACATTGCAATGGTGTAGCACAAGGTATGGATGATTTGCATGAGTGTGCAGAAAATGATTCCCTTGCAGGTATTCCTGAAACTGATGTTCAACCAGAGGAAGAGGAACCTCATCACCATCATCTTTATAAGAAGATCTGTGCTGACATTCCCAAGGACTATGTAGATGGTTGCACCTTCCACCAAGAAACAGACTATGAGTTGGTTGCATTAGTTGGTGTGGTATTGAATCTAACTACTCCTGATGAGATCTTGAAGTACAGTTTGGGTTCCCAGACCAATTAATATGCTGAGATTGTTGTAGCTTTGGTAGCGGTACAGAAAGGACTTACGAAACTAATCATTTGCACAGATTCAGATTATATAAGACAGAATTTTGTTTCTCACCCAATTGGAAGACGAACAACACGTTGAACACCAAAGAAAAACCAGTACATCATGGAAACTTGATTCTAGACTTAGATCAACTGGTACAGGACAACAAAATGACCAACTATTGGAAGAAGGTCAAGGGTCATGTCAAAGTCATTCCTGATAAACAAGGGAATGACCTGGTAGATCACCTTTCCAAGGAAGGTGCACTGACAGAAGAATGCGATTCCCAGAATAAGAACAGAAGAACATAATAAGAGCCATACTGGGTCAGACCAATGGTCCATCCAGCCCAGTATCTTGCTTCCAGCAGTAGCCAATCCAGGTGGTAGAAGCACAATTAGTAGCATCATTCCATCATTGACAACACACTCAAAGGAAGGACCACAACATGTCACATCCCCAATAGATTTATTCTTGCTTTGGCCACGATTGCCCTAACAAAAAATGTCTTTGCATTTCAAGGGAGATTTTTTTCAACAAATTAAAGGCACAGCAATGGGCACTTCCATGGCTCCAGACTTGGCCAACCTCTCTATGTTGCACATTTTGAAGAAACTTTCCTCAAAGACCATGCATTCGTTCAAGAGGTATTTCCCCGCCGGAACCGGAAGTTCCCCAGGAGCCAGCCCGCTGCCCGACCTCTTCTCCCACTCCCACAACAGTCCTTAGCCTGCCCCTCGCCTTCCTGCATGCCATCCATAACTTAAAAGTCATCTTACCGGGGTCCTGGCGGCAGCAGTAGTGAAAGGCAAGCATGAGCAGGCTCAGCGAGTCGGTGCTTCAGCCTGCCTTCCCTTCTCGTTGCTCTCAGCTCTGCCTCTGGTCCTGCCCTCAAGCTGAGAGCAACGAGAAGGGAAGGCAGGCTGAACTTAGTGCCGACACGCCGAGCCTGCTCGTGGTTGCTCTTCACTACTGCTGCCGCCGGGACCCCGGTAAGATGACTTTTAAGTTATGGGCGGCATGCAGGAAGGCAAGGGGCAGGCGAAGGACTGTTGTGGGAATGGGAGATGAGGTCGGGCTGGAACTCGAGTCGAAGGGAGGGAGGGGCTGGAACTCGGAGGGAGGGAGGGGGGCCTAGAACTCTGAGGAGAGGGGGGCCTGGAACTCTGAGGAGAGGGGGGCCTGGAACTCTGAGGAGAGGGAGGGGGGCCTGGAACTCTGAGGAGAAGGGGGGCAAGGGGAGAGGGAGCAATGGGGGAGGGGAAGCAAGGGGGGAGGGGGGGAGAAATGCACCACCTGTAAAAAAAAAAATTAAGCACCCCCAATCATTTTGAAAAGTTGACTCCTATGGTTGAAGACACAGGGGGGCACATGGGAAAGAGAAAGCGAATGGGTGACGGCACAGGGGGGGGGGGGCACATGAGAGAGAAAATGGATGAAGGCCCCCCTCCAAAGCTACAGTACCTGTTCAATGGCTGGTGGGGTAGCTGAAGCCCTGCCAGTTGAAGAAATCCATTGCCTGAGTCACCTCCTTCCTCCTCATACTACCTTAGGAGCAAGGAAGTCAGCGGGGTGCCTCCATCCATCAATGCTTGCACTGTCCAAGCATGCTTAGGGAGTGCTGGCATCGGCAGCTGGGAGCACCCTGCTGACTTCCTGAGGCAGCATAAGGAGGAAGGGGGACACTTCGGCAGTGGATTTCTTTGACTGGCTTCGACATCCCCAGCAGCAAAGGTATGATATCTAATGTGGTGGGAGGAAATGTCCTCCATGAATACCTGGCTATGCCCCGACTTTAATCACATGATTAATCTCGATTTAAAATTTTAATCAAAATGCAGCCCTTTTTTTGACCAGTGAATGAAAGGTGGAACCCTATTGGCAATAACCAACTATAACTAATAGCTATAATTATATTCGGGTCAGTATTCAAAGTTGGTTAAATCGCTTGCTTGGAGCTACTGTACACTGCGCCTTGAGTGAATTCCTTCAAAAAGGTGGTAAATAAATCCTAATAAATAATAAAATAACTGGACATTTTCATCGGCACTTAACTGATTAGTTCCACTGAAAATGAACAGTTAGTGCCGAACTAATAACTGGCTCTTTTGGGGGCATTCCAGGAGTGGAGTCAACATTTGGCTGGTTAAGTGTCAATATTCAGCACTTAATTGGTCAGAATAACTGTATAAATAGGACCACATAAAAGTCAGTCCTATTGTTATGTGATGCCTCATAGCTAGTTAAGTGTTGAATATCGCACTTAATCATTTACTCTTTAGCTGACTCCGCAAACTGGGAAATTCAGTGCCATAGCCTGGACATGTCCTGGCACTGAATTTCTGGGAATAATGCTTGTGGCAGTCAACAAAACACTGAGCGGGCCATTGTGTCAACTGGTGTGAGCCTGGACTGCTGAGGTCTTTTCTTCCTGAAATATAGGTATAAGATTATAAGGGGAACCATTTAATAAAGGTTTTGTTTTTTTAAAACATGTAAGCTGTGTCCTAGGCATTTGTTTTCTGTTTGTGAAAAGTTTCAGATTGGGATTAATTTTCCCAAATTCTTCAGTGGTGTTAATTTTGGGCATTATAAAGGTATAATTTGGATTTTAACATTTCTCTACATCCACACACTATGAGGAAAAATAGTTTTTCTTAGATGCTACAACAAAAATGTCACTACAATGCAATTTCACTCGTTCAAACTGTATTTTCTCACCATCCTCTGGAGCATAATAATCTTGGGGCCTAGGTTCCGGCTCACAGTGAATATATGAATGAGTCTGACAGTGAAAATGATGTAGTCCAAGCAGAAGATGACTCTTCCTGCATATCGAGAGCTGGCACTGGAGTCATTCATCCTATGAGAATAGAGGTAAACAAGAAATTTAAATATAACAAATCGCGGTAAACACCTGTAGTAAGGACTGATTTACTAGGCAGTTCTTCTATTTTATGTCCATGCAAAAGGCCCCAAAGTAGCAAAGATTCAATAGTTTTGAATCTATTAAAAACCCAGTCAATCAATATACCAAAAATTAAATAACTTTCTGCTTGGATTGTGTTTTCTATAAAATGTTAAAAACAATGTAATCCGCCTGATATTCGAAGGGGTTTAACTGGGCAGAAGAGGCTCCTGCCCAGTTAAACCCCACTGAGCAACCCAGTACACGATATTCAGTGGCACTTAGATAGTTTGCGCCACTGAATATCGCCACCAACTGGCCATCTCCTAATTGGTTAGATTAAGGGCCTTAGAGGCAATGGAGGCAAGAGAGGCTATGACTTAGCCGGTTAGCGGAAATTTTCAGTCTGCTAACTGGCGAAGTAACTACATAAAGTTAGGACAGCAAAACAGCAGTTCTAACTTTATGCACCAAAGGTAACCAAGCCCTAGTCTGAATATTGGCTGGCACCTGGTTAACTTCTGGGTGACCTCTGAAATCTGCATATTCAATGCCAGGAGCCAGGGCCGGTCTTAGCAACTGTGGGGCCCTGTGCAGACCAGTTCGCTGGGGCCCCCTCCCAGTCCCAACAGCCCCGGCCTCGCCTCGCCCCTTGTTGGCAAGATATGTTTTAAACATTTTCTTTTATTTCAAATAAAGACAAATCAAGCAAAACTGGTATACAAAAACTAATTTAAAAAGCAAAACCATGTGCACGTAAGGGCTAGATAAATGAATTAAAACAAATCCCCTTAATATGTAATACTTGGTAGCAATAATGAAACAGTGATTGAATATTCAGATAGCAAGCAGCCTGAGCCAACAGATTTATTTTCCACTGAACATAATTAACTTTGTATGAACTTGGCTGCTAATAGTGTGCTGAACTGGACAATGCTGGCACATTTAGCCATACCCTTTTACAAGCCATGGCACATATAAACAGTAATCATTGAAAACATTACACCAGTACAGAAGAAAAATAACTTGTTTTTTTTTCCATTATAAATAATTTCTGTAAGCTGTTACAGCTCCAGTATACTCAAAATGACGCAAACCAAATTAGCATACAGACTCTGCATGCCACACAATACCAGAAAAACAGAACATTGCTATACATTGCATTGCTATACATTGCATACACATACATTCGTGTCCCCATCCTCCCCACTCGCAGAAGGAACCGTGACTGTTGGCGCCCGTCCCCGTGAGCCGACCAGGAGAGTCCCTGGATCGACCCTAGACCGACCGGACCCGAAAACAGCTGGAACCAAGCTCCCGGCTACTGCGACCCGCTTGGTTAGTGCAACGAGCCGGTACGAGCGCAGCCCCTTACGGCAGGAGCGACCGCAAGTCGACCGGAGATTCCCTGGACAGATCGGACCCCGAGAGCAGCTGAGGTCAGGTTCCCGACAAGATGGTCACGGAGCTATGCTGCTCCAGTGACCCAATCGGATCCCGATTTGTGTTCCAGATTTGTGAGGGAACACACACTTGCCTGGCCCGCACTCGAAGGTTGCCAACAAGCATGAGACAACCTGGGAAAGCGACCCATCGTCAGGACCGCCTGGACCGGACCGCAGTCTATCTCTCCCTCGTGGCTGAAACGAGGCACTGGAGGACACACAACCCCCACCCACCCCGACTGGAAGGCTCACCTGAAGCACAGAACGAGGGACCGAAGGAATCTCGAACAGCCTCATGACGCGGACCTGCACGCGAGGAAATCCGCCGAGTTTTGAGACGCCTTTGAAGCTGTTGTGAACTACCGGCCCAACGGGGAGAATCGATCCAGCCACATGGGACCGCTGCTATCCAGCCGACAACCACGTGGATCTAAGGCCCCACGCGATCTAAGCCGTGTGCTGCACGTCCGTCGCTGACTACCGGTGCAGATCCCCTTCTGTCTGCAACCACCACACTGCACCGTAGAGGTGCCACTGTTGGGAAGCCACCGGTGCCACCAGAACATACGGGCTGCAGTGGCAGTGTACCAGAGGATCGGAAGGTGAAAAGGACGACACGAGCCACACCTGGGCAGACCGCGATTTCCCCATCGTCCTGGAGATCTAGCGACTCTCTAACGAGCCACGTGGCTTAAAATCACCCTCAAACCCATCGGAACACATGGACTATCGCGGCACCACACCAAAGGGTCGAACGGAGTAAGAGACGATCAAATTATCCCGCCGATCCCCCCACGGATAGATAGCTGACTGTCTTCAAGAACTACGGACAAAACCACAGCGATATTAAATTTAAAAGTTCTGAGAGTAATAATACGAACAAGTATCTAAGTGTCTTTTAAATGCTTTTAAATGCTGTTTATGCATCTAGCATAACACTAAATTGTCTAAGTGCTTTTTTGAATGCTTTTGGATACTTTTATGCACCTAGCTTTTAATGCTTTTTATGCTCCTAGCATAATACTAAATTGTTTATCTAGGTGCCTTCTAAATGCTTTTAGATGCTTCTATGCACCTACCTTAACAATATATCTAAAACTAATTTAGTAGTACTAAATACAACTATCTAACTCATAGTCACTATACCATCTTTCACTTGCATGTATATTGATCCATTGTTATGTTTGTCACACCGCACGCATCTGCCCACCTTCCAACCTAAATATCACATCAGCATGATCATCCTAATAATAACATTCACCATCCACTCACTCAATATATCGCTTGCAACTCTCTCAACCCCATTAACTGCAGTCACCATGACATCATCCCTCCAAAACTACCCGAACACTCACTCAGCATTCATTCCCCCACAAACCACCAAAAACCTCAGAATCCACCCATCGTCCACACCACAACATCACAACACCAAAACACATATAAAAAGACAACTTATCAATATTCGCCCATCCCCCCACTCCACTGATCCACTCCTATCCGTCCAAATAGGCTACACTAATGCGAGATCAGTGGTAAATAAAAGCGAAACCATCACAGACTGGATCACCTCAGAGAACCTGGATCTACTTTTATCACTGAAACCTGGATCCATCAACCAGAAGACCCTATCATAAACGATCTATGTCCCCCAAACTACAAAATATCACACTGGCCAAGGAAAGACAGAAGAGGAGGTGGAATTGCACTCATCTACAGATCACACTTCTCCGCAGAACCCACATCAGAGTCCATCTCAACTCAACTCGAAATAGCCTCTATAAAACTATATAGCCCCATGCTATACGACCATTTAACATGCATACTGTTCTATAGGCCTCCCAATAACTGGAACCCTAACCAAACCACATTTATGGACTTCGTATCAAACGCATGCATCAACAATTCCAATATACTACTACTAGGGGACCTAAATCTCCATTTAGAAGACTCCACCTCTACTCACACCCGGGTTGTATAGACTTCCTCCAACTCTGTGAATTCCACCTTCCACCAACAGAACCAACCCACAAAAAAGGCCACTCACTCGACATCATAACACTCAAACATTCTACAGATTAAAACTTCCTCCTATCAGACATCCACTGGACCGCATCTCCCTGGTCTGACCACCACAAAGCAACCCTATCCGTACAATGGCGAAAAAAAGGCCAACCCAAACCACCAGAACCCACAACAATTAAAACCAGAGGACGAGTAGAAAAGGATATCTTCTGGCAACTTATCTATGACAACAACTGGTCGATTGACCCAAACTCAAACCAGTTCCTTGCAGATTGGGACCACAGATGCAAACTCATTCTAGACGAAATTGCTCCGCTACACTCCAAAACACTATACACAAAGAAAAAACCCTCTCCATGGTTCAATGAAGAATTAAAAATACTGAAGAAGGAAACCAGAAAACTTGAAAAAACTTGGAGCAAATCGAAAGACGACATCACCCTAAATGCGTGGAAACAAACACAAAAGAAATACAAGAATGACATTAAACGAGCCAAAAGAACATACTACACGAAACAAATCACAGCCACTGGAACAGACATAAAAAAACAATACAAAATCATAAAGAATCTTCTTAACACGAATCCAGTAACAACCTCACCCTCAAACTGCCCATCAGCCGACCAGATGGGCCAAATACTTTAACGATAAAATCACAAACCTGTGTAACACAATTCCCCACGATGATACCAATCTTGACACTTTCCTTGATGAACTAGACCCCGATACCGAAGAGATCCCAGCAGATCACTACTGGACAGATTTCGCCCCCTCAACACTAAAGAAGTCTCCTCAACACTATCCAAACTCTCAAAGTCTCACTGCCATCTGGACCCATGCCCCAACTATCTTATGAAAAAGGCCCCAGAACGATTCATTACTGAACTCACCACCCACTTAAACCTCCTACTCCTACAAGGCTCCTTCCCCGCCGAATACGGCAACATTCTACTCACACCAATACTGAAAAACCCTAAGAAACCAGCGAAAGACATCACCAACTATCGACCTGTGGCCTCCATCCCTCTTCTAACCAAACTGATGAAAAATAGAGTAACCTCCCAACTCAACGAATTCATACAAAAGTTCTCCATACTACATGAATCACAATCGGGGTTTCGACCCGCATACAGTACAGAAACAGTATTACTCACCCTGGTTTCCAAGTACCACACTCCTCTACTCAAGTTCAAACAAGAAATTTCAATTGGCAACAAAATACTTCTTCTGCAGTTTGACCTATCCAGTGCATTTGATATGGTAGACCATGAAATTCTCACAAAACTACTGGACAAGCTAGGAATCGGCGAAAACATCATTAAATGGATAAAAAGTTTCATCACCACCAGAACTTATCAGGTCAAATCAACATCTTCAATATCGCCTGTGTGGCCATCAAAATGTGGAGTTCCCCAAGGCTCACCCCTATCCCCGATCCTGTTCAATCTCATGATGATTCCTCTGGCCAAATCCCTATCTAAATCTGGCCTAAATCCCTTCATCTACGCTGATGACGTCACAATATTCATCCCCTTCCAATCCAACCTCACAGAAATCTCGGATAAAATAACCACTGCCATGAACATCCTAACATCCTGGGCCAACGCTTTCAAGATGAAAATGAACCAAGAAAAAACTCAATGTCTAATCCTTTCATCACAACACTCTACTCTGCTTCCAACTACCCTGAACACTCCAGACATTACAATCCCAATATCTGACAACCTAAAAATTCTAGGAGTAACATTAAATAAACACTTAACTTTAGACACTCATGCAAAAGCCACGACGAAGATGATGTTCAACATGATGTGGGTACTGAAAAGAGTGAAACCATTCCTCCCACAGAAAACTTTCCGCAACCTAGTACAATCCATAGTACTTACCCATGCCAACTACTGCAACAGCATCTTCATCGGCTGCAAAGCCCAAATCATGAAAAAACTCCAAACTGTCCAAAACACAGCAGCAAGACTCATTTTTGGCAAATCACGATTCGAAAGCACAACACCACTTTGAGAAAAGCTACATTGGCTATCAAAGAACGAATAAACTTCAAAGCCCACTCTATGATTCACAAGATTCTCAATGGCGAAGCCCCAAGCTACATGTCAAACCTGATCGATCTTCCAGCCAGGAACCGGTCCAACTCTTCTCGAACATATCTCAATCTCCATCTTCCCAACTGTAAAGGCCTCAAATACAAAACCTACTACGCATCCAACTTCTCTGTTATAGGCAGCCAACTCTGGAACGCCTTACCTCGACATATCCGAAAAACCAGCGAACACCTACCCTTCCGAAAACTGCTGAAGACTCACCTATTCAAACAAGCCTACCCAGACGACTGTTAAGTCTCGGACCTAACCCACACCACAAACAATGCCCACACTCCAACTAACCCACACCACAAACAATGCCCACACTCCAATCCTTCCCCACATCGCACACTACTGTCCCACTCTTTATAAATGTGTTACCTCCATGATACTTTGTACCATACTTTGTATTATCTCCTTGTAACTTTGTACCATACTTTGTATTATCTCTATGATACTATGTACCATACTCTGTAAGCCGCACTGAACCTGCTATTGAGTGGGAAAGAGCGGGGTATAAATGCCACAGATAAATAAATAAATAAATAAATAAATAAATAAATAAAATAAGACAGCAGATGTAAATTCTCAAACTGGACATATTCCAAACACTAAAATGAAAATAAAATGATTTTTCTACCTTTGTTGTCTTGTGACTTTGTTTTTCTGATCATGTTGGTCCCAGTCTCTGATTCTGCTGCTCTCTATCTGCTCCCTTAACTCCACTTCAGGGCTTCCTTTCCATTTATTTCTTTACTTTCCTCCTTTCTTCTTCATTTCTTGCCCTACATCATAGGATCCACTCTATGCGTACGTCTAGTAGCGCTATAGTAGTAGTAGGAGGAGGACCCAGCTTTTACCTATTTTCTCCAGCCATGTGCAGTTTTTCTCCTCTTTTCCCTTTCTCTCATCTCAGTCAGTATGTATCTCCTTCCTCTCTCTTCCCTCTCCTCCATCCATGTTCATCTCACTTCATCTCATGTCCTCTCTCTTCCCTCCCTTCCATCCATATCCAGCATTTCAACTCTCCCCTCTCCTCCATCAGTGTCCAGAATTTCTCCTCTTCCCTCCATCCATGTGCATCTCCTTCCAGTCTTCCCTCACTTCCATCCATGTCCAGCATTTCTCCTGCCCTATCCTCCATCCATCCATAGCAACTCTCCTCTCTCCCCTGCCCTCCCCTCCCATCTTTGTCCAGCATTTCTCCTCTCTCCTCTCCCCTCCATCCATGTGCATCTCCTTCCTGTCTTCCCTCACCTCCATCCATGCCCAGCATTTCTCCTGCCCTCCCCTCCACCCATCCATGCCCAGCGATTCTCCTTTGCCCCCTGTCCTCCCCTCTCATCCACATCCAGTGATTCTCCTCTGTCCCCTGCCCTCCCATCCCCTCCATGTCCAGTGACTCGCCCACCCCAGCCCCCAACTTAACTTACCCTCCCTTTTCAGCCCCAGCCCCATCTGTGCCCTCAGTTTTCCTCAGCTGCTTTCCTTCCAGCTGCCCTGCGTTTAAAAAGTTGCAGCGACGGCAGCAGCAACGAAAATGCAGGCTCACCTCTAGCCTTTAAGCCTTCTCTCTCAGCGTGCACTGTGCCACCTTCGCAGAAACTGGAAACAGGAAATTGCATCATAGAAAGGCGGCACAGTACATGCTGAGAGAGAAGGGAAGGCTTAAAGGTTAGAGGCGAGCCTGCTTTTTCGCTGCCACCGCTGCAACTTTTTAAATTAAGGGTGGCTGGAAGGAAAGCAGCTGAGGATTAATGGCAGGGAGCGACAGGAAGCGCTGCGGGGCCCCTGGAGGCGCAAGGCCCTGTGCGACTGCTCCTGTCGCCCCTGCCTAAGACCAGCCCTGCCAGGAGCCACGCATATTGTTCAGCGAGAGGCTGTGAATAGCTCTTACCGCCATGGGCTGAATATCAAGTGGAATACTTTTATTGCATATCAAATACTAATTTAATATCTTGAAATATTTCTGTTCTTTTTCCTTTCCTATGCTCCTTATCTTTCTTCCTTGCCTCCCCCACCCCACTCCATTCCTCTTCAAGTGGAAGTCTGTGAGCACTTAAGGATAGCATAAAACAGACACCCTAGTCAAGTGTATAACCCAAGCAGGATTTATTTAAAGAGCTTTTAGTATCCAGTGTAATAAGAACACAATAAAAATGTACCTGTTTGGCTTTATAAAATGATCCCACCAGAAATGTAGGCATAAGAACATAAGGGGAATCATTTAACAAAGATTTTCAATAAGTAAAGCCAGTTTTATGCAAGGAAAAGGCCTTTTATAAAATTGCATCATGTTTACACACACATATATACACACACCTACAAATAGCTGCACATATTTGTATGATTTGCACCATAAATTGGCAATTATGCGTGCAAGTGCTAGGTACTATTCCATATACTTGGCACATATGTCGCTTAGGGCTAGATTCTATATATCATGCCTAAAAAATCGGCACCAAAAGAAAATACACCTAGGTGAATTCTATAAACTGCGCCTAACTTTAGGTGCAGTTTACAGAATACATCTAACTCTAGATGTAGAATACACCCAATACTCGTTATCTGCAACTAGATTTAGTCATGGCCATTTACGCCAATAAAAACCCATAAACATGTTACGTGGATCCCAGATGAATATCGTCCAGGACCGCATAACCTCTGGCTATTGCAAGTAGAATTAACCCTAGATATTTTGTGCTAGTGCTTGGATATGGCCTGGGACTGAATATGCAAAGCTAATTCTGCCCACGGCAATCAGCATTTAAAAATACGCTGACTGCTGCAAGTTGAGTATCGGCTGGGAGAGTATTCTGGGAGCTGTAGTTCTGGGCCCAGATGATGGGTATGACTCATTGGCTGCCCCAGCAAACAAGGAGAGGGATGTGGCTGAAAACTCTTTCACAGGGGCCAGTATATCAGAGGGGGAAGTAAGTCAGCAGGGAGGAGAAGCAGAGAGACGCCTGGAATACCTCTATATGGGGGGGGGGGGGGGGGAGAAAAGAGTAAACAACAAAGGCCTCAATGATCAGAAGCCCTGCTCTGTTCCAAATAGTGCTCTAAAATTAGCACTGGAACAGCACGGGGCAATAACACCCTTAGGCACGCTATTAGCTCTGATCACTGGGGAAAAGTGCAGGAGAACTGTGCCTG
The DNA here is from genome assembly GCF_901765095.1 of Microcaecilia unicolor. Lineage (NCBI taxonomy): Eukaryota > Metazoa > Chordata > Amphibia > Gymnophiona > Siphonopidae > Microcaecilia > Microcaecilia unicolor. The sequence goes on from NC_044037.1 coordinate 138,569,040, forward strand.
GGCATGTGCTCAGGCACAATCCACCCACACTTGTTTGACAGGTCTGGGCTGTCAAAAGCACAGACCTGTCAAACACAGGACATGGAGGTCTGTGGGCCCCTCAGATCCCCACTGTGCTTTGACTCTGGTGGCCTAGTACCCCCCAAGTCCCTCCCCAGACACTGATACGAGGACTGGAAGTCCGGCAGACCTCCAGTCCCCCCAACCACCCCATAACAAGGGCACGAGGGGCTGGAGATCTACTAGATCTCCAGCCCCCCTAACCCCCTTCACAACCCCCCAAAAAACCCCTGATGACCCAGTGGGCTGCAAACCCAATCCCCCACCCTGGTGGTCTAGCAGCCCCCTCCCCCCGTACCTCCATGATGGAGGAGGGAGTAGCACACTCCCTCCTCTTCCAGTGCTGCCTTCAAAATGGTGGCACCCTACCCTGCCCAGTGCATCCTAGGATGCACTGGGCGGAGCTTCCCTACCATATAAGAGAGAAACTCTATTTTGAAGGCAGCTGGAAGAGGTGGGAGTGTGCTACTCCCTCCTCCATCATGGAGGTACGGGAGAGAGGGGGCCACTAGACCACCAGGTTGGGGGATTGGGTTTGCAGCCCACAAGGCCACCAGGATTTTTTTTTGGGTGTGAGGGAGTTTAGGGAAGCTGGAGATCCAGCCCTGGGATGGGGGGCTTGGGAGGGCACTAGGCCACCAGGGTCAAAGTGATGGTGGGGTCCAATGGAACTCCTGACACAGAGGTAGCCCAGGCTGCCTGACTCTGAGCAGGGCAGGAAACAGAGCCTTAACCCTAATGCCAGCTCTGAGCTTGCGTAGGGTTAAGGTGTTATTCCACCCCTATGATCAGAGCACTGTTCTCTGATCATAGGAGTGGAATACCACAAAGATCATTTAAATCTAATTTAAATGAGCTCTGTGCTATTGCCTGGTGTAGGTGGTGTTTGCCCGATGATCATATGAGTGAAGGTAAATGCAGGTGCTAGTCTGGCATTAGTCACCTCTAGCGTCGACCCAGTTGTGAGTATAATCCAGCCTGCTTGTCCTCGAAGAAAGCGAAGATACTTACCTGTAGCAGGTATTCTCTGAGGACAGCAGGCTGATTATTCTTACAAGGTCCCTCAGTTCCAGGCTTCAGGCCCACGACAGACTAGCGTCAGATGCCTTTCTCCTACATTGGGGAACAGGCCTTCTGTATGCGTATCCTCCCATACCTCTAGTAGGGAAGACTTTGCTGAAACTCAAGCAAGACTGCAGAACCATGATCCTGATTGCACCCTACTGGCTGCGTCAGATTTGGTTTCCTCTTCTTCTGGAGTTGTCCTCCGAAGATCTGTGGCGATTGGAGTGTTTTCCAACTCTCATCACTCAGAACGAGGGGTCGCTTCTACATCCCAACCTCCAATCTCTGGCTCTCACGGCCTGGATGTTGAGAACTTAGTGTTCGCCTCCTTGGGTCTTTCAGAGAGTGTCTCCCGGGTCTTGCTTGCTTCCAGGAAAGATTCCACGAAGAGGTGTTATTCTTTTAAATGGAGGAGGTTTGCCATCTGGTGTGACAGCAGGGCCCTAGATCCTCTCTCTTGTCCTACACAGACCCTTCATGAATACCTTCTACACTTGTCAGAGTCTGGTCTCAAGACCAACTCCGTAAGGGTTCACCTCAGTGCAATTAATACTTATCATCAGTGTGTAGAGGGTAAGCGTTTAGTTGTTTGCTTCATGAGAGGTTTGCTTTTGTCCTGGAGAAGGACCGCGAGGGACTGGCAAAAGTACATCTGAGAATGGAATGGATATAGCACCGTTCACGGAAGACAGTGTGTATCAACAACTTGGAAAGCTAAAGGTGGACAAAGCCATGGGACCGGACGGGATCCACCCCAGAATACTGAGGGAGATCAGAGAGGTTCTGGCGGGTCCTCTTAAAGATTTGTTTAATAAATCCTTGGAGATGGGAGAGGTTCCGAGGGACTGGAGAATGGCGGAGGTGGTCCCTCTTCACAAAAGTGGTGATAGGGAAGAAGCTGGAAACTACAGGCCGGTAAGCCTCACTTCGGTTATTGGAAAAGTAATGGAAGCGATGCTGAAGGAAAGGATAGTGAATTTCCTGGAAGCCAATAAGTTGCAAGATCCGAGACAACATGGTTTTACCAGAGGGAAATCGTGCCAAACGAATCTCATTGAATTCTTTGATTGGGTAACTGGAGAATTGAATCATCGACGTGCTATAGACGTAATCTACATAGATTTTAGCAAAGCTTTTGACACGGTTCCCCACAGGAGGCTCTTAAATAAACTAGATGGACTGAAGATAGGTCCCAAAGTGGTGAACTGGATTAGGAACTGGTTGACGGACAGACGACAGAGAGTGGTGGTAAATGGAGTTCGCTCGGAGGAGGGAAAGGTGAGTAGTGGAGTGCCTCAGGGATCGGTGCTGGGGCCGATTCTGTTCAATATATTTGTGAGTGACATTGCTGAAGGGTTAGAAGGTAAAGTTTGCCTTTTTGCGGATGATACTAAGATTTGCAACAGAGTGGACACCCGGGAGGGAGTGGAAAGCATGAAAAGGGATCTGAGGAAGCTAGAAGAATGGTCTAAGGTTTGGCAATTTAAATTCAATGCGAAGAAATGCAAAGTGATGCATTTAGGGAGTAGAAACCCACAAGAGACTTATGTGTTAGGCGGTGAGAGTCTGATAGGTACTGAGGGGGAGAGGGATCTTGGGGTGATAGTGTCCGAGGATCTGAAGGCGACGAAACAGTGTGACAAGGCGGTGGCCGTAGCGAGAAGGTTGCTAGGCTGTATAGAGAGAGGTGTGATCAGCAGAAGAAAGGAAGTGTTGATGCCTCTGTACAAGTCGTTGGTGAGGCCCCACCTGGAGTATTGTGTTCAGTTTTGGAGGCCGTACCTTGCGAAGGATGTTAAAAAAATGGAAGCGGTGCAAAGAAAAGCTACGAGAATGGTATGGGATTTGCGTTCCAAGACGTATGACCAGAGACTTGCTGACCTGAACATGTATACCCTGGAGGAAAGGAGAAACAGGGGTGATATGATACAGACGTTCAAATACTTGAAAGGTATTAATCCGCAAAAAAATCTTTTCTGGAGATGGGAAGGCGGTAGAACGAGAGGACATGAAATGAGATTGAAGGGGGGCAGACTCAAAAAAGATGTCAGGAAGTATTTTTTCACGGAGAGGATGGTGGATGCTTGGAATGCCCTCCCGCTGGAGGTGGTGATGAAAACGGTAACGGAATTCAAACATGCGTGGGATATGCATAAAGGAATCCTATGCAGTAGGAATGGATCCTCAGAAGCTTAGCCAAAATTGGGTGGCGGAGCAGGTGGGGGAAGAGAGGTTGGTGGTTGGGAGGCGAGGATAGTGGAGGGCAGACTTATACGGTCTGTGCCAGAGCCAGTGATGGGAGGCGGGACTGGTGGTTGGGAGGCGGGAAATACTGCTGGTCAGACTTCTACAGTCTGTGCCCTGAAAAAGGCAGGTACAAATCAAGGTAAGGTATACACATAAGAGTTTATCTTGTTGGGCAGACTGGATGGACCATGCAGGTCTTTTTCTGCCGTCATCTACTATGTTACTATGTCAAAGCCCCCTGTCAAACATCCACCAGTGTCATGGGATCTCAACGTCATTCTCACCCAGCTGATGAAAGCTCCTTTTGAGCCACTAAATTCCTCCCATCTGAAGTACTTGCCCTGGAAGGTCGTTTTCTTGGTGGCTGTTACTCCAGCTTGTAGGGTCAGTGAGCTTCAGGCCCTAGTAGTGGATGCACCTTATACTAAGTTTCATCACAACAGAGTAGTCCTCCATACACACCCTAAGTTCCTGCCTGTTAGCCGCTTATCGGAAAATCCATCAGAACCGTAATGACCAGCACAGGAAAATTGTAGAGTTGGAGCGACAAATATGTGACTTACGTAGTCAAAATGTAATGCTTAACTGTCAAAACAAATTGTTAGCTGATAAGCTGGATACATATCAGACCATTGCTGAACATGCTGCAGTAAGGGTAGCACAGTGTAAATACAAAAAGCGGAGAGGGAAAGTTAACAAAAAGAAGGTACATTTACAGTATATATTGCTAAAGCAGGGCTGTCTTTTGACCCTGATTCCTGGGATGGGGACATTTGGGATACCTCAACCTCAGAGTCAAGTGAGGATCCCGAAGATTTCACGTCCCCTCCAAAAGTTATAGGAGGCAAAAAGGCGCACCCGATTGAACGGCGGCGCATGATACAAGATGCTCAGGGAGTGTATCAAAGAAGGGATTTGGTGGAAGATTACACCCAAAATGAAGTTGCTGATTTAATAGAGAGATTCCAACAGAGATCGGGGGAAACTTTGCTTGCCTGGGTTGTGCAGCTGATATTAAGTTAGATACAATGGATTGTAAGAAATTTATTACATTAAGTAAAGAACCTTATGTGCAGGCAGCTTTCCGGGATTTTCAGGGGCGTGCCCCAGTAGATGGGAGACTCCATAATAATGACACCACTATGTTAGAATTGGTAGTGGAAGGGTGTAATCGTAAATACCCTACAGAAGCAGATTGGCCTGGGAATGAGCGTTCCTGGTATACTTTGTGGGATTGTGTGCAGAGGATAAAGGAGGAAGAGATGAAAACAGCAATTTTTGTGGGGCAGGCTGATACTTTCTCTCAGATAGCATTGTCTGTTAGTGTCCGAAATAAATTAATTAAGACTGCTCCTCCTGCATATAAGCAGGTAATTATGACCTTGCTAATTAATGAAACAGGGAACCCCATTTGTGATGTGATGGAGAAAGTGCAGCAGCTGGGAGATTTTGGGGAGTGGGGTCCAAGAAATACTGATCGGGGACAGAAAGGGGGGAAGGAAGGTGACGAGACTAATCGAGCCTCCAGAAAGGATGGGGTAGCCCGAGAAAAATTGGATGGTATCCCCACACCTGCAATGTGGAAGATGTATAAACAGCAGGGATTAAATGGGGGCAAAGTGGTACGCAGTCAGCGAGCACGGGTAAATGCCGACAAATCAGCTCCTCTCCCTGAGGCTGGAACCCCTAGTGCTAGTGTTAGTGCACCCCCAGAGGAAGAAGGGGAATGGCAGGGATACGAGGATTTGTATCCCTGGACAGAAGTGCAGCATCTTAAAAAAGCAGGCAAATATGATTGACAGAATGGCCAGGCTTCCACCCACTTAGCGTGCTTAGATTTGCGGCCCCATGTAAATGTAGAAATTTGTTGGAAAAATAGGTCTTGTCAAAAAGTGCGTGCTCTAGTGGACACTGGAGCTGAGGCCACTTTGATATATGGGAATCCACGTAAATTTAAGGGTCAGAAAGCTGTCATTACTGGATTGGGGGGAAAACAAATTGAAGCTGTACAGACTTGGGTGGCATTAAAAATTGGAAATTTGCCTAAAAAAGAATATAAAGTTATGATTGTGCCTATGCCTGGGTATATACTGGGTCTATAAAGGTGTGATAATATTCAGGAGAGAACAAAATCAGGAACTGGAGGAATTCCCTTATTGCATGAAAAAGTGGCATCCCTTCCAGAAACAGGACAAACGGGGCTAGAACCGCCAGAATGGGTAGAGAGCCCAGTTACATGGGGAAAAGCCTATGATCAATTAACTAATGAAGAACAGCAGCATGCTTGGTTTACAGATGGTTCTGCTAAGTATGCTGGAGGAAAGAGGGTGTGGAAAGCAGTAGCTTATAATCCCAGAATAAAACGTTTACTAGAATGTAGTGGGGAAGGAGCAAGTAGTCAATATGCAGTGTTGTATGCTGCCTATATGGCTTTGAAGACTGAGAATTTAGGACAATGTTATATTTATACTGACTCATGGTCTGTGGCAAATGGACTAGCCACGTGGCTACCTACCTGGTACAAGAATAATTGGAAAATTAATGCCAAAGATTTGTGGGGTAAAGAATTGTGGCAAGACATTTGGAATTATGTACAGAATATTAATGTTACTGTTTTTCATGTAGATGCTCATTGCAAGGGTGGAAGAACCAGATAATTGCTCAGGTTTGGCGACATGGGCGCACCAGAAATGTGGACATTTGGGAGAAAAGGCCACTTACAGGTGGGCAACAGATCGTGGTATTAGTTTAACTATGGATGTTATTAAAACTATCACTGCAAAATGTCCAGTCAATCTGTTCCCCACGTGACTAAGGGGCAATTACAAAGGGGAAAGTTACCTGGACAGATTTGGCAAATGGATTATATAGGACCTTTACCCAACTCAGTCAAGATAGCTCACCTAATATAACTACCTTAATCAATCCTTTACTTCCTCTTTCTACCCTTACTTAACCTCTGCACAATATTAAATGTAACTGTCACCCTGCAATGACAATGTTAACAAAACTATGTAAGCCGCATTGAGCCTGCAAATGGGTGGGATAATGTGGGATACAAATGCAATAAAATAAAAGATAAATTCACAGGGATGTCAATATGTATGCACAGCAGTAGATACTTATTCTGGATATTTAATTGCATATCCTTGCAGACAAGCTACCCAGATTAATACCATTAAAACTTTAGAACTGATATCCCTTTATTATGGTATTCCCCTCCAAATTCAGACAGATAATGGTTCCCATTTTAGAGGTCAATTAGTACAACAATATGCTTCAAACCATAATATATATTGGATTTTTCATATTCCCTATTATCCACAGGCAGCGGGTTTAACTGAACGAATGAATGGTCTGTTAAAACAACAAATACGTAAAATAGGGGGATCATTAAAGAATTTGAAAGTAAATTTGGTAGAGGCCTTAAGGATACTTAATAATCGACCTATTAGGGAAGCAGAAACACCCCTAATGCGAATGGTTACTCCTAATCTACAAGTCTTGACTACCAAACATGACCAATTAGGATATTGGGAAATTACAGCAGGAGCTATGATGCCCTACAGGGCCACTCCCGGAGCGGCAGGGCTGGACTTATATGCTTTATAAATGGTCAAATTGTTACAACGAGATATTCAAGTAATAAACACAGGAATAGGAGTGGCTATCCCAACTGGATACTTTGGGTTGATAGCCCCCCGTTCAAGCCTGTCAGTGAAAGGAATACAGGTTTTGGGAGGGGTACATAAGTACATAAGTAATGCCATACTGGGAAAAGACCAAGGGTCCATCGAGCCCAGCATCCTGTCCACGACAGCGGCCAATCCAGGCCAAGGGCACCTGGCAAGCTTCCCAAACGTACAAACATTCTATACATGTTATTCCTGGAATTGTGGATGTTTCCCAAGTCCATTTAGTAGCGGTTTATGGACTTGTCCTTTAGGAAACCGTCCAACCCCTTTTTAAACTCTGCTAAGCTAACCGCCTTCACCACTTTCTCCGGCAACGAATTCCAGAGTTTAATTACACGTTGGGTGAAGAAAAATTTTCTCCGATTTGTTTTAAATTTACTACACTGTAGTTTCATCGCATGCCCCCTAGTCCTAGTATTTTTGGAAAGCGTGAACAGACGCTTCACATCCACCTGTTCCACTCCACTCATTATTTTATATACCTCTATCATGTCTCTTCTCCAAGCTGAAAAGCCCTAGCCTCCTTAATCTTTCTTCATAGGGAAGTCGTCCCACCCCCGCTATCATTTTAGTCGCCCTTCGCTGCACCTTTTCCAATTCTACTATATCTTTCTTGAGATGCGGCGACCAGAACTGAACAAAATACTCAAGGTGCGGTCGCACCATGGAGCGATACAACGGCATTATAACATCCTCACACCTGTTTTCCATACCTTTCCTAATAATACCCAACATTCTATTCGCTTTCCTAGTCGCAGCAGCACACTGAGCAGAAGGTTTCAGCGTATCATTGACGACGACACCCAGATCCCTTTCTTGGTGATTGATACAGACTATCAAGGAGAAGTAAAGGTTATACTTAACAACCAAGGTCCACATGATGTGTTAATTCAGGCTAATGATAGAATTGCTCATTTATTAATTTTACCTGTGTTACAATCTGGAATTGTGAAATTGGATCCACCCACCACCTTTACCATACGAGGGGATAAAGGATTTGCATCCACTAATTTGTCTGCAGGTGCAAAGGTGTGGGTTACCCAAGAAAATGGGCCCCCACAGCCTGCTGAAATTATTGCCCCTGGTTCTCCGATCTGGGCAGGAAAATGGACTTATGTTCCAGCGAATAAATGTTATCTTAGGGAGTAATTGACCTGTTGACATGTCTCATTCATAGATCCTTGTAAGAACCAGTATAATCCTCCTTCTTATGGTGTCTTTGGGTATTGCCATTACCCCCGGTGGACGACTACATCTTACCCCCGAAAGACAAGGCAAGCTGATTTGGTGGTGGAAGAATCAGAGTGAAATACGACAACAAGATAATTACACCTGTATGGCTCATCGAGCGTGTTCCGTGGTAACCATTGCTTTCACAGGAACAAAGACACGATTATGGAAAGGAGTTCAACCATATGAACGAGCTTATGTTCAACCACAAGATGAACAATTACTTTCTGCCCAAGTTACTAATAACACCCAAATCCGGTGTTGACGATTTAAAATGACTTGCACAGCTAAGTTTCGCTTAAACCAGAGACAGACAATACGACAGTGCTGTCCTAAAGCTGCAAGCATTGTGGACATTCATACCACCAGTTTATCGTTAGCAAATGTCTATATGCTTTTTTATGTAAATGCTACACCTATCAAGAACTGTACTTGGTGGATTGAGTATGTTACTATACTTGATTCAAATCCAGGGGTACACACTGACAACCTAGTCTGTGTACCTTCAACCTGTATAAATACTGCTATAAATCGACAGAAGAATGTTATTCATGTCAATGTTACTTTTCCTCAACTGCCCAAATGTAGGGTTAAGCGAGTTGGTATGACACATTGTTGGGAGTTTTTGGTGCAAGCGCAGGAGTAATAAATGCTATTGATTCTGAAACTTTAGCTTATAAAGCTAAGCCTATTGGAACTGACATTAATCAGCTTATTACTTTGCAAGCTCAGTGGATGCCAACAGTGTTTGAACCATTACAATATGATACAAGTTTTCTAGACTTTTTAAAATTATACTCAAATAGCCCAATTACAAGTAGATGTTAATCCTACTATATAAATGAGCTGTGACCGACTCACCTGCAAATGCACAGTAGACAGCAGCTGCCGTCGACGTTCCGTGCATGTGCAGCAGGTCTCACAGATCCGTTGCCGGCATTGCTGTCCCGCCCCTTCAACCAAGGGAGGCTTTTGCCTTGCTAAGGGGAGGGCGACAGCAGATACAGCAGCAGCAGCACCCCTCGCTCAGAAGCGGACGGCCACAGAGTCCAGCGTGGGAAGAATCTTTATCCGTACCCCCGCCTGCCTTCCCTTCTCTCTCAGCTGACAGCTCTGCCTCTGGTCCCGCCCTTGCGGAAAAAGGAGGGCGGCACCAGAGACAGAGCTCTTAGCTGAGAGAGAAGGGAATGAGGAAGGCAGGCTCAAGTGTCCAACCTGTTCGCCTTTCACTGCCGCCGGACCCCGAGGTAAGAACTTTAAAATCGGAGGACAGGTAGGGAGGGGGGCCTGGAACTCGGAGGAGATGCATGGAGGCCTGGAACTCCGAGGACAGGGAGGGAGGGAGGGGGACCTGGAACTCCGAGGGGGAGGGCGGGAGGGGGGCCTGGAACTCGGAGGGGGAGGGAGGGAGGCCTGCAACTCGGAGGGGGAGGGAGGGGGCCTAGAACTAGGAGGACACGGAGGGGGGCCTGGAACTCGGAGGAGATGCATGGAGGCCTGGAACTCCGAGGACAGGGAGGGAGGGAGGGGGACATGGAACTCGGAGGGGGCGGGAGGCCTGCAACTCGGAGGGGGGAGGGAGGGGGCCTAGAACTAGGAGGACATGGAGGGAGGGAGGCCTGCAACTCGGAGGGGGGAGGGAGGGGGCCTAGAACTAGGAGGACATGGAGGGAGGGGGGCCTGTAACTAGGAGGACACAGAGGGAGGGGGGCATGGAACTCGGAGGAGATGCACGGAGGCCTGGAACTCCGAGGACAGTGAGGGGGGGGGGAAGGAGGGGGGGGCCTGGAACTAGGAGGACACAGAGGGGTGTACTGTAAACATCAACTAATTTCTTCCTTTCACTATTTCATTACATTTTTCTAAACACAAAGCTCGCCTGTTTTAACGGCTTGTATAACATATTTTATGAATTGGACTACATGCACGTTGCAGCGTTTATTTGCCCTTATACAAAAGAATAAGGCTCAGAATGATTTAATGACTAATTCTGAATATTTGTGGAGGCGAATCTTTAACTGGTGGATTCGTTCCGCAAATTGGATTTTAATAACTCCAAATACTGTAATATGTACTGACCTTTTTTGTTCTGGGCAAATTGTACAGTACATTTTATTGTAACTGAGCAACATGTCTTGTGTACATTTATGATTTTGCCTATTGTTTTTGTTAATGAATTCTGGTTACCACATTTTTCTGGGAATTATATTGGAACAGACAATATTACTTATAGCTTGGAATTTTGCCAACATACCATTAATGGGGCTATTTGTGGGCCACATTCTCCCTTATATGAACCATGTTTATTAAAACATTCTATTAATGTTTGCTCTTGGACTATAATCCCTGCTAATTTTAGTATGTTCATTGAAATTAGGGCTCAATATATTTGTTTAGCTTCTTATGATGTCAATGTAACCCATTTATATAATCTATTTTATCCTTTTTCTGGTTGTTTTACCAAAGTCACTCATTTATGGTGGCATGGACAATTATATACTTTTGTACCTGATATGGGGTAACAATTAACCCTATATTGGTATCCACAAATACTGGACATAGCTGACATTTCATTAAGTCTACAGCCTTTGAGAGATGCTATACAAAAGACTAAACTTTTACAGCAATATTTTCAAATGCACAATAAAACTTTGCTTCAACACCAGATTGATACAACTCTCACTGGAGATACACTTGTGGACATTTCTTCACGCTTGCAAAAGGCTACCGCCCATAATTGGTGGGACATTTTCACTGGACATTCACCCTCAGCTACCAAAGCATTAAACTTGCAATTTCATCCAATTTTAATAATACTCATTGTTTTGACTATATGGAATTGCTGTCTTACTTATTACATGCGAAAAGTATCTCATAGTTATTCTATTATACCATTATTGTATAAGTAAAATTGAAAAGCAAAGAACCGAATGTGATGGATGGTTTGAGAACTGCTTTTTCGTTTTACTTTAATCGATAATGCCCTATAATAAAATCTTCTGTCTTTGACCAAAAGTAACTTTTTCCTTGTAAATACAAAAAACAGGCTGGAATGTCTCAGATAAGGCACATCTCAAAAAACAGATTGGAATGTCTCTGAAGCCAGTCTGTGCAGGAGGGAGGTGGAGTTCACTCAGAGTTCAGTAGATAAGCCACCTGGCCAGTGATTTGTTTGCCTGAACTGAGAGTGTGTGACTGCAACCTCATGTACATTCTGTAATTTTCCTCAGCTCATAGTAACATAGTAAATGACGGCAGAAAAAGACCTGCATGGTCCATCCAGTCTGCCCTACAAGATAAACTCATATGTGCTACTTTTTGTGTATACCTTACCTTGATTTGTACCTGTCCTTTTCAGGGCACAGACCGTGTAAGTCTGCCCAGCACTATCCCCACCTCCCGCCACCGGCTCTGCCACCCAATCTCAGCTAAGCTCCTTAGGATCCATTCCTTCTGAACAGGATTCCTTTATGTTTATCCCACGCGTGTTTGAATTCTGTTACCGTTTTCATTTCCACCACTTCCCGCGGGAGGGCATTCCAAGCATCCACTACTCTCTCCGTGAAAAAATACTTCCTGACATTTTTCTTGAGTCTGCCCCCTTCAATCTCTGCCCCCCTTCAAGCTCTGAACATCTGATTTATAGCTTTCTTTTAGTTAGATGGTTTGATCAGTGTGCATATCTTTTAATTTGACTCAGTCAGTGTGCATATATCTTAATCATTGTATAGACTGAAGCAATAATGATTTATACACTCTCCATTTAGCTAATAAAGAGTTTCATTCACCCAATACGAATCAAAAAGAATCTGTATTATTTTAATTAAGTGAGCAGGCTGCAATACCAAAGCAATACAGATCCCAACAGGAGGGGCCATCGGAAAACGCATAATCTCTAATTGGCTAGCAGATTGCATATCCTTCAATTATGCCCAAGCTGGGCTGACTCTGGAGGGCCCTGTCACGGCTCATAATGTCAGAGCCATGGCTACGTTGGTGGCTCACTTAAAGTCAGCCTACATTGAAGAGATTTGCAAAGCTGCAACGTGGTCTTCAGTCCACACATTCACTTCACATTACTGCCTTGAGCAGGATACCCAATGCGACAGTCGGTTTGGGCAGTCGGCACTGCAGAATCTGTTTGGGGTTTAGAATCCAACTCCACCCACCTAGGCCCATTATATTCTATTCCAGGCTGCATTCTCAGCTAGTTGTTTATAGTTTCAGGTTAATCTACATTATGTCCTCACTGTTGCGAGGCCCAATTCACCAATGTTTATTGTTTTGGGTAAGCTTGGATGCTAGGGATACCCCAGTTGTGAGTATAATCCAGCCTACTTGTCCTCTGAGAAAGCGAAGATACTTACTTGTAGCAGGTATTCTCCGAGGACAGAAGGTTGATTATTCTCACAAATCCACCCACCTCCCCTTGGTGTTGTTTATGCTTTTAGACTTAACTGAGGTATGTGCTTGCGCGGGGGGGGGGGGGGGGGGGGGGGGGGGGGGGGGGGGGGGGCGGGAAGTCAGTCAACGCATGCGCCGCTGCACATGTGCCAGAAGGCTGTAGCACAGTTTTTCTTTTTGCTATAGCAAATGCCGGTTCCCGAGCCGACACCAACCACTTGTGAGTATAATCCAGCCTGCTTGTCCCCGGAGAACATTTACATTTGATCATCAGGCTATAAGGTAGGAATTTTGCCTGGTGGGGAAAAGTGAAACATTCTAAAGTTTCAGAATGTTCAAGTATTTCTTACAAGTCCCTTGATAGCTGGGTGAGGGAACTTGGCTTAAATGTAATGTAACCCTGGTCTCAGCACACTCGTACAGTCTGGTCATGTAGGGACAAAACAGGCCCTGCATATGGCACTAATGCAACACTATGAATCTGAATTCCTGATTATCAGACTTAGGCCAATGTCTGTTGTTCTTGAGCAGATTTCAGGCACATTGCTGACAAACCAAGGCTGAAAGAAGGCAAAAACAATTGTCAATAACAACCTTATTTACAGAGACTGGAACCTCATGGTCAGAAGAAATCAGCTGGCTGTGCCCAAGGCCTTGTTGTTTGGCCCCTCAAAGACATAACACTGGAAAAGCCCAGAATTGTTATTTTAGTCAGCATGGCACCAAACCAGGGAAAAGGGTATAAGAAGCTCTCCCTAGGCATAATGAGGGCTGCTGGTGTTACCTTGTACAGTTCATGTGAGCGCTGCTATCCTGCCCAAGTCAGCTACATCATGAAGGCTCATTAATAGTGGCATCACCTATCTGCTCTCCGAGAGAGAGCAAGACCATCTGCCATCCCAGCTGTGTATCTTCTCTCAATTTATAAATCCTACAGTATGTACATATTTACAGCTCTTCCTGTCCCTTCTGGGTGTAACAACCTAAGGCTGTGCCTGCAGCACTTTTGCAGCAAGCAGATCTTTGGATCAGACCTCCCTGTCTGTCCACACGCCTCCAAAAGGTGTACCTCTCTGGGTTACTACCTTTTCTCCAAACAGGCTCTTTCCCATAGGCGGTCGGTGGCCCAACTGTTTGGGGAGGCTAAAGGGGGCGGGGTTAGGGGTGGGGCCAGGGGTGGAGCTTAAATCCATAATTGTCTGATAACACACAGAAAAAATAAATGAATAGAAATAAAAGTAACAATTAATACCTTTTATTAAATTTAGATATGAGATATGTATCATATGTCAAATATCTAAGGTGGTTGCTCAAAGCATATACTAACCACAAACGCTCAACTGCAAAACATTTTGCACAACTTTGTGCAAAAACACACTCAGAGCCTTACTGTACCATAAATATTACACTGGGCAGAACCTAATACACCAATATACCACCCATACGGAAAATGCAGACCATCAACAATATGAAACAAGGATCATAATATCACAATTCTCATGTAGAGCCACAAAACATCCTAATTCATGTTTAGTTTTAAACAATTTTTATTGAACAATAATAAAATATTACAAACAGATTTTATAGCATGTGTCCGTTTTCTTTTATTCCCCCCTCCCCTAGTACCCACCCCCCCCAACCCTCTTTTACAAACTCAGTGTCTATTCTCATAGCCAAAAACGAACCTTTACAATTTTTCATTTCAGGTCCAGCCATTGTGTACCCAAATGAGGGATTCCTGATTTTATACTTTCCCCTCACCGTCTCTCTCATTCTCCCTTAGCTTTAAGTAGATTGAGTTTATGATTTATAACATACTATGCTTTACCTTTTGGCTACCTCTTGTCGACAAAGAGTTTACATATCTTTCAGTGAATCATCTTCCCCCCCCCCCTCCCGCCACCCCTCTTCCCTCCCCCAGTTTCACTCTTGCCAATACCCTCCAGACCTTTACCTTAGCTACAGCACCTTAAGTATTAAGTTCCTACTCTTAAGTGTCAGAGAATCCAAGTATCTGCCCCAGATCTTCAGAAATTTAATACGTTTTTGGGGCCACTTCTGGCTTCTTTTGCCTCCCACATCACCAGTTGGTGTATCAAATTTCGCCAGTGCCAAAATTCAGGACCTGTTTCTGTCGTCCAATATAGTAGAATGCACTTCTTCGCCAGCAGTGTCAGTTTACCAAATAGTATATTGCCCCTGGATATCATTCCTCTACCTGATCCTGGGAGGTTCAACAGCAAGTGTTCTGGTGTGCATGCTACCCGTTGTCCCATAATTGTAGTCAAGTACTGGGCAATTTTCCCCCAAAATGCTTTAAGTTTCCTACAACTCCAAAATCCATGATAAAAGGTATTTTCTGTTCCCCCACATCTCCTACAAATCGCCGATTGGGTCCCCCCGAGCCTCGCCAGCTGTGCTTGAGTCATATAAGCTCTATGAATGAATCGAAATGCGCATTCTCTATATTGTGCTCCACTTAACAATCTGGGAATCCTCTGTACTTCCTTAGTAATGTCCCATGTTACTAGGTTGATTCCAAGATCCTTTTCCCAACGTTCTCTTAGATGGGTCAGATCCTTTGGTGGCCTTCCTTCCCACAGGGCCCTATAGAGTCCTGAAATGGAGGGATTTGTGTCTGAGATTTTTTCAAAAAACTGTTTAATCTTAGCTCCTAATTTCTGTGAGAGTCTTTCTTTGCTCATAGATTTAACATAGTGTTTTAATTGACAGTAGGCGTATGTGTCTCCCCATTGCAATTCTTCTGCCCTCACCAACTGTTCTAACGTCCGAATCTCCCGTTTCCCCAATAATGTCCTCTAAAGTTATCAGTCCCCTCTCTTCCCAACGGAGAAAAACTGCATTGTCCCTGCCTGCCTCAAATAGTGGATTCCCCCTTATCGGTAGTAATTCTGCTCCTCCATCCCGTATACCTAATCTTTTACTCATGAATTTCCATGCTTTCCTCAGAGGGCCCAGCAACAGGCTATGTCGGTACTCTACGGGTACTTGCATTCTCTCTATTTGTACCAAGCCTGTGGACGCATTGGGGCGAACAGGGCTTCTTCCAATTCGATAGGTGTATAATAGGTGGTATCAAAAATCCAATCTTTGACAAATCTTAACAGACACGCCATATTGTATTGCTCTAGATCCGGCAATCCCAGCCCTCCTTGTTGCCAACCCCCTACCATCCATTGGGATTTCATCTTTGCTTTCTTGTTAGCCCAACAAAATTTCACTACCATTCTATTAAACAATCGAAGGTCTTTACGCAATAAACAAATGGGAATTGTCTGCAAGACATAAAGCCACCTGGGGAGAATAATCATTCGAATTAAGCATATTCTCCCTATTAAAGGCAGTTGTAATAATTTCCAACTCTCTAACTGCTGTTTAGTCGTGTTTAGTAAGGCTTGCACATTAGATCCATAAAGGTCCTCAGTTTTGGGTGTCAACATAATTCCTAGATATTTGAATTTACCCTCCGCCCACCTGAGGGGAAAGTGTCCCTGTCCTAGCTCATTTTTGTTGATGTTCCTGCCCAGCGCCTCCGATTTCTCCAGATTTAACTTGAACCCAGCATAATCACCAAACTCCTGAAATATTTCCAATAGCGCATTCAGTGATTCCGCTGGGTTCGTAAGAATTACCAGCAGGTCGTCTGCAAACGCGCCCAATTTAAACTCCTGTTTATTGATCTTTACTTCTCTCACTGTCGGCATGGAGTAGATGTCTCTGATCAGAGGGTCCAGGTATAGAGCAAACAGCAGCGGTGAAAGTGGGCACCCCTGCCGGGTGCCTCTCTCTATCGCAAACTCTGCAGAGATACCCTCATTCACCATAATTCGCGCAGTGGGATCTAGGTATAATGTTTTGATCGCTCTTTCAAACCACCCTGTGATC
Source organism: Microcaecilia unicolor (assembly GCF_901765095.1). Lineage (NCBI taxonomy): Eukaryota > Metazoa > Chordata > Amphibia > Gymnophiona > Siphonopidae > Microcaecilia > Microcaecilia unicolor. The sequence continues at coordinate 138,585,647 of NC_044037.1, forward strand.
CCATAAGCTCTAAGGGTTTCAAACAAATATTCCCATTTTACACGATCAAAAGCTTTCTCTGCATCAAAACTGATCATTAATGTGGGTTCTACTCTCGTGCCCGTAAATTCCAATGCTGCTAGAATTTTCCTTAAGTTCTTGGAAATTGATCGCCCCTTTACGAACCCCACCTGTCCCTCATGGACAATCTTTGGTAGTACTCTGCCCAGGCGGTTGGCCAAAATTTTAGCAAACAACTTCAGTTCACAATTCAACAAGGAGATTGGTCGATAAGATTCTGCCAAAACCACGTCCCTTTTAGGCTTTGGTATTAAAATAATTTGGGCTATATTTAGCTGCTTAGGTAACAAGCTTTTATCGACCCAGCTGTTAAAAACTTCCGCTAATGTTGGCTCTATCTCTTCGCCCAGCAGTTTATAACATTCCGCTCTCATACCATCTGGTCCCGGGGCTTTCCCCATTTGGCTGCTAGTAATTGCCCAATGTACTTCATCTACTGTAATGGGGGTGTTCAATTCTGTCTGGTCTTTGTCTCTAAGAACTGGATGATCCACTCCTTCTAGGTAGGCCTTGGTTGCTAGGCCCGAGTCTTCTTCTGCCTTATATAACTTCTGATAGAATTCATGGAAGATCTCTCTAATCTCCTTATCTGTATGACACAGCTTTCCAGCCTTATCTTTTAGCGCTGTAACTGTTCTTGAGGCTTGTTTCCGGGCTATCAATCTAGCTAACATCTTCCCACCCTTGCTGCCATATTTGTATAATTGGAACCGAAAATAGTCCTGTGACTTCTTCTCCCTCTCGTGTATAAGGGAGTTCAAGCTCACCTGAGTCGCTATGAGGTCTGCTTTCAATTGTGGTGAGGGCAATTCCCCAAGTTTCTTCCTCAATGTCAAAATTTGTTTTTCTAAACTCAATATTTCTCTGTCCCTCGTCTTTTTAAACTGGCTTACAAAACTGATAATCTCTCCCCTTATCACGGCTTTCGCCGCCTCCCAGTACGTCCCTATGTCTACTACAGAGTGTTCATTATGGCTTTTATAGTCTCTCCAAGTCTTCCGTAGATGTTCATGAAACCGTGTGTTCTGTGCTAAATAGCTAGGAAATATCCATTGTCTATGTTTCGCACCCTGTCCCCCAATGTTCAAAGTTGCCCATACCTCTGCATGATCTGATATCGCATATGGGCCAATCTGTGTGTCTTGTATCTCTGTTATCAGGGTTCGAGACACTAAGAGATAGTCAATCCGTGATTGCGTGTTGTGGGCTCTAGACAGATGTGTATAGTCCCTCTCCTGTGGGTGAAAGACCCTCCATATGTCCAAAAGATCCAGCAATGAACTTAAATTCGGGAGTCCCCTGGACTTCCACCCATGAGGCTCGGGGGTAGCAAGCGATTTATCCATTTGCGGGTCCCATACCATATTAAAATCTCCTCCCAGGATCATTGGGATATCATCTTCTTTTGACAACAGATCAAGTATATTCTTGTAAAATCTATTATCTAATTGATTTGGCGCATAAATGCTGCCCATCAAAATTTTCCTCCTACCCAAGGTTACTTTACAGAAGATGTGTCTGCCCTCAGGGTCTTTAGTAATGTCACTTATTTGTCCAGCTACTCCTTTCCTAATCAGTATGGCTACTCCCCCTTTCCTCCCTTTTGCTGGCGAACTAATGCAATCCCCCACCCACCATTTCTGCAATTTCATGTGCTCAATGTCTGACAAATGTGTCTCCTGTAGTAGAGCTACATCCGCACCTATTCTCTGTAAGTAACGTAATATCTTGGATCTCTTCACTGGTGAACCTATGCCACCCACATTCCATGTTATAATTTTAGTCATCACCTGTATGTCTGTGGTCTTTATTACACTGTTGTAGTACTTTATCTCCATGGGGGCGCCACCCCAGCACATGGCGCCCCCCATTTACTTTGTGATGCTGAGCAATGACCTTGATTATGGCCTGAGTGAAACCCTCCCCTCCCAAAAGTCTCCTAAGATGCCCACATAGTTTCCCCTCCCCCAACCCCCCAACCTTCCCCCCCCCCTACCCCTGTCCTCCCCCTTCCTCTTCGTCCCTGTTCTTAGGGAACTAGTCACATCTACGCCCCTCCCAGCATTCCGCTATAAGCGTGGGTGACAAGGGAAAATTTTTTTTTTTTTCCTCCCCTTGAAGATTCCATTTCACACTGTGTTCCTCCCTCCTCCAAGTCCCTATATCAATTATGCCCTCCTCACCCCTAACCTTAACCCTTTATATTACTTACTCTGTTCCATACATTAAACCTTCAACATAACTGTATTCCATTTAACAATCTTTAACTTTAACATACCGTATTTAACAGTCTAATCTTCATAATTTATGCCTGCATTTTCCTTAGTTAGAGTCATTCTGAAAGAACTATAAACCTTTTCCAACTTAGCGAAGCTCAGTCACAAAATCTGTAGTTGGCCAAGTCCTTCTCTCACCATCATGTAGTTATGGCACTTAGCACCAACTTACATTTTTCGCCCAAGTTCACTGCGGTCAATCACGTCAGTGAAGAATGTGTCTTTTTCAGCTCCTTTCGCCCCGTCCTGCCATTCTCAGCAGCGATCTTTGCTGACAAGGTCTACGGCCATTCATGGCTCCTTTAAAACTGTTGTGTTTTGGGGGGTAAATCACTAGTTCTGCTGATATATTAGTGTTAGTTGTATATAGTTTTGCATAATCCTTAGCCGTGTTCCACAGCCTCCCCCCAGTAGACCAGCGCCTTGAACTTTAGAGCTTATAATAATAAAATCTGTTTCCTTATTTGCAGAGCATACCCATTCCGGTCCACGCTCTTACTAGAGTCATTCATCACCTGTATTTAATATTTGGCGAACATATTGCTGAGCCTCTGTTATCGTTTCACAAATCTTTGTACCTGTCTGGTGAAATATTTTCAATTTGGCTGGATACATCAACGCGAATTTAATTTTATGATTTACCAGTGTTGAGCATATTGGCGAGTAGGTTTTCCGTTGCGCCGCTACTGCCACTGAGTAATCTTGAAAGCAAAGGATCTTTTGATTTTTATAATGCAGTCCGTCTCCACTCCGAATCGCTTGCATAATCGCTGCTTTCTGGGCAAAATTGAGCACACGGCATATTACAACTCGTGGTCTGTTTTCGTTCTGGCGCTTAGGCCCAACCCGGTGTGCTCGCTCTATTGTCAATGGCCCCATGGTGGTAGGCAATTTCAGTTCTTTCACAAGCCAGTCTTCCAAGAAGGAACGTAGATCTCTTTCACTCAGTTCTTCGGTTATCCCCACAAAACGCAAGTTATTGCGACGTGACCGGTTCTCTAAGTCTTCCAGTTTTTCGGCCTGTGTCTCGACCAACTTTAATAGTTTGGCATAGTTTTGTTCAATAGCTGATACCTGGTCTTCCAATGCTCCTGTTCTCTGTTGGAATCCTGCCACGTCTTGGGTGAGTTGGGACATGTTGTCTTTTATCCCCTCCAGCTTGTGTTCCAGCCCCTGTAATTTCCTGTCCAATATTCCTTCCAAAGCTGCAGTTACCTCTCCGACTATTTCAGCTGTCCATGCGGAGCTAACTGACGAGCCTGGGGGACTCGCTGGGGCCGCCATTTTGTCTTCCCCGATTCTGCCTCTGTCTCTATCTTTTCTCAAAGTTTTTGCCGCCATCGTCAACTCTAACCTTCAACTGCCGCTTCCCCGCAGTGCAATACGATGTTATGTATGAAAACGGAATGTTTTCCTTTTGTTTTTAAGGGTTTTAGCCCGGATGAATGCGGGAGGAGGCACGGAGCGAAGTGTTTAGCGTCCGCTCTCGTGCATCGCGTCACGTGACCTCCCTAATTCATGTTTAATGTGGGATAAAATGCCATACATAAGTAAATAAATATAAACATTTAATGTTGAGCACCTGATTCTCAAAGTGGACATATTCCAAACACTATAATGAAAATAAAATGATCTTTTCTACCTTTGTTGTCTGGTGACTTTGTTTTTCTGATCATGCTGGCCCAGTATCCGATTCTGCTGCTACCTGTCATCTTAACTCCGTTTCCAGGGCTTCCTTTCCATTTATTTCCTTACTTTCTGCCTTTCTTCTTCATTTCTTGTCCTACATCTGTAAGTAAAAGCTGGGTCCTCTGCAGACTTGACTGTCCAGTGGATCCAGCTTCTGCCTATTTTCTTCATCCATGCGCAGTTTTTCTCTCTTCCTTTTCCCTCATCTCATCTCCTTCCTCACTCTTCCCTCCCCTCCATCCATGTCCAGCATTTCTTCTCTCTCCCTTCCCTCTCCTCCATCCATGTCCAGCAACTCTCCTCTCCCCTGCCCCCCCTCCAGCCATCCACACCCACCCACCCATTGATTCTTTCCTCTCCTCTCTGTTCCCGGGCAGATTTTCTAACAGGAGCTGCTCATCCAATCAGAGAGCTCTATTTGAATGCAGATTAACATAAAGACACTAATGGGAATTTTTAGTCAAAAACACTAGCTAAACCCTTTGATTTTGGATCAAACTTCACATTTTTGATCAGAGCCATGCCCTAACATTTAGGCTGTAAACATTTCCAACAATTTTTACCCATAAATATGCAAACGAGAACCTCCCAAAAATGGACTAATTTGCATATGGCTTGAGCAAATTTGAGTACATATCATACCAATCCCACTTCCTAGCACCTAAATTCTGCAATTAGATTTAATGCAAATACTTTTAAAACTTATTTTTAGCACTTTTAAAATTTCAGGGGTCAGTGCAAGTCTCTTTGGTATGAAGTGCTCATGTGCAGGAATTCATCCTAGTTAGATATCTCCCTGGCAACCCAGGACACCTCCAGCCAACCCCCCTGCTCTGCTCTCCCAGCAGTAAGGTAATCAAATTACAACTGGTTATACACAAGGCTAGAGATGGCTTTCACTGCAGCTGTTGCTATTTAAACCCCCCCCCCGAGCAGCGGGACTCATGGGAGAACTACTACTACTACTATTTAGCATTTCTATAGAAACAGCTGATCCATCCTGCTGTGGCTGGGGAGGCATAGCCTCCCCAAGCCTCTTATACCGGGCACCTATGCTCTTTCCTGTTCCTGCTACCAGGCTGGGATCCCCTTTTTTTCCACCTGGAACACTCCTCCACGTCACAGTTAATGCTTTTACTAGCAGAAACCTCTCCTTTAGCTTAGCTTCTTGAACCCATCCAGGATTCCCCTATGTCCCAAGAACCCCAGCAGGGGTAGTGGCAACCGCAGGCCTCATGCAATCCACAACATTAACTTCTATTGACTCCAAACTCCTCCCTTACTGTCAAAAACCAGGAACATTTCCTCCAGCACTTTCCCACAAACACTCCCCTTGTGGCTGGGCTTTACACTCTCTCCACTACCAACCAATTCCCTACCCCCCCAGTGACTCTAGGGAGGGGTCACCACCAGTCTAGTAATCCCCATTATAATGGGGATTATGCTAATGTGGATCTGGAAAACTTTGAGTTAACATTTTTTTGTCTAAAAATGTTAAGAAAGTTTCTTCAGTAAGTTATTGACAAATGAAAGACTCAGTATATTCCACCAGATGAGTGGGACTTGATGGGGGAGGGAGAGGGAGCAGAAGATGAATAGGACTAGGGGTGTGGGGGAGAGAGAGGGAGCAGAAGATGGATGGGACTAGAGGGTGTGGGCGGGGGGAGGGAGAAAGAGCAGAAGATGGATAGGACTAGGGGTGTGGGGGGAAGTGCAACAGAGCAGAAGATGAGTGGGACTTCTTGGTGACTGAATGGGAAAGGAAGACTACTACTACTACTACTATTTAGCATTTCTATAGCGCTACAAGACAACAAGAGGAGAGAGATGAAATGGAAAAGCCAACCTGGAAAAGAGTTTCGAAGACTGACTCATGGAAAGTGAAAGAGAGCGGGACCAGCCCAATCAGAAAAATAAAGTGCTCAGACAACAAAGGTAGAAAAGAAAAAAAAATTATTTTTATTTAATATTTTGTAAAGATTGAGATGTGCCTGCTTTGCGAAATGTACATTTTAGTTTTGTATTTTGCAGAGTACAGGAGAAAAAAACATTTCTGTTCCTCTCATACCAGTATTGCCCTGCTTATAGAGTCTGGCTTTCAGGGGTGGAGAAGAGGGGGGAGGGTGGTCTCCATTTCAGTTTATGTCTGAATGTTTTTTTTGTGGTCGCCTATATATATCTATATATCTATATCTATCTATCTATCTATCTACTGATTTGCTACTTTATTTATTTTTTGTCTATTAGATTGTAAGCTCTTTGAGCAGGGACTGTCTTTCTTCTATGTTTGTGCAGCGCTGCGTATGCCTTGTAGCGCTATAGAAATGCTAAATAGTAGTAGTAGTAGTAATATATATATACTGGCTTCATATTCAGTGTTCTAGGCTTGTGTGTGTGTGTTTTGAATAACTTTAATGAGTATGTATAACATGTATATATGCAAATGAATATGCTAATGTGCCACGCCCCTCCCTTTGCCTCCCCGAAATGAAACTATCAAACTATGCCCATGCGTACAAGCCTCTAAGCATTGGTTCGAATGTGTGCGAGTCAAAGCAAACCCAAAAGTGAAAACACACATTGGTGCCTTTACATTTAAATATGAACTTTTCAGGTGAAAATGTTTTTTGAAACGCTTATATTTAAAGGTGCAGAGGAACGGTGCCAATGTATGCTTCTCTTCTGGGTTTGCCTGGGCATGCGCACAAGAGCCATGCTTACATTCCTCCCCATACTTTTGGTCTCACAGTGGGCTTGCCAAGCGAATGCTACATACCTGTAGAAGGTATTCTCTGAGGACAGCAGGCTGATTGTTCTCACAAATGGGTGACGTCCACGGCAGCCCCTCCGATCAGAGATCTTCCTAGCAACAGAGTTTGCTAGTTCTCGCGCGCGCCCGCGATGCGCGCATGCGCGGCCGTCTTCCCGCCCGAAATCGCTCGTGTTCGCTAGTCCCGTACCAAGCAAAAACAAGACAAAGGAAGACACAACTCCAAAGGGGAGGTGGGCGGGTAGGTGAGAACAATCAGCCTGCTGTCCTCGGAGAATACCTTCTACAGGTATGTAGCATTCGCTTTCTCCGAGGACAAGCAGGCTGCTTGTTCTCACAAATGGGGTATCCCTAGCCCCCAGGCTCACTCAAAACAACAAACATGGTCAATTGGGCCTTGCAACGGCGAGGACATAACTGAGATTGACCTAAACTTTTCCAACTAACTGAGAGTGCAGCCTGGAACAGAATAAAAATGGGCCTAGGGGGGTGGAGTTGGATTCTAAACCCCAAACAGATTCTGCAGCACCGACTGCCCGAACCGACTGTCGTGTCGGGAATCCTGCTGAAGGCAGTAGTGAGATGTGAATGTGTGGACAGATGACCACGTCGCAGCCTTGCAAATCTCTTCAATAGTGGCTGACTTCAAGTGGGCCACTGACGCTGCCATGGCTCACACACTGTGAGCCATGACATGACCCTCGAGAGTCAGCCCAGCCTGGACGTAAGTGAAGCAAATGCAGTCTGCTAGCCAATTTGAAATGGTGCGTTTCCCCACAGCCACTCCCCTCCTGTTGGGATCAAAAGAAACAAAAAGTTGGGCGGACTGTCTGTGTGGGCTTGTCCGCAGATAGAAGGCCAATGCTCTTTTGCAGTCCAATGTGTGCAGTTGACGTTCAGCAGGGCGGATATGAGGACGGGGGAAGAATGTTGGCAAGACAATTGACTGGTTCAGATGGAACTCCGACACCACCTTCGGCAAGAACTTAGGGTGAGTGCGGAGGACTACTCTGTTATGATGAAATTTGGTATAGGGAGCATGAGCTACCAAGGCTTGCAGCTCACTGACTCTGCGAGCTGAAGTAACAGCCACCAAGAAAATGACCTTCCAGGTCAAGTACTTCAGATGACAGGAATCCAGTGGCTCAAAAGGAGGTTTCATCAGCTGGGTGAGAACGACATTGAGATCCCATGACACTGTAGGAGGTTTGACTGGGGGCTTCGACAAAAGCAAACCTCTCATGAAGCGAACAACTAAAGGCTGTCCCGAGATCGGCTTACCTTCCACATGGTAATGGTATGCACTAATCGCACTAAGATGAACCCTTACAGAGTTGGTTTTAAGACCCGACTCCGATAAATGTAGAAGGTATTCAAGCAGGGTCTGTGTAGGACAAGAACGAGGATCTAAGGCCTTGCCATCACACCACACAGCAACCGTCGCCAGAGGAAAAAATAACTCCTCTTGGTAGAATCTTTCCTGGAAGCAAGCAAGACTCGGGAGACACCCTCTGACAGACCCAAGGAGGCGAAGTCTACGTTCTCAACATCCAGGCTGTGAGGGCCAGAGACCGAAGGTTGGGATGGAGGAGCGCCCCCTCGTTCTGTGTGATGAGGGTCGGAAAGCAGTCCAATCTCCACGGTTCTTCGGAAGACAATTCCAGAAGAAGAGGGAACCAGATCTGACAAGGCCAAAAAAGAGCAATCAGAATCATGGTTCCCCTGTCTTGCTTGAGTTTCAGCAAAGTCCTCCCTATCAAAGGAATGGGAGGATACGCGTACAGGAGACCTTCCCCCCAAAACAGAAGGAAAGCATCCAACGCTAGTCTGCCGTGGGCCTGCAGCCTGGAACAGAACTGAGGGACCTTGTGATTGGTCTGAGTGGCAAAGAGGTCCACCAAGGGGGTGCCCCACACTTGGAAGATCTCACGAACCACTCTGGAACTGAGCGACCACTCGTGCGGTTGCATGATCCTGCTCAATCTGTCGGCCAGACTGTTCTTTACGCCTGCCAGATACGTGGCCTGGAGCCACATGCCGAACCGGCGTGCCCAGTGCCACAAGCTGACGGCTTCCTGACACAGGGGGCGAGATCCGGTGCCCCCCTGCTTGTTGATAGCAACCTGGTTGTCTGTCTGAATTTGGATAATTTGATGGGACAGCCGATCTCTGAAAGCCTTCAGAGCGTTCCATACTGCTCGCAACTCCAGGAGGTTGATCTGTAGACCTTGTTCCTGGACGGACCAAGTCCCCTGGGTATAACCCCATCGACATGCGCTCCCCACCCCAGGAGTGACGCGTCCGTGGTCAGCACTTTTTGCGGCTGAGGAATCTGGAAGGGACGTCCCAGGGTCAAATTGGATCGAATTGTCCACCAATGAAGGGAGAGAAGAAACCTCGTGGACAGACAGACCACGTCCTCTAGGCTCCCAGCAGCTTGGCACCACTGAGAGGCCAGGGTCCATTGAGCAGATCTCATGAAAAGGCGGGCCATGGGAGTCATGTGAACCGTGGAGGCCATATGGCCGAGCAATCTCAACATCTGCCGAGCTGTGATCTGCTGCGACGCCCGCACCAAGGAGACAAGGGTCAGCAGATTGTCGGCCCTGGTTTCTGGGAGGTAAGCACGGGCCGTCTGGGAATCCAGCAGAGCTCCTATGAATTCGAGTTTCTGAACTGGAAGAAGGTGGGACTTTGGATAATTTATCACAAACCCTAGCAGCTCCAGGAGTCAAATAGTCACCTGCATGGACTGCTGAGCTCCTGCCTCGGAGGTGTTCTTTACCAGCCAATTGTCGAGGTAAGGGAACACACGCACTCCCAGCCTGCGCAGAGAAGCCGCTACTACGGCTAGGCATTTGGTGAATACCCTGGGCGCGGAGGCGAGCCCAAAGGGTAGCACACAGTACTGAAAATGCCATGTTCCCAGGCGAAATCGAAGATACTGCCTGTGAGCTGGCAGAATCGGGATGTGCGTATAGGCATCCTTTAAGTCCAGAGAGCATAGCCAATTGTCCTGTTGAATCATGGGAATAAGAGTGCCCAGGGAAAGCATCCTGAACTTTTCCTTGACCAGATATTTGTTCAGGGCCCTTAGGTCTAGGATGGGACGCATCCCCCCTGTTTTCTTTTCCACAAGGAAGTACCTGGAATAGAATCCCAGCCCTTCTTGCCCTGGTGGCACGGGCTCGACCGCATTGGCGCTGAGAAGGGCGGAGAGTTCCTCTGAAAGTACCTGCCTGTGCTGGAAGCTGAAGGATTGAGCTCCCAGTGGGCAATTTGGAGGTATTGAGGTCAAATTCAGAGAGTACCCTAGCCGGACTATTTTGAGAACCCAATGATCGGAGGTTACAAGAGGCCACCTTTGGTGAAAAAATGTTAACCTCCCCCCGACCGGTAGGGCCGTCCGGCACAGGCACTGGAATGTCGGCTATGCTCTGCAGGAGCCAGTCAAAAGCCCGCCCCTGACTTTTGCTGGGGAGCCGCAGGGGCCTGAGGCGCGCGCTGACTAGAGCGAGCGTGCTGGGGTTTAGCCTGAGCAGCAGGCTGGCGGGAAGGAGGATTGTACCTACGTTTGCTGGAAGAATAGGGAACCATCCTCCTTCCCCCATAAAAACGTCTACCCGAAGAGGTAGAGGCTGAAGGGAGAACTTGTCGAAAGCGGTATCCCGCTGGTGGAGCTGTTCAACCACCTGTTCGACCTTGTCCCCCAAAACATTGTCCCCCCGGCAAGGGGCATCCACAATCCGCTGCTGGATTCGATTTTCCAGATCGGAGGCACGCAGCCATGACAGCCTGCGCATCACCACACCCTGCGCAGCGGCCCTGGATGCAACATCCAAAGAGTCAAAGACCCCCCTGCCTGACCACCTGCTGAAAAGGCTTGGCCTGCTCAGAAGGGAGCTTGTCGACCAAGTCCGCCAACTGTCGCACATTGTTCCGCATGTGTATGCTCGTGTAGAGCTGATAGGACTGAATCTTGGCGATGAGCATTGCAGAATGGTAGGCCTTTCGCCCAAAAGAGTCCAAGGTTCTAGAGTCTTTGCCCGGGGGCGCCGAAACATACTCTCTACAGCTCTTGGCCTTCTTGAGGGCCAGATCCACCACACCAGAGTCGTGTGGCAACTGAGTCCACATCAACTCCGGGTCCCCATGGATCCGATATTGGGATTCGATCTTCTTGGGGATGTGGGGCGTAGTTAAAGGTTTCGCCCAGTTCACCAGCAACGTCTTTTTGAAGACATGATGCATGGGTATTGTGGACGATTCTTTAGGTGGCGAAGGATAGTCCAAGAGCTCCAGCATCTCAGCTCTCGGCTCATCCTCCGTGACCACGGGAAAGGGAATTGCCGTAGACATTTCCCGGACAAAGGCCGCGAAAGAGAGACTCTCCGGGGGAGAAAGCTGTCTTTCAGGCGAGGGAGTAGGATCAGAAGGAAGACCGTCAGACTCCTCGTCAGAGAAATATCTGGCGTCTTCCTCTGCTTCCCACGAGGCCTCCTCATCAGTATCGGACACCAGCTGGTGGACTTTGGTCCGAAGCTGCGCCCGCCTCGACTCCGTGGAAACACGTCCACGGTGGGAGCGTTGAGAAGAGGACTCCCGAGGCGGGGGCGACGGAGCTCCCTCCATCGACGTCGCCGGGGAGCCCTCCTGGGAGGCTGCCAGCACCGGCACCGCAAGCGGTACCGGTGCGGGCGCTCTCACCGCAGACGAGGGCCCAGCCATCACCTTACTCGACGGCACCGGCGGCGCAAGCACCCCGGTACCGGAGGAGAAGGGCGAAATAGCTCTTCCAGGATCCCCGGAAGGACGGCCCTGAGGCTCTCGTTCAGAGAGGCTGTGGAGAAAGGCGGTGGGGCCGGTACCGGCGTCGAGCTGCGAACCTGTTCCGGGGATGGAGGCGGTACCGGGCTGTCCACAGGGGAACGCATCGACACCTCCTGAATGGAGGGTGAGCGGTCCTCCCGATGTCGACGCTTGGGTGCCGGTGGTACCGGTGACCCAGAGCTCTCGGTATCACGCTTGGAGGGTGACTGATGCCGGTGCTTCTTTGCCTTCGCACGATGCACGGCATTGGTACCCCCCGGTACCAAAGAGGAAGACGTCGAATCCAAACGCTTCCTCGGGTCCGGGTCCGAAGAGGGTCGATCCCGGGGTGGCTGTACCGTGGGAGCCCTTGAGACAGGCGGAGACCTGCTCATGGGCTCACCGCCACCAGCAGGGGAATGGACAGCCCTCACCTGCACTCCAGACATCGAAGCACCCTCCGACGACATCCTCAGGAGGAACGATCCCGGTCTCGTAGACGATGACCTCGATACCGAAGGCCTTGATGTCGATGCCGGTACCGATGGACGCGGTACCGAAGTCGATGCTGGGCGCGGTACCGAAGGCTCCGATGCCGAGGACCGCGGGACTGAGGATGTCGACGCGCTGGATGAAGCCCCGAACAAACTGTTCCACTGGGCCAATCTCGCCGCCTGAGTTCTCCTCTTCAAAAGAAGACAGAGATTACAGGCCTCAGGACGGTGCCCAGCCCCCAGACACTGAAGGCAAGAAGCGTGCCTATCATTGAGAGAGATTATCCGGCCTCACTGGGTGCACGGTTTGAAGCCGCTGGAAGGCTTCGATGACATGGGCGGAAAAATCTCGCTGGCAAAATCGAAGTCCGCGATGGTGAAAAAAAGGGCACCAAAAGCTCACCAAAAAACGAACGAGCGGCGAAAAAAGCCGCAATCGACCACAAAAGAAAACTTACGGGCCAACACTAGTAGATAAAGGAAAAAGTTAGAAATTTTAGCGAAAAAACCGCGAATCGCGAGGGAACTCCAAGGGGCGCGGAGCGACCGAAAAAACAGCCATCCCGAACCGCGGAAAAAAGGAGACTAGCGAACACGAGCAATTTCGGGCAGGAAGACGGCTGCACATGCGCGCATTGCGGGCGCGCGCGAGAACTAGCAAACTCTGTTGCTAGGAAGATCTCCGATCGGAGGGGCTGCCGTGGACGTCACCCATTTGTGAGAACAAGCAGCCTGCTTGTCCTCGGAGAATTAATATTTAGCATTGGGGAGCTACATTTTGGTGTTGTTCCTGTGGTTGTTCTCTATAGCGTGGGATTTCTGAGCATCAGTCCATAAACTTGTAATTGAGAAAGATGAATTGGCTATATTAATTGGCAGCTTTCTAGATTCTATAGCAAGGAACAGCCTAGTGAAAAAGAAAACCAAAAAAGTTTGTTACATTTCACTAGTACAGACCAATGCTCTGTACACCAAAAAAAGAACTTGGAGTATTGTGTTCAGTTTTGGAGGCCTTATCTTGCTAAGGATGTAAAAAGATGAAGTGGATCAGAGAAAAGGACAAAAATGATAGGAGGTACATGGAGGAAAGGCGAAATAGGGGTGATATGATACAGACATTCAAATATTTGAAAGGTATTAATTCGCGAACAAACCTTTTCCAGAGATGGGAAGGTGGTAGAACTAGAGGGCATAAATTGAAGTTGAAAGGGAGCAGACTCAGGAATAATAATGTATTTTTTCACTGAGAGGGTGGTAGATGTCTGGAACGCACTCCCGCAGGAGGTAGTGGAGATGAAAACGGTAACGGAATTCAAAAATGTGTGGGATAAACACAAAGGAATCCCGTTTAGAAGGATCGGATCCAAAGAAGCTTAGCAGAGATAAAGTAGTAAAGCCAGTGCTGGGCTGACTTCTACGGTCTGTGCCCTGATGTAGGCTGAATTAAATTTAGATGGGCCGGAGTGGAGCTTTTCAGGGGCTTTGATAACAATTCAGAAATTTTAGAAGCAGGCCAGCACCAAGGCAGACTTCTGTGGTTTATGCCCTAAAAATAGCAAGGATAAATCAAGAACAGGTATACATACCATATGTAATGAGTTTATCTTGTTGGGCAGACTGAATGGACCGTACAGGTCTTTATCTGCCAACATCTACTATGTTACTATGTAAGAAAAAAAATCTATTGCAGCAGCTTCGTAAATACCTTCACAGCATGAAATGTGTTAACAGAGAACTGGACAAAAGTTTCTTTGCAGCCCTTTTCAAAGGATGCAGTTAGGACAAATGAATCAGAGTTTGTGACAGTGATCATAAGCTGAACTGCAGAAACTTGCTAAAATCTGAGGGCCCGATACACAAAACTCCGGCCTGAAAAACACCAGCTCAACAGCAAGTTGAAATTACCGACCAATGCTCGACACCAACAGCATGCAAATTATATGCATGCTGTTAGTTTTGTGCATTGGTCAGTAAAGGGGTACGAACATTCCAGGCACATGCCTACAAGAGCCGTGCGGTAGGCACAGCTCTTGTGTGCATGTCCAGGGATGATCAGACCCCTCCTGACCTCACTGCCATGTGAAATAAATTCCCCAGAGCTCTGCAACCAAACAAATCTATGGTGGTCCTGTGGACCCTCTCCCAACCCCCCCCCCTCCCCCACAGTCAAAAAGTCTCCAGTGGACCTCCCATGCAACCAAAAACAGTGACTATGGTGGTCTAGTGACCCTCCACCCATCCACATACCTTTGGATTGGAGACTGGAGGGCAGGAGCAACTCCTGCTCCCTTCTGCCTCTGAGTCCATCCTTGTCAAAAAGGTGGCACCCAGCCCCTGCCTGTTGCATCCTGGGATGCACTGGGAGGAGCTAAATACCATAAAAGAGTATCACCCCTCCAGAAAGTCTCCCAAACCCAGAAGGAGATGCTATAATTGGTGACAGGTTGGGTGAACCTTGCATCCTGACAGTTCTCAGAAATTCATCCTGGCCAGATGTTTCCAGATGTCCTTACATCAGTATGAGACATTAAAGTTAGAGGGGAATGATTCATAAATTCTCACATGATTTGTGCAATTCTAAATTTGCCCAGAAAATGCAGAGGAATTATGTGTTATTTGCCTGTTTTGTAAGCAATAGCATTTCTAAGCCTGTGAAGATCATCCATGGACACAAATCCCCACACATTCCTGAGCTCAAATGGTTTTGTAAATAATGTTACATACAGTAATTCTTTATTATGTTTTTGAAAAACTGAATTCAATATTAATTTGATTTCTAAACTTTTTCCTTTTGATGTTTGTTTCATTTTTTCTTGAAAGTGCACTGTGCTGTGCTCTAAAAAAAAAAGAACAAATAACGTTTCTTTTGCAACTCCTTATCAGCATCTCTCCTCTGCACAGAAGGAGTCAGATAGATGAAAAAGGGTCAGAAAGTCTGTGTTGCTTTTCAGCTCTTGTACAGGGACGTTTTGCTCCCAAAGTGAGCCTTTTGGTTCCACAACATAGTAACATAGTAGATGACGGCAGAAAAAGACCTGCACGGTCCATCTAGTCTGCCCAACAAGATAAACTCATATGTGCTACTTCTTGTGTATGCCTTACCTTGATTTGTATCTACTATTTTCAGGGCACAGACCGTAGAAGTCTTGCCCAGCACTAGCCTCGCCTCCCAAACACCAGCCCCGCCTCCCAATCTCGGCTAAGCTTCTGAGGATCCATTCCTTCCTTTATGCTTATCCCACGCATGTTTGAATTCCGTTACCGTTTTCATCTCCACCACCTCCCGCGGGAGGGCATTCCAAGTATCTACCACTCTCTCCGTGAAAAAATACTTCCTGACATTTTTCTTGAGTCTGCCCCCCTTCAATCTCATATCATGTCCTCTCGTTCTACCACCTTCCCATCTCCGGAAAAGGTTTGTTAGCGGATTAATGTTATGATATTGCCTATCTTTCCTGCTCTCATTCATATCGCCACCTGCTGGCTAGACCTGGTGGCTGCCGTGGACTGACTGCTTGCCGTTCCCATGCTCCAGAGGTTACTCCAGTCTGGTCCGGATCTTCCAGCCTTCCATGGGACTTTTTGGAACTAAGCATTACCCAGTGGTGTGCTGGAGCCGGTTTCAGAATTTTGGGAGCCGGTTGTTAAAGTAGCTACTTTAACAACCGGCTCCCAAAATTTGGGCTCTGGTCCCCACCTGGCAGTGTCGACGGCGTCCCCTGTGCCTTTGGGCATCTTACCGGCACATGTAGCACTGCACTTCTCTTGATTCTCCTCCTCCCCCTTCTTTAGCTTTGTGCGAACCGCGCTTATCACTGCTTTAAAAAAAAATTACACGTCAGCAGGAACAGGCTGCTTCAGCCAATCCCAGGGGCCTTCCTTCAGCCCTTGGGGGCGGAACACGCTGAAGGAAGGCCCCTTGGATTGGCTGAAGCAGCCTGTCCCTGCTGACGTGTTAACTCTGCTTAAAAATAAATTAACAGAGACCGACGACGACGAGCAAGAGGCAAGGAAGTGCGAGGGGAGAGGGCAGAGGGCTACTGCTGGGGGAAGGGGAGAGAATCATTGGGTATGGGTGGCTGAAGGGGGGCAGGGCAGCGATGAGAATCGCTGGGTATGGGTGACATTTATTTTGGAAGATATATGTAAAATGCCCACATGTAAACGTCTGGGCAAAGAAAAAAACTAACTTTTAAAGGTTTTAAATTGAATCCGGGAGGATCCCGAGGATCCCGCTGTATCAGTTTTTTACCTTTTGCCTGGCTGGAGGGGGGCAGGGGAGAGAATCGCTGGGTATGGGTGGCTGGAGTGGGGGCAGCGGAGCGATGAGAATCGATGGGTATGGGTGGCTGGAGGGGGCAGGGGAGAGAATCGCTGGGTATGGGTGGCTGGAGGGGGGGGCAGGGGAATGATGAGAATCGATGGGTATGGGTGGCTGGAGGGGGGCAGGGGAGCGAGGAGAATTGTTGGGTGGGCATGGATGGCTGGAGGGGGGCAGGGGAGAGGAGAGAATCGCTGGGTGAGTATGGATGGCTGGAGGGGGGCAGGGGAGAGGAGAGTTGCTGGACATGGATGGAGGAGAGGGAAGGGAGAGAGAAGAAATGCTGGACATGGATGGAGGGGAGGGAAGAGTGAGGAAGGAGGAGAAAAACTGCACATGGATGAAGAAAATAGGCAGAAGCTGGATCCTCCGGACAGTCAAGTCTGTGGAGGACCAGAAATGAAGAAGAAAGGAGGAAAGGAAATAAATAAATGGAAAGGAAGCCCTGGAAACGGAGTTAAGAGGACAGATAGCAGCAGAATCGGATACTGGGCCAGCATGATCAGAAAAACAAAGTCACCAGACAACAAAGGTAGAAAAAAATCATTTTATTTTCATTATACTGTTTGGAATATGTCCACTTTGAGAATCAGGTGCTCAACATTAAAAGTTTGTATTTATTTACTCATTTATGGCATTTTATCCCACATTAAACATGAATTAGATTGGAACCTGGGATCATAAAATATTTTTTTTCCTGGAGTAATGCATTGCTCCCCCCAGGCTCTCTCCCCGGCTATAGCCAGCTCTGCAATTTGGGGGGGGGGGGGGGGGGGGGGGGGGGGGGCGCAGAGGTGGACCAGGGAGAGAGCCTGTTGTTAAACATTTACCAGCACACCACTGGCCACATGTCACATGACAGCCCATTCCTCCCTAGCACTGTCTAAAATCCTATCTAGATGACATGTGAGGTTGCCACCTTCACACCAGACTGGTACCAAGCAACCTTGATGCCCACCAGCCACTCAGCTATGTATATTCCTAATGATCACATCACTAATCATCAGTTACAATGGCTAATAACAGATTCCCAAATGGTAATCCTTGTGACCTTAGGAAAGGCACTTTTGGGGCACAGTGCTGCTCCATAATCTAGCACCTCCTTTTGTCATTTCCCCTCCCTTCTCCTCTTATCCCTTGCATGGAAATGGAGAGGGAGGAGTGTCATGAGCGAAGTTTGACCATAGAAGCCAGCTTTGTGGGTACTGCTTCTAATGCTGCTGGTTCACTAGACCTTTCTCTTGTGTTCATTCCCTCTGGCCTTTGCTATCAAGTAGTGGAAGCCATGGGGGAAGAATAGACCTGATCAAAGAGTGGATACAGAGCAGAAAGGACAGCAGTGGCCATAGGGAATGAACAGAAGAGAAAAGTCTAGTGAACCAGCAGCATTAGAAATAACATACAGCAGAGGGAGCTCCTGAAACAGGCAAGACTGATGAGATAAGTTGGGGTGGGGGGAGAGAAAGAACAGAGCTACAGCTTTCTAAACCTGAGTTACATGAATCAAACCCTGGAAGCAGCAGAAGCCAAAATAATACAGAACGGATTTAACTGAAGACGGGGAGAGAAATTAAAACTGTGATTTCCTACACACAGACCTTTCTGCAGATGATTCATCAGAATCTAGTTATCAGCCTTGACCCAATGATTTTGTCCCTTCATGCTACCCAACCTGACCATTATCAACCTTCTCTTCCCTTCAGCCCAACCCAAGATTCTCCCTCTCTTTCTCCCCAAGTCAGTGCATGCAATGAGTGAGCCTACTGTCAGTGGCTCTGTCACAGGTGATGTGGCTTCCTTTAAATATGCATATCCTGTGTGCATTTGTGCATGTGCCCTCGATACTTAAAGGCTGGATCCTTTGCAGCCTGTGGATTGCTTAAAAAACACTGCAGACATAAATGCCACTGAAAATGACCAGTTATCTATCGAGATACGAGTTAATTGGTTGGTAGCCATCCCTGGCTGGTGAACTAAATATCGGGCCCATTGTGTCGTTATATTTTTAAAAAGGAGTGGGGGCTCCGGAGAGTCACAGATTTGCAACCTCTCTGCTCACCGTATCACGTGACCTCCCAAAGCCACTATTAAGATAGACTTGGGGAAAATCAACTGCTTAGTTCTCGGATAAGCAGCGTAAAATGTATTGTACTGTTTTGGGATCTTACCAGGCACTTGTAACCTGGATTGGCCACTGCTGAAAACAGGATGCTGGGCTTGATGGACCTTTGGTCTGTCTCAGTATGGCAATGCTTATGTTACGTTCTTATGTTCTAGATCTTACTTCTACAAGAAACTAATTTGGAAATCTCTAAAGTCAGTAATATCGAAAAAAAATCATAAACTGTCACATGTTCTATTAGCCTTAAGATTAAGATTAATACTTAATAATTGTGAAAAAAAACTATGCTAAATTGGGTGTGAATATATGGTAGAATACAACATGTAATACTCAGAAATTTGGAGGGTGGTGGGAAAAGAAAGGAGTATTACTCAAACAGCTGAAAATATGAGCAACCATGAAGAATTATAATGCAAGTAATACCACCCAAGACTTTTTATTCAAGTTTGGTTACAATGTGTTCATATTGGCATAGAATATTTTGCTAATCTGTCTATTGTTTGTATTGCAGAAATTGGAAAATTAACACAAATGTTGGAACTAAAAAAAAGTAGAAATGTGTATAATTTTCAGGCGTATATGCAGTGTTTTGTACACAGAATATGCTTTATGTCTGAGACTTTAGGGAGGCAATTCTATAACTGAGTGCTTCCATTAGGCACCTGGAGGGTGTGTGGTAGGAGCCTTTTCTATAAAGGAAAGCCAACACCTACTTTAATTTATAGAATACTAGTATAACTCAGTACAGGCATGTCTAACATTTAGATGCTCACATTTATGCCAATCAAAAAGTTGCTATAAGTGTGATAATCTAAGTGCAGCAGGGACATGTATAAGTTTCAGCTTCTGTAAGCTACATACGTAAGTGGGAGCCTGCTTATGTCCCACTCATATGCCTCCCCTGTATATGCCCCCCTTGCAAATTTATGCTATGTAAGTTAAATGGGTATTAGCAGAGTAGCACTTAGGCTGCACGCTGGTATATAAATGTGTAAGTGCATGCATATGTGCAAGTATTCTAAAGATACACACTCATAACAGGAACATAAATGTTAGCACCTAGGCTATAGAACTCCCCTGTAAATGTATCTGGCAGACATTGGGACTAGATAGATGGGACTATATGAAAGCTACATAAATAGATATAGTTATATCTAAAACAGATATTTATGATGGGTTCATCGAGAAAGCATGAAAATAAAAAAAAAAAACATAAAAAAGCTGTATTCACCTGAACACAATCCCTGCTATGAAACACAGGATGGCCAGCATGTCCATTATATTCCACAGGTCCATGAAATACTTCACACCACTCATATATAACTAGGAGAAAAGAGAGAAATATGTTAGACCAATACATTTTTGCCTATGAAAAAATCTCATTGCCAGTGTGCAGATGGGAAGGGTAAATTTTGAAGTTGTTCTCTCACTGTGGGTAAAAGTATACATTTTTCCCCCAGTATACACACTTTGACCCAAACACTAAACATTGTGAAGACAAGAACAAAGGAAGCTGAGAGAGAAAATGTAGTCAAGGGTCTTTCATTCTGACAGGTCCATGCTTATTTTTTCACATACATCTGTACCTCAATCAAAGCAGTACCATAGAGTGTAAGAAACTGCTAGTTCCCCTCATGTACATTCCATCACTGAGCCATATTAAGAAACCTAGCTCTTGAGGGCTCTGCAGGGAGGGCATGACTCAGTCAAGTCAGAGCACAGAGTGCCAGACAAAACTCTGGAATACAGACAAGCCAGAGAGGCCAAGAAAAGACAGGAGCAGCCCTCTAGCATATGCTTCCACAACCAATGTGTAATGTTGCCACCCCTCTCGGCTGGACTGTAGTGATGTGCTCCCAGATACCTGATGGTTGTAGTCGTGGCGAATATCCAGGGAACACACACTCACAGCCGAGGGAGTGGAACAAATAAACTAACCTCGTCCTTTACTCTCAAAGAATAAAGGAGGAAAATAATCTAAATTTAGGATTTTTTCCTGAAATGCAAGGACCAGACTTTCAGATTTGCAAATTATCTCTTTCTTTATTGAATACAAATGCAAGCAAATTGAACCCAGAACACTTAGCAAGTCAGGAAAACATGGATTTTTTTTATATTTGATGTTGTTCTGTTCTTTAGTTTTCTCTTAAAATGTTGTGAAAAAATAATATATTTCTTTTAACACCCTTGGCAATGTCACTTAGCTGTAGTTGAATTTATTTAGGTGATGTCTTTCTTGCGTTGGAGCTCACCTGGAACCCTTCAGAGGATGACTCCCCCAGATTTCTTCTCCCTAAACCTCACTTATAAAGAAAATAAATGGAGGCAAGACCCTTGAACTCCCTCTGTTCTTGTTCAGGCTCTGGTGACTATTAACCAATTATCAATACTGTGGCCAAACTTTCTAATTGAAATAAAATAAGTTAAAGGTTTTCTCACTACAAAACCTATTTCTCACTGTTGTTTCCCTAGTCTAAAATGATCCAGCAGGATTCAACATTCCATCTCACAGACTTCACATAAAAACATAACATTTCCCTTCACAGTTATCAGATCTATCTGAAAAATACAGCACACTCATACACAGGCAGTGCTGGAATTTCTTTATTCTGAAGTCAGATTCCAAACCTTGCTTGCACTGAACTCAGAACTCTCACAAACAACACACCTTCCCCATAGACACAGCTTAATGGCTTCTTTTTTTCAAAAATCCAATTCACCTTTCAGTCCTTCCCCTGTGTCACACTTTAAAACCTTACACACGTTTAGGCTTTCTCATGTAGTACAATTCCCACCACAAATCAAAGCCTCTCTCACTCTTACCAGGTTAGGCAGCCATGTGTCCTTTTGCATACAGACTCTCATTCCACCTTCCAGGACCTTAAATTCCCTTAGAACTTAACCATTCCATGCACTGCATGCAGAAACATACCTCTGTTTCACTCCAAACCAAATTAAATTTGGTTTAAACTTTCTCACAACTTTCTATTAGTACAGCTCTCTCCTATTAGTACAGCTCTCTCTCTCACCCAAAACACATCAGTTTTCCCCACATGTATTCAGCAACACGGCCAGGGAAAAGGCAGTCTTATCTATTTAAGTACTCACTTTCAAACTGGTACACACAAGCCTGTCTCCGAATTACTCTTACTATCACTTATTCCACTTTACCCCCATAAAATAAATACTTTTATTTCTTACATTTCAAACACTCAGCCTTTCTCTCCATGCTCACAGCCCTGGTCTTCAGCTCACTCACTCTCCCTCAGGGTTGCCAGGTGGAAAATTTTTTTCCAGCCCACTGGAGCCCAAAAAACAGCCCAAAAACCGCCCAAACACAAACCCCGCCCCTGACACCCCCACCCCCGCGTCATCACCCCCGCCCCCGCCGTCATAAACCCCGCCCCCGCCGTCACCGGCCCCGCCTCCCACGTCACCGGCCCCGCCTCCCCGTCATCGGCCCCGCCTCCCCGTCATCGGCCCCGCCTCCCACGTCATCGGCCCCGCCTCCCACGTCACTAACCCCGCCCAAAACGTCATTAACCCCACCCAAAAACGTCACTAACCCCGCCCCCCCGCGGCCGAAAAAACCGCCCGAAGCACAAAAACCAGCCCAAAAAACCGCAACCCGCCGCGGGCAAAAATTTCCCGCGGCGGGTCGCGGAAAACCGCCCAATTGGGCGGTAAAACCGCCCACCTGGCAACACTGCTCTCCCTGGCAACTCACCCCCCCCTAGAGGATCTGACATCACTCAACCAATCAGCTTGTCAGAGAAAGACAGTTTTTTTTCTCTGATCTGTTTAGAATCTCCCTCCCCCATAGAAGTAAATGCAAAACTTCCTACACAGAGAATTTCAAAGTTAATTTTAACCTGACGTGTACCCAAAACAGCAAGAAAACTTTTATAGTACAATCCCCACTTAATCATGGTTTATTTCTTGAAAAATAAAACCACATTTAAGAAACATCTCACACCTTCTTCACCTAACTCCATTAATAATTTCCAAACTAACTTTAAACCTTTTCCAGCCAGCAACATTCACCAAAACCCTGGAACAGCCCCCCCAGAGCCCCAGGAAAAAAACATTTAATATATGTTACCATATATTACAGTAAGGTATCAGAAGACTGGCTAAGGTAGGAAATGCTTTGTCTTGGAACCTGTAAAAGTCCTGATCCTTTGTAGCCTGACCAAAGTCAGGTCTAGGTTGTTAAGTTAAATAGGCAACCTATACTGAATGAGGGTAAATCTATAAGAAGCAGTATAGATTTAGGCAGTTAAGTACTAGGGTACATATATGTATGCCAGTCATTTATACATATATGTGAACACATAACAGTAATTTCAGCTACACACTATTCTGTAAGTACATGCATTTCTCCAATAGTGCATAGTATGCAGACAGGCATTCATAAAAGCACAATTCAAGTGGACTGTGGACAAGCACATACTTACATGCTAGGCATGAGCATTTACAACAGCCTCTTAGCTGGCACAAGTATTCATTCCTTACACTAAGAAACAGAAACCACTTGCGGGGTCATAAAGCTCTGTGCACCGCTGTCAGCTCTGCCGGTCCACCCCATATTATATAACTTCCTGTTCGGGCGCACCGGCAGAGCTGACAGTGGTGCACAGCGGCACAGAGCTTTATGACCCCGTGCATGGTTTCTGTTTATTGAGTCACTGAATCAGGAAGGCAGCAGGTCGGGCAGGCAGGCAGTATGGAGGTGAAGCTCGATTT
This sequence comes from Microcaecilia unicolor, assembly GCF_901765095.1. Classification (NCBI taxonomy): domain Eukaryota; kingdom Metazoa; phylum Chordata; class Amphibia; order Gymnophiona; family Siphonopidae; genus Microcaecilia; species Microcaecilia unicolor. Next base: position 138,608,934 of record NC_044037.1, read on the forward strand.
TGTTTTTCTTTTTAATATATTTTGTTTTTCTTGCTGCAGCCAGATGGAGGTGCCCATGAGCAAGTGGGTGGGGAGGAAAAAGAGAGGTAGGGCTCTATGTTGCAGGTGAGAAATGGGAGTAAAGTAAGAGGTAGGGCTCTATGTTGCATGTGAGAAATGGGAGTAAAGTAAGAGGATGATGGTGGGGGGGGGGGGAGAGAAAAGGCAGAGGGGAAAGCTGGATAGTGGGGATGAGAGAGATGGGTAGTGCTGAATGTTGGGGAAGAGAGGCAGAGGGGTGGTAGTAGAGGGAGGAGAGAGAGGGGTGGCATTGCTGGATGGTGGGTGGGGCAGGGGTTAGAGACAGAGGGGCATCATTGTAAGGGAGGAAGACAGAGACAGAGGAGAGATCCAGGATGGCTAGGGGAGGGGGAGAGAGAAAAGAGATGCTGGATATGGGAGGGGAGGGAGAGACAGAAGGGCATCATTGTAAGGGGGGAAGAGATCCAGGATGGCTAGGGGTGGGGGAGAGAGAAAATAGATGCTGTTGGAAGGACAGAGAGAGAGAGACAGAAGGATGATGTTGGATGGGGGGAAAGAAACAGAAAGGCGATGTTGCATGGCAGGTGGAGACAGAGATACACACACACCGACAAACAGAAGATCCTGAATGGTGGAGTGGTTGGGTGAGAAAGAGGAGATCCTGGATGTTTTGGGGTGGGGGGCTTCTCTGCTGTGTCCAAACAGGTGTTGCCACCCCAAGGATTTTGTGTCCATCTTTATTAACTTTGAAAAGTACAAAGTGCAAAAAACAAATGTGCACAACAGAATACCCAAATAAAGAATTCAATGAGACCAAGCAGTGCAAAGAAAAACAATTTGTCAGGTAAATTGCTGGATGTGAAAATAAAGAAGATCATCATCTGTCAAGTACAGTGTCTAGAAAATATCAGAAACATATCAAAGCTGTTAAGTAAGTATTTAAGTATTGGACATGTGGAGGGGCATAATCGAACGGGGCGCCCAAGTTTTCCTGAGGATGTCCCCGTGAAGGGGCGGGGAAACCCCTATTATCGAAACAAGATGGGCATCCATCTTTCGTTTCGATAATAAGGTCAGGGACGCTCAAATCTCAACATTTAGGTCGACCTTCGAGATGGTTGTCCCCGATTTTCAGCGATAATGGAAACCGAGGACACCCATCTCAGAAACAACCAAATCCAAGCCATTTGGTCGTGGGAGGAGCCAGCATTCGTAGTGCACTGGTCCCCCTGACATGCCAGGACACCAACCAAGCACCCTAGGGGGTACTGCAGTGGACTTCAGAAAAGCTCCCAGGTGAGGAAGTGACGTCACCGACAAAGATGGAGGCATAAACGGTTAGCTCCAGCTCACCACAATAAAAATAGCGTGAGTTCTCCCGCGGAGCGTGTCCTCCCGGTGCGATTTTGATCCAAGACACATTCGGAATCGGTGGCGCTCCGGGAAATGATAAATATGCAGCCGGAACTTAGCCAATACGGCTTTAAAAGCGGAAAGACGGCTAACCGCATGGCGGGCCTGGAAACTCAACCCGAACAGGCTGGCAAACACCTAGATGGAGATTTGCAGCAGAGCCCCTGTCTCTTTGGAGAAGACCCAGATCGAACAGCAGCGGACCCGCTCGGGGAGCTAAAAGAATGGTTACTAGAAATTCGAGCAGATGTAAAGGCGGTTCGAGCGGAGCTGGAAACGTTAGGCTCCGACCTCCGCGGTGAGATCAGAGAGCTGGGGAATCGGATGGAAGAGATGGAGTCCCGGGTGGAGGAGCACGCGGAGGAACTTGGATCGCTAGACCGTGCGCTTATGGAAGTCCGAACGGACCAGCAACAGTTGACTGACAAAATGGAAGACTTAGAAAACAGAAGTCGGAGGCAGAATCTGCGATTCCGGGGTGTGCCCGAAACCCCGAAATATTCGGACAGTGAGGCAGTAGTGCAACAGGTGGTGTGTGCTATACTGAAAGAGACGGGCAGCCCAGTGGAAGCATCTGCAGTAGTGATCCAGCGCGCTCACAGAACGCTGGGCCCAGCCCGGAATAATCTACCTAAAGACATTATAGCATGCTTTCAGGATTACAAATTAAAAGAGAAAGTGTTCCAGGCGGCCAGAAGTCTACAAAGTGTTAAATGGGACACACACCAGGTGGAAATTTATCAGGACCTGGCATTGGCCACTTTAAAACGACGTGCGGAGCTGAAGCCCATAACAAAAAAGCTGCAGGAGATGGGAATTCGTTACCGCTGGAAACATCCCTTTGCACTAGCATTCTACAAGGAAGGCCGCATGCACCAAGCAAGATCCCTGGCGGAAGCTAGAATACTTCTTCCAGAAATACAACAAGAGCCTCCGCTGGAAACTCCGGGGAAAACAAGGCGTGATAGAGCCTCAGCATCCCACTCGAAATGGCAGCGAGTAGACAAGGGACAGAAGAGATTGCAACGCCAGCAGTCGGCTGGCCATCTTACATGACTGTGGGTAAGGGGGGCACAAATGCTGTGTTAATATGTGTGGGGTCTTGACCCAATGAAAATTCAGAATGTAAAGCTCGTAAGAGTAATTTGGTTCCGGTTGGTAAAAAGTTTTTGTTGACAGATAGCGTGAGAACAGTTGTTAGGTTGTTTAGTAGCATTAAGAGGGTGAGTGAAGAGGTGAGGTACTTCCTCTAAGAGATACTCTTTCATATATGAGAGAGGATCTACATGAACATTGGGGGAGGGGGGTGACAGGGAGGGAGGGACAGGGTGAGGGAGGGAGGAGGGGGAGAAGATGGAAGAGGGGAACGATACAAGGAAAGGACAAGGTGGGAGAAGATACTTGGGCTGGCTCGGGGTGCCCGTGGGAAGTGATAAAATGCAAGATATAACACTAGCGATCCTGAATGTCAGAGGCCTAAATGTGCCAATGAAACGACAACTCCTATTTCGGGAGTTGATCCGTTTAAAAATAGATATAGCCCTGATTCAGGAGACTCACTTAAAAAAACAACATGAGAGGCTCTGTAGGCATCGCCAATATCCACATGTGTTCTTTGCATCGAACAAATCAGGCACCAAGAGTAGGGGGTTATGATAGCACTTAACGACTCCCAGCCATGGCAGATTAAAAAGATCTGTAGAGACAAGGAAGGTCGATACATCTTATTAGTTATTCAGCTGGGAATACGGACTTACACCATAGTTAATATCTATGCGCCCAATACAGATCATGGGGACTTTTTTCACCGACTAGATCAAATACTATTAGCACAGGGGGAAGGAATTATACTAGTGGGAGGAGATTTTAATGTTACTCCTAATCCTCATTTGGATAACTCCTCTACATCAATTCAATATGCTAAGCAGGGACGGGAGCTACTTCACACATTTATAGCTAGGTGGCAGTTGAATGATCTGTGGAGGCAGGCCAACCCAACACAAAGAGATTACACATGCTTTTCCCAAGTGCATAACTCCTCCTCTCGTATCGATTTTTGGCTGGGAGATGCTGTAGCGATGGGCAGGGTTAAAGATCAACACATAGAGCCACGAACTTGGTCAGATCATAGCCCAGTCACCCTCGTTTTGCAAGGGCAGGAGGGAAAGAGAGAGGCCCCACAGTGGCGCTTGGATGATGCATTGCTGGCTGAGGTGACCCATGTACTCCAACTTGAGAAAATAATCAAAGAATATATCCAATTTAACGATAATGGGGAAGTGACTCCAGGGGTGCTTTGGGAGAGCTTTAAGGCGGTGATGAGAGGCCAATTTATTGCCTTGAAAGCACATGTGAGACGGGAAAGATTCCAAGTGGAAGAATCAAGGCGCAATCAATTGGCGCAGGTGGAGAGGTTAATCAGTAGACAGGGTAAGGGAGGTCCAGCGCGAACTCTGTTAGACCAAGCGCATAAATTAAGGCAGGAGATTAGAGAGCTTCAACTGGCGGATTTATCTGAGCAACTGCAAAAGGTGCGTCAGACTCATTTTGAATTTGGCAATAAGGCCAGTAAGATACTGGCGCATAAATTAAAACTGCAAGCAAAAAGAGCTCATGTAACCCAGTTGAGGAATGATAGGGGGGAACACATAACAGATTCTCAGGCCATACAAGAAACCTTTAAAGGCTTTTATGAAAAACTCTATACTCCAGATATTAGTCCAGAGGAAGTGGAGATAGAGGCCTTCTTGGATAGGAATATACTCCCCACACTGACGGAGAATGCTAAACTTAAACTTTCTAGACCGTTTGAGTTAGTAGAAGTCCTACAGGCAATAAAGGACTTAGCACCCAGTAAGGCACCTGGACCTGATGGATTTACGAATAAGTTCTATAAAACTTTTGGATCCCTGGTGGCTCCCCTGCTGTTAAGGGTGTTTAATGACCTGGGGGAACAAAGATCTCTTCCGGAGACTTGGCATCAGGCGAATATCATAGTTATCCCCAAACCAGGCAAGGATCCACAGATGTGCGGCTCTTATAGGCCAATCTCTCTTTTGGGGGTGGACTATAAGATCTTTACTGCAATTCTAGCATCCCGTCTCCAGCAATATCTACCACAATTAGTTCATGAAGATCAAGCAGGGTTCGTGCGGGCTCGACAAACATTTGATAATATTCGCAGAGCGCTTCACCTTATTCAAAATGCACAAATAAGGCAACAACCATTATGTATCCTTTCTCTAGACGCAGAAAAGGCGTTTGACAGGGTGCATTGGCCATTCTTGTTTGCAACCCTGAAGAGGGTAGGTATCCCGGAAGGGTTCATGCATTGGATACATCTATTATATCGAGCGCCCATGGCCTCGGTGAGGGTTAATGGGAGCCAGTCCACACCGTTTTTGCTAAGGAGAGGGACGCGACAGGGATGTGCCTTATCGCCACTCCTATTCGCATTGGTCGTGGAGCCCTTGGCGGCTTACATTAGATCACATCCTGACATACACGGGTTGAGAATGGGAACCATTGAAACACGGGTGCTATTATTTGCGGATGATATTCTCCTTACGTTAACAGACCCTGGTACGTCATTCCCAATTATAGGGGCGGCACTGCGGGACTTTGGATGGGTGGCCGGATTTAAGGTCAATATGGAGAAATCTGAGGTGCTGAATATCTCCATACCAATGAATCAAGTGGCACGATTACGGGCCACTTTTCCCTTTAAATGGGCCTCCAGAAGTACTAAATACTTAGGGGTGAATATCACAAAGAGATTTGAGGACCTATATGCGGCCAATTTCCCTGCAAAGGTACGGGAATTATTTTTAGAAATGGAGAGATGGGAGGGCTTAACAATTTCGTGGATGGGTAGGATAAATGCGATTAAAATGATCTTATTGCCGAAGATGCTATACCTGTTTATGGCGCTTCCCATTTCTATACCTGACAAGTTTCTTAAGGGGTTGCAACGTATTCTCCTTCATTTGGAAAAGAAAACCACCACGGGTGCGAAGGTCGGTGATGCATCAGCCAAGGGTACATGGGGGTATGGGAGTGCCCTCGTTCCTGCTCTATTACCAGGCGGCTCACCTTCGCATACTAGCAGAGTGGATGCAGAGTAACGGGAAGGCTTGGAAGGCTATGGAGCAGACTTGGTGTGTCTCGCACCCCTTGCGAGTTATCCCTTGGCTATCTGACCGAGAGATCAAAGACATAATAAAAAAAGAAATACCACCGATTATTAGATGGCCGCTCATAACTTGGAGTAATGTACGCAATAGATTTTTTCGAGGACGCACATATTTTTTGCACACCGCAATACGCCATGCACCAGGATTCATACCGGGATCTTTGGATTCACGATACAGAAGCTGGGAGCGGAGTGGCTTGAGGGAGTTGGGGCAGCTGTGGGAGGAGGGGGAAATATTAACATTTACAGACATACAAGAGGAATACGGGATCCCAATGTCTAATGCATTTCAATATAGCCAACTAAGGGATTACATTATGAGGAGAGCAAAGGAAGAGTTGAGTCTGGAGGAAACACAATTAGAGAAGGCTATGGCCGGAGGGGGAGGCAGAGGGGGAATCTCCAGACTATATAAAGCACTCTTATTGCAAACACAGCCAATTCTACATTATACATTATACATATAAGTGGGAGAAAATACTGGGGACCTCTTATGAATATCCAGTGTGGGAAAAAGTGTTTGTTTCGTTGCTTAAGGTGTCAATTTCTAATGCTCTTGTAGAAAATGGTTATAAAATATTGTATGGTTGGTACTATACACCACAGAGACTAGCTAGAATGTTTAAAGGGAGGTCGGCTCTCTGTTGGCGTCAATGTGAAATGATAGGAGATATGGCTCATATATGGTGGGCCTGCCCTCACGCTCAGCAGTACTGGACAAGAGTGGTGAGGTTGATTGCAAGTATAACGAAATCAAACTTTCCTATGACTATGGACTTTTGCTTGTTGCATATGCGACCCCAGGGGTCCAGAAAATATACATACCAACTGGCCACTCAGATATTGGTGGCTGGCAGATTGGTGCTAGCAGCGGCATGGAAACAACAAACTCTACCAGGACTTAAGACTATTATAAGGAAATTGGACTATATTTGCTTGATGTCTAAGTTGACGGCGATGCGACAGGGTCGCCTGGTAACATATCATCGAATATGGGACCCATATACTGAATGGTTGGCGCAGCCGGACCCTGCCTTGCCAGTTAATTAATAGGAAGGGGGGGAGGGAGGGTGGGGGAGGGGGCATGGGATGAATAGGGGGGATTATAGAATATTAGGAACAAAACAAAATTTATGTTGATATTGAAGAGTGAAATGGAGACACTGTTTGTTCATAAGTTTTTTATGTGCGATTTGTGTATGTTCAATAAATATAAATAAACACTAAAAAAAAAAAGAAAAGCTCCCAGGTGCATAGCTCCCTTACCTTGTGTGCTGAGCCCCCCAACCCCCTACCAAACCCAATACCAACAACTGTACACCACTACCATAGCCCTTAGGGGGGCACCTGCATGTGGGTACAGTGAATTTGTGGTGGGTTTTGGAGGGCTCACATTTACCACCACAAGTGTAACAGGTGGGGGGGGGGGGGGGGGGGGGGATGGGCCTGGGTCCGCCTGCCTGGAGTGCACTGCAGTACCCACTAAAACTGCTTCAGGAACCTGCATACTGCTGTCATGGAGCTGGGTATGATATTTGAGGCTGGCATAGAGGCTGGAAAAAATATTTTTAAAGTTTTTTTTTTAGGGTGAGAGGAGGTTAGTGACCACTGGGAGAGTAAGGGGAGGCCATCCCCGATTCCCTCTGGTGGTCATCTGGTCAGTTCGGGCACCCTTTTTGAGGCTTGGTCGTAAGGAAAAATGGACCAAGTAAAGTCGCCCAAGTGCTCGTCAGGGACGCCCTTCTTTTTTCCATGATCGGTCGAGGACGCCCATGTGTTAGGCACACCCCAGTCCCATAAGTACATAAGCAATGCCACACTGGGAAAAGACCAAGGGTCCATCGAGCCCAGCATCCTGTCCACAACAGCGGCCAATCCAGGCCAAGGGCACCTGGCAAGCTTCCCAAACGTACAAACATTCTATACATGTTATTCCTGGAATTGTGGATTTTTCCCAAGTCCATTTAGTAGCGGTTTATGGACTTCTCCTTTAGGAAACCGTCTAACCCCTTTTTAAACTCTGCCAAGCTAACCGCCTTCACCACGTTCTCCGGCAATGAATTCCAGAGTTTAATTACACGTTGGGTGAAGAAACATTTTCTCCGATTTGTTTTAAATTTACTACACTGTAGTTTCATCGCATGCCCCCTAGTCCTAGTATTTTTGGAAAGTGTGAACAGACGCTTCACATCCACCTGTTCCACTCCACTCATTATTTTATATACCTCTATCATGTCTCCCCTCAGCCGTCTCTTCTCCAAGCTGAAAAGCCCTAGCCTCCTTAATCTTTCTTCATAGGGAAGTTGTCCCATCCCCGCTATCATTTTAGTCGCCCTTCGCTGCACCTTTTCCAATTCCACTATATCTTTCTTGCGATACGGCGACCAGAATTGAACACAATACTCAAGGTGCGGTCGCACCATGAAGCGATATAACGGCATTATAACATCCTCACACCTGTTTTCCATACCTTTCCTAATAATACCCAACATTCTATTCGCTTTCCTAGCCGCAGCAGCACACTGAGCGGTTTCAGTGTATTATCGACGACGACACCCAGATCCCTTTCTTGGTCCGTAACTCCTAACATGGAACCTTGCATGACGTAGCTATAATTCGGGTTCTTTTTTCCCACATGCATCACCTTGCACTTGCTCACATTAAACGTCATCTGCCATTTAGCCGCCCAGTCTCCCAGTCTCGTAAGATCCTTCTGTAATTTTTCACAATCCTGTTGCGAGTTAACAACTTTGAATAACTTTGTGTCATCAGCAAATTTAATTACCTTGCTAGTTACTCCCTTCTCTAAATCATTTATAAATAAATTAAAAAGCAGCAGTCCTAGCACAGACCCCTGAGGAACCCCACTAACTACCCTTCTCCATTGTGAATACTGCCCATTTAACCCCACTCTCTGTTTCCTATCCTTCAACCAGTTTTTAATCCACAATGGGACTTTTCCTCCTATCCCATGACCCTCCAATTTCCTCTGTAGCTTTTCATGAGGTACCTTGTCAAACGCCTTTTGAAAATCCAGATACACAATATCAACTGGCTCCCCTTTGTCCACATGTTTGTTTACTCCTTCAAAGAATTGAAGTAAATTGGTCAGGCAAGATTTCCCCACACAAAAGCCGTGCTGACTCGGTCTCAGTAATCCATGTCCTCGGATATGCTCTGTAATTTTGTTTTTAATAATAGCCTCTACCATTTTCCCCGGCACCGACGTCAGACTCACCGGTCTATAATTTCCCGGATTTCTCCCGCCTTAGTTATGCTTCCGACACACCCTGTGAACTTTGGTCATCCCTACGACGGGAAGCAGTTGAGGACACCCAAAATCGACTTTCGATTATGCCGATTTGGGCGACCATGGGAGAAGGATGCCCATCTTCCGATTTGTGTCGGAAATAAGCCTGATAGGAATCCAAACTAGACCATACTTTAAGATCTTTCTTATCTATTACTGAGACTTCAAATTGATGAAGTTGCAATACAGATTGCCACCAGAAATGAATATTTAAAAGCGAATTATCTTTCCAATTAGATAGTATGGATTTTACAGCAACTGCTAATAAAATGTTGAGCAATTTAGAGTCATGTTTATCCAGAGAGGTGTCCAATGCCAGAGAACCAAAAATAATCGTTTTCCAGGAGATTGGTTGTTGAATATGTAGAATTTTGGAAATAATGTTCCTTGTCTATTTCCAAACGGCATGAGTGAGACTGCATTCAAAAAGAAGATGTTTCAGAGTACCAGGATATGTGTTACATGACCAACAGAGATTTTGAGATAGTAGACCTGCAACTGCTAATTTTTGTGGAGTCCAGATGGATTTGTGATGCAAAAAGAAAAGCGACTGGATCATGTTAGCTGAGGTTACTGGTCATCCAAGAAATTTCCAGAAGTCTTTCCATTGTTCTGATGTTAGTTTGTGTTCCAGATCTAGTTCCCATGAATGCACAAGGCCAGATTTTGACCAGTACTAAATAGTTTCTCAGCAAAGGAAATTATAGTCGGTTGTAGTGAAGAAAGTGTCTTAATATTTTCATTTCTGGTAAGGCAATGCTGCAATTGCAACCATCGAAAAAAACTGATTAAAGGGCAATAGATATTTACTCTGCAATACAGAAAAGGAAGAGGAGACATGATAGAAACGTTTAAATATCTCAAGGGCATTTATGTACAGGAAGACAGTCTTTTTGAAATGAAGGAGAGCTCTGGAATGAGGGGGCATACAACAAAGTTAAGAGGGAATAGGCTTAGGAGTAACCTAAGGAAGTATTATTTCACAGAAAGGGTGGTGGAGGCGTGAAATGGCCTCCCGGTGGAGGTGGTGGAGTCGAGGACTGTTCCAGAATTTAAAAAGGCATGGGATAAGCATGTGGGATCGCTTAGGAACAGGAAGAATTAGGGGTTACAGAAGATGGGCAGACTGGATGGATCAAATCTGCCGTCATGTTTCTATGTTTCTATGAATGCAGTGTTCCATTGGATAATAATTGATCTATATAATATATGCCTTTGTTATACCAAGTTAACCAGAATATATATAATTTATTGATTTTAATAATGGGATTACCCAAAATTATGGAGTGTGATGAGTTCTCACTAGGGGTTTCCATATATTTATCTAGTTCAATAAAACATTTATGAGATGAAACAATAACAGAATTATCTTGTAAGTATTTTGGTATACAGAAAGGAATATGTTGTGGATGTAAGTATTGAGACCATAGTTCTTTTTCAATTTTCAACCATATAGATTCATAATTGGAATGTGTAGCAATCCAATAGCATGCTTGTTGTGTTATGAACGCTTTGTGATATGTTCAGAAATCTGGAAAAGCAACACCAGCATGTTCTTTAGGACTTTTTAATGTTTTCAAAGCAATTTTTGGGACTTTGGAAGCCCACAAAAATTGTGAAAGAAGTTTATCTATTTGTTGATAAACAGTGCGGGGAAAAAAATTGGAATCATACTTAAAATAAAGTTGATTTTTGGCATTGCTACCATTTTTATAGACTCCAATCTTCCCCACCAGGAAAGGTGCAATGGGCTTCCTGAAAGAAGTAATTCTTTGATTATTGCAAGAATTTTCTTTGAATTAGATGTCATAGTAGATTCAAGATCTGGTAAGAGATCCAATCCTAGGTAACGAAAGCCACTAGATGACTAAACAAAATCAAAATGTGAGCTAATGGTTGGAATGGCATGTACATTAAGGGGTATTAACTCCGTTTTTTGTTTATTGATCTTGTAGCCTGAAAAATAAGAGCAAGTTTCTACCAGTTTAAAAAACAATTCTATAGATTGTATAGAATTTGTGAAGAATAGTAGAACATCATCTGCATAGGCCGTTGCTTTGATTTCTTCATTTTAAAAGGAGATACCATGTATAATAGAATTATGATGGATGGAAAAAAGTAGGGATTCCAGAGCTAAATTAAATAGAAGAGGCAACAGCGGGCAGCCTTGTCTAGTGCCTCTCTTCAAACTTAATTTGCTTTGATAACGTATTATTTGCAATAATGCATGCAGAGGGATTAGTGTATAGTATTTTAATTTTATTGATGAAAGAATCTGGTGCTCCAAATTTATGAAGGACAGAGAATAAGAAGTTCCATTCTAATCTATCGAATACTTGTTCAGCATCAATAGCTATTGCTATAACAGGTTGATCTAGAGATTTAGCAAGCAAGGAAATCTGGTGAAACAAGCGGGCATTGTCAGTGATTAATCTCCTTGGCATAAACCCAACTTGATTGGGATGAATAACAGAGCCAATGATTAAACGCAGATGGTTAGATAGGATTTTTGCAAATATTTTGTAATCTACATTTAGTAGAGATATTGGCCGATAATTGGAGACCTGTGTAGGATCCTTATTGGGTTTTGGTATAATAGTGATAACTGCCTCAGAGAATCTATTGAGTGTTTTTAATGAAGAGTCATTTTCTAGTTGTTCAAATAAGTTGAGAAGGTTAGGGAATCAAATATTTACTAAATACTTTATAAAATTCGCTAAGAAGCCCATCTGGTCCAGGTGCTTTCCTAGACTTTAATTGATTAATAGAGATTAATAGGGGAATGGAGTGAGTCTCTTTCTTCTGTGGACCAGGAAGGGAAAGAGACATTATTTAGAAAGTTTTGTAGTTGAGATTGGGAATATGAGGTTTCTGATTGATAGAGTTCTGTATAAAATTTGTGAAAAGCTTCAAGTATATCTTTTGTTTTAGTATAAGAAATATCTGAATTTTTTTGTTTTATTATGGGTATCTGTGTTTTAATTATTTTCCTTTTCAAATAGTTAGCAAGCACATGACTGCATTTATTCTGTTCAGCATACTGGGATTGATTGTGAATAAAGATCTCATGGCCAACTTTTATACTCCATAATCTATTATATTTGTATTTGGTTTGATATATGGAATTAAGAATGTTTGGGTTAGGAGATACAATATATTGTTGTTCCAGTGATTTTAATTCATTCTCTAATTCTGTAAGGTGTTTATATCTTTCTTTATTTTGGTGTGCAGAGATAGCTATGAATTCTCCTCTTATAGTGACCTTGAAAGCTTCCCAAATTGTGATTTGGTTTATGCTAGGATCTTGATTATAGGAAAAAAAAATCAACAATTGCATTTTTAGTTCTGTTTTTGTAGTTATCATCCATTAATAATAGACTATTAAGTCTCCAGAAGGTTTTTTTTCAATGAGGTAGATGTATTAAGTTGAAGAGTAATAGAGATTGCTGCATGATCTGAGATCTGAAGAAATGTAAATTATTTTACATTTTTACATTATTTTACATTCCAGTAAATTATTAGAAATTAAAAAATAATCAATTCTTGTAAAACTATGGTGAGGATTAGAAAAAAAAGTGTATTCTCTGGAATCTGGGTGAAAATGTCTCCATGGATCAATCAGATGATATGTATTTATCATAGAAAGTAAAGCAGTATGTGCTTTAGGTATATGGTAAATTGTATTGGATTGTCTAACCATGTATCTAGAGGCATATTGAAATCACCAGCTGTGATAATGGGAACTGGAGGGTATTCTGCCAATTTTTCAGTTATTGTATGAAAAAAAGAAGGCTCATCTTTGTTAGGGGCATAAACATTAAGCAAATTTAGTTCTGCACCATTTACTACTATATTTAACAGAAGCCATCTTCCCTCTGCATCTTTTGTTTCTTTTTGAAGATTAACTGTTAATTTTTTATAAAATATAATAGCAACTCCTCCATTTTTACCATCAGATGGAGACTGGTAAAATTCACCTAACCAATTACCAGCTTTGATGAAAAGATGCATGTCAGGGAGATGTGCATCTTGTAAAAACATGATTGTGCTTTCATTTTTTAAAGAGCTAAACATATTTTTTTCCTTTTCATTGGGTGTTGGAGCCCATGCACATTCCAAGAAATAAACTTTGTATCATTTTTTATATTTTGAGCCATGTTGAGAAAGTATGTTAAGATCTGAAAAAACATTTTAAGTGTTGCAAAATCTTATATGAAACATTTTCCATTTCAAACATTGTGTATATCCTAGAGAAGGATGACATATATACATCATCATATTGCTAATATTACATCTAGCAATTACATTAGAAAGAAAAATATTGCTTGGATTCATGTAAGGAAAGAAAAAAGCCATCAGAGCAGAGAGCTAGGAGCTAAGAGCTCAGCTTTAGAAAAATAGATGGGTGTAAGAGGATATTAGAAGTGAACAGCAAACAAGGAGAACTAATAGAATTTGGTGTCTATGAATTACTATGACTATCCAGCTTATAATTGAAAAAGAAAAACGCCTATATTGCGACCCAAATCAGGAGATAGACGTTTATCTCACAAAAACGAATAAAGCAGTATAATCGAAAGCTGTTTTCAACTGCACTCCGTCACGGATGCGGACAAAGTTGATGGGGGCGTGTCAAAGGCATGGTGAAGGCGGAACTGGGGCGTGGTTATCGGCCGATCAGAGATAGGCGCCTGTCGCCGATAATGGAAAAAAAATATGCGTTTTTAGCGAGAATTTAGGGCACTTTTCCAGGACCCTGTTTTTCCACGAATAGGGCCCCAAAAAGTGCCATAAACGACCAGATGACCACTGGAGGGAGTCGGGGATGACCTCCCCTGACTCCCCCAGTGGTCACAAACCCCCTCCCACCACAAAAATGTGCCGTTTCACAACTTTTTATGTTCACCCTCAAATGTCATACCCACCTCCCTGGCAGCAGTATGCAGGTCACTGGAGCAGTTATTAGGGGGTGCAGTAGACGTCAGGCAGGTAGACCCAGGCCCATCCCCCCCACCTGTTACACTTGTGCTGGTAAATGGGAGCCCTCCACCGCCCCCCAAACCCACTGTACCCACATGTAGGTGCCCCCCTTCACCCCTTAGGGCTATAGTAATGGTGTAGACTTGTGGGTGGTGGGTTTTGAGGGGGGTATTTGGGGGGCTCAACACACAAGGGAAGGGTGCTATGCACCTGGGAGCTCTTTTACCTTTTTTTTTTTTTTTTTTTTTTTGTAAAAGTGCCCCCTAGGGTGCCCGGTTGGTGTCCTAGCATGTGAGAGGGACCAGTGCACTACGACTCCTGGCCCCTCCCACGAACAAATGCCTTGGATTTATTCGTTTTTGAGCTGGGCGCTTTCATTTTCCATTATCGCTGAAAAACAAAAACGCCCAGCTCACAAACTGTCGAATAAAACATGGACGTCTATTTTTTCCCAAAACACGGTTCGGTCCGCCCCTTCACGGACCCGTTCTTGGAGATAAACGCCCATGGAGATAGACGTTTTCGTTCAATTTTGCCCCTCCACGTCTTATTATCATCATATTGACCAAGATCCTTCTGTAATACTAAATGTTTATTTTCTAGCATTCTTCCACTACTCATGATGTATTGTAAGCCACTTTGAGCCTGCAAAGAGGTGGGGAAAATGTGGGATACAAATGCAACAAATAAATAAATAAATAAAAATAAATAAATATATCTAATAATAACAATTTCAGTATAGTTTCAAAATTGAAAAATTTGTCTTGCTTAGAACTTTTGTAATAAGTAGGTGAAAACATACAAAAACAAGCTAGTCAATAGGGATACTCCAGTGACAGAAGTCACTTCTTAAAATTTATTTATTTATTTATTTATTTATTTAGTTGCATTTGTATCCCACATTTTCCCACCTATTTGCGGGCTCAGTGTGGCTTACAATACATTGTAAATGATGGAAATACAGTTTCTTAATTACATTTAAGTACTAGAAAATCAACATAACAGAAGTCATTAAGTCATTTGACCATGAAAAGAGCATTTGCATCAAAAGAAAAGGAGACTGTGATTAGCAAAAGGTTAATTATCATGGCAATGAGTAAATAGCTGTCAGCATGCGGCCTACCAGAGCATGAAACAGCTCAGCAGAGTGAGAAAAAAAAAGAGTATATGCATGGAGATTAACTCATCCAGCCATACCTTCTGTGTCCCTTTTATCTAGAAATAGTTGTAAAGATTTTGGAGAATCAAAGACTCGGGTGGTGTTGTTTAATGTGATAATCATCCTTGCAGGGTATTGTAATCCAAACCTTGCTCCTTTTTCTTTAAATTATGCTCTCACAGGAACTGCTTCCGTTTCTGTGCAGTGGTTTTTGACAGATCTGGGACAATATTTATCCTTCTGCCTTCAAAGATCAGAGATGAAATCGACCTTGCTGTTGTCAAAATTAGTAGAGCTTGAGGATATCGAAGTAGTTTTGCAACTATAGGGAGGGCTGTCTTATCATTGGACTTAATCTTCCCCGGAGATCTTTGTGCCCGCTCCAATTCAAGAACTGTTTCAGGTGGTAAATGTAGGATTTTCAGGAGCATGTGCTTAAAAATAGTGGTAAGTTAGATCCTTCTGAGTGTTCTGGTAAGCCCAAAATTCAAATATTGTTTCTCCTACTTCTGTTTGTAAGATCTTCTAGCTGTTTTTCCAAGTAGAGAAGTTTGTCCATTAAGTGCACATGTTGTTGTAAATCTGTGGCAGTTTGTTCTAGGTGTTTTTCTACTGCCTCTAATCTCGTTTGAAATTCGGAGACTGACACTGTAACAGTGGTGTAGGAAGGGGAGAGTGGGAGGGGCGGTCCACCCCGGGTGCATGCCGCTGGGGGGTGTCAGCTCCGCTGGTTCCCCGCTCCCTCTGCCCCGGAACAGGTTACTTCCTGTTCCGGGGCAGAGAGAGCTGGGAACCAGCGGAGCCGACGCAGCTCCCAGCGATGTACACTCGGGGCGGACCGGCCCTCCCGCGCGACTGGTAAGAATGCACTCCGGTGGGGGGTGCACGCCGAGGTGGGGGGGTGCGCTGTGCTGCACCCGGGGGGGGGGGGTGCGCAGTGGCGAACTGCCCCAGGTGGCAGCCGCCCTCGCTACGGCACTGCACTGTAAGTGCCAAGAGATCATTTTTCAAGCTGCAAGTTGTTTCAAAGTGCTTTGCAGTGAGATCCCTTAACGACTTTAATTCTTCTAAAACAGCTTCAGAAGGGTGCATGTTAGACCTGTTCGGCACCATCTTTTCAGGAGACTATATATCACATTTCTTCCTTTTTTCTCCCGAGGAAGAAGACATGCTAGTTTCCTGTTTGTGAGACTTGCTTGCAGACATGTTTAGCAGTAAATCTTTGAGCAGTAGTGTAAAAAATTGTGCCAAAGACACTAGTAAATACTTGATTTTAACGAGGCCTAGGAGGGAGCTCCAAGTCTACCCACCCATCTAGTCCAAGGTCCTCTAGCGCCCCCCCCCCCCCACCCCAAGGATTTAAATTTGTCCTGCCACACCCCATCCCACACTGCCTTAGCCCCGTCTCAACCCCATCCTAATTTAGGCTTCCCAAACATCTGAGTCACCGACTGCCTATGTCCCTGATTGTCAATTCATGCACTGAACCCGCTGCCGGCGGCTCTCCCACTCCCCATTGCTCACTGGTGCTGCTACCTACCTTGATCACTGCCACTAAAGACTCTGCAGCGATTAAAAAGAGCTGCCTCAAGGATCTTGATCTTCCCTATGACGCATCCTGCCTTCTCTGATACAACCCTGTTCCGCATGGGCAGGACGTGTCACAGGGAAGATCGAGGCCCCAAGGCAGCATCTCTCAATCCCTGTGGTGCCTCTACCAGCAGCAGCGATCAAGGTACTTAGCAGCACCAGTAAGCCGGGGGGGGGGGGGGGGGAACAGACACAAAGGGGAGAAAAGATGGACCTGAGGGGGCAGAGGAAAGAAGAGAGGTACTGCTCTGCTGAACCAGGAGAGAGGGGAGAGAAAGAGTGAGGGACAGACAGGAAGAGATGCTGGACATAGATAGATGCTGGACCAGCTTGGGGGGGGGGGGGGGAGACACACACACAGACTAGGGGGAGAAAACATTGGGAAAGAAGATGCTGGATGGAAGAGATGGGGAAAGGCACTGGAGACCCAGCAGGGAACATACTAAACTGTGAGAGGGGTGTGGGCAGGAAAAGACAGAAAGAGATACTGGACCCAGGGTGGAGGGTGTGGGGTGTGTGTGTGAAGCTACAGGTGATATACTGGCCCCAAAGGGCAGAAGGAAAGAGAGAGAGAGAGGGACAGTGAGAGAGAGAAGAGATGTTGGCCATGGAGGGAGAAGAGATAAGGACACAGAGGGGTAATGCTGGACACAGGGGAAGACAGGGACACGGGAATAATGCTGATCACAGGGGAAGGGGGACAGATAGGGGCAGGGCCACAGAGGGGGAAATGCAGGATAGGTCAAGACACACACAGAGGGGAAATGTTGAATTGGGACACTGAGAGGGTAGATGCTGAAAATGGAGGAAGGTAAAAAACATAGTAACATAGTAGATGACGGCAGAAAAAGACCTGCATGGTCCATCCAGTCTGCCCAACAAGATAAACTCATATGTGCTACTTTTTGTGTATACCCTACTTTGATTTGTACCTGTCCTCTTCAGGGCACAGACCATATAAGTCTGCCCAGCACTATCCCCGCCTCCCAACCACCAGCCCCGCCTCCCACCACTGGCTCTGGCAAAGACCGTATAAGTCTGCCCAGCACTATCCCCACCTCCCAACCACCAGTCCCGCCTTCCACCACTGGCTCTGGCACAGACCGTATAACATAGGTGCCCGGTATAAGAGGCTTAGGGAGGCTATGCCTCCCCAGCCACAGCAGGATGGATCAGCTGTTTCTATAGAAATGCTAAATAGTATTAGTAGTAGTTCTCCTGCCAGTCCTGCTGCTCTGGGGGGTTTAAATAGCAGCAGCTGCAGTGAAAGCCATCTCTAGCCTTGTGTATAACCAGTTGTAATTTGATTATCTTACTGTTGGGAGAGCAGAGCAGGGGGGTTGGCTGGAGGTGTCCTGGGTTACCAGGGAGATATTTAACTAGGATCATGAATTCCTGCACATGAGCAGTTCACAGCAAAGAGACTTGCACTGACCCCTGAAATTTTTAAAAGTGCTAAAAATAAGTTTTAAAAGTATTTGCATTAAATCTAATTGCAGAATTTAGGTACTAGGAAGTGGGATTGGTATGCTATGTACTCAAATTTGCTCAAGCCATATGCAAATTAGTCCATTTTTGGGAGGTTCTCATTTGCATATTTATGGGTAAATATTGATGGAAATGTTTACAGCCTTAATGTTAGGGCATGGCTCTGATCAAAAATGTGAAGTTTGATCCAAAAACGAAGGGTTTAGCTAGTGTTTTTGACTAAAAATTCCTATTAGAGTATCTGTATGTTAATCTGCATTCAAATAGAGCTCTCTGATTGGATGAGCAGCTCCTGTTAGAAAATCTGCCCGGGAACAGAGAGGAGAGGAGAGAATCAATGGGTGGGTGGGTGTGGATGGCTGGAGGGGGGGGGGGGGCAGGGGAGAGGAGAGAATCAATGGGTGGGTATGGATGGCTGGAGGGGGAGCCTGGGAGTGAGGACAAGAAATGAAGAAGAAAGGCAGAAAGTAAAGAAATAAATGGAAAGGAAGCCGTGGAAACGGAGTTAAGAGGACAGGTAGCAGCAGAATCGGATACTGGGCCAGCATGATCAGAAAAACAAAGTCACCAGACAACAAAGGTAGAAAAGATCATTTTATTTTCATTATAGTGTTTGGAATATGTCCACTTTAAGAATCAGGTGCTCAACATTAAATGTTTATATTTATTTACTTATGTATGGCATTTTATCCCACATTAAACATGAATTAGGATGTTTTGTGGCTCTACATGAGAATTGTGATATTATGATCCTTGTTTCATATTGTTGACGGTCTGCATTTTCCGTATGGGTGATATATTGGTGTATTAGGTTCTGCCCAGTGTAATATTTATGGTACAGTAAGGTTCTGAGTGTGTTTTTGCACAAAGTTGTGTATAGTGTTTTGTAGTTGAGCGATTGTGGTTAGTATATGCTTTGAGCAACCAGTTTATTCTTTGACATATGATACATATCTAATATCTAAATTTAATAAAAGGTATTAATTGTGACTTTTATTTTTATTTATTTTTTCTGTGTGTTATCAGACAATTATGGATTTAAGCTCCACCCCTGGCCCCACCCCTAACCCCGCCCCCTATAGCCTCCCCAAACAGTTGGGCCACTGACTGCCTATGCCGTATAAGTCTGCCCAGCTCTATCCCTGCCTCCCAACCACCAGTCACGCCTCCCACCACCATTCCTTCTGAACAGGATTCCTTTATGTTTATCCCACGCATGTTTAAATTCCATTACCGTTTTCATTTCCACCACCTCCCATGGGAGGGCATTCCAAGCATCCACTACTCTCGCCGTGAAAAAATACTTCCTGACATTTTTCTTGAGTCTGCCCCCTTACTTCTGAGTCTATCCCCTTTCACCTTCATCCTAAGCCCTCTCATTCCAGGGCTTCCTCTAAATTCAAAGACTTGCCTCCTGTGCGTTTATACTATGTAAATATTTAAATAAAAGAAAGTGACACAGGGCCGGTCTTAGCAAGTGCAGGGCCCTATGCAGACCAATTTGATGGGGCCCCACCCTAGCCCTGCCCCCATCCTAGCTCCACCCCCACCCTAGCTCCAGGGCCGGCCACCCCTCCCTCCGAGCTCCCGGGCCGCTCCCTCCGAGCTCCAAGGCCCCCAGCTCCAGGGCTTCCCCCCCTAGGGCTCCCAGCTCCAAGGCCCCCCTCCCTCCCTCCCAGTCATTTTTTAACACCCCCCTCCAAAATCTAGTACTAGGTATGCCGAGAATACAAAACACTCAGGACCTATAGAGCAATTCTACCATACCATAAGCAGTCATTTCTACGAATCACACAAAGAAAAGGAAAACATCTTAAAACACTACAGTGCGGACTAGAACATCAATTCACCTATTGTACAATGAAACCAGACAGAATAGTACAGATCGTTGATCCTGCACAGTCAATGCCAACTGAAAGCCATGTCTTTTTCATAAACACAGATACACCCTAATCCACTATAGAATAAGTAGTAATATTTAAACTTTCTATTTAGACAAAAATTAAATGGAACCCCCAAGATGCCAGACTCTGCATACAATGCAACACCACAGAAACAGAAAACGTCCCCTAGTACTGTGCAAAATATAAAGACAGCAGATGTAAATTTGAAAAAAAACTAACAAATACGAATCACCACTTTACAAATTAACAAATAGAAATAAAACAAATATAGAACATAAAATAATACCATTTTATTGGACTAATAGATTTAGCTTTCAGAGGCCAAAACATCCTTCCTCAGGTCAATACAGTATAGTACTGTTAAAGTATCCTATCCTGACCTGAGGAAGGGGTTTTGTTCTCCGAAAGTTAGCCAAAATGTATTAAAATTAGTCCAATAAAAAGATTACCTTGTTTACATGTTCTATTATAAACATTTATTAACACATCTACAATACTACTTTATCCTAGAGCAAAAAAATAAAAATATATATTTTATTTACAGTTTGTTGTCTCTGGTTTCTGCTTTCCTCATCTTCTTTTCACTGTCTTTCTTCCATCCAGCATCTGTCTTTGGTCTCTCTCTGCCATCCAGTGTCTGCCCTCTCTGCTGTCCCCTCCATCCAATGTCTGCCCTCTCTCCCTGCCCCTTCCATCCACATCTGCCCTCTATCCCTGCCCCTTCCATGATCCATCCACCATCTGCCCCTGTCTGCCCTCTCTCTCTCCCCCATCCATTCACTGTCTGCCCTTTCTATCCCTTCCATCCACTGTCTGCCCTTTCTCTCTGCCCCTTCAATCCACAATTTGCCCTCCCTCTCCCATCCATCCAGGGTTTGCCCTCCCTCTCGCTCCCCCATCCAGGATCTGCCCCTCTCTCCGCCCCTTTTTTTCAGCCCCCAGTTCCAGCCCCACTATCCCACCAGTCCCCCATTTCAGCCCCAGCCCTTTTCTCCCACCAGTCCCGAGCTTCAGCCCCCCAGCCACTTCTCCCTGTCCCCTTTTCAGCCCCCAGTCCCCAGTTTCAGCCCCTGCCCCTTTTCAGCCTCCAGTCCCAGTACTAGCCCCCTTATCCCACCTACCCTCCTTTTCAGCCACCAGTTCCAGCCCCCTTCATCCACATGCCTTGTATTAGGGCCCCCCTTTTCAGAACCATTCTCCCACCTGACCCACGCATGCCCCATTTTCCCACCAGCCCCAGGCATGGCCCCCATTTTTCCATATGGCCCCTTCTCAGACCCCAGTGCCAGTCCCCTTCTCCCATCCGAGAACCCCCTCCCCAGTCCTCTTCTCCCATCCAAGAACCCCAGTCCCCTCCCTACCCGTCCCCTTCTCCCATCTGAGAACCCCCTCCCCAGTCCCCTTCTCCCATCCAAGAACCCCAGTCCCCTCCCCACCCATCCCCTTCAACCATCCAAGAACCCCCTCCCCACCCCCTTCTCCCATCTATGAACCCCCTCCGCACCTTAGTCTCCTTCCCATTTGAGAAACCCCTCCCCACCCCACCCTTCCCCCACCTGAGAACCCCCACCCCACACCCTTCTCCCATCTGAGTCCCTCCCCCCTGACCCACCTACCAGCTCCGTTCTCCTGCCACCCACCACCCTCACTGCCTTTGAAAAAACAGGTTTGAAGCGCTGGAGTGACAGGCAGCGCCTCGTGTTTGCCCTGCTGCTAAAAATCTCTTCGATGTCGTTGGGCCTTCCCACATTGAGTCCCGCCCGCCCTCACGGTAATTGGAAGTTACCTCAGAGGAGGGTGGGACTCAATGTGAGAAGGCCCAACGACATCGAAGAGATTTTTAGTAGCAGGGCAGACACGAGGCGCTGCCTGTCACTCCGGCGCTTCAAAATTGTTTTTTTAAAGGCAGAACAGGGTGGGAGCAGCGGGAGCGGAGCACCCCCCACCCGCTGACATCCGGGGCAGACTGCCCCCACCAAGCCGCCGTTGCGCACCGTTCGAAGGGAGGGAGGGAGGACTGGAGGTTGGGCGGGGCGACCTCAGGTGCGCTGCGAGGGGCCCCCCTGAGTGTGAGGCCCTATGCGGCCGCCTCGGTCGCCTCGCCTTAAGACAGGCCCTGTTAGACAGGACGGATAAGGATGCAGGAGGAGGATGGTGGACATGGAGTGAGAAGAAATGTCAAATGTACAGACCACAGCAAAGACAAGAAAACAAACAAATGCTGAAAAGAGACACTGGGACCAAAGGGAACACAAAAATAAAATACTCAGACAACAAAGGTAGAACAAAGCATTTTATTTTGAATTTATTAATTGGAATATGTCGGCTTTTGGAAATGTACATTTCTGATATTTTGCATTTTAGTTTAAATTTCTCTAGTATTGCTGTATGCCGAGTCTGACTTCTTGAGGTTTCCAGTTCAGTATTTTTCCCTGCATATTGATCTCTGGTCCCTTGTGATATATTTGTTGTGTCATGTGTGACCACGATGCGGTATTCTGCTAGCATGTAGCATATGCATAGAGATCTTGTTTGGTTATTTTTTTTTTCACTTGGTAGTGTATTGGTGTTTTAGGGCCCAGTATAGTATTTACAGTGCTGCCTTTTCACACATGAGGTTGTAGCCCTTCATGTCTTGGGAGTTAGTGCTATTATGGTATGGTAAGGTTCTGAGTGTGTTTGTGCTCAAGTTTGTGTACAGTATAAAGATGCCTTAACAAGGTATGGTTTGGATTTTAAAACATGCAGGGGACAGTGCTTTGATGGTAATGTCTCAGGAATGGCGTGCAAGCTAAAGTTCGGGAAATGGCGCCTCATATTATCTTTGAATGCAACCTAAGACTATTTCTTTTTTGGTGGTGGCAGGCAGAGGGAGAATATTGGGTTGTGTTTAGCACTCCCAATTATTTTGAAAAGTTGGCTCCTATGGCCTGGACCTCGTTTCACTGCTATGCCAGCTTTCCATCCCTGGCTGTCAGCTGCTCAACTTTCTTGGTTACCACCTTGGTCAGCACTTCCTTCATTTCCTGAAACTGATCAGCTAGAACAATCCTTCCAAATGTTCTTGCAGTTCCTGCAACCTGCAAATTACTTCTTCCTTCACTCTTGCACAGCTGTATTTCTCTTCCACCAGCATGTGGTACTCACCTTTAAACTGAGCTTCCCTGCAGCACAGTTTTTCTACCTGAAGTTCCAGCTGTTTGCACTGCTCACATAGCTGGTTAACTTCAGACAAGGCATTCTCCCATTGCTCCTCTGCAAATTGGGTAAGCTCTTTTTTTCTCCTTCAGTTCAGCAAGCAGCCCCTCTGTCTGCTTCTGCAGTGTTTCACTGGAGGAGTCCATACAGGTTACTTGCTCCTGCAGCTGGGTAACTTACTCTGTCTTATGCTTCACACAGCTTATCAACTCTGTGACTTCTTGCAGTCTATCACTGACTTGAGGCAGGATTCCTGGGTATTAGCTTTCAATTTGGCCTTTAGTCTTACATTCTGGATCTGTGACCACTCTCTCTCTCTTTCTCCCACTGCTCCTATCAGTAGCTCAGAGAGATTTCCAAGGCCTGGAGCAGGGCCGTGCCAACCCGGTAAGCGAGGTAAGCATGGCAGGAGGGCGCCACCGCGCCATGCTTACCCTCATCGCTTACCTCTGGACCCCGACAGCAGCCCTGCTCCGGTACCCGCACCGCCCTGGGCGATTTAAATTTACCTCCGACGTCGCAGCAGCTGCGCAGCGTCAGTGAAAGCGCTGCTGCCCGACGTCTCTCTAGCTTTCCCTTCACTCGTTCATTCCCTCAGTGTCCCGTCTTCTTCTGATGTCATTTCCTTACGAGGGCGGGACACAGTCTGAGAGGGAACGAATGAAGTGAGCGTTTTAGTGGAAATGTGCATGCAGCTTCCTTAGAGTCATGTGTGGCTTTTTTTTTTTACAGCACAGATTTTCTCTCACAATCAGAGGAAATAAATAACTTAGCCCCCCCCCCCCCCTCCAAAAAAAAAAGTAACTTTGCGAAGCTGCAGTCTGACCTTCGATCACTATACTGGAAATGCAGAGTGCCTTTTGAAGTCAGCTTTACAGAATCTAGATCTGGGAAGTGTAAGACCCTCCAACTAGGTTTTTATCATATTTAATCGCAGTTATTTTGTGTCACATTCTTTACAGCATTGCTCGTTTTCCCATTTATACAATGTCTTCACTAAGGGGAAGCTATTCAAAATAAGAAATCATTTCAACAATCAACTAACAAAAGTAACATTCAAGGAAAAAGAATTCAAGAATTACTATGGGAAAATGGTAAAACCGCTGTCTCCTATATGGCATATATAGGTCATCAGCTTATTTATAATAATTCATGATCATGTCTTTGGCGATGAATGTGGATATGGATGCCTCCAAATTAATGCACCCTTCACTCTTAAGCTTCCCATATTAAGTGAGATGTTTGTCCCACTCCCAAGGGTCCCTTGATTGGCATGTAATGTAAGACCTATCAGAGCGCAGCAGTAGAGAAAGACGGATTATTTTCTCCCTCGGCTTGGAAGGCATTCATAAAACCCTGTTCACAGGTACTTCGTGAGGATTACTTGCCATTCAGTCGCTCAAAGCTCACAAACCAGGCAGACACATCAGCTCAAAATAAAGGCAAACTGTGAGCTGCTATGCTAGCGTTGGAGATTCAAGCAGAAACAGTTCACACACACTGTTCACTGCAAAAAGATGATAGGTCACTGAAATCCAGTAGCATAACATATTCAATATAGATTCAAACCCATAACCCCACGTAAGGGAACAGCAGCTAGTAAAAGGGGTGTGACTACTGTAGGGGTGGAGCCATGGTGATCCCGCCCCTGCATGGGTAGGGGCGCCGACTAATAGGCTGCAGGGGGGCACCAGAAACCCTAGGCCCGGCCCTGGCCTGGAGCTCCTCCAGCCTTGTTTGTATTTCTGCCTCTGTAAGGACCTTTCCCTTGGTGCTGAGTTTCCTTATCTCCTCAGCCTTCTGTTACAGGGCGCCCAATAATCCCTTCTCTTCTGCTTCCATAGCAGTGTGGATGGACTGCTAATTATCCACACACTTGCCAGTTTGCTGTGCAAGAGCTCCCATTAGCTCCCCGTTCTCTCTCGCTAGATCCTGTAGTCTGGCCTGGTCATCATTCCACTTTTCTCTTTGATCTTGAAACTGGTGCTTAATCTTTACCAGTTGCTGTTGGAGGGACTCCTTTTTCTCTTGTAGGCAGTGGTGTGCTGGTAAAATTTTAGCAACAGGCTCTCTCCCCGGTCCACCTCGGCGCCCCCCCTCCCCCGTTCACCACTGCGCCCCCCCCATCCACCTCTGCGCCCCCATCCACCTCTGCGCCCCCCATCCACCTCTGCGCCCCCCAAAATTGCAGAGCTGGCTATAGCCAGTGGGTGGGTGGGGGGGGGGGCAATGCATTACTCTCTCCAGGAAAAAGAAATTAAATGATCCCAGGTTCCAATCTAATTCATGTTTAATGTGGGATAAAATGCCATAAATAAGTAAATAAATATAAACTTTTAATGTTGAGCACCTGATTCTCAAAGGGAACATATTCCAAACACTATAATGAAAATAAAATGATTTTTTCTACCTTTGTTGTCTGGTGACTGTTTTTCTGATCATGCTGGCCCAGTATCCGATTCTGCTGCTATCTGTCCTCTTAACTCCGTTTCCAGGGCTTCCTTTCCATTTATTTCTTTCCTTTCCTCCTTTCTTCTTCATTTCTGGTCCTCAGCTTCTGCCTATTTTCTTCATCCATGTGCAGTTTTTCTCCTCTCTTCCTTTTCCCTTATCTTATCTCCTTCCTCACTCTTCCCTCCCCTCCATCCATGCCCAGCATTTATTCTCTCTCCCCTCCTCTCCCCCTGCCCTCCATCCACCCATGGCCAGCGACCCTTCTCTCCCCTGCTCTCCATCCACCCATGTCCGGCAGTGACCCTCCTCTCCCCTGCATGCACCCATGGCCAGCGACCCTTCTCTCCCCTGCCCTCCATCTACCCATGGCCAGCAGTGACCCTCCTCTCCCCTGCCCTCCATCCACCCATGGCCAGCGACCCTTCTCTCCCCTGCCCTCCATCCACCCATGTCCAGCAGTGACCCTCATCTCCCCTGCCCTGCATGCACCCATGGCCAGCGACCCTTCTCTCCCCTGCCCTCCATCCATCCATGGACAGCGACCCTTCTCTCCCCTGCCCTCCATCCATCCATGGACAGCGACCCTTCTCTCCCCTGCCCTCCATCCACCCATGGCCAGCAGCTCCCTTCTCTCCCCTGTCACCCCCTCCCGACTTGTTCTGCAAATTCTCCTGCTTCCTCCCTCCCTCCCGATCCGGTCCCTCACCGACCCTACCTTGGCCATCAAATTCTTCGGGGCAGGCAGTGTTGCCTGCCCGCTGCCATCGCTGACTTTCCTCCGCCGCCCGATCGCACTTCAAAATGGCCACCGATACTTACAGATACTTACAGCCTCTGGAAGTCTCGGCGGCCATTTTTAAAGCGCAAACAGGCGGCGGAGGAAAGTCAGCGATAGCAGCGGGCAGGCAACACTGCCTGCCCCGAAGAATTCGATAGTCATGGTAGGATCGGTGAGGGACCGGATCCGGAGGGTGTAGGGAGGGAGAGCCGGCTCGCCCTTTCCAACAACCGGCTCGCAAGTCCGGCCAAAATTTAACAACCGGATCTTGCGAGCCGGAGCGAGCCGGCTCCAGCACACCACTGCTTGTAGGTTACATGTACACACGGTGGCCTGCTGTAGCTCCTCTGTCACGGACTGCAATATAGTGGTTGGCTTCTTCCAACTCAGTATATTTCTTTTGAGGTGAGTCCTGGGGGTGACCTTTTGGGGGTTCCTTCTCCCATAGTCTAAACACAGTGGTAGACAACCAGTCCAGGTCCTTAAGTCCCTTTGTACCAGTATAGTCGGCTTCCTTCAAGCCCTTGCTCTCGAGACAGGAACTTAACCTCTACATGTTGTACTTGACAGGTACCCTTTTCTTCCTTGGGGACTTTTGGGCTTGGGTTGCAACTCACCCCCAAGCTCAGGCATGCCTTCTGTAAGTAAAATGAAGATATATACCTGTAGCAGGTATTCTCCGAGGACAGCAGGCTGATTATTCTCACAACTGGGTTGTCATCTGCGACGGCCCAGGAGACCGGGAAATTTTGCAAGCAAAAAGAAAGAAAGAGCGAGCCTTTGAGAACGCTGCATCGCGCAGGCCGAACACACCACGCATGCACAAACGGCTTCCCGCCCGCGATGCGAGTGTGCCCTCCTCAGTTGAATAAAAAGCAAAAAGAGAACTGAAACAACTCCAAAGGGGAGGAGGGTGGGTTTGTGAGAATAATCAGCCTGCTGTCCTTGGAGAATACCTGCTACAGGTGTGTATCCTCATTTTCTCCGAGGACAAACAGGCTGGATTATACTCACAAATGGGGTATCCCTAGCCCCCAGGCTCACTCAAAACAAAGAACATTGGTCAACTGGGCCTCGCAACGGCAAGGACATAACAGGGATTGACCTGAAAAGAAACGCAACTAAATGAGAGTGCAGCCTGGAACAGAACAAAAATGGGCCTAGGAGGGTGGAGTTGGATTCTAAACCCTGAACAGATTCTGCAGCACCAACTGCCCAAACCGACTGTCGCATCGGGTATCCTGCTGAAGGCAGTAGTGAGATGTGAATGTGTGGACTGATGACTATGTTGCAGCCTTGCAAATCTCTTCAATGGAGGCTGACTTCAAGTGAGCCACTGACGCAGCCATGGCTCTAACATTATGAGCCGTGTCATGGCCCTCTAGAGTCAGCCCAGCTTGGGCATAAGTGAAGGAAATGCAATCTACTAGCCAATTGGAGATTGTGTGTTTTCCGATGGCGACTCCCCTTCTGTTGGGATCAAAAGAAACAAACAACTGGCCGGACGTCTATAGGGCTTTGTCCGCTCCACATAAGAGGCCAATGCTCTCTTACAGTCCAAGGTGTGCAACTTGTCCTCACCAGGACGGGTATGTGGACGGGGAAAAATGTTGGCAAGACAATTGACTGGTTCAGATGGAACTCTGACACCACCTTCGGCAAGAACTTAGGGTGCATGTGGAGGACTACTCTGTTATTATGAAACTTGACTCGAGCTGAAGTAACAGCCACCAAGAAAATGACCTTCTAGATCAAGTACTTCAAATGGCAGGAATTCAGTGGCTCAAAAGGTGCTTTCTTCAGCTGGGTGAGAATGACGTTGAGATCCCATGACACTGGTGGAGGTTTGACTGGGGGCTTTGACAAAAGCAAACCTCTCATGAAGCAAACAACTAAAGGCTATCCAGAGATAGGCTGACCTTCTACACGTTGATGATAAGCACTAATTGCACTAAGATGAACCCTTATGGAGTTGGTCTTGAGACCAGACTCTGATAAGTGCAGAAGGTATTCAAGCAGGGTCCGTGTAGGACAAGAAAAAGGATCTAGGGCCTTGCTGTCACACCAGACAGCAAACTCCTCCATTTGAAAGAATAACACTTTTTCGTGGAATCTTTCCTGGAAGCAAGCAAGACTCAGGAAACACCCTCTGTAAGACCTAAGGAGGCAACTTCTAAGCTCTCAGCATCCAGGCCGTGAGAGCCAGAGACTGGAGGTTGGGATGTAGAAGCGACCCCTCGTTCTGGGTGATGAGGGTTGGAAAACACTCCAATCTCCTCGGTTCTTCGAAGGACAAGTCCAGAAGAAGAGGGAACCAGATCTGATGGGGCCAAAAGGGCTCAACCAGAATCATGGTTCCACGGTCTTGCTTGAGTTTCAACAAAGTCTTCCCTACTAGAGGTATGGGAGGATAAGCATACAGAAGGCCTGTCCCCCAATGTAGGAGAAAGGCATCTGACGTTAGTCTGTCATGGGCCTGAAGTCTGGAACAAAACTGAGGGACTTTGTGATTGATCTGAGTGGCAAAAAGATCCACCGAGGGGGTGCCCCACACTCGGAAGATCTTGCGGACAACATCCATGTTCAGTGACCACTCGTGAGGCTGCATGATCCTGCTCAACCTGTCGGCCAGACTGTTGTTTACGCCTGCCAGATACGTGGCCTGGAGAAACATGCCATGGTGGTGCGCCCAAAAGCCACATCTGGACGGCTTCCTGACACAGAGGGCGAGATCCGTTGCCCCCCTGCTGGTTGGTGTAATACATTGCAACCTGATTGTCTATCTGAATTAAAATGATTTGATTGGACAGCCGATCTCTGAAAGCCTTGAGAGCGTTCCAGATCGCTCGTAATTCCAGGAGGTTGATCTGAAGATCCCTTTCCTGAAAGGACCAAACTTCCTGTGTGAAGCCCATTGACATGAGCTCCCCACCCTAGGAGGGATGCATCCATCGTCAGCACTTTCTGCAGCTGAGGAATTTGGAATGGCCGTCCCAAGGTCAGATTGGATCGAATGGTCCACCACTGAAGGGAACTGCAAAAGTCGGTGGAAAGATGGATCACAACTGGCCTGGCACCGCTAGGAAGCTAGGGTCCATTGAGCTGATCTCATATGTAGGCGTGGCATGGGAGTCACATGAACTGTGGAAGTCATGTACCCTACAAGTCTCAACATCTGCTGAGCTGTGATCTGTTGAGACGCTCAAGCCAAGGACACTAGAGACAGGAGATTGTCTGCCCTTGCCTGGGGGAGATAAGCTCGAGACGTCTGTGTGTCCAACAGAGCTCCAATGAACTCCAATTTCTGAACCGGGACAAGGTGGGATAATTGATTACAAACCCTAGTAGCCTACAAATCCTACAAACCCTACCCATCCATGTCCTCTCCCATCCTGCTCACAACTGCAATACCCTACCTACCCCTGTCTCCCACCACCTCAACATCCCTATTGTCCTCCTCCTCCTTCCTAGCTCTCAACCTTCAACACCTCCTTCCTGCCATGAACCCTTCCCCATTCCTCCTAAGCGCATCCCATCTTCGTCGCCTTCGTCGCCCTTCCTCACCCACCCTTCTCCGCACTCTCTTGCTCCTTCTCCTGCTATCCACGGGAGACATCAATCCCAACCCAGGTCCCCCACACCTGTCCTCATCCTCATCTCATCTATGCAAACGTTCCCACGATATCTCCAATCTCATCTCTATTCCCCTCCTCCCCATCCTCCCTTCCTTTCTCGTGCGCCCTGTGGAACGCCTGCTCAATCTGCAACAAACTTCCCTTCACCCACGATCTCTTCATCTCCCATTCCCTTCAACTGCTCGCCCTGAAACCTGGCTCACCCTTGACGACTCTGCCTCAATCGCGGCCCTATGCCACGGAGGCTATCTTTTCTCCCATTCGCCCCGCCCAGTTGGTCGCGGAGGCGGCGTTGGGCTACTACTTTCGCCCTCCTGCAGTTTTCAACCTCTCCACCTACCTCAGTCTCACTGCTTCTCATCCTTTGAAGTTCACTCCATCCGTCTATTCCACCCGCTGCCACTCAGAGTCATTTACCACCCCCCTAATAAGTCCCTCCCTCCCTTCCTTCCTTACCGACTTCGATGCCTGGCTCTCTGTTTTTCTTGAGCCCTCATCCCCATCCCTCATTCTTGGTGACTTCATCATACACATTGATAACCCATCCGACTCATATGTTTCTCAGTTCCTCACTCTTACCTCCTCATTCAACCTCCAATTGAGCTCCTCCACCCCTACTCAGAAATCTGGCCACTGTCTTGATCTCGTCCTCTCTTCTACTTGCTCACCCTCCAATTTCCGCGCTTCAGCTCTTCCTCTCTCTGACCATCACCTAATCACATTCACACTTCAGCACCCTCCCCCTCAATCTCGCCCAACACTAAATACTACTTCCAGAAATCTCCAGGCTGTTGACCCCCTCACCATATACTCTAGTATCTCTGATCTCCTCCCTTCCATCATGTCCTCCGAATCTGTTGACAAAGTTGTCTCCACTTACAATGCCACTCTCACCTCTGCTCTAGACACCCTTGCACCGTCCATCTCCCATCCCACAAGGCGTACCAATCCCCAGCCCTGGCTGACCCCTTGCACCCGGATACCTT
Source organism: Microcaecilia unicolor (assembly GCF_901765095.1). Classification (NCBI taxonomy): domain Eukaryota; kingdom Metazoa; phylum Chordata; class Amphibia; order Gymnophiona; family Siphonopidae; genus Microcaecilia; species Microcaecilia unicolor. The sequence goes on from NC_044037.1 coordinate 138,640,042, forward strand.
CGTTCCTGCGCCCGTTCGGCTGAACGCTGCTGGAGGAAATCTCGCACCCATACTGATTTCATTCACTTCAAATTCATGCTATCCTCCTTCCAATCCTCCTTATTCCTCGCCAAACAGGACTATTACACCCAATTGACTAATTCCCTCAGCTCTAACCCTCGTCGTCTCTTCGCCACTCTCAACTCCCTCCTCAAAGTGCCCTCTGCTCCCACCCCCCCCTCACTCTCTCCTCAATATCTGGCAGACTACTTCCGTGACAAGGTGCAGAAGATCAACCTCGAATTCACCACCAAACCTTCTCCTCCTCTTCACCCTATAACCCACTCCCTTAACCAACCAACCCAGGCCTCCTTCTCCTCTTTTCCTGATATCACCGAAGAGGAAACCGCCCATCTCCTCTCCTCCTCGAAATCCACCACCTGTTCCTCAGACCGCATCCCCATCAACCTACTTAGCACCATCGCTCCTACTATCACCCCACCATCTGTCATATCCTCAACCTCTCTCTCTCCACTGCAACTGTCCCGGACACCTTCATGCATGCTGTGGTCACACCACTCCTCAAAAAACCATCTCTTGACCCTACCTGTCCCTCCAACTACCGCCCCATTTCCCTCCTACCCTTCCTCTCCAAGATACTTGAACGCGCCATTCACAGCCGCTGCATTGATTTTCTCTCCTCTCATGCCATCCTCTATCCACTTCAATCCGGCTTTCGCCCCCTACACTCGACAGAAACGGCACTATCTAAAGTCTGCAATGACCTGTTCCTCGCCAAATCCAAAGGTCACTACTCCATCCTCATCCTCCTCAACCTATCTGCCACTTTTGACACTGTCAATCACAACCTACTTCTTGACACACTGTCCTCATTTGGGTTCCAGGGCTCTGTCCTCTCGTGGTTCTCGTGTTATCTCTCCCACTGTACCTTCAGAGTACATTCTCATGGTTCTTCCTCCACCCCCATCCCGCTCTCTGTTGGAGTTCCTCAGGGATCTGTCCTTGGACCTCTTCTTTTTTCAATCTACACTTCTTCCCTGGGCTCCTTAATCTCCTCTCATGGTTTCCAATATCATCTTTATGCTGATGACACCCAGACATCACTGCAGAAACCCAGACCAAAGTATTGGCCTGCTTATCCGACATTGCTACCTGGATGTCCAACCACCACTTGAAACTGAACATGGCCAAGACCGAGCTTATTGTCTTCTCTCCCAAACCCACTTCTCTCCCTCCACTCTCTATCTCAGTTGATAACATCCTCATCGTTCCAGTCTCATCAGCCTGCAACCTCGGAGTCATCTTCGACTCCTTCCTCTCCTTCTCTGCGCATATCCAGCAGATTGCCAAGACCTGTCGCTTCTTCCTCTATAACATTAGCAAAATTCGCCCTTTCCTCTCAGAGCACACCACCCGAAGTCTCATCCACTCTCTCATTACCTCTCGCCTTGACTACTGCAACCTACTCCTCACTGGCCTCCCACTTTGCCATCTATCCCCCCTTCAGTCCATTCAGAACTCGAAGATAAGATGTGCAGCAGAGTTCTGAATGGACTGAAGGGGCGATAGATGGCAAAGTGGGAGGCCAGTGAGGAGTAGGTTGCAGTAGTCAAGGCAAGAGATAATGAGAGAGTGGATGAGAGTTCGGGTGGTGTGCTCTGAGAGGAAAGGGCGAATTTTGCTAATGTTATAGAGGAAGAAGCGACAGGTCTTGGCAATCTGCTGGATATGCGCAGAGAAGGAGAGGGGCCGATATACTCACATCACCCCTCTCCTCAAGTCACTTCACTGGCTTCCAATCAGGTACCGCATACAGTTCAAGCTTCTCCTATAAACCTACAAATGCACTCGATCTGCAGCCCCTCCTTACCTCTTCACCCTCATCTCCCCTTACGTCCCTACCCGTAACCTCCGCTCTCAAGACAAATCCCTTCTTTCAGTACCCTTCTCCACCACCGCCAACTCTAGGCTCCGCCCTTTCTGCCTCACCTCACCCCATGCTTGGAATAAACTCCCTGAGCCCATACGCCAGGCCCCCTCCCTACCCATCTTCAAATCATTGCTCAAAGCCCACCTCTTCAATGTCGCTTTCGGCACCTAATCACAACACCTCTACTCAGGAAATCTAGACTACCCCAACTTGACATTTCGTCCTTTAGATTGTAAGCTCTTCTGAGCATGGACCGTCCTTAGTTATTAATTTGTACAGTGCTGCGTAACCCTGGTAGCACTCTAGAAATGTTAAGTAGTAGTAGTAGTAGTAGTAGTAGCTCTAGCAGTCGAATAGTCATCCGCATGGACTGTAGAACCCCTGCCTCCGAGGTGCTCTTCACCAGCCAATCGTCGAGATAAGGGAACACATGCACTCCCAGTCTGCGTAGTGATGCTGCGACAAATGCCAGGCACTTTGTGAAGACCCTGGGCGCAGATGCGAGGCCAAAGGGCAGTACACAGTACTGAAAGTGCCGGGTTTCCAACCAAAATCGAAGATATTTCCTGTGAGCTGGGAGTATCGAGATGTGAGTATAGGCATCCTTTAAGTCCAGAGAGCATAGCCAATCATTTTCCTGAATCATGGGAAGAAGGGTGCCCAGGGAAACCATCCTGAACTTTTCTTGGACTAGGAATTTGTTCAGGGCCCTTAGGTCTAGAATGGGATGCATCCACCCTGTTTTCTTTTGCACAAGGAAGTACCTGGAATAGAATCCCAGCCCTTCTTCCCCTGGTGAAATGGGTTTGACCGCATTGGCCTTTAGAAGGGCGGAAAGTTTCTTTGCAAGTGCCTGCTTGTGCTGGGATCTGAAGGACTGAGCTCCCGGTGAGCAATTTGGAGGCCTGGATTCCAGATTGAGAGTGTATCCTAACTTGACTATTTGAAGAACCCACCTGTCGGAGGTTATAAGCTGCCACCTTTGGTGAAAAAACATCAACCTCCCCCCAACCGTGAAGCCGTCCGGCACGGACACTTTTTCTGAGGCTATGCTGCACTGGAGCCAGTCAAAAGCCCGTCCCTTGCTTTTGCTGGGGAGCCCTAGGGACCTTAGTTGCACGCCGTTGACGGGAATGAGCATGCTGGGACTGAGCCTGGACAGGCTGCCGAGAAGCAGGAGTGTACCTACACCTATTATAGGAATAGGGAGCACTCCTCCTCTCTCCAAAAAAACCTCCTTGATGAGGAGGTGGTAGCAGAAAACGCCCAGTGGGAGAGAGAATCCATAGCATCATGGTGCTTTTTGATCTGATCGACCATGTCCTCTACTTTTTCTCCAAAAGGATTATCCCCCGGCAAGGAACATCCGCCATTCGCTGCTGGGTCTTATGATCCAGGTCAGAGACACGCAGTCATGAGAGTCTGTGCATCATTATACTTTGAGCAGCTACTCAGGATGCCACATCAAAAGTGCCATAAGTCCCCCTAGCTAGGAATTTGCGACACGCCTTCTGCTGCCTGACCACCTGGTGAAAAGGTTCAGCGAGCTCCGGAGGAAGTGCTTCAACCAAACAAACTAAACAAAAAAGAAGGTAGTAAAAAGAAAAAATCTGATACACGATCTTCTGGGCCGAAGGTAATACCGAGTTCAAAAAAACTCCATGTCGCCACAGTCACGGAAAAAAAGCAACTGAGGAGGGCATGCTCACGTCGCAGGCAGGAAGCCATTTGCGCATGCGCGGTGTGTTTGTCCTGCGTGACACAGCGTTCTCGAAGCCTCTTTCTTTCTTTCTTTTTGCTGGCAAAATTTCCCGGTCTCTTGGGTCGTCGTGGACGACGACCCAGTTGTGAGTATAATCCAGCCTGCTTGTCCTCGGAGAATCTCACTTCCTGTCTGGCTTCTGGCTTTCATGCCCTGTCAAGGCACTTAACCTCTTGAAGCTCTTTGATCATGGGTAAGTCACTTAATTTGCTCCCTCTTGGAGACTGCTTTGGCTGGCTTCCTCCTGGTGCCTACTTGGCAACCCCAAGTGATTTATTATCAGTCACTGCTTGTGACTGGCCTTCAGCTTGGCCTTGCAATTATCTTCAACTGCTTCCCACTCCCACTGTTCCAGCATCTACAGCAGGTCTTATTTTCACTTTTTACTCAGAGCACTATTTGCTCCAAAACTGCTTTTTCGTAATTGCACTGCCTTCACAAGCTATGCTCTAGTCCAGGTAAACACTCTGTGGTTTAATCAAGCTCCCAACTTGTTAGCCACTGCTGTCTGAAGCTATAGCATACACTATCTCTGTACTTCCAATTAGTAAAGCCTCCAAAGCTAACCGCCTTTTTCCCCTTCCGCTTTTTAACTTTTGCCAGCCCTTCTGGCTGCTTGTGGCTTATTCTAAAAACCACAGCACACTCTCTATTGACTGTTTCTGACCACTCCAGACCAGATTTTCTCTGTTGATCTGGCAGCACACCTAGCACTGCACACTCTAAACAGAAAAAAAAAAACCTGCCAGGCCAGCTTTTACTACACTTTAAAATTTCCCTCTCTCAGGGCAGAACTAACCTTTTTAGCTTGATGTACAAAATCCCTACACTACTGTGTTGGGGCCCCAAGCCCTGGAGATAACTGGATTGTCATTTTCTATAGAGAAGCATCTGTCCCACAACCAGAACCATATGTGGCAGCAATGCTAGCAGCTAGCTGCAGGACCTCACACAAATGTGGTAGACACACACAGGTTACAGGTAAAAGTCACAAGCACTTTATTTACTTACCCAAAAGGGGTTGTAGTCAGCTCTGTTACTTCACAATAAAGTCTCTCTCTCTTTCAATACAGTCCTTGTCAGGGCAGAGCAAGATGGTGTCTAGCTGCTTGTGAAAGAAGACTTTCGGTCTCCCATTATGGGAGGTAAGAAGCGGAAAGGTGTAGGTCAGGGGCTATAGGTCTGATGGACTATAATCTCCAAGATTCGGTGGTAACGCTGGGAACCGAACAAGTGCTGCTGGCGGCAGTGAGGAATAAACCGCATTGAGGGGCATAATCGAACGGGGACGACCATCTCTAAGGGCGCCCATCTCTAAGGACGTCCAAGTGAAGGGGCAGTGAAACCCGTATTATCGAAACAAGATGGGCGTCCATCTTTCATTTCGATAATACGGTCGGGGACACTCAAATCTCAACCGAGGACGCCCATCTCAAAAACGACCAAATCCAAGCCATTTGGTTGTGGGAGGAGCCAGCATTCATGGTGCACTGGTCCCCCTGATATGCCAGGACACCAACTGGGCACCCTAGAGGGCACTGCAGTGGACTAACTGATGCACTAACTGAATGGAAAAAGGCATGCAGTGGTCACTAACCACCTCCCACCCTGAAAAAAAACAACTTTAAAAACTTTTGTCTTTTTTTTTTTAGAGTATGGGTGAAGGATGTCCTTCACTATGCATCCGTCCCTGCGACAGCAGTTGAGGATGTCCTTCGCTATTTATTTATTTAGATTTTGCTCACACCTTTTTAAGTAGTAGCTCAAGGTGAGTTACATTCAGGTACACTGGATATTTCTATGCCTCTGTCCCTGCAATGGCAGTTGAGGATGTCCAAAATGTGGATGTTTGTGAGAAGGACATCCCTGCCTGGATGTTTCTGTGAGAAGAATGTCCATGCCTGCTATGCCTCTGACACCCTCTTTATTTATTTGGATTTTGCATCACAAGTAGCAACAGTGGGACTTGAACTAGTCACTTCTAGATTGCAAGACCAGTGCTCTAACCACTAGGCCACTCCTCCACTCTGCTCCATGCCCCTTGAAATTTGGCCATCCCTGTTGGGGGGGGGGGGCAGTTGAGGATGTCCAAAATGTTTGAAAGAAGGACGTCCATGCCCTTGTTATGCCTCCGCTGACACACACATACTTCCTCCCTCCAGGGACCTGCATACTGCCCCCCCCCCCACAGGAATGGCCAAATTTCAATGGAGTGGAGTGGAGGAGTGGCCTAGTGGTTAGAGCACTGGTCTTGTAATCCAGAGGTGGCCAGTTCAAGTCCCACTGCTGCTACTTGTAATCCAAACAAATAAAGGGGGTGTCAGAGGCATAGCAGGCAGTGCCCTAGCTAGGGTAGTTGACACCCAGGGCCGGTCATTTTTTAACATCCCCCCCCCAAATCCAGTACAAGGCATACCGAGAATACAAAACACTCAGGACCTATATATAGAGCAATTATACCATACCATAAGAAGTAATTTGTACGAGTCACACAAGGAAAAGGAAAGCATCTTAAACACTACAGTGAACACTAGAACATCAATTCACCTATTGTAAAACGAAAACAGACTGATTAGTACAGATCGTCGATCCTGCACAGTCAATGCCAACCGAAATCCATGTCTTTTTCACAAACACAGATACGCCCTAATCCACTATAGAAAAAGTAATAATAAACTTTCTATTTAGACAAAAATTAAACTGAACCCCCGATGCCAGACTCTGCATACAATGCAACACCACAGAAACAGAAAATGTCCCCTAGTACTGTGCAAAATATAAAGAAAGCAGATGTAAATTTGAAAAAACTAACACATACCAATCATCACTTTACAAATTAACAAATAGAAATAAAACAAATACAGAAAATAAAATACCATTTTATTGGACTAATACATTTAGCTTCCAGAGGCCAAAATCTCCTACCTCAGGTCAATACAGTATAGTGCTGTTACAGTATCCTATCCTGACCTGAGGAAGGGGGTTTTGTTCTCTGAAACTTAAGTCAAAATGTATTAAAATTAGTCCAATAAAAAGATTACCTTATTTACATGTTAAAGCAAAAAAATAAAAATATGTATTTTATTTACAGTTTGTTGTTTCTGGTTTCTGCTTTCCTCATCTTCTTTTCATAGTCTTCCTTCCATCCAGCATCTGTCTTCGCGCTCTCTCTGCCCTCCAGTGTCTGCCCTCTCTAATGTCCCTTCCATCCACTGTCTACCCTCTCTCTCTGCCCCTTCCATCCACTGTCTGCCCTCTCTCTTCCTTCCATCCACTGTCTGCCCTCTATTTCTGCCCCTTCCATCCACCATCTACCCCAGTCTGCCATCTCTCTCTCCCCTTCCATCAACATCTGCCCTCTATCTCTGCCCCTTCCATCCATCATTTGCCCCAGTCTGCCTTCTTTCTCTCTCCCCCTTCCACCCACCATCTGCCCTTTCTCTCTGCCCCTTCAATCCGTCTGCCCTCCCTCTCCCATCCATCCAGGGTCTCCCATCCATCCAGGGTCTGCCCTCCCTCATACTCCCCCCTTCCATCCCGGATCTGTCCCCTCTCTCTCTGCCCCCTCTTTTCAGCCCCCAGTTCCAGCCCCCTTCATCCACCACATGCCTTGCATCCCCCCTTTTCAGCCCCAGACCCATTCTCCCACCTGCCCCAGGCATGGACCCATTTTCCCTCTTGCCCCTTGTCAGACCCCAGTTCCAACTTCAGACCCCTTCTCCCCTCTGAGCACCCCCACCCCTCCCCCACCCCTCCCCAATCCCCTTCTTCCCTCTGAGCACCCCTCTGAGCTCCCCCACCCCTTCCTAATCCCCTTCTCCCCTCCGAGCACCCATCTGGGCTCCCCCACCCTCCCCAATCCCCTTCTCCCCTCTGAGCACCCATCTGAGCACCCCTCTGGGCTCCCCCAGCCTCCCTCCCCAATCCCTTCTCCCCTCTGAGCTCCCCCACCCTCCCCAATCCCCTTCTCCCCTCTGAACACCCCTCTGGGCTCCCCCACCCCTTCCCAATCCCCTTCTCCCCTCTGAGCACCCATCTGGGCTCCCCCACCCTCCTCAATCCCCTTCTCCCCTCTGAGCACCCATCTGGGCTCCCCCACCCTCCCCAATCCACTTCTCCCCTCTGAACACCCCCACCCCTCCCATCTGAGCACTCCTCACCTCTGAGCTCCACCTCTCCCATCTGACCCCCCCCAACCCGGTCCCGTCCCCCCCTCGTGGAGAGCCGACAGAGCCCTCGTCTCCTGCCATCACCTTTCATTTTTTTTAATCCATTGCAACAACGCAGGCAGCACTTTGCATCTGCCCTGCGTGTGCTGTGAAGAGAGAAAATCATCTCGCTGGCGTCGGGTCTTCCCTCATTGTGTCCCGCCCTCGAGGAAATAGGAAGTTACCTCAGAAGAGGGCGGGACACAACGAGGGAAGGCCCGACGCCAGCGAGGTGATTTTCTCTTTTCACAGCACACGCAGGGCAGACGCGAAGCGCTGTCTGTGTCGCTGCAATGGATTAAAAAAAAAAACGAAGGGTGAAGGCAGGAGACGAGGGCTGTCCGGAGCACCCCCCACCCGCTGACACCCGGGGCGGACCGCCCCCATCGCCCCGCCCTTCCAACGCCACTGATAGCAGGCATGGATGTCCTTCTCACAGAAACATCCAGGCATAGACATCCTTCTCACAAACATCCACATTTTGGACCCAGACAGAGGCATATCGAAGGACATCTTCAACTGCCATTGCAGGGATGGAGGCATAGAAATATCCAGTGTATTTGAATGTAACCTTGAGCTACTACTGAAAAAGGTGTGAGCAAAATCTAAATAAATAAATCCTCAACTGGAGGCATAGCGAAGGAGGTCCTTCACCCATACTCTAAAAAAAAAAAAGACAACAATTTTTAAAGTTGTTTTTTTCAGGGTGGGAGGTGGTTAGTGACCACTGGGGGAGTCAGGAGAGGTCATCCCCGATTCCCTCCGGTGGTCATCTGGTCATTTAGGGCACATTTTTGTGGCTTGGTCGTAAAAAAAAAAGGACCAAGTAAAGTCAGCCAAGTGTTCGTCAGGGACGCCCTTCTTTTTTCTATTATTGCTTGAGGACGCCCCTCTGTTAGGCACGCCCCAGTCCCGCCTTCGCTACACCTCCGACACGCCTCCGGGAACTTTGGTCATCCCCGTGACGGGAAGCAGTTGGGGATACCCAAAATCAGCTTTCGATTATGCTGATTTGTGCGACTCTGAGAGAAGGACACCCATCTCCTGATTTGTGTCAGAAGATGGGCGTCCTTCCCTTTCGAAAATAAGCTAGATTGGCTGCAGATACATCTTTGAACCTGGGAGAATGGCAACCCTCCCCCCTCCCCCGAATCCAGCAGTAGTGAGATCTGCAGGGGCAGTGCTGGATGTGGCCTCAGTGCCAGGTGCACCTGGAGTGGACCCGACACTGGGTTCCCCGCAAGGAGCCAGGAAATTGGACAGTGGGGGTAGTCTTGGACAGTGAAATCTGGAGCATGCTGTGGTGAATACACAGACTTTATAAGTTTTTTTTTCTTCATATTGCAACATCCTGCTGAGATTTCCTTAACCTCAATATGGACTTTCATAGAAGAGCTAGGTGAACTTTTGGTTACTCAATTTTCTGCTCAGTGATTTTTCTGCTAAGTTTGGTCTCTATTGACAAAATTGGATTCAGTGAAACTGGAGATTTAAAAACTAGATCCCAGTTGGATTCAGTTTATCAACAAAATTTGGCTTTGATAAAAGACAATTTGCAACTATATAATAAGATTGAGAATATTGAGAATGTTTTGAGGAAGAAAAAAATTGAGATTTATTAATTTTCCTAAAGTCCCTATGATTCCCCGAAAGTAATGTTGAGGAAATATCTTTTAGAGACTGAATCTTCCAGAAATTACATACCCTTCTATGTTGAAAAGTTATTATATACCAATGAAGTTAATATCTCCTTCAGGAGCCTCTTTGGAGCCCCTGAATCCAGTGGTGGAAGTGGACGATATGGGACTTTCCTTGAGATGTATATTGAGTAACAAGCAACTCCTGCAACTTTGTCTGTAACTTGTATTTTTGAATCAGATAGGGATAAATTATTGAGACTCTTTTTTTCAGCACAAAGACGTTCTATTTTGTGGCCTGAAAGTAAGTGTTTTTCCTGATGTGACTCGTTCCACACAAAAGAAAAGGCAACAGTTTTTGTTACTGCATCCTAGAGTTTTACAAATTAGAGTGACTTTAGTGTAAATGCTAGCTAAATAGTTTTCTAGTGTTTTCTTCTATTTTTCATTGCTCCCATTTACAAATGCTCTACTCCCCTTTTGTTAGGACCTTGTTATAGGGTAAGGATGTTGTATCCTATGTTTAACTTTCCTGTTATTCATTTTCTATCTTTGTACCCTATTTTCTTGTGCAAGAGGAGTCATGTGAATTATTATTTAAAATTTCATAAATGAAAAAAAATACAGTCCTAGTCAATACTCTTTATGGGCTGGCTCCTAGTGGAGGCCCAAACACTGTGACAACTAATGCCATCATCTCAGGTTCATTCTGGACACACCCCAAGTTTACATACATTAGGAATATTCTGCAAGGTTCTCTCCTACCTTAGCAATCTTCTGCCCATATATACTGATTCAGTCCACTTTACTTAAGTCATAAACATTGTAGTAGACATGAGAATAATAACTATACATGGAATCACATGTTGCAAATACAAGAATTATTAACCTGATGAAATGTACTGTAGGGCGTGTTATTGGGAATGTGACAGTATAGACTACAGAAGAATGTGACTGCCACAATCTGGCATTAGACAGTTTAGTGTCAGGAAAGCAATTGTGTTCCCATTTATCTATAGACCTAATCAATAGAAACTGAACAAAATAAAACATGGAAAAGAAAATAAGATGATACCTTTTTTATTGGACATAACTTAATACATTTCTTGATTAGCTTTCGAAGGTTGCCCTTCTTCGTTTCTGATCTGACGAAGAAGGGCAACCTTCGAAAGCTAATCAAGAAATGTATTAAGTTATGTCCAATAAAAAAGGTATCATCTTATTTTCTTTTCTATGTTTTATTTTGTTTGATTTCTATTGATTACCTTGAAAAGTGGACTAACACGGCTACCACACATCTATAGACCTGAATTCATAATGCCCAAATAATAACAAAACTAAATCCACACCCAAGGGTATTATAAAAATAGATTGCTTATTTATTTAGTAAAGTAGTAGAGGAGTAGCCTAGTGGTTAGTGCAGTGATCTTAGGGAACTGGGTTCAATTGCCACTGCAGCTCCTTGTGACTCTACAAGTCACTTAACCTTCCATTGCCCCAAGTATAGATAAGTACCTGTATGTACTTTGTAAACCGCTTTAAATGTAGTTGCAAAAACCACAGAAAGGCAGTATATCAAGTCCCATTCCCTTTCCCTTCCTCTCCCCCCCCCTTTTACAATAGCAGCAAGAAGAATGACACAGATGGTGTAATCTTTATACAGGCTGAAGCAAACGCACACACCTGGAACCCTAAGAGAGGCTTCTAGTTCAAAAGCACTTATACAACCTGAAATGGATACAGCCTGGATGAACAGCAAGTGACAGGAGTCTCGGAAGTCAGACAAGGTGTTCCTTGGTGGAGCAGGGGCAGCACTTCAGATCTGATGGAATTAGGGTTACCATACGTCCGGATTTCCCCGGACATGTCCTCTTTTTGAGGGCATGTCCGGGGCGTCCGGCGGATTTTGCCCCCGCCCACGTTTGTCCGGATTTCTGGACAAACGTGGGCGCGGGTGCGGGCAGGCGCATGCGTGCGGTGGGCGTGTGGGCGGGCGATCGGCGCGTGGTCTCCCGTCCCCTCCCCTTCCTTACCATGTTCCCTGGTGGTCTAGTGACGTCTTCGGGGCAGGAAAGAGCCCCCTCTTTCCTGCCCGGAGCGCTGCCTCCCCTGTCTATCATCCTTCTCGGTCTGGCTGGGGATTCAAAATGGCCGCCGAGAGTTGAACTCTCGCGAGGCCGCTTCAACTCTCGGTGGCCATTTTGAATCCCCAGCCATACCGAGGAGGATGCAGCAGGCAAGGGCAGGCAGCGCTCCGGGCAGGAAAGAGGGGGCTCTTTCCTGCCCCGAAGAGAAGACGCTACTAGACCACCAGGGCTAGACAGTAAGTGAGGGGGGGGTATGTGATGGGGGGGAGGGGACTATGTGACGGGGGGGGGAATAGGGGCGGAACCCGGACCTGAAGGGGGCGTGGCAGGGGCGGGGCATGAGGCGGGGGCGGGGTAGGGGGCGTGACATGTGTCCTCTTTTTCAGAGGACACAAAATGGTAACCCTAGATGGAATGTAAGCCACCCTTTGTCCTAGTTTACAGTCCTTGATGATGTTTTTGCTGACTGCACAAATATACATCTTGGCAAAAGGCCTCAGCAGTGAAAGATGAAGTTAGCCAAAGTCTGTATTTTAATGCCACGTTGGTAATGCTTAGGAGGTATCAAGGATTACAATCCCATATACCTTTGTTATATATGGGAGAGGTCACGTGATGCGCTGTGAGTAGACCTGCGCCTCAGTTCTGCTTGGGGTCCCCGCTGCCAATTTCACTTTGTGGCGCCATTTAAACTCTTCAGGTGGTGGTGATTTAGCCTCTAAAGTGATACAGAGCAGTGCATGGACCAGTCTGTGGTCTCAATGCCAGCGGAAATATCGAAAAAGGGGGCAAAAGTGGACAAGGAAAAGTCCCCCTCGGTGAGCAGGAATCCTAAGATGGCGGGCGCTGGGGCTGATAGCAGCGGTGAGTTTTTGGGACAACAGCTGGAGCAGATTACAGCAGCAGTAGGAGCAGCTCTTACCCCTCGTTTTGATTTATTGACTGGGCAGCTGGAAAAGTTGGACGGCTTGCTTGCAGAGACAGTGAAGCGAACCGCCGAGGCGGAGAAGAGAGTTTCTAAGCTGGAGGACACGTGGGCGTGCTGTGAGCCGGAGCTTAACGGCCTTAAAGAACAATTACAGCTTCAACAAGAAAAACTAGATAACCTAGAGAACAGGTCCAGGAGGGGCAATTTGCGTCTTATCGGATTACCAGAAAAACTGCCTGAAAGAATGCTCAACGGGGGAGGGGGGGAGAGGAGGGAAGGGGGAAGGGTATACTGGGCACATTCACACTGGGGAAGGGAATTCTCTGCAAATGGCAATGAATGTATGGAGGTTGGGAGTTGTATGCATGACCTTGGGGGAGAGCTGGGACCCTAGGGTTGGATATCTAATTTATATTAATGATTATTTAATCTTCCTTGGATGTTTTACATTGTAGAATAATAATGTGGAATGTGGGTGGGATAACCTCCCCGATAAAGCAGAAGAAGTTATTGACTCACTTAAAACGCCTTAAGGCTGATATTGCCTGTCTACAGGAAACTTGGCTTAATGATCTTGAACATAGTAAACTTCAACAGGGGTGGGTGGAACAAGCTTATGGTGCTTCCTCAGATGGGCGAAGGGGAGGAGTAGTAATACTATTTCATAAAAATCTTGCTTACTCCTCAGATGTTGTTCTCCAAGATCCTCAGGGTAGATACTTGTTGCTTAAACTATGGTTACAAGGCAGAGAAGTTTATTTGCTTAATGTATACGCCCCTACGCCTTACAAGGCAGAGTTTATTCCAAGGCTATTGAAGGATCTTATCCCTTACCTAGGAAAGTCTTTAATCATCATGGGTGATATGAATGTATTGATGGATCCTGTAGAGGATTGTACCGGGGCTAGAAATTTTGGGTCCTGGGGGAAGGGAGAAAAAGGGGTACTGAAGGAATTTGCGGCTTCTCTCTCTGTGGTAGATGTTTGGAGGTTGTTACATCCGGGAGAGAAGGATTTCTCCCATAGATCCCAGGCGCATGGCACATGGGCACGTCTGGACTATGCTTTGGTGGAATCGGCACTTTTTTGTTTGGTTACGGAGGCAGGTCTGGAACAAGTGGTAATTTCTGATCATGCCCCAGTTTGGTTTAACCTGGAAGCGCCTGGCAGTTTTGCTAAGTCTCGTTGCTGGAGATTTCCCAGTTATTTGGTGAAAGATAAGGAGTTTCAGTGTTTTCTTCAGTCTAGATGGGACGGATATATAGAGAATAATAGACAACATCTGGGGAATCCATTGCTGTTTTGATGTACTGCTAAAGCAGTATTGAGGGGAGAATTGATCTCATATGCAGCTAGATGCAAAAAAGTTGCAACCGGTATTATCCATCTCCAGAGGCGATTGCGGAGAGCAAAGGGCATGTGTCTGGCCTCTCCTATGGAGGCTCATAGAGATAATTTCATGTTGTTGCAGGCAGCTATGAACTCCTTGCTGCATGAACAAATGAACCGTAATATGGTTTATCATAAATATCGGCTAAGTCAATTTGGTAACAGATCGGGGGGGATGTTGGCCCGAATGGTTAAGAAGAGAGGCGGAAATAGGACTATTCTGGCCTTACAAGACAATAAGGGTACTTTAGTGAACCGACCAGATTTGGTAATGGAGATGTTGAAAGCACATTTTCAAAAGCTATATGAAAAGACTGAATCACCAGAGAGGGACAAGGTAGAGACCCTTTTGGCTAAGACTGAGATGCTGCGCTTAAGCAAAGAAGAGATGGAGATATTATAGTCTCCTCTGCAAATTAAAGAATTACAGAAGGCCATTAAGGGGCTGAAGTCTTTTTCGGCACTGGGTGCCAATGGGTTTTCTGGGGAATTTTACAAGATGCTACAGTTCTCATTAATTGCACCACTGTGAGTATCATCGGGCGGTGATTAGTACAGGGAGTTTCCCGGCTCACGAAAACTCGGCGCTGATTTCTCTGCTCTTGAAACCAGGCAAGGCCCCTGAGAATCCAGAATCATATCGGCCCATATCTCTTATCAATTTGGATATTAAATTATTAGCAAAAAGTTTGGCTGAAAGGCTGATATCTCGCCTCCCGGAGCTGGTGAGCACAGCCCAGGTGGGGTTTGTGCCCAAGCGTCATTCAGTTTTACATATCCACAGAGTTCTTTTGTCTATGGCTCAATGTAGTTATCATAATATCCCAGCAATGTTGGTTAGTTTAGACGTGGCCAAAGCGTTTGATAAGGTGGGTTGGGGCTACTTATTTCAGGTCCTTGAATGAGTGGGTGTGCCGAGCAGCTTTATGAAGGCTGTAGGAGCGTTATATAGTGACATGGCTGCATGTATAGTAGCTAATGGGAGTTAATCACTACTACTACTACTATTTAACATTTCTGAAGCGCTACCAGGGTTACGCAGTGCTGTACATTTTAACAAAGAAGGACAGTCCCTGTTCAAAGGAGCTTACAATCTAAAGGACAAAAAGTGCAGTCAATTAAATTGGGGGCAGTCTAGATTTCCTGGATAGAGGTACAATGGTTAGGTGCCGAAGGCGACATTGAAGAGGTGGGCTTTGAGCAAGGATTTGAAGATGGGCAGGGAGGGGGCTTGGTGTTTGGGCTCAGGGAGTTTATTCCAAGCATAGGGTGAGGCGAGGCAGAAAGGGCGGAGCCTGGAGTTGGCGGTGGTGGAGAAGGGTACTGAGAGGAGGGATTTGTCCTGTGAGCGGAGGTTACGGGTAGGAGCGTAAGGGGAGATGAGGGTAGAGAGGTAATGAGGGGCTGCAGATTGAGTGCATTTGTAGGTTAGTAGGAGAAGCTTGAACTGTATGCGGTACCTGATCGGAAGCCAGTGAAGTGACTTAAGGAGAGGGGTGATATGAGCATATCGGTCTAGGCGGAAGATAAGACAGGCAGCAGAGTTCTGAATGGATTGAAGGGGGGATAGATGGTTAAGTGGGAGGCCAGTGAGGAGTAGGTTGCAGTAGTCAAGGTGACAGGTGATGAGAGAGTGGATGAGAGTTCGGGTGGTGTGCTCGGAGAGGAAGGGGCATATTTTGCTGATGTTATAGAGAGAGAAGCGACAGGTCTTGGCTGTCTGCTGGATATGGGCAGAGAAGGAGAGGGAAGAGTCGAAGATGACTCCGAGGTTGCGGGCAGATGAGAAAGATTTGCAGTGTATCGGGAAACTATACAGGGATGTCCCCTCTCACCTATACTGTTTGATATTTCTCTTGAACCCTTGATTCGTTTGTTAAATAGGGAAGAGGGGATTAAGGGAGTGCGTGTAGGAAAACGAGGTCAAAGCTCTTGCATACGCTGATGACATCTTGTTGGTTCTCTCTGACCCCTAAGCCTCTCTTAAGGTGGTCTTGGATTTAACGCGGGAGTATGGGAACTTGTCTGGTTTTTCCCTTAATTTGCATAAATCTTGCCCTATGGCACTTGATGATTATACGAGGGATTCTTGGAAAGGTGTATTCCTGCTTCGGTGGGAGGACAGGGCTTTAAAATATCTGGGTGTTGTGATCACGAAAGATTTGACTGCTTTCTATGCAGCTAATGTCGCTCCTCTACTTGAAATGACTAAATGCAAACTGATGATGTGGCAGGCTTTACTGCTCTCCTTGTGGGGACGGATAGCGCTATTTAATATGGTGGCCCCTAAGTGGCTGTATGTGTTCCAACAGCTTCCTCTTTATCTTAGAACGAGAGAAGAAAAGCAATTAGAGAAACTTTTACAAGCATATTTATGGCAGGGCAAGTGCCCCCGACTTCCATTAGCAAGGATTTCAACCCCGAGGGAATATGGGGGTATGGGTCTTCTAAGTGTCAGGTTTCTAACAATTGCTTGCTCTATGCGGCACATAAATGATTGGTTTCGTGGTACTTCAGATTTCTCTCTAACCTCGCTCGATACTGATATTTTTCCGAACATTCATTTTAGTCACCTTCTGCATTCAGGGGGAGTTCGGCCAACACACGCATTTCGTAAGCATCCCTTGTTGGGTGCACTGAGAGCTACTTGGCGCTGGGTGTGCAGGAAACACCATTTTTCTGCGGTGAGTTCCCCATGGGTTTCAGTGTGTAACCCTGCATTTCCACCTGGACAGGGGAAGAGCGTTTTTAGCATATGGGCCAGGAAGGGTGTTGTGTATCTTGCTCATGTGCTTGATGGGGAGGGCAAGATGTGTACCTTTTCTGATTTGAAAGATCAATATGGGCTTCCTCCTGGACAACAATTTGCATACTTACAACTGAACCATTATGTTGCATCATTGACGTGGACTGATTTAACTGAGGATGTTAGGGAGGAGCTCGCAGAAACCTATACATCGGGGGCTCAGCAGTCAGTTCCACTTAAATTCCATCACCAGCAGTTAAAAGATTTGGTGGAGGAACCGGATTATGAGCGGTTGGCCCTTTGCTAGTCAAAAGAATTAGGTTGTATGTAACAGCTGATGTGTGCAAGTCTTATATTAAATCTTTATACTCGCAGAGATTATCTATACCACAGAGAGAGAGGTTGTATAAATACTACTACTACTACTTAACATTTCTAGAGCGCTACTAGGGTTACGCAGCGCTGTACAATTTAACAAAGAGAGACAGTCCCTGCTCAAAGAGCTTACAATCTAATAGACAAGTGAACGGTCGGTCCGATAGGGGCAGTCAAATTGGGGCAGTCTGGATTCACTGAACAGTAAGGGTTAGGTGCCGAACGCAGCATTGAAGAGGTGGGCTTTAAGCAAAGACTTGAAGACGGGCAGGGAGGGGGCTTGGCGTAAGGGCTCAGGAAGGTTGTTCCAAGCATAGGGTGAGGCGAGGCAGAATGAGCGGAGCCTGGAGTTGGGGGTTATGCATGTATCCCCTTGGAGAGCTTTTAGAGCAAAGTTCTCAGGTAGTGGCCAATGCCTAAAGTGTGTGTGGGGGGGGGGGGGGGGGGTGGCTATCTTAGGCCATATGTTTTGGTCCTGTCTACTTGTGCAAGGTTTTTGGAAAACTTTACTGGGCAGAGTGGAATTGATGTGGGGCTGCACCTTATTATATGACCTATTGATACTTTTCCAATGTTATAAATATTCCTCTGTTCCGCCGTCAGGATTCAAGGGATTTGCCAGGTTGGCCATTTTGGGGGGCTTGGCTTTCAGGATCGGGTCCATCTATACAGCAGTGTAGAGTTCAGCTAATTCAGCAAATATGTTTGGACAGATGTGGGATGTCTGATTTGGATAGTGCATTGGGAAGTAAATTTCGAGCACTGTGGGAACCATTGTGGGTTACTCTTCCCTGTCGAGGGAGAAGTTTTATATTAAACTTCTAATTTGCACGGTGTCATGATCTATTGGGTTCCCCCCCCCCACAAGGGAGGGTGGGGGGAGGGATTACGGGGTGAGGGGTATTTTTGGATAAGGGCTTGAGAAGAATTCTGATGGGGAGATGTGGGGGAATAGTAAAAGTTGGTTAGCCCTGGGATTGGTGCATTTTATATGTGTGATTTGACAATGGAAGTGCTGTCTCTGTAGTAGAGGTAATGCATGTAAGTTCCTCCCGGATATCCAGGAGTGATGTTATTTTCGATTATACTAGAACAAAGGGGATGAGGGGGGGGAGGGGGGATTCTATATAGGGCACTCAAAGATCCATGCTGAAATTTGTGTGCGATCCTGAGATGTGTGCACATTTTGAGTAACGAGTCAATTAATGCCAATGACTGAATGCTAATAATCAATTATTGGTGTTAACTGGCCTCAATTGGGAATTGCTCATATCTTGCAATGTCCTATTGTGTGCACAAATCTTATGGCACTCAATCCAAAAGGGGGCATGGCCATGGGAGGGACATGGGTGTGTCTGGGGACTTCTCTCAAGATGCATGCAGTGTTATAGAATTTGGGGGGACTCACACCTAACTTATGTGCCAGGATTTACACCAGGTTTCTGTTGGCATAAATCCTCATAACCAAATTTTGGCACAGGAATCAGCTCTAAGCACTATTCTATAAATAGCGTGCAACTCAGACTGCATAGCACTTCATGCCAATTTTCTTCAGTGCTGTTCTTTTTATTTATTATTTATTTATTTATAACATTTATATCCCACAATATTCCCGCCCAGGGACAGGCTCAGTGTGGCATACAGTAGTTAATAAGCAAACCATAACACAATAGCACAAAGTACAGTGGACAGGGTCACAGGAGGGAGAAAGAGATGACTGATGAGGGGAGAGGAAGAGAGGGTGGGTGATTGGGTATCACAGAGTGAGCTGTGGGCTAAAAGGCTGCAACTCCTGCAGGACTCGTGGCAAACGCTCTGCCAAAAAGGAAGGTCTTGAGACGCTTCTTAAAGGTCGGGTGATCCGAAGTGATTTTGATCTCACAAGGCAGCCCGTTCCACAGTTGAGTGCTGAGATAAGGAAACGAGGAGCCATAGATGGCCTTATATTTGAGGCCACGGGAAGCAGGGTAATGGAGAGTGAGGTACGAGCGGGCCGATCTGCGGGAGTTCCTGGGCAGTAGGTTAACAAGAGGGTCCATATAGGAAGGGGCATCTCCATAGATAATTTTGTGCACCAATGCACAGGTCTTGAACGCGATGCGGTCCTTCACAGGAAGCCAGTGCAGCCGCTCACGCAATGGTCTCGAGCTTTCAAATCTGGATTTCCAATAGACGAGCCGCGCAGCTGTATTCTGGGCTGTTTGCAATTTTTTTAGGAGCATACCTGCACATTCTCCGTAGATACTATTGCAGTAGTCAAGACGGCTAATCACTAGAGACTGAACTAGATTGCGGAAAACACCCCGAGGGAAGTAAGGCTTAATACGCTTAAGCCTCCAGAGAGAGTAGAACATTTGCTGGACTGTAGAGTTCACATGCTGCTCCAACGTCAGGGTTCGATCAACCAGGACACCCAGGATTTTTAGGGATAACAAGATAGGCAGGGTGAGCTCAGGAGTAATTAGCGCCAGAGTTTACAATAAGGAGAGGAGAGGATCAAGCAGTGTGTTTTCTCGGTGTTGAGCTTGAATCGAAAAGAATTGGCCCAGTCAAGCATGGTGTTAAAGCCGTGACGAATCCGACTGGTAATTTCATTCAGGTTCTGCTCAAACGGGATGTAGATAGTGATGTCATCTGCGTAAATAAATGGGTTTAGCCCCAATTTGGAGAGAGCCATTGCCAGGGGGATCAACATCACATTGAACAGGGTGGGTGATAGCGGGGAGCCTTGCGGCACTCCGCAGTCAACTTTCCAGTGAGACGACAGAGTGGAGTTGGCTTGTACTTGGTAGGATCTGGATGTTAAAAAAACCTCTAAGCCAGGCTAATACATTTCCACTTGCACCGAAGTAATCGAGCAGCCACAGAAGTATATCATGGTGAACCATATCAAAGGCGCTGGACATGTCGAACTGCAAGAGTAAAATGCTCTTCCCCTCAACTATCTCTTGCTTGAAGTTAGATAGGAGAGTGACAAGCACCGTCTCAGTACTGTGGAGTGGTCGAAATCCCGATTGTGAGGCATGCAGAACATTAAATTTGTCCAGGTGGTCATTGAGTTGCTTATTCACCAGGCTCTCCATAAGTTTTACGAAAAGGGGAATAGAGGCAATTGGCCGGTAGTTGGACAAATCGCTACTTAGTTTCTTAGCATCTTTAGGCACCGGGGTCAGCAAGATGTTACCATGGCTTGCTGGGAACTTGCCTTCACCGAGCATATGGTTTAGGTACAGGGTCAGGTCTTCAAGGAAACAGGCAGGGGCACTTTGAAGCAGATAGTTGGGGCAAACATCCAGCCTGCATTACTTCCTAACAAATCGGCGAAGCTCCCTCTTGACAGAATCAACTGAGAGAGTGGAAAAGCTGGACAGTAAATGGTCCGCTGGCTGCTCGTCAGGCCCCGGGTCCAAGCCTGCAATAAAGTCGCCAATGTTGGAATTGTTTTGCGGAAGGGCGCTCTGCAGCTTCTTAAGTTTGTCCTGGAAAATTTTTGCTAAATTGGCATCAGG
The DNA here is from genome assembly GCF_901765095.1 of Microcaecilia unicolor. Classification (NCBI taxonomy): domain Eukaryota; kingdom Metazoa; phylum Chordata; class Amphibia; order Gymnophiona; family Siphonopidae; genus Microcaecilia; species Microcaecilia unicolor. The sequence goes on from NC_044037.1 coordinate 138,660,612, forward strand.
CGGGGTACCACCTCCCGTAGAGGTAAGTACCGCAGTAGCCATTAACTTTTTTACAAAGAAGAAGAGTTTCTTGGCATCTTTGAAATCCGGGCCAATTTTTTCCTTGAAGTAATTCTTTTTCGCCTGCCTGAGTGCATAGTTGTATGTTCTGTGAGACTGCCTCCACATAGATAAATGCTGAGTGTCCTGGTACTTTTGCCAGGCTCTTTCAAGCCTTCTAGTGTTTGCTTTGAGCGTTCTGAGGTGATCATTGAACCACGTGGCAGCTACTTTCCTCTTTATACAACACTCCTTGAGCGGCGCGATGGCATCTAGGGTGGTTCTACAATGGTTATCCCAATTGTGCAAAAAGCTGCCAGGATCTACCGGGCCGGGCCAGCCCGACTCGTATATAGACTGCCAGAATGCTGCAGGGTCAACATACCCTCTCGTTGTGTACGAAGTTGGGGAATGCAGGCTGCGTGGCCCTTTTAGCTGCCACAGAATTGAGCAGGTGAGCTTGAAGTGGTCAGACCAAGGGACAGCTGTCCACAGAGCTTTGGCTATGCACAGATTGTAGTGGTTAGCCGACTTAAAAGAGAAGAGGTCTAAAGTGTGTCCTCTGGAGTGGGTAGCCTGAGTAATCCAGTAGGTGAAGTCCCAAGAGTGGAGAAAGGCCAAACAGTCTCGTGTGTATGCAGAGGAGGAATCTTCAAGGTGCAGATTAATGTCTCCCAGGACTAGTACATTGGGGCAGGACAAGCACGTTGTAGAGATGAAATCAGTAAAGATAGGTTGCACATCACACCAGTTGCCCGGTAAAATAGGACACAAGTTAGATGACCAAATAAGGTTTTATTAGATATTCTCACTGAAGCGATTTCAAGTTGTGGCTTAATGGAGTCAGCAATGGGCTCTACGATGAAGGTGGAGCGATAGACGAGAGCTATACCTCCACCTCTCCTACCTGGACGCGGCCAGTGGACAAGCTTGTAGCCTGAGGGACATAAGTCAAGCAAGACGGGGTCTGTTTGGAGGCGGACCCAGGTTTCCATGATGAAGACCAGGTCAAGGCTTTCTTGCATGATCCAATCGTTAAAATTTGAGGGTTTTTTGATTACGGATCTGGCATTTACGTAGCCCACCAAGACAGGGCAAGAGGCTGGCGGTAAGGACTGCGATTGGCAGATGCGAAGTAGTTGGCGTTCTTTGGTATGTGGTCTGAGAGGACGGCTTGGCAGTCTGCAGGAGGTGCGGAGGATGGGAATGGGAACAGGAGTACTTTCAGAAGGAGAGAGGGAAAAAGAGAAAGAAAACAAGGAGAGAAAAGACAAGCAAGAAAGGATGCAAGCAGGGCCATTTTGGGAGCAGGGGAGAGGAGCAGCAAACAAGCACTGCCAGGCAGGAACAGTCCAGATGCGGTAGCAGCACAGCCACGAAGATGCCACAGTGTACTTGCTGCAGCACAGGCTAAACAGAAGCCCAGGCACGCTCAGGTACAGTCCTTGGTGCAGAAAAGACTCCACAGGAGCGGAGAGTGCAGGCAAAACACGCCCACTGCAGCAACAGCCAAAATCCGGACGAGGCGGACGGGCGCCAAGACTGTCAAGCCCCCAAGTTGCATCTGTTCCCACTTCTGCGACGACTTCGCACTCAGTCAGCTCCGTGGGGCAGGAGGCGCTGGGCAGGGAAACCAAAGCGGATGCCTTCAGCCAGCTGGAAGTTCACCACAGCCAACAGGAGCAACCGCCGACTCCGACCAGGGAAGCCCGATCCCTGATCTCAAATCGCAGAGGAGCGCGATTTTATTAGGCCTGTAGAGCAGCTAACTGCAGTTGCAAACCACCGCCGGTTCCACAGCAACTGCCACGACTGTTACCGCGAAGCCAGCAGACAGCTCTAAACAGTGGCAAACAGTGGCTTAAAACTCCTCGAAAACAAGCAGAAGGTGAACCCAGGTCAAAGCAGCCCAAAAGGTAGCAGAAATGGGCAGGTACACTGCCAAATTACAGGCGAGCTCCAAGGTGGGAACTGGAGCTCACAGATCATAAGCCTTAGTAACAGCGGCCATTTTGTTTTAGTACCATATACTGAATCTAGTCCTTAATGTCTGCATTTTAAGCTTGTTTGCATGCGGTGAAACTATTACTTCTTTTTATGTTCAGTACTAGTATGCTATGTAATAGTATGACATCTATTCATATATATTTGTTGGTATTCATTTATTGCTGTACTAGCATTCTTGCAATTACTGTTGTGTCAGTGGGTCCTACCACACAGGCATGACAAACTTAGCCAGAGTTTAATCTTAAAATAGGGGTGGATGTAGGGGTTAGAGCCCCCTGCCACAATATAACAAGTGTATTGCAGAGCTTGATTGTACCCTTCCAGGGGAATAGGCAGATGGAAGAGATGCTGGACACGAGGGAAGGACTAGAGAGAGACAGGAGGATAGGGAGACAGAGGAGATACTAAACATGGTAGTGGCATAGGGAGAGAAGGTGATGCTAGACATGGGAAAATATGCCGGACAGAGGGATGCTAGAAATTGGGGCGGGAACAGGGAGACAGAGAGGATGCTGGACACAGGGGGAATAGTGAAAGGCTGGTTAAGGGATGGGGAATGAGAAAGTGGGAGATGCTGGACAGGGATGATGATGAGAAAGAGGTTACAGTCAGTGAAAGACTGGGGAATAAGACTGATGACAAAGTTATTCCAACTTGGAGGACTGGAGTGAGTGAAAGAGCTGTAGGTAGGTGCAGTAAAAAGGAGAGAAATTAAGGAATGGTTAGCAAGAAGTGAAATCTGTATAGTGAAACAGAAAATTGCTTATTGTATAACTCTGCAAAAAGTCAATGAAATATATTTGAAATAAAACCCCAGCTAGAATGGAAGATATCAATTTTAGAGATGGATATAGGAGAGAAAGTGAAGAAAGGAGAAGAAAAAAGAAATGGTAAATAGACAGGATATGACATACTGGAAACAGAATTAAGAAAAGATGGACAGAGGAAATCAGAAACCAGAGCCTTTGACCAACACAATTAGAAAAATAAAATAACCAAACAAAGGTAGAAAAAATAATTTTATTTTCAATTTTGTGACTGAAATGCCAGTTATTGCAATGTACATTTACTATCTTCATATTTTGTGCAGTACTGGAGAAAATGCTTCTATTTTTCTGGTGTTGTACTGCATGCAAGAGTCTGGCTTCTTGGAAATTTCAATTTAATTTTTCTATATATATTTCTATGTTTAGTTTGTGATCACCTAATTTTTAGTTTGTAACCAAGGCTAGGTATTTTATTAGCATGGAGTTTCTATGTAAGGATCTTTAGCAATCTGGCCTGTTCAGTTTTTCCCATAGGTATATGGATTGTTCTAGGATCCACTGTATAGTATAGTGCTGTCTTTCCTAAGTAGGGTCCTTGTTATATGTGAGGGATTTTTGGAAGTTAGTGCATGAGAAAAAAAAATTTCATCCATCCCTGCCCATTCTCAATGGAATCTAACCCATACCCACCCATACCTGCTAAGATCCATTCCATCCCCACAATAAATCTCCTCCATTCCCACCCCTACCCACAGGAGTCAGTGCTATTATTAACTTGCTCGCAGCCCTCTGTTTCCTCCCATCCCAACTGAGTCCTACGTTTTATTTGGATGTTATTCACTATTTAACCAATAAGTGTTCCAAGCCTCAGTCTGATGTTCTAGCTGCCTCCATGGGCATTCTAAGACTCATTCTGGCACTCCAATTGCCCCTCTCCGTACGTTACAAGCCTCATTCTGGTGCTCCAATTGCCTCTCTCAGTGTATTCCAAGCCTCATTCTGGAGTCACCAGAGATTTTCATTATATTCCTGTAGGATCCCACAGCAACTTCTTTCATCTCCACAGGAATCCTATGGTAACTTCTTCCATGCCTGCAGGAATCTCGTGGCAACTTCTTCCATCTCCTGGCCTCCAGCATCAATGTTGATGAGGATATTCTTCCTTCTCCTCAGGTAGAGATGTATTTTTACATAGTGTATGTATAAGCATGCCCTGAGTGGAGGCTAGACTGATTTGTGAGATATGTGCTTATATTATAAAGTGGATAAGATTAACAAAACTCTGCATTCTGGTTGGTTCGACTTATCACCTGATCTTATAAATGTAAAAGATGCCGCTGCCATCCTGTTAGATGCAGCATAGAAGCAAAAGTCAGTGCTAATAACGATATGTGTACAGCGCTGCGTACGTCTAGTAGCACTTTAGAAATGATAAGTAGTAGTAGTAGTATGTGACCACAGAATGTTTCTTCCATACAGCTAAAAGTACATACAATTGCACAAGTACTTTTAACTCCATTAAGAGGGGATATTACTAGGGATGTGGTTTGATCTGGGAAGGAAAATAATACATGCACTAAACTGCATTAGGCGTAAGCGAGTAGCTCCGTAAGCCAAGGTCGCCAACCGGCGAGAACACGGTCTGCCCAACGGCTGAGATGGACCGACACCGGACCGGAACCGGAAGCGAACAAAGTCCGAACTAGGACTAATGACCATACCGCAGCGCAATTCTGGGGAACAGAAAGCTAGCGAACAGCTTCACTGAGACAAGCGACCTAGAGACTGACCTGGGCCTACTCGAACCCGTGGATACCGAATCCCAGCTGAATCGCTCCCACGGGTGCAGTGGGTAAGCTCCTCTGACCAACGAGGGCTAACACGGGACCCAGCACGAGCCGTGTCTGATCCCACGCCTGCCCGATCACTCGATGAGAGACGTAGACCGACCGGACCCAATCAACCCAAGCAAGGCCTCACTCGCACGAGCTGGTAGGAAAACCACGTGGCGGACCCAACCCCTACCTTCGGCGCCTGGAGACAGCGATCCGATCATCCGAGCCTACACCTCCGCCGGTCAGGCCCTGCTGACTTGTGGCCGCCCAGACGCGCGGAGAGGCAGTTTGATCAACCCCCCCGTGGAAACTGCACAGGAACGGGACGGCGCAAGCATCCAAGCCTACACCTCCGCCGGTCGGGCCCTGCTGACTCGTGGCCGCTCCGACGCATGGAGAGGCAGTTCGATCATCCCCCCCCCTCCCCCCCGCGGAAACTGCACAGGAACGGGACGGCGCAAGCAAAGGACGACGCGATACACCAGGACTTCGACCCTGCAGATGGCGGAGAACTAGAAAACACATCTGAGGTATATTTACCCAACAGCTGATCGCCTACTGATTGAAATCGGAGCGGCGGAAAGAGAAGAACGCGCCGAGCAGAGACGGCACTGAGGTCAGCGGAGCGTTGCAAGTCTGAGAAACTCGCGACCAGGCCAGAGAAGCTGACACACAACGCAGAGGAAGACAAAAGAACTACAGAGCAGGTATTGCTTGAGAGACTGCTAAGAACTGGTTACTGAAAACCTGCTCTGTTTCATGCTTATTTGCAACATTAAGCTATTAGCTTCCTTTTGTTCCGCTTTTGCTTATATGTGATAGTATACTATGTACTAGAAAACGATGCACAAGCTCTGTCCTGCTCACACTTACCTGCAGTAAGCTGATTGTTACTTATGTTCTATTCATGCTTATTTGTGACATTATGCTATTTACTACTTGCTATCGATGACAGCAAGTTATTTACTATGTCTGTCTTGTTCACGCTTATTTGCGACAATAAGCTAGTGGCTATCTCTGTTCTGTTCAGGCTTATCTGTGACAGGAAGCTATGTGCTATCTCTGTTCTGTTCATGCTTATCTGTGACAGTAAGCTATTTACTTCTTCCTGACATGTTTTCTTAATACAATACTATCATCACGAATGTTAAAATCTTCCTACTGCCGATAAACCACACTAAGCAGTAACTCAAAGCATCTGAAATATAACCACAACACACAACCTAAAACCAACATGAATATCAACAGAATTCTTCTAATAATCTATTTTATTTATTTGATTGCATTTGTATCCCACATTTTCCCACCTATTTGCGGGCTCAGTGTGGCTTACAATACATTGTAAATTATGGAAATACAGTTTGTTACATTACGATTATGGGTTACATTGTGAATAGTTAAGGAAGACAGAGTCAGATCAATCACCTTTGGGGCGTAGAAACTATAGGATATGACGTTGGGGAATTACTACGCTGATCGAATAATAGCAAGAGAGCGATGGGGTAGACAGTTTTTATCTGTGGGTAGATTGTTGAATGGGAGAGAGTACGGGGAAGTGGAGTACATGGGGTAATATCTTGAGGCGTTGTTATGGTTTATATGGGATTTATATGTTTTGATCCTTGCGGTATGTTTTGTCAAAGAGATAGGTCTTCAATCGTTTGCGGAAGTCTGTCAACTCATAGACCGCTCTCAGGCCGCGTGGCAGTGCGTTCCAGAGTTGCGTGCTCTTGTAGGAGAAGGTTGATGCATGCAGTACTTTATACTTTATGCCTTTGCACTACTTTCTCCCACTAATTTACTATGCATGGACAAACCCCAACACAGACAACAATCTGGCCACAGCACAAATACCCCACAAACAGCTCAATCTCAACCCACCAGACCTAAAAGATAACAACCAACTAAAAGGGAAAACAAACACACACGGAAATAACCAACAGAAAGGGAAGAAAGGACACAATAAAACCAAATACCAAGGCAACAGACAATTATTAAGAATCAACACGCACTCGCCCAACGCCGAATCCTACACACCAATCCAAATAGGATACATAAACGCAAGATCTGCTGTCAACAAAACAGCAACTATAACAGACTGGATCACAACAGACAATCTTGACCTTCTATTTATTACCGAAACTTGGATCCATGATCTCAAAGACCCCATAATCTTAGACCTATGCCCACCAGGATACAAAATTATCCACTGGACAAGAAATGGAAAAAGAGGAGGGGGACTAGCCATAATCTACAAATCCCAATTCACCATCACAACCACAGCTGAATCTTATCACGCCACAGCTTGAAATTGCTTCGGTCAGAATCAATCACCCATACCTACAAGAACACCTTAATGCAGTACTGCTCTATAGACCGCCAGGCAACTGGCAAGACTCCCAAACACACTTCATGGACTTTATTTCGAACACGTGTGTCTCTACCTCAAATCTTATCATCATAGGGGATATCAACTTACACCTTGAAGACCCCACCTCAACTAGCACCCAAGAATGCGAAGAGTTCCTACAACTATGGGATCTCCACCAGCCAAATGCACAACCAACCCACAACAAAGGACACACATTAGACATCATTACACACAAATTCGACCCTGATTTAAACCTTATACTAATTGATACAAAGTGGACACCTACACCGTGGTCTGACCACTACAAAGCAAAACTCCGCCTCCAATGGCGAAAGAAAGACTCACCCAATAAACAAATACGAAAAACCTACACCACAAGAGGAAGAATAGACCCAGCAACATTTTGGCAACAGATTTACGATAATGAATGGACTACAAAAACTGATACATACCAATTCCTCCAAGAATGGGACAAAAGATGCAAACACATACTAGACGACATAGCCCCGATCCAAACCAGAACCTTACATAGAAAGAGCTCACTACCATGGTTCAACGAAGACCTGAAAAAACTTAAAACACAAGTTAGAAGGCGGGAACAAGCATGGAACAAACAAAAAACAACTCCACATACGAAGACTGGAAACAACTACATAGGAAATACAAATACACCATATGACAAACTAAAATAACATACTACAAAACCTTAATCGGACAAAATTACAAAGACACACACAAACTCTTCCAACTAGTAAACAAATTACTAAACACCACACCGGTCACATCTAACAGTACAGAGGCACCAACAGCAGACAGCCTCGCAAAATACTTCAATGAGAAAATCGTAAAACTACGACATCAGATACCTAGCAGCACCACCGACTACACCACAATCCTCGACTGCCTAGACCCAGACTCTGGTGTATACCCTGCGGACAGAACCTGGACAAACTTCGAGACGGTATCAGAAGGCAGAATCTCCCAAACGCTCAAGAGATTTGCCAAATCTCACTGTAAACTAGACATATATCCCAACAACCTCATAACATTCACTCCTCAACAATTTATAACAGACCTCACAGAACACCTGAACTTCATGCTACAAAATGGTCTCTTCCCAAAGGAGAAAGGAAATATTCTACTCACCCCCATACCCAAAGACGCAAAGAAAAATGCTAGTGAACTAACTACAGACCAGTAGCATCTATCCCCCTAATAACCAAAATAATGGAGGGAATGGTAACTAAACAACTTACTGACTATTTAAATAAGTTCTCAATACTCCATGACTCCCAATCAGGTTTTTGTGCTAACCACAGCACTGAAACAGTACTAGTTACTCTCATGTCCAAATTTAGACAACTAATCGCTACTGGCAAAAACATACTACTTCTACAATTCGACATGTCCAGCGCTTTTGATATGGTTGACCACAGTATTCTTCAACATCTCCTTGAATACTTCGGAATCAGAGGCAATGTTCTTAATTGGTTCAAAGGATTCCTAACCACAAGATCGTACCAAGTGACATCCAACTCAACCACATCTGCCACATGGACACCTGAATGCGGAGTTCCACAGGGATCCCCCCTCTCGCCGACTCTATTCAATCTAATGATGATACCTCTGGCTAAACTACTATCCAACCAACACCTCAACCCATACATATACGCAGACGACGTAATGATTTACATCCCATTCAAACACGATCTACAGGAAATCTCCAACGATATCAACCAAAGTCTGCACATCATGCACGCATGGGCGGACGCATTCAAGCTCAAACTTAATGCAGAAAAAACCCAATGCTTAATACTCACCTCTCAACACAATACAAGCAAATTCACCACCATAAACACACCAAATCTGACACTCCCTATCTCGGACACCCTAAAAATCCTAGGAGTGACTATCGATCGTCATCTAACACTTGAGAATCATACGAACAACACAACCAAGAAGATGTTCCACTCAATGTGGAAATTAAAAAGAGTAAAACAGTTCTTCCCAATGACAGTCTTCCATAACTTGGTACAATCAATGGTGCTCAGCCACCTAGACTACTGTAATGCACTATACGCTGGCTGTAAAGAGCAAACAATCAAGAAACTCCAGACAGCCCAGAACACCGCAGCCAGACTTATATTCGGAAAAGCAAAATATGAAAGTGCTAAACCACTACTAGCAAAGCTACACTGGCTCCCACTCAAAGAACGCATCACGTTTAAGATTTGTACACTAGTTCATTAAATCATCCATGGAGACGCCCCAGCGTATATGTCAGACCTGATAGACTTACCGACAAGGAACGCCAAAAGATCAGCCTGCACATTTCTCAATCTTCATCTCCCAAGCTGCAAAGGTTTAAAATACAAACTTACACATGCAGCAAACTTCACCTACTTGAGTGCCAAGCTATGGAATGCACTGCCACACAACCTGAGAAGGATCTACGAACTAACAAACTTCCGAACATCACTGAAGACCCATCTTTTTAAAAAGGCTTACCACATAGAATAACAAATATAAATGTACACATCTCCCACACCTTTAATCAGAACTATTTTTATAATATCTGCTTGCTTTATACTTCTACTATATCACTCAAAATCTCTATTTAACAACAAGTAACTACTATTATAATATCTGCTTGCTTTAAATTCTAATATGTTATTCAACATCTCTATGTAACAATAAGTGATTACGTTCTAATCTATTACCACCAAGAACGATACATTGTAAGCCACATTGAGCCTGCAAAGAGGTGGGATAATGTGGGATACAAATGCTATAAATAAATAAATAAATAAATAAACATGGATTTTAATGCTTACTAACTCTTAATACAAAAAATAAAACATAATCCCTTCTCCCCCCCCCCCCCCCCCCATTACAGAACATAGCCAGGTTTACGAAATTGCTACAATAACAAACAATCACAGCACACTTTAAAGAAAAAAGAAAAATCAAAATATAATTAACATGTGCAGTTAACATAGCAAAGAAACTATCATGTTAAATGCCTAAAGCATAATTTTATAACCCATTTTCACATGTAATGCACTGATTTATGCGAATAAATGGGTCTTATAAAATATTGACCAGCATAAAAGTATGTGCCATGATATGAAGGCACATACTTTGCTATGGGCATGGAGAGTGGCAGATTTTAGGCAGATCGTGGGCGGAGTTCACATGCACTGATTCTAATTTAATTTACCTGGGTACCTTTACAGTCCAGGTAAGACATGAGAACAAGTATAAGTGCCCCCTGCCTCTGATTTCTGCCACTTAAGAGGTATTCTGTAAAGGGCACTGAACTTGGAGCCAAGAAATGAGCACCAGAAACTATAGCATGCCAGACGTGAATCGCTTGTTTACTCTTTCCAAAAATACTAGGACTAGGGGGCACGCAATGAAGCTACAAAGTAGTAAATTTAAAACGAATTGGAGAAACTATTTCTTCACTAAACATGCAATTAAACTCTGGAATTTGTTGCCAGAGAATGTAGTACAAGCAGTTAGCTTACAAAGTTTGGACGGCTTCCTAAAAGAAAAGTCCATAAGCCATTATTAAAATGGACTTGGGAAAATCCACTGCTTATTTCTGGGATAAGCAGCATAAAATGTATTGTACTGTTTTGGGATCTTGCCAGGTACTTGTGACTTGGATTGGCCACTGTTGGAAACAGGATATTGGGCTTGATGGACCTTCGGTCTGTCCCAGTATGGCAACACTTATGGATTTATAGAGTAGGTAAGGTTTTAATTGAATTATTTTCATTGACTTTTGTGGTTATTTTCAAAGCAGATGGATGTCTTAAACTGGTCAAAAAATATTCATCTCCTGAAAATGTCCATCTGACAATTTTCAAAAAGGGAAAATAAACCCCTTATAGCCTGATAGTCATCTCCAATAAGACATTTTCAGAACAGGAGCGTGTCAGTAGAAGTGTTACGTCTTGAACATTTTTACGTAATAATGTATAGTAACATAGTGAATGATGGCAGATAAAGACCTGTGTGGGCCATCCAGTCTGCCCAACAAGATAAACTCATTTTACATTTTATGTGATACTTTATATGTATACCCGAGTTTGATTTGTCCTTGCCATTCTCAGGGCACAGACCGTAGAAGTCTGCCCAGCAATCTTTTTGTACTAAAAGTTCTGAAGCTAATGTAGAAGCTCCTTAAAATGTACACTCAAGCCCATCCGTATGTATTCAGTCATGATCAGGGTATAGACCGTAGAAGTCTGCCCAGCACTGGTTTTGTTTCCCAATTATCGGCATTGCCACCCAATCTCCACTAAGATTCCGTGGATCTATGCCTTCTAAACCAGATTCCTTTGTGTTTATCCCACAAATGTTTGAATTCAATTACCGTTTTCATCTCCACCACCTCCCGCGGGAGGCCATTCCATGTATCCACCACCCTCTCTGTGAAAAAATACTTCCTGACATTACTCCTGAGTCTGCTCCCCTTCAACCTCAATTCATGTCTTCTAGTTCTACCACCTTCCCATCTCCGGAAAAGGTTTGTTTGCGGATTAATTTGCTTGCTGATGCCTAGGGCTGAAAAATAAGCCTTAATTTAGACTTGCTATAAGTGACATAGAGGGGCATAATCGAAATGTCGGCTAAATTTGAATTTGGCCAGCCACACGAAGCCGGCCAAAAACAGGTAGGTATAATCGGAAAATAATATGGCCGTCCATAGACATTCCATTATCGTGGTTGACAACGGCCAAATCAGGGGCGGCCAAAATATAGGAAAACGGACGGCCTTAGACATTCCATTATCGCAGTTAAAAACGGCCAAATCAGGGGCGGGCAAAGTATACGAAAAATACAGCAGTTATGTGAGAAACACGTTACTGTACTTTATACTTCTCAATGTTCCTTATATTTTCCCCGTACCTGGATGTCCGCAACCAAATGCACTGTACTTGCGGAACATTCAGCTATGGGAAATATAAGGAACATACATATTTTATTGTGTCTATATATGAAGTTTGCACACTTGATAATGATCTATATAAGGAAAACTCCGCACGTAGGCCCCGCACGCGTGACGACAGTCCATGGACGTCCATGCATCACGACCATGTGTGGAGCCATTATAGATGGCAGGACGTGCACGTACTGACCTATCCATCGGAGAGAATCTGCTCCTAGTGCACCTGTGCTTGAAGCACAGGCATATTCTTTTTCCATACCACCACCACCTGCCCCCCAGGCAGTGATGTGCTGGAGCCGGCTCGGTCCGACTCGCAAGAGCCGCTTGTTAAATTTTGACAACTCTTGCGAGCCGGTTGTACTTTGGGGCGAGCCGGCTCCATTACATGAGGTAAGCATGGCAGGAGGGCGCCATGACAGGCCATGCTTACCTCCCCTCCCGCTCCCAAACATGTCCAGCGATTTTCCTTCGCCCCCTCCCATCCATCTTTTTTATTACCTCTCCATTGAAGCGCGCGTTATTTAAAGCCCTGCTGCCCATCTGCAGCCTTCCCTGTTTGCTTCGATGAGTTTGTTCGTGCCCTTAGTCCCGCCTTCTGACATCTGATGTAAGACGTCAGAAGGCGGGACTAAGGGCACGAACGAACTCATCAAAGCAAACAGGGAAGGCTGGAGACGGGCAGCAGGGCTTTAAATAACGCACACTTCAATGGAGAGGTAATAAACAAGATGGATGGGAGTGGGAGGGGACGGTGGGGGCGAAGGACAATCGCTGGACATGTTTGGGAGCAGGAGGGGAGGGGGCAGTGGAGGGAGGATAATCGCTGGACATGTTTGGGAGCAGGAGGGGAGGGCAGGGGAGGGAGGAGAATTGCTGGGCATGGATGGGTAGAGGGGGGCAGGGGAGAGAAGACAATTGCTGGGCAGGGATGGGTAGAAGGGGGCAGGGGAGAGAAGACAATTGCTGGGCATGGAGGGCAGGGGAGAGAAGAGAATTGCTGGGCATGAATGAATAGAGGGGGGCAGGGGAGAGAAGAGAATTGCTGGGCATGGATGGGTAGGGGGGCAGGGGAGAGAAGACAATTGCTGGGTATGGATGGACAGAGGGTGCAGGGGAGAGAGGAGAGTTTCAGGACATGGATGGAGGGGAGGGAAGGGAGAGAGAAGAAATGCTGGACATGGAGGGAAGATAGAGGAAGGAGATTAGATGAGGGAAAAGGAAGTGAGGAGAGAAGCTGCACATGGATGGAGAAAATAGGCAGAAGCTGGATCCACTGAACAGTCAAGTGTGTGGAGGACCAGAAATGAAGAAGAAAGGAGGAAAGAAAAGAAATAAATGGAAAGGAAGCCCTGGAAACGGAGTCAAGGGAACAGATAGAGAGCAGCAGAATCAGATACTGGGCCAGCATGATCAGAGAAACAAAGTCACCAGACAACAAAGGTAGAAAAAATAATTTTATTTTCATTATAGTGTTTGGAATATGTCTACTTTGAGAATCAGGTGCTGAACGTTAAAAGTTTATATTTATTTACTTATTTATGGCATTTTATCCCATATTAAACATGAATTAGATTGGAACCTGGGATCATTTAATTTTTTTTTCCTGGAGAGAGTAATGCATTGCCCCCTCCCCCGGCTATAGCCAGCTCTGCAATTTGGGGGGGTGCAGTGGTGGACGGGGGGGGGCGCCGAGTTGGACCGGGGAGAGAGCCTGTTGTTAAAAATTTACCAGCACACCACCGCCCCCAGGACTCTCTCCATCGAAGCCTGGGGCGAGATAAGGGACAGGTTGGAGAGGTAAGTGTTTGCCCCCCCTCTTGGGCTATTTGGGCCCCCTCCTGTAGCTACACATATAAGAGCTCCCTCAGTAGTGTAAGCACAAACTGGAGTCTGCATTCAAGGGTAATCAGTGATATGTGCACATGCACATTCATTAATAGAATCTATGTACTAGAAAGCAAAAACATTCCCACATCCCTACAATACTGCACACAAACGGTACTCTCTGTCCTCACATCCAGCTCAATGACATCATCTGTATCAATGTAATTTCCCCCCCTCAATCAGTGTTGTGAGTTTCTCCTATTTGATTTCCAAATGAATTTGTGTGCTGAAGACAAGAAGGGCCATCCCCTGACTCCTGGTGTACAAACTTATACCTTGCAGAAGATTTGGCATTTGGAGGGACCTCGAGTTCCTCTGACGGAGGTTCAGGTGCATCAGGAGGCACAACCCTGACATGATCAGGGCAGTGAGACGGTGCCTCAGGGCTCGACGTAAGTATTATAAACAGGGCACCTGTACTCATTTGTAAATATTTATTTAATAATGCAAATGTCATGTACAATATCACTTCCATGTGGCTAATAGGCAACTAGTAAGTCATAACACCTCTGTCCCAGATCAAGGCCTGAGGTTGCAGCTACCCTCCCGTGAGTGTGGCTGCAACTTCCAACTAAGCTCCTCTGAGATGAATGAGATGACATGCCTCACTTCTGTATCCCCCTTTCTGGGGTGGATACTGTTTCATGGTATTCCTGCCTGAGGTCCTACTCTTAGTGGATGTCACTGCCTCGTATTAAAATTATGTGGTTCCCCCCCCCCCCCCCCAAAAAAAAAAGCAAAAACTCCAAATGGTCAGCCAACCATAGTCACAAATCATAATGCAAACATGAGTGTGGTCTGCCTGTGTACTCTGTGTCAGACCAGCATCCAGGGTTCCCTGTCATGTCATCTCATGCATATCACACCCCATGGGTATAGCCCAGGGCTCACCACACCTTTCCCCATCCCCTGCCTCAGGCCAGCCAGCTCCTGCACTATGCAAGCCATGTTGGATGTGCTGATCTCAAACACAATCCTGTTACATACACAGGGCGGCGGCAGGAGGAGGCCCAGGAGGAGGAGGGTGAGGAGGAGGAGGCCCAGGAGGAGGCCCAGGAGGATCCATGGGCAGACATGCCTCTCCTTGAGGGGGATGAGGGCCCAACACCACCTGCCCTCTCCACCCCATCCCCACCCACCAGCCCCACCCCCATCCCTGTGCCTCCTGCAGCAACTGGTGAACACCCAAAACCAGTTGCTGCAGGAGGTGTCAGTAATGCGGCAGACTAACGAGCAGCACTTCAGGGTGCAGAGGCTGCTCCTGGTGCTGCTCGTTAGCCTGCTGCAGAGGGCCATTCAGGGGGGACAATAATGCCTCCCTTCCGTCCCACAAAATATTTTGTAAATAGTTCTATTTAATTTTTTGTTAAATACACATTTCATATTTTTCGATATAACAGGGTGTGTGTCTCTACTTTGTGCACAACATATTATCAAATGCTGGGGTTGATTTGAGAGGAGGCAGCAATCTAGGTTGCATGACAGGTGACCTGTGACAGAGAAACTTTGGTATATATGTGATAATTGTGGCCATACAGAAGGCTACCTGTTCCTTCCAGAGTGCACGGCTGTATGGTAAGGGGGAGGAGGCTTGGTGGGCATTTCTGTTGAGGAACACAAATGCCCACCCAGCCTCTCCCCCCCTTACCATACAGCCCCACAACACAGAGTTGTGTAAATAATAGGTATGTTGTCTAGCACTAGTGATCTGCCAAGTAGAAACTTGCAGATAACCATAGGTAGCGCATAGACCAGTGATGGGCAACCTTTTGAGCTTGGTGTGTCAAAATTCGCGAAAAAACCGAGCATAACTCGGGTGGTGTGTCACTTCGAGAAAAATCTACTAGGACCGCCCCCGGGCCCCCCCTACCCGAGATCGCTGCCCACCCGAGGTCGCTGGGCCCCCCCTCCACCTGCTACTGGGCCCAGAACTAACCTTAAAGCCTCCTTTCACGTCGCAGCAAGCAGCAGCAGGACAGACCTCTCCTCCTTCCTTCTGTGCTCTGCCCTCGCGGACGTTACGTCAGGCGAGGGCGGGACACGGAAGGAAGGAGTGGCCTGCCCTGCTGCTGCTTGCTGCGACGTGAAAGGAGGCTTTAAGGTTAGTTTCCGGGAGCGAGGAGGGAGGGCGGACCACACTGCGGCGGCGCCGCGTGTCATTAAAAATGGCTACGCGTGTCAGTGCTGACACGCGTGTCATAGGTTCGCCATCAGGGGCATAGACGATGTTTGCTCTCTGATCGCCAGACACCCTTACCCACAACCAAACCTCATTGGTGAGGGCCAGGAAGGAGCTACAAACAGCTGGGTCATCTTTTCACATTGAATGTATCAGCAATGGCATATAGTGCTTAGGAGAAAAGGGAAACCAAGGGTAAAAGCGTTAGGATGTTTACTTCATCACAATTGCAATATAATACATCAGGTACACAAGGGCACAGGCTAGGGGAATTATATAGGCACCGGGCTGTAGCCACCTGCAGGTAATTTAGAATAGGAACTGTAACCAGAACCCCTCTCCCTCACCATGACTTAAGGGCTCAAGGCCGTGGTAGGCATGCACCTGTGGACACCTTGAAAATAGTTTGCAGGATAGAATAGAGAAATGTTCCATAACTATGGAGGATTGATGGACTGTGTTGAATAATGTGGAAAAGACATTCAGGGTATATATGCTTCCCCCTTCCCCACCCTCAACAACCCTGAGAATGGGTGGGCACTTCATAACAGGGGACTGGGGTTCACCACATAAAGAAGGATGGAACCTAGCGGGGAGACACATAAGGTACAAAGCGGGAGAAAAAATACAAGCTATGGATACCCGTGAACCTGGTGAAAATAGAGGTAAGATTTGAATGCAGAGAACAGAGAGAGAATGGGGATCCCTTGACCATGAGGGATGCACACATCCATTCTCAGGGCCTCTTCCTCTCCCCCACCCCACAGGCAGCCACAACTGAGTGTGTCCAATAGACAACAAGACATCTGTACAATGAATTGGGTAGAAACAATCATTGCTCTCAGAGTCCAGTGTATTACAGTCCACTGCTGTCTCTTGCAGTCCTCTTGACCAGCTGTCCTGCAAAATGCAAGAATTGTTTTTTTAGCACCTACATACCCTGTTTCCCCCGAAAGTAAGACATCCCCCGAAAATAAGACCTAGTAGAGGATTTCCTGAATTGCTAGATATAAGGCCTCCCCCGAAAGTAAGACCTAGCAAATTTTTGTTTGAAAGCAGGGTCGCCGAGAGCTGGACAAGGCCGCCCCCCCCCACCACCCGCCCTCCGTCGCTCCCGGAACTAACCTTAAACGCCTCCTTTCACCTTCGCAGCAAGCGGCAGCAGGGCAGACCTCTCCTTCCTTCCGTGCCCCACCCTCGCGGACGTTACGTCAGGTGAGGGCGGGACACGGAAGGAAGGAGTGGCCTGCCCTGCTGCTGCTTGCTGCGAAGGTGAAAGGAGGCGTTTAAGGTTAGTTCCGGGAGCGACGGCGGGGGGGCCAACCCCGATCCAACCCCGATGTTTCCCCGAAAAATAAGACAGCCCCTGAAAATAAGACCTAGTGCATTTTGGGGGGCAAAAATTAATATAAGACAGTGTCTTATTTTCGGGGAAACACGGTAGCGGAAAGGGAAGAGGTGGCTGAGAGGTATGAGCTTACCTTGAACTTGTGGTGCAAGAATCTGTTGGCTCCAAGGGACCAGAGGCTGCCTGCTTCAACAAAGGAGAGAGAGAATGGAGGGCAGTGAGGGAGCACATCACACATAGCAAGGAACTCCTGGAGGGTAGAGAATGGAGAGCAGGGCCGTGTCAACACGGTAAGCTGGGTAAGCACCGCAGGGGGGCGCCGACCTCTGGAGGGCGCCGCTGCGGTGCTTAACCTTGCCGCTTATCTCAGCTCCGCGCCGCCCTGGGGGCTTTCAATCTTTTATCTCTAACGGTCGCAGCAGCTGAGCAGCGTCAGTGAAAGTGCTGCTGACGTCTCCAGCCTTCCCTTCGCGCTCACTCGTTCGTTCCCTCAGTGTCACGCCCTCGCAAGGAAATGACGTCAGAAGAAGGCGGGACACTGAGGGAACAAATGAGCGAGTGCAAAGGGAAGGCTGGAAACGTCGGCAGCGCTTTCACTGACGCTGCTCAGCTGCTGCAACCGTCGGAGGTAAAGCCCCCAGGAGAGGAGAATTGCTGGATATGGATGGAGGAGGGAAGGGCAGAGAGGGATGGGATGGACATGGATGGGAGGTCAGGGCCCAGGGAGAGGAGAAATTGATGGAAATGGAGGGGAGGGGAGAGAGGAGAATTGCTGAATATGGATGGAGGAGGGAAGGGCAGAGAGGGACAAGGATGGACATGGATGGGAGGCCAGGGCCCAGGGAGAGAGGAGAAATTGCCGGACATGGAGGGGAGGGGAGAGAGGAGAATTGCTGGATATGGATGGAGGAGGGAAGGGCAGAGAGGGACAAGGATGGACATGGATGGGAGGGCAGGGCCCAGGGAGAGAGGAGAAATTGCTGGACATGGAGGGGAGAGAGGAGAATTGTTGGACATGGATGGAGGGAAGGGAAGACAGAGGAAGGAGATGCACATGGATGGAGGGGAAGGGAGAGAGAAGAAATGCTGGGCTTGGATGGAGGAAAGAGAGAGGCAGGAGATGAGATGAGGGAAAAGGAAGAGAGGAGAAAAACTGAATATGGATGGAGAAAATAGGCAGAAGCTGGATCCACTGGACAGTCAAGTCTGCGGAGGACCCAGCTTTTACTTATGGATATAGAGCAAGAAATGAAGAAGAAAGGAGGAAAGTAAAGAAATAAATGGAAAGGAAGCCCTGGAAACGGAGTTAAGAGGACAGATAGCAGCAGAATCAGATACTGGGCTCGCATGATCAGAAAAAGAAAGTCACCAGACAACAAAGGTAGAAAAAAATCATTTTATTTTCATTTTAGTGTTTGGAGTATGTCCACTTTGAGAATTTACATCTGCTATCTTATTTTGCAATGTATAGCAATTTGTTTCTAAGAATATTGCTGACAACTCCTGTCAGTGTGGCAAGTGGTGAGCGATCATTTTCACGGTTAAAAATCATAAAAAATTATTTGCGATCAAGCATTTTGCAAGAAAGGCTTGTAAGCCTTGCCATGATTGCTATTGAGAATGATATATGTGCCCAGTTTGATATCAAAGATTTAATTACTAATTTCATGAACATGAAAGCACGAAAAGCTAAGTGGTTGTAAACCCTCTATTTGTTGAGCAATCCCACAAAGATGCACTCCATCTTTCAGCTCCTATTTCCTTTGCATCTTGTGCCACATTGGGGGGGGGGGGGGGCCCAACTGATAGTCTGCAGGGGGGCATCAGAGACCCTAGGCACGGCCTTGATGGAGAGTTGGGCACATGTAGAAAATGCAGAGTATATGCTAAGCTACCAGCTAACACCCAGTCTGAAACAAAACCCACACACGCTATCTTTCTAGATTTGCCAAAAAAGTCCCCCCCCCCCCCAAAAAAAAAAAAACAACAACCACAAACAAGTGTACACAAGCATACAGAGGGAAAAAGAAGGTTTACTATAGCTGGAGCTAACACGCTTTCAAATATCACCCCATAATGTAAAGAAATACCTCTAAAGTGCAAGCACAGAGTAAGCTGTTTTAAAGAGGCGCCAATAAAGCAAATGCAAGCTTCCAAATGGGAAGAGCAGCTGCAGACGTTTATCTTTATCACCCTTAATCGAAATGATGACACCCAAAACACAGAGCAGCTGGGGCCAGCCATAGTTCCCAACCTATAATCGAAATTAAGCCAGCCATCTCGGCGAAGCAGCTGGGGCCGGCCATGGATTTTGCCAATTATCGAAATTAGGGATGTGGAAGACTGCAAACGAAAGTGGAGCTGGCTGAGGCAAGATGTGAGGAAGAAGGCTGGTGCCAACCCCCCCAGCAATGACACCACTAACTTGACCCCCCCATTGAGCACATTATTCATGGGCTCTTGCCCCAGGAGGGGATCCACGGCATTGGCTCCCTTGACACATCAGCACAGCCTGAGGGCTCAGGTAGGTTCACCATTAGGAAGTTGGAGTATCTGTTGTGCTGCACTACTCTCTGTTTTACACAAGTGGGGGACAGTGTGGTGCTCCTCAGTAGGGAAAGGGGGGGAGAACACCACATGCACTATTCATTACAGACCATGACACAGGGAGTAGCGGGGGGGAGGGGGAAGGGGATATTGGAGGGGGAGGGTTTCCAGCAATGTATATAATATATGTAAATAATGCATTTATTTATTTATTTATTTATTGCATTTGTATCCCACATTTTCCCACCTCTTTGCAGGCTCAATGTGGCTTACAATATATCATGAATGGTGGAATTATATAAGAAAATAAACATTTAGTATTACAGAAGG
The DNA here is from genome assembly GCF_901765095.1 of Microcaecilia unicolor. Classification (NCBI taxonomy): domain Eukaryota; kingdom Metazoa; phylum Chordata; class Amphibia; order Gymnophiona; family Siphonopidae; genus Microcaecilia; species Microcaecilia unicolor. The sequence goes on from NC_044037.1 coordinate 138,680,879, forward strand.
ATCTTGGGTAACATTATAATGATAAAGCATGATAGTAGTATAACAAGCAGATATTATAAGACAATTCTGGATGTATGTGGAGGAGTTCATATTTGTTGATCTTTGTGGTATACCTTGTTAAAGAGATGAGTCTTCAGTAGTTTGTGGAAGTTAGTTATGTTACCTCCCCTCTCGGCTGGACTGTAGTGATGTTCCCCCAGATACCTGTTGTTGTAGTCGTGGCGAATATCCAAGGAACACACACTCACAGCCGAGGGAGTAGAACAAATAAACTAACCTCGTCCTTTACTCTCAAAGAATAAAGGAGGAAAAGAAGCTAAATTTAGGATTTGTTCCTGAAATGGAAGAACCGCACCTTCAGATTTGCAAATTATCTCTTCCATATCATCAAGCTGATCAATCCATAGACTGATGGGTTGTGTCCATCTACCAGCAGGTGGAGATAGAGAGCAAACTTTTGCCTCCCTATATGTGGTCATGTGCTGCCGGAAACTCCTCAGTATGTTCTCTATCTCAGCAGGTGGTGGTCACACACAGCAGCAGCTCTGGCTAGGCCTCCAAGCCTAATCCTTAGGTTTTGTTGAGGCCTGGGGTTGAGGGCTCTTTTGAGCAAGTGCAAACCTGGTGGTGCCAGGTCCCTCCTTTTCTCCCCCCTCCCGCTGGCTCTGTTTAAAAAAAAAAAAAAAAAAAAAATTTTAAACGTCTTTAAAGGCGTTTAATTCGACGTTTCTTTAAACGTTCATTGCAGCTACTCACTGGGACACCAGTTCGTTACAGCTCGGAGCGGCAAGCAGGTAATTTTACCTTTTTATAGCGGGCAGGGGGTTCCCCGATTCTTCTCGTGGCAATGGCGTCGGAGGGCGAGGGCGCAAAGGGTCGCTCCCCGGATCGCTGGAGCGCTTCTAGAGGGGATGCGGGGGTTTTACAACCTGATTCGCCCTTGATGGGTGATAGTTTAGTGACCGATGAATGTCCCGGTCGTTCCTCCGGCGTGGCGGTTTTTTCCCGCCATAAACGCCCATCCCCCGCTCCTCGCCTCCGCCATCTTGGCCGGCCACACGGCTCGGACGGCTTCTTCGTGGGCCGCCCTTGAGGTTGGAGACATTAATGCCATGAACGCCCTTAATTTGGGCGACGGCACAAAGCGGCTAAAGTTAAGCGCCGTTCTTCCCGCGCGGCTCCTTCACGGAGTTTCGCGCCGGACGCCATTTTGGATGCGCAGCATGTCTCTCCCCCGCTATTGCGAGCGCCGGTTGAGAGTGCGTCTAGGGCTGTTGCCCAGGCTGCGGAAGTGCACAGTCTGGGGGGTTTTCTCCCCCGAGTTTGTTTTGCTGCTGCATCAGGCTTTCCTCATGCAAAACGCTGCCCCTGCTCCCTCTTCTGATAAAGAGGTTGAGGTTCCCAGAGGTAAACGCCCTCGGGTTGATTTCCAGGCCTTGGAGGACTTTTGTCTCCTCCGATGTAGATGAGGGCAGCGTGTCTGAGGTCTCCCAACGATCCTTTGCGGATTCCTTGGAGGAGATAGATCCCCGCTCGGATGGAGCGGATGACCCCTCTGCAGCGCGGCTTTTTAGCCCAGAGGATTTGCCCAACCTGTTGTTACAGGCCATGGACACTTTGAAGATTTCCTCTCCAGAGGACGTCTCTCCCTCAGCCCCTGTTGGCTCTGCCATTATGCTGGGGACGAAGCGCCCGCCTAGAACCTTCCACGTGCATGATGCCATGCACACCTTAATTGCGGCTCAATGGGATGTCCCGGAAACGAGCCTTAAAGTGGCTAGGGCTATGTCCCGCCTCTATCCTTTGGCTGTGAGTGAACGTGAGGCCTATCTGTGGCCTACCGTGGATTCTTTAATCACTGCGGTGACTAAGAAAACGGCGTTGCCGGTGGAAGGTGGCACAGCCCTAAAGGACGCCCAAGACAGAAGATTGGAGGCGGCCTTAAGGTCGTCCTTTGAGGCAGCTGCTTTAAGTTTGCAGGCCTCAGTTTGCGGCTCCTATGTGGCCAGGGCGTGCCGGACTATGATGCAGCGGGCTTCCCCCTCGGATCATTCCTTGAGGGCTGATTGGCCGGCCCTGGAATCGGGCTTAGCCTATTTGGCAGACTTGCTGTATGATGTCTGGAGAGCCTCAGCTAAAGGCATGGCTCAGACAGTCTCTGCGCGGTGGTGGCTTTGGCTGAAACATTGGTCTGCTGACCACGCCTCTAAATCCCGCCTGGCTAGATTGCCTTTTAAAGGCAAGCTGCTCTTTGGGGTCGAGCTGGACAAAATCGTGACCGATCTCGGCACGTCTAAGGGCAAGAAATTACCAGAGGTCAGGGCTCGGGTTAGTACTCGTCCCGGTACCTCCAGAGGACGGTTGCAGGAAGCCCGTCGGTACCGCCCGGGCAAGTCGGGTTCCTCTGCCCCCTCTTCCTTCAAGAGGAATTTCTCCCCCAAGCAGCATTCCTTTCGCAGAGACCGCCGTCCCGGAGGTGCTCCCTCCGGTCCTCCCCCAGGGTCTCGTACCCAATGACGGGGCCTTGGTCCACGCCCCAGTGCAGATTGGAGGACGGCTGTCCTCGTTTCTGGGCGAGTGGACCACTATAACTTCAGACGCGTGGGTGCTGGAAGTCATCAGAGACGGCTACAAGCTAGAGTTCTGCCAACCCTTAAGAGACGGGTTTGTACTCTCTCCCTGCAAGTCTCCGATCAAGCTGTGGTAGTGCAGCAGACCTTGGACAACCTGATCCGCCTGGGTGCGGTCGTTCCGGTGCCAAAAAATCAGATTGGCAAGGGACGTTACTCCATTTACTTTGTGGTTCCAAAGAAAGGAGGTTCTGTCCGGCCTATCCTCGACCTCAAAGGGGTCAATCGGGCCTGGAAAGTGAGGCACTTTCGCATGGAGACTCTCCGCTCTGTTATAGCGGCAGTGAAGGCAGGAGAGTTCTTGGCTTCCTTGGACATCAAGGAAGCGTACCTGCATATTCCCATCTGGCCTCCTCTCCAACGCTTTCTGCGTTTTACAGTCCTGAGACGACACTTCCAGTTCAGAGCCCTCCCTTTCGGGTTGGCTACTGCTCCGCGGACCTTTTCCAAAGTAATGGGGGTCATAGCGGCCTTCCTGCTAAAGGAAGGAGTACAAGTCCATCCTTATCTGGACGACTGGTTGATCCGAGCCCCCTCTTATGCAGAGTGCGGCAAAGCTATGGACCGGGTAGTTGCTCTTTTGAGCTCCCTGGGATGGATCATCAACTGGAAGAAGAGCCAGCTGCGCCCGACTCAGTCCCTGGAGTATCTGGGAGTTCGATTCGACACCCAAGTGGGCAGAGTGTTCCTGCCAGACAATCGGATTGTCAAGCTTCAGGCTCAGGTGGACTAGTTCCTAGTAGCCTCTCCTATTTGGGCTTGGGACTACGTGCAGCTGTTGGGCTCTATGACGGCCACGATGGAAGTAGTGCCCTGGGCCAGGGCTCATATGAGACCACTACAGCTATCTCTGCTGCTGCGCTGGACTCCGATGTCGGAGGATTATGCTGTGCGCTGAGCTGGTGGACGCAGACAGACAAGTTGTCTGCAGGATTGCCTCTGGTGACCCCGGAGTGGATTGTCGTCACGACAGACGCCTCTTTGATGGGCTGGGGAGCCCACTGCTTGGGAAGGACAGCGCAGGGGCTCTAGTCTCCTGCAGAGGCAAGTGGTCTATCAACCTCCTGGAACTCAGAGCCATTCGGTTGGTGTTATTGGAGTTCATCCCGGTACTGGTGTTGAAGCCTGTACGGGTCCTGTCGGACAATGCCACGGCTGTGGCCTATATCAACCGCCAGGGAGGTACCAAGAGCGCTCCTCTAGCCAAGGAGGCTATGAGTCTTTGCCAGTGGGCGGAAGCGAACCTGGAGCAGCTTTCAGCGGCCCACATTGCCGGAGTCATGAATGTCAAGGCGGACTTTCTCAGTCGCCATACCTTGGAGCCCGGAGAGTGGCAACTATCTGCTCAGGCGTTCTTGGACATCACGAAGCGCTGGGGCCAGCCGAGCCTAGATCTGATGGCGTCATCGGCCAATTGCCAAGTGCCGCGCTTTTTCAGCAGAGGACGGGACCCTCGATCCCTGGGAGTAGATGCTCTTCTCCAACAGTGGCCGACACAAGAGCTCCTCTATGTGTTCCCGCCCTGGCCCATGTTGGGCAGGGTGCTAGACCGGGTGGCAAAGCATCCCGGCAGGGTAATCCTGGTGGGTCCGGATTGGCCCAGACGTCCCTGGTATGCGGACTTGTTCAGGCTCTCAGTCGACGATCCTCTGCGGCTGTCAGTGGAGCAGGGCCTGTTACATCAGGGTCCCGTGGTGATGGAGGATCCCTCTCCCTTTGGTCTTACGGCCTGGCTATTGAGCGGCAGCGTCTGAGGAAGAAGGGCTTCTCAGACAAGGTCATCGCCACTATGCTGAGAGCGAGGAAGCGCTCTACTTCTACTGCTTACGCCAGGGTTTGGCGTATCTTTGCAGCATGGTGTGAAGCAGGCTCACTTTCTCCCTTCACTGCTCCAATTTCTTCAGTGTTGGCGTTCCTGCAAGAAGGTCTGGAGAAAGGCCTGTCGCTCAGTTCCCTTAAAGTCCAGGTAGCGGCTCTGGCTTGCTTCAGGGGCCGCCTGAAGGGTGCTTCCCTGGCTTCGCAGCCAGATGTGGTGCGCTTTCTCAAGGGAGTTAATCACCTGCGCCCTCCTCTGCACTCAGTGGTGCCTGCGTGGAATCTCAACCTGGTGCTAAGAGCATTGCAGAAGCCGCCTTTGGAACCCTTGTCGAGGGCATCTCTGAAAGACCTGACGTTGAAAGCAGTCTTTTTGGTGGCTATCACTTCAGCCAGAAGAGTTTCCGAGCTCCAGGCGCTCTCATGTCGAGAGCCTTTTCTGCAGTTCACTGAGGCAGGAGTGACTATTCGCACAGTGCCTTCCTTCCTGCCCAAGATTGGTTCTCGCTTCCATGTGAATCAGCAGCTCTGTCTCCCTTCCTTTCGTAGGGAGGAGTACTCCGCTCTTGAATATCTGGATGTGAGACGAGTCATCATCAGATACTTGGAAGTGACCAATGATTTCCGGAAATCGGATCATCTGTTTGTCCTGTTTGCAGGTCCTCGTAAGGGTCTGCAGGCTGCTAAGCCTACAGTGGCAAGATGGGTCAAGGAAGCCATTGCAGCGGCTTATGTGGCCGCAGGGAAGGTGCCGCCTATCCAGCTGAAGGCTCACTCCACGAGAGCTCAGGCGGCCTCGATGGCAGAGGCCGGATCCGTCTCCTTGGAAGAGATATGCAAGGCGGCAACATGGGCTTCGGCTCATACATTCTCCAAGCATTACCGTTTGACTGTGGCTGCACGGGCGGAGGCCCGGTTTGGAGCTTCAGTGTTGAGGTCAGGGATTTCTATGTCCCGCCCTGGGTGAGTACTGCTTCGGTACATCCCACCAGTCTATGGATTGATCAGCTTGATGATATGGAAGGTAAAATTATGTATAATCATACCTGATAATTTTCTTTCCATTAATCATAGCTGATCAATCCATAGCCCCTCCCAGATATCTGTACTGTTTATATTCTGGTTGAATTTTAGGTTCAAGTTTAGCCTTCAGTTACTTCAGGAGGACTTCGTGTTCAAGTTCTTCTTTCACTTGGATTCTTCAAGAGTTGAGACGAGTTTGTGTTACAGTGAGCTGCTGCATTCCTCTCCCCTCCGTTTTACGGGGCTGGATTGAGACATAAATTCTGCCGGCACTCCCTCCCGCTTCGTGCGGCTGTAGGGCAGCTTTGTACCCCTCCCGCTTCGGCGGTGTTAGGGTCAGTCAGCTCCTCCCGCGGTTGCGGTTGCAGGATAAGCCAGATCCCCCCGCATCGGCGGGTGTGGTGTCCCTCCCCCGCTCCGCGGGGATGAGCTGGACGGATTCCCCTCCCCCACTTGTGTGGGGTGAGCTGGGTTAATTCCCCTCCCCCGTTTCGGCGGTGGTGAGCTGGGCAGAGTGTCCCTTCGTGGGTGTAATTCTCTAAGTGCTGAGTCCTGCGGATGGAGCTTTGATATCGACATACTGAGGAGTTTCCGGCAGCACATGACCACATATAGGGAGGCAAAAGTTTGCTCTCTATCTCCACCTGCTGGTAGATGGACACAACCCACCAGTCTATGGATTGATCAGCTATGATTAATGGAAAGAAAATTATCAGGTATGATTATACATAATTTTACCTTTCTTTATTGAATACAAATGCAAGCAAATTTTCATTCAAATAAACTCAAATTCACAATTAGTGTGTGCTTAATAGAACTGCAATAGCATATTCAACATTCAAATGTAGAACTACATGTATACCCTTAACTTTTTCTGTTTCTTTCAACAAAATCACCTAAATAAGCAGAAAAGATCCTTTTCAGATAAGTATTTAAATTGTCTTTTTATCAAAATCAGATATTTGTTTTAATACTCTTTCCTTGCTATTGATGTCAGAATTTGAGTCTTTAGGGTATTATGGATGTTTGTGCAGGGATCTCACTTGAACCCAGGCAAGTCAGGAAAACATGGATTTTTTTTTATATTTGATGTGGTTCTGTTCTTTAGTTTTCCCTTAAAATGTTGTAAACCAAAAAAAAAAACTGTATGTCCTTCAACACCCTTTGCAAATGTCACTTAGCTGTGGTTGAATTCATTTGGTGATTTCTTTCTTGCGTTGGAGCTCAGCCGGTAATCCTGACGATCTCTTCTTCCTAAACCTCATTTATAAGGAAAATAAACGGATGCAAAACCCTGAACTCCCTGTGCTTGTTCAGGAACTGACTCCACTCTGGTGAGAATTAAGCAATTCTCAATACTGGGGCCACACTCTCTAATTGAAATAAAATAAGTTAAAGGTTTTCTCACTACAAAACCTATTTCTCACTGTTGTTTCCCTATTCTAAAAAGAGTAGGTAGCCATGTGTCCACTTAGTACCTTTGCATACAGACTCTCATTCCACCTTCCATTACCTTAAATTCCCTATAGTTTAACCATCCATTCACTGTATGCAGAAACATACCTCTTCTCCACTCCAAACCAAATTAAATATGGTTTAAATTTTCTCACAGCTTTCTATTAGTACAGCTCTCTCACCCAAAACACATCAGTTTTTCCCCAATGTACTCAGCAATACAGCTAGGAAAAAGGCAGTCTGTTTATTTAAGTACTCACTTCTCAGCCCAAATCACCTCATTCTCAGTAAGGCTCTGGTATTTCTTTCACCCAAAAATGGTAACTCACTGTTTATTTCATGAAATTCAGTGCTATCAATGGAACATTCACACTCACCTCAGCTCACTTTCAGTAACTGGCACACATAAGCCTGTCTCTAAATTACTCTTCCTATCACTTATTTCACTTTAAAGCCATAAAATATATACTTTGCTTCTTACATTTCACACACTCAGCAAACGTTTTATTCACTCTCACTCCATGCTCACAGCCATCTCTCTCTCCATGTTCAGCCAGCCCTTGTCTTCAGTTCACACGTCTCCCTAGCAACTCACCCCCCCTAGAGGAACATCTGACATCCCTCAACCAATCAGCTTGTCAGAAAAGTTAATGCAAAACTTACTATATAGAGAATTTCAAAGTCAATTTTAACCTGACTTGTACCCAAAACAGCAAGAAACATTTTATAGTACACTCCCCACCTAATCATGGGTTATTCTTTGTAAAATAAAACCATATTTAAGAAACATCTCACACTTTCTTCCCCTAACTACATTAAAAATTCCCAAACTAACTTTAAACCTTTTCCAGCCAGCACCAGCCACCAAAACCCTGGAACAGCCCCACCCCCCAGAGCCCCAGGAAAAAACATTTAATATATCTTACCATATATTAAATTTCACCCATACTTAAAATTAATGTTGTCCCCAATATTACCACTACACCCACTCTCTCACCAACCATTTCCTCATAACATTGTGTACAGTTAAGAGATTCAGACTTTTGAACAAGTATCCATCAAAAATCTGTTACATTCGATTTTCACTTCTGTTCGTTTAACTCTCCTCTTAAGAAATACAATGTACCCCACTTTAAAGCGGTGCAAATCCAAGGTCTGCTACCCCCCCCCCCCCCCCCCCCCCCCCCGTTATCTCAAAATGAAGTTCTCTTTCAAGAAAGAAGAACATGTACCTTTATTACACCTGGAATATTATCTTATTCCTTCACTATTTTCCAGAACATTTTCCACATTAACAGGAGTCATGATCACACTAGTATTAATGGTATACCAACATTGTTTTGGATCAGCCACTGTTTTAGAAGTCGATAACTGATCCTCCTGAGTTTCTATCATATCTTGAGTTGGTCTAGATTTCGGTTCTATCACCTCCCATTTATAACGCTTCAGCAAATTTCTATGTACCATTTTCTCCACCCCACTTCCATTTCAAAATTTTTATATTTGTCTCGAGAAAAAGGAAAAAAAAAATCAAACTTGCCTCCAGATGAACCACTACCCATCTGGAATGAAGACTTTTTTTTTTCCTGCTTAGTAACCATCAGTCTCAATTCTTTACTTTTTTTTCAGTTGAGACCTTCATCTCTCAGTTTCAGCCAATTGTGATATATGTTTTGGGCAACTGGCTACTGTTTCATCTGCTGTTCCTTCTATCTTTTCTTAAAATTCCAACAACCATGATCCAATTCTCTTCTCAGCAACTTCATTACCCTTATAGAAGTTCCCTTAAGAGAAAATGCAGTTTTTATATTCACTCCTCTTTTCTGGTCATACATTACTTCCGTCCTTGCTTGTGGCCTGTAGTCATTTCCAATTTGCTTTTTCCCTTTGCTCCAAGGAATTTTCTTCCTCATTACGTTAGTATTCAACACTTTTACTAACTTTACCAGTTTTTCAGACCCCGCTTCATCTTCACCACCTTTTTCACACTCCACGTCACATATTTTATTCTCTGCAGTAAAATTTATCTCACTTTCTTCAACCTCCACTACGTGTCTCCCGCTGGAAAACGACATTTGGATCACATCCGCTTTCTCTTCTTTCACTTCCCCAGTAATTACTTCACTTACAGCTGCAAACAAGCCAATTTTCTCCTCAATTACTTCAAAGAGACATGCTTCTTTTGTTTCTTGGAAATCAAGATTAATTTCATTCTGTTCCACATCTGATACATATAGTTCTTCCTGTAACTCTTCAGCCTGACCCATACTATCGATATCAGCATTTTCCTCCTTCATCTCTTCCTTACTCTGAGTATCTTCTGTTGGAAACCACCTCACTTCAACTCCAGTCTCCTTCTTCTCAAACACTTCTTTTCCTTCTTCTCCTGCAGAGATCTTACTCTCCAAACCGGGCATAGAGAGATTTTCAAAAACTGTCTCTTCAGCCAGAATCAGAGTCTCCATCTTTTTAGCCAAGTCCAACCCTTGACCCAAGGTTTCTTGTGTGTTTCCAGAAACTCGTTCCAACTGTTGTCCAACTGATTCCAACACAGAAGAAATGTCCCAATTAGGCTTTACACACTTGTTCACACTATCAGAAAATGTTTCCATGATAGTCTGATACTGCAGCAACAAATATTCTTGACATGGAGATGCCTTTGCACAACCACTCTGCAACTCTGATTCCTGAGAATCTCTTTGCACATCATTTTCTTCAAGATTCCACTTACTTCTCCATGAGGTTTCAGCAAATTCTTGCCATACCTTCTTAGGATGATCCTGATTCAGCAGCCTCAGGTTTTGTGAGTATGCTTTTTCTATCTTCTGTTCTTTCACTTCTCCCGAAAATAGAAACGTGTTACAATGCCAACTTTTATGTCCATGTTGCCCGCACCGAAAACAAGTAAGAGGCCTAATAGTTCTCCAGGACTCTCTCACTGCAGACATACCCCTTAGATCTTGTTGCAACACTGGGTTATTAGTGCTGGTGGAAAAATCTTCTCTCCACAAAATGTTCTGGTCAGGAAACTGTGTTTTGGGCTTCTCACCGTGAATTACAGTGGAAATGGTGTGCGGAACAGTTTTCTTTGGCCATTCAGGCATACTCTTTGTGAAAATCACAGGCTCTCCTTCTTCATCCAGCTTCCCGCTTAAATAAATGGTTTCCTTTGAAGTTTTTTCCTTTTTACCACCAAACTTCTCTTTTCTCCACCGCAAATACTTCAGATACCTTTCAAAGGTAATGAAGTAGGAATTATAGCCGGTGGTGTTCCGATTCCAGTTCCCAAATTCTTCCAAGGTGCCTTCCAAGACAAAATATGCTTCAGTTCCCATCATTACTCTGGACTGATGGCTGTGCTCAAACTCTCCCAAATCAATTTTTTTTCCTTATGTTCCAGCTTCTACATTGTCCAAATTTCAATTAGCTTCTATAGACTTCCTTCAGGGCAGTAGTCATCTGGAAACAGAGCTTGTTTTCCCCTCCTTTCCTCCTACCTCACCCAAACTAAGGCACATCACTAATTCAATAAGTATTAGCAAAATTTCTAAGGGAAAAAATGTTATTCCACCTATACCAGACTATCAGGACCAAAATTACTCGCTTGTACCCCACAATTACGGAAATTTGGTACCCCCCCAGAACCAGGAAAAATCCTGCCCGACTACGCCAAAATCTGTTACCACCCCTCTCGGCTGGACTATAGTGATGTGCTCCCAGATACCTGTTGCTGTAGTCGTGGCGAATATCCAGGGAACACACACTCACAGCCGAGGGAGTAGAACCAATTAACTAACCTCGTCCTTTACTCTCAAAGAATAAAGGAGGAAAAGAAGCTAAATTTAGGATTTGTTCCTGAAATGGAAGGACCATGACCGAGGGGAAGCGAGCTATGGCGCTTGAAACACGCTACGGCGTAGAAGTCAGCCATGTTGTTCTGCAGGACCTGGGGGTGGTGGGAAGGTGATGTACTCAGAGGTGTGGGTAAGGAAGGCATCAAAGAACTGGGTGAAGCAGTTAGAAATGGAAGGCTGGGTGAGACCTGTGTTCACAGCTAGGACAGACTGGAAACTCCCAGTGGCCAGAAAAGAAAGAGAAGCAGTGATCTTTAGGTGCACAAGGATGGGGTTGTTCCTATGGGTCCTGGGCTGCAGGAGGGGTTGGAGCAGGTCACGAAGGTGCTGAATGGCAGCCCTATCAAAGCGGTACCTAGTGAGACACTGCAGGTCAGGGAGGTCTAGGAAAGTGCTACGGGGCCTGAAATCTTTGGGGCGTGCGTACCTCCTGCGGTGCCTCCCCTCTTCCTCCAACATGTAAGCCACCTGTGCATTTAGTGCCTCCATTTCCCCACACTACAGGTGCTATGCAGTGCCACCAGTGCTCACCTCTCCCTACCAACTTGGTGAAACACAGCAGGAACAAACAGAAGCTGACACTCACTCTGCCACCACCGACAAACAATGCAGTCAAACACAGCAGAGCCACACTGCAAGCAAAATGGTGCAGCAGTACATAGGACAAAGAGACAAACAGAGACTACAAACAGGTAAGGGAATGAACTATGAACTTGGGGACAGTGAATGGATGGGGGAGATAGAGGAAGCAGTAGTGGTGTCTGTGTTTGGGGGCTAGAAGGGGTAGGTAGGAAAAGGTGAAGAGGTGAAACACAAATGAGGCAGGTGAGGCTGAAAACGTTCCGACCACAGCAAAGGTAACAGGTACTCAACAAACTCTCAGCTTTCTCTGCAAACAACAATTCAGCTTTCTCTCCCAACAATGATCAGGCCAAGCTCCAACTCCACAAAATCACTAATGGGTCTAAAGACGACTTCCCCCTTACTCTGGTCGCTTTTATTTCAGGTCTAATTAATGATGGCCATGTTCCCGCCCATGCAAAACCATTTCGCTAGCCGTTATATGTTGGAGGCGGCCATCTCGTAATGCTGCCCCTAACACGCCCCCTGTGGGGCCGGCCATAGATGGCCGGCCTTGCTTTGACGCCGCCCTTACGGCACGGTTTAGATTATTGGATTTAGCCAGCTTTCTTTCATGGGACCGGCCATGTGCCTTTTGTGTTGCTTTTTGGCCGGCTTCTCGTTCGAAAATAAGCAGGTAAGTTGAGCTGTGATTTGTCTTTTGTGATCCAGTTGTGCTTTTGAAGAGGTAGAGAGTGGAGGGGTGGAGTTTGTCACTGAACCTGCTATTGAGCGGGAAAGTGCGGGGTATAAATGTAACAAATAAATATTGTGAAGGAGAGTGAAGACTTAGTTTGTTTGCTGTGATTACGAGGCAAAATAGCTCATGATTCATTTTGGTTGATTCATTTTGGTCTAGTCTAAAGCAAAAATTCTTATCCTGTAATAATAGTGATGCTGCACTCATTGATAAAAACAATGAAGGATAAAGAAGCAGGTTAGAGCTCAAATCCTTGGTTTGATACACTGAATTTACAGAATCAATTATGTCAGAGATTGGAGGGTATCTGGCAGAAAAACAGAACAGTAGGGAATAGGGATGAATGGAGAAAGGCAGTTAGCACAGTATATATAAACATCTGATTAAAACAAAGAGGAACATTTATTATTTAAATCTAGTGGGTACAGAACTGCTTAATCAGAAAAAGTTATTTTAAAATGGTCTACTACATTAGACCATCTGAACCAACACAGATGAATATTCAATCATCCCCTTTGGAACAAATGCTGGCAGATTATCTCCAGGAGAAAATAAGGGGTTCTTTTACAAAGGCCCGCTGAAAAATGGCTTGCTGTATTGTAGGCGCAGGTTTTGGGCGCGTGCAGATCCATTTTTCAGCGCACCTGCAAAATATGCCTCTTTTTTTTGCCGAAAATGGATGTGCGGCAAAATCAAAATTGCTGCGCGTCCATTTTGGGTCTGAGACCTTACCGCCAGCCATAGACCTAGCAGTAAAGAATGTGGGCGGTAATGACCTACAAGCAGTGGTGTGCTGGTAAATGTTTAACAACAGGCTTTCTCCCCGGTCCACCTCTGCGCCCCCCCATCCACCTCTGTGCCCCTCGTCCACCTCTGTGCCCCCCCCCAAATTGCAGAGCTGGCTATAGCTGGGGAGAGAGCCTGGGGGGGGGGCAATGCATTACTCCAGGAAAAAAAATGTTAATGATCCCAGGTTCCAATCTAATTCATGTTTAATGTGGGATAAAATGCCATAAATAAGTAAATAAATATAAACTTTTAATGTTCAGCACCTGATTCTCAAAGTGGACATATTCCAAACACTATAATGAAAATAAAATGATTTTTTTCTACCTTTGATATCTGGTGACTTTGTTTTTCTGATCATGCTGGCCCAGTATCTGATTCTGCTGCTATCTGTCCTCTTAACTCTGTTTCCAGGGCTTCCTTTCCATTTATTTCTTTACTTTCCACCTTTCTTCTTCATTTCTTGCCCTACATCCATAAGTAAAAACTGGGTCCTCCGCAGACTTGACTGTCCAGTGGATCCAGCTTCTGCCTCTTTCTTCATCCATGTACAGTTTTTCTCCTCTCTTCCTTTTCCCTCATCTCATCTCCTTCCTCACTCTTCGCTTCCCTCCATCCATGTCCAGCATTTCTTCTCTCTCCCTGCCCTCTTCTCCATCCACCCATGTCCAGCAACTCTCCTCTTCCCATAACCCTTTTTCTTCTCTTCCAGTATCCTCAAAACTCTTAACACCTCTCCGTTCCCGGTCATTCAGCTTGCGGCAGCCAGGCAAACAAGCAAGCAGCGTCCTCGACCGCTTATTCACCTTAGTGCTGCCCGTGCAGTCTTGTTATTACCCACCATCACATCCTTTCTTCAACCTGCAGCCCCTCCTCCCCCGCGGACTCTCAGCTGCACTCTGCCCCTTCTCGTCTCTCCATACCAGCCGCGTTGGACATAGGCTTAACAGGGACGTTGACACTGTTCATCTACACCATTCTCGAACCCAGCAACGGCCATGGCTCCATTGTTACACAGGACTCTGTCCCAGCCTTACTCCCACCTTCCTTCTTGTGGACACTTGACCATGCGGGGCCCTTGCCTTCCCTTGCAGACCCGGGCCCACTCTTGCGCCCCCACCCCTCAGCATAACCTCACATTGGTCTAAACCAACGCCAATCAGCAGAGCTCCAGCCTCTGATTGGCTGGCTCCCATTTGCTCCCCACCGTCCGCGGACTGTGGCGGTGGCTGACGAGGTGAGTGAGAATGGGTGGCTGAAGGCCCCGAAGCAGTGGCGGGTGAGCACATATAAATAAGGAAAGGGAAGCGCGTCCACGCAGGTGTGTCTGCCAGAGGCGCAGCTGGGAGTGTCTATGTTTTTTCTGAGCTGGCTCTCTTCCTTTCTGGATAACGGCGGCACGCTAGCAGCCACAGTTTTCCATTTACAAATGGAAGCTTCTCTACTGCTGGGCCTTGCTGGAATCTGGCCAGTGAAAAACAGAACCCCCTTAAACGGGGTAAGCATGGTTTGTAGCACCCTCCTGCCATGCTTACCTCGTTTATCGGAGCTGGCTCGCCCTGCAGAACAACCGGCTCGCAAGATGTTAAAAAATTTAACAACCGGCTCTTGCGAGCCGGTGCGAGCCGGCTCCAGCACACCAATGCCTACATGCATCAGATGCCACTTGGCACACGTCCGCTACGCACGACAGAAAATAAAAAATATTTTTCAGACACATGTAGCGAACGTGTGCCAAAATTGAAATTACTGCAAGGGCCACACGGTAACCGGGTGGTAACTCCAATTTGGCATGCATTGGGCGCAAGTAGGCGCCTACGCAGCTTAGTAAAAGCGGCCCTAAGTAAATTTCAATTAGAAATAGTTCAATCTAAGTCATTAGTAGGGACCTTAGATGCTTACTAGACTTTTATTGGTTCCATTCCATAGATAGATATTGGTGTGATTTTAAACCTATATGTTTAGATCATTTGCTTCCTCTTTTTAATCGCTATACTTCTTCTTAATGTTCATTGGTTATTTGTCCTCCATACTTAATGAATACTGACCCAGAATCATTTTTGAAACATTTGCTAGTGTGGACTAACCATCAGTTTTCCTTTGGTAAGTTTCCAACAAAAGATGGAAGCATAGTTTTGACTTAGATTGTTAAAAATAATAAACTTGGTATTGCATACGTCACCAACTATGGTCCTGTGGCATCAATTCCTTCATGAGCCACAGACTGCCTTTTGTAAATATTTTAACACAGAGACAGTACTTGATGCACTGTTAGCAGAGGGCGAATGCTTTTGGGTAAAGATCATTATATAAGTTTGATTTGTTGAGTGCCTTTGACCTGGATAGCTTTGGTATTGGAGGCAATGATTTACTGGTTTCCTTACTTTCAGAGCATATAGTATGAGATTTAAAGGGACCCTATTGGAGTCATGGCATGCTAGTTGAGGGGTCCCCCAGGGCTCCTCTTTTTCACCAACTTTATTTAATGTGCTGATGTCTTCCTTAGGCCTGGTATTACGTTCCACTGCTTTTAAGGTTTTTAGTTATATAGATGATATAACGATTTTACTACCTGTCGCTCAGACAGTTGAAATCACAGCAGTTATAATAACAGATTGTATTCAACTTCTTGAAAATGGTTTAAAATTAATTCCTTGAAATTTAATAAGGATAAAACCAAGTTCCTCTTTCTTGGCCAATCAGACAAAATATGTTGAAATTGAGTGTGGCAAATATAAGGATAAAAGTGCTCCTTATTTGATTAAATCAACCTTGTCTTGTTTTTATATCCCTGCTTCTTTCTTTCTTTTAAAAGCACTTACACTTACAAGAGACCAAATAAATAGCAGAAATACCACAAAGAATAAAAAGATGTGATGTGAGGCAAGATGAGTATCAGTAAGAAAGCAGCTGAATGTACATTTACTGAAGAAGGGCACCATGAAACACTCTCCAAAAGCTAAGCCACAGTTAAGCAGCTGTGAATTGACAGTCACGAAAAGAAGGCGCATGTGTCAAAACAAGCTAAGCTGCTATGTAGTGACAGCCACGCATGCATCTAAAAAACCCTGGAGAGTATAGCTGGAGCTATTTAAAGGTAAGATCGGGCCATTTTGACAGTGTGCTAATTTGTTGGGGGCCATATTGCTTTTTTTTCACACTGACTCTGTTAGATCAATTTACAGCCTAATCACAGCTCTTCTCCAAGCTAAAACACAGGAAATCCCAGCTGTGTTTCAAAAAAGACAACCCTCTCCTCTCTAGCCATACACACACACATACACACCTTCTCTCTCTAGCCATTCCCCACAAGCCCCCCTCCTCTCTAGCAAGCTCAGTCTCAAAAGCAAACTAAATACACGCGGAATCCCAGCTCTGATCTGTGGGGCTGGTTTCTCTCAGCTTTTTAGCAATCCATTCACTCACAGACAGAAGGCCCTGAGCTATGCTCACTACTTTTTTTCAAGAAATGGTAATAGAGCTGTTTTATGCTTTTTTTTAAAGACCACAAGTCCCAGAACTAGTGAAACATTACTGAAAAGAAAAGGAATCTGTACTCTGTGACCAACAATGATGTAAAAGCTGTGGTAGACTACTACTACTACTACTACTTATCATTTCTATAGCACTACTAGACGTATGCAGCACTGTACACTTGAACATGAAGAGACAGTCCCTGCTCAACAGAACTTACAATCTAATTAGGACAGATAAACAGGACAAACAAGAGATAAGGGAATATTAAAGTGAGGATGATAAAATAAAGGTTCTGAACAAGTGAACAAGAGTTAGGACTTAAAAGTAGCATCAAAAAGGCGAGCTTTTAGCTTAGATTTGAAGACGGCCAGAGATGGAGCGTGACGTACCAGCTCAGGAAGTCTATTCCAGGCATATGGTACAGCAAGATAAAGGAATGGAGTCTGGAGTTAGCAATGGAGGAGAAGGGTGCAGATAAGAGAGATTTACCCAGTGAACGGAGTTCCCAGGGAGGAATGTAGGGAGAGATGAGAGTGGAGAAGTACTGAGGAGCTGCAGAGTGAATGCATTTGTAGGTCAATAAGAGGAGTTTGAACTGTATGCGGAAACGGATAGGAAGCCAGTGAAGTGACTTGAGGAGAGGGCTAATATGAGCATAACGACTCTGGTGGAATATTAGTCGTGCAGCAGAATTTTGAACAGATTGAAGAGGAGAGAGATGGCTAAGTAGGAGACCTGTAAGAAGCAAGTTGCAATAGTCTAAGCGAATTTTGCTGATATTATAGAGAAAGAAACGACAGGTTTTAGCAGTCTGTTGAATATGTGCAGAGAAGGAGAGGGAGGAGTCAAAGATGACCCCAAGGTTACGAGCTGATGAGACAGGAAGGATGGGAGTGTTATCCACAGAAATAGAGAATGGGGGAGGAGGAGAGGTTGGTTTAGGGGGAAAGATAAGAAGCTCAGTCTTGGTCATGTTTAGTTTCAGATGGCGCTGAGACATCCAGGCAGCAATGTCAGACAGGCAGGCTGATACTTTGGCCTGGATTTCGGCTGAGATTTCTGGTATGGAGAGGTAGATCTGGGAGTCATCAGCGTAAAGATGATACTGAAAACCATGGGATGAGATCAGAGTACCAAGGGAAGAAGTATAGATGGAGAAAAGAAGAGGTCCCAGGACAGATCCCTATGGTACACCAATTGACAGTGGGATAGAAGTAGAGGAGGATCCACTAGAGTATACACTAAAGGTACGCTGGGAGAGGTAAGAAGAAAACCAGGAAAGAACAGAGCCCTGGAATCCAAGTGAGGACAGCGTATCAAGGAGTAGGCTGTGATCAACAGTGTCAAAAGCAGCAAATAGATCGAGAAGGAAGAGGACAGAATAGAGACCTTTGGATCTGGCCAGGAACAGATCATTGGATACTTTAGCAAGTGCTGTTTCAGTTGAATGAAGGGGGCGAAAGCCAGATTGAAGTGGATCAAGAACAGCTTGAGATGAAAGAAAGTCAAGGCAACTGCGGTGAACAGCACATTCAAGTATCTTGGATAGGAAAGGGAGGAGGGAGATGGGGCGATAGTTGGAAGGACAGGTAGGGTCCAATGAAGGTTTTTGAAGGAGTGGTGTGACTACGGCATGTTTGAAGGCATCAGGAACAGTCGCAGTGGACAGTGAAAGATTGAGGATATGACAGATAAACGGGATGACATTAGGAGATATATAGGCATATTTTCAAAGCACTTAGCCTTCCAAAGTTCCATAGAAACCTATGGAACTTTGGAAGGCTAAGTGCTTTGAAAATATGCCTCATAGTGTTAAGAAGAGGTTGAAATCTACAAGAGGGTGAAAGTAGTAGCCCGACACCACCTCCGCGGCCAACCGGGCGAGGAGTATGGGCATAGGGCCGCAACTGAAGCAGAGTCTTCAGGGTAAAGCCAAGTTTCAGTTAGGGCAAGCAGATGGAGAGTATGAGAGATAAAGAGGTCATGGATGTAGGAAAGTTGTTACAGACAGAGCGGGCAAGAGAAAGGCAGGGAAGGAGAGGTTTAACCGTACACTAAAGTCTAAAATATGGCAGTTTTTCACCTCATGCAACTCTTTTTGCTATGCTATGCTTTTGCTATTGCAGGCCATAAGTACATAAGTAATGCCAAACTGGGAAAAGACCAAGGGTCCATCGAGCCCAGCATCCTGTCCACGACAGCGGCCAATCCAGGCCAAGGGCACCTGGCAAGCTTCCCAAACGTACAAACATTCTATACATGTTGTTCCTGGAATTGTGGATTTTTCCCAAGTCCATTTAGTAGCGGTTTATGGACTTGTCCTTTAGGAAAACGTCTAACCTCTTTTTAAACTCTGCTAAGCTAACCGCCTTCACCACTTTCTCCGGCAACGAATTCCAAAGTTTAGTTACACGTTGGGTGAAGAAACATTTTCTCCGATTTGTTTTAAATTTACTACACTGTAGTTTCATCGCATGCCCCCTAGTCCTAGTATTTTTGGAAAGCGTGAACAGACACTTCACATCCACCTATTCCACTCCACTCATTATTTTATATACCTCTATCATGTCTCCCCACAGCCGTCTCTTCTCCAAGCTGAATAGCCCTAGCCTCCTTAATCTTTCTTCATAGGGAAGTCGTCCCATCCCCGCTATCATTTTAGTCGCCCTTCTCTGCACCTTTTCCAATTCTACTACATCTTTCTTGAGATGCGGCGACCAGAATTGAACACAATACTCAAGGTGCGGTCGCACCATGGAGCGATACAACGGCATTATAACATCTTCACACCTGTTTTCCATACCTTTCCTAATAATACCCAACATTCTATTCGCTTTCCTAGCCGAAGCAGCACACTGAGCAGAAGGTTTCAGTGTATTATCGATGACGACACCCAGATCCCTTTCTTGGTCCGTAACTCCTAACGTGGAACCTTGCATAACGTAGCTATAATTCGGGTTCTTTTTTCCCACATGCATCACCTTGCACTTGCTCACATTAAACGTCATCTGCCATTTAGCCGCCCAGTCTCCCAGTCTCGTAAGGTCCTCTTGTAATTTTTCACAATCCTGTCACGATTTAACAACTTCGAATAACTTTGTGTCATCAGCAAATTTAATTACCTCGCTAGTTACTCCCATCTCTAAATCATTTATAAATAAATTAAAAAGCAGCAGTCCTAGCACAGACCCCTGAGGAACCCCACTAACTACCCTTCTCCACTGTGAATACTGCCCATTTAACCCCACTCTCTGTTTCCTATCCTTCAACCAGTTTTTAATCCACAATAGGACTTTTCCTCCTATCCCATGACCCTCCAATTTCCTCTGTAGCTTTTCATGAGGTACCTTGTCAAACGCCTTTTGAAAATCCAGATACACAATATCAACCGGCTCCCCTTTGTCCACATGTTTGTTTCCTCCTTCAAACAATTGAAGTAAATTGGTCAGGCAAGATTTCCCCACACAAAAGCCGTGCTGACTTGGTCTCAGTAATCCATGTCCTTGGATGTGCTCTGTAAGTTTGTTTTTAATAATAGCCTCTACCATTTTCCCCGGCACTGACGTCAGACTCACCGGTCTATAATTTCCCGGATCTCCCCTGGAGCCTTTTAAAAAATCGGTGTTACATTGGCCACCCTCCAATCTTCCGGTACCACGCTCGATTTTTTTTTTTTAATTTATATATTTTTATTCATTTATCATTTATGCAAAAAAAACATAAATACATCTTCAGAGAAAAAGGAAATACATTTTCAAAAGAACAGTACTCAATTATATTAAGGAAAAATAAAATAATTATTCCTCTAAAATTTTTTTGTCCACAAATAGTGATCCAAGATCAAGGAAATATCAGATCAAATATGATAAAATAAAATAAATTAAATTAAGTTATCAAGTAGACAAAACCAGAGGGAACGCAGCTGGGTTTCGCGCCAGCAATCAGGAACTACTGCAATTTTCTTTAGAGGTAATAAAATCTAATAACTTCTCAGGATCAAAATAAATATAGTTAACAGAGTTCAAAGAAATATAACATTTACAGGGGAACCTTAACATAAAGGTCCCACCTATATGCAAAACTCTTTCTTTTAACAACAAAAATTTCTTTCTTTTTCTTTGAGTCTCTCGGGCAAAATCGGGAAATACTTGTATTTTTGCTCCCAGGAAGGGTGATTTAGCGTGACGAAAGTAAAGCCTAAAAATATTATTTCGATCCAACTGCAGAGCAAAAGTTACCAAAAGCGTTGTTCTCTCAGTTAATACTTCCAAAGAGGATTCTAGAATTTCTGTTAGATTCAAATCAGGTTGGGGGTTAACAGGCAATTTTGTCTCTCCAGATCCAGAAATGTACAATAGTCTTGTTATAGGTGGGTATCCCTCAGGGGGAATACCCAAAACTTCATTAAGATATTTTTTAAACATATCTAGAGCTGACATGAGAGGCATCTTAGGAAAGTTAAGAAAACGTAAGTTATTTCCCCTAATCTGATTTTCCAAATATTCTGTTTTTCGCTTTTGAAAATTAGCATCTTTTATCAATACTTGCATGGAGGAATTCAGCGTTTTAATATCTTTATCAAATAGTTCCATCTTTGTAGATTGTTCTGCAATTTTTCCTTCTAAATCATGTTGTGATTGCTTTAATTCCGTTACCTCACCTCTAAAAATACCTATTATTTGCAGTAAGTTGGTATTCAGTCCCTGTATTGCCTCCCATAAGGAATCCATTGTAACCGTCGTTGGTTTATTCAAAACTCCAAACATCGTAGAAGTTGCAACAGGATTTCTTTCAGACATATCTGTCTGAGATAACAAACTCACTGGCGTCGACGCGGCGGCAGGGCCCCCACTGGCAGTTGCGAACGACCGGTTTCCGGGCTCGACTTGCTGCACTCTCTGCCCCGCGGTTTCACTTCCTGGTCTTGGAGGAGCTGTAATCGGGGGAGGGCTCAAAGACGCTCCTTCGGCGCTTAGGTCAGTTTGATCTCCCGGACCTCCCAAAGCGTTCAGTCCGGTTCCCGGCGTTCGGAGCCCCGATTCTTCAAGCGTCAATTGCCGCATGAGAGGTGGGTCAACTCTGCCTGTGGAGGAAGGCACTCCGAGTTTTCCTTTCCGTTTCCCCATTACAGGGACGCGGTTTCTCAGTTAGCAATATACTAAGAAGTCTCCGGAGCTCTTTCTCGCACGTCTACTCAGGCAGCCATCTTGGATCTTACTACCACGCTCGATTTTAAGGATAAGTTGCATATCACTAGCAGTAGGTCCGCAAGCTCATTTTTCAGTTCTATCAGTACTCTAGGATGAATACCATCCGGTCCAGGAGATTTGCTACTCTTCAGTTTGCTGAACTGCCCCATTACGTACTCCAGGTTTACCGTGAAGTCAGTAAGTTTCTCCGACTCGTCCGCTTGAAATACCATTTCCGACACCGGTATCCCACCCAATTCTTCCTCTATGTATCTATAATCGGAGTTTTCATGGAACCATAAATTCTGTGAGGGTCTGGAAAACAATCTATAGAGGGAATGCGAAACTAGAAATGACTGTGAAACATTTTGCAAAAGGCGATCATGTAAGACTGTCAAAAACAAAAGGCGTTTTTCAAAAGGGATACGAACTGACGTGGACCAATGAGATATTTATAATCACGGATGTGTTAATCAGAGGGCAGAAACCTGTTTACAAAATACAGGATTATGAGAGGGAAGCCATGGAAGGCTCTTTTTACCCAGAAAAACTATTCAAAATCAACCCTAACACTGAAAGTGTCTACCTTATTGAAAAAGTTTTAGAAGTAAAAGGAAGGGGTTGGAACAAATGTCTAGTGAAATGGAGAGGGTGGCCTGAGAAATTTAACAGCTACATTACTGTCCCTAGCAACGCCTCTGTGGACATAGTCCTGCAAAACACCAGTTCAAATTTTACAGTACGTTTAGCAAGACCTCTGGAATTCCAACACTTTTGGGATTTGGCAGAAATACAATACCCACACACGTGGGACAACGTTACAAAAGACCAATTTTACATCTTGATGATGTACGACTTACCAGATGAAACATTTGTAGTACGGAGATTTTATTACTCGAGCGTGAAAAATTTAATGGAGATGACATCACTGTTTGCTACAATAAAAACCCTTGTTAATCTCTTATGACCCCGTCAGGTGTAGAACCGTCATGAGAAATACAGGAGCACCGGTGCTCATCTGAGCAGATGAAGAATTAGTGATCATTTTAGGGCTAGAACCTAACGGTTTTACTAGCAGTGTGAGCTTGCCTGCTGACATCACAGCTGGTTTTAACACCTTGCACCTCTATACAGATATCATGGAGTATCAGTTATTGTGGATCATTTTGTATCACGTTGCGTTGCGTACCAGTTAAAGGGAAAAGTAACAAGTTATTTAATAAATCCCACTATTTCCCTGTGAACAAGAACTATGTTGAAATAAAGACAGATCAGAACAGGCAAGTCTTATTTCGCTAAGGGAAGGTGATCCTTAAGCCTCACTTGCAACCTCGGAAAGCGAACGTATTTTAATATGGTAACGATTAAAATTTACGGTGACCCGGCAGCACACATAGATTTTTATGTAGGCCAGGCCGGTCATGGGCTCCCGAGCTTTTACGGATCACCCGTTATGTATGGCGTGGGAATTGGCAGTATGTTTTGTAGTCTCTTTAGAAAAGCGCTAACATTACTGAGAAGAGGCTTTGAGATTGTTAAACCACATGTGAAAAGTGCTGCTAAAAACATAGCCAAAGATGTAATGGGTCACATTACTACGGCCATTCTGAATAACATGAACAACAACGCCGAGCAGACCAGATCAGGACTAGCGGTCCTCCAAAAAGCCCTTAAAAGAAAGAGAGGAGGGCAGACACTTTTAGAAGGACTGTCCGAGCCCCTTAAAAGAAAGAAACTGATCTATGTAGCATCTCAGAAGCCTAAGCACAAGGCTAAGAAGAAAGTCGATGCTACAGAGCCGGAAGATATAGTTTGAGAAAAATTTGTGGATTTTGTGCACGATGGCTCAGAAGAATGTGTTAAATCAGAACTGGACCTCTTTCAATTTTCACAATAAATAAAGCATTTATGTGGAAATACCGCCTTTATCGGCCTTATCAGAAACCACACTGTTTGACTTTTACATAGCCAATCACGGTGAAGATTATTTGGATTGGAGAGCCGATCTCTGAAAGCCTCGAGAGCGTTCCAGATCGCTCGTAAGTCCAGGAAGTTGATCTGAAAATCCTTCTCCTGAAAGGACTAACTCCCTGAGTGTGAAGTCCATCTACATGAGCTCCCCACCTAGGGTTACCATATGGCTCCAGAAAAAGGAGGACGGATTGAGCCAGCCGGGTTTTACTTCCATTGCTTTCCATTGAAAGCAATGGAAGTAAAACCCATATGGCTCCAGAAAAAGGAGGACGGATTGAGCCAGCTGGGTTTTACTTCCATTGCTTTAAAGCAATGGAAGTAAAACCCAGCTGGCTCAATTACTTCCATTGAAAGCAATGGAAGTAAAACTCGGCTGGCTCAATCCGTCCTCCTTTTTCTGGAGCCATATGGTAACCCAATCCCCACCCTAGGAGGGATACATCTGTCGTCAGCACTTTCTGCGGCTGAGGAATTTGGAATGGACGTCCCAAGGTCAGATTGGATCGAATGGTCCACCACTGAAGGGAACTGCAAAAGTCGGTGGAGAGATGAATTACATCCTCTAGATCCCCCGTGGCCTGACACCACTGGGAAGCTAGGGTCCATTGAGCTGATCTCATATGTAGCTGTGCCATGGGAGTCACATGAACCGTGGAAGCCATGTGCCCTAAAAGTCTCAACATCTGCCGAGCTGTGATCTGTTGAGACGCTTGAGCCAAGGACACTAGGGCCAGGAGATTATCTGCCCTTACCTGGGGAAGGTAAGCTCGAGACGCCCGTATGTCCAACAGAGCTCCAATGAGCTCCAATTATTGAACCAGGACAAGGTGGGACTTGGGATAATTGATTACAAACCCTAGTAGCTCTAGTACTCGAATAGTCATTCGCATGGACCGTAGAGCGCCTGCCTCTGAGGTGCTCTTCACTAGCCAATCGTCGAGATAAGGGAACACATGCACTCCCAGTCTGCGTAGCGATGCTGCAACAACAGCCAGGCACTTTGTGAAAACCCTGGGCGCAGACGCGAGACCAAAGGACAGTACACACTACTGAAAGTGCTGAGTTCCCAACTGAAATCAAAGATACTTCCTGTGAGCTGGGAGTATCGAGATGTGGGTATAGGCGTCCTTTAAGTCCAGAGAGCATAGCCAATCGTTTTCCTGAATCACGGGAAGAAGGGTGCCCAGGGAAACCATCCTGAACTTTTCTCTGACTAGGAATTTGTTCATGGCCCTTAGGTCTAGGATGGGACGCATCCCCCCTGTTTTCTTCTGTACAAGGAAGTACCTGGAATAGAACTCCAACCCTTCTTCCCCTGGTGGAATGGGTTTGACCGCATTGGCCTTTAGAAGGGCGAAACGTTTCTCTGCAAGTACCTGCTTGTGCTGGGAGCTGAAGGATTGAGCTCCCGGTGGGCAATTTGGAGGCTTGGATACCAGACTGAGTGTGTATCCTAACCGGACTATTTGAAGAACCCACCTGTCGGAGGTTACAAGAGGCCACCTTTGGTGAAAAAATATTAACCTTCCCCTGACAGGCAAGCTGCCCGGCACAGACACTTTTACTGCGGCTATGCTGCACTGGAGCCAGTCAAAAGCCCATCCCTTGCTTTTGCTGGGGAGCCCTAGGGGCCTTAGGTGCACGGCATTGACGGGAATGCGCATGCTGGGACTGAGCCTGAACCGGCTGCCAAGAAGCAGGAGTGTACCTACGCCTGTGATAGGAATAGGGAGCACTCCTTTTCTCTCCAAAAAACCTCCTGGAAGGGGAAGCAGTTGCAGAAGACGTCCGGCAGGAGAGAGAATCCATGGCATCATGGTGCTTTTTGATCTGATCAACCATGCCCTCTACTTTTTCTCCAAAAAGATTATCCCCCCAGCAAGGAACATCCGCCATTCGCTGCTGGGTCTTCTGATCCAGGTCAGAGACACGCAGCCATGAGAGTCTGCGCATCACTATACCTTGAGCAGCTACTTGGGATGCCACATCAAAAGTGTCGTAAGACCCCCTGGCCAGGAATTTGCGACACGCCTTCTGCTGCCTGACCACCTGGTGAAAAGGTTCAGCGAGCTCCAGAGAAAGTGCTTCAACTAAACTGGACAGTTGCCTCACCGAGTTCCGCAAGTGGATGCTCGTGTACAGCTGGTAAGTTTGGATCTTGGCGGCGAGCATAGCGGCCTGATACATTCTTCTCCCAAAAGACTCCAAGGTCCTAGACTCTCTGCCTGGGGGTATTCTTGGCTCTTCTGAGAGCAGAGTCCACCACCATGGAATCATGAGGAAGTTGGGCCTTCACCATTACAAGCTCTCCATGGACTCAGATTTTTTGGGGACCACTGGGTTAGAAAGAGGGCACGACCAATTTTGCATAAGCACTTCCCTCAGTGTATTATGCAAGAGGGCCCTAGCAACCTCAGCAGGTGGAGAAGGATAATCCAAGACCTCGAGCATCTCAGCCCTGGGCTCATCAACAACCTCCATAGGGAATGGAATGTCCTTAGACATTTCCTGTACAAAAGATGAGAAAGAGAGACGGAAACCTTCTACTCTCAATTGGCAGAGTAGGATCAGAGGGAACCCCACACGTCTCTTCCTCCGAAAAGTATCTGGGGTCTTCCTCCTCTTCCCACGAACGCTCCTCATCGGTGTTGGACAAGAGCTCACTAAGAGCAGCCCGAACCCAAGCCTGTCTCAATGTCGAGGATCGGTGAAGCTCCGGTGAATCGACCCAGGTGGCAGACAACGCCGTACCGAGGACGGGGACCTCCTCACAGGCAATGGTCCAGATGCCGCCTCCGCAGTCGGTATAGGAGGCGCAAGCATCCCCGACACCGAGGCAGACTGGTGAAGCAACCCTTCCAGAAGCTCTGGAAGAAGGGCCCAGATGCGCTCATCGAGAGCTTCCATCGGAAAAGGCTGGGGGGGCCGTTGCAGGAGTCGGTTGCAAAATCTGAAGAGGCCTGAGAGCCAGTACCAGGCTGCCAGATGACCGACGCATCGGCACCTCCTGAATGGAGGGTGAGCGGTCCTCCCGGTGCCGACGCTTCTCGGGTGCCGACTCTCTTGGCTCTCCAGAGCTCTCGGTACCGTGCATGGAAGGAGATCAATGACGGTGCTTCTTAAACTTCGCTCGACGCCCGTCATCGAGACTCCTCAGTACCGAAGAGGAGGATGTGGAATCCTCACACCTCCTCGGGGCCAGGTCCGACGCAGGTCAGTCCCGGGGGGCCTGCATAGCAGTAGGCCTCGAGATAGGTGGAGACCCACTCGATGCCTCGCTGCTCCCAGCTCGATGCGGTCTTTTGGCAGCCATTACCTGGACTCTTGGTGTCGCTGCTTACCTTGACATCGACGCCGATGCCTCCGACCTCGGTACCGATGTTGATGCCGACTTCGAAGGACTAGACCAATCTGGAAAAGGTTTCTCACACTGAGCCTCTCGAGCCACTTGGGTTTGTTTTTTCATCAACTTACACAGCTTACAGGCAGCTGGGAGATGATCGGGCCCAAGACACTAAAGACACGCGTGGGGGTCATTGCCCGAGATGGTCTGGTTGCAGCGAGTACAACGTTTGAAGCCGCTGGGAGTCTTCGATGACATGGGCAGGAAATAGCGGCCGCAAAATTAAAAGGTTCTATAGTGCCAAATAAAAAGGCAGAAAAAAGGGGAAATAGACCCGGCCGAGCAGCCTAAAGGTGGCCGCGACAAAAAAAGAAAGGAAACCTCAAAAATGAAGAAAACTAAGAAATAAAAGGAAAAAAAACTAAGCTAACTTTAAAAAAATTTTTTTATTTGTGAAAGAATTTAAGGCAAAGAGCCGCTTGACAGAGGGAGCGAAAAACACCCAAACGGTTCTCCTGAGCCCGAAAAAAGGAGCGTGGCGAAAAACAACTCTCCAGTCCGCAGATAGAAAAGAACTGAGGAGGGCACACTCGTGTCGCGGGCAGGACGCTCCTCGCACATGTACGGCACATCTGGAAAGTTCTTTGCTTTTTACAAGTTCCGGTCTCCTGGGCCGTCATGGACGACGACCCATCAGTGATAATATTCATCCTGCTTGTCCTCGGAGAAAGACTGTACCATTGTACCAGTTCTGAAGGTCCTTTTGTGTCTTCCTCATAGCAGCACATAGCACGAGCCTAAGGCATTTTCAGTTTTATTTATTTGTTTTGCTTAGGAAATTTGGTGACTAATTTATTATTTATTATTATTTGTTGCATTTGTATCCCACATTTTCACATCAATTTTCAGGAGCAGGTTATTTGAGAATTCCAAATAAGATAGGATGGTTAATATAGCAGCAGAGTTCATCTAAGTAGGTGCAAGAATGGTTTGGGGGGCTTTTGTAGAGTAGGTTGCCCAAATGAGTGTGAACTAGCAGTTACAAGCATGGTGACAGAAAGGGGTCAGACACATCATGGTGGAGGTACTTGAGGATCACAGTTGGTGTTTTACCTCAATCTAATGATTTTTGTTTTCCCTTTTTCTCTGTTCTTGAGATCCAACACATACAATTCTACAAAAGCACAAAATTGGATTATCATGCTTTGAAATAGTAAACTTTGTTTGCAGGTAAACGTAGATGCTGATGGTTCTTTGAGTAAGTCCTGACAGTCACACAAACTCAAAGAACCATTGGGGGGGGGGGGGAAACCAAAAAGCAGCTGCTTTTCGGTTCCCCCCCCCCAATAAGCTGTCACTCTGCCTAGTAATGCCTAATGGTTAAACTAGCCCTGGGTACAACAGATTACCTACAAGGAGTAGAGGCCCCTTGAGATGATTAATAGGTTCAAAGGTTAAATCTTTTCAAATTTACAAGATTAACTCAATCCAGAAATGCAAAAAATATCAAATTTATAATTAGCAAAAATTTAACAATAAGAAACAAGAAAATCTTTCTTAGACCACAATTGAAAAAGGAGAGAGAGGAGAAAAGAAACTAAAGAAAAAACTAAGAAAGACATAAATATGCAAAGGCATTAACAGGAGCTTAGACTTCCCAGTCCAAATGTAAGTCAGTTATTCCAACCTAGATGATCTTCTTCATATCCAGGAATGAACGCAGCTGCTCAGGCACAAAGAAAACATATGTTGTCCCTCCCAGTCTTTTAATACATTTGAAAGGTATGATAGAAGGAAAGTAGCACCTAAATTTTTTACTTCTTGTCTCATTGCTAGAAAAACTTTCCTCCTATCTTGTGGTGTTTTTATCACGTCAAGGTAAATCCACAACCTTTCCCATAGAACATTTCTTGAGAGTGTCTAAAATAAAGTCTCAAAGAGTATTTTAATCTTGTTTGAAAACATGTGATACCAGCAAAGTTGCCCTCTGAGTGGTTTCTGATCATCGTCAGCTAAATTATCCCCCGATATTGAGTACTGGGCCATGTCCGGGCACTGGCACTGAATATCAGGGGATAATTTGGGGCGGGCAGCCTTCCAGAGGTTATGTGGACCTGGTTGATATTCAGCCTGGCTGAATATCAGGCCATTCCGGGCGCATAAGGTTTTTTTTTTCTTTTTATTAAAAAAATAAAAGCCCCCAATCCCCCTCCTATCCCAATGTCCCCTCTTTCCTTTCTTCCCTCCCACAAGACACTTCATCCCCTGCCTCTCCCCAATGGTGAAGGTAAGCCCCCCCTCCCCGGGGCTTACCTACATCCCTGGTGGTCCAATGGAGTTGTTGGGAGCAGGAGCACAGCTCCCTCGCTCCTGCCCCTTGTGGCGCCTCAGGAAAATGGCTGCTGTTACCTCCCATGGCAGCTCGCGGTACTACACCAAACAAAAAATTATGCGGGTGCCTGCCCGATATTTAGAGCCAGCACCCACATAGCTAAGTGGCCTTATTTAGTACAGCTCTAGAGCTGTCCTTAATGAAGAAGCTTAGCTATGCAGGTGCTGACACTGAATATTGCTAGCATCCGCATAACCTGAGACTCCTCCCCTGTGCCGCCCCCAGTGCTGCTCCTGACCTACCTATTTTTTGTTTGGGTGGTCACAAGGGATATTCAGTGGCACTGTCCAATTAAGTGCCACTGAATATCTCTGGTTAGGCGCCGGGAAGCTATTTAAGCTGGCAGGAGAGGCTCCTGCCCATTTAAATTGCTTTGAATATCGGCTCCATTTCAGTATCAGTAAGTACTGACATCTAGTGGCTACAGTGGCGTAGCAAGGGCGGTGGGGGCGGTCCGCCCCGGGTGTCCGCGGGTGGGGGGGGGTGCTCCGTCGCGTCTCTCTCCTGCCACCGCCTGCCTTTTTCTTTTTTTTTTTTTTTTAAATCCATGCAGTCACGCAGGCAGCGCTTCGCGTCTGCCCTGCGTGTGCTGTGAAAGAAGTAAATTGCCAGCGCTGGCTTCGGGGCTTCCCTCGATGTCCCGCCCTCGAGGAAAAAGGAAGTTACCTCACAAGAGGGTGGGACATCGAGGGAAGCCCCGAAGCCAGCGCTGGCAATTTACTTCTTTCACAGCAAACACAGGGCAGACGCGAAGCGCTGCCTGCGTGGCTGCACGGATTTAAAAAAAAAAAAGAAAAAGGCAGGCGGTGGCAGGAGAAGAGGGCTCTGTGGCTCTCAATGGAGGGGGGACGGGACTAGGTCAGGGGGGGAGCTCAGAGGGGAGAAGGGGATTGGAGAGGGGGTGGGGGAGTTCAGAGGAGGGGTGCTCAGAGGGGAGAAGGGGATTGGAGAGTGGGGGTGCTCAGAGGGGAGAATGGGGATTGGAGAGTGGTGGGGGAGTTCAGAGGAGGGGTGCTCAGAGGGGAGAAGGGGATTGGAGAGTGGGGGTGCTCAGAGGGGAGAAAGGGGATTGGAGAGGGGGTGGGGGAGTTCAGAGGAGGGGTGCTCAGAGAGGAGAATGGGGATTGGAGAGGGGTGGGGGTGCTCAGAGGGGATTGGGGAGGGTGGGGGAGCTCAGAAGGGAACTCAGAGGTGAGAAGGGGATTGGGGAGGGGTGGGGGAGTTCAGAGGAGGGATGCTCAGAGGTGAGAAGGGGATTGGGGAGGGTGGGGGTGCTCAGAGGGGAGAATGGGGATTGGGGAGGTGTGGGGTGCTCAGAGGGGATAAGGGGACTGGGGAGGGAAGTGCTCATGGGAGAAGGGGTCTGAAACTGGAACGGGGCTGAAAAGGGGCAGGGGCTGAAACTGTGGGGACTGGGGGCTTTAAAGGGGACAGGGAGAACTGGCTGGGGCTGAAGCTCGGGACTGGTGAGATAAAAGGGCTGAGGTTGAAACCAGGGGCTGAAAAGGGGACAGGGAAAAGTGGCTGGGGGCTGAAGCCCAGGACTGATGGGAGAAAAGGGCTGGGGACTGGTGGGATAGTGGGGCTGAAAAGGGTGGCAGGTGGGAGATGTGGGCTGGAACTGGAACTAGGTGCAGGTGGAAAGAGGGGGCAGAGAGAGGGGACAGACCCTGGATGGAATGGGGGGAGCGTGAGGGAGGGCAGACCCTGGATGGATGGGAGAGGGAGGGCAGACAGATCGAAGGGGCAGAGCGAAAGGGCAGATGGTGGGTGGAAGGGGGAGAGAGAAAGAGGGCAGATGGTGGATGGAAGGGACAGAGAGAGAGGGCAGACACTGTATGGAAGGGACATTAGAGAGGGCAGACACTGGATTTCAGGGAAAGAGCAAAGACAGATGCTGGATGGAAGGAAGACAGTGAAAAGAAGATGAGGAAAGCAGAAACCAGAGACAACAAACTGTAAATAAAATATATATTTTTTATTTTTTTGCTTTAGGGTATAGTGTTTGTGTTAATAAATGTTTATAAATAGAACATATGAATAAGGTAATCATTTTATTGGACTAATTTTTAATACATTTTGACTTAACTTTCAGAGAATAAAACCCCCTTCCTCAGGTCAGGATAGGATACTATAACAGCACTATACTGTATTGACCTGAGGAAGGAGGTTTTGGCCTCTGAAAGCTAAATGTATTAGTCCAATAAAATGGTATTTTATTTTCTATATTTGTTTTATTTCTATTTGTTAATTTGTAAAGTGGTGATCAGATTGTTAGTTTTTTCAAATTTTATATTTTGCACAGTACTAGGGGACATTTTCTGTTTCTGTGGTGTTGCATTGTATGCAGAGTCTGGCATTGGGGGTTCAGTTTAATTTTTGTCTAAATAGAAATCTTATGATTACTTATTCTATAGTGGATTAAGGTGTATCTGTGTTTGTGAAAAAGACATGGCTTTCAGTTGGCATTGACTGTGCAAGATCGACGATCTGTACTAATTTGTCTGTTTTCGTTTTACAATAGGTGAATTGATGTTCTAGTGCTCACTGTAGCGTTTAAGATGCTTGTGTGACTTGTAGAAATGACTGCTTATGGTATGGTAGAATTGCGCTATAGGTCCTCAGTGTTTTGTATTCTCGGTATGCCTAGTACTGGATTTGGGGGGGGGGGGGGGGGGTGTTAAAAAATGACCGGCTCCGGGTGTCAACTACCCTAGCTACGCCACTGAGTGGCTACACTAAGGGAGTGTGTATAATAGATTCATGAGGGAGCTATAGTTTATTGCCCCTGGTCAAGGAGTACCTGCTGCAATGGCTGGGCTGGACTGAGTTGAGGGATTATAAAATAGGGAATGTCCTCTGGTCAGCTGCAAATGAAAGTGCTAGCATCATAGCCTACTAGAGATTGGTTTTTATTGATGTGGAAGCCCAAAAGAAGGAAAGAAAACTACTGGATCAGAAAAAAAAATGTTAGAAAATTTTATGATGGGACCTCCTCACCTCCATCTTTATGGTTTTCTTCCAGGCACAATGGAGGGAATTCAGTAAATGGTGCCAAAGTTAGGCACTAGGAAGATCCATGCTAAGCTAGTATTCTGTAAAAATTGCTCTGTCCAGGGCAGATACTAGCTTAACGCAGATATTGCACCTAACTTAGGGCACAAGCATTTATGCCTACAGAAACCTGGTGTAATGCTGATATGCAACTAATGGCAGTTGGGTTTGTAAATGATACTATTCTATAACATTGTGCCTAAATTTTAGGAACGTCCCTGAACTGCCCATGCTCCTCGCATGACCACATCAGTTATTGAGTTGCATGTCATAAAATTTAGGTGTGCATGTTATAGAATAGGGCGAAGGCAGATCCGCGCATAAATCCAAATGACTGTCAATTAACATCAATTACTGATAACAGATCATTAACTAATTAGTTTGCATACAGATATGGGGTCTGCACCCACATTTGCATGCCCAATTTTTTAGCACAGATCATTAACTAATTAGTTTGCATTCAGATATGGGGTCTGCACCCACATTTGCATGCCCAATTTTTAGCAACCTATAAAGAATCTGGGGGTGTATACATTGCAAGCTCCATAGCATAAAATGGGATGCTATGTGATAAATCATAATGTACATTACCATATCAGTCTAAAAGTTTTGACTTTTGAAAGTATAAGAGAAAAAAATATACAGATTAATTATATGTTGATGTTCACCTTGATGAGATAGAGATCAGGAACTGATTTCCTAAATTGCTTATGAGATGTAAATTAAGGAAAGAATTTGTAGTATAGCTTGCTACTTCAAGTATGTAGTTTGGCAAAGTTCCTGATGCCCCATTTGTCCAATAAATAGTAATATTTTCTATTTCTCTGCAGAATGGAGCTCAGAGCCAAATATTTAACATTTCCTGTAAGATAAGAGAGGTACCTTGGTCCCTCACCTGTCGAATTTCATCACAGAGTAGGATGAAGACCAAGACATAAAGTGTGATCTCTAGGCCAGTGGGAGTGATCTGGAAGTTCATCAGCAGCACGTACGCAAAGAGCAGAAGGAATCCAATGTAGAAGATGACAGTCCAGGAAAAAACCACAAAGGGTGAAGTGAAGAAGGCAGTATATTGTGAAAAGTGGGTTTTACCTCTGTTCCCTTCTGAGGGTTTCTTCCTAGACAAATTAAAAAAAGTGATTGTTAATGAGAATCATCACCTGTTGCTATGGACAGGAGAGGCTTACACCCCCAATGGAATACCAAACAATTTCATAGTCCAAAAATCTAAAAATGGATACTTTTCAAGAAATCAATAGAATAAAATGTTCAGAGCCTTTTTGTGGATAAAAACAGTGTTATTCTTTTACGCACATGAGCAGAGACAAGTCTGTGGTAAGGCTACTTGGAGCAGGGGAAAGGGATTTGCACTTGTGCACATACCTTTGAATTTTCAAAAGACTGTATTCCTATAAAAAAAAATTAGTTTGATAGTTATAGAACTGGGTGCTATGTATTATTATTCATATAAGTACCAATTTACTCCGTCCTTAGTATGCAAGGTGTAATTAAGCATAGGCAC
The DNA here is from genome assembly GCF_901765095.1 of Microcaecilia unicolor. NCBI lineage: Eukaryota > Metazoa > Chordata > Amphibia > Gymnophiona > Siphonopidae > Microcaecilia > Microcaecilia unicolor. The sequence continues at coordinate 138,714,714 of NC_044037.1, forward strand.
CTAGTTAAAAAATTGCCCTTCACATGTTTTGGTCGTGTGAAGGCATACACAAGTTTTGGAAAACCTTGGTGCAATACATTTCCAATTTATGAAAGAACAGATGGAAATGCGAACCAGCACTACTCTTTGGACAACCAAAGTTGGGACATCCGATCCCAAAAGGATATAAAATTTTTATCAACAAAGTAGTAGTTGTGGCGCGGCAAGTTATCTTGCAGGAATGGTTGACATATAAATACCCCACATTGTCACAGTGGCAGATACAAATGATGAGGTTGTTACGTCTGGAACGTATTGGAATAAAAGACATGGACACGAGCGCAGGAGAAGAATTGCAACTGGTGTGGTCACCTTTTTGGAACACCATGACCCCCGCAGCTAGAAGTCATTTATTGAACCTATAAAGTCACCCGAACTGATGGACTACAAGGACATTGAGGGAGGGATTAAGGGAGAAGTGGGGGGGGGGGGGGGAAGGGGTAGAGGGAAGGGGGGAGGGTCGAGGGAGGGCAACAGGAAGGGAAAGGTGAACTGTTGATGGAACAATAAGCAATTGACATATGTTAAGCTGTAGAATGTGTCTATTATTACTATTGAAGGTTGTAGATGTTTGCCTTACAGCAGTGCTCATTTAATAAACAATTTGAACCATAAGGAAAGGAGGGTGGGGGGAGGGGGGTATTATTCGGGAATAAAAAAGGAAAAAATTTAGACAATTTGATAAAGAATTGATAATAACCTGTTGTATTGGTTGAAGTACTATGAATGTACATTTTGCGTTAATAAAGAGATTTAAACATAAAAAAAAAAAAATTGCCCTTCACATATATAAGTCCTTTTGACTATCAAACTAATTTTTTTTTATAGGAATACAGTCTTTTGAAAATTCAAAGGTGTGTGCACAAGTGCAAATCCCTTGCTTAGCAGCAACTGCAAAACATATGTTACTTATCTGTGAATTTTCAGCAGTACTATTTATAAATATAACTAGCCGTTAAGCCCATTAAAATGGGCGAGATTTGTGTTTTGCAAATGTAAAGCGAATGCTACATACCTGTAGAAGGCTGATTGTTCTCACTGATGGGTGACGTCCACGGCAGCCCCTTCAATCGGAAACTTCACTAGCAAAGGCCTTTGCTAGCTCTCGCGCGCGCATGCGCGGCCGTCTTCCCGCCCGAACCGGCTCATGTTCGTCAGTCCCGTATGTAGCAAGACAAAGACAAGGGAAGACACAACTCCAAAGGGGAGGCGGGCGGGTTTGTGAGAACAATCAGCCTGCTGTCCTCGGAGAATACCTTCTACAGGTATGTAGCATTCGCTTTCTCCGAGGACAAGCAGGCTGCTTGTTCTCACTGATGGGGTATCCCTAGCCCCCAGGCTCACTCAAAACAACAAACATGGTCAATTGGGCCTCGCAACGGCGAGGACATAACTGAGATTGACCTAAAAACTTACCCAACTAACAGAGAGTGTAGCCTGGAACAGAATAAAACATGGGCCTAGGGGGGTGGAGTTGGATTCTAAACCCCGAACAGATTCTGAAGCACTGACTGCCCGAACCGACTGTTGCGTCGGGTATCCTGCTGCAGGCAGTAATGAGATGTGAATGTGTGGACAGATGACCACGTCGCAGCTTTGCAGATCTCTTCAATAGTGGCTGACTTCAAGTGGGCCACTGACGCAGCCATGGCTCTGACATTGTGAGCCGTGACATGACCCTCAAGAGCCAGCCCAGCCTGGGCATAAGTGAAGGAAATGCAATCTGCCAGCCAATTGGATATGGTGCATTTCCCCACAGCCACTCCCCTCCTGTTGGGATCAAAAGAAACAAACAATTGGGCGGACTGTCTGTTGGGCTGTGTCCGCTCCAGATAGAAGGCCAATGCTCTTTTGCAGTCCAATGTGTGCAGCTGACGTTCAGCAGGGCAGGAATGAGGACGGGGAAAAAATGTTGGCAAGACAATTGACTGGTTCAGATGGAACTCCGACACTACCTTCGGCAAGAACTTAGGGTGAGTGCGGAGGACTACTCTATTATGATGAAACTTGGTGTAAGGAGCCTGGGCTACCAGGGCCTGCAGTTCACTGACTCTACGAGCTGAAGTAACTGCCACCAAGAAAATGACCTTCCAGGTCAAGTACTTCAGATGGCAGGAGTTCAGTGGCTCAAAAGGAGGTTTCATCAGCTGGGTGAGAACGACATTAAGATCCCATGACACTGTAGGAGGTTTGATGGGGGGCTTTGACAAAAGCAAACCTCTCATGAAGCGAACAACTAAAGGCTGTCCTGAGATCGGCTTACCTTCCACACAGTAATGATATGCACTGATTGCGCTAAGGTGAACCCTTACAGAGTTGGTCTTGAGACCAGACTCAGAGAAGTGCAGAAGGTATTCAAGCAGGGTCTGTGTAGGACAGGAGCGAGGATCTAAGGCCTTGCTGTCACACCAGACGGCAAACCTCCTCCATAAAGAGAAGTAACTCCTCTTAGTGGAATCTTTCCTGGAAGCAAGCAAGACACGGGAGACACCCTCCGACAGACCCAAAGAGGCAAAGTCTACGCTCTCAACATCCAGGCCGTGAGAGCCAGAGACTGGAGGTTGGGATGCAGAAGCGCCCCTTCGTCCTGTGTGATGAGGGTCAGAAAACACTCCAATCTCCAGGGTTCTTCGGAGGACAACTCCAGAAGAAGAGGAAACCAGATCTGACGCGGTCAAAAGGGAGCAATCAGAATCATGGTGCCCCGGTCTTGCTTGAGTTTCAACAAAGTCCTCCCCACCAGAGGTATGGGAGGATAAGCATACAGCAGACCTTCCCCCCAGTCCAGGAGGAAGGCATCCGATGCCAGTCGACCGTGGGCCTGAAGCCTGGAACAGAACTGAGGGACCTTGTGGTTGGCTTGCGATGCAAAGAGATCTACCAAGGGGGTGCCCCACACTTGGAAGATCTGGTGCACCACTCTGGAGTTGAGCGACCACTCGTGAGGTTGCATAATCCTGCTCAACCTGTCGGCCAGACTGTTGTTTACGCCTGCCAGATATGTGGCTTGGAGCCACATGCCGTAACGGCGAGCCCAGAGCCACATGCTGACGGCTTCCTGACACAGGGGGCGAGATCCGGTGCCCCCCTGCTTGTTGATGTAATACATGGCAACCTGGTTGTCTGTCTGAATTTGGATAATTTGATGGGACAGCCGATCTCTGAAAGCCTTCAGAGCGTTCCACACCGCTCGTAACTCCAGGAGATTGATCTGCAGATCGCGTTCCTGGAGGGACTAGCTTCCTTGGGTGTGAAGTCCATCGACATGAGCTCCCCACCCCAGGAGAGACGCATCCGTAGTCAGCACCTTTTGTGGCTGAGGAATTTGGAAGGGGCGTCCCAGAGTCAAATTGGTCCAAACCGTCCACCAATACAGGGATTTGAGAAAACTCGTGGACAGGTGGATCACGTCCTCTAGATCCCCAGCAGCCTGAAACCACTGGGAAGCTAGGGTCCATTGAGCAGATCGCATGTGAAGGCGTGCCATGGGAGTCACATGGACTGTGGAGGCCATGTGGCCAAGCAATCTCAACATCTGCCGAGCTGTGATCTGCTGGGACGCTCGTACCCGGGAGACGAGGGACAGCAGATTGTTGGCCCTCGTCTCCGGGAGAAAGGGCCGAGCCGTCCGAGAATCCAGCAGAGCTCCTATGAATTCGAGTCTCTGTACTAGGAGAAGGTGGGACTTTGGATAATTTATCACAAACCCTAGTAGCTCCAGGAGTCGAATAGTCATCTGCATGGACTGTAGAGCTCCTGCCTCGGAAGTGTTCTTTACCAGCCAATCGTCGAGATAAGGGAACACGTGCACTCCGAGCCTGTGAAGCGCTGCTGCTACCATAGCTAGGCACTTCGTGAACACTCTGGGCGCAGAGGCGAGCCCAAAGGGTAGCACACAGTACTGGAAGTGACGTGATCCCAGACGAAATCGAAGATACTGTCTGTGAGCTGGCAGTATCGGGATGTGTGTATAAGCATCCTTTAAGTCCAGAGAGCATAGCCAATCGTTTTGCTGAATCATGGGAAGAAGGGTGCCCAGGGAAAGCATCCTGAACTTTTCCTTGACCAGATATTTGTTCAGGGCCCTTAGGTCTAGGATGGGACGCATCCCCCCTGTTTTCTTTTCCACAAGGAAGTACCTGGAATAGAATCCCAGCCCTTTTTGCCCGGATGGCACGGGCTCGACCGCATTGGCGCTGAGAAGGGCGGAGAGTTCCTCTGCAAGTACCTGCTTCTGCTGGAAGCTGAAGGATTGAGCTCCTGGTGGGCAATTTGGAGGTTTCGAGGCCAAATTGAGGGTGTATCCTTGCCGGACTATTTGGAGGACCCACTGGTCGGAGGTTATGAGAGGCCACCTTTGGTGAAAAACTTTCAACCTCCCCCCGACCGGAAGATCACCCAGCACAGACACTTTGATATCGGCTATGCTCTTCTGGAGCCAGTCAAAAGCTCGCCCCCTGCTTTTGCTGGGGAGCTGTGGGGCCTTGCTGAGGCGCACGCTGCTGACGAGAGCGAGCGCGCTGGGGCTTAGCCTGGGCCACAGGCTGTCGAGAGGGAGGATTGTACCTACGCTTACCAGAAGCGTAGGGAACAGTCCTCCTTCCCCCATAAAAACATCTACCTGAAGAGGTAGATGCTGAAGGCTGCCGGCGGGAGAATTTGTCGAAAGCGTTATCCCGCTGGTGGAGCTGCTCTACCACCTGTTCGACTTTTTCTCCAAAAATGTTGTCCGCTCGGCAAGGGGAGTCCGTAATCCGCTGCTGGATTCTATTCTCCAGGTCGGAGGCACGCAGCCATGAGAGTCTGCGCATCACCACACCTTGAGCAGCGGCCCTGGACGCAACATCAAAGGTATCATATACCCCTCTGGCCAGGAATTTTCTGCACGCCTTCAGCTGCCTGACCACCTCCTGAAACGGCTTGGCTTGCTCAGAAGGGAGCTTGTCCACCAATCCCGCCAACTGCCGCACATTGTTCCGCATGTGAATGCTCGTGTAGAGCTGGTAGGACTGACTATTGGCCACGAGCATAGAAGAATGGTAGGCCTTCCTCCCAAAGGAGTCTAAGGTTCTAGAGTCCTTGCCCGGGGGCACCGAAGCATGCTCCCTAGAACTCTTAACCTTCTTTGGGCCAGATCCACCACACCAGAGTCGTGAGGCAACTGAGTGCGCATCAGCTCTGGGTCCCCATGGATCCGGTACTGGGACTCGATCTTCTTGGGAATGTGGGGATTAGTTAGAGGCTTGGTCCAGTTCGCCATCAATGTCTTTTTTAGGACATGATGCATGGGTACTGTGGACGCTTCCTTAGGTGGAGAAGGATAGTCCAAGAGCTCAAACATCTCAGCCCTGGGCTCATCCTCCACGACCACCGGGAAGGGGATGGCCGTAGACATCTCCCGGACAAAGGCCGCGAAAGACAGACTCTCAGGAGGAGAAAGCTGCCTTTCAGGGGAGGGAGTGGGATCAGAAGGAAGGCCATCAGACTCCTCGTCAGAGAAATATCTGATGTCCACCTCCTCCTCCCACGAGGCCTCACCATCGGTATCAGACACAAGTTCATAAACCTGTCTGAAGCCGTGCCCGACTCGACTAAGTGGAAACACGGCCACGGTGGGAGCGCCGAGAGGTAGACTCCCTTGCCAGCACCGGCGAAGCTCCCTCCACCGACGTCATCGGGGAGTCTTCCTGGGAGGCGGCCGCAGCCGGTACCGCAAGCGGTACCGATGTCGGAGACCTCACCCCGGGCAAAGGGCCAGCCGGCGCCTCACTCGATGGTACCAGTGGCGCAGGCACCCCCGGTACCGAAGGGGAAGGGCGCAACAGCTCTCCCAGGATCTCTGGGAGAACGGCCCGGAGACTCTCGTGCAGAGCGGCTGTGGAGAAAGACATGGAAGCCGATGCAGGTGTCGAGGTCAGAATCTGTTCCGGGCGTGGAGGCGGTTCCGGGCTGTCCAAGGTGGAGCGCATCGACACCTCCTGAACAGAGGGTGAGCGAACCTCCCGGTGCCGATGCCTACTGGGTGCCGACTCCCTCGGCGACCCAGAGCTCTCGGTACCGATGCGGGAAGGAGACCGGTGTCGATGCTTCTTTGATTTCTTCAAACGAAGCATGTCACCAGAGCTTCCCGGTACCAACGAGGAGGACGTAGAATCCAACCGTCTCTTCCTCGGGGCCGAGGCCGAAGAAGGTCGGTCTCGGGGGGGCTGTACCACAGGAGCCCTCAGGGCAGAAGGAGACCCACCCGAAGGCTCACCGCCACCAGCAGGGGAATGGACAGCCCTCACCTGCACTCCAGTCGAAGCACCACCGTCCGACATCAGCAACAGCGGAGGTCCCGGTACCACCGACGCCAACGCAGCCTTCCGATGTCTCAGTACCGACGATACAGAGGGTCGAAACCTTGATGCCGTCGATGCAGTCGATGCCGAGGTCGAAGACTTCGATGCTGTCGACGTCGATGCACTCGATGCCTCCGGTGCTGTTGTCGACGAAGAGCCCAAGAACAACACGTTCCACTGGGCTAATCTCGGTACCTGAGTCCTCTTCTGTAAAAGAGCACAAAGACTGCAGGCCTGCGGGCGGTGCCCAGCCCCCAGACACTGAAGACACGAAGCGTGCCTATCAGTGAGCGAGATTACCCGGGCACACTGGGTGCACTTCTTGAAGCCGCTGGGAGACTTCGATGACATGGGCGGAAAAATCACGCCAGCGAAATCAAAATTCGCGATGGTGACGCAGGACACCAAAATAAGGGAGAGAGAAAAAACCCGTACCGAGGCCACAAAAAAGGCCTACCCCGAAAGCGAAAGGAAACTTACGCTGGGGAAACAAACTGGACACACGGGAAGGGACAAAGACCAAAGGTCTCTTTTTCTTTTTTTTTCTAGCGAAATCGCGAAGACGCGCGAGGGTCAACTTGAGGGGCACGAAACGGCGGCAAAACACGACCGTCCCGAGCGCGGACAAAAGAAGACTGACGAACACGAGCCAGTTCGGGCGGGAAGACGGCCGCGCATGGGCGCGCGAGAGCTAGCAAAGGCCTTTGCTAGTGAAGTTTCCGATTGGAGGGGCTGCCATGGACGTCACCCATCAGTGAGAACAAGCAGCCTGCTTGTCCTCGGAGAATAATTCTCACTGCCATCCATCCATGTCCAGCAAACCTCCTCTCTCCCCTGCCCTACCCCGATCCATGTCCAGCAACCCTCCTGTATCCCCTGGCCTCCCCTGTCCACCAACAATCCTCTCCCCTGCCCTCCCCCCATATCCAGCAACCCTCCTCTTTCCCTTGGCCTCCCACCCCTGTCCACCAACCCTGCTCTCTCTTCCATGCCCTCCCCCCATGTCCATCAACCCTCCTCTCTTCTCTCCCCTCCATCGATCCATGTCCAACAACCCTGCTCTCTCCCCTGCCCTCCCCCCCATGTCCAGCAGCCCTCCTGTCTCCCTTGGCCTCACCCCGTCCACCGACCAACCTCTCTCCCCTGCCCTCCCCCCATATCCAGCAACCCTCCTCTTTCCCTTGCCCTCCCTCCCCCTGCTCTCTCCCCTTCCCTCCCCCCATGTCCAGCAACCCTCCTCTCTGCCCTGCTCTCTCCCCATGTTCAGCAACCCTCCTCTCTCCCCCCTGCCCTCCCCCCATGTCCAGCTACCCTCCTCGCCGCCGCTCCCCCCCTCCCCTCCGTGCCGGGCCCACTGCACTGACATGAGAGCGCCTCTCACCTCCGTGTGAAAGCGCTGCAGGCAGCAGCAGATTGCTCTGCTGCTGCCTGCAGCGCTTCCACACGGAGGTGAGAGGCGCTGTCATGTCAGTGCAGGGGGCCCGATACGGAGGGGGGAAGGGAGTGGTGGCGGCGACGACGTCGGGGATGGGGGGTGGAGGTTGGTGGGCCGGCGATGTTCCTTCGTCTCCAGGCTCCAGCGGCAGCGTCAGTTTCCCTCTCTGTTCCGCCCTCTGACGTCATCACATCTTGACGCGAAGGCGGGACAGAGAGGGAAGTCTCTACTGCGCATTTGCGGGTGAGTCGGTCACTTGTCATTTATATGTTTGATGCTGCTGAAAATTCCCTTTGACCATACAGGACCAGGGCAGAATGAGGGTGGAAATAGGGCAATTCACCAAGCTATACAGATATCAGTGGTATTCAACTTCTAACTTAAACCATACAGCTATAGCAACTGAATATCACTGCTGTATGCAGTGCATCATTGTTGGATGCAATGAGTACTGGGTCTGCATATTCAACAGAAGCAAAAGGGTGGGAGAATCCTTCCACGGCAGTCAAATGAACAGCAAACAGGGTGGTAGGATGTTCCAGTGAATGAACATAAGACAAATTTCTTCCAAAAGGTTTATTCATGGGTCCAGGTGCTACATGTGACTTTTTCTGGAGAATAAACTTTTTGGAAGAAGCTTGTCTTCTGTTCGTTCCTTGGAACATCCCTCCAGCCTGTTTGCTGTTCTGTATATTCAATGCCACCACCTATCTGGATTATTTAAACAGCACAGATTATTTAAAAACTGTGGCCAGCATTCAAAGGAAAAAAAAATCCATTTATGAGTCAGAGGGGCATTTTCGAAAGGGACGTCCTTGCAAAACGTCCAAATCTAGGGGCGGGGAAACCCGTATTTTCAAAAAAAGATGGACATCTATTTTTCATTTCAAAAATACCATCAGAGACGTCCAAATCCTTAAATTTGGATGTCCCTAGACATGGACGTTTCTCACTTTCTGCGATTTTCGAACCCAAAGACATCCATGTCAAAAACGACCAAATGCAAGCCCTTTGGTCGTGGGAGGAGCCAGCATTTGTAGTGCATTGGTCCCCCTGACATGCCAGGACATCAACCGGGCACCCTAGGGGGCACTGCAGTAGACTTCATAAATTGCTCCCAGGTACATAGCTCCCTTACCCTTGTGTGCTGAGCCCCCCAAAACCCACTACCCACAACTGTACACCACTACCATAGCCCTTACGGGTGAAGGGGGGCTCCTAGATGTGGATACAGTGGGTTTCTGGTGGGTTTTGGAGGGCTCGCTGTTTCCTCTACAAACGTAACAGGTAGGGGAGGATGGGGCTGGGTCCGCCTGTCTGAAGTGCACTGCACCCACTAAAACTGCTCCAGGGACCTGCATGCGCTGTCACGGACCTGAGTATGACATCTGAGGCTGGCACGACATATTTTTAAAGATGTTTTTTGAGGGTGGGAGGGGGTTAGTGACCACTGGGGGAGTAAGGGGAGGTCATCCCCGGTTTCCTTCGGTGGTCATGTGGTCATTTTGGGAGGAGTAGCCTAGTGGTTAGTGCAGCGGACTCTGATCCTGGGGAACTGGGTTTGATTCCTACTGCAGCTCCTTGTGACTCTGGGCAAGTCACTTAACTAGGGGTGTGCTGGTAAATTTTTAACAACGGGACCTCTCTCTCCAGGCATAGCCGGCCCTGAAATTTGGGGGTGGGGAGGGAATACATGCCTCTCTCTCCCCTCCCTTGTGCGGGCATGCTAGGCATACCTTTGCTGAGCCCCACCAGCCAATAAATGGACTACCACCATTCTTTGCTGCTTGTTTCTGGCTCTGAGCAGCATGATGGAATCTTCTTGCGCTTGCATGAAAAATTTCAGCCTGATGCTCAGAGTCAGAAACAGGGAGCAGCAGCAGTCTATTTACTTGGCTGGTGGGGCCAGCATCACTGCCAGCAAAGTAAAAGAGAATTCAGGAGGGGACCCAAGCCCACATTTTGGGAGTCAGTTGTTAAAGTAGCCATGGGGAGGGGCCTACTTTAACAACCGGCTCCCAAAATTCTTAAAAACTTAACAAACGGCTCTCGCGAGCCCGTGAGAGCCCGCTCCAGCACACCACTGCACTTAACCCTCCATTGTCCCAGGTACAAATAAGTACCTGTATATAATATGTAAACCGCTTTGAATGTAGTTGGAAAAACCACAGAAAGGCAGTATACAAGCCCCATTCCCTTTCCCTTATTCGTAATAAAAACACGTCTGAGTGAAAACGTCCAAGTGTTTGTCAGGGACGTCCTTGGTTTTTTTGATTGTGGGTCAAAGAGGTCCAAGGGTTAGGCACACCCAAGTCCCGCCTTCGCCCACTTGAAGTTTGGCTGTCCTTGCGACGGACTGCAGTTGGAGACGTCCAAAATCGGGTTTCGATTATACTGATTTGGATGTCTCTGAGAGAAGGACGTCCATCTTCCGTTTTATGTTGAAAGATGGACGTCCTTCTCTTTCGAAAGTGAGCCCATCAGTGTCCTTACTGGTTCAGTATGGGCACTGAGCAACTGGCCTGCAGATAACAATCTAGTTAACTTTAGCACACTGATTTTTTTGACCATACTTAACTTGATAACTTTAAGCAGATAACACTACGGGCTATAACTTGACGCTTCTAGTTAGGCATGCCAATGCTGTGCACTGAGCACCAATTCTATAATGGCATCTGTATGCTAAGATGCCATTATAGAATACTAGCATAGTTATAATTATTATTATAAAAACTTATAGCCTGCTATTCCAATATACACAGTGAGTTACAACATGCCATATATAATAAAATAAGACAATCCAAATATAAAACATTCCATCAAAAATAAAACATATAAGACTTGCTTCATAAATCTTCCAAATGTACCAAAACTATCTTAGAAAACATTTATCATGAGTGTACAATGATGTTAAAATCATCATAAATTTCCATCAGTAATCTTCCAAAAAGTCCAACATTTACTTACAAACCTTATATTGGGTAAGCAAGCTGGAACAAATATGTTTTCAAGCACTACTTAAACTCTCTAATGGCCTCTTTTATCAAGCTGTGCTAGCAGTTCCTGAAATGCTTTGATGTTTCACTTATATATACTGCTATTTATCAACATTTGCTTATTTCAGATCTGATGAAGAAGGGTTACCTTTGAAAACTAATCAAAAATGTATCATCTTATTTTCTTTTCTATGTTTTATTTTATTTTATTTCTAAGATCAGTGATATACTAGATGCTATAACAGACCAAGAGGAGGACATAGAGGGGAAATTACTTGAACTAGCTATGGACAAGAGAAAGATCGCAACTGTACAAGAAGGATGACGCAACAGGTAGAGTTCTTGGTGGAGAAATTAGAGGACCAGGAAAACCATAATAGTAGTGGCCACAAAATGCCTAAACACTCACCTGGCGTTGCCCCACGGCCACTTAGGTCCGCCTGCCTCTGTTGCTTGTGCTGTACACTAGCACCCTTCTCCCACCGACTGGGTCACAACCACCTCTGTGCAAGCCACTCTCAAATTATCCTCAGTGATTTCTAGGTTACTGGAGGTCATACTCCCAGTAGTCCCTCAGTTCCCAGAAAGCACTCACAGACCCAATACACAAACCACCAGGATTCTTTATCAGTCCAGACAAACAGGATGAATAAACAATTATGTTTATTCTCTTAAAATATTGAACAGTGGAACAAAAGAGTGCAAATAGCAAACAATAACAGGTAACTGAAATATGGATCAATTATAACACTAAGTAAACATCTGTATACTGCCTAAACAGTACCTGCCTCAGCAAAGAGATTTGTCTCTCTCTTCTCCTGGGCTAAGACTGAAGCAATAGCCAGTACTACTGGGTAATTTTTCAAACTCCAGGCCAATTAGAGCCTAGTCAACATGTTTTAAAAGTATACTGCTGCTTGCGTTAAAGAAAAAGAACATTCAGCAGTGAAACACCACCTGCTGGCCAAATAGAAGAAATACACTTCAGGACATAAGTAAAACAGGACAATATCAAATACATTTTAAAGGCTTAAAACACACTGTTTCTTCACACTTCCATCCTCAAGAGAGAGACTCTGCACTGCAGCATCTACAGACCGCTGATCGGGTCTCGATAGTCCAGTGTCAGGGTGGTTCTGGCTCTTCTTTTCTGGAGGGGCCATCAGCATTACAGCATGTTCATTACCTTTCTGGTGCTGTATGGTGAAGTTATACATTTGCAGGGACAGGCTCCACCGGAGTAGCTTTCTATTCTCTCCTGAAACCCTCTTCAGCCAGACCAACAAATTGTGATCTGTGATGACAGTAAAGTCTTGCCCATATAGATATTGGTTGTAACTTCTTGAGGGTCCACACTAAGGCTAGACACTCCTTTTCAATAGTGGCAAAGGCTATTTCTCTGCCAAGGAGATTGTGACTTAGATATATACAATGGGGTGCTCCTGCCCCTGCTATTCGCTTGACTGAATACAGCCCCAATGCCATATGCCGAGGCATCAGTCTGTACCACAAATCTTTGGTGGTAATCAGGTGCAGCTAGTATTGGATCAGTAGCTAATGCTGTCTTTAATTTTTGGAAGGCACTTCACATTCTGGCAGCCAGGTTATGACTCAGGGTAACTTCTTTTAGTGAAGTCATGGGTTTGGCTGTAGTGAGGCACAAACTTCCTATAATACCCCGCTGTTCCAAGGAAGGCCAATACTTACTTTTTAGTTTTGCAAGTGGGCCAGTCTTGTATAGCTTCCACCTTAGCTGGTTCAGGCTTCAGCTGTCCACCTCCTACTCTGTGCCCGCAATATTACACTTCTGCCATTCCCATCTGACATTTGCTGGGTTTTATAGTCAGGCGGGCCTCCAGTACTCCACTCAAATGGATCAGGTGATCATCCCAAGTCTGACTATATATAGCAGTGTCATCAAGATAAGCCCTAGCATGCTCCTGGAGTCCATCTAGCAGACGATTCACCAAGGATTGAAATGTACCAGGGACATTTTTCATTCCAAAAGGAATCACAATAAATTCATACAGACCAAATGGAGTAATAAATGCTGATTGATCCTGAGCAGCAGCTGTTAGGGGAATCTGCCAGTACCCTGGCTAAGGTCCATTGTAGTCAGGAACTGGGCCCCAGCTAAATGGTCTAATAACTCATCCATCCGGGGCATCAGAAAGGCGTCAGATATAGTATAACATAGGCAGGCTGCACACTCTCGCGCCCCCTCCCTCGCTTTTCCCCTCAAGCACACACAAAACAGGCATGAGACAGATTTTGGGAATAAATGGCCACAGCTTTATTGACAACACATTAAACTGCCCCTAGGAAGCACCCGAGCCTTGGGTTGGACATTGCAGATGCTCCAGCCCTCCGCCATGCTTATCCAGCTAGAGAGCCAGCATCTCCGCCCACGCGACGGCCAGCCTTGACTCCGCCCTTAGCGTGGCCGTGCATCCGCCCGCTTGGGACTGCGCCCCAGACCATAGTCCCACCTGCCATGTATAACCAGCGAGGTGATTGGTCTGCCAGCCGTGAGTGTTCTCGTCCCTTGCGTGAAGCGGGCAAGCCAGCTTGGGACTGCACCCCAGACCACAGTCCCACCTGCCATGTGTAACCAGCGAGGTGATTGGTCTGCCAGCAGTGGGTGTTCCTGTCCCTTGCCTGAAGCGGGCAATCTTCCTTTTGCCTGTTGTTCCAGCACATCCCAGAGTTCCCAGGCTCGGGTGCCTCCGCTGCTGTGACATTGTACAGATTCTTTAAGCATCCGCCTGTGAAGAGACAACAGTAATCGTAGGCGAGCCTAAATTCCCTGCAGTGCAGTGATATACATATATGGCAACTAAACAAAAGTGGGCACGTTCTGTAACAAACTTCTATAACTCTACAATGACATGGAGAACTAACCATGCAACCTGACCTTCAAAGGGAACTTTAACAAATGTAATGGCAACGCAATGCCATTCTGTGGGCACATTCTGTATCAACTTCTAGACTCTACAATGACATGGAGAACTAACAATGCAACCTAACCTTATAAGGGAATCTTAAAAATGTAATGGCAACACAATGCCATGGGGAATGAACCATGCAGCACAACAGACAGTAACAAAACATACAATAGATTCTCTTGTGAGCGGTCCCAATAGTTTGCGGTGGGTATCACAGCCAAACAGGAAAATTGCACTCTGCTAGAACCCCGCTCACCTTGCACAGCACCAGATGAGCCCAGTGGCCATTCTAAGAAACTTGAAGGGGAAGGGAGGGTGGGGAAAATTCCCACGCCGCTAACCGCCGACCAAGAGACTCCCCTTGTCTCGTCGGCGACTTTTAAGTGGTGCAAGAGGGCATCCCCCGAAGCCCCGCCCCCTTCCGGCCCGCCAGCCAATGACCGGCGAGGTTCTCCTCTACGTCATTCAGAGGGAAGCCGGAAGGGAAGGGTTGCTTGGTTCGGGGAGCTGCTGCGTGGCAGCCGCCATGTTATTGGCGGCTGCTCGGCATGCACCTCGCCGGCCTTCTTTAACATAGGCAGGCTGCACACTCTCGCGCCCCCTCCCTCGCTTTTCCCCTCAAGCACACACAAAACAGGCATGAGACAGATTTTGGGAATAAATGGCCACAGCTTTATTGACAACACATTAAACTGCCCCTAGGAAGCACCCGAGCCTTGGGTTGGACATTGCAGATGCTCCAGCCCTCCGCCATGCTTATCCAGCTAGAGAGCCAGCATCTCCGCCCACGCGACGGCCAGCCTTGACTCCGCCCTTAGCGTGGCCGTGCATCCGCCCGCTTGGGACTGCGCCCCAGACCATAGTCCCACCTGCCATGTATAACCAGCGAGGTGATTGGTCTGCCAGCCGTGAGTGTTCTCGTCCCTTGCGTGAAGCGGGCAAGCCAGCTTGGGACTGCACCCCAGACCACAGTCCCACCTGCCATGTGTAACCAGCGAGGTGATTGGTCTGCCAGCAGTGGGTGTTCCTGTCCCTTGCCTGAAGCGGGCAATCTTCCTTTTGCCTGTTGTTCCAGCACATCCCAGAGTTCCCAGGCTCGGGTGCCTCCGCCACAACCCGGGGGACCTGAAATTCAGGGACCACGGGTCCCCCCCTTTTTCTCTCCTTCAGAAATGTCTCTCCAAGACCACCTGGAAGTCGTTGAGGAGAAGGAAACCTGCGACTTCCCCGAGACGGCTAGCATCTTCGAGGAAGTATCCGAGAGTGAGCGGGGCAGCACACTGATGCCAGGTCCTTGCACCGCCAAGCTGCTCCACCCACATGCCACTCTGGCGATTGACCTTGGTTAAACCTCTGGACCACAACCTGGAGGCAGATCCATGTCCTCACGGGCTGATGCCGGACCAGAGGATAGTGGTGAGTAAGCCCGGGACACTACACATGGTAATGGTGTGTCCTTTGCCTGCCTGATCCATCTTGGCCTGGCGATTCTCAGGCAGACTACTTCCTGAGCTAGAGACGTCAGCCATCTGCAGGCCTATGGACTGTGCAGTAAGTTCGCCTATGTGCATAGCAACGAAGAAGACCGACAAGGTGGCCGCCCCGAACGATGCCGCTTCGCAGCCATCCTTGCATAATCTGCCAAGTGCAGACCATAGGCGATGAAGGATCTCCTGCGTCACGGGCCGCCTGGTGGCAAGAGACGCGGGGTGGCCCACGCCCACCCTCATAACAGAGTCCTGCTCAGGAAGCTTGCGTGAGGGTTGCCCCATCTGCGGATCTTGACAACGAAGGAGAAACCCGCAAAATGTGGGATGACCACATCCCTGGAGGTGACCCACTCGAATTCGTCTGTGGAGTAGCGAGCAATGAAGTGCTCAGGAACCGCTCCCTCAGCCCACCCATGTCCTTGAAGGTAGCCACAAACTTGATGAAAGGCACGCCGGTACGCCCGCGGCGTGGAATGTGCTAATGAGCTGTTGCTGAGTAGTTGCACGGTATTGAGATTAGCGGCCAAAGTTGCTCAGGGACTGTAGTTGGTTCCTTGTTCGCCGCGGGGGCAAGCTGTCAGAAGAGTGAAATGGAAAACGTGAGAGAGCATCAACTATGCGTTACCAACTCCATGTATGTGCTTCGCTCACGCAGTCAGATTAGGTTGCAGGCAGCGGAGCACAATAATAATGCCGGAGAATCGCTTCTTGCGGGCAACCGGTAGGTTGCTTATTTATGATCTCCCCCACGGCAGCGTTGTCTGACCACAGGATAACACTTCTGTTGTCTAGCGCAGGGCCCCAAACCTGAGCAGCCGTAACAATGTGGAATAACTTACGAAAGGTAATATTCTTGGTAAGTCCACTGTGCGTCCAGCCCGTAGGCCAACGGACAGCGGGCCAGCCTTCGTTGTGGTAGGCTCCACACCCAGCAGACCCAGTGGCAGCAGTATATAGGCATGGGTCAGCGCTGGCAGTTGTAACTGATTGTATTAGGGGTCCTCCACTGGAGTACTGTATGATGCACGGCCAGATGTGCATGTCCTGCCTAATGGGAAGCGTTATGCACGCGTGGTGGTGCTTGCGCGATATGCTCACCATGGCGGCAGCGAGCCTGCAGACAAACACTCTACCCATTGGGATAATCCTGCAAGGCAAGTTGAAGGAGCCAATGAGAGATTGCGTCTGGTAAAGAGTGAGGCGAATGGAGGACATTAAGGATCTTCCGCATCTGTACGTGCAACTTGTCCACTGGGAGTTAAGTCGTCCGGGTTGTAGAGTGTATCTCAATGCCCGAGAAGGTAATGACCGTACCAGGCCCCGTCGTGCTGTTGTTTGCGACCTGTACTCCGAACCCCTGTGCGACAGCGTGGAAGACCTCCATGCGGTCTCTACAGGTGCTGGAGTGATGAGGCCCAACAAGGAGAAGTCTGGACGACAGTGCACGATTGCTTTCACAATGGACCGTTGGGACACCACCCATGCTAGGATGCACTGAATGCCTCGAATAGGTTGCAAAGACTGCGCATTCCATGGGTATGCTTTCGTCACAATAATAGTGGTTGTCATGTCAGAAACCGAACAGGGTGAAGCACAGCGGCCTTCAGTAGACCAGTTTGCGCGCAGCCTGTATCATGCCTTACGTATCAAACGTCGCAACAGGCTAGTTTAGGCAGTCCCCTGTTCTATAGGGAAATTGACTTCGGCAAAGAAGCCGAACTTCCCAGTCACACAGCCTTATGCAGGTGAACCGCAATAGGTCAAGTGCAGCTCCTAAGCCACTCATGGTAGATTGGCAATACATCGCAGAGGGCAAATAAAATCTAATGAGACAAAATGCAGGCTGGTGTGTATGTCAATGAGACACATATCCGTAAAATGGATGCGATAGGAGAGGCAAAGGCAGTACTACGTTTTCAAGCGCAACAGGAGGGAATGGATTATACCTTGTAAAGGTCGGAGGGGGTGACTGTACCCTGTGTCATAGAGCAATCTCGCTGTATTTAAAGGATAAAGGACTAGGGAAAATTTAAACCGATGCCACCAATCATATGCCTCCCATCCAAGGGTGGGCCAAAGCTGCTCCTGCATTGCCTCTACTGGTCACTTCTGGTTTGTACGCCTCCTCCACCCATGAGCCTTGAGAATTACCTTGAAATCCCATAGATGTTAAGCTGTCTATCCTTGGGTAGGGAAATGTGGAGTGAAACAGTGGATTCAGGTAATAATGTGGATTCAGAGAAATACCGCAGCGATCATTGCAGCAAACGACATTTGCCTGACCTGCTCGATGCAGGTACCTCTGTGCATCGGGAGCATTTGTGGCCGCTTGAGAAAGAATGAGCAAGCATTAAAAGAAAGGGGAGAAAGGGTAGCAGCTGAGGCATAAGAGGGGGAAGGAATACGGGTAAAGCCAATGATTTGTCAACCGTGTGCATGCACATCACACCGCAGGCAGCCGGGTAATCCAGCCTCTGCCGCAGCACTTGAGGAGGGGACATGTGCGTGTTCTAAAGTGAACAATATCACAAAGAGCCGCAGTGGGATATGAAGCCGCCACCTTTGTACTGCAAGACTTGTGCTCTAACCAATGATCACATGGAGCAGCAGTGTGTTATGATACCGCTACTTCTGAATTGCAAAGGCCGGTGTTCCAACCAAAAGTCACAAGGAGCAGCAGTGCGCTATGAACCCGCTACCTCTGAATTGCAAGACCGGTGCTCCAACCAACGGTCACAAGGAGCGGCAGTGTGCTATAAACCCGCTACCTCTGAATTGCGAGACCATTGCTCCCACCAAAGGGCACAGGAAGGAATACGTGTATAGCACGATTTGCCAACTGTATGCCTGTAAACCCACAGAAAGCAACCGGGTCACGGCAAGCCTCAGGCGTGGCATTTGAGGCGGAAACTGGAGAAATACGTGGCAACAGAACATTTATCCAAATACAGGAATTTATCCAAGTTGGTAATCAATACAGTTACTTCGACGCCCCTACCAGACCCCAAGGTACTGAAATTTATTATGGCCATCAAGTGGGGAGCCGGCGGGTCGACAGACCTAAGGGCGAGGCCTCTTGGCGCCGCATCCAACAAGAGCTCCTGGGCCTTGGGTGGTCACTGCCATCACCGCATCTCGGGAACCGCGAGCAAAGATGGCGGAAGAGGCGTTTGGCGGGCCTGGCCCTCCACAAGCACGTGCAGGAGATGAAGGCACCGGAAACACAAAACGCAATTCCACTGGAACAAGCAGGGGGACGAAAGCGCGAACCGAAGCAACTACTACTACCTAGCACTTGCACAGCGCTACAAGGCGTATGCAGCGCTGCACAAACATAGAAGAAAGACAGTCCCTGCTCCACCTCACGGCCTGCCACACATGAGGTGACCCCCCCCCCCCCCGGCCAGGCCCTGGCGGAAGAAGGGGCACGCGGGCGGCCTGTGGCGCGAGCAGGACAAGGCAGGCGGGCCCCAGAGCCAGGTAGGCACACTAGACGGCTGGAAAGGAGAGCTGTAAGGGGAGACCGCTAAAATGCACGCCTCAAATGAATCCACAAAGAAACAGCAAAATTGACCGCAACGCACAAAAGCATTAGTGGGATTTGAGCTCACCACCTGAGAACGGGCCAAAGACGCCTGCGGAACCAGGTAGTCGACATACGCGCCCGCGAAGCCAGCCAAAGTGGGCGGCATTAGGGAAAACGCCAAATGGTCGACCATGCGAAGAAACCGGCCAGTATAACGGCGGCTGCGAAACCAGCAGGGGGGTTGCAGCCGTCCGCACACCAAGCAAGAAAGCAATGGATCAGACCTAATTGCAGGGGCGGAAGGGGAAATCAAGGAATTCCCCTCCCCCCCCCCCCGTTATCTCGCTGGGGCTCCGTTATTGTAAAGGAATAATAAAATTAATGCAAGTCCCCTTTAAGGGGGCTCACCTGCGATCCATGAAGGCCACGGCAATTTTGAGCCATCCTGGGCTCACGTGTGGCTGCTCCGAGGCTCATTCGAAGGCTCCCTCCATGCGGGAGGTGGGTCTTGCAGCCGGAGAGACGCTAGGCTGCTTAAAGACGGAGCTGAGACCGGCGCACATGAAAGCAGCGCTGGGAGTCAGGCTAGCACCCCATGAAGCCCAGGGGGCTCCGAAGGTGTGGGCAGGGGAACTGGGACCAATTCCGATTTCTTTCCCTCGCCCCCAGCAGGTAAAGACCATCAAGGGGGAAAATTCCCACGCCGCTAACCGCCGACCAAGAGACTCCCCTTGTCTCGTCGGCGACTTTTAAGTGGTGCAAGAGGGCATCCCCCGAAGCCCCGCCCCCTTCCGGCCCGCCAGCCAATGACCGGCGAGGTTCTCCTCTACGTCATTCAGAGGGAAGCCGGAAGGGAAGGGTTGCTCGGTTCGGGGAGCTGCTGCGTGGCAGCCGCCATGTTATTGGCGGCTGCTCGGCATGCACCTCGCCGGCCTTCTTCAATCATTAATCCATACAGAAGCGGCTGTGCCATCTTTCTCAGAAACAAGAACTACAGGAGAGGCCCAGGGACTACTTGATAACACCTAGGGCTAGCATCTCATCAATCTCCTGCTTCATTTGCCTCCCCACCTCAGCAGATATTAAATAGGGACCCTGCTTCAGTGGGTCATGGCCATGTTTACATTGTGATTAACCAAATGGATAAGTCCTGGTTTAGTGGAAAACACATCAACATATTTTTGCAATACTGCTTCTAACTGCTGTCCCTGGGTGGGTGTTAATTGCTCTCCCACTACAATTGTTGTATACATCACTCTGGTAAGGTCTCTGCTAAGAGGTCAGGTATGGGCTCACTATCCTGACACTCTTCTGGTAGGCTGCACACACCTAGCATTATAGCTGTGCGATTTGCATAGGCCTTTAACATATACATGAAAAGTATGCTGCTTTCTGTCTTGAGAGTCCATAGATATATCATAGTTTCTATCATTCAGGCACCTTATGATCTTGTAAGGTTCCAACCAATTAGCTTGAAGTTTATTCTGACGAACTGGGACTAAAACAAGTACCTGCTGGCCCTCATAAAATTCTCTATATTGGGCCTTACGATCATACCAGGTATTTTGCTTAAGTCTGGGCTGCCTGTAAGTTATCTGTTACAAAGCTCACAATTTCTTCTAATCTCTGCTGCATATTCAATTACAGGGGTGTCAGAGGTTATTATTAGGTTAAGGGGCCCTCTCACCCTCTAGCCATAAAGAGCTCAAATGGGGAGAACCCTGTAGACTCCTGAGGTACTTCTCTGTATGCAAACAGTAGGTAGGGCAATTATTTCTCCCAGTCATGGTCTCCTGTTTCTACAAAAGTCTTTAAAATGTGCTTTAATGTACCATTAAATCTCTCCACCAACCCACGTACAGATTTCACTCCACAGTGTGCCCAGAGATTCTGGATCAACTCAGACATAAACTGTGTCCCTTGGTCTGAGAGTATTTCTCGTGGATATCCTATCTGTGAAAATATTTCTAGCAGGGCAGTTGCAATTTTCTCTGATTCTATGGAGCATAAGGCTACTACTTCAGGATTTCTGGTAGCAAAGTCCACCACTGTCAATATATATCTTTTCCCAATCTGGCTAGGGACAGATAAAGGCCCCACTATATCCACATCTATTCTCTCAAAGAGCTCACTGATAATGGGAATGGGTAAAGGTTTCAGGGGAGCTTGGGGGTGATCCTGGGTCTTACCCACTCTTTGGCACGAATCACAGTTTCGACAATAGTCAGCTATGGCTCGAGATACTCCCAGCTAATAGAAGTTCTGAATCAATCTAGAGTGTGTGCGTGTCACCCCCTGATGTCTTGAAAGTGGAATATCATGTGCAATCTGTAGGAGTTGTTCTCTGTATGCCCTGGCCAGTATAAGCTGCTTGCCTGCTGTCCAGGGCCTATTAGGATCAACAGGATCAGTCTCTCTGTGTAAGCCCCCTTTCCATAGAAGACGATCTTTACAAGTCTAACTGTTGACCAGCCCTCTGCCTCAGGGCTTTCAGGTCAGGGTCAGAGCGCTGTGCTTCCTGAAAAGCATGTCTCTGTCCTATATCAGTATCCATATCTGGAAGGGTCTTTGCTGGTGACACTGACAAATCAGTGTATCAGTTAAGTCAGGCTGTTTCATACTTAGGGCCCCAGTCAGCTCTGGAACTGGTGCTCCTGTGGCTTGGTCAGCTGGTTCCACCTGGACTGGCTAAGGATCTTCTTCTGCTTGTTGGGCCGCCTGGGACTGACTATGGGTCACCATAGCATAAATGCTGACTCCGCTATCATTGCATCCATGTCGGTCCCACACAGCATTGGCACTGGCATGTTTTTCATTATACCTACTTCTCTGTATCCAGGCTTCGTACCCCAATCTACTCGAGCAATGGTGTCACCCATCTGTGGTAAGACTTCACACCAGTGGCGTAGCTACGTGGGGCCTGAGGGGGCCGGGGCCCCCGCAGATTCACCCCAGGACCCCCCTCCCGGCGAACCCGCCCCCGCCGCCGCCTACCTTTACTTTTGCTGGCGGGGGATCCCACTCCCCGCCAGCCGACGTCTTCTCAGTCCTTCCTGCTCTTCAATTTGTTTGCTGACGTCCTGCACGTAATTGTACGTGCAGGACGTCAGCAAACAAATTGAAGAGCAGGAAGCGACTAAGAAGAAGACGTCGGCTGGCGGGAAGTGGGATCCCCCGCCAGCAAAAGTAAAGGTAGGCTGCAGCGGCGGCGGGTTCGCGGCGGGAGGGGGGGCGGCAATGTCGGCGGTGGGGGGGCGGCGCCGGGGGGAGTGCTAAAATGTGCCCCCTCCCCCCAGGCTCTGGACCCCTCTCCCACGGAAGGCTGGCTACGCCCCTGCTTCACACAGTATCAAAATACCTCTAATATGTAGTCGTGCCAGCCGAGGGAACTAACTGTGCTCAGGTCACCAGAGACAGTGTGAACATAAAATAAAACATCATCCTTGAAAGATAATACCGGATGAATGCAAAAAGGTGAATATAAATTCCTGTGAATGGAATCAATTTGATTTACAATAAATCCAGATACTACTCCCTTATATATATAACAAAAAATTATTTATTAAAGTGAAATGAAATTATTTAATTGTACTGGTAAACAGAAAGAAATACTCTTCAGTTAGATTGTACAGGATTAGACCAGTAAAACTGCCGATTCCCTACTGGATCCAGTATACACTCTAATTTCTTTACTAACCAAACATTTAGTCTCCTAACCAAGTTACAAGTCAGTATAACACTTCAAAGATTTCTAACTCAAAATAGGAATGTTTCTTAGGTGTATTTCATGTAAAATCTCAGTTCCCTTGTGTGGTAAACAGGAGTTTCAGAAAAAGTGTGAATTGTCTCTCTCTGTACTTAGCTGAAGGAAACTTCCAGTTGCAGTTGCAGACTCAACTTCCAGTTGCAGACTCAGTCTTCAAGAAATCTCTCCTTTAAAAGTTGTCTTCTTCCTAAACTTAATCTAAAAATAAAATAAAAGGAGAAATACTGCCTCCCTGCAGTGTGTGTGTCTTTTACATCAGCCTGCCTGAAACTGGAACCTGGACTGAGTGCTAAACTATGAAAAAATAAAATAAATTGAATTTCCTCAGTTCTAATTTCCTAAGTAGCTTTATTATAACTTTACCCTGACTATCTAAAAAGCAACCCTTTTTGTTTCTTCCAAGCTGCTGAGATCTTGAAGCCCACTGCTGGATCTCATCCACACACACACATTCATAGATCCACTCCCCTCTCAGCAGAGAAACCTCAAACTTGTAAATCTCAACCAATCTCTTTCAGAAATAAATCTTTTTCCTTAAATGTTTAATGATTTCTGATCCTTACTATTAGGACCAAATCAACTTGGAAACTCACAATCCTTTCCTCAGGAGAGAGAACTAAAACTTTAAAATCTAGTACAAATCTCTCCTCAATTTCCTGTTTTACTTCAACCAAGTCAGTCACTCTTTTAATATATCAGTCAAATTTTCTTTCAATTCTTACACACAGAGCTCACAGAATGCAGGTCCTGGCTCAGTCAAATCTTCAGTTCTCTCTTCTGCTCTGTTCCCGGCAGGGTTGCCAGGTGAAAAATTTTTTTCTAGCCCAATCCAGCACAAAAACCAGCCCAAAACCCGCCCAAACACAAACCCCGCCCCTGACACCCCCACCCCGCGTCATCACCCCGCCCCCGCCGTCATCGGCCCCGCCCCCGCCGTCACCGGCCCCGCCTCCCCGTCATCGGCCCCGCCTCCCATGTCATCGGCCCCGCCTCCCCGTCATCGGCCCCGCCTCCCACGTCATCGGCCCGCCCAAAACGTCACTAACCCCGCCCAAAAAACGTCACTAACCCCGCCCCCCCGCGGCCGAAAAAGGCAAAAAGCCGCCCAAAAAACCACAACCCGCCGCGGGCAAAAATTTCCCGCGGCGGGTCGCGGAAAACCGCCCAATTGGGCGGTAAAACCGCCCACCTGGCAACACTGGTTCCCGGGCAAAATTCTAACAAGAGCTGCTCAGCCAATCAGAGAGCTCTATTTGAATGCAGATTAACATAGATACTCTAATGGGAATTTTTAGTCAAAAACACTAGATAAACCCTTCGTTTTTGGATCAAACTCCACATTTTTGATCAGAGTCATGCTCTAGCTTTAAGGCTGTAAACATTTCTAACCATTTTTATCCATAAATATGCAAATGAGAACCTCCCAAAAACGGACTAATTTGCATATGATTTAAACAAATTTGAGTACATAGCATATCAATCCCATCTCCTAACACCTAACTTCTGCAATTAGATTTAATGCAAATACTTTTAAAACTTATTTTTAGCACTTTTAAAATCTTAGGTGTCAGTTCTCCTCGCTGGCCTCCCGCTTAGCCACCTATCCCCCCTTCAATCTGTCCAAAATTCCGCCGCACGTCTTATCTACCGCGTGAACCGATATTCTCATATCACCCCTCTCCTCAAGTCGCTTCACTGGCTCCCAATCCACTACCGTATACAGTTCAAGCTTCTCCTATTGACCTTCAAGTGCACTCAATCTGCTGCCCCCCATTACCTCTCTACCCTCCTCTCCCCATATGTTCCCACCCGTAACCTCCGCTCTCAGGACAAATCACTCCTATCTGTACCATTCCCCACCACCGCTAACTCCAGACTCCGCCCCTTCTGCCTCGCAGCACCTTATGCCTGGAACAGACTTCCTGAGCCCATACGCCATGCGCCCTCCAAAGTCCTTACTCAAGGCCCATCTCTTCTCCCTTGCTTTTGGCGCCTAACCACCTTCCCCATTCCTGTTACCTACACTGACTACGTAGTCTGTTACCGTTAGATTGTAAGCTCTCTTGAGCAGGGACTGTCCCTCCCCGTGTTTAAACTTGTACAGCGCTGCGTAACCCTGGCAGCGCTATAGAAATGCTAAGTAGTAGTAGTAGTAGTTCAAATCTCTATGGTATGTTCTGCTCATGTGCAGGAGTCTCTATGGTATCAACTGCTCATGTGCAGGAAGTCCTCCTGGCTAAATATTTCCATGGCAACTCAGGACACCTCTAGCAATGCCCCTGCTCTCTCAGCAGTAAGGTAAACACATTAATCCAATTTCTACAACTGGTTACAATGGGTACAGTCTCTCTGGATCCATTGGCTAGCACTACCTCTGTAGTGCGCCCTGGTAGAATAGCATCTTCTGGTACTAGATCTGGTCATAACAAAGTCATTGAACTCTCTCCTCAAGGTGCCCCCTTCCCCAACTCCCCCTTCATTATCTCCTCAGACCCTTGCTGAATTCTTTCATGACAAGGTTCAAAAGATAAACCTTGAATTCTCTACCTCGCCACCTCTCCCTCCACTAGTCCGTTCCCCTCTCTCTCCTTCCCCTCATTCCTTTTCCTCCTTTCCTGAAGTTACTATAGAGGAAATTACACTTCTCCTTTCTTCCTCAAAATGTACAACCTGTTCCTCTGATCCCATTCCCACCCACCTTCTTAATGCCATCTCACCTGCTCTTATTCCTTTCATCTGTCACATTCTCAACCTCTCACTTTCCACCTCAACTGTCCCTACTGCCTTTAAACATGCTGTGGTCACACCTCTCCTTAGGAAACCTTCACTCGACCCTACTTGTCCCTCTAATTACCGACGCATCTCCCTCCTCCCTTTTCTCTCCAAATTACTTGAGCATGCTGTTCACCACCACTGCCTTGATTTTCTCTCCTCACATGCTATTCTTGACCCATTACAATCTGGTTTTCGCCCTCTCCACTCAACCGAAACTGTGCTTACTAAAGTCTCCAATGACCTATTACTGGCTAAATCCAGAGGTCTCTATTCGACAAGATATATCACAAAGATCAACATGCAAATGTATAATCTTCTGAACTTCTAACACTGTCTTATAATGTCTTTTGCTTTAACACCATTATATAATTCACCACCATGTAACACTAATCTTCTGTAAACCTAATGTATATGCACTCCTATTTCCAGTACCCATGATGTATTGTAAGCCACATTGAGCCTGCAAAGAGGTGGGATAATGTGGGATACAAATGCAATAAATAAATAAATAAATAAATCCTCATTCTTCTTGATCTTTCCGCTGCTTTTGACACTGTCGATCACAGCATACTCCTCGATACCCTGTCCTCACTTGGATTCCAGGGCTCTGTCCTTTCCTGGTTCTCTTCCTATCTCTCCCTCCGCACCTTCAGTGTTCACTCTGGTGGATCCTCTTCTACTTCAATCCCTCTGTCTGTCGGCGTACCTCAGGGTTCTGTTCTTGGTCCCCTCCTCTTTTCTATCTACACTTCTTCCCTTGGTTCATTAATCTCATCCCATGGCTTTTCCTACCATCTCTATGCTGATGACTCCCAAATCTACCTTTCTACCCCTGATATCTCACCTTGCATCCAAACCAAAGTTTCAGCGTGCTCGTCTGACATTGCTGTCTGGATGTCTCAACGCCACCTGAAATTAAACATGACCAAAACCGAGCTTCTCATTTTTCCCCCCAAACCCACCTCCCCACTCCCCCCGTTTTCTATTTCTGTTGATGGCTCTCTCATTCTCCCTGTCTCCTCAGCTCGAAACCTTGGGGTCATCTTTGACTCTTCTCTCTCCTTCTCTGCTCATATCCAGCAGATCGCCAAGACCTGTTGTTAAAGCAACATCCGTAAAATCCGCCCCTTTCTTTCCGAGCACTCTACCAAAACCCTCATCCACACATCTGCAATCTGCTTCTTGCTGGCCTCCCACTTAGTCACCTCTCCCCCCTCCAGTCGGTTCAAAACTCTGCTGCCCGTCTCGTCTTCCGCCAGGGTCACTTTACTCATACTACCCCTCTCCTCAAGTCGCTTCACTGGCTCCCTATCCGTTTTCGCATCCTGTTCAAACTTCTTCTACTAACCTAGAAATGTACTCACTCTGCTGCTCCCCAGTATCTCTCCACACTCGTCCTTCCCTACACCCCTTCCCGTGCACTCCGCTCCATGGATAAATCCTTCTTATCTGTTCCCTTCTCCACTACTGCCAACTCCAGACTTCGCGCCTTCTGTCTCGTTGCACCCTACGCCTGGAATAAACTTCCTGAGCCCCTACGTCTTGCCCCATCCTTGGCCACCTTTAAATCTAGACTGAAAGCCCACCTCTTTAACATTGCTTTTGACTCGTAACCACTTGTAACCACTCGCCTCCATCTACCCTCCTCTCCTCCTTCCTGTATACATTAATTGATTTGATTTGCTTACTTTATTTTTGTCTATTAGATTGTAAGCTCTTTGAGCAAGGATTGTCTTTCTTCTATGTTTGTGCAGCGCTGCATATGCCTTGTAGCGCTATAGAAATGCTAAATAGTAGTAGTAGTAGTACCACATTTGCTTATTTCCGATCTGATGAAGAAGGGCAACCTTCGAAAGCTAATCAAGAAATGTATTAAGTTATGTCCAATAAAAAAGGTATCATCTTATTTTCTTTTCCATGTTTTATTTTGTTTGATTTCTGTGATGAAACATTGTAACAATGTTCATTGTAATGGAGTAAACATATTGTTGCTTACTTAGCTAGTGTTTCAAGCTGTCCAGCTCCTCCTTAGAGCTGAACTCTTGAAAGGGGGGTGGATTATAGGAGCAAAGCAAGCTACTGGGCATAGTGCTATAAGGAGCACTATGCCCAGCCATCCATGTGACTACATGGACCTTTATGACATACATGGTCCTACATATATGGCACTATTCAGAATTACGAACCTGATTATAATGTGCAAATTCAGACATCTCCTCCATAAACACTCTAAGACATTGTGGACACAGCAGGTCTAACAGAAGAATAACAACTCTTGTTTATTGGACAGAAACTGCTGATAAACATCAGTATTATCAGCATTGACACAAGTTATCAGAATTGACTTCTATGCAGCAAGCTGTTATCAGAATTGATGTCAATGCAGGACACTTGGAGCTATTTATTTATGTTCTTCAAGGATGGAACATATGTCATCAATAGAGATAAGGCTACTACTACTACCACTTAACATTTCTAGAGCGCTGTACATTAAAAAAAAAAGGACAGTCCCTGCTCAATAGAGCTTACAATATTATGGGCGAAATGTCAAGTGTCAAGTGGGGGCAGTCTAGATTTCCTGAATAGAGGTATGGTGGTTAGGTGCCGAAGGCGACATTGAAGAGGTGGGCTTTGAGCAAGACTTTGAAGATGGGCAGGGAGGGGGGGCCTGGTGTGTGGGCTCAGGGAGTTTATTCCAGGCATGGGGTGAGGCGAGGCAGAAAGGGCGGAGCTTGGAGTTGGCGGTGGTGGAGAAGGGTGCTGAGAGGAGGGATTTGTCTTGAGAGCGAAGTTTATGGGTAGGAACATAAGGGGAGATGAGGGTGAACAGTTAAGGAGGGGCTGCAGATCGAGTGCATTTGTAGGTTTATAGGAGAAGCTTGAACTGTATGCGGTACCTGATTGGAAGCCAGTGAAGTGACTTGAGGAGAGGGGTGATGTGAGTATATCGGCCCCTCTCCTTCTCTGCGCATATCCAGCAGATTGCCAAGACCTGTCGCTTCTTCCTCTATAACATTAGCAAAATTCGCCCTTTCCTCTCAGAGCACACCACCCGAACTCTCATCCACTCTCTCATTATCTCTTGCCTTGACTACTGCAACCTACTCCTCACTGGCCTCCCACTTTGCCATCTATCGCCCTTTCAGTCCATTCAGAACTCTGCTGCACATCTTATCTTCGAGTTCTGAATGGACTGAAGGGGGGATAGATGGCAAAGTGGGAGGCCAGTGAGGAGTAGGTTGCAGTAGTCAAGGCGAGAGGTAATGAGAGAGTGGATGAGACTTCGGGTGGTGTGCTCTGAGAGGAAAGGGCGAATTTTGCTAATGTTATAGAGGAAGAAGCGACAGGTCTTGGCAATCTGCTGGATATGCGCAGAGAAGGAGAGGGAGGAGTCGAAGATGACTCTGAGGTTGCAGGCTGATGAGACTGGAACGATGAGGGTGTTATCAACTGAGATAGAGAGTGGAGGGAGAGAAGTGGGTTTGGGAGGGAAGACAATAAGCTCGGTCTTGGCCATGTTCAGTTTCAAGTGGTGGTTGGACATCCAGGTAGCAATGTCGGATAAGCAGGCCAATACTTTGGTCTGGGTTTCTGCAGTGATGTCTGGGTGTCATCAGCATAAAGATGATATTGGAAACCATGAGAGGAGATTAAGGAGCCCAGGGAAGAAGTGTAGATTGAAAAAAGAAGAGGTCCAAGGACAGATCCCTGAGGAACTCCAACAGAGAGCGGGATGGGGGTGGAGGAAGAACCATGAGAATGTACTCTGAAGGTACAGTGGGAGAGATAAGACGAGAACCACGAGAGGACAGAGCCCTGGAACCCAAAGGAGGACAGTGTGTCAAGAAGTAGGTTGTGATTGACAGTGTCAAAAGCGGCAGATAGGTCGAGGAGGATGAGGATGGAGTAGTGACCTTTGGATTTGGCGAGGAACAGGTTATTGCAGACTTTAGATAGTGCCGTTTCTGTCGAGTGTAGGGGGCGAAAGCCGGATTGAAGTGGATCGAGGATGGCATGAGAGGAGAGAAAATCAATGTAGCGGCTGTGAATGGCGCGTTCAAGTATCTTGGAGAGGAAGGGTAGGAGGGAAATGGGGCGGTAGTTGGAGGGACAGGTAGGGTCAAGAGATGGTTTTTTGAGGAGTGGTGTGACCACAGCATGCTTGAAGGTGTCCGGGACAGTTGCAGTGGAGAGAGAGAGGTTGAGGATATGACAGATGGTGGGGGTGATAGTAGGAGCGATGGTGCTAAGTAGGTTGATGGGGATGCGGTCTGAGGAACAGGTGGTGGATTTCGAGGAGGAGAGGAGATGGGCGGTTTCCTCTTCGGTGATATCAGGAAAAGAGGAGAAGGAGGCCTGGGTTGGTTGGTTAAGGGAGTGGGTTATAGGGTGAAGAGGAGGAGAAGGTTTGGTGGTGAATTCGAGGTTGATCTTCTGCACCTTGTCACGGAAGTAGTCAGCCAGTGATTGAGGAGAGAGTGAGGGGGTGGGGGGTGGGAGCGGAGGGCACTTTGAGGAGGGAGTTAAGGGTGGCGAAGAGACGATGAGGGTTAGAGCTGAGGGAATTAGTCAATTAATAGTCCTGTTTGGCGAGGAATAGGGAGGACTGGAAGCAGGATAGCATGAATTTGAAATGAATGAAATCAGTATGGGTGTGAGATTTCCTCCAGAGGCGTTCAGCTGATCGGGCGCAGGAGCAAAGGTATCGGGTGCAAGGGGTCAGCCAAGGCTGGGGATTAGTACGCCTTGTGGGACGGGAGATGGATGGTGCAAGGGCATCCAGAGCAGAGGAGAGAGTGGCATTGTATGTGGAGACAGCCTTGTCTACAGACTCAGAGGACATGATGGAAGGGAGAAGATCAGAGATACTAGAGGATAAGGTGGGAGGGTCAACAGCTTGGAGATTCCTGGAAGTAGTGGTTAGTGTTGGGTGGGACTGAGGGGGAGGGTGATGAAGTGTGAAGATGATCAGGTGGTGGTCAGAGAGAGGAAGAGCTGAGGTGCAGAAATTAGAGTTTGAGCAGGTAGAAGAGAGGACGAGGTCAAGACAGTGGCCAGATTGGTGAGTAGGGATGGTGGAGCTCAGTTGCAGGTTGAAGGAGGAGGTTAGAGTGAGGAACTGAGAAGCATATGAGTCGGATGGGTTAAAGTCACCATGAATGAGGGATGGGGATGAGGGCTCAAGAAAAACGGAGAGCCAGGCATCGAAGTCAGTAAGGAAGGAAGGGAGGGACTTATCAGGGGGGCGGTAAATGACTGCAACTCTGAGTGGCAGTGGGTAGAATAGACGGATGGAGTGGACTTCAAAGGATGAGAAGCAGTGAGACTGCGGTAGGAGGAGAGGCTGAAAACTGCAGGATGGCGAAAGTAGTAGCCCGACGCCGCCACCGCGGCCAATGGGGCAGGGAGAATGGGAGAAAAGATAACCTCCGTGGCAAAGGGCCGCAACTGAGGCAGAGTCGTCAGGGGTGAGCCAGGTTTCAGTTAGGGCGAGCAGTTGAAGGGAATGGGAGATAAAGGGATCATGGGTGAAGGAAAGTTAGTTGCAGACCGAGCGTGCATTCCACAGGGCGCACGAGAATGGGAGGGAGGAGGGGAGGAGGAGGGGAATAGAGATGAGATTGGAGATATCGCGGAAACGTTTGCAAGGATGAGACGAGGACAGGTGTGGGGGACCTGGGTTGGGATTGATGTCTCCCGTGGTTAGCAGGAGGAGCAAGAGAGTGCGGAGGAGGGTGGGAGAGGTAGGGCGACGAAGGTGACGAAGACGGGATGCGCTTAGGAGGAATGAGGAAGGGTTCATGGCAGGAAGGAGGTGTTGAAGGTTGAGAGCTAGGAAGGAGGAGGAGGAGGACAGTAGGGATGGTGAGGTGGTGGGGGACAGGGGTGGGTAGGGTATTGCAGTAATGAGCAGGACGGGAGAGGACATGGATGGGCAGTGAGTTCGTGCGGTATACAGCAGTGGGGGGAGGGGGAAAAGATTAGGGAGGGACAGGGCAAGGAAGAGAATGTGTATGGGGGCCAAAAGTAGTGACTGAGGTTACAGGTGCCTATGTAGTGACTGAGGTGTTAAGCAACAGGTAGGGCAAGAAAGCTGGACTGGAGGCTTAAAACTGGAACAGCAGGCAATGATTTGGAATAGAAGGTGGGTAGGCTGGTGGGTAGGCAGGGTGAGCAGTCAGTCAGGAGGGTGATGGGCGGAGAGGCAGGTAGGTATTTGTGCAGGCTGGGAGGCAGGCAGGTTGTTGATGGGCAGACAAGAAGGCAAGTTGAGGGCTGACAAGCAGGCAGGAGCAGACGGACTAGAACGAGCTGGATCAGACGGACTGGAAGAAACTGGAGCAGATGGACTGGAACGAGCAGGATCAGGTGGCCTGGAGCAAGCAGGGAGAAGCTGGATCATGCGGACTGCATCAAGCTGGAGCAGATGGACTGGAACAAGCAGGGAGAAGCTGGATCAGGCGGACGAGAACAAGCTGGAGCAGATGGACTGTAACAAGCAGGGAGAAGCTGGGTCAGGTGGACTGGAACAGCTGGAGCAAATGGACTGGAACAAGCAGGGAGAAGCTGGATCAGGCGGACTGGAATAAGCTGGAGCAGATGTACTGGAACAAGCAGGGAGAAGCTGGATCAGGCAGACTGGAACAAGCTGGAGCAGATGGACTGGAACAAGCAGGGAGAAGCTGGATCAGGCAGAATGGGACAAGCTGGAGTGGATGGACTGGAACAAGCAGGGAGAAGCTGGATCAGGCGGACTGGAATAAGCTGGAGCAGATGTACTGGAACAAGCAGGGAGAAGCTGGATCAGGCGGACTGGAACAAGCTGGAGCAGATGGACTGGAACAAGCAGGGAGAAGCTGGATCAGGCAGACTGGGACAAGCTGGAGTGGATGGACTGGAACAAGCAGGGAGAAGCTGGATCAGGCGGACTGGAACAGGCTGGAGCAGATGGAATGGAACAGGCAGGGAGAAGGTGGATCAGGCAGACTGGAACAAACTGGAGCAGATGGACTGGAACAAGCAGGGAGAAGCTGGATCAGGCGGACTGGAACAGGCTGGAGCAGATGGACTGTTCCCGGAGCACCCTGGTTTCTCTATAAAAGAGAGCTCTTATCAGACCTAGGGGGGTTATGTGTCTACATCACATCTGAAGGGTAAGATTTGTATTGGACCAGATGGACACTGGAGGAACACATTGACATCTGAAGGACTACATCAGGGTATGTGCCATGTATCTTTGTATCAGTGCTCTGAGGGTTAGCGACTCTATACTTTAGTCTAGCTAGGGATTTACATACCTTTACTCCAAGCTATTTCTATAATAGGATTGTCTTTTTCTTTACAGAGGAAACATCTGAATTTGCACATTATAATCAGGTTTGTAAATGTTGGTTAGTGCCATGTATGAAGGACCATGTTTATCATGAAGGTCCATGTAGTCACATGGATGGCTGGGCCTAGTGCTCCTAATAGTGTTTCAGTAGCTTGCTTTGCTCCTCTGCATCCCTTGGTGGGCAGGTCCTGATTACAGGAGTACTTCCTACTTCACCAGGACAATGCTTTCCTTTTAGGAGACCTTGATCCTCCAAGGCAACACAGGGGCTGCCAGACTGGAGGTGGAATAATGTCCCTGTAGGTCTCCTCTATGTACCTGTCTTCCTTAGCTCCTCCAAGTCTGCTACTCTAGTCTCAAGACAATGGACCTGTTCTCTGAGAGCAAGGAGATCTTTGCATCAGGCACACACATATAACCTCTCACCAACTGGGAGATAATCATATGCACTTAATGCAAAAGTTTGGCAACACCCTTCTTGCTGCTGGACTGCTGTTTCCATCGTAGTATTGAGATTTTCAATAATTTAAAACTTGCTAAGGCACTAAGGATATTAGTCTAATATAAAAAAAGCCTTTAGCTTATATGGTATATTGTATGATTTATTTAGTGTACTCTTCTTAGAAAGTAATGAAATGTAATTAAAACTATTTAAGAGGACTCTTCTCTTGTTATGCTAATTGGGGAAGGTGGGTGGAAATGAAGACTAAACTAGGCCCTGCTATGCCTTCTAGACGCTATCTGTTAATGTTGTAGGCTGTGGCAGAAAGTTCAAGTTTTAAAGTTTTAAAATTATACAGTGGGGGAAATAAGTATTTGATCCCTTGCTGATTTTGTAAGTTTGCCCACTGACAAAGACATGAGCAGCCCATAATTGAAGGGTAGGTTATTGGTAACAGTGAGAGATAGCACATCACAAATTAAATCCGGAAAATCACATTGTGGAAAGTATATGAATTTATTTGCATTCTGCAGAGGGAAATAAGTATTTGATCCCCCACCAACCAGTAAGAGATCTGGCCCCTACAGACCAGGTAGATGCTCCAAATCAACTCGTTACCTGCATGACAGACAGCTGTCGGCAATGGTCACCTGTATGAAAGACACCTGTCCACAGACTCAGTGAATCAGTCAGACTCTAACCTCTACAAAATGGCCAAGAGCAAGGAGCTGTCTAAGGATGTCAGGGACAAGATCATACACCTGCACAAGGCTGGAATGGGCTACAAAACCATCAGTAAGACGCTGGGCGAGAAGGAGACAACTGTTGGTGCCATAGTAAGAAAATGGAAGAAGTACAAAATGACTGTCAATCGACAAAGATCTGGGGCTCCACGCAAAATCTCACCTCGTGGGGTATCCTTGATCATGAGGAAGGTTAGAAATCAGCCTACAACTACAAGGGGGGAACTTGTCAATGATCTCAAGGCAGCTGGGACCACTGTCACCACGAAAACCATTGGTAACACATTATGACATAACGGATTGCAATCCTGCAGTGCCCGCAAGGTCCCCCTGCTCCGGAAGGCACATGTGACGGCCCGTCTGAAGTTTGCCAGTGAACACCTGGATGATGCCGAGAGTGATTGGGAGAAGGTGCTGTGGTCAGATGAGACAAAAATTGAGCTCTTTGGCATGAACTCAACTCGCCGTGTTTGAAGGAAGAGAAATGCTGCCTATGACCCAAAGAACACCGTCCCCACTGTCAAGCATGGAGGTGGAAATGTTATGTTTTGGGGGTGTTTCTCTGCTAAGGGCACAGGACTACTTCACCGCATCAATGGGAGAATGGATGGGGCCATGTACCGTACAATTCTGAGTGACAACCTCCTTCCCTCCGCCAGGGCCTTAAAAATGGGTCGTGGCTGGGTCTTCCAGCACGACAATGACCCAAAACATACAGCCAAGGCAACAAAGGAGTGGCTCAGGAAGAAGCACATTAGGGTCATGGAGTGGCCTAGCCAGTCACCAGACCTTAATCCCATTGAAAACTTATGGAGGGAGCTGAAGCTGCGAGTTGCCAAGCGACAGCCCAGAACTCTTAATGATTTAGAGATGATCTGCAAAGAGGAGTGGACCAAAATTCCTCCTGACATGTGTGCAAACCTCATCATCAACTACAGAAGACGTCTGACCGCTGTGCTTGCCAACAAGGGTTTTGCCACCAAGTATTAGGTCTTGTTTGCCAGAGGGATCAAATACTTATTTCCCTCTGCAGAATGCAAATAAATTCATATACTTTCCACAATGTGATTTTCCGGATTTAATTTGTGATGTGCTATCTCTCACTGTTACCAATAACCTACCCTTCAATTATGGGCTGCTCATGTCTTTGTCAGTGGGCAAACTTACAAAATCAGCAAGGGATCAAATACTTATTTCCCCCACTGTATGGAAAAGGGTTTTATACTATGGAAACTAAGCTGCACTTTAAAACTAAAGTTAAATCTCTAAACTGGGGTTACCTGTGACTATCAGCTTTGCTCTTTACTGATGGTACGGTAAACTCTATAACAGTCCCTTAACTGCTAGCCTATGGAACTGTAATAGAGACTTAAAATGCTAAACAAAGAAAAGCCTAATTCCTTAAACTGCCTTTGCTATATAATTAAAGTAACTTAAAAATAAAGTCACTGAGATAACCTATTTAACTCTAAATCTACCTTTCCCAAGTTTAAAAGCAATTTCCAGCAAATAGCAATGAAGATTTGTCTTTGGTTATGTTGCACTTAGTTCTTGCTGCATGCTATAGGGATCTGACAAAGAAATGCATTCAGTTTTCAATATCAGGCCTGCATCATGATTTAGGGGTTCTTTTACTAAGGTGCACAGAAAAGTGGCCTGAGCAGGTGTAGACGCATGTATTGGACGTGTGCAGGTCCATTTTTCAGTGCACCTACAAAAAAGGCATCTTTTTTTGTCGAAAATGGACATGCAGCAAAATGAAAATTGGCGCACATCCATTTTGGGCTGTAGGGGTATTTACCTGAGATCTCACCTTTGCTGGTCTTGGCCTATACAAGCCTGAACCATTCTTTCATAACAATATGGATTCTACAGCATGTGACCTGAATATCTCCTTAACTATCAGAAACCAGCTTGGTTACAGAAAGGAAAAGTACTGCTGAAGCATTGCAAGATTACTTCAGCCAAGGACATATTCTTTGTTATCTCCTGGGAAGCTTGGAGGAGAAAAACACCCATGGCCAAAAGTATCAGGAGAGAGGGAGTTTGCATGCCATCTATAACAAAAGGTCTCTTCTTGACCATGAAGCTGGCTGGACATTATGTCCTTGTATGTGATTGGTCCATAGGTATCATCTGATGATGGGATACCAAAGTTTTGGACTGAAGAAAGTTCAGTTAGTCGGAGACCACCGGGGGTTGAAGTTGGAGAGGGGGACCGAGGAGAACACCAGAAGGAGAAACACCGGAGAACTTGCAGGTGGATAGAAAGCTCTAAAGAGCTATTACCTATTACCTATAGTCGGGGATAGTTAGTCCTTCATTTGTCTGAGACAGATAGGTTTATTTCAGGACTTTCGGTCTGTGTAGTCAGCTGATCACTGTATTTGCATAAGATGTGTGATAAGTTCTTATAAGGATTATTAGGAATTCAGGATTGTACTGATTCGTGTAATCATTTCTTTAGTGAGTCAGTTAGGATAATAATTGCACTGTCTATTTTGGTGATAGTAAATTTCCTGGAAGCCAATAAGTTGCAAGATCCGAGACAACATGGTTTTACCAAAGGGAAATCGTGCCAAATGAATCTCATTGAATTCTTTGACTGGGTGACTGGAGAATTAAATCAGGGATGTGATATAGACATAATCTATCTAGATTTCAGCAAGGCTTTTGACACGGTTCCCCACAGGAGGCTCTTGAACAAACTGGACGGGCTGAAGATAGGACCCGAAGTGGTGAACTGTATTAGGAACTGGTTGACGGACAGACGCCAGAGGGTGGTGGTGAATGGAATTTGCTTGGAGGAGGGAAAGGTGAGTAGTGGAGTGCCTCAGGGATCGGTGCTGGGACCGATTCTGTTCAATATATTTGTGAGCGATATTGCTGAAGGGTTAGAAGGTAAAGTTTGCCTTTTTGTGGATGATATTAAGATTTGTAACAGAGTGGACACCCGGGAGGGAGTGGAAAACATGAAAAAAGATCCGCAGAAGCTAGAAGAATGGTCTAAGGTTTGGCAATTAAAATTCAATGCGAAGAAATGCAAAGTGATGCACTTAGGGAGTAGAAATCCACGGGAGACGTCAGTGGCATAGCTAGGTGGGGCGCAGGGGGAGCGGTCGCTCCCCTAAACAGATATTTTGAAAAATGGCGCCTATGTGCCACATGCAAAATATTTCTCTCCCCCCGTCCCGCGCGAGAGTCATCTGTTCTCTTGGGACGCGTCATTGAATGGTTCTAGCATCAGCGAAAACAAAGTGAATGTCGGAACTGGGATGATGGCGGCCACAAAGCCGCGGAGTTGTATAGTACAGTCTGATATCATCAACTCAGCAGCTCGAGGACTGCTGCGACTCGTCGAGCTTCACGTGATGCCCACGAGGCTCCTCTCACCCTGTGGCGTGGCGAGGAGTCTGCGACCCGCACGCTCGCCTCCAGTACCCGCCCTGCTTTCCCTGCCCAGCTCAGCTCACGCATCCTCAAGTGCTGTCGGCATCTTAAAAGTTGAGGCAATCTAAGTCAGAGCTCTAAGTGAAAGAAGGAGCGAAAAAGAATAGAGCTTATCTGTAAATAAGACTGAGGAACACCTCAGAAGAGCCCGTACGAGGGCATTTAGAAGAGAAGATGTTGAATTCCAACGGTTGCCGGCCAGCAGCTTTGCCCTCGCTGTCTGCCACCAGCAGCCGAAACACCACCAGCCTGAGGAAGTTGTCCTAGGGCAGCGTGTTGGGGGGCTTGATGCTCCTTCTCCTCTTCGCCTCCTGCATGTGTACCTGCAAGATCGGTAATCTTCCTCCTGACTTCTTAAGTGTCAGCTTTTTGTTTTGCATGGAGCTAGCCCGTTGTACTTGCTTTCCTGTTTTAAACAAATTTAGTTTTGTAGGATACTATTTGAGGTGCAGGTGTAACGATCAGTTTTAGCTTTCTTTTGGAACTCCAGGACTCGTTCCTGCTGCCTGTGTAATTCAGTTTGATTAATTTGCGAGTCACAGAATGTATTTGCTCAAGAAAAAAAAAAAAGAATTAATGATCTGTTAACTGCCAACAACATTAAACTTGTGCTTCATGCTGTTAAAGGCAGGGTAGCTTTGTTTTTTCATAAGGCAGCCTCCTTTTCGTTGCTCCCCTAGACCTTAAAAGTGTTCTCAATAAATGTAATATTTTTATATCGAACAAAAATATTTGTGTTACCCATTTTATTTGAAGTCCTGTCTACGTCAGATTTTCAGGGCATATTAAAGTGCACGTGAGAACTTTGATGGGGTATCCCCCCAGATCCACACACTGCAGGTATGTGTTTCAAAAATAGGCGCTTTTAATTCTGGAGGAGATTTCTTGTTCAGCTGTAAGATAAGCTAAATAGACAGGAGTGGAAGTGAGCCATCTAGTCCACTGTAAGCATGGAAGCCAGTTTGATTGATTTGTTTACACTCCCCCGCTCAGCCTTCATTGCCGTTCACGCAAAACAAAGCAAGCCAAAGGTATTGTTGCAGGAATTGAGATAGGAATTTGTGATACTTCAGGAGTCAGACAGCACACACCAGAATGAGGGAGAAATCTTCTTTATTTGCCAGCAAACAAAGCAGGACATCAGTTCTAGCTCTCTTCTCTCTCTCTCAGCTCTCTGGATGTTATGGCTTTTGTCTGTCCTCTTCAGCTCTCTTCTCTTCTGTCTGTTCCTTCTGCTCTCTTTCTCTCCTGTTGTCTTCCAGCTTTCTTTCAGCTCTCCTTCCTTTCTTCTGACGTAAACTGCTTCTGCTCCTACTTAAATACTGTTCTATCCCCCTCCTAGCCTTGCCCCCCCTTACTCTCCAATTGGTTAAGGAATAGATTGGTTACCTGGCCTCAACCAATCATTACTTTAAAAATATCAGTTACATAGGTTCCAGACATCCTAAACTGACCTGTGACCTGGGGCCCCTTACACCAGACATTTAGGCTCCAGTCTCTTACATGTTATTATGATTGATTTCTCATATTCCTAGTACTAACTGCTAACTAAACTCTGGTATTCATTAAAGAGGTCAAAAGCCAATCTTACTTAATGGCATTCAGGACCATTTCTACATTTACCTACAATTAATCAAGGAGAAGAGAGCTGACTAGTCCTGACCTCTTTCACCTATCAGCTTATACATTGAACCAGCCAGAACTGCAGATAAGTCAAAACACATGTTTGACCTCTTCACTGCAGTCCTTGCTTAGAAAATACAGCAGAGAGTAACATTAGATTTAAAAAGGTATTCTACATTTAACTACACAGAGTAAACATATTCTAAAATGAGCATCCTTATAACACATATTCTACATACTTATAATGGTCTATATATCTAAGCTATCTCCTTATAACAAAATCTACATATCAAGAACTTCTGAAATAGTATTTCAGCTTTAAACTACAGTATGCCTAACAGTATACAAATGTTGAGCTAGCATTCATTATTCACAAGGGTGAAAGAAATTCCTGTCTCTGACCTTTCTAACCTTTTGCTCAGCCAAGCCAGACATTGAAATAATATGAACCATCTGGCATACCTTCACTTTAGTTGCAGAGTAAAAAATTAGAATTCAAACTTCAAGCTTTTAATATCATTTCTCAGAGTTAACACTTTCTTTGCCCATGGCTGCCTCATTCCCCCCTTTGAGACTAAAATCAGCTTATGCAGAGATAAGTCTCACAACTCAAACTCTGGAGATTATAGTGATCCTAACTGGGAATAGACTTATGAACCACCATTACCCTACTTGTTAAGGTCTGACGGCATACTGCCGAAGCACATGAGGCCAGGAAACAAAACAACAACCCTGCTAAAACTAAGACTATTAGGGAAATGAACAAAGGACGTATCCAGGAGGTCAATGACCACCACCAGGAGGTAAGGTCTAATCCTCCTCGGTAATCCTCCACATTAAGGCTAGCCAACTGTAGGACTTTATCCATGGCATGCCTAACTACATGCGTCCTATTTATGACAATAGTACAGCACTCTGAAGAATTTAGCACTGTGCAGAGACCACCCTGGGCTGCAAAGAGGTAGTCAAGACCCATACGGTTATACCGAGAAACTATACTTAATTCATTAATTTGATCCTGCAATGCATTGACTACCACATTCAGCTCATGAACTAAAACATGGAGTAGGGACTGAAGTCTCCGGGTAGCCATACCTAGTTCAGTAATACCCGCTACCGGGCCTCCAATTGGAATCCAGGCCGTGGCAGAAAGGGCTACAAGTCTCTTTTTAGTCAGAGGATAAGTAGAATTGATATACTGGAGGGCTAATTCAATCGCCTCATCCTCTGTGGCAACGGAGGAGGGTAAGGACAAAGCCTCTCGCTTAGAGCGGTGCGGGGATGGTGGCTTGAGAAGAGGAATAACTTTAGGAAAATAATTCAAGGTTACCAATACACAAAAATCATATGTAGGAGGAAGAATCATGTGGAGGACATTATCACAGAGCCAGTAATGACCAAGGAGAGGGTGAGGAAAGTTCCCAATAAATGTTGGCTCAGGCTGGACAGGGTACTTAGGGTGCCCATAATGCGAGCCCCTATCCCAGGGGGAACGAAGACGAAATGGAGACTTTGCACACCATAGGCGCCAATCCCCAATTGTGACAGGCTGCTCATTTGTTAGTAACTCTTCATACCCCGGGGACTTATGAAAGTAGAAAATAAGCTTGGACACTATAGTCTTCTCAGTGGTACGCTTAGGAGCCAGATAATCACCTGGGTCATAATCTGCAGGTACGGTAGCAGGGCACATAGGAGTACCTGGAGAAACTACCCACACAGATTCTCCTTTTTCTGGGAGAACATTAGTATAGTTACAGGGAATGGGAAGAACAGTTGAGATGTTTCTTGTTAAACAAAACACTCCAGAGGCTGGATAGGGAGACGTAAAACTGGCCTTAGAGAAGATTCAGAGGGGGAAGTAGCATTATAAAAGGACCACCAAGTATAATCCTGGCTCCAAGGGCCTGAACTCGAAAAATAGGGAGGTATAAGAGCTGGGAGTTGCACAGGGACAGGAACAGCTGGGACATCTGTGGTATAAGGAGAAAATCGGGAACACACAATACAAGGGGAAGTAATCTTTGCCTGGCTAATTAGTTCCTGGACTGAGTGTAACCAAAGGTTGGAGCGAGTTGGGGTATTAGGAAAAAGGAGGCAAGGAGTAGAAAACAACAAAAGCATCCAAACTACTAACATTTTCTTTCTTCCTAATCTAAAACAAATACAGCAAACTAATTAAGCAATAATATTTCAACAGTCTGTGCTAATCACAGATTACTCTAATATAGTGTTCTCAGTCTTTGAGTTCTTATACCAGTTGGGATAGACCCTCAACTGACAAGGATCAAGCTTTCAAATTCCAAGAAAGCCAGAATCTGGGCAAGAAAGAGTCTCAGTATGAAGCCGAAGTTCAGCCGCTCCTGCAGTATGCAGTTGACCCTTCTTTTCAGCTAGTAGATTCTTTGGTTCGGGTCAGGCGCAACTTCAATGGCTCCGCTGGATCACTTTCTGCTCTCCACTGTCTAGGCTCCGTCTGATCCGTGCTGGGCTCAGTCTGGTCAGCAGACTTAATTCGAGACCAATGGACCCATGGAGTAATCCCTGCGACCTTCACAGCTGCAGGGGTAGAAAGCAAAACAGTAAAAGGTCCTTTCCATCGGGGCCCCAGAGGCTGAAGCCTCCAATCTTTCACCCAAACTCTATCCCCTGGCAGGAAGGAATGTACCTGAGCCTGGAAGGGGACAGGGTTTATTTCTCTCACATAAGACTGAAGCTCAGAAATTATCTTTCCCAAGAGGGCTACCTGCTCCTGCACCTGGGCAGACCCTAAAATCCCTATGTCTCCCTTAATTCCCTGTAAAATGGCTGGGGGCTTCCCATACACAATTTCAAAGGGAGAGAGGGCTGTTCCTTTAGTTGGGGTGCATCGGAGGCGGAAGAGAGCTAGTGGCAATGCCTGTGGCCATTTCAGTTGGGTTTCCTGACAAATCTTTGCTAGGCTATTTTTCAAGGTTCTGTTTGCCCGCTCAACCTGCCCTGAACTCTGGGGACGATAGGCACAATGCAATTTCCAGGTAATGCGCAATGCGCGGGACAGGGCCTGAAGTGTAGCTTCAACAAAGGCGGGACCATTATCTGAACCTATGGCAAGGGGCAGTCCATACCTGGGGATGACATCCCTAAGGAGGGCTCGAGCTACTTCTGTGGCTTTCTCAGTGACTGTAGGATATGCTTCCACCCACCAAGAAAAGGTACAGACCATGACCAAGAGATATCGGAGCCTACCGCTCCTGGGCATTTCTGTGAAGTCTATAACTAGGGACTCAAAGGGTGTTAGTCCTCTAGACTGAACTCCTGGTGGAATACGGGGTCCCTGACGAGCATTATTCTGGGCACAGAGAGTACATCGGGCAGAGGCAGTGGCAACCAGACTATCCAATCCTTCCAGCACCACTACTCGATTGAGTAGACGGGCTAGTGCTGTTTTCCCTAAGTGTGATAGGTCATGAGCTTGAGACACTACAGGCCAAGCTAGGTGGCGTGGCACCAGAACTCTGGTATCAGGGAGATGTAACCAGCCATCAGGTCTCCTTACTGCACCTTCTTCTTGAGCCCATTTCTCTTCCATTTGGGTATACATAGGTGTCCATTCTTGCAATCGAATTTGGAACAGGGGAGTCACAGTACTTGCTGGGGGTCCTCGAGCAGCTTCCTTGGCCACCCGATCAGCATGGCGATTCCCTCGGGCCACTGGAGTATCTATTCTTTGGTGTCCCCTACAGTGAATGACAGCTACCTTCTTGGGGGCCCAAACAGCCTCTAGCAGCTGAAGTATTTCAGGTCCATACTTAACAGGTTGGCCTGCAGCATTTATGAGTCCCTTTTCCTATACAAAGCTCCATGAGCATGTAGGGTTGTGAAGGCATACTTAGAATCAGTATAAATGTTGGTTACCAGTCCTGCTGCTAGCTCCAGAGCTCGTATGAGGGCCACAAGTTCTGCTTTCTGGGCTGAAGTTCCTTGGGGCAGGGCTCTTGCTTCTATCACCTTGTCCTCTGTCACCACAGCATAGCCTGCCAGTCGCTTGGAGTTCTCCACATAACTGCTTCCATCTGTAAAATAAATTACATCTGGGTCCCTCCAAGACACATCTTTAAGATCTGGTCGACTGGAGTACACTTCATCCATAGTTTGGATACAGTCATGATCCGGTGGTCCCTCAGATGCTGGCAAAAGAGTGGCAGGATTAAATGTAGCCACTGTTTCCAGGTGTATCCGTGGATTCTCACACAAGCTAGCTTGGTACTTAACCATGCGGTTATTTGTAAACCAGTGGTTGCCCTTATACTCCATGAGGGTGAGAACTGCATGGGGGACTTTAACAACCAGTTCTTGCCCCAAAGTCAACTTATCAGCTTCCTGGACCAGTAAGGCTGTTGCTGCAATGGCCCTCATGCAGGCTGGCCATCCTTTAGCCACTCCATCCAGCTGTTTAGACAGGTATGCAACAGGCCTCTGCCAGGATCCCATCATCTGGGTCAGCACACCCAGAGCAACCCCCTGTCGC
Source organism: Microcaecilia unicolor (assembly GCF_901765095.1). Classification (NCBI taxonomy): domain Eukaryota; kingdom Metazoa; phylum Chordata; class Amphibia; order Gymnophiona; family Siphonopidae; genus Microcaecilia; species Microcaecilia unicolor. Next base: position 138,758,128 of record NC_044037.1, read on the forward strand.
TCATGGACATACAATGAGAAAGGTTTCTCCACATCAGGAAGGCCTAACGCAGGGGCTTGGAGTAGGGCTTTCTTTATAGCAATGAAGGATTGTTGAGCTGTAGGTCCCCATTCAAATGGTTCCTTTTCACCCCCCTTTGTGGCTTGGTAAAGGGGTTTCGCCATCAATGCAAAATTTGGAATCCAAATTCTGCAAAATCCGGCTGCTCCCAGAAATTCCCTAACTTCTCTCTGGACTTGGGTTGGGAATTGCAGCAACTGCTTGCTTCCTACTAGCATCCAGTCTCCGACTTCCCTGGGAAATACAGAAGCCCAGATACTTCACTTCTGACTGACAAAGTTGGGCCTTTGAGCGTGAGACCTTATAGCCTGCATCCAAGAGTAGCTCCAGCAATTCTCTAGTAGCCTCAAACACTCTTCCTGGGTCACTGCTGCAATCAGGAGGTCATCTACATACTGGAGTAAAACTCGCCTGGAAGGCTCAGATTTAAAAGTCTTAAGGTCTTGCCCTAGGGCTGTCCCAAAAATAGTGGGGGAATTCTTGAACCCCTGTGGCAGGCGGGTCCATGTATACTGAAGCTTCCTTCCTGTTACTGGGTTTTCCCATTGAAAGGCAAAAAGCAATTGACTGGCGGGGGCCACCCGAATACAAAAGAAGGCATCTTTTAGGTCTAGTGTCGTGAAATGGGTAGCTCCAGAAGGTATCAATCCTAGCAGGACATATGGATTAGGCACTACAGGGTGTAATGAGATAGTGGATTTGTTGACCACTCGTAAGTCTTGGACTGGCCGGTAGTCCTCAGTCCCTGGCTTCTGAACTGGCAACAATGGCGTATTCCATGGAGACTGGCAAGGTCGAATAATTCCATGGGATAACAAACGATTCAGATGTGCTTGAATCCCTTCCAGAGCCTTTCGGGGAATTGGGTATTGACGAAGATGGATTGGCCGGGCACTTGGAAGTAAATCTACATGGACAGGAGGAATATTTCGGGCCAATCCTGGGGGATTATCTTCTGCCCATACCCCACTGACCTGAAAGCTGTCTACCAGGGGTAGGTCAACTTGGCCATGCGACTGATGCAGTCGCCATTCTTCCTCAAGAGGGCAGCAAAAACTCAATATACCCTTAGGGCTGGATATCGGGGGCCGAAAGGAGACTGAAGTCTGGCCATCAGAGTCAAAGGAAATTTGGGCCCTAAGCTTGGACAGCAGGTCTCGACCTAACAAAGGGATTGGACAGTCTGGCATATACAGGAATTCATGAGTGACTATGTGTGAGCCTAATTGGCATCTACGGGTTGTCAGGAAGGGCCTCCGGTTCTGCACCCCCGTGGCTCCCACCACTCGGACAGTTTTTCCAGACACAGGCGCTAATCGCTCCGTTACAACAGAATGTTCAGCTCCCGTATCAATCATGAATGGAATTGAGCGGCTCCCTATAGTTAACTTGACCATAGGTTCCTGGGAGCCCAGTTTGTAGGAACCCGGTCTGTCCTATTCGTCCCATTCTGCCATCTCAGCTATCCCGATGATGTCAGATTCAGGAGGCTCATATCTTCCCTCTCGAACTCGGCCTCGGCTTCCTCGATCTCCTGGTCCCCTTCTCAGTCCCTGGCGCCTCTGGGGGCATTCATCTTTCCAGTGCCCTCTTTCCTTGCAATAGGCACACTGGTCCCTCTCCAATCTTGGTCTGGGATTCTCCCCCCTTGGCCGGGATTGATTGAAGGAATCTCGGGGCCTGGCTGGTGGTCCGGGGTCCCACTTTGGCTTCCCATTAGCTAGAGGTCGACCTCGGTTAAGGGTGGAATTAGTAATGGCTGCCGCTAAAAGGTCGGCCTTCTTCTGCATCTTCCGGTCAGCCTCTCGGCGCACCTCCTGATCTCTATTAATGAAAACCTTGGTTGCGATCTCAATTAGCTGGGTGGTATTCATCCCTGCGAATCCCTCCTGACGCTGCAACTTCTTCCGGATATCTGGCATACTCTGGGCCACCAATGCACTATTCACCATTCTCTGGTTTTCTTGGGCTTCAGGGTCAAATGGGGTGTATGTTCTGTAGGCTTCAATTAGTCGCTCTAGAAAGGCCCCAGGGGATTCAGTTGCCCCTTGGAGAATTTCAGAGACCTTTGCCAGATTAATGGGCCTCTTTATGCCTTTCCTCATACCTTCCAGCAAGTCCCGGCAATAGCCAGACAACAGTTCATAGTGCTGCCCATCATTTGGATCCCAATCTGGAGCTGCGCGAGGAAACCGAGCTCTAACCCATCCCTCTGGGTCCTGTGTCCCCCCGGGGACACGCTCTCGCGTGATGGCCTCAGCATTTTGCAAAATCTTCCACCTCTCCTCAGTTGTGAAGAGGGTCAGGAGAAGTTGTTGACAATCAGTCCAGGTTGGGTTATGGGTGGCCATAATGCTAGTCACTAGGTCCACCACTGCCTGAGGCTTTTCAGTATAAGAGGGGTAATGCGTCTTCCAATTCAGGAGATCGGTGGTTGTGAAGGGTACATACTGATAGGCCTGTGCCTGTATAACCTGACCCTCATTATTAGGATCCGGTCGAGTGATGGTTACCTGTCGGAGTGGCAGAACTCTCGAGGAGGTGGGAATGGAACCTGAGGTAGAGCTAGGAGCTACCCTCCTATCATGCTCAAAAGTAATTGCAGCGGGTCTAACCCATTCAGTGGAGGTAGGTTGAACCCCTGAGGGATGGGGAGGGGTACTCATAGACTGAGAGGTGGTCACAGGTGATTCAGTCCATTGAAAGGGATGCCGGGCCCCTAATGAATGGGTAGGGGTATTAGAGGGAGAGGCTGGGCTGTCAGGAGTTGAGGAGTCAGGGAGTGGAACCCAAAGCGGGTCTTCAGAGGTTAACAGGAGAGGATGTGGCACAGAAGGGTAGAGACTGGGTGAAAAGTCCAACCTAGGGTGTGGCAGGTTTTGCACAGGATGGGAAGAACTATCCGGAGAAGCCTGTGCTGGAGAAGCTTGGGCTGGGCGGCGTGGATCTCTGGGGGTGGCACGGAACCCCAACAATGGGCCATAAGGTGGTGGCTCAAGGTCTGAGGGGTCATCAGAGAGTATGGGTTTCTCAGACAGGGTAGGGGCGGAAGCCACCGATTGGGTGGTAGGCTTCCTGGGGCTCTTTCCCTCTTCTAGTTTAGATTTTCTAATCTTTCTTTGAACTTGGCCTAACATGAATTTTACTGGGGATCCCATATAAGTTTTCAACCACGAGGGAGGGTCAGTCACAAGGCTGTCCCAGGAATCTATATAAGGGAGTTGTTCAGAATATTCTGGTTCTCCTACAACTATGCTGTAGACCTTCCGGATTACTTCAATATCTAAGCTGCCACTAGGGGGCCACCCCACTCCCATAGATGGCCACTCAACTTCACACAAGGTTCTTAAAGTACTTGAGCTTAAAGTCTGTCCATAGTCATTAATTAAAAATCCTTTTTTAAAGTTCTTAAGCATACAATCTAGGGGGGTAGCAATTTGTCTAGATGATGTCCCACCCATAATGCTTACAGTTACAACACACAAAAGGGAGGGAGTTTTTGAGAGTGCAGTAAGGGGTCCCCACTCTTTTAACATTCACGCATCACACATTCTGCACAAAAAATCCCACCCAACAATTTCAGATTTCTCAGATACAGATAAGCTCAAGCGGTTTCGCTTCTAGTCCCCACGACTAGAAGGTACTAGGGCCTTCGCTGAGAGTTGATCAGGCTCTCCTTCCTCAATTTTTGAGGGGCTGATTTACAATTTTCTAGCTAGAATTACAATACAAAATACAGAATACATACCCGGCGAATGTTCTCCAGTCAGTTGGGTGCTGGGATTAATGCAGGATTCATCCCACCGCTGCCACCAAGAATTGTTGCAGGAATTGAGATAGGAATTTGTGATACTTCAGGAGTCAGACAGCACACACCAGAATGAGGGAGAAATCTTCTTTATTTGCCAGCAAACAAAGCAGGACATCAGTTCTAGCTCTCTTCTCTCTCTCTCAGCTCTCTGGATGTTATGGCTTTTGTCTGTCCTCTTCAGCTCTCTTCTCTTCTGTCTGTTCCTTCTGCTCTCTTTCTCTCCTGTTGTCTTCCAGCTTTCTTTCAGCTCTCCTTCCTTTCTTCTGACGTAAACTGCTTCTGCTCCTACTTAAATACTGTTCTATCCCCCTTCTAGCCTTGCCCCCCCTTACTCTCCAATTGGTTAAGGAATAGATTGGTTACCTGGCCTCAACCAATCATTACTTAAAAAATATCAGTTACATAGGTTCCAGACATCCTAAACTGACCTGTGACCTGGGGCCCCTTACACCAGACATTTAGGCTCCAGTCTCTTACATGTTATTATGATTGATTTCTCATATTCCTAGTACTAACTGCTAACTAAACTCTGGTATTCATTAAAGAGGTCAAAAGCCAATCTTACTTAATGGCATTCAGGACCATTTCTACATTTACCTACAATTAATCAAGGAGAAGAGAGCTGACTAGTCCTGACCTCTTTCACCTATCAGCTTATACATTGAACCAGCCAGAACTGCAGATAAGTCAAAACACATGTTTGACCTCTTCACTGCAGTCCTTGCTTAGAAAATACAGCAGAGAGTAACATTAGATTTAAAAAGGTATTCTACATTTAACTACACAGAGTAAACATATTCTAAAATGAGCATCCTTATAACACATATTCTACATACTTATAATGGTCTATATATCTAAGCTATCTCCTTATAACAAAATCTACATATCAAGAACTTCTGAAATAGTATTTCAGCTTTAAACTACAGTATGCCTAACAGTATACAAATGTTGAGCTAGCATTCATTATTCACAAGGGTGAAAGAAATTCCTGTCTCTGACCTTTCTAACCTTTTGCTCAGCCAAGCCAGACATTGAAATAATATGAACCATCTGGCATACCTTCACTTTAGTTGCAGAGTAAAAAATTAGAATTCAAACTTCAAGCTTTTAATATCATTTCTCAGAGTTAACACTTTCTTTGCCCATGGCTGCCTCAGTATGAGCAGCTGTGTATCCATGTTGTCCTTCTTTATTGTTGGTCCATGTCTGTAACAAGTCTAAAGTTGTTTTAGTTGGATAGGAAGTGCTTTAAAAGCTGGAGGAGAAATGTAGATGTGGTAACAATTGAATATCACTAAAACAGCTTCAAAAATTATAGTAGCTGGTAGAAACTGCAATTATAAACTGTATAGTTTGATTTTTCTTCACTGTGCTTCTGATGGGTTCATTATCTTAACTGTTGTTGTAATCTGCCATGGGAAGATAGAATATATTGAAATTAAATGGAGATAGAATTAAACTCTCCTTTCATTGGGGCACATGAAATCACATTTTCATCTATTTTGTATTTTACCTTTTAGGGCAAGTGGTTTTATAAGTCAAAATAAAAATAAATATTTTGTTTCATGCAGATCTCTTTTGCTTAAACATAAATGGGTTATAAATCCCTATTGCAGCCCATTGGTTTTCTTATATTTTGTTCTTGTGATGACTTATACTGTGTCAAAACTAAAAACTCTTTATTGGTAGATAATAAAAGGAATACTATCCACTCTAAAAAGTTGTTTTGTGGCTGTGCATGAGGAATTGTGGTATTGAATAAATAAGTGTATGCTTGTGTCCCTAGTCAAGAAATCTAGTTAATCGTTTTACATTAGTGGAACATAGCCACATAGGCATGGTATGGTCGCATTTTTAATATGGTAATACTAGGGCCCAGCTAAGGAACAGGTTATTTTGAGTTAGTCTTCACTGGACCAAACTTGCTTCCCTTGTGCCATCACTATCTAGCAGGATATACAGTGTCTTAAAAGGTGGAGGATAAAGGATTTTTGTTGTAATCTGCCATGGAAAGATAGAATATATTGAAATTAAATGAAAGTAGAATTAAACTCTCCTTTCATTGGGGCACATGAAATCACATTTTCATCTGTTTTGTGATTTATCTTTTAGGTATACAAATGGATTATTCTGTTTTGTTTCAACCCAATTTCTTATTTAATGTAGGGTATTAATGTAATAAATAAATAAGAGAGAAACTCTGAATGTTGAGCACCTGATTCTCATAACATGATGTCTGTTTTAGTGGCCTTGACCAGGAGAAAAAAAAATCTCTGCACAAATATAACATGTGCTAGAGTGTCCCTATAACCAGCCCCTCCAAATGAAACACTGAGGAGCGCTGAAAGAGACAGGGAAAAAGGTTAACATGGGGAGAGAGAAGGATATAGTAAATGCTGGACAGGATAAATCCCTCCTCTCAGTACCCTTCTCCACCACCGCCAACTCCAGGCTCCGCTCATTCTGCCTCGCCTCACCCTATGCTTGAACAACCTTCCTGAACCCATACGCCAAGCCCCCTCCCTGCCCGTCTTCAAGTCTTTGCTTAAAGTCCACCTAACCCTTACCGTTCAGTGAATCCAGACTGCCCCAATTTGACTGCCCCTATCGGACCGACCGTTCACTTGTCTATTAGATTGTAAGCTCTTTGAGCAGGGACTGTCTCTCTTTGTTAAATTGTACAGCGCTGCGTAACCCTAGTAGTGCTCTATAAATGTTAAGTAGTAGTAGTAGTAGTAGTAGTAGAAGGACACAGAGTCAATACTGGACAGGGAGGGGGTAGGGCATTGAAACACAAAGAGGCAGTGCTGGAGAAAGAAGAAATGGGGACACAGGGGCACTACTGAAAAGGTGCTCTACTGAAAAGGAGGGGGATAGGGACACGGGGGCACTACTGGAAAGGGGGAAGGAGATAGGGACACAGAGAAGGCACTACTGGAAAGGGGGAGGAGGTAGGGTCACAGAGTAGAAAACAGTAGAAAAAGGTATTTTATTTTCAATTTGATAGTAGGAATATGATAGTATTTGAAAATGCACATCTCCGATACCTTCAAATTAGCAACCCTGCAGGGGTCTGAGTGCATTTTCTTAAGTCATTTTGGATGTACTGCAGCACAGATTTTGATGGGTAGAATCAGGGGTTGCAAATCCCACATGAATGTGGGATGTGAGCTCACACTAGGACTGGTTGAAAAATCTCCCTTCTGCAACTGGATCACTTGGGAGCGCTATACACAGCTATTTGATAGTGGGGACATAAAACAAAAGATCAGTGCCAAACAGATATAGAGAAGGAAAAGAAAAAGACAAGAGGTGAAAGAAGAAATGGAAAGGCCAACTTGGAAAAGAATTACATAAGTAATGCCATACTGGGAAAAGACCAAGGGTCCATCGAGCCCAGCATCCTGTCCACGACAGCGGCCAATCCAGGCCAAGGGCACCTGGCAAGCTTCCCAAACGTACAAACAAAAATTTGTAAGGTTGACTCATGGAACATGGAAAAAAAGACTGGGATCAGCCAAATTCCCAGACAACAAAGGTAGAAAAAAATATTTTTATTTAATGCTTTGAAAGGACTGAGATGTACCTGCTGTCACAATTTGGGTTTCTGCCAGGTGTTTGTGACCTGGGTTGGCCACTGTTGGAAACAGGATACTCGGCTAGATGGACCATTGGTTCGACCCAGCATGACTACTCTTATGTTATATAGATGAGGATCTGTCCATGTTCTGCATGTGTGCCTGAGGTGAAGGATTCTGCTAGCACGTAGCATCTGTGTAGGAATGTGTAACAGTGCAGCTTGTTCCAGTTCCCCAATAGTAGGTTAATTGGTGCTCTAGAGCCCAGTGTAATATATATAGCACTGTCTGTTCAAAGGTGGGTTAGGGCTGTTATGGTGTGGCACGTTTTGTGTTCTAGAGCAGTGTTTCCCAAGTTGGTCCTGGAGTACCCCCTTGCCATTCAGGTTATCCACAATGAATCTAGATGAAAAAGATTTGCATGTAATGGAGGCAATATATACAAATCAATGTCATGCATATTTATTGTGGATATCCTGAAATCCTGACTGGCAAGGGGGTACTCCAGGACCAATAGGGAAACCACTTCTCTAGGTCCCACTCACTGTAATATTTATAGCACTGTCTTTTTGTAAGTGGATTAGGGCTGTTATGGTGTAGTAAGTTTTCAGTATAGGTTTTGGGTGTCTTTTTGCAGGGGTTTGTGTTATTTCACAAAATGTCTAGCCCTATTTGAAAGCAGGCTCTGGGGCAAGGGCCCTTGTCACCTAAAATAAAAATGTTCAGTACTAGTGTTCTTCACATCCTGTAGAGTCAACAGACAAACGCCTATCTGATTTAAACAAGGTGTCTAGCAGTGGAAGGAATGTGTGTACTATTCCTGAGGTGATGGTCACGATTTGAATATTTTTACTTTGTAGTTAAGAAGACAGGTTACCTGCTCTGGCCAGTCCAGGGATCTCTTCTGAGTCCTGCCTCTTGATGTAACTTACTGTTTCCTTGTAGGCAGGACACAACAGAGACAGCCTGTATTAATCAGTGCCCGCTACAGCCCCTGAGCAACAACACAGACACTGCTGTGTAACTGACACCAACCGGCGCCTATTTTATAAAAGTCTGCTCCCTCTGAGATCAAAACCTGGCTACGCCTCTGGGAGACGTATGTGTTAGGCGGGGAGAGTCTGATATGTATGGACAGGGAAAGGGATCTTGGGGTGATAGTATCTGAGGATCTGAAGGCGACGAAACAGTGTGACAAGGCGGTGGCCGTAAGTAGAAGGTTGCTAGGCTGTATAGAGAGGGGAGTGACCAGCAGAAGAAAAGAGGTTTTAATGCCCCTGTATAAGTCGTTGGTGAGGCCCCACCTGGAGTATTGTGTTCAGTTCTGGAGGCCGTATCTTGCTAAGGATGTAAAAAGAACTGAAGCGGTGCAAAGAAAAGCTACGAGAATGGTATGGGATTTGCGTTACAAGACGTATGAGAAGAGACTTGCTGACCTGAACATGTATACCCTGGAGGAAAGGAGAAACAGGGGTGATATGATACAGACGTTCAAATATCTGAAAGGTATTAATCCGCAAACGAACCTTTTCCGGAGATGGGAAGGCGGTAGAACTAGAGGGCACGATATGAGATTGAAGGGGGGCAGACTCAAGAAAAATGTCAGGAAGTATTTTTTCACGGAGAGAGTGGTAGATGCTTGGAATGCTCTCCAACGGGAGGTGGTGGAGATTAAAACGGTAACAGAATTCAAACATGCGTGGGATAAACATAAAGGAATCCTGTTCAGAAGGAATGGATCCTCAGAAGCTTAGCTGAGATCAGGTGGCAGAGCCGGTGGTGGGAGGCGGGGCTGGTGGTTGGGAGGCGAGGATATTGCTGGGCAGACTTATACGGTCTGTCCCAGAGCCGGTGGTTGGGAGGCAGGGATAGTGCTGGGCAGACTTATACGGTCTGTGCCCTGAAAATGACAGATACAAATCAAGGTAAGGTATACACAAAAAAGTAGCACATATGAGTTTATCTTGTTGGGCAGACTGGATGGACCATGCAGGACTTTTTCTGCCGTCATCTACTATGTTACTATCCAGCTTATAATTGAAAAAGAAAAACGCCTATATTGCGACCCAAATCGGGAGATAGACGTTTATCTCACAAAAACGAATAAAGCGGTATAATCGAAAGCCGAATTTGGACGTTTTCAACTGCACTCCGTCGCGGATGCGGACAAAGTTGATGGGGGCGTGTCAAAGGCATGGTGAAGGCGGAACTGGGGCGTGGTTATCGGCCGATCAGAGATAGGCTCCTTTCGCCGATAATGGAAAAAAAATATGCGTTTTTAGAGAGAATTTAGGGCACTTTTCCTGGACCCTGTTTTTCCACGAATAGGGCCCCAAAAAGTGCCCTAAATGACCAGATGACCACTGGAGGGAGTCGGGGATGACCTCCCCTGACTCCCCCAGTGGTCACAAACCCCCTCCCACCACAAAAATATGCCGTTTCACAACTTTTTATGTTCACCCTCAAATGTCATACCCACCTCCCTGGCAGCAGTATGCAGGTCACTGGAGCAGTTATTAGGGGGTGCAGTGGACGTCAGGCAGGTAGACCCAGACCCATCCCCCCCCACCTGTTACACTTGTGCTGGTAAATGGGAGCCCTCCACACCGCCCCCCAAACCCACTGTACCCATATGTAGGTGCCCCCCTTCACCCCTTAGGGCTATAGTAATGGTGTAGACTTGTGGGTGGTGGGTTTTGAGGGGGATTTGGGGGGCTCAACACACAAGGGAAGGGTGCTATGCACCTGGGAGCTTTACCTTTTTTTTTTTTGTAAAAGTGCCCCCTAGGGTGCCCGGCTGGTGTCCTGGCATGTGAGGGGGACCAGTGCACTACGACTCCTGGCCCCTCCCACGAACAAATGCCTTGGATTTATTCGTTTTTGAGCTGGGTGCTTTCATTTTCCATTATCGCTGAAAAACAAAAACGCACAGCTCACAAATTGTCGAATAAAACATGGACGTCTATTTTTTCCCAAAACACGGTTCGGTCCGCCCCTTCACGGACCCGTTCTTGGAGATAAACGCCCATGGAGATACACGTTTTCGTTCGATTATGCCCCTCCACGTATAGCAAGTTATTTTGTATTTTGCTTGGCACTTTGCTTCAGAACTATCTGTATAAATAATTCTCACCTCCAACGTTCTGAAGCTCACTCTGTGGCAGGGAAACACTGAAGCCCTGTACTGAAGCCCTGTACTGTTGGTAGGCTAGGATGTGAGCACCGCTCACTCTCACTCATGGACCCAACCTCAGCCACGCCCCAGCCAGACATAATTCACAACCCCAACGTTCTAATGAAGCCTCAGAAATTTCCAACGTTCTAAAGTTGTAGTTGTGTAGATCCCAGTTGGTCTGCCCCGCCCTCACGTCACAACGTGATGACGTCGAGGGCGGAGCACTGACACTGAACGAATCGGATCGTCGTCAGAAGCATTGTGCAATCACGAGCAACTGCATGGAAAGAAGGGAGGAGACTCAGCAGTCAGCAGCACTATGAGTCATTTTCTGCCCATGCTCCTGCTCCCGGTATGTGCAGCCACCCTAACAAACGACCACCCAGACAAAACTAACCACTGACTCCACATCTACACCTCCTCGCCCCCCCACCAACCCAAAATCTAAACACAGACTTCCACACAAGCAGAAAACCACACAAATACAAATGGAGTTATAATTAGCAAACACAGCTCTCCAGAACAAAGAATATTAACGACTTCACAGGCAGGTACCCAAGTGCTTAAAGGACCTTCCTCCCCCCTCCCAAAATCAAAACGCACCCTTCCACAGAAGCAGGAATCCTAACAAATACACATGGAGGTAAAATTAGCAAACACAGCTCTCCAGAAGACAGGCATATTAACGACTTGGCAGGCAGGTTCACAAGTGCTTAAAGGAGCTTCACCCCCCCCCCCCCCCCAAAAAAAAAAAAAAAAAAACAAAACGCAGCCTTCCACACAAGCAGAAAACCAGACAAATACAAATGGAGTTAAAATTAACAAACACAGCTAAATATGGAAAAGCAATACAGAAAATAATACAATTCAAAACATTAATGGCAGAAACTAATCACCTTGCTAGCGCCCGTTTCATTTGTTACGGAAACGGGCCTTTTTTTTACTAGTTTATATATATTTTTCTTTACCTAATAAATAAATTAATATATATTCCATCTTTGGTATGGTTCATTTCCTCACACAGCTAATGTCATACGGGCTATAAGAGGTACACCCCCTAGACACGAGTGCAATGTCTCTAATATATAAGTGCCTCAGCTGCATGCCTTACAGGGCCTAAGACCTTACCACCACCCATTGACTTAGCAGTAAGGTCTCATGTGTTAACCGGGCAGTAATTGTCAGCACATGTACAGTGCCGATTACCACCTGGTTAGTGCCGCGTGCGTACGCCTTGTAGCACTATAGAAATGCTAAATAGTAATAGTAGTAGTAGTAGTACCAGAAAATAAAATATATTTTCTGGCACTTGTAATGGACGCACATAAAAAATGAAATTACAGCCCGGGGCAATGTGGTAGCTGGGCGGTAGTTCTGAATTGGCATGTGTTGGGCATGTGTAGGCTCCTACGCGGCTTAGTAAAAGTTTCCCTAAGTGATCCCTGACTGGGGGCACCATTCAAATGCTAACAATTTTTTTTGTCATGAGACACCTACTGTATGATGGGAACTTTCTCAGGGAACTCCATGGAGCTGTAAAGTGGGGCCAGCATGATGATAGTGTTAACATAGTTACGTGACAAACATTCTGGCCACACTAATGCTACTTGTGGTACAGGCCAGATACCCTAGCATACACAGATAGTGAGCTCCAATGAGATAAACGACTACTGAGATGATATATGACATTGGTGACCATTCACCCCTTTTCTGTAACCCACAATGCTATATATTTCAACAGTTGTGTCTGATCATGTATAGGTAAGTGTACCAACATTATGGGGTTGTAGCATTGTTCATTGTACCTAGCTACCCTCTCCTATCCACCTGAGGGAGTATGGTTGTGCTCTGGTTATTGAGACCTTTCACCAGACTAGAGCTTAGCCCAGTGATTCCCACACATGGACCTGGAGGAACCCCAACCAGTCATGTTTTCAGGATATTCACAATGAATATTCATGAGACAGATTTGCATGCAGTGGAGACAGTGCATGCAAATCTCTCTCATAGATATTCATTATGGACTGGCTGGGGTGCCTCCAGGACCAGGCATACATGGGAAGCAACTGCTTGCCCTGGGATTTGTAGTATGGAGTGTTGCTACGATTTGGGTTTCTGCCACCTGGCTTGAGACCTGGCTTGACCACTGTTTGGAAAACAGGATACTGGGCTAGATGGACCATTGGTCTGACCCAGTATGGCTACTCTTATGTTCGTATGTAATCACTGGCTAAGCCAATATCTTGTGGGTTCGATATTCAGCCAGTGGGAGGCAGACCGTATAAGTGCCACGATCAGCACTGACACCTGAAATTCAATGCCAGGCCATTTCCAGTGACCAGCATTAAATATCTGGGTTTTTTTTGAATGGTGCTAACTTAACCGGCTGTTAAATTAATAGCAAGCAAAGATAAGACTGCTATTTATGAGGTCCAATTTGCCTGGTAAACTTAGCTGGTCAGCGCTGAATATTGTCAGTTATCACATGATATACTGGTTAACTTTTCGGCACTGACTGCAGATATTCAGCAGAGGTAACCAGCTCTCGTTGAATATTCACAGTTAGCCGGCTAAATGCTATTTAACCAGCCAGGAGCCTGGCATACACCCATTACCTAGGGGAGGGGACTGGGAAGGGAAACTGCAGTGATGCATAAAGACTCACACTTTACAGTCTACTTTCTGATCCCATATACATCTCACCTGTTTCAGGTGATACAGTGGTGAGACAATGTACTACTGCAACTGCTGACCGCTATACTGTAGCATCCATTTCCAGGCACCACAATGTACTACCGGAGGCATAACCTAATGATTTTGGCACTGGCCTAAGAACTTGCTGCAGCTCACCTTTCATTGGCCTGGGTTCTGAATGAGCACCAGTCAGTGATGAAAAAACTGCTATGACTGTGTCCACAGAGAGCCACATCCTATACCCGTTCTTTCCTAACCCAGCATCTGCAGTCTCCTTTCCCCAGTGATTTGCTATCACTGTTGTAACCAAAGCTGCTGACATCATTGCATATCATAATCACATATTTGTAATAATGGAGCAACAGAGCTGTGTATGAAACAATTAAGTTAGTATCACTTTGCATTAGGAGAACAATAAATGGTGTACAAATATATACATGACTGTATATCAATATGTGAGCACAATTGTGCCCCTCTTCCTTTCTTTCTCCCTTTCCCACTATGTAGAAACCCTATCATAGTCTGCTTTGCACAGAGAAGTGTGTATGGTTCCAGTCTTCAGGTTTTCTATTGTTCCCAGTCTTACCTCTTAGACCAGGTTTAAAATGGAACCTTTAGGCACTCTCTTGCTTTTCTTTCCCTGTCCAGGGGAGCTGACTGCTTTAGCCTGTCACACTGTATATGAACAAAGAGTGAATGTCAGTTACACACATTCTACCTTGCCAGCATACCAGTGCAGCTGGCCAGCGCTAAGCAGGTACTGCAACAGTTAGGGGCTGTGTGTTGGTTGCTGTGGACATCAATAACCAATGGAGCCACAGATGTGGTGCATGTTCATCCCATGTGATTTTAGCCTGCATACAAGAATACAGGATCAGGCTTCGAGATGCTGGAGGCTTTGGGGTGGGCAGGCACTGGCTTGCATGTGAGGTGCACATATGCTGTACCAGAAGAAGGCGGTACCCTGAGCGAAGGGAAGGCTGGCTAGAGACGTCGGGAGCGCCGACTCCTTCACTGACGCTGCGCTGCCTGACGGAGGTAAATTTAAAAGGAAAAAAAAAGGAAAGAGTGGGAGGGTGAGGTAAGCACAGTACGGCGGCAGTGGTGCCCCCCAGAGGATGGCACCCCCCTGCTGTGCTTACTGTGTCGGCACGGCCCTGGTGAGTTACATTCAGATACACTGGATGTTTTGCTGTCCCAGGAGAGCTCACAATCTAAGTTTGTACCTGAAGCAATGGAGGGTTAAGTGATTTGCCCAAGATCACAAGAAGCAGCAGTGGGATTTGAACTGGCCACCTCTGGATTGCAAGACCAGTGCTCTAACCACTAGGCCACTCCTCCACTCCTTGGACATGATCTTATAAAGGTATGTGTGAGGTGTGGCCTAGGGGTTAGGGCTGTCGGCTCTGAACATGGGGAAATTGGTTTTTATTCCCAATATAGCTCCTTATGATTCCTGGTTCTTTTTCCCTCCATAGCTGCTACTATGTGCTATGTAGTTGTATGTGACATAATGGGCACTTCAATTTTGACCACAGACAGTGCTAGGGCACATTCCATCCCCCTCCCCTTTATCAATGGTTTTGTGTTGGCTGCAACACTTTCTTGTATACATGGGAGTTGTGGCCACACTGTGTTAAAGGTTACAGCATTCATTGCTCCATGAAATGACTGTTATTGAGCTGCAAAGTTGTTACTCACCTTTCACTGCCTGGCGCTGCCTGATGCACCTGATAAGAGGCCTGTTCTTCTGTTCCCAGCACACCCCATACTGTAGCATCTGCAGGTTTCATGTAGTGGCCCTTCTTAGTTTACGAGCCCAGGTTCCCATAAGACATGTTTTGCTGTGCTCCTTTGACAGGCTGTGACAGCTGAGGTCTGCCAGTTTGGGTGCATACTAGGGAGGGTGCAGTCACTGCATGGCCAGGAATCCTGGCTGGACTTAGTTGAGCATGAGGATTATGGATTGCTTGAAGTACTTCATTGCTGACATCTGCACTTTGGTAAGGAGATAGTGATTCAGAGTCAGTCATGACATGTGGGACATGGTTGCAATCTCTGCATTTGTGGGCTGCTGCCAACAAGCATGTCTATATAGGTATGCAGAAGCAGGCTTGAGTCCCTTAGGTGGGGGCATCTCAGAGATGTGCAGCCCATCATTTCACTCATATACTGGGGGTTCCATACGGGGATAGGGGACATGTTCTAGCCTTTTCTGCACATGTGGGCCACGAGGACAGGTAGGGGCCTGATTGTAATGCCACCAACTCAGAAAATGCATGTGACCATGAAAATGTATGGTGATTGCACATGGCTGATGCTAGGCTCGTAGCTGAACTGCTTGACATTTACCTTGCAAGGGTCCCTCTAATGTGCCTCTAGACCTACATGGCTGATTCATGGGGTGGCAGCCTTCTGTGGCGCCTAAAGAGCTGCCTCTGAGGCAGCTTGGGAAAAAAAAAGAAGTCATATTAATTGGTGTTTAAAAGTTTGGTTCAGTTCTGCAAGTGATGGAGGAATGTCATCTGGTTTAGATTATTTAGAATGTCTAGCTTTTGCTAGGCTACAGGTTAGAAAGGTCAGAAAGAAATGGAACTTTCACTGTCCCTTTTTGGGGTTAATGTTAGTTCAAAGGTATTAGTTTACCACATCTGTATACCATTATCAGTAAGGCATACTGAACGGCTTTGTAGGCAGATTAAAGGATTAGTTTAAAGTGCTTAGAAGAAAATAGTTAGATTTAAGAAGTTCTTGATAGATTTAGAATTTGTCTTATAAGGAATTCTGATTTCTGCTTATTTTAGAATATGTTTTATTCTGTGTAATTAATAATTCTATGTAGAATATCTTTTCAATTCAGTGTTACATCAGTGTCTGACTTTCAAGTAAGATTGCAGTTGAAAAGGTCATTATCTGGTTTGAATTATCCACAGTCCTAGCGAGTTCTGTGAAGGAAGCTAATAGGTGAAAGAGGTCAGAAAAAGTCAACTTACTTCCTTGATGGATTATAGCAAAATGTAGGACTGTATGCCATTAAGCAAGACTGGCCCCTTAGCCCCTAAATGAACCCAGTTTAAGCTATGACTGGGATTATGTGAATAATAATAAAATGCCAAGAGATAGGAGCCACAATGTCTAGTGTGAGAGGCCCCAGGTCATAGGTCAGTTTAGGAAATGTCTGGAACCTATGTAATTGATATTTTGAACATATGTATAGAAATGATTGGTTCAGACAGGGTAATCAATCTATTCCTTACCATCTGGAAAGTAAGGGGGGCTAGAGGGGTTTAAAACTGTATATAACTGGGAGCAGAAGCAGCTTACGTTAGAAGGAGAGAGCTAAGAAGAAGAAGAGAGCTGAAGAGGACAGACAGAAGCCACAAGACACAGAGAGCTGAGAAAGAGAAGAAGAGACTTAGTGCTGATGTCCTACTTTGTTTGCTGGCAAATAAAGAAGATTTCTCTCTCATTCTGGTGTGTGCTGTTTGACTTCTGAAGAACCACAGATTCTGCTAACAATAGTGGTAATTCCTGCAACACCTCCTGTGTATGAGGCAGAACTGTAATATATGGTAACATATATTAAATGTTTTTTTCCTGGGGCTCTGGGGGGGCTGTTCCAGGGTTTTGGTGGATGCTGCTGGCTGGAAAAGGTTTAAAGTTTAGTTTGGGAATTGTTAATGGAGTTAGCTGAAGAAAGTGTGAGATGTTTCTTAAATGTGGTTTTATTTTTCAAGAAATAAACCATGATTAAGTGGGGATTGTACTATAAAATGTTCCTTGCTGTTTTGGGTACAAGTCAGGTTAAAATTGACTTTGAAATTCTCTGTATAGGAAGTTTTGCATTTACTTCTATGGGGGAGGGAGATTCTAAACAGATCATAGAAAAAAAAAACAGTCTTTAGCTGACAAGCTGATTGGTTGAGTGAGGTCAGATGTCCCTTCCTCTAGGGAGGGTGAGTTGCCAAGGAGACTGGGTGAGCAGAAAAAAAGGCTGGCTGAACATGGAGAGTGAGACAGAGAAACATATGCTGAGTGTGTGAAAAGTAAGAATTAAGGCATGGATTTTATGAGTTTAAAGTGAAATGTGACTTGGAAAAGGGTACTTGGCTAGTAAAAGTGAGTGAAAATGAGATGATTTGAGCTGAGAAGTGAGTACTTAAATGAACCAGACTGCCTTTTCCATGGTTGTGTTTCTGAATACATGTGAGGTAAACTGATGTTCTGGGTGAGAAAGCAGTACTAATAGAAAGTTGTGAGAAAGTTTAAACCAGGGGCGTATCTGCGTGGGGCCACAGGGGCCTGGGCCCCCGCAGATTTCGGCCTGGACCCCCCTACCATCGACCCTCTCCACCTCCCCCTCCCTCCCGCACGCCCGCCACCAACCCGTCGCCGATCTTTGCTGGCGGGGGACCCCAAGCCCCCGCCAGCCGAAGTCCTCTCTTCCGTGCAGGATGCAAGTTGCAACGCTTCTTGTTCTTCTGAGTCTGACGTCAGAATTTGGAACTCAGTCTGACGTCCTGCGCGTTGTACGTGCAGGACGTCAGGCTCAGAAGAACAGGAAGCATTGCAACTTGCAGCCTGCATGGAAGAGAGGACCTCGGCTGGCAGGGGGTTGGGGTCCCCTGCCAGCAAAGGTAAGTGACAGCAGCGGGGGAGGGTTGGCGGCGGCGGGAGGGGGTGGAGAGTGTCATTGGTGGCGAGGGGCGGGGGGGTCTGGCAGTGGCGGGGGGGTCCGGAAATGGTGGGGGGGGATCGGTGGCGCCGGGGGGGGGGGGGGCTAAAATGTGCCCCCTCCCTCTGGCTCTGGCACCCCCTACCGCCAGAGTCCAGATACGCTCCTGGTTTAAACCATATTTAATTTGGTTTTGAGTGGAGGAAAGGTATGTTTCTGCATGCAGTGAATGGAATGGTTAAGTTCTAAGGGAATTTAAGGTCAAGGAAGGTGGAATGAGAGTCTGTATGCTCAGGTATTAAGTGGACACATGGCTGCCTACTCTTTTTAGAATAGGGGGAAACAGTTGAGACTCAGGTTCTGAGAGACTGTGATTTCTGCTGGTAGTTATACTAAGTGAAAGAAACTATAAGGGTGTAAGGATTTTAACTCTGACACAGGGGAAGGACTGAGAGGTGAATCTGTGATTTGAAGAAAAGCCATTAAGCTATGTCTGTGGGAAAGGTGTGTTGTTGGTGAGAGTTCTGAGTTCAGTACAGGGTTTGGAATCAGACTGCAGATTAAAGAAAATCCAGCACTGTTTTTGTATGAGTATGCTATATTCTCCAGATTGATCTGATAGCTGTGCAGGGAAATGTTATGTTTATATGTGAAGTCTGTGAGATGGAATTTGAATATGGGATGTGTTACTGTGTAAGATCCCTGAATAGAGTGTAAAAGCTTCCAGCCGCCTTATAGAATAGGGAATTTACAGTGAGAAATAGGCTGTGAAGTGAGTCCTCCTTTAACTTATTTTATTTCAATTAGAGAGTGTGGCCACAGTATTGAGAACTGATTAATTGTCACCAGAGAGGAGTCAGCGCCTGAAAAAGCCAGGGAGTTGTAAGGTTTTTCTTCCCTGATTATTTTCTTTATAAGTGAGGTTTAGGAAGAAGAAATCTGGAGAAATTATCCTCTGAAGGGTTCCAGCTGAGCTCCAACGCAAGAAAGACCTCACCTAAATAAATTCAACCACAGCTAAGTGACATTTGCAAAGGGTGTTGAAGGACATATCATTCTTTTTGGTTTACAACATTTTAAAGGAAAACTAAAGAACAGAACAACATCAAATATAAAAAAATCCATGTTTTCCTGACTTGCCTAAGTGTTCTGGGTTCAAGTGAGATCCTTGCACAAACATCCATAATACCCATAAAGACTCAAATTCTGACATCAATAGCAAGGAAAGAGTATTAAAACAAATATCTGATTTTGATTAAAAGATAATTTAAATATTTATCTGAAAAGGTTCTTTTCTGTCTTGTTAGGTGATTTTGTTGAAAGAAACAGAAAAAGTTAAGGGTATACATGTAAAACTACATTTGAATGTTGAATATGTTATTGCAGTTCTATTAAGCCACATACTAATTGTGAATTTGAGTTTATTTGAATGAAAATTTGCTTGCCTTTGTATTCAATAAAGAAAAAGATAATTTGCAAAACACTGTTCCGTGTGCACAGGAACTGGATGCCCTGCCTTGTCTCGGCCCACACAGGCTATCTGGTGGATGTCCACTTCCACAGTTGTACTATGGAAGGTAATAATTAAATAATTAAAAGGTGATGGTAGGTAATAATTAAAAGGCATACCAACTGAATGCAGTATTTGAGTATAATATGTGTAAAGCATCTCTGTAGTAACAGCTGGTGAATAAAAAAACTTACATGACTAACCTAAATAGATAGACTAATGAAAGATTGGTAAAATACATAAACACCATGTGAGAATGGCTAGAATTGTGTAGCATTTGTCTGATACCACAAAAGGAAAGGAGACATTGAGGCATATTTTCAAAGTACTTTGGGAGGCTAAGTTCCATAGGTTTCTATGGAACTTTGGGAGGCTAAGTGCTTTGAAAATGAGCCCGTTTATGAAAAAAGTGTCAAGGAAGGGATGAAATGAAGCAGTGACATAATGATTTGTAAAACTGGTTGCATAAATAAAATGATACAAAAAATAATACGGAGACATATGGAAAATGCATCTAATAGCTAATAATAGATAGCATGAGAAGTAAATGGAAACTACAGTATGTGTTTGACAGAAAAGAAAGCACAAAGGAACACTGAAAATAAGAGCCAGCTAGCCAATGCATAGGCGTAGACTGGGGGGGGCGAGGGGGGGCAATGCCCCCCCCAAACGACGAGGACGTGGACTGGCGCTAGAATGAAAAAAAACAAACAAAAAACAAGCAGGCACGCGCTCGTCTCCCCGTCCGCTTCGCTGCTTCCCTGCCTTCTCTGTCTGCGTCCCGCCCGAAAGGAAATGACATCAGAGGAAGGCGGGTCGCAGACAGAGAAGGCAGGGAAGCAGCGAAGCGGACGGAGACGAGCGTGTCTATCTACCCCCTCTCTTCCTACCCTCCGGCGCAGGCAGCACCAATCTTCTCTAAGCCTTTCTTGTTCCTGGCAGCGGTAGCGACGTACACGCTGCCTTCAGCTCTGCCCCGAAGCCTTCTCTTCAAGTTCCTGTTCCCGCATAGGTGGGAACAGGAACTTGAAGAGAAGGCTTCCGGGGCAGACCGAAGGCAGCGTGTACGTCGCTACCGCTGCCAGGAGCACAGAAAGGTTGAAGAAGACTGCTGCCTGCACGGACGGAGGGAGGAAGAGAGGGGGTAAACGGAGTCACGATCCTGGACCTCGCGGAGGGGGGGGGGGAGCAGAGGGAAGATGGATGGGACTGGGAGGGGGGAAGCAGAGGGAAGGAGCAAGAGATGGATGGGACTGGGAGGGGTGGGTGGGGAGCAGAGGGAAGGACCAGGAATTGGATGGGACTGGGAGGGTGGGAAGCAGAGTGAAGGAGCAGGAGATGGATGGGACTGGGAGGGTGGGAAGCAGTGGGAAGGAGCAGGAGATGGATGGGACTGGGAGGGGTGGGAAGCAGAGGGAAGGAGCAAGAGATGGATGGGACTGGGAGGGGTGGGTGGGGAGCAGAGGGAAGGACCAGGAATTGGATGGGACTGGGAGGGTGGGAAGCAGAGTGAAGGAGCAGGAGATGGATGGGACTGGGAGGGTGGGAAGCAGTGGGAAGGAGCAGGAGATGGATGGGACTGGGAGGGGTGGGAAGCAGAGGGAAGGAGCAAGAGATGGATGGGACTGGGAGGGGTGGGTGGGGAGCAGAGGGAAGGACCAGGAATTGGATGGGACTGGGAGGGTGGGAAGCAGAGTGAAGGAGCAGGAGATGGATGGGACTGGGAGGGTGGGAAGCAGTGGGAAGGAGCAGGAGATGGATGGGACTGGGAGGGGTGGGGAGCAGAGGGAAGGAGCAAGAGATGGATGGGACTGGGAGGGGTGGGTGGGGAGCAGAGGGAAGGACCAGGAATTGGATTGGACTGGGAAAGGAGGTGAGCAGAGGGAAGGAACAGAAGATGGATGGGACTGCGAGGGGTGGGGAGCAGAGGGATGGACCAGGAGATGGATGGGATTTGGAGAGGTCAGGCACAGCAGAGGGAAGGAGCAAGAGATGGATGGGACGGAGGGATGGTAAGCAGAGGGAAGGAACAGAAGATGGATGGGACTGGGAGGGGTGGGGAGCAGAGGGAAGGAGCAAGAGATGGATGGGACTGGGAGGGGTGGGTGGGGAGCAGAGGGAAGGACCAGGAATTGGATTGGACTGGGAAAGGAGGTGAGCAGAGGGAAGGAGCAGGAGATGGATGGGACTGGGAGGGGTGGGGAGCAGCGGGAAGGAGCAAGAGATGGTTGGGACTGGGAGGGGGGGGGAGCAGAGGGAAGGAGCAAGAGATGGATGGGACTGCGAGGGGTGGGGAGCAGAGGGATGGACCAGGAGATGGATGGGATTGGGAGAGGTCAGGCACAGCAGAGGGAAGGAGCAGAAGATGGATGGGACGGAGGGATGGTGAGCAGAGGGAAGGAACAGAAGATGGATGGGACTGAGAGGGGTGGGGAGCAGAGGGAAGGAGCAAGAGATGGATGGGACTGGGAGGGTGGGGAGCAGAGGGAAGCCTACTGGAAAGAAGACACTGCATAAAACAGAAGACACTGGGATCAAAGCGAATAGAAAAACTACATGATCAGACAACAAAGTTAAATAAAAGTTTATTTTATTCATAATTTATTAATTGAAATGTGTCAGCTTTTTGAAATGTGCATCTGTGATATTTTGCCTGTAAATTTCATTTCCTTCCTCCATATTAGCATATTCACTTGCATATGTATATATGCAAATGATATGCTAATATGCTCCGCCCATTTTTGCCCCCCCAAATGAAACAGTCAAACTACGCCTATGAGCCAATGGTTAGAAAATTGCACAAAGTCATGTATGAAAGACAAAAAAAAGGTTTGAAACTAAACTGTGAGAAATAGGGAAGTGAAGTAGTGAGCACTGACAAGGTCGCTCTTGGGTTAGAGCAGAAGGACTAATAAAACATCAAAACAAGGCTACAAAAGCAAGAAATGTGGATCACAAATGTGGCAGAAAGGACAAAGGGTATAAAGAAGGAAGGCACAAGGAATCTAGAACAAAAAAATCTCCCCACCAAAGAGCAGTAAGAAGGATCGTATGTAGACATCAAAAGCAGACATAAAATGTGCGCCCCACTTATAAAGTGACAAAGATAGCCGAGTGTGCATGACAATGAATGTGAAAGGTGAGTGAGAAGCACATGAGGAAAATAAATTAGAAAGAACTAATGTGAAAGTGTGCCCATAAAAATGCAGAATATGCTATGGGAGAAGAAAACATAAATAAGTTAGGAAACAAAATTAAATGGCATAAACAGAAAAAAACATGTAGAAAGACAAAAGGATAATTAAATAAATAAATCTAGCTCAAAAGGAGCTGCAACAATTTGTACTGTAAGAGAACGGAATTTTCTGTCCCCCGACAGCCTTGCACTAGTTCATAATGTGATTCTAAAATGTGTTTAATGCCTTTACTGTTACTGTCATGTCTAAGGACTTTCATTGTTGCAGTTCTCACTGCAAGGTTAAGGGAGCAATGCATTGTGGGTAATGTAGTTTGCAGGTAAATGCAGTCACACTTGCTTATTTGTATAAGAGCTGTTAACATTGGTTTGGGTCCCCACCTAGACTTCCTCTCTTTCTCAGCCAAGCTTGGCCCCTTTGTCTAACTGCTGTCATTTCCTGATCATTCTTACTAACTCTGTCTTGGGAGGTCAGCTAGGCATGACCTCTCCTTCCAATCGGGGGCTGTCCTCTTGGACCACCCTTGCGACCCTACTGCAGGCTCTGTCTCGATTGGTCTTTAACTCCTCCTCCCTGGGCTTGTGAGCCTTTTGGGTTTTTACCTTGAATATATCTCCTCCCTAACGAGATATTGCACATTCCAGTCTCCAGCGCTGAGCTATTTCTACCTGATCTCAACTGTCTCTCACCTCTGCAATAGAACTGTCTTGTTTCAGACCTCTATCTCCAACTACTGATACATCCCTCAGCACTAAGGAGTCTCTGTGACCTGGGACCATACCTCTGAACATCTGACTGTGAGTAAATTACCCTTGTTTATGCAATAAAGAAATTTCAGAAAATAATAGAGACTTCAGGTGTGTTCTGGTGTGCCAAGGTTATACTACAAGACATTGAAGCTCCCAGTTAACAAGCTTCAAGGGTCTAAATACAGAATGTCTGCAGTAATAGACAATTTATGTGCATAAAACACTAAAGGCCCTGTTTCTAAGCCACGCTAGCATTTTTAGTGCATGCTGTGTAGATACCCATAATATTCTTAAGGGCATCTACACGATTAGCATGTGCTAATTTCTAGCACATCCTAAAAACGCATGCGTACCACACTAAGCAGGACCCTAAGGGGCCCTTTTACTAAGGGTCAGTAAAAGGGGCCTTGCTCTAGCGGTGGCCGCCCTTTTATTCATGGCCAGGGCCGCAGTGGGTTAATAGGCCAAAAAAAAAATGGCCATGCAATAAGTTTGCACTTGCCGCACAGCCATTTCGGAGGAAATTGGAAGAAGAAAGGGCAAATGGGGGAAGGAGGTTGGAGGGGGAAAAGGGGAGGGGAAAGAAAAAGGGAAGAAAGGAAGGGGGAGATAGAGGGAAAAGGGAGAGGAACAAAAAAAAGGAAAAAAAGGAATAAGGCAAAGGAAGAGGGTGTAAAAGATAAAAGGAAGAACAGATCAGAAGGCGTGTGTGGCAGACAGTTTGAGAAATCCATTTCTGAATTAAAGCCATTTGGAGCAAAACAATCCACCTTTGTTCACACAATGGATGTAAATCAATGTCTCCTCTCCTCCATCTTTGTCTATACATTTTTAAAACAAAACAAAAACAAAACAAAACAAATGGAGATCAGAAACAGACCCCCCCCCCCAATAGTCAGCACTATTTAACTGGTCAGCAATAGGTATTTGTGACCTGGATTGGCCACTGTTGGAAACAGGATGCTGGGCTTGATGGACCTTTAGTCTGTCCCAGTATGGCAATACTTATGTAACTAAGATAAATTTCACATTTTATATGTAACGTTTTTTACATGTATATAGTATCAGGTATATCTTACATTTTACATTTTATATGTTATTTTTTAAAGATGCATATATTCATAAGATATGTTTTTATGATAAACATCTCTTGGACATTTTGTTGATATGCTTTTGTGTGATATTCATTTTTGTATAATAATTATTTTTTATTCACATATTTATCGTGACTGAATAGATAGGGATGGGCTGGAGTGTAAAATTTAAGGGGCTTCGACGTTAGCTTCAGAACTTAGTAAAAGATCAGTACTGGGCAGACTTCTACGGTCTGTGCCCTGAGAAAGGCAAATCAAACTCGGGTATACATATAAAGTATCACATACCATTTAAAATGAGTTTATTTATTTATTAGCTACATTTGTATCCCACATTTTCCCACCTCTTTGCAGGCTCAATGTGCCGTAATGGTGATCATCATATCCGGACTGAGAATTACAGAATGTTGTAGAATTTAAGAACAGAAAAATATAATACCACTTAGAAGAAAATAGATATACAATTCGTTTCAATTATTTAAGAACAAGGGAGTGTCAAAGCAAATGCAAGGTGCAGATTAAGAAGGCCAAGAGGGAGTATGAAAAAAAGATAGCATTAGAGGCAAAAAAACATAGTAAAAAATTTTTTCGGTATATTAAAAGCAGGAAGCCGGCAAAAGAATCAGTTGGGCCGCTGGATGACCGAGGGGTAAAAGGGGCGATCAAGGAAGACAAAGACGTAGCGGAGAGACTGAATGAATTCTTTGCTTCGGTCTTCACCGAGGAAGATTTGGGTGGGATACCGGTGTCGGAAATGGTATTTCAAGCGGACGAGTCAGAGAAACTTGCTGACTTCACGGTAAACCTGGAGGACGTAATGGGGCAGTTCGGCAAACTGAAGAGTAGCAAATCTCCTGGACCGGATGGTATTCATCCTAGAGTACTGATAGAATTGAAAAATGAGCTTACGGAGCTACTGCTAGTGATATGCAACTTATCCTTAAAATCGAGCGTGGTACCGAAAGATTGGAAGGTGGCCAATGTAACGCCCATTTTTAAAAAAGGCTCCAGGAGAGATCCGGGAAATTATAGACCGGTGAGTCTGACGTCGGTGCCGGGGAAAATGGTAGAGGCTATTATTAAAAACAAAATTACAGAGCACATCCGAGGACATGGATTACTGAGACCAAGTCAGCATGGCTTTTGTGTGGGGAAATCTTGCCTGACCAATTTACTTCAATTCTTTGAAGGAGTGAACAAACATGTGGACAAAGGGGAATCGGTTGATATTGTGTATCTGGATTTTCAAAAGGCGTTTGACAAGGTACCTCATGAAAGGCTACAGAGGAAATTGGAGGGTCATGGGATAGGAGGAAATGTCCTATTGTGGATTAAAAACTGGTTGAAGGATAGGAAACAGAGAGTGGGGTTAAATGGGCAGTATTCACAATGGAGAAGGGTAGTTAGTGGGGTTCCTCAGGGGTCCGTGCTAGGACCGCTGCTTTTTAATATATTTATAAATGATTTAGAGATGGGAGTAACTAGCGAGGTAATTAAATTTGCTGATGACACAAAGTTATTCAAAGTCGTTAAATCGCGACATGATTGTGAAAAATTACAAGAGGACCTTACGAGACTGGGAGACTGGGCGGCTAAATGGCAGATGATGTTTAATGTGAGCAAGTGCAAGGTGATGCATGTCGGAAAAAAGAACCCGAATTATAGCTACGTCATGCAAGGTTCCACGTTAGGAGTTACGGACCAAGAAAGGGATCTGGGTGTCGTCGTCGATAACACACTGAAACCTTCTGCTCAGTGTGCTGCTGCGGCTAAGAAAGCAAATAGAATGTTGGGTATTATTAGGAAAGGTATGGAAAACAGGTGTGATGATGTTATAATGCCGTTGTATCGCTCCATGGTGCGACCGCACCTTGAGTATTGTGTTCAATTCTGGTCGCCGCATCTCAAGAAAGATATAGTAGAATTGGAAAAGGTGCAGCGAAGGGCGACTAAAATGATAGCGGGGATGGGACGACTTCCCTATGAAGAAAGACTAAGGAGGCTAGGGCTATACAGCTTGGAGAAGAGACGGCTGAGGGGAGACATGATAGAGGTATATAAAATAATGAGTGGAGTGGAACAGGTGGATGTGAAGCGTCT
The DNA here is from genome assembly GCF_901765095.1 of Microcaecilia unicolor. Taxonomy (NCBI): domain Eukaryota; kingdom Metazoa; phylum Chordata; class Amphibia; order Gymnophiona; family Siphonopidae; genus Microcaecilia; species Microcaecilia unicolor. Next base: position 138,784,771 of record NC_044037.1, read on the forward strand.
GTTCACGCTTTCCAAAAATACTAGGACTAGGGGGCATGCGATGAAACTACAGTGTAGTAAATTTAAAACAAATCAGAGAAAATTTTTCTTCACCCAACGTGTAATTAAACTCTGGAATTCGTTGCCGGAGAAAGTGGTGAAGGCGGTTAGCTTAGCAGAGTTTAAAAAGGGGTTGGACGGATTCCTAAAGGACAAGTCCATAAACCGCTACTAAACGGACTTGGAAAAATCCAAAATTCCAGGAATAACATGTATAGAATGTTTGTACGTTTGGGAAGCTTGCCAGGTGCCCTTGGCCTGGATTGGCCGCTGTCGTGGACAGGATGCTGGGCTCGATGGACCCTTGGTCTTTTCCCAGTATGGCATTACTTATGTACTTATGTACGTTTGGGAAGCTTGCCAGGTGCCCTTGGCCTGGATTGGCCGCTGTCGTGGACAGGATGCTGGGCTCGATGGACCCTTGGTCTTTTCCCAGTATGGCATTACTTATATGTACTTATGTACTTATAACCTACCAGCATGCAGCAGCATCTCACTGATGTTTTAGCGCATACTAGTGGATCCACGTTTCGGGCCTGGAAGAATTGGTGCAGACCCACCAGGCTGAGCTGCCAGCGCTGACTAAGCTGGTGGAAACCCAGGCATCTAAGTTAGATGACTTGGAGAAAGATCTAGAAGAGAAAATGTGTGATTCCTTGGGTTTCTGGTTCTCCAGCGATAACAGAGTTTTGGAAGATTGGCTCACAGACACGTTTTTTGGGACCATGGAGGCTGACCACATGCATATCAATCGGGGCCATCAGATTGGCTGCAAATGGGATGGTGACACTTGCCCTCATCTGGTGATTGCCAAACTCCACTATTATCAGCAGAACGTGGAGTTGTTGCGCAAATACAAGCAGTAGAGGGATGCACCGATGCAGCTAAATATAACATCCAAGAAATCCATATCTTTCAGGCCTATTCTACTGTGCTTTTGAAGAAGCACAGAGGATTTACACCCTTATGCTCCAAACTGAGTGGAAAAAGTGTGCATTTTATGCTACTGTATCCTTCTATACTGAAAGTCTACCATGAAGGCCTTTGGCATTGTCAGATTTTCAGGTTCAGAGCCCCCGGAGCCCGAGGAGCGACAGCAGCAGGCAAAACCCACCAACCAATGCTGGGCAAGCACACCGGCACCGGCAGGGACTACAGGCACCGCCCAGCGAGCTGGAACACACGGACTGGAATCCCCTGGACTGGAGGACACAGGACTGGAACACTGGACTGGAATCCCCCGGACTGGAGGACACAGAACTGGAACACACAGGACCGGAACACACTGGACTGGAGCACACTGGACTGGTCTGTACAGCTTCACCTGCACTTAGCCACTGCCCCCCAAGGGTTGAGCCCCTGGGTTCGAGTGGCCGGCAGGACTTACCGGATACTGGATGACACAGGGACCAGGACTAGAACAAGCTGGAAACTGCAGTACTCCTAAATCCTAAACTGAAATAAGTGCTCCCAAGCCCTAACCAACAGAAGAACTCCAAACAGAAACCAACAAAAGTGTTCCTAACAATAAACCAACAAAAGGACTTCCTAAGCCCTATATTAACAGAAGTGCTACCAATAGCACCACTAGGAAAAGCAGGGGAGCCACAGGGAAAGAGCAGGAAACCTAAACACATAAACTAGCACAGGTGCTCCTAAGCACCAAGCACAACAGCTCTACAACCCTAAACTAACTACGGTGCTCCTAAGCACCAAACTACCAGCCGAGCTCCTAGCACTAAAAGGGAAGACAGGGGAGCCACAAGGGAAAAAACAGGGAAGCTAAACACAGAAGTCAGAAGTGCTTCTAAAGCACCAAACACAGAAGTGCTTCTAAAGCACCAAACCCAGAAGTGCTTCTAAAGCACCAAATACAGAAGAGCTTCCAAAGCACCAAACCCAGAAATGCTTCTAAAGCACCAAACACAGAAGTGCTTCTAAAGCACCAAACCCAGAAGTGCTTCTAAAGCACCAAACCCAGAAGTGCTTCTAAAGCACCAAACACAGAAGAGCTTCCAAAGCACCAAACCCAGAAATGCTTCTAAAGCACCAAACACAGAATAGCTTCCAAAGCCCCAAACACAGAAGTGCTTCTAAAGCACCAAACACAGAAGTGCTTCTAAAGCACCAAAAGGGAAAGCAGGGGAGCTACAAGGGAAAAGCAGGGAAGCTAACACAGAACAAAAGTGCACACTGCACTACCACTAACCTGGACCTAAAGCAAACGACTAAGCAATGTTGCAAAGGCCCTGAAGGGAAGAACACCACTTCCTTATCAAGGCCCTGCCTGATGATGTCACCACTACCAGACACAGGCAGGCAGCATACTGAAACAGAGCTAGAGCTAACTCAGGCTTAACCCCCACAGCTGCAGTATAGCAGAGCAATTAGAGCACGCTGGAAGCAACCAGCACACAGAGGCAGCTAGCTCAGGTAACACACACAGCTGCAGTATAGTAAAGCAATTAGAGTCATGCTGCTGGAAGCAGCCAGCACAGAGAGACAGAGATAGCTCAGAAAGGACAGACAGAAGAAACAGAAGCCAGCTAAGAAGCTGGCCACCAGAAATAAGGTAAGTTTGAGAGGGGTTCTGACCACAATCATGACAGGCATGTATTGAGTGTGCAACAAAAGTCTCAGAGTAGATTAACTAACATGTATTGCCTCCCTGAGTAAACTGGATAATAATGGAGCCTGATAAGACTGTTATTGCGACATCTGTGCTGTCAGCTTTGGACATTGAGGCGTGAAGAGTTGATGTGTGGATGTGGTTATGATAGGTTGCTGTTTGCATTTTGAAATGCCTGTTTATGGTTGCTATTGTTTTTTTTGTATTCTTGGGGTTGGCACGTTTCTGAGTATGCTTGGGAGTTGGGCTGGGAGGGGGAGTGTGGGATGGATGGGAAGGGTGGGGGGAGGGGGTCTGAGGCAGCATGTGGATTGGTTAATTCATGTGTGTTGTAGGTTCCCCCAGGTTCATGGTGCTCTTAATCTGCTCTCTGGGGAGCAGTCTGCTACACTCCCATCTTGGTGTTTGATATCTTGTTGCCCTGGATGGAGGCTTGGTGTTCAGGGCATGTGACCATGCGTTCTTTTTGTTCTTATCACCCTTTGCTATGGGCTGTAAGCTATGGCATTACCTGGTAGGTGCATTGTGGCAAATATTTCATGCTTGCAGGAAACAAAGCTTTCAGACCAGGAGCATCAGAAGCTGAGTAGGGGATGGGGCAGGGTAGCAATTTAGTTTAAGAAACATTTGCCTGTCCAGTTGACCCTGGTTAGTAAGGACAATTATGGTAGATATGTGATGCTTCTGGTAAATTTGCAAGGTCAGGAATTTTATTTGTTGGCAATTTATGCACCAACTATGAACATGCTTTTTTTCAAACATTTATGAACATGCTTTTTTTCAAACACTGGTTTCACAGGGCCTGTTGGATCCAAGCTTACCCCTAATTCTGGCAGGATATCTGAATCACGTCTCTGATGTGCAGCTCGATCACTCTGGGATGAGGGGAAGCCCCCATTTGGGTCAGCATAAGGATATCCCTTATCTGTGTGCCTCCTTGGGTCTTGCTGACCCTTGGAGGCTCCTACATCCTAAAGAGTGGGATTACACCAACCTATCCCAGGCACACTCTCTTGCATCAATTATATTCTCCTTTCCCAGAGTATGTTTCCCCTGGTGCTGGGAGCAGAGATCGGCCCTACAGAGGTGTCTGATCAGGCTCATCTGGTTGGATCTGGAACATGATCAGAGACTGATGGGTCTGTAGGAGCAAAACAAGCACTATAGAGCACTATATACAGCACTGTATGCTCCCATATAACAAAATATATGAGATTATAATACATGGAACTATTCAGCATTAACGACTTTAAAATGAAGACTTATCCTTTAATACTAAAGCCTGTTGTTTAATGAGCCTCAGCCTTGTATACAGACAAAAGAATGCTGATAAGCGAGGCCAATGTACCAGAATAACAACATTGTCATCAGCACCAATGTCATGGCCAGACCAACCAAGAACTCTTAGAATTTCACATGCAGCTGTGGCTGGCAAAGATGCACATTGTTTATGAAATCCATGTCAAAGTGACCCCCTTCAATGTGGTGCCTGTGAGACAATCCTGTGGTCCTTGAAGCCACAACATTTTGGGATAAACAAAGTTATGTGTGCGTCACCCCAAGGCCAGAATACACATTGTTAGCCCAGTTGCAGCTCATGATTACTGTATAAAACGAGGACTCATATTTGATACAAAAGGCTGCTGTGTTGACATTCCATATGAGGTGCCACCTTGATTTGCATCTGACTGACCATCTGAGGAACACTCCGCAACCTGCTGGATGTCTGCATCAGGTTGTATGTTTGCCATGTACCCTTGTGTAGTGCTGAGGGTTTAGATTAATTGATGGAATTAGAACTCTGTCTAGGGTAATGTGCGTTTACTCTGAGATGTTTTTATGATAAGACTTCCCGCGTCTTTATTTTTGTCTTCTTTGTGCATTATCTTTGTTGCTATTGTAAATAAACACTTTTTATTTTTTATAATACTTGGTTCTGGAGTTGGTTTTGTTAATATTTGGGTGTTATGAGCTCAGATTTAGAGACACTTGCTTCTGACACTACCTTGTCTAATGCTGGAATGTGGCAAGTGTCCTGTTCCTTTAGTAATTTACTAGTAAAGAAGGCCCGTTTCTGAGAGCAATGAAAAGGGCGCTAGCAAGGTTTTTTCCTTAGTGTGTATATTTCAGAGAGTGTGTGTGAGAGTGAGTGTGTGAGACAGAGAGACAGAGTGAAAGTGTGAGTGACAGAGTGAGGCTGTCTGTGTGAGAGTGTGTGTGTGAGAAAGAATGAGAGTGTGTGGCAGCCCCCCCCCCCCCTAGTTAAAGAGGCCTTTAGATATAACAGTGGTCCCTGGGCAACTGCTCCTTTCAGCCATTGGATTAAATATTCCTTTCTAGTGTATTAGAGCAAGAAGTAGATCATGGCTGGAGGCTCGTTACAGCCTTGATCTGTCATCATAGTGTTACCATTATGTGCAAAACAGTGAAAGAAAGAAAATGAAAGTTAACCTTTGTGGAAAGAATAATTAGTCATGCATGTGTCACTTTGAGTGTAGCTGTTTGTGTGTGTGTGTGTACTATGCGGTGCTTCCATGGTAAAGTAAAACTGGCGGAGGGGTTACATAATATTGTGCTTGCCATGGCAAGAACTGAAATCCAATGGTAATGTTGTTAGGGTGTTGCTAACAATAAGAACCTTCTCCTCCACAATGATATGGTTCATAAAGTTGCTTGATAGAAATCATTAACAGGTTTTTACCAGCTGCACATGCTGTTAAATGAACCTTAAGTAATAGCTGTATGACAACAGTATGGGCATACCAATTGAAATTAAAAGGTTTGCTTGGTGCCAATTTCACCATGTAGTATGCCCTAGTTTAAAAAGCTGATATCTTACTGTGCTGTTTTGTATAATTATAACAGAAGGTGTAATAAGAGCACCCCCCCCCTGTAAAAAATAATCCGGCTGTCCTTATTAAAGTTTGCTATAAAGTTTTGTGGAAGTCGTCGACGCTCCTCCCCCACCCCCGAGGTCGACACCCCTCCCCCCCCCCCCCCCCCCCGAGGTGGAGGCAGGCATCGCTTTCAACTAATTCACCTGACTGAAGTCCTGCTGAGTGTAAAAGAAGCACAGAAGAGCAGAGGGCAGGCTCGCCTTCAGTGTTCCCCTGCTCTGTCAGCGTCCCGGCCAACAGTAAACAGGAAATGAGGGCGGGGCACTGAGAAAGCAGGGGAACGCTGAAGGCGAGCCAGCACTCTGCTCTTCTGTGCTTCTTTTACAATCAGGAGGACTTCAGTCAGGTGAATTGTTTGAAAGCGATGCCTGCCTTCACGTCGGGAAGGGGGAGGAGGTGTGTCACCCTCGGGGGGGGGGGGGAGGGGGGGGGTTGACCTGGGGGGGGGGGGGGGGTGCGGCGGTAAGTCCAGGCGGTTGGACGGCCCGCTGAGAGAGAAGGGGAATGACTGCAGTCAGCTTAAATGAGTTGAAAGCGCTGTGTGTGTGACATGAGACCCCATTGCAGCTCGTTGTTTTTCCAGCGTTGTTGGGCTCGTGTTACCCAGAGAAGGAGTGACCCCTTTTGCGTTTAATGCTCCTCCTTTGTTGTGTAGCTGTTGGCTGTGATAGGTCCATCATCCGTCGTTGCATTCCGTTGCTTGGCAACGATGGAGGCGCACGTATTGAGTGAGCCGTTCGCGTGTTAGGTCCGCCCCTTGTTTTATTTGAGTTGTTTGATAGGTGCATGGCAACGATGGAGGCGCACGTATTGAGTGAGCCGTAGGTCCGCCCCTTCTTTTGTTTGAGTTGTTTGATAGGTGCATGACACGTGATTGCATTCCGTTGCGTGGCAACGGCGACTGACGCCTTCGCCTCAGACGCTCCTCCCTTGTTGTATTTCTATTGGTGTGAGGCTCATCCGTGTGTGTTGCAGCTGTGACGCTCGTTCAGATCATGGCGGCGCACAGATGTACTGTGCTTAAAAGTGGTTACAGAGCTTCGAACATACGAACTTTTGAAGCCTCAGAGTGTGGTTCAGAACGTTCATGGTGCTTTTTATGTCCAGTTGGGGCGTGGCGTAGGTCGCAGATGGGGCGTGGCTGAGGGCGGTGGTGAGTAGTCCGAATAGCCAGGAGGACTACAGCAGTTCAGGACTTCACTGCCACAGTTGGAGGGAGCTTCAGAACGTTCAAGGTGGGATTTATTTATATAGATACTGAGTGTCAGGTTCCCCAATAACACCCCAAAAGGTTGTTATCTGTGTATGCCCCACAGCTGGAGGTTCCACCAAGATCTAGATCAAGATATGATTAGATCTAGATCAGATATGATAAGGACCACCCGCACCCTAGTATTACATTTCTAGGGTCCAGAGATTTAAACTTATTTTTCCTTTTCTGTTCAGGTAGTTACTAGGGGCTTGGAGCTGCTCCCAGAATAGGTTATCATTGTTTATAGAACACTGGGAACATATTCTATAAACAACCATACCTTGGCAATTTCCCCAGAAAAGAGGACCTTGTAGACAGCGTTTTGTTTTCAAAGTGATTAAATAGTCATAAGGGACTGCTTAAGCTAGAGTTCCTGATTATAAACAGACAGAGAGCCCTGTTTTATACATCTGTAAGCATGGTTGTCTATTCGCTGTATAAGAGCAGTTAAAACTGTCGCCTACAAGAGTAATTCATAATAGTGACTAAATTAACACTATGAACTAGAAACTACTGAATAAGAGCAGTAAGAGTGTTTTATTTCTGTAAGCAGAGTGAAAGCACAACTCCTTCTGTTACTAATGAAACAATGCTTTCTGATTTTGCTACTGAAATTATCTTCTTCTGGCATACTATCAATTCCAAAACTTAGCCTGTATAACAGCATATTTGTGTAATTTAAACAAGCTATCATTCAGAAAGGCAGAGATTACCCTTAAAGTTAATCATCTCCCTGTCAACTTGCTCCCTAGTTATGTCAATCATTGGAGGAAATTGTTTGCGAACATACACAGATTTTTATGCACAGAAAAACTTCTCCAAGGACAAGCAGGCTTATTTATTCTCACAGTGTGTGACGCCAACCCTCGTTATACGATCTGGAACTTATAACAAGTGTAAGTGCAAGAGACATGCTCCACCATGCATGTGCTAGTGCCTTCCCGCCTGCCATAAGAACGTGGTCTCCTCAGTTCTTTTTCTACCGCGGTGAGGAGAGGGTGTGCTTTATTTACTGTCTCCTCACAATGCTTGGTCCTAAAGAGCATTTTTTGTGTTTTTTGGCAAATTTTTATTTTTTTATTTTTTTTATTTGCATGAAGTCTTTATTAACAAGGTAAACATACAACAAGAGGAAAAAGAAAGTAACACCAAGCCACATTAGATCAATCCGCGTTCAACGCAATTATTGAAGACCTAACAGCAACAGTCCTGTCATTGTTTGTTCAACCTTTCATTTGTAAGCAAAAAAACACACTCCAAAATTTATAGAACATTTTTTATATACTTAACCAAGTCCCCCCCCCCCCTTCCCAACGCCACTCCCCCCCCCTCCCGGTTAGATCCTCGCCTCCTCTAACAATGCTTGTTCTCCCACATGCCTCACTGACTCATAGTCATGCTGATGAAAGGGCCCCATATTGAGTGCCACCTTTGCTGTTGATTACGCCTTTCCGCCAGGAGCCTTTCCATTTCGCAAACATACCTCAGTTTACTAAGCCATCTCGCTATTGGAGGGGTCAAGGGCTTCTTCCAAAAAGTTGCCACAACCACTCTAGCCGCACTTATAGCATGCCTCAGCAAGGTTTGGCGAGCCTGCGGGAGACCCGCCACCTTCGCAGAGAAAAGAAAAGTAGTTGGACTCCATGGGACCACGCATCCTAGCCAGTACTGCAGCCTGCTGTGCACTGATTTCCAGTAGGCCTGTATTTTCCTACAGGTCCACCAGATGTGTCCCATCGTGCCCTTAACCCCACAACCCTTCCAGCACAAACCCGTTGATGCGGGGTAGATGCGCTGGAGGCGCTCCGGCGTCAAATACCACCGGAACATCACCTTCACCGCATTCTCCCTAAAAGGAACATGTGAAGACACCCTCGCCGTAGCTGTCTCCAACCTCTCCCATACCCCCTCCTCCAAAGATATACCCAACTCCTTCTGCCAACTCTTCCTATGAAGAGTGTAATTTGACTCCTTCAGATTAATGGTGCTATATAAGCGTGATATTAGGCCACTAGTCATGGTGGATCCCTCACAAATTTCCTCCAAGGTGGTTTTATTCCTGTTTATCACCTCTCTAACAGCTCGTGTTTTGAGGAAGTGTGACAATTGGCGATAGGCAAAATCGTCACCCTTCAAATTTGGAAAAGTCCCCACCACAGCACTGAACGGTAATAACTGATCACCTTCAAACAATTGACCCCACATTTTTAATCCTTCTTGGTGCCACCGCGTAAATACCCCCTTCTCTGTCCCAGGGTAAAATAGTGGGTTAAAAGCTATAGGGGATAAGCGTGACAACGCACACTTCCTTTTGGGAAACAGGCTATCCCAGTAATGCAAGGTAACCTGGATAGAGGGACATAGTTCTTCCCCAAGCGCCCGAAACTGATTGGGGAGCCACATAACTGCTCCCAAAGGTCTCTGACCTATAGAGTGTTGCTCCAAATGTACCCATTGTCTGTCTGGATAGTCCTGAAACCATTCAATGGCTGCGCGTGCTTGAGCTGCTCTATAGTACCAACTCAAGTTAGGGACCCCCAAACCTCCCCTTCTCCTAGCCTGGTACAAGTACGCCCGCGACAAGCGCGGTCTTTTCCCCGCCCAAATAAATCGTACGATACGATCCTGTAAAGCTGAGAGGTATTTTTTAGGCATCTTAATTGGGAGGGCCTGGAATAAGTAGAGCAGCCGGGGCAAAACGTTCATTTTGACAACAGCTATTCTGCCGAACCAAGATAGTCCCAGGTCACCCCACCCTTCAAGGTCTGCCGTAATAACCTGTGCTAAACCCTTGTAATTTGCCGTAAAGAGGGCACCCAACTTTGCTGTCAAGTTTACACCCAGGTACCTAATCTGCTTAGGTGCCCATCTGAAAGCAAATGAGGATTTTAATGACTGCACTAACTCATCGGGGAGGGAAATATTCAGGGCCTTTGACTTTGTCATATTCACTTTGAAGCCGGACACTGCCGAATACTTATCAATCGCCTCTAACAAATTAGGGAATGTAACCTGGGGTCGAGTAACGAACAGAAGCACATCATCTGCAAAAAGTGCCATTTTGTGCTCTCTGCCCGCCACTGTAACCCCAGTAATATTTGGATCCGCTCGAATTGTGGAAGCGAAAGGCTCCATCGCCATGGCGAATAGCAAGGGGGATAATGGGCAACCCTGCCGAGTTCCTCTATACAAGGTAAACATAGCTGAATTTGCCCCATTAACTCTCACACATGCTTTGGGTGAGTCATAAAAAGATTGGATCCAGTTGCGAAACTGGGGGCCTATCCCAAATGCCTCCAACACTTTATACATATATGGCCATTGGACCCTATCAAAGGCCTTTTCAGCGTCTAAACTAAGGAAACACATTGGCCTCTTCACCCTCCCAGCCAGGTGCATTAGATCAACTACCCTTCGAGTATTATCCATAGCCTTCCTATATGGCACAAAGCCTACTTGATCAGGATGGATAATCGCCGGTAGCAACGGAGCCAATCGATTAGACAACACTTTAGCTAATATTTTTACGTCAGCATTCAGGACTGATATTGGGCGATAAGAGCCACACTCCGTGTGATCCTTATCCGGCTTGGGCAGGATGGCAATCCAAGCTTCCAACATGGTAGGGGGCAACACCTCACCCCTTCCAATCTGATTAAATAGGTCTGCCAACAGGGGCGCCAATTCCAAAGCAAATTTCTTATAAAATTCATTAGGGAAGCCATCCAACCCCGGAGATTTGCTGGACGGCAGATGCTGAATAGCTTTTTGTATCTCCAATGGCGTGACTGGCTTTTCCAGCTCTGTTCTTTGTTGAAGTGTCAGAGATGAGAGATCACTCTCTGCCAAGTACTCATCTATGGCCTCCGGAGAAGGGTCTCCCCCTTGTGCGTACAAGGCTTGGTAGTATTCCCCAAACCTCTTACGTATGTTCTCTGATGTAGTTAGTATATTACCCTTACTATCCCTCACCCTGGTTACTGTACGATCTATTTTTTGTCTGCGTAATTTCTTGGCAAGTCTGCGCCCAGCTTTATTGGTAAACTCATAAGTGCTACTTTTAATTCTGGATTGTAACAGACTTAGTTGCTCTGAGTAAATGGAATCCAACTTAAGTCTCTCACCCCTCAGTTCTTCTAATACTGCTGGTGATCTCCCACCCTTATGCTGTGCTTCTAGGCGCTGTATGTTCCCCAGACAACTCGCCACTTGAGCTCTACGGATTTTCGCTCTCTTACTTGCTAATTGTAAAAAATAACCTCTCGTGACTGCTTTCATTGCGTCCCATACCGTACTAAGGGGAGGCCCCGATTCCATGTTAAGCTCTAGATAATCCTTCAAAACTCTCCTGCAACCCTCCACCACCTCTACCTCGTGGAGCATAGTCGTGTTGAGCGTCCACCTTTTTTCCTTAACCTCTGCCCTGATAGATGACAAGGTCACCCAAACTGGGGCATGATCGGACAAAGTCATATTACCTATCCCTGTTATGGGGCCCCTCTCTACCAGCCCAATGTCCAGGAAGATGCAATCGATACGGGAGTAAGAGTCGTGGGCAGATGAATAGCATGTATAATCCCGCTCCCCCCCGTGGTTCACTCTCCACACATCCAACACACCCAAAGAGTATGCCATTGCTCCCAATGCAATTGACTCCCTACTGTCCCCAGAGCGGCTGACTCCCGACCTATCCAGTGCTGGGTCCATTACAGCATTAAAATCTCCACCCAGAATTAGGGGGCCCTGTACAAAAGTGGCAAGTGTGTTTTTCACCTTAGTGAAAAAGGCCCCTTGTTGTTCGTTTGGGGCGTACACAGAGGCCAGAGTTAGGTCTACTTGGTCAAGAACTATGTGCACATACAAGAACCTTCCCCCGGGATCCCGTTTAATCTGCTTTATCTGCGCCGCCACCGATGCATGTAGCATCACCGCCACCCCTCTCTTTGACCCTTCAGTAGAGGATGCAAAAAGAATGATTGGATAACTGGGGTGGGAGAGGAGCTTTTCGTGCTTACGGCGAAGGTGCGTTTCCTGCAATAAAACTATTTGCGGCTTTAGGTGCATCAGCTCCTTAAAACATTTTTGCCGTTTCTGAGGCATATTCAGGCCCCTGACATTGTAGGACATAATCTTTAAATCAGCACTCATGTGTATTTAATAATAAGGTCCACCGCATTTCCTGCCGGTGAGTCCATCCCACATCATAGAGGCAAACCCCCTTTTTCAAACAATAGGCAGGACCTAACCTTCCCTCCCATCTCCCCCCCAATACCCCTCCCTCCCACCCCTTATCTCCCTTTCCCCACACTGAAACACCAACCAGAGGACACAATTCCCCTGAATGGGAATGAAGAAAGCAACCCATCAATTCCTGACAGCCCAGCCCTCGTCCCGCCCCCGCTCCCCCGACCCCACCTTCTTCCATCCTGTAACTCCCCAGTCCATAACATAACACCTCATGGCTCACCACATTCGGCCCCAAGTCACTCTTATATATATTCCCTCCCTCCCTCCACCCTCTGTTCCCTCCCCTCAAAACATTCCCCAGAACCTTCTTACAGCCCCACTACTCATACCCCAAAGCACAGGCTTCAGGCAAGGCCTTGCCCAGCACAATAAAACAATCCAGACTCCCCGGTGGAATCCCGGTTCCCTTATTACTGTCCAAAAACTCGCAAAGTCTCAACTCAAGCTTGTCCCCTGAATTACCAGTTCCATCAAACCTTCCTTGAGGTAGATCAGGTCTCCTCTGCTCCTCCACGTCTTTTCGAGTTGCGCCGATTAACAGAATCAGGGACCCGCTTCCATCCTTGCAGCTTTGCCTTTGTGGCTGGCGCCATTGTCCCCTGCGGCACGCTCGACGAGACCAGGCCCGCTTCAAGAAGGGTCCCCCATACTTCTTTCAGCGATTGAGCTCTATGCTTAACTCCTTGCAGTGTGTATAAGAGCGAGAAGGGAAACCCCCATCTATAGGGGATGTGTTCTTTGGCTAATATTTCCAGGGCCGGCTTCATCAGCCGTCTTTGTTGCAACGTGAATTGTGAAAGGTCCTGGTATACTGATATTTTAGCTTCAGCATATTCAAGGTCCTGCGCCTTCCGCGCTAAGTTAAAGATCTTCTCTTTCACCTCGTACTTATGGAATCTTGTGATGATATCCCGCACTTTATTGTCCTGCCGTTTGCCAAGTGCTCTATGTGCCCTGTCCAGAACAATCTCCACTGCTCCGTCCTCTGGGCCCAATAATGCCGCACACAGGGTTCTCACAATCTGTGGAACATCCTCGATCTCGCTTTCGGGCACCCCTCTAAACCTTAGATTGTTCCTCCTGCTTCTGTTTTCTAGGTCGTCAATTTTGTACTCCAGCTCGGCATTTTTCTTTGCCAACTCTTGAAAATGTATCTCGTGGGCATTCAGGGTTTCGGCATGCTCATCCATTCTTGTTTCAACATCCTCTACCCTGCCCCCTAACTCTCGCAAGTCCGTGCTTAGCGCTTCCATGCGGTCGAGGATCTCGTCCTTCGAGCCCTTGATATCCTCTTGTATTTTCGACAAGAGCTGGCGAAGCTCAACTGAAACGCCTTTTTTTTTGTTAGGAGGCTGCAGCGATTCGGCCAGGGATAGCGCTGAATCCGAGTCCGACGGAGACACGTGCGCCGCAGATTCATGGCGCTTAGACGCCCGGCTAGGCCCACCTCCCGTTAGCCGCTCTGCTTCTTTATTTCGCACCGCAGCTGATTTACTCATTGTTGCTGGCGCTTTGCTGATCTCGTCTCTCGTTTTCCGGTCTAGTACGGACCCTGGGGTCGCCTGTAAATGCTATTTGAAGTCCGAGGAGCGGGGAGCTCAAGAACTAGGCTGCCATTCTGTAAGATGACGTCACTTCCTCCGTCTTTTGGCAAATTTTTCATCCTCAAATTGTGTGTGTTCCCAGTTGTAGAACCCCCTTTTTTTGTCTTTCCCATATATTTTTAGTTTATTTTCTGGTTTTCTTTCTTTTTCATTGTTGTTTGGCCGCTTTTAGGCCTTGACTTTGGCTGAGAATTTTCCCTTTGTTTTTGTTGTGCCTTGTCCCTTTTTCAGGCACCATTGCTTTGTTTAATTTAGCTGAGGAAGTTTTTCCTTCCATGTCCATGAAGGTTCCCAGTGATTTTAAGTGTTGTACCCGGTGCAATTGGACAATCTCTGGGAAGGACACCCATTCTTGGTGTCTTCAGTGTCTTGGGCCTGACCATAGCCCCACTAACTGTGCTTTCCCTGAGTTGCTGGATGGCCTAATGCAATGATGTGCATCGGCATCAGGGGTGCTAGAGCCTACCCTGCCTTGGCTCTCAGCCTGTGGTGTGGCCTCCAACACCAATGCAGCATGCGGCTCTGGTGTCGACTGCCACCTAAGCTGGCGCTCCATCGGCGTTAGTGGAGGAAGCTTCGCCAGAGTCGAGGTAGGAACCGACTTCTCAACGCCGTTCTCGAGGGCATGGTTCCTCCACATCAAAGCAGGTTCGGTCTCGTCACTCCCATCTGGAGGTATTGTCTGACACCAAAGAGGAGCACTCATAGGATTTAGAGGGGGATCTAAGGTACTTTTCCTCTGATGAGTCCTATAGCATTCCCTCTGAACCCTACCCTCCACCTGAAAAGGAGAAAGTCTCCTCTGGAGAGCCTATTAATCCCTTCTTTAGTTAAGGAAATGGACGATGCTATTCCCTTTCCTTTGGAAGTAGAGGACGAGCCCAGGGTTAAGATGCTCAAGGTCCTGGACTATACGTCTCCTCCTAGGGAGGTTTTGACTGTCCTTCTCCACCAGGTACTCTAGGAAGTCCTTGTTAGGAACTGGGAGTCCCCTCTGTTGGTCTTAGTCATGCCCAAGCAGATTAACACCCAGTATCAGATCCACAGTGCACCTGGCTTTGATAAGCCTCAGTTGCCTCGCAATTCTATGGTGGTGGAATCCGTTCTCAGAAGAGCCAAGAGTTGCAGGGACTATGTCTTGGTGCCCCAGGTAGAGAAGCTAGAACTCTGGATTCTTTGGGGAGGAAGCTGTACAGGCTTCAACGCTCATCTCCCAAATAGTCAAACCAGCTCTTCATGAGCATCCACTTGCGAAACTTGATGTGCAAGTTAACAGACCTGGCTGAGATGCTCCCTCCAGAACAGACTGAGTCACTTTCCTGCTTATTTTCGAAACAGAAAAACACCTATAGTGCGACCTAAATCGGGAGATAGACGTTTATCTCGCAAAGGCGCCCAAATTGGTATAATCGAAAGCCGATTTTGGGCGTTTCCAACTGCACTCCGTCGCGGAAACGAATAAAGTTGACGGGGGCGTGTCAGAGGCGTGGTGGAGGCGGAACTGGGGCGTGGTTATCAGCTGAGGAGAGATGGGCGTCTTTAGCTGATAATCGAAAAAAAAAGGCGTTTTTACCGCGATTTTGGGTCACTTTTTTGGACCCTTTTTTTTCACGAACAAGTCCCAAAAATGTGCTCCAACTGCCCGGATGACCACTGGAGGGAATCGGGGATAACCTCCCCGGACTCCCCCAGTGGTCACTAACCCCCTCCCACCAAAAAAAACCCCACTTTACAAACTTTTTTTCCAGCCTGTATGCCAGCCTCAAATGCCGTACCCACCTCCATGACAGCAGAATGTGTTGGATCCTGTCACAGCCTTTCCCTGGGTCAAATGTAGCTCTCGGGTGCAGTACAGGGTCACATCAGCATTGCATTGTGGTGGGTGTAGGGTATTGGGCTCCGTGATTTCATTAGCTTGTGTTACAGTCTCATGATGTTGGTAGTTGGTAGGCTCTTCTCCCATGGTGCTTTTCCCCCTGCCTACTGGGTCAGAGTGTGCCCTGTTGTGTTTCCTGTTGTAGTACATGTGGTAGTGGCCATTTTTGTAAGCCAGTTTTAGTTCCCTTTCCTGTGTTAGCCACGTTACAGAACTTAGTTCTTCCCTTGAATGTGGCTGAAAGAGGGCATTGTACAGCATTCTGCCAGCTCTGACCTACTGCTCATCTCAGTATCAGGGAGACTCGTTGCCAGTGGGGCACAACCTCTGATCTGCAGTTAACTGTGAGTAAACGCAGTTATTCCAATAAAGGACGTTTTCGGAGAGATTAGTCTTCAGGTGTCAACTGCTGTCCCATTCCCTCCATCTGCTCGCCCTAACCGAAACCTGGCTCACCCCCGACGACTCTGCCTCAGTCGCAGCCCTTTGCCACGGAGGCTACCTTTTCTCCCATTCGCCCCGCACAGCTAGCCGCGGTGGCGGCATTGGCCTACTACTTTCGCCTTCCTGCAGTTTTCAACCCCTCCTCCTACCACAGTCTCACTGCTTCTCATCCTTTGAAGTCCATTCCATCCGTCTATTCTACCCGCTGCCACTCCGAGTTGCAGTCATCTACCGCCCCCCTGATAAGTCCCTCCCTTCCTTCCTTACTGATTTCGATGCCTGGCTCTCTGTTTTTCTTGAGCCCTCATCCCCATCCCTCATTCTTGGTGACTTCAACATACACACTGATAGCCCATCCGACTCATACGCTTCTCAATTCCTCACCCTAACTTCCTCCTTCAACCTCCAACTGAGCTCCACCACCCCTACTCACAAATCTGTCTTGATCTTGTCCTCTCCTCTACCTGCTCGCCCTGTAATCTCTGCTCTTCCCATTTCTGGCCATCACCTGATCACATTCACACTTCATCACCCTCCCCCTCAGTCCCGCCCAACACTAACCACTACCTCCAGGAATCTCCAGGCTGTTGACCCCCCCCCCCCCCACCTTATCCGCTAGTATCTCCGATCTCCTCCCGTCCATCACATCCTCCGAGTCCGTCGACAAGGCTGTTTCCAAGTACAATGCCACTCTCTCCTCCGCCCTAGACACCCTTGCACCGTCTGTTTCCCGTCCCACAAGGCGCACTAATCCCCAGCCCTGGCTTAACCCTTGCACCCGTTACCTTCGCTCCTGCTCCCGATCGGCTGAACGCCTATGGAGAAAATCTCGCACCCATACTGACTTCATTCACTACAAATTCATGCTATCCTCCTTCTAGTCCTACCTATTCCTCGCCAAACAGGACTACTACACTCACTTGACTAACTCCCTCAGCTCTAACCCTCGTCGTCTCTTCGCCACCCTCAACTCCCTCCTCAAAGTGCCCTCCGCTCCCACCCCCCCTCACTCTCTCCTCAATCACTGGCTGACTACTTCCGCGACAAGGTCCAGAAGATCAACCTCGAATTCACCACTAAACCTTCTCCTCCTCTTCATCCTATCACCCACTCCCTCAACCAATCAACCCAGGCCTCCTTCTCCTCTTTTCCTGATATCACCGAAGAGGAAACCGTCCATATTTTCTCCTCCTCGAAATGCACCACCTGTTCCTCAGACCCCATACCAACCAACTTACTTATCATCATCTCTCCTACTATCACCCCACCCATCTGTCATATCCTCAACCTCTCTCTCTCCACCGCGACTGTCCCTGACACCTTCAAGCATGCTGTTGTCACACCTCTCCTCAAAAAACCTTCACTTGACCCTACCTGTCCCTCCAACTACCGTCCCATCTCCCTCCTACCCTTCCTCTCCAAAATACTTGAACGCGCTGTTCACAGCCGTTGCATTGATTTTCTCGCCTCTCATACCATCCTCGATCCGCTTCAATCTGGCTTTCGCCCACTTCACTCGACAGAAACGGCATTATCCAAAGTCTGTAATGACCTGTTCCTCGCCAAATCCAAAGGTCATTACTCCTCCATCCTCATTCTCCTCGACCTATCCGCCGCTTTTGACACTGTCAATCACAACTTACTTCTTGACACACTGTCCTCTTTTGGGTTCCTCTCCTGGGTCTCCTCTTATCTCTCCCACCGTACCTTCAGAGTACACTCTCATGGCTCTTCCTCCACCCCCATCCCGCTCTCTGTTGGAGTTCCTCAGGGATCTGTCCTTGGACCCCTTCTTTTTTCAATCTACACCTCTTCCCTGGGCTCCCTGATCTCGTCTCATGGCTTCCAGTATCATCTTTATGCTGACGACACCCAGCTTTATCTCTCCACACCGGACATCACTGCGGAAACCCAGGCCAAAGTATCGGCCTGCTTATCCGACATTGCTGCCTGGATGTCCAACCGCCACCTGAAACTGAACATGGCCAAGACCGAACTTCTTGTCTTCCCACCCAAACCCACTTCTCCTCTACCTCCACTCTCTATCTCAGTTGATAACACCCTCATCGTCCCCGTCTCATCTGCCCGCAACCTCGGTGTCATCTTCAACTCCTCCCTCTCCTTCTCTGCGCACATCCAGCAGATAGCCAAGACCTGTCGTTCTTCCTCTATAACATTAGCAAAATCCGCCCTTTCCTCTCTGAGCACACCACCCGAACTCTCATCCACTCTCTCGTTACCTCTCACCTTGACTACTGCAACCTATTCCTCACTGGTCTCCCAATTAGCCACCTATCCCCCCTTCAGTCCGTTCAGAACTCTGCTGCATGTCTTATCTTCCGCCTGAACCGATACACTCACATCACCCCTCTCCTCAAGTCACTTCATTGGCTTCCGATCAGGTACCGCATTCAATTCAAGCTTCTGCTACTAACCTACAAATGTACTCGATCTGCAGCCCCTCCTTACCTCTCAACCCTCATCTCCCCTTACGTTCCAACCCGTAACCTCCGCTCTCAAGACAAATCTCTCCTTTCAGTACCCTTCTCCACCACCGCCAAATCCACGCTCCGCCCTTTCTACCTCGCCTCACCCCACGCGTGGAACAAACTCCCCGAGCCCATACATCAGGCCCCCTCCCTCCCCATCTTCAAATCTCTGCTTAAAGCCCACCTCTTCAATGTCGCCTTCGGCACCTAATCTCTACACCTCTACCCAGGAAATCTAGACTGCCCAACTTGACATTTCGTTCTTTAGATTGTAAGCTCATTTGAGCAGGGACCATCCTTCTTTGTTTATTTTTTACAGTGCTGCGTAACCCTAGTAGCGTTCTAGAAATGTTAAGTAGTAGTAGTATACAGCAGCAACAAATCCTAGATGCTCGCGTGTATGCAGGTCCCTGGAGCACTTTTAGTGGGTACCGCAGTGCACTTCAGCCAGGTGGCCCCAGGCCCATCCCCCCCACCTGTAACACTTGTGCTGGTAAATGGGAGGCCTCCAAAACCCCACTGTACCCACATGTAGGTGCCCCCTTCACCCCTAAGAGCTATGGTAGTGTTGTACATTTGTGTGTAGTGGGTTTTGGGGGAGGGGGGTTGGGAGTTCAGCACCCGTGGTAAGGGAGCTATGCGTGTGGGAGCTTTTTTGAAGTCCACCGCACTGACCTAGGGTGCCCAGTTGGTGTCCTGGCATATCAGGGGGGCCAGTGTACTACGAATCCTGGCCCCTCCCACGACCAAATGGCTCGGATTAGGACGTTTTTGAGCTGGGCGTTTGTTTTTTTTTAGCGATAATGGAAACTAAAAACGCCCAGCTCAAAAACGTCCATTTTTTTCAAAAATACGGTTCGGCCCGCCCCTTCACGGACCCGTTCTCGGAGATAAACGCCCATGGAGATAGGCGTTTCCGTTCGATTATGCCCCTCCACGTCAATCAGTCAAGCAGCAGAAGGTGTGTTGAAAGTTCTTGGCCAGGGGCACATGACACTCTTGATGTGGCATCCAGGATCTCTGCTCAGAGTATAGCAATGCGCAGAATCTCATGGCTGCGTATTTCTGACTTGAAACATTCTGTCCAGCAGAGGTTGGCAGATGCATCATGCTGGTGGGATAAACTTTTTGGAGATAAGGTTGAGGAGGTCGCTGATCAAATCAAAAAACAAACTGATACCATCTCTTCTCTCTCTCGCAGGGCACCTTCTGCATCTACCTCCTCAGCTAGGAGGACTTTTGGCAAACAAAGGAGGTGTGCCTATTACTTTCAGAGGCTTAGGTGCAACTCCTCAGCTCGCCAGCCTCTTCAGGCCCCAGCATGCTCATTCCAGGGGCGTAGCTACGGGTGGGCCTGGATGGGCCCAGGTCCACCCAGTTTTGAGTCAGGCCCATCCAAAAAACTGAAGTCCCTCACCTCCTCCCTCACCATGTCTCCTCACCCTCTCCCACCCCTGCCGTAGTGCTTGAATTCAACAACGCTATCGGCGCTGCCTCCTCCACCTCACACAGTCTCCGTCTCCCACGGCAGCGCTTGCGATTTGCTGATACCGGTGGCACTGCCTGACAACTGACAGACGCGGCGCAACGTCCTGCTCCGGGGCCTTCCCTCTGCGCGCTGATTCAACTTCCTGTTTACGCAGGGCAGAACACACGCGGCAGAGGGAAGGTCCTGGAGCAGGTCGTCGTCAGCTCCGCGTCTGTCAGCTGTCAGGCAGTGCCAGTAGCAAATCACAAGCGCTGCCACGGGAGTGGGAGATGGAGACTGTGAGGTGGAGAACTGGAGGCAGTGCCGATAGCGCTGAATACAAGCGCTGCCGCGGGGGTGGGAGAGGGTGAGGAAGACAGTGGTCTGCTAACCCTGCAAGGGGAGGGGGCTGAAGGAAAGGGAGAGGTTCTGGACGTATGTGTGGGGGGGGGGCTGAGGAAGACAAAGGGGAGCAGGTGAAGGGAAGGGAGAGGTTCTGGACGTGTGTGTGGGGGGGTGGGGGCTGAAGGAAGGGAGAGGTTCTGGAAGCGTGTGTGGGGGGGGTGAGGAAGACAAAGGGGAGCGGGCTCTGCAAGGGGAGCAGGCTGAAGGGAAGGGAGAGGTACTGGACTTTTTTTTTGGGGGGGTAAGGAAGATACGGAGGTGTTGGCCCTTGGAGGGGAGGGGTCTGAAGGGAAGAGAAAGGTGCTAGACTTGTGAGGGGCAGGGGGTTGGAGAGAACAGAAGGGAGAGAGGTACTGGACTTGAAGGGGGGAGGTTTGAGGGAAGGGTAGAGGTCCTGGATTTGCAGGGGGGTTGGAGGGAAGGGGAGAGGAGCTGGATATGGGGGGTTGGAGGGAAAGGAGATTTGCAGAGGGTTGAAATGAAGGGGAGAGGAGAGGTGCTGGACACGTAGGGGGGCTGGATAAAAGGGAGAGAGGTGCTGGGCATGTGGGGGGGGGGGGGCTGGAGTAGAGGTGCTGGATATTCAGGGGATGGCTGAAGGGAAAGGAGAGATGTGGACCTGCAAAGAGGGCTGGAACAAAGAGAGAAAGGTGCTGGACCTATGGGAGGGGTTAGAGGGAAGGGAGAGAGATGCTGGACAAGGGGATAAAGGAAGAGGGAGTCAAATGCTGAACCCATAGTGGGAGAAAGAGCCAGATGCATAAGTGGAAGGAAAGAGAGAGGAAGAGAAGCTGGTTGGGGTGGGATCAGAGAGTAGAGGGACACATTGGCGTGGAGGATGGAGAAAAGGGACTTAGGGAGGTGTACAGATACAGAAGGGAATGATAGGCGGGAGCATGGGGACAGGCACACAAATGTGAGATGTTGTATGGGGATGGCAATGGCATATGGGCACAGAGGGGCAATGCCTGACAAGGTGGGATATGGAATAGAGATATAATGCTGGACACTGGAGAAGGGGGTATATGGACACAGAGGGGGGAGAGATACCAGACAAGGGGGAGAATAGGAACACAGAAGGGATGTGCTGGGCATGGGGTGCATAGGTGCACAGAGAAATGATGATGGATGAGGGGATATGAACACAGGGGAGATACTGGACAAGGAAATATAGGAAAACAGAGATGGATGATGGACATGGATAAAGAAGAAATGTCAAATAGACAGGAGACCCTGGCAAGTGAGTTCAGAGAAGACAGAGGGAAGCAGAAACCAGAGACTGAGACCAATATGATTTGAAAATAAAATGACCAGACAACAAAAAGGTACAAAAAATTATTTTATTTTCAATGTTGTGAATATAATATGTTGAATTTGGAATGTACATCTTGCCAGAGTTGATTTTAAACATGGCTGGGGTCCAGGACAGAAATCTAGGAAAGGACCCCAAAGTCCATTACAAGGCTGCGTCTTCAGCTTCCAGCAGGCGGGCTTTCTCTGGCCAGGGAACCAGGCACAATTGCCCTAGTTGCAACCCCTAACACCATCCCTGGCATGTGCTGTCTTTATATTTTGCCCAGGAGGAAATGCGTTTCTTTCATGTTTCTCTGGTGTTGTACTACATGCAAGGTCTGGTTTCTTGGGGTTTCTATTTAATTTATATTTCTAGAGTTTGTGGTCACTTATTCTGTATTTGACATTTGTGTACTCTGTGTCTGAGTGAAGTATTCTGTTAGCATGACGTTTCTATGTAGCATTCTGTAGTAATTTGGCTTGTTCAGCTTTCCTGATAAATGTATTTGTATTTTAGGGCCCCACTATAATATTTAATGCACTTCCTTTTCATAGGTAGGATCCTTGTTTTTGGAAGTTAGTGTTGGCATTGTAGATTTGCTGTGGGTTCTCAGTGACTTTTGTTTTATAGATTTTTTAAAAATTAATTTATAATATGTCTGTTATTGAGATTACACTAGAAACCAAAATTTCTTTGTATGCTGAGTTTTATGGGGAAATGTCCTTGCTGTGCTCTGTATCCATTGTTGGTGGAGGGCCAGGAGGTCCTCTGGATGCAGAATGTGTTTGGCTTCAATACCATATGTGTGTTGGAGGACCATGGCTCAATGGGGCTGACGTGCAGTCTATTGTACTGCCCTTAGCTCTCAATTGGCCCACAGCCACTGAAGCCTGCACTGCTACCCTCATTGAAGTTATGGGGAGCATGGTAGGGACAGAGCATGGGTGCATCAGGTTTCTGTTTTTTCTCTTTCAAAAAAGTTGTAGGGCCCACCCATCCAACCTGTTGGCCCACCCAAAAATTGCCTTCTGGCTACGCCACTGGCTCATTCATGTCATCAGTGTGCGCCAAAAGCCCCTACTGCTCCACAGGCAAATTAAGGGATGAGTTTTTGACTGGCTCCAGCAGAACATAGCCACAGTAAAAGTGTCCATCCCGAATGACTTGCCGTTTAGGGGGAGGCAGAAGATTTTTCGCAAAAGGTGGCCCCTTATAACCTCCAACTAATGGGTTCTTCAAATAGTCCATCTCAGATACATACTCAGTATCTAAAATCTCCAAATATCCCACAAAGAGCTCATTCCTTCAGGAAGATACTTGCAGAGAAAATCTCATCCCTTCTGAATGCCTATGCGGTTGAGCCCATTCCACCAGGGGAGGAAGGGAGAGGATTCTATTCCAGGTATTTCCTTGTGCAAAAGAAGATAGGGGGATGCGTCCCATTCTAGAACAAAGGGCCCTGAACAAATTCCTAGTCCGAGAAAAGTTCGGGATGGTTTCCCCAGGCACCCTTCTCCCAATGATTCAGCAAAATGATTGGTTCTGCTCTCTGGACTAAAAGCATGTATATACTCACATGCCGATACTTCCAGCACACCGGAAGTATCTTTGATTTCGGCTGGGAACATATCACTTTCAGTACCACGTGTTGCCTTTTGGCCTCGCGTCAGCTCCCAAGGTCTTCACCAAATGTCTAGCAGTAGTTGCAGTGTCACTATGCAGACTGGGAGTCCATGTGTTCCCACATCTCGATGACTGGCTGGTAAAGAGCACCACTTAGGCTAGAGTTCAGGAATCCAAGCGAATGACTATTCCAGTGCTCAAGCTTCTAGGGTTTGTTTTAATCTACCCCGTCCCATCTTTACCCTGTCTAGAGATTGGAGTTCATAGGAGTCCTGCCTTCCGGACATGAGAACAGACACTCTTGTTGTACTCGCTTCCAAGGTTTGAGCCTCTCAGCAGGTCAGAGCTCGGCAGATGTTGAGATTGTTGGGCCACATGGCTTCCACAGTGTATGTTACACCCATGACATGTCTTCACATGAGACCAGCTCAATGAACCCTGGTTTCTCAGTGGTACCAAACCATGGGAGTCTGGAAGATATCATCCAAGTGTCCCCAGAGCTTGTAAGCTCCCTTCAGTGGTGGACCATTTGATCCAATTTGACTCTGGGACTTCCATTCCAAATTCCGCAGCCACAAAAAGTGCTGATGATGGATGAATCTCTCCTGGTATAGGGGGCTAATGTAGATGGGCTTCACACCCAAGGTCTTTGGTCCACTCAGGAAATGAATCTTCAGATCAATCTTCTGGAGCTCTGGGCAATCTGGAATGCTCTAAAGGCTTTCAGAGATCAGCTCTCTCATCAATTTTTACTCATCCAAACAGACAATCAGGTTGCAATGTATTACACCAACATGGGGGCACTGGATCATGCGCTCTGTGACAGAAGGCTGACTGGATTTGGCATTGGGCTTGCCAACATGGCATGTTCCTTCGAGCCACTTATCTGGTGAGCAAAAATAATACCTTGGCAAACAGACTGAGCAGGATAACGCAACCACACAAGTGATCTCTCAATATGGGCATAGCCCGCAAGATCTTCCAAGCGTAGGGCACCCCCTCGGTGGATCTTTTTGCCACTCATATCAACCACAAGGTCCACCAGTTCTGTTCTAGGGTTCAGGCCCATGACAGACTAGCATTGTTTGCCTTCCTCCTCAATTGGGGAACAGGTCTTCTGTATGTGTATCCTCCCATATCTCTAGTGAGGAAAACTTTGTTGAAACTCAAGCATGACCACAGAACCATGATTCTGATCACGCCATACTGGCCGCAGCAGATATGGTTCCCTCTTCTTCTGGAGTTACCTCTGAAGAACCATGGAGATTGTGTTTTCCGACCCTCATCATGCAGAACGAGGGGTCTCTTCTACATCCCAACCTCCAGGCTCTGGCTCTCACAGCTTGGATGCTGAGAGCCTAGAATTCACTTCCTTGAGTCTTTCAAAGGGTGTCTCTCGGGTCTTGCTGGCTTCCAGGAAAGACTCCACTAAGAGGTGCTATTCTTTCAAATGAAGGAGGTTTGCCATCTGGTGTGACAGCAAGGCCGTAGATCCCCTTGCTTGCCCTATAAAGACCCTGCTTGAATACCTTCTACGCCTTTCAAGACCACTTTGGTAAGGGTTCACCTTAGTGCAATTAGTGCTTACCATCAATGTATAGAAGGTAAGCTCATCTCTGGACAGCCTCTAGTTGTTCGCTTCATGAGAAGTTTGCATTTGTCAAAACTCCCTGTCAAACCTCTACCAGTGTCATGGGATATCAACATCATTCTCACCCAGCTGATGAAAGCTCCTTTTGAGCCACTGAATTCCTGCCATCTGAATTACTTGACCTGAAAGGTCATTTTCTTGGTGGCTCATAGAGTCAGTGAGCTTCAGGCCTTAGTGGTGGATGCACCTTATATTAAATTTCATCACAACAGAGTAGTCCTCCGCACGCACCCTAAGTTCCTGCCAAAGGTGATGTTGGAATTCCATCTGAACCAGTTGATTGTCTTGCCAACATTCTTTCCCTGACTTCATGCCCATCCTGGTGAAAGCAGCTTGCACAGCTTGCAAGAGAGCATTGGCCTACTACATGGAGCGGACAAGGCCCTAAAGACAGTCCACCCAGTTTTTCGTTTCTCATGATCCACACAGGATCCATCGGGAAATGCACCATTTCTAACTGGCAGACTGATTGCATTTCCTTCACTTATTCCCAGGCTGGGTTGGCCCTAGAAGGTAATTTCACGGCTCACAATGTCATAGCCATGGCTTTTTCAGTAGCCCACTTGAGGTCAGCCTCCATTGAAAAAAGTGAAGCTTCTTACCTGTAGCAGCTGTTCTCCGAGGACAGCAGGATTTATATTCTCACAATCCCTCCCACATCCCCTTGGAGTTGTCTCCTTTATTATTTTTGCTGAGGAGACTGTGTTCTCGCAGCGGGTGGGAAAGTATTCACGCATGCGCAGTGGAGTGTATCTCATGCTCCACAAAGCTCTACTTATATTTGTTATAAGTTCTGGACCGGGCACACGGGTCAGCGTCACCCACTTGTGAGAATATAAAGCCTGCTGAGCTCGGATAACACCTGCTACAGGTAGTACCTTCGCTTTGTTTATGGTATATGAGGCCAAACTGATATGGGAGTTTGTAAACAGAGTCCCTTGTGACTCTGGGCAAGTCACTTAACCCTCCATTGCCCCTGGTACAAAATAAGTACCTGAATATATGTAAACCGCTTTGAATGTAGTTGCAAAAACCTCAGAAAGGCGGTATATCAAGTCCCATTTCCCTGTCCCTAAACAGGTTGTGGATTTTTCTGAGCCCGTAGAATGCTTGGATGGCAAGCACTGTTTTTAGAGATTTCAGTGAAAGCATGTGTCTCAGGGCTCAAGAGTAAGCAATTGTCACGTATACAAGCAGGAAACTAGGTTGTGAACCCTTGGACCACTGCCGAGGAGCGGCAGTGGCAAGCAAAACCACCCCATGCTAGGGACAGGGCAGATCTGGGACAAACAGTTAGGCTTCACCTGCACCTGGCCACTTTTCACCAAGAGTTGAGCTCCAGGCTTCAGGTGGCCAGCAGGACTTACTGGACAGTGCAGGACTGGATAACAGCTAGGCAGCACAAGGACAGCAAGGCAGGGAAAGGATAGGCTAAAGGACAGGACTGAACACTGAAAACAGCCACTAAAACAGGGAGCAAAACACTGACTAACAAGACACAAAACTAAAAGCTGCAGAGCAGCCAGTAAGATACAAACAGACAAGGACTAACACAGAACTACAACTCAGAGACAAGACAAGCAAACAAACAAACAAACAAACAAACAAACAAACAAACAACAATCTACTCTAACTATCCACAGACTAGCAAGAACAGACAAGAATCAAGGCAGGAATAAACTAGAAACTGGAAACAGCAGAAGTGCACCAGCACCCCAACATACCAGGGCCTTAGACGCAATGCAAAGGCAAGCAGAGAGATTTCAGAATGGCTAATAAGCCCAGCAGCAGCTGAGGCTTCAGCTGCAGCAATCACCAGGCAGCTACGGGTGCTGATCAGGGACAAACAAGAAGAGTAAGTCTGGCAGCCTGGAAGATCCGGACTGGCCTGAGCTAAAGTCTGGAATGGGCAGGAACAGCAAGACAGTCTATAGCAGTTCATAGCAGCCACCGGTTCTGGCCACCAGAGGGCGAGGTGAGCACAGACATAAAGCAATACTTAGATGAAAAGGGTGTTAAGCCAATAGGCAGTGAGGAGTAAGATGTGTAACGGAGAGGAGGGCTGTTGGGGAGCTGAGGGAGGGCAGGGAAAATCGCTGGACATGGATGGGAGGGGAGGGCAGGGGGAGAGAAGAGATTGCTGGACATGGAGAGGAGGGGAGGGGAGGGCAGGGTAGGGGGAGAGAAGAGATCACTGGACATGGAGAGGAGGGAAGGGCAGGGGGAGAGAAGAGATCACTGGACATGGAGAGGAGGGGAGGGCAGTGGGAGAGAAGAGATTGCTGGACATGGAGAGGAGGGGAGGGCAGTGGGAGAGAAGAGATTGCTGGACATGGAGGGGAGGGCAGGGGGAGAGAAGAGATTGCTGGACATGGAGGGGAGGGCAGGGGGAGAGAAGAGATCATTGGACATGGAGAGGAGGTGAGGGCAGGGGGAGAGAAGAGATTGCTGGACATGGAGAGGAGGGAAGGGCAGGGGAAGAGAAGAGATCATTGGACATGGAGAGGAGGGCAGTAAGAGAGAAGAGATCGCTGCACAGGAGAGGAGGGGAAGGCAGGGAAGAGAGGAGAATTGCTGGACATGGATGGATGAATGGGGGCAGGGGAGAGAGGAATTTTGCTGGATATGGGTGGATGGAGGAGAGGGCAGGGGAGAATGGAGAGTTGCTGGACATGGATGGATGGAGGGGGCAGGGAAGAGGGGAACTTTGCTGGATATGGATGGATGGACGGGAGGGCAGGGGAGAATGGAAAGTTGCTGGACATGGATGGATGGAGGGCAGGGGAGAGGAGAATTGCTGGACATGGATGAATGGGGGCAGGGGAGAGAGGAATTTTGCTGGATATGGGTGGATGGAGGAGAGGGCAGGGAAGAATGGAGAATTGCTGGACATGGATGGATGGTGGGGAGGGACGTCAGGAAGGAGATGCACATGGATGGAGGGGAGGGAAGAGAGGAGAAATGCTGAACATGGATGGAGTGGAGGGCAGTTAAGAGAGGAGAAATGTTGGACAAGGATGGAGGGAAGGAAAGACAAAGGAAGGAGATGCACACGGATGGAGGGGAAGGGAGAGAGGAGAAATGCTGGACATGGATGTAGGGGAGTGAAGACAGAGGAAGTAGATGTACATGGATGGATGGAGGGGAGGGGAGTGAGGAGAAATGCTGGATATGGATGGAGGGAAACTGCTGAATTTAAGGGCTGGATCGGAACACTTTTCTACTATTGCTGCATGCCGTGTCTAACGTCTTGAGGTAACTTTCCAGTTCAGTATTTTGCCTTCATATTTTTTTATTTCTAGTTCCTTGTGTCATATCTGTTGTCATGTGTTTTTCATGTGTGATCAAGGTGCAGTATTAGTGTGTAGTATTTGCAGCCCTTTTTGTTTTTTTTTTCATTAGGTAGTGTACTGGTGTTTTAGAGACCGGTGTAATTACAGTGCTGCCTTTCCACGCATAAGGTTGTAGCTCGTCCTGTCCTTTGGTAAGGTTATGAGTGGGTTTTGCACAACATAGTAACATAGTAGATGACGGCAGAAAAAGACCTGCATGGTCCATCCAGTCTGCCCAACAAGATAACTCATATTTGCTGCTTTTTGTGTATACCCTACTTTGATTTGTACCTGTGCTCTTCAGGGCACAGACCGTATAAGTCTGCCCCGCACTATCCCCGCCTCCCAACCACCAGCCCCACCTCCCAACCACCGGCTCTGGCACAGGCATAGACCGTATAAGTCTGCCCAGCACTATCCTCACCTCCCCACCACCAGCCCTGCCTCCCAACCACCGGCTCTGCCACAGACCGTACAAGTCTGTCCAGCACTATCCCCACCTCCCAACCACCAGTCCCGCTTCCCACCACCGGCTCTGGCACAGACCGTATAAGTCTGCCCAGCCCTATCCACGCCTCCCAACCACCAGCCCCTCCTCCCGATCTTGACTAAGCTCCTGAGGATCCATTCCTTCGGCACAGGATTCCTTTATGCTTCTCCCACGCATGTTTGAATTCCGTTACCGTTTTCATTTCCACCACCTCCCGCGGGAGGGCATTCCAAGCATCCACTACTCTCTCCGTGAAAAAAATACTTCCTGACATTTTTCTTGAGTCTGCCCCCCTTCAATCTCATTTCATGTCCTCTCGTTCTACCACCTTCCCATCTCCGGAATAGGTTCGTTTGTGGATTAATACCTTTCAAATATTTGAATGTCTGTATCATATCACCCCTGTTTCTCCTTTCCTCCAGAGTATACATGTTTAGTTCAGCAAGTCTCTCCTCATACGTCTTGTAACGCAAATCCCATACCATTCGCGTAGCTTTTCTTTGCACCGCTTCAATTCTTTTTACATCCTTAACAAGATACGGCCTCCAAAACTGAACACAATACTCCAGGTGGGGCCTCACCAACGACTTATACAGGGGCATCAACACCCCCTTTCTTCTGCTGGTCACACCTCTCTTTATACAGCCTAACAACCTTCTAGCTACTGCCACCGCCTTGTCACACTGTTTTGTCGCCTTCAAATCCTCAGATACTATCACCCCAAGATCCCTCTCTCCGCCCGTACCTATCAGACTCTCCCCGCCTAACACATACGTCTCCCGTGGATTTCTACTTCCTAAGTGCATCACTTTGCATTTCTTCGCATTGAATTTTAATTGCCAAACCTTAGACCATTCTTCTAGCTTCCGTAGGTCCTTTTTCATGTTTTCCACTCCCTCCGGGGTGTCCACTCTGTTACAGATCTTAGTATCATCCGCAAATAGGCAAACTTTACCTTCTAACCCTTCGGCAATGTCACTCACAAATATATTGAACAGAATCGACCCCAGCACCGATCCTTGAGGCACTCCACTACTTACCTTTCGCTCCTCCGAGCGAATTCCATTCACCACCACCCTCTGGCGTCTGTCCGTCAACCAGTTCCTAATCCAGTTCACCACTTCGGGTCCTATCTTCAGCCCATCCAGTTTATTTAAGAGCCTCCTGTGGGGAACCGTGTCAAAAGCTTTGCTGAAATCTAAGTAGATTACGTCCATAGCTCGTCTCTGATTCAATTCTCCTGTCACCCAATCAAAGAACTGAATGAGGTTCGTTTGGCACGATTTCCCTTTGGTAAATCCATGTTGTCTCGGATCTTGCAACTTATTGGCTTCCAGGAAATTCACTATCCTTTCCTTCAGCATCGCTTCCATTACTTTTCCAATAACCGAAGTGAGGCTTACCGGCCTGTAGTTTCCAGCATCTTCCCTATCACCACTTTTGTGAAGAGGGACCACATCCGCCGATCTCCAATCCCTCGGAACCTCTCCCGTCTCCAAGGATTTATTAAACAAATCTTTAAGAGGACCCGCCAGAACCTCTCTGAGCTCCCTCAATATCCTAGGGTGGATCCCATCCGGTCCCATGGCTTTGTCCACCTTTAGCTTTTCAAGTTGTTCATACACACTCTCTTCCGTGAACGGTGCTCTATCCACTTCAATCTCATTTGTACTTTTTGCAGTCCATCGCGGTCCTTCTCCAGGATTTTCTTCTGTGAAAACAGAACAGAAGTATCTATTTAGCAAATTTGCTTTTTCTTCATCATTATCCACATAGCGGTTCGCAGTATCTTTTAGTCTCACAATTCCCTTTTTAGTCATTCTCCTTTCACTAATATACCTGAAGAAAATTTTGCCACCCCTCCTTACATTTCTAGCCATTTGTTCTTCCGTTTGCGCTTTCGCCAGTCGTATCTCTCTCTTGGCTTCTTTCAGTTTCATCCGGTATTCCTCCTCGTGTCCCTTTTCATGAGTTTTTTTGTATTTCTGGAACGCCAACTCTTTAGCCTTTATTTTCTCAGCCACTTGCTTGGAGAACCATACTGGTTTCCTTTTTCTCTTGCTTTTATTTACTTTCCTTACATAAAGGTTCGTGTATAGTGTATAGTGTTTTGCAGCGGAGAGATTGTGTGTTGGCCTTACTGAGGTGGCACCAAAAACATCAGAAAGGGTGTAGAGCCTAAATCATGACACACTACCTCTTGAAGGATCTACATATAGAGTTTATGTATTTCTAAGGTCTACACTGGCAAGGTATGGGAAAGGGGGTAGGGAAATACTACTGGAGAGGAAGAGGGAGTGCTGGGTTAGGAAGAAAGAAGGAAGGAAGGAAGGAAGGAAGGGAGAAAGAGCTGGCTTTTTTGGGAATAACCATAATGTATGTATGTGTGTGTGTGTATATATATATATATATATATATATATATATATACATACACACACATTATGGTTATTCCCAAAAAAGGATATATATATCTATTGGCCTTGCTGCCTGTGTTCGAGACTTAAGTACATTACATAAGTAATGCCATGCTGGGAAAAGACCAAAGGCCCATCAAGCCCAGCATCCTGTCCCTGACAGCGGCCAATCCAGGTCAAGGGCCTGGATTGGCCGCTGTTGGAGACAGTGCTGGGCTTGATGGACCTTTGGTCTTTTCCCAGCGTGGCAGTGCTTATGTACTTATGTGCTAAGATCTTTGAATAGAACATCAGTTGGTCCACAGACAGAAGCTATGCCTTTAAACATTTATACATCTTTAAACATTTAAACATCTTTGACTCCTCCATCTCCTTCTCTGCGCATATCCAGCAGATTGCCAAGACCTGTCGCTTCTTCCTCTATAACATCAGCAAAATTCGCCCTTTTCTCTCTGAACACACCACCCGAACTCTCGTCCACACTCTCATTACCTCTCGCCTTGACTATTGCAACTTACTCCTCACCGGCCTCCCACTTAGCCATCTATCCCCCCTTCAATCTGTTCAGAACTCTGCTGCACGTCTTATATTCCGCCAGAACCGATATACTCATATCACCCCTCTCCTCAGGTCACTTCACTGGCTTCCAATCAGATACCGCATTCAATTCAAGCTTCTCCTTCTTACCTACAATTGCACTCAGTCTGCTGCCCCTCACTACCTTTCTACCCTCATCTCCCCTTACGTTCCAGCCCGAAACCTCTGTTCACAGGACAAATACCTCCTCTCAGTACCCTTCTCCACCACCGCCAACTCCAGGCTCTGCTCATTCTGCCTCGCCTCACCCTATGCATGGAACAACCTTCATGAGCCCATACGCCAAGCCCCTTCCCTGCCCATCTTCAAGTCTTTGCTTAAAACCCACCTCTTCAATGCTGCGTTTGACACCTAACTCTTACCGTTCAGTAAATCCAGACTGCCTCAATTTGACTGCCCCTATCGGACTGACCGTTCACTTGTCTTTTAGATTGTAAGCTCTTTGAGCAGGGACTGTCCCTCTATGTTAAATTGTACAGCGCTGCGTAACCCTAGTAGCGCTTTAGAAATGTTAAGTAGTAGTAGTTGGGCTTCTGAGAGTTTATATATTTAGGAAACCTTTTCCACAAGGATTATAGAGCAGATGATCTGTCAAAACATAATCCAATCAATAAGCCAGCAATGAGTTGTGTTGTTTTAAATGTTGACTGCTGTGGGATGAATTAGTTCCTAATAATTCAGAGCTAGCAACTCTGCAGGTCTCAGTAGTCCTTAAACCTACTCCGAGTCCTGTCTGTTCCACCCGCTCTCGCCCATCCGTGTGGTCGCTTGTTTTTAAAGCTCTGAGGCGTTCTCCCTCCAACACTAGTGATTCACATAACCAGCCTTCTGCCAGCATCGGGGCCTCTCCTCAGGCGCATCCCGCCTCCTCAATGCAACTTCCTGTCTTCCACAGAGGTGGGATGTGTCTGAGGGAGAGGCCCCAATGCTGGCAGAAGGCTGGCTATGTGAATCGTCGGTGTCGGAGGGAGAACGCCTCAGGGCTTCAAAAACAAGAGACCACACAGATGGGCGAGAGCGGGTGGAACAGACAGGACTCGGAGTAGGTGTAAGACTTGTGCAGTAGGGGGGAGGAGGCAGAGAAAGCCATTGGCACTGCAGGCATTTGGTGCTTAGGCGCCATCTCTTCTAAAAATCTGTTTGGGGGAGTACCCACCTAGCTACGCTACTGGTTGGTGGACATGGGGTGAGGGCACAAACACAAAGGCAAACCCATTGGGTGAATTACAGTTTAAAAACAAAAAACAAAAAGAAGGACAGGGGAGAGAGGACGGTTGGTGGACATGGGGGGGGGGGGGGTTAGTGCACATGGGGGTAGGACAGGGGAACACATGAATTACAATTAAAAAAAATATTAACAACATGTCATACTCATGGACCATCTTCCTAATTATACACCCTTCATAATTATCCTATTGTGGATTAAAAACTTGAAGGATAGGAAACAGAGGGTGGGGTTAAATGGGCAGTATTCACAATGGAGAAGGGTAGTTAGTGGGGTTCCTCAGGGGTCTGTGCTAGGACCGCTGCTTTTTAATATATTTATAAATGATTTAGAGATGGGAGTAACTAGCGAGGTAATTCAATTTGCTGATGACACAAAGTTATTCAAAGTCATTAACTTGCTACAGGATTGTGAAAAATTACAGAAGGACCTTTCGAGACCGGGAGACTGGGCGGCTAAATGGCAGATGACGTTTATTGTGAGCAAGTGCAAGGTGATGCCTGTGGGAAAAAAGAACCCAAATTATAGCTATGTCATGCAAGGTTCCATGTTAGGAGTTACGGACCAAGAAAAGGATCTGGGTGTCGTCATCGATAATACGCTGAAACCTTCTGCTCAGTGTGATGCTGTGGCTCGGAAAGCGAATAGAATGTTGGGTATTATTAGGAAAGGTATGGAAAACAGGTGTGAGGATGTTATAATGCCGTTATATCGCTCCATGGTGCGACCGCACCTTGAGTATTGTGTTCAATTCTGGTCGCCGTATCGCAAGAAAGATATAGTGGAATTAGAAAAGGTGCAGCGAAGGACGACTAAAATGATAGCGGGGATGGGACGACTTCCCTATGAAGAAAGACTAAGGAGGCTAGGGCTTTTCAGCTTAGAGAAGAGACGGCTGAAGGGAGACATGATAGAGGTATATAAAATAATGAGTGGAGTGGAACAGGTGGATGTGAAGCGTCTGTTCACGCTTTCCAAAAATACTAGGACTAGGAGGCATGCGATGAAACTAGTGTAGTAAATTTAAAACAAACCGGAGAAAAGTTTTCACCCAACGTGTAATTAAACGCTGGAATTCGTTGCCAGAGAACGTGGTGAAGGCGGTTAGCTTGGCAGAGTTTAAAAAAGGGTTAGACGGTTTCCTAAAGGACAAGTCCATAAACCATGCCGCTACTAAATGGACTTGGGAAAAATCCACAATTCCAGGAATAACATGTATAGAATGTTTGTATGTTTGGGAAGCTTGCCAGGTGCCCTTGGCCTGGATTGGCCGCTGTCGTGGACAGGAGGCTGGGCTCGATGGACCCTTGGTCTTTTCCCAGTGTGGCATTACTTATGTATTTATGTACATTATAGCACTTTTCTATGAACTGTTTGGTTAACAACAATCACCATTTGAATATAACCTTGCTAGTGCCCGTTTCATTTCTTACAGAAATGGGCCTTTTTTACTAATATATATATAAATACAGTGGTGTGCTGGAGCCGGCTCGCACGAGCCAGTTGTTAAATTTTACTGATTTTTGCGAGCCGGTTGTTGGAGTCAGGCAGCGAGCACACAAGCATCTGTTTTTTTTTCTCCTCCTCTCTCCCTCCTCTCCCAGCATACCTCATCATGTTGTCCCTGAGGTTCATCATCCCCCCCCCCCCCACCACTGCCTGACCAACCCAGAGCCTTTTCTCTGCCAGATCCCACCCACAGGAAATTGCATCAGCAGGGCTGTACACTACTCGGCAGAGACAGGCTCCGGGTGGACCAGGCAGCATCACGTTACCACTACAGCTACTGGAAGAGTAAGGTTTGAAGAATGGCCAGAGAGGGAATGGAAGCTGAGAGAGGTAGGACTCACAGAGGAGCAGGAAGGAGATGATGCTGGGTTTAGATGAGGACAGAGACAGCATGAAATAAAGAAATTGAAGCTATTTAGGTTAGTCTGTTTCCCCTTCCCGCGCTGCCGTTAAACCCAAAACAAAATCAAGCAAACTTATGAGCTGCTGTATCTATGTTGTCGTTCTTTATTGTTGGTAGCATTTTAATTTCATCTCACTTATATTTTCAAACATGCCACCTTGTGCAGCATACGGATGAACATAGAGGTAGTAGTAATTTGTTATAAATCATATTCGGTGTATCATTTGGAGGGGCTCGTTATAGGGACACCCTCTTGCATGTATTATATTTGTGCAGAGATTTTTTTCTCTTGGTAAAGGGTCACTAAAACAAATATCACGTTATAAGAATCAGGTGCTGCATCCATGTTGTCGTTCTTTATTGTTGGTAGCATTTTAATTCAATTTCACTTATATTTTCAAACATGCCAGCTTTGGCAGCATACAGATGTACACAGGGGTCAGAGAAGTATAGTAATGGAATAACTTTTCATAGAGTAGTAATTTGTTATAAATCATAATCAGTGTGTCATTTAGAGGGGCTGGTTATAGGTACCCCCTAGCATGTATTACATTTGTGCAGAGATCATTTTTCTCCTGGTAAAGGGCCATTAAAACAGATGTCATATTATAAGGATCAGTTGCTCAACATTCAGAGTTTCTATCTATCTATTTATTTATTTAGTTACTTATTTATGACATTTAACCCTGTTATTGGTGCAGAGATTTTTTTTTCTCCTGGTAATGGGCTTCTAAAACAGATATAAATGTTATGGGAATCAGGTTCTCAATGTTCAGAGTTTCTATCTATTTATTTACTTATTTATGGCATTTTATCCTACGTTAAACTTGAATTAGATTGGAACCTGGAAGCATTACAAAAGAAAAAATTCCCGGAGACAGTAATGCATGACCCCCCCCCCCCCCCCCGGCTCTCTCTCTGGGTATAGCCAGCTCTGCAATTGGGGGGGGGGGGGGGCGCAGAGTTGGACAGGGGAGAGAGCCTGTGGTAAAGAGGCACGTGGCAGCGGGAGGCAGTCTGAGTCAATGTACCTCTTGGACACTTTGTCGCCTCGTGGACGAGCGTAGTGGTTGCAGTGCTGCAGTGTGGCTTGAAGTATGCTGTGGGACTCGTGCTCGGCGAGGCATGCTGCCTGCTGGGTAAGGTAAAATTATGTATCATACCTGATAATTTTCTTTCCATTAATCATAGCTGATCAATCCATAGACTGGTGGGTTGTGTCCATCTACCAGCAGGTGGAGATAGAGAGCAATCCTTTTGCCTCCCTATATGTGGTCATGTGCTGCCGGAAACTCCTCAGTATGTCGATATCCAAGCTCCATCCGCAGGACTCAGCACTTAGAGAATTACACCCACAAAGGGACACTCTGCCCAGCTCACCACCGCCGAAACGGGGGAGGGGAATTAACCCAGCTCATCCCCACACAAGTGGGGGAGGGGAATCCATCCAGCTCATCCCCGCGGAGCGGGGGAGAGACACCACACCCACCGATGCGGGGGGATCTGGCTTATCCTGCAACCGCAACCGTGGGAGGAGCTGACTGACCCTAACACCGCCGAAGCGGGAGGGGTACAAAGCTGCCCTACAACCGCCCGAAGCGGGAGGGAGCGCCGGCAGAATTTTAGGTCTCAATCCAGCCCCGTAAAACGGAGGGGAGAGGAATGCAGCAGCTCACTGTAACACAAACTCGTCTCAACTCTTGAAGAATCCAATTGAAAAAACTTGAACACGAAGTCCTCCTGAACTGAAGACTAACTTGCACCTGAAATGCAACTAGAATATAAACAGTACAGATATCTGGGAGGGGCTATGGATTGATCAGCTATGATTAATGGAAAGAAAATTATCAGGTATGATACATAATTTTACCTTCCATTTCATCATGCTGATCAATCCATAGACTGGTGGGATGTACCGAAGCAGTACTCACCCAGGGCGGGACATAGCAATCCCTGACCGCAACACTGAAGCTCCAAACCGGGCCTCCGCCCGAGCAGCCACAGTCAAGCGGTAATGTCTGGAGAAGGTATGGGCCGACGCCCAAGTTGCCGCCTTGCAAATCTCTTCCAAGGAGACGGACCCGGCCTCTGCCATCGAGGCTGCCTGAGCTCTAGAGGAGTGAGCCTTCAGCTGGATAGGCAGCACCTTCCCTGCGGCCACATAAGCCGCTGCAATGGCTTCCTTGACCCATCTTGCCACTGTAGGCTTAGCAGCCTGCAGACCCTTACGAGGACCTGCAAACAGGACAAACAGATGATCCAACTTCCGGAAATCATTGGTCACTTCCAAGTATCTGATGATGACTCGTCTCACATCTAGATATTTGAGAGCAGAGTATTCCTCTGGGTAGTCCTCCCTACGAAAGGAAGGGAGACAGAGCTGCTGATTCATATGGAAGCGAGAAACAATCTTGGGCAGGAAGGAAGGCACTGTGCGAATAGACACTCCTGCCTCAGTGAACTGCAGAAAAGGCTCTCGACAAGAGAGCGCCTGGAGCTCGGAAACTCTTCTGGCTGAAGTGATAGCCACCAAAAAGACTGCTTTCAACGTCAGGTCTTTCAGAGATGCCCTAGACAAGGGTTCAAAAGGCGGCTTCTGCAAGGCTCTTAGCACCAGATTGAGATTCCACGCAGGCACCACTGAGTGCAGAGGAGGGCGCAGGTGATTAACTCCCTGGAGAAAACGCACCACATCTGGCTGCGAAGCCAGGGAAGCACCCTTCAGGCGACCCCTGAAGCAAGCCAGAGCCGCAACCTGGACTTTAAGGAACTGAGCGACAGGCCTTTCTCCAGACCTACTTGCAGGAACGCCAACACTGAAGAAATTGGAGCAGTGAAGGGAGAAAATGAGCCTGCTTCACACCACGCTGCAAAGGTACGCCAAACCCTGGCGTAAGCAGTAGAAGTAGAGCGCTTCCTCGCTCTCAGCATAGTGGCGATGACCTTGTCTGAGAAGCCCTTCTTCCTCAGATGCTGCCGCTCAATAGCCAGGCCGTAAGACCAAAGGGGGAGGGATCCTCCATCACCACGGGACCCTGATGCAACAGGCCCTGCTCCGCTGGCAGTCGCAGAGGTCCGCATACCAGGGACGTCTGGGCCAGTCCGGACCCACCAGGATTACCCGGCCCGGATGCTTTGCCACCCGGTCTAGCACCCTGCCCAACATGGGCCAGGGCGGGAACACATAGAGAAGCTCCTGTGTCGGCCACTGTTGGAGGAGAGCATCTACTCCCAGAGATCGAGGGTCCCGTCCTCTGCTGAAAAAGCGCGGCACTTGGCAATTGGCCGATGACGCCATCAGATCTAGGCTCGGCTGGCCCCAGCGCTTCTTGATGTCCAAGAACGCCTGAGCCGATAGCTGCCACTCTCCGGGATCCAAGGTATGGCGACTGAGAAAGTCCGCCTTGACATTCATGACTCCGGCAATGTGGGCCGCTGACAGCTGTTCCAGGTTCGCTTCCACCCACTGGCAAAGATTCATAGCCTCCATGGCTAGAGGGGCGCTCTTGGTACCTCCCTGGCGATTGACATAGGCCACAGCTGTGGCACTGTCCGACAGGACCCATACTGGCTTCAGCGCCAGTACCGGGAGGAACTCCAAAAGCGCCAACCGAATGGCTCTGAGTTCCAGGAGGTTGATAGACCACTTGCCTCTGCAGGAGACCAAAGCCCCTGCGCTGTCCTTCCCAAGCAGTGGGCTCTCCAGCCCGACAAAGAGGCGTCCGTCGTGACCACAATCCACTCCGGGGTCACAAGAGGCATTCCTGCAGACAACTTGTCTGTCTTCAGCCATCAGCTCAGCGCCTTGCGCACTGCTGGGTCCAAGGGAAGGCGCACAGCATAATCCTCCGACACTGGAGTCCAGCGCTGCAGCAGAGAGTGTTGGAGTGGACTCATATGAGCCCTGGCCCAGGGCACTACTTCCATCGTGGTCGTCATAGAGCCCAACAGCTGCACATAGTCCCAAGCCCGAAGAGGAGAGGCTACTAGGAACTGGTCCACCTGAGCCTGAAGTTTGACAATCCGATTGTCCGGCAGGAACACTCTGCCCACTTGGGTGTCGAAACGAACTCCCAAATACTCCAGGGACTGAGTCGGGCGCAGCTGGCTTTCCTCCCAGTTGATGATCCATCCCAGGGAGCTCAAAAGAGCAATCACCCGGTCCACAGCTTTGCCGCACTCTGCATAAGAGGGGGCTCGGATCAACCAGTCGTCCAGATAAGGATGGACTTGGACTCCTTCCTTTCTCAGGAAGGCCGCGATGACCACCATTACTTTGGAGAAGGTCCGCGGAGCAGTAGCCAACCCGAACGGGAGGGCTCTGAACTGGAAGTGTCGGCCCAGGACTGCAAAACGCAGAAAGCGTTGATGAGGAGGCCAGATGGGAATATGCAAGTACGCTTCCTTGATGTCCAAGGATGCCAGGAACTCCCCTGCCTTCACTGCCGCTATAACAGAGCGGAGAGTCTCCATGCGAAAGTGCCGAACTTTCAAGGCCCGAATGACCCCTTTGAGGTCGAGGATAGGCCGGACAGAACCTCCTTTCTTTGGTACCACAAAGTAAATGGAGTAACGTCCCTTGCCAAGCTGATTTACTGGCACCGGAACGACCGCGCCCAGGCGGATCAGATTGTCCAAAGTCTGCTGCACTGCCACAGCTTTGACCGGAGACTTGCAGGGAGAGAGTACAAACCCGTCTCTTAAGGGTCGGCAGAACTCTAGCTTGTAGCCGTCTCTGATGACTTCCAGCACCCAAGCGTCTGAAGTTACTCTGGTCCACTCGCCCAGAAACGAGGACAGCCGTCCTCCAATCTGCACTGGGGCATGGACCAAGGCCCCGTCATTGGGTACGAGACCCTGGGGGAGGACCGGAGGGCGCACCTCCGGAACGGCGGTCTCTGCGAAAGGAATGCTGCTTGGGGGAGAAGTTCCTCTTGAAGGAAGAGGGGGCAGAAGAGCCCGACCTGCCCGGGTGGTACCGACGGGCTTTCTGAAACCGTCCTCTGGAGGTACCTGGGCGCCGAGCCCTGACCTCTGGTAACCTCTTGCCCTTAGACGTGCCGAGATCGGTCACGATTTTGTCCAGCTCGACCCCAAAGAGCAGCTTGCCTTTAAAAGGCAATTTAGCCAGGCGGGACTTAGAGGCGTGGTCAGCAGACCAATACTTCAGCCAAAGCCACCGCCGCGCAGAGATTGTCTGAGCCATACCTTTAGCCGAGGCTCTCAAGACATCATACAGCAAGTCTGCCAAATAGGCCAAGCCCGATTCCAGGGCCGGCCAATCAGCCCTCAAGGAAGGATCCGAGGGGGAAGCCCGCTGCACCATAGTCAGGCACGCCCTAGCCACATAGGAGCCGCACACTGAGGCCTGCAAACTTAAAGCAGCCGCCTCAAAGGACGACCTTAAGGCTGCCTCCAATCTTCTGTCTTGGGCGTCCTTTAGGGCCGTGCCACCTTCCACCGGCAACGCCGTTTTCTTAGTCACCGCAGTGATTAAAGAATCCACGGTAGGCCACAGAAAGGCCTCACGTTCACTTTCAGGCAAAGGATAGAGGCGGGACATAGCCCTAGCCACTTTGAGGCTCGCTTCTGGGACATCCCATTGAGCCGAAATCAAGGTGTGCATGGCATCCTGCACGTGGAAGGTTCTAGGCGGGCGCTTCGTCCCCAGCATAATGGCGGAGCCAACAGGGGCTGAGGGAGAGACGTCCTCCGGAGAGGAAATCTTCAAAATGCTCATGGCCTGCAATAACAGGTTGGGCAAATCCTCTGAGCGAAAGATCCGCGCTGCAGAGGGGTCATCCGCTCCATCCGAGCGGGGATCCGTCTCCTCCAAGGAATCCCCAAAGGACCGTTGGGAGAACTCAGATACGCTGCCCTCATCTACATCGGAGGAGACAAAGTCCTCCAAGGCCTGGGAATCCACCCGAGGGCGTTTACTTCTGGGGGCTCAACCTCTTTATCAGATGAGGGAGCAGGGGCAGCGTGTTGCATAAGGAAGGCCTGATGCAGCAGCAAAATAAACTCGGGGGAGAAACCCCCCAGACTGTGCACTTCCGCAGCCTGGGCCACAGCCCTAGACGCACCCTCAACCGGCGCTCGCAAGAGCGGGGGAGAGAAATGCTGTGCATCCAAGATGGCGTCCGGCGCAACACTCCGCGAAGGAGCCGCGCGGGAAGAACGGCGCTTAACTTTAGCCCAGGGGCGTATCTGCGTGGGGCCTCAGGGGCCTGGGCCCCCGCAGATTTCGCCCTGGCCCCCCCTACCGCTGCCAACCCTCCCCCTCCGTTGCTCGCCTACCTTCACTGGCGGGGGACCCCAACCCCCGCCAGCCGAGGTCCGCGTCCTCCTGCCGCTGCCGGCTGCCTTTGGTCCTTTCATTTTTCCATTGAAGCTGGCGCCGACGAAAGTTTCTTTTGAATCTGACGTCGCTGCACGTTGTACGTGCAGGACGTCAGACTCAGAAATTGTTTCTGAGTCTGACGTCCTGCACGTACA
Source organism: Microcaecilia unicolor (assembly GCF_901765095.1). Taxonomy (NCBI): domain Eukaryota; kingdom Metazoa; phylum Chordata; class Amphibia; order Gymnophiona; family Siphonopidae; genus Microcaecilia; species Microcaecilia unicolor. Next base: position 138,826,159 of record NC_044037.1, read on the forward strand.
ACGTGCAACGTGCAGCGACGTCAGATTCAAAAGAAACTTTTTCGGCGGCGGCGGCGCCAGCTTCAATGGAAAAATGAAAGGACCAAAGGCAGCCGGCAGCGGCAGGAGGACGCGGACCTCGGCTGGCGAGGGTTGGGGTCCCCCGCCAGCGAAGGTAGGCGAGCAACGGAGGGGGAGGGTTGGCAATGGCAGCGGCTGGGGGGAGGGGGATCGGCAATGGCGGCGGCGGCGGCGGGGGGGGGGGCTATAATGTGCCCCCTCACTCTGGCCCTGGCCCCCCCTACCGCCGCAGGTCAGATACGCCCCTGCTTTAGCCGCTTTTTTGCCGTCGCCCAAATTAAGGGCGTTCATGGCATTAACGTCTCCCACCTCAAGGGCGGCCCAAGAAGAAGCCGTCCGAGCAGCGTGGCCGGCCAAGATGGCGGAGGCGAGCAGCGGGGGATGGGCGTTTATGGCGGGAAAAACCGCCACACCGGAGGAAGAACCGGGACACTCATCGGCCTCCAAACTGCCACCCAACAAGGGCGAATCAGGCTTTACGACCCCCGCATCCCCTCTAGAAGCGCACACGCGATCCGGGGAGCGATTCCTTGCGCCCTCGCCCTCTGACGCCATAGGCCACGTGGAGATCAATCGGGGAACCCCCTGCCCGCTACAAAAAGGTAAAAATTACCTGTTTTCTGCTCTGAGCTGTAACGAACTGGTGTCCCAGTGAGTAGCTGCAATAAACGTTTAAATAAACGTCGAAATAAACGCCCTTAAGGACGTCCAAAATTTTCTTTCTTTTTTTTTTTATAACGGAGCCAGCGTGAGGGGGGAGAAAAGGAGGGACCTGGCACCACCAGGTTTGCACTTGCTCAAGAAGAGCCCTCAACCCCAGGTACTCAACAAAACCTAAGAATTAGGCTTGGAGACCTAGCCAGAGCTGCTGCTGTGTGTGACCACCACCTGCTGAGATAGAGAACATACTGAGGAGTTTCCGGCAGCACATGACCACATATAGGGAGGCAAAAGGATTGCTCTATATCTCCACCTGCTGGTAGATGGACACAACCCACCAGTCTATGGATTAATCAGCATGATGAAATGGAAGGTAGTCTTTTGAGGGGCACGTGACTAAAACGCGGACTGCGAGAGTACACCGCAAAATGAATGCCACGCGACTAGAAAACAAAAGTACAAAAGTGGCCGACTATGCGAGAAAAAAATGGCCAAAATGTGCGACTACTTGTCACAACGCCTAAAAGGGCCGGCCATATAGGAGACCGGGCAAAATTAAAGAAGGCGCTGCAAAAGAGTGTGGTCGCGGTAGCAGAACCTGAACTCACGCGGATAGAAAACAAAAGTACAAAACTGGCCTACTATGCGAGAAAAAACGGCCAAAATGGGGGGTTACGTGTCACCACGCCGAAAATGTCTGGCCGTACAGGAGACCAGGCAAATCAAAATGAGAGGCCAAAATGGAAAGGCTGGCCAAATCGAAATGGGGGGCCAAAATGCAAAGGCCGGCCAAATCGAGATGGGAGGCTAAAATGGAAAGCCCGGCCAAATCAAAATGGGAGGCCAAAATGGAAAGGAAACTCACTGACCATTCGGAACTCGGGAAACCGCAAATCGCGCACCACTGGGGAAAACTGTGCTGCTCGCTGCCGACAAAGAGACCTCCACGCTTTGTTGACAGCTATTTAAGCGGCGCATGGGGCACCCACGAAGCCCCGCCCCCTTCTGGCCTCCCAACCAACGGCAGGGAGGGGCTCTTGCCACGTCACCCAGACCGTTGGGGAAGCCGGAAGGGAAGGGTCGCCTGGGCCGGGGAGCTACTGTGCGGCAGCCGCCATGTTACCTGCGCCTGCTCGGTATGCTCCTCGCCGGCCTTCTTTTATTGGTGCAGAGATTTTGTTTCTCCTGGTAATGGGCTTCTAAAACAGATATAAATGTTATGGGAATCAGGTTCTCAATGTTCAGAGTTTCTATCTATTTATTTACTTATTTATGGCATTTTATCCTACGTTAAACTTGAATTAGATTGGAACCTGGAAGCATTACAAAAAAAAAAAATTCCCAGAGACAGTAATGCATGACCCCCCCTCCCGGCTCTCTCCCTGGGTATAGCCAGCTCTGCAATTGGGGGGGGGGGGGGGGGGGGGGGCACAGAGTTGGACAGGGGAGAGGCACGTGGCAGTGGGAGGCAGTCTGAGTCAATGTACCTCTCTGGACACTTTGTCCGCCTCGTGGACGAGCGTAGTGGTTGCAGTGCTGCAGTGTGGCTTGAAGTATGCTGTGGGACTCGTGCTCGGCGAGGCATGCTGCCTGCTGGGTAAGGTAGTCTTTTATTGAGGGGCGCGTGACTAAAACGCGGACTACGAGAGTACACTGCAAAATGAATGCCACGCGGCTAGAAAACAAAAGTACAAAAGTGGCCAACTATGCGAGAAAAAATGGCCAAAATGTGCGACTACTTGTCACAACGCCTAAAAGGGCCAGCCGTACAGGAGACCGGGCAAAATTAAAGAAGGCGCTGCAAAAGAGTGTGATCGCCGTAGCAGAACCCGAACTCACGCGGATAGAAACCAAAAGTACAAAATTGGCCTACTATGCGAGAAAAAACGGCCAAAATGGGGGGGCTACGTGTCACCACGCCGAAAATGTCTGGCCGTACAGGAGACCTGGCAAATCAAAATGGGAGGCCAAAATGGAAAGGACGGCCAAATCGAGATGGGAGGCTAAAATGGAAATGCCAGCCAAATCAAAATGGGAGGCCAAAATGGAAAGGAAACTCACTGACTGTTCGGAACTCGAGAAACTGCAAATCGCGCACCGCTGGGGAAAACTCCTGCGCCGCTCACTGCCAACAAAGAGACCTCCACGCTTTGTCAGCAGCTATTTAAGCGGCGCAGGGGGCATCCCCCGAAGCCCCGCCCACTTCCGGCCTCCCAACCAACGGCAGGGAGGGGCTCCTGCTACGTCACCCAGACCGTTGGGGAAGCCGGAAGGGAAGGGTCGCCCGGGCCAGGGAGCTACCATGCGGCTGCTCGGTATGCTCCTCGCCGGCCTTCTTTTATTGGTGCAGAGATTTTTTTTCTCCTGGTAATGGGCTTCTAAAACAGATATAAATGTTATGGGAATCAGGTTCTCAATGTTCAGAGTTTCTATCTATTTATTTACTTATTTATGGCATTTTATCCCACGTTAAACTTGAATTAGATTGGAACCTGGAAGCATTACAAAAAAAAAATTCCCGGAGACAGTAATGCATGACCCCCCCCCCCCCCCCCCCGGCTCTCTCCCTGGGTATAGCCAGCTCTGCAATTGAGGAGGGGGGGGGGGGCGCAGAGGTGGACGGGGGGGGGGGGCAGAGTTGGACAGGGGAGAGAGCCTGTTGTTAAAAGTTTACCAGCACACCACTGTATAGATAGATAGATAGATGCAAATGAATATGCTAATATGCCCCACCCCATCCTTTGCCCCCCCCCCCCCAAATGAAAGTCAAACCTACGTCCATGCTGAGCAGTTTGGAGGGCTGACCGGAAGGCTTTAGAGCCACTTACTTCTGTGTCTCCCTCCCAAGGGAGCAGTGCCCTAGTTCAGAATCTGAGCAGCAAACAGTCTCAGAACATTTTGTCTCAATAAGAGCAGTGAGGTTGATCAAGTCTGAAATTCATCTCTTTAAAGAACAGCTAGAATACAGTATAGTTTATTTCTCTAAGGATTATCAATAGAAATCAAACAAAATAAAACATGGAAAAGAAAATAAGATGATACCTTTTTTATTGGACATAACTTAATACATTTTTTGATTAGCTTTCGAAGGTTGCCCTTCTTCGTCAGATCGGAAATAAGCAAATGTGGTAGCAGATAGCATATATAAGAGAAACATCAAAGCATTACTTTGACAGTCTGACAGAGTGGGAGGGTGGGGGTGGAGGAAGACATTTTGTGTGAACTCACAACAAAGATGGAGATAAGGGACTATTGTCAGTTTGAGCAGGGGATTGTCAGCCTCTATTTCAGTACTGAAGGGCAGAGCAGATACTACTACTACTATTACAGGGATTAGTGCACTATTACAGGGATTAGTGATTAGGGACAAAACCAGGGCTTTTTTTGAGGGGGTACTGAGTACCGGCACCTATTTCATTGTCTGTTAAAATTGACCCATGGTCCCCAAGTTTTAATGAAAGAGATCAACCTCTACACAACAATTCTGCCTTGTCATAGACTCTTTGACTGGTTGCATGGGGCCTGGCTATTGTGGGGTGGGTCCCTCAGTGATTACCCCACCCCTGAAGGGTGGCCAGGCATTTGAGTACCGGCACCTTTTTTGCTAGAAAAAACGCACTGGACAAAACTGTCACAAAACTCTACTTACAAATTCAACAATATTAATTCACCTCCAGTGTAGACATTCTGGGCCAGGGATGCTCTAATATAATGTTAAAATAAACTTCATTATTATCTGACACTGACAAGGATGAACACAGTGCTCAGAATGAAAGCCCAATGCACGATCCCCTTTCTTTCAGTGTCGTGAGTCAGCAAGAGGCTGACGCTGCTTCTGTGCTTTTATCAGAAGGTGATTTAATTGTGCCAGTCTCTTCCACAATTGAAAATAGTGAGGGAAATATAGTTCACTGTTCTCTCCCTCAGAGATCTGCTATCAGTCTGAGCCGGACTATGCAGAAGCTATGATACTGCAGGAGTTAAAGGAGGGGCTATGCCAGTGCCTCTTCTGACCCATGAGTTAGGGAAGGATACACACAGTATGATAGTGATTCTGGCTTTGGTACAGACAGTGAAATAGATTCCGAGGTAAGAATTTTGTTGTTAATTCAAAATCTTGGTAAATATAGTACGACGCCAATTATCCGGACTATCCTCTGCAGGGGGTGGTCTGGATAATCATAAATCTGAATAATTACACATACCTAATTTTTATAAAGAACACACAATCAGAGCATTGTATGTTGAACAGTTTTATTTTCAACAATAAGTTGGCAGAAAAGGGGTTTTCTCTGCCGCATTCCTGCAAGCTGAAAGTGCAAGGTTTTTCTCTGCTGCATCCCTGCAAGCTTATTTCTGCTGTGTATGAGTCAGGAGGAAAAGGAAAGGGCCTGAAAAGGAAAGGACAGGGCTTTTCTCTGCTACAACCTCACTCCCGTTGACATAATTTCCTGCAGCAGACTACACAGACTGTGAGGATTGGCTGGGAAAGTACTGTACTGTTGGGCGGATAATGGGTCTGGATAATTGGACATCTGGATGATCGGCATTCAGATAATCAGCATTGTATTGTACTAACTAATCTCTTCTGTTAAAATCTGTTTCTATTTCATAGATAAATTCTCATGCTATCCTTTCAGGTAATGATGAGACTCTGTCTATTGTAAGTAGCCAAGGATCTCTAAAGCAGAATGTGTTGTATCATAATCCTTTATCACTTTCTTCTAAGGTAAAAGTACAAGACACACCAGTCATCTTAAATGTTCCTCAGATGGTCAGGTTAGAAAGGGCAGGCAGAGAAAGGTTAGAAAAAGAAACCAGAGGTACTGATGTAAGGTTGCAGACATGCAAAGGTCCAGATTCCGGTTTTAGCTTAGCCAGAAAAAAGGACAGACCAACCATTATACACAAAGGGGGTGAGATCAGAAGACTTGCACCAAGCACTACAACCTGGACTCACGTGGAGGGGCATAATCGAATGTCGCTGGCGAAATAGATCGCCGGTGATCTATTTTGGCGGTGGCGCAACAGCTGGCCGGAACCATATTTTCGAAAAAGATGGCTGGCCATCTTTTTTTTCCGATAATACGGTTTAGCCCGGCCAAATGCCAGAGTTCGCCGGGGTTGAGATCGCCGGTTTTGTTTTTCAGCAATAATGGAAAAAACTGCCGGCCATCTCAAACCCGGCGAAATGCAAGGCATTTGGTCATGGGAGGAGCCAGCATTTGTAGTGCACTGGCCCCCCTGACATGCCAGGACACCAACTGAGCACCCTAGGGGTCAGTGCGGTGGACTTCAGAAAAAGCTCCCACATGCACAGCTCCCTTACTTTGGGTGCTGAGCCCCCCAACCCCCCCCAAAACCCACTACCCACAAATGTAAAACACTACTGTAGCTCTTAGGGGTGAAGGGGGCAACTACATGTGGGTACTGTGGGTTTTGGAGGGCTCCCATTACCAGCACAATTGTTACAGGTGGGGGGGGGGGATGGGCATGGGTCCGCCTGCCTTAAGTGCACTGCGGTACCCACTAAAAATGCTCCAGGGACCTGCATACACGCAGGCCTCTAGGACTTGTTGCTGCTGTATAACCTTGGCACACCAGTTGACACCTGAAGACTAATCTCTTTGAAAAAGTCCTTTATTTGAATAAGCACGTTTACTCACAGTTAACTGCAGATCAGAGGTTGTGCCCCACTGGCAAAGAGTCTCCCTGGTACTGAGATTAGCAGCAGGTCAGAGCTGGCAGAATGGTGTACAATGCCCTCTTTCAGCAACATTCAAGGTAATAACTAAGGTCTCTAACGTGGGTAACACATGAAAGGGATCAAAACCTGGCTTACAAAAATGGCCACTACCTCATGGACTACTGGAAACAAAACAGGGCACACTCTGACCCAGTTAGCAGGGGGAAAAGCACCATGGGAGTACAGCTCACTACCCTACACCCACCACAATGCATTGCTGATGTGACTCTGCAGTGCACCTAACAGAAAAGGTGTCACACTCACCCGAGAGCCACATCTGACCCAGGGAAAGGCTGTGAGAGTATCTAACACATTCTGCTGTCATGGAGGTGGGTACGGCATTTGAGGCTGGCATACAGGCTGGCAAAATATGTTTATAATTGTGTTTTTTAGTATGGGAGGGGGTTGGTGACCACTGGGGGAGTATGGGGAGGTCATCCCCGATTCTGTCCGGTGGTCATCTGGTGAGTTGGGGCACCTTTTTGAGGCTTGGTCGTGAAAATAAAAGGACCAAGTAAACCCGGCGAAATACTGCTTAACGCTGCTTTTTTTTGTTCCATTATCCGCGAAAGCCGGCCATCTGGTAGCCACGCCCATGCCCACCCATGTCCCGCCTTCGCTAAGCCGCCGACATGCCCCCTTGAACTTTCGCCGGTGAGGCGACGGGAAAGCAGCGATGCTGTCAAAAAAGCAACTTTCGATTACACCGTTTTCACCGCTTTTAAGAAATCGCCGGCCATCTCCCGATTTATGTCGGGAAATGGCCAGCAATCACTTTCGAAAATAAGCCTGATGGGCATGGGAATGTTAAAAGCTTTATTTCTGTTTGTCATTTGTGTGTCTGAGGTAGTAAAGCCTAAGCTAGCAAGACCGGGTCTGAAATTAGCTGTGGTACGCGAGACATCCCAGAAGGTTACACAAAATGTGCATATACTATTAGATCAGCATATGATTCTGAAACATTTTACTGTTACTGACAGACATAGGCGCCCGGTATAGGAGGCTTGGGGAGGCTAAGCCTCCCCAGCCAAGGCGACGGTGGTGTGCTGGAGCAGGCTTGCACCGAGCCAGTTCTCCTCCTCCCCCCTTCCCTCTGGATCCGGTCACCAACCTGACTCGTCGAATTCTTCGAGGCATGCAGTCTTGCCTGCCCACCCTGCTGCCAGTGCTGACTCCCCCCGCTGGCACTGCCAGCGTTCGCACTTTAAAAATGGCCGCCGAGACTTCCAGAGGCCTCGCGAGACTTCTGTAAGTCTCGGCTGCCATTTTGATGCGCGAACGCCGGCAGCACCAGTGGGGGAGAGTCAGCGCTCGCAGCGGGCAGGCAAAACTGCCTGCCCCGAAGAATTCGAAGTCAGGATCTGGAGGGAGGAAGGAGAATTATCGGAACCACTCGGGAGGGGGTGGCAGGGGAGAGAAGGGAGTCGCTGGGCATGGGTGGATGGAGTGGAGAGAACCAAGGGTCATGCTGGGTATGGTATGGGTGCATGCAGGGCAGGGGAGAGGAGGGTCACTGCTGGACATGGGTGGGTGGATGTAGGGCAGGGGAAGAAGGGTCACCGGGCATGGGTGCGTGCAGGGCAGGGGAGAAGAGGGTCACTGGACATGGGTGGATGGAGGGCAGGGGAGAGGAGGGTCGCTGGGCATGGGTGCATGCAGGGCAGGGGGAGAGGAGGGGAGAGAGAAGAAATGCTGGACATGGATGGAGGGGAGGGAAAAGTGAGGAAGGAGATGAGGTGAGGGAAAAGGAAGAGAGGAGAAAAACTGCACATGGATGAAGAAAATAGGCAGAAGCTGAGGACCAGAAATGAAGAAGAAAGGTGGAAAGTAAAAGAAATAAATGGAAAGGAAGCCCTGGAAACGGAGTTAAGAGGACAGATAACAGCAGAATCGGATACTGGGACAGCATCAGAAAAACAAAGTCACCAGACAACAAAGGTAGAAAAGATCATTTTATTTTCATTATAGTGTTTGGAATATGTCCACTTTGAGAATCAGGTACTCAACTTTAAAAGTTTATATTTATTTACTTATTTATGGCATTTTATCCCACATTAAACATGAATTAGGGTGTTTTGTGGCTCTACATGAGAATTGTGATGATATGATCCCTTGTTTCATATTGTTGACGGTCTGCATTTTCCGTATGGGTGGTATATTGGTGTATTAGGTTCTGCCCAGTGTAATATTTATGGTACAGTAAGGTTCTGAGTGTGTATTTGCACAAAGTTGTGCATAGTGTTTTGCAGTTGAGTGATTGTGGTTAGTATGTGCTTTGAGCAACCACTTTATTCTTTGACATATGATACATAGCTAATATCTAAATTTAATAAAAGGTATTAATTGTGACTTTTATTTTTATTTATTTATTTTTTCAGTGTGTGTTATCAGACATTTATGGATTGAAGCTCCACCCCTGGCCCCACCCCTAACCCCACCCCCTTTAGCCTCCCCAAACAGTTGGGCCTATGCTGACAGACTGTCCTCTAACATGCTCTCAGAATACTCTCAGCCAGCTGGAACAGGTCCTAATGCAGCTGGTCTTTAATTTGAAAATGGCAGTCCCCTCACATGTTAATGTAGAAATATTTGAACTTGCATTTGTGTTAAGCTTGCCTTTTATTTCACCTGATAAGGTTGACCAGCTGAAGCAGATGATTAATATGGGATCTTGGGATAAGGTTCATACCAAGGTTAATACACTTGAGTATGTGGCATATCACCCCGATAACCCACAGCCATATCCGGTACCTTTTCTAATGGATGCCATTGAAGCTATTTGTGGTATATCCTCTATTCAGGCCATTGAGAGATGTAAGGTTACCATAATGTCTACCAGCCTCTGGACCTCACTGTTTGCAGTTGTGGCCTATCAGGGACTTCAGATTTCAAGATTATAACGGTCCTGTAGACATTGTGTAGACTCACACTGCTCCAGTAAGTGCTAAACACTAATTCAGAGGTGAACTTAAGTATGTGATCTACATTTAAACTAACTAGCGGTGGAGACCAGTTTGCCATGCGCTGAGGCCCATTTTACCACAGTGGGCAAAAAAGGATGAAAATAACCATGGCAATGTGGTAAGATTGCTCTTATCACGTGGCCATGTGAGGGGAAGCACTTACTGCCACCCACTGAAGTGGTGGTAAGGGCTCCTGCGCTAACCCGGTAGTAACCAGGTAGCATGTGGTGCTGCCCGATTACCACCAGGTTAGCGCCACGCTAAAAAAATACAGCCCTATTTTCCCTAGCATGGAAATGATGCACACTGGGGCTGGAACTACTGGCACTGGTGCCAGCATTTGGCTGGCAGTAGCTCCAGATTAGTGTGGTAAATCTGCGTTCCATATCATCAAGCTGATCAATCCATAGACTGGTGGGTTGTGTCCATCTACCAGCAGGTGGAGATAGAGAGCAAACTTTTGCCTCCCTATATGTGGTCATGTGCTGCCGGAAACTCCTCAGTATGTTCTCTATCTCAGCAGGTGGTGGTCACACACAGCAGCAGCTCTGGCTAGGCCTCCAAGCCTAATTTTTAGGTTTTGTTGAGTGCCTGGGGTTGAGTGCTCTTTTGAGCAAGTGCAAACCTGGTGGTGCCAGGTCCCTCCTTTTCTCCCCCCTCCCGCTGGCTCCGTTAAAAAAAAAAAAAAAAAAAAAATTTTTGAACGTCCTTAAAGGCGTTTATTTCGACGTTTATTTAAGCGTCTATTGCAGCTACTCACTGGGACACCAGGTCGTTACAACTCGGAGCGGACAGCAGGTAATTTTTACCTTTTTATAGCGGGCAGGGGGTTCCCCGATTCTTCTCCTCGTGGCATATGGCGTCGGAGGGCGAGGGCGCAAAGGGTCGCTCCCCGGGTCGCTTGAGCGCTTCTAGAGGGGATGCGGGGGTCTTCAAGCCTGATTCGCCCTTGTTGGGTGACAGTTTCATGACCGATGAATGTCCCGGTCCTTCCTCCGGCGTGGCGGTTTTTCCCGCCATAAACGCCCATCCCCCGCTCCTCGCCTCCGCCATCTTGGCCGGCCACGCGGCTCGGACGGCTTCTTCTTGGGCCGCCCTTGAGGTTGGAGACATTAATGCCATGAACGCCCTTAATTTGGGCGACGGCACAGAAGCGGCTAAAGTTAAGAGCCGTTCTTCCCGCGCGGCTCCTTCGCGGAGTTTCGCGCCGGACGCCATTTTGGATGCGCAGCATGTCTCTCCCCCGCTATTGCGAGCGCCGGTTGAGGGTGCGTCTAGGGCTGTTGCCCAGACTGCAGAAGTGCACAGTCTGGGGGGTTTCTCCCCCGAGTTTGTTTTGCTGCTGCATCAGGCCTTCCTCATGCACAACGCTGCCCCTGCTCCCTCGTCTGGTAAAGAGGTTGAGGTTCCCAGAGGTAAACGCCCTCGGGTTGATTCCCAGGCCTTGGAGGAATTTGTCTCCTCCGATGTAGATGAGGGCAGCGTGTCTGAGGTCTCCCAACGGTCCTTTGCGGATTCCTTGGAGGAGGCGGATCCCCGCTCGGATGGAGCGGATGACCCCTCTGCAGCGCGGCTTTTTAGCCCAGAGGATTTGCCCAACCTGTTGTTACAGGCCATGGACACTTTGAAGATTTCCTCTCCGGAGGATGTCTCTCCCTCAGCCCCTGTTGGCTCTGCCATTATGCTGGGGACGAAGCGCCCGCCTAGAACCTTCCACGTGCATGATGCCATGCACACCTTAATTTCGGCTCAATGGGATGTCCCAGAAGCGAGCCTTAAAGTGGCTAGGGCTATGTCCCACCTCTATCCTTTGGCTGTGAGTGAACGTGAGGCCTATCTGTGGCCTACCGTGGATTCTTTAATCACTGCGGTGACTAAGAAAACGGCGTTGCCGGTGGAAGGTGGCACGGCCCTAAAGGACGCCCAAGACAGAAGATTGGAGGCGGCCTTAAGGTCGTCCTTTGAGGCGGCTGCTTTAAGTTTGCAGGCCTCAGTTTGCGGCTCCTATGTGGCCAGGGCGTGCCTGACTATGGTGCAGCGGGCTTCCCCCTCGGATCATTCCTTGAGGGCTGATTGGCCGGCCCTGGAATCGGGCTTAGCCTATTTGGCAGACTTGCTGTATGATGTCTTGAGGGCCTCAGCGAAAGGCATGGCTCAGACAATCTCTGCGCGGCGGTGGCTTTGGCTGAAACATTGGTCTGCTGACCACGCCTCTAAATCCCGCCTGGCTAGGTTGCCTTTTAAAGGCAAGCTGCTCTTTGGGGTCGAGCTGGACAAAATCGTGACCGATCTCGGCACGTCTAAGGGCAAGAAATTACCAGAGGTCAGGGCTCGGGCTAGTACTCGTCCCGGTACCTCCAGAGGACGGTTGCAGGAAGCCCGTCGGTACCGCCCGGGCAAGTCGGGCTCTGCCCCCTCTTCCTTCAAGAGGAATTTCTCCCCCAAGCAGCATTCCTTTCGCAGAGACCGCCGTCCCGGAGGTGCTCCCTCCGGTCCTCCCCCAGGGTCTCGTACCCAATGACGGGGTCTTGGTCCACGCCCCAGTGCAGATTGGAGGACGGCTGTCCTCGTTTCTGGGCGAGTGGACCACAATAACTTCAGACGCGTGGGTGCTGGAAGTCATCAGAGACGGCTACAAACTAGAGTTCTGCCGACCCTTAAAAGACGGGTTTGTACTCTCTCCCTGCAAGTCTCCGGTCAAAGCTGTGGCAGTGCAGCAGACCTTGGACAATCTGATCCGCCTGGGCGCGGTCGTTCCGGTGCCAGAAAGTCAGCTTGGCAAGGGACGTTACTCCATTTACTTTGTGGTACCAAAGAAAGGAGGTTCTGTCCGGCCTATCCTCGACCTCAAAGGGGTCAATCGGGCCTTGAAAGTGCGGCACTTTCGCATGGAGACTCTCCGCTCTGTTATAGCGGCAGTGAAGGCAGGAGAGTTCCTGGCATCCTTGGACATCAAGGAAGCGTACTTGCATATTCCCATCTGGCCTCCTCATCAACGCTTTCTGCGTTTTGCAGTCCTGGGACGACACTTCCAGTTCAGAGCCCTCCCTTTCGGGTTGGCTACTGCTCCGCGGACCTTTTCCAAAGTAATGGTGGTCATCACGGCCTTCCTACGAAAGGAAGGGGTACAAGTCCATCCTTATCTGGACGACTGGTTGATCCGAGCCCCCTCTTATGCAGAGTGCGGCAAAGCTGTGGACCGGGTAGTTGCTCTTTTGAGCTCCCTGGGATGGATCATCAACTGGGAGAAGAGCCAGCTGCGCCCGACTCAGTCCCTGGAGTACCTGGGAGTTCGATTCGACACCCAAGTGGGCAGAGTGTTCCTGCCAGACAATCGGATTGTCAAACTTCAGGCTCAGGTGGACCAGTTCCTAGTAGCCTCTCCCCTTCGGGCTTGGGACTATGTGCAGCTGTTGGGCTCTATGACGGCCACGATGGAAGTTGTGCCCTGGGCCAGGGCTCATATGAGACCGCTTCAACTCTCTTTGCTGCAGCGCTGGACTCCGATGTCGGAGGATTATGCTGTGCGCCTTCCCTTGGACCCAGCAGTGCGCAAGACGCTGAGCTGGTGGATGCAGACGGACAAGTTGTCTGCGGGAATGCCTCTGGTGACCCCAGAGTGGATTGTCGTCACGACGGACGCCTCGTTGTCGGGCTGGGGAGCCCACTGCTTGGGAAGGACAGCGCAGGGGCTCTGGTCTCCTGCAGAGGCAAAGTGGTCTATCAACCTCCTGGAACTCAGAGCCATTCGGTTGGCGCTTTTGGAGTTCATCCCGGTACTGGTGTTGAAGCCTGTACGGGTCCTGTCGGACAATGCCACGGCTGTGGCCTATGTCAACCGCCAGGGAGGTACCAAGAGCGCCCCTCTAGCCAAGGAGGCTATGAATCTTTGCCAGTGGGCGGAAGTGAACCTGGAGCAGCTTTCAGCAGCCCACATTGCCGGAGTCATGAATGTCAAGGCGGACTTTCTCAGTCGCCATACCTTGGAGCCCGGAGAGTGGCAGCTATCTGCTCAGGCGTTCTTGGACATCACGAAGCGCTGGGGCCAGCCGAGCCTAGATCTGATGGCGTCATCGGCCAATTGCCAAGTGCCGCGCTTTTTCAGCAGAGGACGGGACCCTCGATCCCTGGGAGTAGATGCTCTTCTCCAACAGTGGCCGACACAAGAGCTTCTCTATGTGTTCCCGCCCTGGCCCATGTTGGGCAGGGTGCTAGACCGGGTGGCAAAGCATCCCGGCAGGGTAATCCTGGTGGGTCCGGATTGGCCCAGGCGTCCCTGGTATGCGGACTTGATCAGGCTCTCAGTCGACGATCCTCTGCGGCTGTCAGTGGAGCAGGGCCTGTTACATCAGGGTCCCGTGGTGATGGAGGATCCCTCCCCCTTTGGTCTTACGGCCTGGCTATTGAGCGGCAGCGTCTGAGGAAGAAGGGCTTCTCAGACAAGGTCATCGCCACTATGCTGAGAGCGAGGAAGCGCTCTACTTCCACTGCTTACGCCAGGGTTTGGCGTATCTTTGCAGCGTGGTGTGAAGCAGGCTCACTTTCTCCCTTCACTGCTCCAATTTCTTCAGTGTTGGCGTTCCTGCAAGAAGGTCTGGAGAAAGGCCTGTCGCTCAGTTCCCTTAGAGTCCAGGTAGCGGCTCTGGCTTGCTTCAGGGGCCGCCTGAAGGGTGCTTCCCTGGCTTCGCAGCCAGATGTGGTGCGCTTTCTCAAGGGAGTTAATCACCTGCGCCCTCCTCTGCACTCAGTGGTGCCTGCGTGGAATCTCAACCTGGTACTAAGAGCATTGCAGAAGCCGCCTTTTGAACCCTTGTCGAGGGCATCTCTGAAAGACCTGACGTTGAAAGCAGTCTTTTTGGTGGCTATCACTTCAGCCAGAAGAGTTTCCGAGCTCCAGGCGCTCTCATGTCGAGAGCCTTTTCTGCAGTTCACTGAGGCAGGAGTGTCTATTCGCACAGTGCCTTCCTTCCTGCCCAAGATTGTTTCTCGCTTCCATGTGAATCAGCAGCTCTGTCTCCCTTCCTTTCGTAGGGAGGACTACCCAGAGGAGTACTCTGCTCTTAAATATCTGGATGTGAGACGAGTCATCATCAGATACTTGGAAGTGACCAATGATTTCCGGAAATCGGATCATCTGTTTGTCCTGTTTGCAGGTCCTCGTAAGGGTCTGCAGGCTGCTAAGCCTACAGTGGCAAGATGGGTCAAGGAAGCCATTGCAGCGGCTTATGTGGCCGCGGGGAAGGTGCCGCCTATCCAGCTGAAGGCTCACTCCACGAGAGCTCAGGCGGCCTCGATGGCAGAGGCCGGATCCGTCTCCTTGGAAGAGATATGCAAGGCGGCAACTTGGGCTTCGGCTCATACATTCTCCAAGCATTACCGTTTGACTGTGGCTGCACGGGCGGAGGCCCGGTTTGGAGCTTCAGTGTTGAGGTCAGGGATTTCAATGTCCCGCCCTGGGTGAGTACTGCTCCGGTACATCCCACCAGTCTATGGATTGATCAGCTTGATGATATGGAAGGTAAAATTATGTATAATCATACCTGATAATTTTCTTTCCATTAATCATAGCTGATCAATCCATAGCCCCTCCCTGATATCTGTACTGTTTTTATTCTGGTTGCATTTCAGGTTCAAGTTTAGTCTTCAGTTACTTCAGAAAGACTTCGTGTTCAAGTTTTTTCACTTGGATTCTTCAAGAGTTAAGACGAGTTTGTGTTACAGTGAGCTGCTGCATTCCTCTCCCCTCCGTTTTACGGGGCTGGATTGAGACTTAAATTCTGCCGGCACTCCCTCCCGCTTCGTGCGGCTGTAGGGCAGCTTTGTACCCCTCCCGCTTCGGCGGTGTTAGGGTCAGTCAGCTCCTCCCGCGGTTGCGGTTGCAGGATAAGCCAGATCCCCCCGCATCGGCGGGTGTGGTGTCCCTCCCCCGCTCCGCGGGGATGAGCTGGACGGATTCCCCTCCCCCACTTGTGTGGGGATGAGCTGGGTTAATTCCCCTCCCCCGTTTCGGCGGTGGTGAGCTGGGCAGAGTGTCCCTTCGTGGGTGTAATTCTCTAAGTGCTGAGTCCTGCGGATGGAGCTTTGATATCGACATACTGAGGAGTTTCCGGCAGCACATGACCACATATAGGGAGGCAAAAGTTTGCTCTCTATCTCCACCTGCTGGTAGATGGACACAACCCACCAGTCTATGGATTGATCAGCTATGATTAATGGAAAGAAAATTATCAGGTATGATTATACATAATTTTACCTTGTAAAACCATTTTGTAAAAGGACCCTATAGAGACCAACTTCTTGCCTTTCTAGTGTCTATAATTCACTAGCAGTGCCAAAAACCATTGTTTCATTCATTGTCAAAATGGGTATTCATTTGCTGTTTAAGAGATTTTGCTGTATTGTTTGAGTTGTAATTGTGTATTTATATTTTCTCCATGAAAAACTGAATACATTTTTGAACAAGAAAAAAGCATAGACCTCACAGTCTGTTAAGAATAATAGTGTAAATAACAAAATGCAAGAAGTAGCACTTTAGGTAACAAATATTTCACTTCAATTAAACATTTATAGTCCATCCAATGTACTCATATGAGAGGAACGCCTCTCGTATGAGGAAAGGCTAAAGAGGTTAGGGCTCTTCAGCTTGGAAAAGAGACGGATGAGGGGAGATATGATTGCGGTCTACAAAATCCTGAGTGGTGTAGAATGAGTAGAAGTAAATCGATTTTTTACTCGTTCCAAAAGTACAAAGACTAGGAGACACTCGAGGAAGTTACATGGAAATACTTTTCAAACAAACCGGAGGAAATATTTTTTCTCTCAACACATCCTCTTTGCCAGAGGATATGGTAATAGCGGTTAGCATATCTGGGTTTAAAAAAGGTTTGGACAAGTTCCTAGAGGAAAAGTCCATAGTCTGCTATTGAGACACACTTGGGGAAGCAACTGCTTGCCCCGGGATTGGTAGCATGGAATGTTGCTGCTAATTGGGTTTCTGCCAGGTACTTATGACCTGGCTTGACCACTGTTTGGAAAACAGGATACTGGACAAGATTGACCATTGTCTGACCCAGTATGGCTATTCTTTTAGTAATAAAGTAGCCAATAGAGGCATATCACAAAAATAAGCATAGTTAAATCAGTTATGGGAAAGGGGAGATGACAGTTCTATGTACACCAGTGAATTATATAGCCTTTCAGTGGAGGAAAAGTTGGATAATTAGTGAAAGACAAACAAAACCTACAAGGGACGCAATAGTTGACTTGGTATTTAAAAACAGAAAAAATGTTTCTTATTTTCCAACAGGTATGCTTGAGCTTCAGTCATCATCCAATATTGCAATTTTTTAAAGATGGTTGGGTTGCGTTTTGACAGCACTTAATATATTTCAGTCTGTTACTGCACAACATGGACTATTGGTTCTGAAACTGTCTTTGCACGATGCAAACAGAAGATCAGCCTGTATGTTTATTATTACCTGAAGGAGATGAAGCCACAGCTGATTAAGGGGATGAACAGCAAGCACAGGATTATCTTCCAGTTTTTTGTGTCCCTGGAAATCTCCCCATACCACTGCTTAGACAGGAAATTCTGTGCAGAATAAATAAAATAATTACCATATTTTAGTCTTTCAAATGTTGATCCATTTGGCGTCTTAGGTTTGGCTCACGTGAGGTTATGAAAATGAAACAGGCATGATCCCTGTATACAGAAGAATGCACAGAAATAAAAGTTAAAAATTTAGA
Source organism: Microcaecilia unicolor (assembly GCF_901765095.1). Lineage (NCBI taxonomy): Eukaryota > Metazoa > Chordata > Amphibia > Gymnophiona > Siphonopidae > Microcaecilia > Microcaecilia unicolor. The sequence goes on from NC_044037.1 coordinate 138,843,334, forward strand.
ACAGAAAATATAAGATTATGCTTTTTTTAGACTAAACATGTATTTTGAGGCTAATTATATAACAGGGTATGTATTAAAAAGTTGAAGAACATGTTTATTTTACACCTATTACAGGGGATAGTTTTATAAAACATTTTATGTATGTAAAGCTGTTTTGTAAGTGTAAAAAAACTGCTATTATAATATTGTGTAGGTGAATATACATATGAAGAAGAAGAATACTCTCATGATTAGAGTACTGGATTGAGAACCAGGGAATTGAGGATCAAATCCCACTACCACTCCTTGTGGGCAAATCATTTAACTCTCCATTGCCTCAGGTACCAACTTAGATTGCAAGCCCTCTGGGGAAAGAAAGATACTCACTATTCCTGAATAAAATTCACCTTGAGCAACTAAGAAAGAGATGAGCTAAAAACAAAATGCATCTCTGTATGCTGATATGAGCACCTGCACTTTCATACATTCTGTGCCCAGACAGTCCAAACTCATGTCTGGGCAGAGCTGGAGTGGAATTACAAGGTATGCATGTTCTTTATAAAATATACACATACCAATATAGGGTCAGATATTCAGCACACAGAAGTCAGCTGCAAGCAGAATTAAGCCTGGATATTAATAGCAGGGCCATGCCCAGGCTCCGGCATTGAATATCTAGGTAAGTGCAGTTAACCAAGCACTGGCCAATATTCAGACCAGTGCCGGTTAGCTCAGCAGATAAAGTGAAGATACCTACCTGTGGCAGGTATTCTCCGAGGACAGCAGGCTTTGTATTCTCATGTGTGGGTAACTTCCGGGGCGGGACACAGGGAGGGAAGGCCCGAAAAGAGGCGATCTGCGACTGCCACCTTGAATGCAGGGGGCCCGGAGGCAGGCAGGTGAGACCGCGGACTGAAGCGGCGGGGGGGGAGTGACGGGGGGGGGGCAGCGGCGGGGGGAGCGACAGGGGGCAGCAGCAGCAGGGGGAGTGACGGGGGCGGAGGCGGAGCAGCCTAGCTCCGGGCCTGGCCTAGTCTGTCGGCGGCCCTGGGAACAGGCTTGACTGCATGGGCCTTCAGAAGGGTGGAGAGTTCCTCTGCAAGCACCTGCCTGTGCTGAGAGCTGAATGAATGAGCTCTCGGTGAGCAATTTGGAGGTTTGGAATGCCAATTGAGGGTGTACCTGAGATGGACTATTTGAAGAACTCACCAGTCAGAGGTTATGCGAGGCCATCTTTGGTGAAAACATTTTAGCCTCCCCCTGACCAGCAAGTCATCTAGGATGGACACTTGTACTGCAGCTATGCTCTGCTGGAGCCAAAAACTTATCCCTTGCTTTAACAGGGAGAAGCAGGGGCCTTAGGTGCACGCTGTTGATGAGAATGAGCGCGCTAGGGCTGAGCCTGGGCAGAATAATAGTAGGGGCCGCTCCTTGACTTGCCGAAAAAACCTCCTAGATGTGGAAGTAGGTGCAGAAGATGGCTGGTGAGAGAGAGAGAGAAGAGATGGAATCAGCATGTTTCTTGTTTTGATCAGCAACCTCCTCAACCTTCTCTCTAAAAAGATTATCCCCCCAGCAAGGGGCATCCACCAACCTCTGCTCAACAGAATGTTCCAAGTCAGAAATAGGTAGCCATGAGAGTCTGCGCATTGCTATACATTGAGCAGAGTGCCCCTGGCAAAGAACTTTCAACACACCTTTTGCTGCTTCACCAACTGGTGAAAAGACTTGGCCTGCTCCAGATGGAGCATATCGACCAAGTCAGACAGCTATGTCACCAAGTTCCGCAAGTAAACACTCGTGAAGAGCTGGTATGATTGAATGTGGGAGATAAGCATAGAGACCAGGTACATCTTTCTCCCAAAACAATCCAGGGTTCTAGCTTCTATGCCTGAGGGATCTGAGTGATAGTCCATAGTACTCCTGGCTCTCTTGAGAGAGGATTCCACCACCATGGAGTCGTGAGGCAACTGAGGTCGCACAAACCCAGGCTCACCATGGATCCAGTACTGGGATTTTCTTGGGGACAAGAAGGACCTACAGAGGGGACGCCCAGTTCCTGAGGACTGCCTTAAGTACCTCATGGAGAGGAGCCATCACAGCCTCCTGAGGAGCGGAGGTATAGTCCAGGACCTCGCGCATCTTGAACCTGGACTCATCCTCCACTTCTACAGGGAATGGAATAGCATCTGCTATGTCCCTCACAAAAGATGGGAAAGAGAAGCTCTCAGGTAGAGATTGTCTCCGCTCAGGTGGTGGGGAGGGCTCAGAAGGGATCCCATAAGACTCGTCAGAGGAAAAGTATCTGGGATCCTCCTCTGAATCCCATGAGTGAGACCGAGCCTGCCTCGATGCCGAGGAACCATGTCCCTGAGAGCAGCGTCAAGAGACTGGCTTCCACCTCGACTCCAGTGAAGCTTCCTCCACTGACGTCAGAGGGGTGCCACCCTGGGTGGTAGTGGACACCGGCGCCGCATCGGGAGGTATGGCAGGCGCAAGCACCCCTGATACCATAGCACATCACTGCAGAGGCCATCCAACAGCTCAGGGAGCAAGGTCCGGATGCGCTCATTGGGAAAAGCTGCCTGTGGCACAGGATGCAGAACTGCTGGAGCCAATACGGGAGCAAGATCTCGGCTGCCTGGAGACAACTGCATCGGCACCTCCTGGATGGAGGGAGAGTGGTCCCCCTGGCACTGACGCTTTTCGGCTGCCATATCCCTCGGCACCCTGGAGCTCCCGACACTGTGAAGGGCAACCGGTGATGGTGCTTCTTGGCCTTTGCTCGAAGCACATCACTCATGCTCCTTGGTGCCGATGAGGATGACGTCGAATCCTCACGTCACCTGGGGATCGGGTCCGAAGATGGACGGTCCCAATAGGCCTCCAGAGCAGGAGGCCTTGAGATAGGTGGAGACACACTCGATGCCTCACTGCTCCCAGTGTCCTGAGGTCTCGAAGCAGTCATGCTTACTGATACTCCCAATGCTGGTGCGGCACTCAACATCAATGTCAACGCCTCCAAACTCGATGCCGATGCTGACATCGAGGAAACGGACCTGGCTCCAAAAAGACACTGCAGACACCAAGAATGGGTGTCTTTTCCTGAGTTGCACCGGGTACAACGCTTGAAGCTACTGGGAGTCTTCGTGGACATGGATGGGAAGACCTCACCGGCCAAATCAAATGGCTCGATAGTGCCGGAAAAAGGGGGTTCCTGACCAGAGTCAGGGCCTAAAGGCAGCCCACATCGAAAAATAAAGAACTAAGAAAAAATTATGGGACTTTTTTTTTAAAAAAGAAACAAGGCAAAAGAGGGTACGAGAAAAAGGCCGAAGGCACTCAAAAGCTCAAAAAAACCAGATGAGTGAAGAGACACTAAAGAACACAGCTTCTCTTCATGCAAAGAAAAAGAAACTGAGGGCTTTGTGGAGCGCGGCTCATGCTTCACAAAGCTCTGTTTTTTCACTTGGGCCTAAATGCTGGACCAGACGACACAGATCGGCGTCTACCCACACATGAGAATATAGGACCCTGCTTGGCCTTGGAGAAATTAGGACAGCATTTTTGCATCCTGTTTTACCATTGAAGAATAAACTTTTATTTTCCTGATCACCTCCTCAACTCCTCAACTCCTTGCCCACACCTGCTAGCCCCCCAATCACACCCATCTCTTCCCCTGTATCTTGCCCCCTTCCCTCATCCAAGCCATCATTGTTCCCAAACCCCCATGCCTCCTATTCTACATCGTTACCTGTTGTCTTCTGTCACTCATTTTCCTATGTGTACTGTGACTGTGCACTGGTGAGGGAGCAGGTGCAGGGTCTCATGAGATACTGTAGGTGGAGGTATACACAGTGGTATTTCTGGGGTCAGTGGGTTGCACCTGTTGTGGTGCGACACCAGCATGCCAATCATGGATGTGATGAATGCTTTGGTGGTGCATGCCTTGCTGGAGGTGGATGAGAGTTTGGAGGGGAGGCCTCAGAGCAGATATCCCTACCAGAGAGTCTTCAAGCCCGCACCCACTTCCTGGACCTCACTGACGAGGAATGCCTGACTAGGTTCTGCTTTGACACCTCTGTGACCAGCTACAACTCTTCCTCCAGCTCAGGACATGCAGGAATAAGCCTGCCAGTCCAGCTGAAGGTCACTGCCTGCCTTGTCTTTCTGGTCACCGGCACCTTTCAGTCAGTTTTAGCAGTCAATGCAGCCTAACCCTGCCCACCGTCTCCAACTGCCTTGCCCAGTTCCTTGATGCCTTACTCACCCACACCTTTGACTATGTTAACTTCCCCACTACTGCCCAGATACTCTAGAACAACATGGCTCAGTTCTACACCACAGTCCGCTTCCCCTCAGACATAGACATCATCGACTCCACACATGTCACACTCAGGCTCCCCTTGGGCACATGAGGAGACCTATAGAAATGGAAAATTATTTCACTCTATGAACATGCAGGTCATATGTGATGCTCAGGGAGAGACTATAGATATATATGCCCGTTATCCAGGCTCCACCTGAGATGCCTACATCCTTCCATATTCAGGAATCTACCTCAAGTTTAACGGAAGGGAGATCACCAGTGGTGGCTCCTAGATAAGCAATACAGAGATTCCCAAACTACACTCCTCCTCATAAATACAATCCTCATAACCTTCAACACATTCCCTCACTCTAAATGCCCCCACAACTCACAACCTTCAACACACTCCATTATACTAGATGCCCCCACAACCTCCATTACCCCACCTACAAAAGGTCACCATACCAGCCAATACACACCCATGTTTCCCCCCACAGGTGGCAAAGACTACCCCCAGTGAACCTGGCTCATGACTCCCATTGTCCACCCCCAAAATGAGGCTGAGGAGTACAACAAGAGGCATAAGAACACCTGAACCATCATAGAGCACACTTTTGGCCACCTCAAAAATAGATTCCAAAATCTGGATTGTTCTGGAGGGGAGCACCTCTTCAGCTCTGAAAAGGTGGCCAAAATCTTCATGGCCTGCTGCATGCTGCACAACCTGGCTCTCCAAAGAAAATAGGCCCTGCTAGAGGAGGGCCAGCAACCACAGCAGCAGCCATCAGACTCAGAGGAAGAGAAGCCCCACAGAGCTGACCAGGGAGCCTTCCACCTGGGAATGCATACTAGACCCTCCAGTTGGGGGTCTGCAACAAAGACTCATTCTGACAAATTTTCATTAAAGGTAAGTGTACTATTTATTTGTGCACAACATCTCTAACATCCACCACCACTACCCTCCCCACTTCCCCTTGCATGCATATACCCCTACCCCTCCCACCATATATACCATGCATCCCCTCTTCCCCCCACACACAACCCCTCCCCAGCACACACCACCATGGTAATTAGGTAGCATATAGCCTTATTTCCCCATCCCCATCTCCTCTAGGATCTACGTCTCCCACCCCATCCCCCAGCTTCTGGTGATGATCCAACTCTAGCAAGAGCAAATCATGTGTCAGATTCCTCTCCTGTGGGGCTCCCAGTGTCCTCTTTGTCATCACTCCATCCTGCTGCCTCTGCTGCACCCTGAAAATCAGGCCACCTGATTGGCCAGGTGTCAATCTGCTGCTGGGTCCAGCATTCAGTAAAGGACCATGTGCTTGCCCTGAGAAACCTGGCCTCTTGGTTGTCCCACTGGCTAAAAGAGTGGTTTCAGTGTTGTGATGCTGTCTAAAAGCTATTTGGTTGGGGTGTAAAATGTGTTTTGGAAATGAAGTCAGTTAGTTGGGAATGCACTACAGATTCAATTATTTTAGTTGTGAAGGGAAGATTGGCTATGGGGCAATAGTTGTTTAGATCAGTAGCTTGGGCGGAGGGGTTTTTGATCTTGGAACATATGGTGGTGTCACGTATACACAGCAGGTAGCTAGGTTTGTGAACCCTTGGACCACTGCCGAGGAGCGGCAGCGACAGGAGAATCACCCAAACACAAGACAAGGCAGACCGGAACTGGAACACAGTGGATCGGGGCGAGGTTTCACCTACACTTAGCTACCCTTCACCCAGAGTTAAGCTCCGGGCTGCAGGCAGCCAGCAGGACTTACCGGACAGGACAGGAAGGCCGGACTGAAGGACACAGTAGCAGGCAGACAGACAGCAGGAAACACTAGAAACACGCTAGGTTCCAGGGACACAGCAGGCAAACGAATAGTCCAGAAACAATCCGGGTCTAGGCAGGCGGCAAGCAGAAGAACAGTCCAGTAGCCAAGCAGAGAAAACGTCACCAAAGAGTAAAAGCACAAAGGCACTGCAACAACTCACACCAAAGGAACACCTCTGAAGAACACTGTTGCAAGGCAACTAGGAACCTTACCAGGTGGTTAATAAAGGCAGGTCACAAGGGAGTTCACCAGGTATGGGTGCTGCTTGGTTCCAAAAAACTCCCAAAACAATCTGGAGAGCTGGAAGATCGGGACCGGACCGGACCAGCATATCTTCTGGAACACGGGAACCGGTAAACCATCAATTCGCAGCATTCCCCAGGTCTAAACCCTGGGGACCGAGGTGACTGCGAGTTAGGGACCTGGGCACAACCGTGACAGGTGGCCATTTTCCAGACGTCAGGGACAGTGCCTGAGGATAAGCTATGAATTGTCATAATATGCATGAAGGGAAGTAGACAATCAAGAGAACGTTTCAGTAATGAAGATGGAACAGGGTCATTGGGTGCAGTGGTTGATGTGATGGCTTTTAAGGTTTTTCCTAGTGCAGTGAGAGTTGGCAGATTGAATTGTGAAAAAGTGCTACAAGGCACTGTAGCAGAATTTATAGAGGACAAGGAAAGTGATGGGTGAGCTTATATTTTTACATAGGTCTTTTACTTTATTATCAAAGTGAGATGCAAGGTGCTGGGCTGAGGGTAGGTTCCCTGGGGATGTGAATGCGGTATGATAGGTAGTGAGTGACTGCAATGTTTTATTGAGGGTAGAGGTATTGGGTGCATTGGTAAATCATTGCAGTGTAATAAGCTTTTTTGGCAGCAGTGATGGTGGATTTATATGAATTTCCAGTGCTTTATAAGGTGAGTGGGGGATGGGTGACGGCACCATCTACTTTCTATTTGATGGAGCTGACATTTGTGCTTTTTCAACTCAGCAGTGTACCATGATGTGTATGGCCTGTGAGACTGGAGTGATTGACAGTATTGGATTGGAGCAATGGTATTGTACGCATTATAAAGCTGTGTATTCCAAACTTGTACTTGATCTTTGAGAATTAGTTTAGAAAAGGACTCTGGATCAAGGTTAGAATTAGATAAGAGGAATGTAGAGTGAGAGCTTTGAGGGCTCTGAAGGGTACCTTACTAGATGGTGTCAAGACAGTAGGTAATCGGGTTGTGCAAGAAAAAGTGATAAGGAAGTGGCCTGACCATGGTAGCTGAAGTATAGACGAGACCTGTAAGGTAAATTATGAAACTAGAAGAATGAGTATAAAATCCAGAAAGTGACCTTGCTGATGAGCCTTTGTAATAAATTGGGTGAGATGAAGATCAGAAAGGTGGTCATAGAAATCTTGTGCGAAAGGAGAATTAGGGTCTTCCACATGAATATTAAAGTTGCCAAGAATGACAGGGTGAAAGAAGATGATACAGAAATCTGAAATTAACAATTGAAAGAGGTGGTAAAAGGCAGTGGGGGTCGGGGGTGGGAGGGGAAGATATGATAAACCAATAGAAAATCTGATGGTGGAGTACAATTATAGTGAAATTTGAACAACTTGAGTAAAGGATGGGATTGGGCAGAAAAGTCAGAAAGATTCAATTTAGTGGAATGAAGATATGTTCAGAGTATCATAATTTGGAGATGCTTTATATAAATTAAAAATGTTGAAAAAAGTAGTATTATGGACTATTTCAAAACAGTGGGTTTCTGAACCTATGGACTGTATTGCTTTGCTGATGACATGTATTTCTCCTGGTTGTTTTGCTGATGATATGTGTTTCTCCTCTTTGGCCAGCAGATGGTGATTGTCTTTTTTTTTAAGCTGTACCAGAAGTGACAGTTTTTTCATTTTCCCACCTAACTGTGAGGTAATTAGTCAGTCTCAGTTTGGAAGTAGAAGGAGAAAGACTTCTCTATGGAGACACTGTGATCAGTTATATTCTGTTACTTGTGAGCAGCTATATTTCCTGTACTTCCCAGGCACTATTCAGGTAGTGATAAAATGTTTAGATAGTTTTATAATTAATCCTATTTCAGTTACCTGTTATGGTATGCTGTTTTCCTCATCTGTTTTATAGCTCACTGTTCAATATTTTTATGACAATAAACTTTTTTTTTTTTTTAGTTTATTGCCTCTGCTTTTCTGGACTGACTAAGAATTCTGGTGGTGGGTTTGTAGGTGCTTTCTGGGAACTTTGGGACAGAGGCGTAGCCAGGCTTTGATCTCAGGGGGAGCAAACTTTTATAAAATAGGTGCTGGTTGGTATCAGCTAGACAACAGTGTCTGTGTTGTTGCTCAGGGGCTGTAGCAGGCACGGATTAACACAGGCTGTCTCTGTTGCGTCCTGCCTACAAGGAAACAGTAAGTTACATCAGGACGCAGGACACAGAAAAGGTCCCTGGACTGGCCAGAGCAGGTTACCTGTCTGCTTAACTACAAAGTAAAAATATTCAAATCGTGACCATCTTGTTTAAATCAAATGGGCTTTTGTTTGCGAGGTGACTCTACAGGATGTGAAAAACACTAGTCGAGCATTTTTATTTTGGGTGACAAAGGCCACCAAAGGTGGCCCTTGCCCCACAGCCTACATTCAAATAGGGCAAGACACTTTGTGAAATAACACAAACCCCTGCAAAAAGACACCCAAAACCTATACTGAAAACTTACCACACCATAACAGCCTTAAACCTACGTATGAAAAGACGGTGCTATAAATATTACAGTGGGACCAAGAGAAGCGTTTCCCTAGGTGGTCCTGGAGCACCTTCTTGCGATTCAGGTTTTCAGACTATCCACAATGAATCTACATGAAAAAGATTTGTATGTAATGGAGGCAGTATATGCAAATCAATGTCATGCATATTTATTCTGGTTAGCCTGAAAACCTGACTGGCAAGGGGGTACTCTAGAAACACTGCCCTAGAACACAAAACTCACCACTCTATAACAGCCCTAATCTACCTATGAAAAGACAGTGCCATATATATTACACTGGGCTCTGCAGCACCAATATTGGGAAACTGGAACAAGCTGCACTGTTACACAGACACTACATGCTAGCAGAATCCTTCACCTCAGTCACACATGCAGAACATGGACAGACCCTCATCTATATAACATAAGAGTAGCCATACTGGGTGTCGCGTTCTCGAGGACCTTGGCATTCTGTCAGGCTTCTTCCCCGGGAGCATTGGGTTCGTGAGTCCTTGGACCACTACCGTGGAGCGGCAGTGACAGGCAAGGTCACCTTCAAGGTAGAGATGAGGCAAGGCTGGACTGGAACCCCGGACTGGAGTTCTGCACAGGAATACACAGGACTGGAATGCACTGGACGGGTGCGCACTGGAGTGGAGCCCGCTGGAGTGGAACACACTGGAGTGGAGCCCACTGGACTGGAACACACGGGACCGGAACCTGCTGGACAGGACACACTGGACCTAGGCTTCACCTACGCTTAGCCACCGTTCCCCGAGGGTAGAGCCCTCAGGTTCGGGCAGCCGGCAGGGCTTACAGGAAAATCGGAACTGGAACTAGCAGGCAGGAACAACAGGACTCAGGATACAGAAGTGCCCCCAGGCACCTAGGCAAAAGCAAGGCAGACAGGCAGGGAATGTCCGGGTTCTGGCAATAGTCAGGACTGACCGCAGGCAGAGAATATCCGGGTCCAGGCAGTAGGCAGGTCAGACAGCGGGCAGAGAGTAGACAGATTCAGGCAATGGTCATGTCAAGGAGCAAGTAGAGAATATCTGGGTACAGGCGGTGGTCAGGTCAAGGAGCAAGACTATGGCTGGAGCTCCAGTAACAAGGAGTACTGGCAACAGACAGAACTAGGGCTGAAGCTCCAGAAGCAAAAGAAAACACACATGAGAAAACCAGAAAGCTAAACACAAGAAGACTAGTAAGCTGTACACAAGCTAACAGGAAAGCTATGCCCAAGCTAACCAGTCATACACTAGAAACTCACACTAAGCAAACACAGGAGAACTAGTAAAGCTGTACACAGGCTAACAAGCAAAGCTGTGCCCAAGCTAACTAGTCATACGCTAGGAACTCACACTAAGCAAACACAGGAGAACTAGTAAAGCTGTACACAGGCTAACAAGCAAAGCTGTGCCCAAGTTAACTAGTACCAAGCTAGAACTCACAATGTAGCAGTGCACAGAGCACTCTAACATACCAGGGACCTTAGACGATGCAAAGGCAAAGGCTGCAGTCTCTAAGTGCTTAATAAAGCCCTTCAACACCAGAGGCGCAGCTGCAGCAATCTCTAAGTAACTACGGAGGTTGTTCAGGCACAAACCACAGAGCAGGCAGAAAGCACAGTGAAACACAGAGAGGCTTCCCACACCCAGGTGTAGTGTAGTGAAGCAATTAGAGTCATGCTGGAAGCAGCCAGCACCCACAGAGAGAGAGAGAGCTAACCCAGGCAACACCCACAGGTGCAGTATAGTGAAGCAATTAGTGTCCTGCTGCTGGATGCAGCCAGCACAGAGAGCCAGAGCTAGCTCAGAAAGGACAGACAGAAGAAACAGGAGCCAGCTAGGAAGCTGACCCCCAGGAACAAGGTAAGTCTGAGGGTGGTCACGGCCACAGACATGACACTGGGTCAGACCAATGGTCCATCTAGTCCAGTATCCTGTTTCCAACAGTGGCCAACCCAGGTCACAAGCACCTGGCAGGAAACCCAAATTGTGACAAAATTCCATGCTACCAATCTAATACAGAATAGAGAGCAACAACAAAAAACAACAACAAAAATTGAAATAGAGACCCCCCCTCTTCTCTGCCCAAGGAAGCCAGACTCTATAAACAGTGCAATACTGGTAAAAAAGAAACAGAAATGCATTTTCTCCTGTACTTTGCAAAATAAAAATAGAAAAAAATGTACCTTTTACAAAGCAGGTACATCTCAGTCTTTACAAAGTATTAAATAAAAATAATTTTCTTTGTTGTCTGGGAATTTGGCTGGTCCCAGTCTTTTTTCCCATGTTCCACAAGCCAGCTGTACAAATTCTTTTCCAGGTTGGCCTTTCCATTTCTTCGCTCACTTCTTGTCTTCTTCCTTTCCTTCTCTACATCTGTTGGCACTGTCCCCTTCTCTACATCGTTTTATGTTCCCACTATGAAATAGCTGTGCATAGAGCTGCCAAGTGATCGAGCTCCAGAAGGGAGATTTTTCAACCATTCCAAGTGTGAACTGACATCCCAAATTCATGTGGGATTTGCAGTCCCTGATTCTACCCATCAAAATCTGTGCACTTGGATCCCTGCAGGGTTGCTAATTTGAAGACATTGGAGATGTGCATTTTTAAATAGTCATATTCCAAAAATCAAATTCAAAGTAAAATACTTTTTTTCTACTGTTTGAACAATTTAATTTCTCATTTGCTTTGGTCCCACTGTCTCTTTTCTTTTTTCTCAATTTCTTCTGCCTTTACAGGGTCTCTTGCCCATCTGACAAACAAACAGATGGGGTTCACACTTTCCACAGAAACGGAACACAATAAAAATTGGGTGGAAAGGACCTAATATCAAGCAATCAGTCACCACATCAAGGTAAGATGCTCCAAAGAAAACCTTTATTAAGACCCAGCACGGTCCGTGTTTCGGCTAACACGCCTTCCTCAGGGGTCAAATCAATCGGTGAGTGCTCAATTACATATCGATAAATGGAGCATTTAAATATCTTGACAAGTGCTTTGTAAAGCATGCTGTCAGTACAGATACAAAAACTTTGGAGCATCTTACCTTGCCCATCTGACATTTCTTCTGTCTCCAAGTGCACCATCCTTCTTTCCTCTGCACCACTATTTGTCCTGTCTAGTATCTCCCTTCTGTGTCCCTTGTCCCTATCCTACCCCCAAGTTCAGCATCTGCATTTCTGTGTCCCCATCTCCCCCCTTTTTCAGCACAAGCCTACCTGGTCTCCTCATCGCCCCCTTTTCCAATATCTGCCCTCCCAGTTTCTCCATCTCTCCCTTTTTCTAACATTGCCCTGTGTCCCCCATCTTCCCCCTTTTTCCAGCATTACCTCTTTCTCCCCATCTCACCCTTCTCCCCATATTCCCATTCCCCCTTCCAGTAGTGCCTCTTTGTGTCCCTATCTCCTCCTCCCCATTCGAGTAGTGCCCTCTCTGTGTCCCTATCTCCTTACCCCCTTTCTAGTAGTGCCCCTGTGTCCCTATCAGTGAACAGTGAAGAAAAATGAGCTCAACCTATAGAGTTTATAACTGCGGTTTCTACCAACTATAATAATTTTTGAAGCTGTTTTAAAGATATTTGATTGTTATTTCTTTTCTCCACCAGCTTTTAAGGCACTGCCTATCCAACTGAAACTGCTTTAGACTTGTTACAGATGGACCAACAAAAAATTACAAGTTGGATGCGGTAGCTCATAAGTTTGCTTGCTTTGTTTCAAGTGAACAGCAATGACAACTGCGCGGGGGAGTAGAAACAGATTAACCAAACTGGCTTCCTTGCTTACAACAGACTAGATAGGCTGAGTTCCACTCCTGTTTATTAAACCTTCTTGGGCAGCTTTCTTTCAGCTCCAGCTCCGCCCCCAACCCCCCCCCCCCCCCAAGTCTTACATGTTTCGTCCGTGGTGATTTTCACTGCCCTGCTGCATGAATCTTGCACCTACTCCGAGTCCTGTCTCTTCCGCCCGCTCTCCTATCCGCGTGGTCGCTCATTTTTAAAGCCCTGAGAAGTTCTCCCTCCGACACCGGCGATTCACATAGCCAGCCTTCTGCCAGCGTCGGGGCCTCTCCACATTAGGAGATCATCTCTTTTGCTGCTTTACTTTCCAAACCTTACCCTAATTCCCCGGAGGGCAGGGCCAGTGCTAGGGTTTCTGGTGCCCCTACCCATCCAGGGGTGGGATCACTATGGCTCTGCCCCTACAGTAGTCACACCCACAGTAGCCATACCCCTTTTAACAGCCATTGCACATATAAACAGGCATCACTGAAAATATTACACCAGTATAGAAGAAAAATAAGATTGGGGGGGGGGGGGGTTGTTTGTTTTCGTTTTATAAATAATTTCTGTAAACTGTTACAGTTCCAGTATACCCAAAATGACACAAACCAAATTAGCATACAGACCAGGAATTAGGAGAACATTCTTGCCAAACCTGAATTGTTATCAAAATCTCAGAACCAAACAAACAGATCCCTATTCAGACACTTGGCCTTGCAGTCACACATGCAGAACAGAGACAGCCACTTTTCAAATTCTTCAAAAATTAAGAAGTTAGACTCTGCATGTAGCACAATACCAGAAAAACAGAAAGAAACACATTGCTATACATTGCAAAATAAGACAGCAGATGTAAATTCTCAAAGTGGACATATTCCAAACACTAAAATGAAAATACAATTATTTTTTCTACCTTTGTTGTCTGATGACTTTGTTATTCTGATCATGCTGGTCCCAGTATCTAATTCTGCTGCTCTCTATCTGTTCTCTTAACTCCATTTCCAGGGCTTCCTTTTCATTTATTTCTTTACTTTCCTCCTTTCTTCTTCATTTCTTGCTACATCCATAAGTAAAGCTGGGTCCTCTGCAGACTTGACTGCAGGAGGTATAGAGTGCCTTACATCCATAAGTAAAGCTGGGTCCTCTGCAGACTTGACTGCAGGAGGTATAGAGTGGATTCAGCTTCTGCCTATTTTCTCCATCTATGTGCAGTTTTTCTCCTCTTTTCCTTTTCCCTCATCTCCATCAGTATACATCTCCTTCCTCTCTCTTCCCTCCCCTCCATCCATATGCATCTCCTTCCTCCATCCATGTCCAGCATTTTTCCACTCCCCTCTCCATCCATGTCCAGCATTTCTCTTCTCTCCACTCCCTTCTATGTGTCCTGTCTTCCCTCCCCTCCATCCATGTCCAGCAACTCTCCTCTCTCCCCTGTCCTCCTTCCTTCCATCCATGTCCTGCAACTCTCCTCTCTCCCCTGTCCTCCTTCCTTCCATCCATGTCCTACAACGCTCCTCTCTCCCCTGCCCTCCCCTCCTTCCATCCATGTCCAGCAACTCTCCTTTCTCCCCTGCCCTCCTCTCCATCCATCCATGTCCAGCAACTCTCCACTCACCTGCCCTTCCCTCCATCCATCCATATCCAGCAACTCTCCTCTCTCCCCTGCCCTCTCCTCCATCTGTATCAAGCAATTCTCCTCTCTCCCTGGGCCCTGTCCTCCCATCCATGTCCAGCGATTCTCCTTTGTCCCTATCAACCCCTCCCATCCATGTCCAGCGATTCTCCTTTGCCCCTATCAACCCCTCCCATCTATGTCCAGCGATTCTCCTCTGCCAGTTCCTAACAAATCTAAAACCCTCCTCCCTGCACCATTGTCTCATCCACGCATTGAGACTCCGGAGCTCTGCCTGTCTCTTGGGCCCACTAATTATGTGGAAGTTACTAACATTTCACACCTTCAACAATCCAGTTTCCATTCAGGGTTCAGTAAGGAGACAATTCTGACCACTTTACTTAGAGATAAGATCTTTAGACTTGGCATCTGCCGTTAATCTGGTAGATCATTCCATTCTTTGCTCCAGACTTCAATCAATTGGCCTAAAAGGGTCAGTTCTCCAATTGATCAAATCTTTTTTTTGTCAACCACAATTTTTCAGACAAAACACAAAGATCTTTCTCAATAATATAACCTGCTTTGTGGAGTTCTGCAGGGTTCATCTCTCTCACCTCTTTTGTTCAACATCTATTTTAGCCCCCTACTTCACACTATACAAAGTTATGGCATCATTGTCCATTGCTATGCAAATGATCTGCTTTTGGTCACCAAGGTTAGATCATTAACATTAGTCCTTACAACACTGCAGACTGGTCTTGATAAAGTCTCTGGTTGGTTAACACATAAAGTGCATGGGCGTAGTTTGGGGGGGACGAGGGTGGTGTTGCCCCCCCCAAATGCAGGGCCAGCGCAATGCTGCAGGCAGCTCTCCCTTCGTCCGCCCTCAGCTCTCCGACCGTCTGCCCTACTTTCCATTCCTTCGCCCCCCCCCCCCCCGCGGCACGTTTAACCTTTTATTTTCAGTGGCAGCAACGGCAGTGAAGAAAGCACTGCGGGCTCGCCAGCTTCTCCCTTTCCTCTCACAGTGTCCCGTCCTTGCAGAAACAGGAACTGCATCATCGCAGAAGGCGGGACACTGTGTGAGGGAAGGGAGAAGCTGGAGGCGAGCCCGCAATGCTTTCTCTTCACTGTCGTCACTGCCACTGAAAATAAAAAGGTTAAACACACCGCGAGGGGAAGGAACAGAGAGAAGGGCTGTCGGGGAGCTGAGGGAGGGCAGGGAAAATCGCTGGACATGGATGGGAGGGGAGGGGGAGAGAAGAGACTGCTAGTCATGGAGAGGAGGGGAGGGCAGGGGGAGAGAAGAGATCGCTGGACATGGAGAGGAGAGGGGGGATGGCAGGGGGAGAGAAGAGATCGCTGGACATGGAGAGGAGGGGAGGGCAGAGGGAGAGATCGCTGGACATAGAGAGGAGGGGAGGGGGGAGAAAAGAGATTGCTGGACATGGTGAGGAGGGGAGGGCAGGGGGAGAGAAGAGATCACTGGACATAGAGAGGAAAGGAGGGCAGGGGGAGAGAAGAGATTGTTGGACATGGAGAGGAGAAGAGGGCAGGGGGAGAGAAGAGATCACTGGAAATGGAGAGAGGAGGGAAGGGCAGGGGAGAGAAGAGATTGCTGGACATGGAAAGGAGAGGAGGGAAGGGCAGGGGAAAGAAGAGATCGCTGGACATGGAGAGGAGGGTAGGGGGAAAGAAGAGATCACTGGACACGGAGAGGAGGGTAGGGGGAAAGAAGAGATCACTGGACATGAAGAGGAGGGGAGGGCAGGGGAGAGAAGAGATCGCTGGACATGGAGAGGAGGGCAGGGGGAAAGAAGAGATTGCTGGACATGGAGAGAAGGGCAGGGGGAAAGAAGATATCGCTGGACATGGAGAGGAGGGGAGGGCAGGGGGAGAGAAGAGATCGCTGGACATGGAGAGGAGAGGAGGGCAAGGGAGAGAGGAGAATTGCTGGACATGGATGGATGAATGGGGTCAGGGGAGAGAGGAAATTTGCTGGATATGGGTGGATGGAGGAGAGGGCAGGGGAGAATGGAGAGTTGATGGACATGGATGGACGGAGGAGAGGGCAGGGGAGAGGAGAATTGCTGGACATGGATGGATGAATGGGGGCAGGGGAGAGAGGACATTTGCTGGATATGGGTGGATGGAGGGCAGGGGAGAGAGGAAATCTGCTGGATATGGATGGACGGAGGAGAGGGCAGGAAAGAATGGAGAGTTGCTGGACATGGGTGGATGGAGAGGAGGGCACGGGAGAGGAGAATTGCTGGACATGGATGGATGAATTGGGGCAGGGGAGAGAGGAATTTTGCTGGATATGGGTGGATGGAGGACAGGGTAGGGCAGAGAGGAGAATTGCTGGACATGGATGGATGAATGGAGGGGGCAGGGGAGAGGAAATTTGCTGGATATAGGTGGATGGAGGAGAGGACAGGGGAGAATTGAGAGTTGCTGGACATGGATGGATGGAGAGGAGGAAGTCAGGAAGGAGATGCACATGGATGGAGGGGAGGGAAGAGAGGATAAATGCTGGACATGGATGGAGGGAAGTTAAGAGAGGAGAAATGTTGGACAAGGATAGAGGGAAGGAAAGACAAAGGAAGGAGATGCACACGGATGGAGGGGAAGCGAGAGAGGAGAAATGCTGGACATGGATGTAGGGGAGTGAAGACAGAGGAAGTAGATTCACACGGATGAAGGGGAGGGGAGTGAGGAGAAATGCTGGATATGGATGGAGGGAAAACTGCTTAATTTAAAGGCTGGATCGGAACACTTGGAGGGCAAATAAACTCGAGGAAGGATAGGGACAGGGCTACAGATGGTAGACAGGACGCATAAGGACACAGGAGGATGGTGGACATGGTGAATGAAAAAATATCAAATGGAAAGAAGACACTGCATTAAACAAAAGACACTGGGACCAAAGCAAATAGAAAAACTAAATGCTCAGAGAACAAAGGTAGAAAAACATATTTTATTCAGAATGTATTAATCAGAATATTTCAGCTTTTGGAAATTTGCATCTGTGATATTTTGTATGGAAGTTCCAATTTTTCTAGTATTGCTGCATGCCAAGTCTAACTTCTTGAGGTAACTTTCCAGTTCAGTATTTTTGCATTCATATTTTTTTTATTTCTAGTTCCTTGTGTCATATCTGTTGTCATGTGTTTTTCATGTGTGATCAAGCTGCAGTATTCTGCTAGTGCGTAGTATTTGCAGCCCTTTTTGTTTTTTTTTTCATTAGGTAGTGTACTGGTGTTTTAGAGCCTGGTGTAATTACATTGCTGCCTTTCCACACATATGGTTGTAGCTCGTCCTGTCCTTGGAATTAATTCTGTTATGGTTTGGTAAGGTTATGAGTGTGTTTTTCACAAGTTTGTGTATAGTGTTTTGCAGTGGAGAGATTGTGTGTTGGCTTTACTGAGGTGGCATCAAAACATCAGAAAGGGTGTAGAGCCTAAATCATGACACACTACCTCTTGAAGGATCTACCTATAGAGCTTATGCATTTCTAAGGTCTACACTGGCATGGTATGGGAAGGGGTGGGGAAATACTACTGGAGAGGAAGAGGGAGTGCTCGGTAAGGAGGAAGGAAGGAAGGGAGAAAGAGCTGGCTTTTTTGGGAATAACCATAATATATATGTATCTACTCAATCTTCAACAACTGTTATGAACATAACAAATCTTTATTTAATAAATCTTTTTAATATAAACAATTCATCATATGTCATCTAAAACACCCCCAATATCCATTCATTCAATCCATTCAGCCATATATTCATACCATAAAACCATGATCTCTTAACCTTCTATTACAAAAACATTAATAACTCCAAATGGTCATAGTATACCCAAAGGTATTTATCAATACTGTCTTGCACTTCTTCCTACACAGTAATCTCTTCACATACTGTGTGGATTTTCTGTTTAACAAGAATTGCAGCAATCAGGTGAGCGCGGTATTGGAGGAGTGTGGCCATAAAAGATGCAATCATTGCGTATATTGTGTGTATGCTATGCAAGTTAAAGAAATAACTATCCCCCACTCTGATAGGATATACCGATTACAAGGAAGCACTAATTATGACACTAAGAATTGTATATATGGGATTAAATGTCCATGCGACTTATGGTACATAGAACTTACAACAAGAAAAATTAAAGTGAGGATTGCTCAACATTTAAGCAATCTGCGTACTAATTGCATGGAAGCACCTCTTGTGTCATATTGGTTAGAATTTAAACACAATACTCAAGATTTGCGATTTGTGATTCTTAGTCAGATTAAATCAGACAGGGGAGGCAACATACCTTTGATGTTATTAAGAAAAGAGCAATGATTAATATTTAGGTGGAACACTGTGAGTCCTAACGGGTTAAACAAAGAAATTGAGTGGTTAAAGGTGTAAAGTGGTATTTAAACCTCCGGTTTCCTACAGCATGGTATGCGCATGTGTGGGCATCCTTTGTGACGTTACCACCAGCACATCGGATGCTGTTGAGTGCCGGACCACCTGGTTGAGCTGGTAAGGTTTTTGTATAGCTAGTTTTTAAGATGTTAGATGGGTTTAAAATAATTTGTAAGCGCAATAGTGTTGTCTATTGCAGATATATGACCCCTGAAGACGCTTTGTGAAGTGAAACATCGTGTAGGGTCAGAGTTATACAGCTTCAATGGACAAGTGCAAGCTGTTTTAGGGCATGGATATTGCCCGATAATACAACCATAATATGGAATTTTGAATCCAAGATGAGTATGGATACCTAAAGGGATTGCATTTCAAAGTTAAGGACTGAGACTGACACGTTTTGAAACGATTGTGAAGTAAATTAACATGAAGTAACAAAGAAGAAAAGAGAGAAGAGAAACGTGTTTGTGTACTGTTAAGAACATTCTTGTTAAAGAGAAAATCCACACAGTATGTGAAGAGATTACTGTGTAGGAAGCAGTGCAAGACAGTATTGATAAATACCTTTGGGTATACTATGACCATTTGGAGTTATTAATGTTTTTGTAATAGAAGGTTAAGAGATCATGGTTTTATGGTATGAATATATGGTTGAATGGATTGAATGAATGGATATTGGGGGTGTTTTAGATGACATATGGTGAATTGTTTATATTAAAAAGATTTATTAAATAAAGATTTGTTATGTTCATAACAGTTGTTGAAGATTGAGTAGATTCATACGTACAACTATTTATAGAGAGGAACTTGAATTAGGGTTATGTTAATATATATGTATGAGATATCTCATACATATTCATTATGGTTATTCCCAAAAAAGCCAGCTCTTTCTCCCTTCCTTCTTTCCTCCATATGCAAATGAATATGCTAATATGCCCCGCCCCATCCTTTGCTCCCCCCCCCCCCCAAATG